>NC_132923.1:82647065-83966300 GCF_047675955.1 Chlorocebus sabaeus | reverse complement strand
CGGCCGGATGTGGTGGCTCACACCTGTAACCCCAGATTATAAAACTGATCATTTGTTGTATAAAGTTTCTTTTAATAGATATTTTGTCATATAAGTGCTATGATTTTTACGTGTTCTTCTGATCCCTGTATATCGTGTCACTTGAACGTTGGAGGTAGATGCTTGATCAAGTTCATGTCGGGTTTTTTTTTTTTTTTTTTTTTTTTAACTCTTGGTGTGGTGCTATGTGCTTTCTTCAGGGAGTTGATAAGGTTGGTTTGTTTTTGTGATTGCGGTGGCCATAGATGGAATATCATTGCCTAGATCCGTTAAATTATCAGGAGTGGCTGGGCACGGTGGTTCATGCCTGTAATCCTAGCACTTTGGAAGGTCTAGGCGGGAAGACTGCTTGGAACCAGGCGTTCGAGGCTATAGTGAGCTATAATCGCGCCATTGCACTGCATCCTGGGCAGGAGTGAGACTCTGTCTCTTAAAAGAAAAAAAAAAAAAAAATGGGCCACGCGCTGCGGCTCAAGCCTGTAATCCCAGCACTTTGGGAGGCTGAGACGGGCGGATCACGAGGTCAGGAGATCAAGACCATCCTGGCTAACACAGTGAAACCCCGTCTCTACTAAAAAAACACAAAAAACTAGCCGGGTGAGGTGGTGGGCGCCTATAGTCCCAGCTACTCGGGAGGCTGAGTCAGGAGAATCGCTTGAAGCCAGGAGGCAGAGGTTGCCTGGGCAACAAGAGTGAAACTCTGTCTTAAAAAAAAAAAAAAATTGTCAGAGTTTCTTGTTGGTTTGACTTTTAGTGGTCATTACTCTCCTTCACCTTTCTGGTTTAGAGTAGTTTTCTGTTTTGTTTTTTTTCTTGTATACCAGATCACTCTTCCACAATTTCCTTCTGTTTTTCTATCTGTACCTTAAGTATTTTGTGCTTCTTAAGGACGTGTCTTGGATACTTTTCTCACTCTGAACACTCCTTATGTGAGCCACTGTGCCTGGCCCTAAGTTCTTTACTCTGTCACAAAATTGGTGTTTCTAAAAATGTAATTATAATCCTTTTTTTTTTTTTTTTTTTAAAAAAAAGAAGCTACATCAAAATGCGACGACCAGCCAGGCGCAGTGGCTCACTCGTGTAATCCCAGCACTTTGGGAGGCCGAGGTGGGTGGATCACCTGAGGTCAGGAGTTTGAGACCAGCCTGGCCAACATGGTGAAACCCGGTCTCTACTAACAGTACAAAAATTAGCCGGGCGTGGTGGCAGGTGCCTGTAATCCCAGCTACTGGGGAGGTTGAGGCAGGAGAATCACTTGAACCTAGGAGGCGGAGATTGCAGTGAGCCGAGATTACACCACTGTACTCCTGCCTGGGTGACAAGAGCGAAACTCAGTCTCAAAAAAAAAAAAAAAAAATGTGATGACTATTCATTTTATGGTTAAAAAGTCTTCAGTTGTTCCTCGTTGTCCATAGGATAAAAGTCTGAATTTCCTAGCTTTGTGGACAGGACTTTTACCATCCTCTTCATCCTTGCTTCCAGCCATGCCCCCCAACAGGCACTATGTCCCAGTAGTGTTGTTCTACATTTTGAGTGATTTGCTGCTCTGTCTTCTATTTCTTTGACATACTCACCTATTCAAGTTTCAGTTTCCTCAGCTACGTAATAGTAGTAATAATAATTCCTTTATAGTATTAATGCAAAGAGTACATGAGATAATAATCTTATTAAAGGAGTTTAGAACAATGCTAGCACAGAGCAGTAAATGTTGTCATTATTGTTATTATTAGCATGTGTCTTCTTTGCCACATTTTATCCTGGAAAGACATGAGATCTAGTCGTCATTACAAGTTGGTTCTGGTTCTTTTATAGGCAAGCTGACTGACAGAACAGCAAGCATTTTCCGAGGCAACCAAATGAAACTGAAGCTGGTCAATATCCAAAAAGCTAAAATCTCTACAGCTGCATTCATAAAAGCCTTCTGCCATCATAAGCTCATTGAACTGAATGCTACTGCAGTGCACGCTGACCTCCCTGTTCCAGACATCATAAGTGGACTCTGCAGCAATAGCTGGATCCAGCAAAACCTCCGGTGTCTCCTGTTAGACTCGACAAGCATCCCTCGAAATTCAAGTTTACTGTTCTTTAGTCAGCTCACTGGTCTTCGCATTTTAAGTGTTTTTAATGTTTGTTTTCATACTGAAGACCTGGCTAATGTTTCTCAGTTACCAAGACTGGAAAGCTTAGATATCTCTAATACTCTGGTCACTGATATTTCTGCACTGCTTACCTGTAAGGATCGATTGAAGTCTCTTACAATGCACTATCTAAAATGCCTGACCATGACCAAATCACAAATTCTTGCAGTCATTAGAGGACTTACGTGTCTGCTTCACCTTGATATTTCTGATCACAGGCAACTCAAATCAGACCTAGCTTTTCATTTGCTACAGCAGAAGGATATCCTGCCCAATGTTGTGTCATTGGATATTTCTGGGGGCATATGCATCACTGATGAAGCTGTAGAACTATTTATACAACAGCGGCCTGCCATGCAATTTGTGGGACTATTGGCCACAGATGCTGGCTCTTCTGACTTCTTTACTACAAAGCAAGGCTTGAGGGTTTGTTCTTGTCTAAATAAGTTTTGTTTCATTTGTTTAGAACATTATTAAACTTGTGCTATAGACCAGAATTTTTCCAGGTATTCGGGTTACGGAGACAGATAAAAAAATCCTTGAACAGCTTATTTAATAATTAACGATTATTGTGCACCTACTATGTGGTAGGTTGTGAGAATATTATTATTTTTTGAGATGGAGTTTTGCTCTTGTTGCCCAGGCTGGAGTGCAATGGTGCGATCTCCGCTCACTGCAACCTCTGCCTCCTGGGTTCAAGTGATTCTCCTGCCTCAGCCCCCCGAGTAGCTGGGATTACAGGCATGTGCCATCACACCTGGGTAGTTTTGTATTTTTAATAGAGATTGGGTTTCTTCATGTTGGTCAGGCTGGTCTCAGACTCCTGACCTCAAGTGATCTGCCTGCCTCGGCCTCCCAAAGTGCTGGGATTACAGGCGTGAGCCACTGTGCCCAGCCACACGTGAGAATGTAATATTAAGATGTAGGCTGAGCACGGTGGCTCATGCCTGTAATCCCCAGCACTTTGGGAGGCCGAGGCGGGCAGATCACTTGAGGTCAGGAGTCCGAGGCCAGCCTGGCCAACATGGTGAAACCTGGTCTGTACTAAAAATACAAAAATTAGCCCTGGTGTGGTGGTGGGCACATGTAATCCCAGCTACTTGGGAGGCTGAGGCAGGAGAATCACTTGAACCTGGGAAGTGGCGGTTGCAGTTAGCTGAGATTGCACCACCGTATTCCAGCCTGGCCAAAAGTGAAACTCGGTCTCAAAAAGAAAAAAAAAAAAAGATATAGTCCCAGCCTCCATGTTGGCTTTACAATCAGGACCGTTTTTGTTTTTTGTTTTTTTTGCAACGGAGTATCCCTCTGTTGCCCAGGGTGGAGTGCCGTGGCACCATCTCTCACCATCATTGCCACCACGCCCAGCTAATTTTTTATTTTTAGTAGAAACAGGGTTTCACCATGTTGGCCAGGCTGGTCTCGAACTCCTGACCTCAAGTGATCTGCCCGCCTCCGCCTTCCAAAGTGCTGGGATTACAGGAGTGGGACACCATGCCCTGCATGTGGTTTTCTCCTTTCATCCTCCCATTTGACATGGATGAGGAAAGTGGAAGCTTCAGGAGGTTTAGCTACTTACCCAAAATCATGGAACTATTAAGTGGTAGAGCGGGGACCTGTGCCAAAGTCTTTATGACTCTAAAACTTGTGTTCTTTAGCTCTGTGAAGAGCAGAATATAATGGATAAGGTATGTGATCAACATGGCTAACATTATTTTTGTGTAAAGTATTGACAAGCAATTTTACATTTTGGGGTTTTATGGCCTGGCATGGTGGCTTGTGCCTGTAATCCCAGCACTTTGAGAGGCCAAGACTTGAGATCAGGAGTTCAAAACCAGCCTAGCCAACCCTGTCTCTACTAAAAATACAAAAATTAGCTGGGTGTGGTAGCGCCCCCCTGTAAATCCCAGCTACTCAGGAGCCTGAGCCAGGAGAATCGCTTGAACCTAGGAGGCAGAAGTTGCAGTGAGCTGAGGTCGTGCCATTGCACTCCATCCTGGGTGACAGAGTGAGACTCTGTCTGAAAAAAAGAAAAAAGAAAATATTACCTAAGAGAAAAGTATTGAGCGTTGATGAGATGATGGGATAAGTCTATAGATGCACATGGTATTCATTTTTTATTCATTTAAAAAATTTTTAAATTAAAATTTTAATATTTTTAGAGGCAAGGTGTCACTATGTTGCATGACCTCACTACTGATTAGCATGGGAGTTTTGACCTCCATTTCTGGCCTTGATCAGTTCACCCCTCCTTAGGCAACCTGGTGGTCCCCTGCTCCTGGAAGCTTAACATTGATGCCAGGCTTGGTATGGATACCCAATTGGCATGCACACTATAGCCCAGAACTCCTGGGCTCAGGCAGTCCTCCTGCCTCAGCCTCCCAAGTAGCTGGAACTACAGACATGTGCCACTGTGCCTGGCTCGTGGTGTTACTTTTGAACATATATTTAAATATATGTGGTTAGGAATATATGTTTTTAAAACAGTGGTTCTTTACCTTAGATATACATTGTAATCACTGTGGGAGCTTTACTGATGCCTGTGTCCTGTCCCCCAGAGATTATGATTTAATTGGTCTGGGACTTGGCCTCGGCATCAGGATTTTAAAAACTCCTAGCTAATTATAATGTAGAGCCAAGGTTCAGAGCTATTATTATTATTATTTTTTGTTTTGTGGAGACAGAGTTTTGCTCTTGTTGCCCAGGGTGGAGTGCTATGGCGCAATCTCGGCTCACTGCCACCTCCGCCTCCTGGATTCAAGCAACTCTCCTGCCTCAGCTTCCCGAGTAGCTGGGATTACAGGCGTGTGCCACCACGCCTGGCTAATTTTTTGTATTTTTGGTAGAGGCAGAGTTTCACCATGCTAGTCAGGCTGGTCTTGAACTCCCAGACCTCAGGTGATCCACCCGCCTTGGGGTCCCAAAGCGCTGGGATTACAGGCTTGAGCCACCGTGCCCAGCCCAGAGCTATTGTTTTAAAAGAATTCTTTCTTTATAATCATACCTCCTTTGTTCTTCCTAGGGGAAGAGAGTAAAGTGATTTGTATACTCATTCGTTGTGTTAACATTTTATTCTTTTGATTTGAACTTAGTAATTGTTGTATTTTAATTAATTAATTTTTTTATTGAGACAGAGTCACTCTGTTGTCCAGGATGGAGTGCAGTGGCACGATCTCGGCTCACTGCAACCTCTGCTGTGAGCCGAGATCTCCAAATTTTTTTGGGGGTAGTCAAGTCCTGCTCTGTCGCCCAGGCTGGAGTGCAGTGGTCCGATCTTAGCTCAACCACCAAGGATTATCTCTTCCCCCTTGGATTAACTTGGCATCTTTGTTGAAAATCGGGTATCCGTATATGTGTGAGTCTGTTACTGGGCTCTTTATTTTTTTAAAATTTTTTTTAAATTTTTTTTTTGAGATGGAGTCTCGCTCTGTCACCCAGGCTGGAGTGCAGTGGCACGATCTCCATTCACTGCAAGCTCTGCCTCCCAGGTTCACGCCATTCTCCTGCCTCAGCCTCCTCAGTAGCTGGGACTACAGGTGCCCACCACCATGCTCGGCCAGTTTTTTGTATTTTTAGTAGAGATGGGGTTTCACCGTGTTAGCCAAGATAGTCTCGATCTCCTGACCTCATGGTCCGCCCGCCTCAGCCTCCCAAAGTGCTGGGATTATTGGCGTGAGCCACCTTTATCTGTTTGTCTATCTACACCAATACTCTCTCTCTATATATATATGTATATGTATATATATGTGTGTGTGTGTATATATATATATTTTTTTTTTTTTTTTTTGAGACAGAATCTCGGTCTGTCACCCAGGCTGGAGTGCAGTGGTGTGATCTCTGCTCACTGCAACCTCCGCCTCCCGGGTTCAAGTGATTCTCCTAGCTCAGCCTCCTGAGTAAGTGGGACTGTAGGCATGCACCACCACGCCCAGCTAATTTTTGTACTTATTAGTAGAGATGAGGATTCACCATGTTGGCCAGGCTGGTCTTGAACTCGTGACCTCAGGTGATCTGCCCGCCTTGGCCTTCCAAAGTGTTGGGATTACAGGCCCGAGCCATCACGCCCGGACTACTGTCTTGATTACTCTAACTTTATATGAAGTCTTGAAATTAGGTAATGTGACTTCTTCAACTATGTTCTTCAACTATGTTGAAGAAGTTTCATAATTGTTTTGGTTCTGTTTCATAATTGTTTTGGTTATTCTAGGTTCCTTGTATTTCCATATGATTCATAAAAACAACTTGTCAATATCTACAAAAAGGACTACTGGTATTTTAGTTGGGATTGCATTGAATCTATAGGTCAGTTTGAGAAAAATTGCCATTTAATAACGATGAGTCTCCTGTTGTTTTGAAAAATAGAGGTGAGGTCTCACTGTGTTGCCCAGGCTGATCTCATAGTCCTGGGCTCAAGCAACCCTTGTGCCTCAGACTCCCGAAGTGTTGGGATTACAGGCATTAGCCACCATGCCTGGCACTAGTCTCCTGATTCTTGAACCCAGTATATCTCTGCATTTATTTAGATCTTTAATTTCTCTCAGCATATTTTGTCATGTAGCTGGGACTACAGGCGCCTGCCACCATGCCTGGCTAATTTTTGTAATTTTAGTAGAGACGGGGTTTTACCACATTGTTCAGGCTAGTCTCTAACTCCTGACCTCAGGTGAGCCACCTGCCTTAGCCTCCCAAAGTGCTGGAATTACAGGTGTGAGCCACTCCACCTGGCCAACACCTGAAACATTTAATTGAACATCTTATTATTGTCTCAAACACTGGATGCCCCAAAAACCCTGTGCTTAAAAATGAATGGTGAAACCTATTTAGTAACGTCTTTATTTTCAGGTTGCTGGAGGAGCCAGTATGAGTCAGATTTCAGAAGCTCTGAGCCGATACAGGAACAGATCATGTTTTATGAAGGAAGCCCTCTGCAGGCTATTCACAGAGACATTTTCAATGGAGGTAACCATGCCTGCTATTTTAAAGGTAATTGAAGAAAGAAAAATTTTATTATTACTTCTTTTTTTTTTTTTTTTTTCACTTTGCACACATATGTTTTATTATTACTTCTTAACTTGGTTCAATTAACAATTATTAACAAACCACACTGAATTTAATAAATTATATGCTTCATTCTTTAGTGAGTCAAGTGCTCTCATAGAGCAAAGAAAAGAATATTAAGCTTAGGTGACAAAGTGTCTTTTGCTTTGAGCATCTAGATTTATGTGGAATAAATTTGAATTAAAACAGTTAAAATTTGGTCTAAGTAAGGGACTAATAGGATCATGTGGCTTTCTAAAAGAAAACAAGCACAGAACAAAATAAAAATAATTAAAGGGTGGCCAAATCTACCACTTATTTTGTGAATAACATAAAGTTGCCTTTATTGATATAGCCAAACTTAGCTTTGGTTTAGGGAAGGATGCGTTTTATTGTAAATGTAATTACAAGTATTAAGTGGCTTGGGAAAGAAAACTGCAGTTATTTATTTTTCTTTTATACATGTGTTTATTTGAAACATAGTTGTTTTTAGTGAAACATGACAATGAAAGGTCTTAAGAAAAATCTTGTCTTTTATTATTTGTAATTTTTTGCAATTCCTTAAAAATATGGATATTTTCCCAGCACTTTGAGAGGCCGAAGCGGGTGGATCACGAGGTCAAGAGATTGAGACCATCCTGGCCAACATGGTGAAACCCCATCTCTACTAAATACAATACAAAAATTAGCTGGGCATGGTGGCGCACTCCTGTAGTCGCAGCTACTTGGGAGACTGAGGCAGGAGAATCGCTTGAGGTTGCAGTGAGCCGAGATCGCACCACTGCACTCCCTCCTGGTGACAGAGCGAGACTCAAAAAAAAAAAAAAGATTTTTTACAGCATGGGAGATTAACTTTATTTACAACTCAAAAGCCATAATGTATAAAGAAAAACTCTGGGTCAGCTGTGGTGGCTCATGCCTGTAATCCCACCACTTTGGTTGGGAGGCCCAGATGGGAGGATTTGCTGAGGCCAGGAGTTCAAGACCATCCTGATCAACATTAGTAAGACCCTGTCTCTACAAAAATGTAGGAAAAAAAAAAAAAAAAGCTCTGGCTGGGCGCCATGGCTCACACCTGTAATCCCAGCACTTTTTGGGAGGCTGAGGTGGGCAGATCACCTGAGGTCAGGAGTTCAAGACCAGCCTGGCCAACATGGTGGAACCCCGTCTCTACTAAAAATACAAAAATTAGCCAGGCTTGGTGGTAGGTGCCTGTAATCCCAGCTACTGGGGAGGCTAAGTCAGGAGAATCACTTGAACTTGGGAGACGGAGGTTGCAGTGAGCCGAGATGATGCCACTGCACTCCAGCCTAGGCGACAGAGTGAGACTCTGTCTCAAAAAAAAAAAAAGTTAGCTGGGCATGGTTGCACATGCCTATAGTCCCAGCTACTTGGGTGACTGAGATTGGAGGACTATGTGAGCCAAGGAGTTTGAGGCTGCTACAGTAAGCTGTGATGGTGCCACTATACTCCAGCCTGGGTAACAGAGCAAGATCCCAACTCGAAAAAATAAAATAAATAAAAAATTCTGGGCCTTTTTTTCCATCTGTAAGGAAGAGATTGAATTAAATGTTCTTCTGTTTTTGTTTGTTTGTTTTTGTTGTTGTTCTTTGAGACAGGGTCTCACTCTGTTGCCCAGGCTGGAGTGCAGTGGCATGATATGATCTCAGCTAACTGCAGTCTTGACCTCCTGGGCTCAAGTGATCCTCCTGCCTCAGCCTCCTGAGTAGCTAGGACTATAGGTGTGCCCCACCGTGCCTGGCTATTTTTTTTGTTTTTTCTATAAAGATGAGGTCTTACTATGTTGCCTAGGCTGAATTTAGATGTTCTAAATTTCTTTTCATACTAAGATTCTGTAATTTTTGTGAAAATCACATTTCTTTTGGTTTCTGGATTTCTAAATTGCAGATGATGGCAATCTAATGAAACTGAAAAATCAGTTTAGCAATATACAAAAAAAACACCATTTTCCATAGCAGAAGTATATCCCAGGTCTGTCTCTAGTAGAGGAAACAGATCACAGTGTCCCTGAATGGCAGAGCAGGTGGGGTCTAAGCTTGGTACAATGCCCTCATTTTATATTTGTGTTCTAGGTCTTCCACAGTATAGCTTCAAGTTACCTAATGTTTTGTTTTACCATGTTTCAAATTCTTCTCTGTTGGTGGATTTATCCCATCCTTTTTTTCCACTTTGTTTTTCTTTATCACACTTCTTTCCCCTAGGAATACCCTGTCCATTCTGCCCCCACATTTATCTCCTCCTGTGTAAATCCTGAGACTCTGCCTAAATGTGCTCTCTCAATGAGTTCTTTTGATTCTCTCCCAGAAATGACCACTCTCTCCATAATTACTGTCTTCAGACATCACTTCATTGATGCGTCTTTTATGGTGCTTTTCTTCCATTTTTTTTTTTGGCATTTCTTATAGTGTTATTACTCTCACAAGGCTTTATGCTATGAGTAGCTCTAACTCATGATTGTGTCTCCTGCAGCGCCTGTCACAGTAGCTTGTATGGAGTGAGGCTCAATAAATGATTTTGAGTTAATTTCACAGATAAAGAAACAGAGGTCTAGAGAAAGGAAGTGACATTCTCTAAAGTCACACAGATAGTGACTCCATTTGGATTAGAAGGCTTTGCTGTAATACTCTGATGTACTAAAGAATAAATGCTTGGAGTAAGGAAAATCTGTTCCTGTCCCAATAAACGAAGATTTCTGCCAACCAAAACATGGACAAGACAGCATACATAATATTAGTGGCATCATATGCACTAAAAACAAGTTCATCTTCAGCTTGTGGCTGTAGGAATGAGGAATCACCCGTTGGATTTGCCAGTGCAGTTCACAGCCAGTGCTTGCGCTCTCAACCTAACACGCCAGGGCCTGGCCAAGGGGATGCCTGTTCGCCTGTTGTCAGAGGTCACCTGTCTACTTTTCAAGGCTCTGAAAAATTTCCCCCATTATCAGCAGGTAATTTCAGTTGAATATTTGTTTGTGCTTTTTTTGTTGTTGTTGATACAGAGTCTCAGCTCTGTTGCCCAGGCCAGAGTGCAGTGGCATTGTTTGTTTTTGTTTTTTGTTTGTTTGTTTGTTTTAAAGACAGAGTTTCTCTTTGTCACCCAGGCTGGAGTGCAGTGGCATGATCTCGGTTCACTGTGACATCTGTCTCCCGGATTCAAGCAATTCTCCTGCCTCAGCCTCCTTAGTAGCTGGGATTACAGGCGTGCACTACCACGTGCAGCTAACTTTTGTATTTTTAGTAGAGATGGGTTTCACCATGTTGGTCAGGCTGGTCTCAAACTCCTGACCTCGTGAGCCACCGTGTGCGGCAGACAATTTGTGTTTTTTAACTTTAGGATAAATATGTGAAAAATATATTATTTAGTTCTGGTTTTTTGTCCTATTAGAGAAAGAGAATAAAAGAGTTTGTGTTTGTTATAGAAAAAATAGGAAATATAGATAAGCAGTGAGGTTAAAATTTTCTTTCTTTTTTTTTTTTGGAGAGATTTTCATTCTCGTTGCCCAGGCTGGAGTGCAGTGGTGTGATCTCGGCTCACTGCAACCTCTGCCTCCCGGGTTCAAGCAATTCTCCTGCCTCAGCCTCCCAAGTAGCTGGGCCTACATGTGCATGCCACCACAGCTGGCTAATTCTTTTTTTTTTTTGGGGGGGACAGTCTTGCTATGTCACCCAGGCTGGAGTGCCGTGGCGCGATCTTGGCTCACTGCAAGCTCCACCTCCCAGGTTCACGCCATTCTGCTGCCTCAGCCTCCCTAGCAGCTGGGACTATAGGCACCCGCCACCACACCCAGTTAATTTTTTTTTTTTTTTTTTTGTATTTTTAGTAGAGACGGGGTTTCACCGTGTTAGCCAGGATGGTCTTGATCTCCTGACCTCCTGATCCGCCTGCCTCGGCCTCCCAAAGTGCTGAGATTACAGGCATGAGCCGCCACACCCAGCCAGTTAATTCTTTTGTATTTTTAGTAGAGACGGGGTTTCACCATGTTGGTCAGTCTGGGCTCAAACTCCAGACCTCAGGATTACAGGTGTGAGCCATTGCTCCCGACCTGAGGTTAATATTTTTAAAATCTCTCATAAACCTACTGCCCAGAAACATCTATTAACGCTTTATTGTTTAGACCTTTACCTCACCCTAAACATGAAAATTAAGCTGAATTGAATCATACATCTAAATATAAAAGCAAGGCTGGGCTTAGTGGCTCATTCCTATAATGCCAGCACTTTGGGAGACCAAGAGAGCAGGCTCACTTGAGGCTAGGAGTTTATGATCAGCCTGGGCAACATAGTGAGACCCAGTCTTTACTAAAAATAAAAAATAAACTACAGGTGGCAAGCATCTGTAGTCCTTGCTACTCGGGAGGCTGAGGTAGGAGGATTACTTGGAGTTGGAAGCTGCAGTGAGCTTTGATCTGAGCCACTACACTCCAGCCTGGGCAACAAAGCAAGACCCTGTCTAACAAAAACCTTGTCTAAACAAGACCCTGTGCCTGGCCTACAAAAACAAACAAACAAAAAGGAAAAGAATAAAACTTTAACAAAACATAAGAGAAAACATTTGTGACCTTGGGGTAAGTAAAGATATCTTAGGATATGAAAAGCACCCATTATAAAAGAAAAAAATGAAAGTTCATCAAAATTAAAAGCTGTTCTTTCTCACACACACACGTATATACACACACCTTTTTTTTTTTTTTTTTTTTTTTTTGGTGAGTCTCGCTCTGTTGCCTAGGCTGGAGTGCAGTGGTGCGATCTTGGCTCACTGCAATCTCCGTCTCCCGGGTTCACGCCATTCTCCTGCCTCAGCCTCCCAAGTAGCTGGGACTACAGGCGCCCGCCACCATGCCCAGCTAATTTTTTTTTTTTTTTTGTATTTTTAGTAGAGATAGGGTTTCACCGTGTTAGCCAAGATGGTCTCGATCCCCTGACCTTGTGATCTGCCCGCCTTGGCCTTCCAAAGTGCTGGGATTACAGTCGGGAGCCACCGTGCCTGGCCTACACACATTTTCATTTTTATTATTTTTTTTGAGATGAAGTCTCACTCTGTTGCCCAGGCTGGAGTGCAGTGGCATGATCTTGGCTCACTGCAACCTCTGCCTCCTGCCTCAGCCTCTCGAGTAGCTGGGATTACAGGTGCCCGCCACCATGCCTGGCTGATTTTGTATTTTTAGGATAGATGCGGTTTCACCATGTTGGCCAGGCTGGTTTCGAACTGCTGACCTCAGGTGATCACCTACCTTGGCCTCCCAGAGTGCTGGGATTACAGGAGTGAGCCACCATGCCTGGCCCCCTCCCCAACACATTTTTAAAATGAAAAGGTAGATGATGGACTGGGAAATATGTTCATTTTATATATATGAGAATCGACTTCATTCAGAGTATCTAAAGAACTCAACTTTTCAATACAGTACAAATAAACCAGTTATAAAAATGATTAAAGAATTTGAACAGTTTGGTAGTTTCTTTAGAAGTTAAATATATACTTTATAAGCTACCTAGTCATTCACTCCTAGGTATTTATTGAAGATAAGTGAAAGCATGTATCCATATAAAGATGTTTACATGAATGTTCATGGTACCTTTATTTCATTGCCAAAAACTTGAAACATACCAAATGTCCAACAACAGGTGAATAGATACATTGTAACAAATCTATTTAGGGAAACACTGGTTGGCACACAAAGAGATGAAGTACTGATATCTGCAGTGTATGTAGATGACACTCAAAAATGTTATATGCTTAGCAAAACAGGCCAAACTCAAAAGAGCAGAACCACATGATTCCATTTGCATAACACCTTAAAAAAACTAATCTATAATGATTGCAATTTTCCAAGGATAGGGTTACAGGGTTGAGACTGACTGGAAGAGGGGACAGTGGAACTCTCTGGGGAGATAGAAGTATTATATCTTGATTGTAGCAGTGGTTACACAGGGGTATACATTTGTGAAATCTAATTCAAATGTGTACTTTGTAAAGGGAGTTGGATTTTTTTAAAAATACAATTAGGAAGGTGGTTTTCCTCATTTATTTCTACCTTACTTTTAAAGTTGGAAAATCCTATTCAGTCTTCATTCTCTCATGGCAGTCATCAGTTATAGCATTAAATGAAAATTGTGGATAGGGACAGGTACACAATGAGCTCTCAATAAGAAAAGCTCACTGGTAATACTTCCAAATACATAGAATCTTTGTTTAGAATGGAATGTTACATTTGTTCAAAATTATTTTTCTTTATTCTCTAAAAGTTACAGAAGAATTGTCTTCTCTCCTTAACCAATTCCAGGATTCTTGTGGATGTTCCGTTTGACAGGCAAGTATAAGACTTGATCATTTGATTGGGGTGTTGGCCTTTGGTTATTAAATGCAGGGGCCTGATTAAGGCTGGGATAAGGTGTTTGGAGAGAAGGTTCTGTTGAGCTTCTTCCACATAGAAGTGATTAGAAGTACCCTACTTGAAAATGTCTCCTGAAGTGATTCCAGTACAGGATAGTGGGTAAGAACAGGTTCCGAGAGCCAAACATACTTGGACTTAAGATCCAGCCCTTTCATTATCTTTGCTTATAAGTTTCCTCATTTGTTAAATAATGCCTCTTACCGGTGTTAGATACGATAGTGTCTGTAAAGTACAGGCTATTCTAAAGAATATTAGTAATAGGCCGGGCGCAGTGGCTCACACCTGTAATCCCAGCACTTTGGGAGGCCGAGGCGGGCGGATCACGAGGTCAGGAGATCGAGACCACCCTGGCCAACATGGTGAAACCCCATCTCCACTAAAAATACAAAAATTAGCTGGGCGTGGTGGCGGGCGTCTGTAGTCCCAGCTACTTGGCAGGCTGAGGCAGGAGAATCGCTTGAACCCGGGAGGCGGAGGTTGCAGTGAGCCAAGATCGCACCATTGCACTCCATCCTGGGTGACAGAGCGAGACTCCATCTCAAAAAAAAAAAAAAAGAAAAAGAAAAAGAATGTTAGTCATTTATTCGTTTTGTTATGTAATTATTATTTTAATAGTAATTTACTTTTTAATTATTTAGAAAATCATCATCATCCTAGCCATTCCAGAAGGATTTCCCTTGAGGCCTTAGCAGTCTCTCAGATTCACAAGTTTTAAAACATTTATAATAGCTGACATAAAAGAGCAGAGAAATGAGGCACAAGCTAACAAGAGCAAAGCCCCTGATTTGTGAATACAAGGTTTAGGCTCAGTCACTTTGTAACTGAGTGATGTTTGCTGCAGCATTTTAGCATTGTCTGCTACTCAGATTACAAATTGCTACCACTCTGAAAATTCCCTTTCTTTTTCAGACCCATCGTAGTAGAAACTGGATGATAAATACATTTTTTCTTAGATTTGCTCATCTTTATGTAAATTCTGTGTATTTTGCTCACGTTCTTATTTGCGTACTCTCCCATCCCCTGCCTGGTCTCTCTGCCAAATGCTCTTGGTTTTCATAGCTGAGGATTTGAAAGTCCAAGACTGTTTTTGTTATAGAATTACTCGGGGAACGCCAAATGATTTCTTCTGTGTAGTTTCACAAACTTTATATATAATTGTGAGAAAAATAAATACTGCTTTTCAGGTTTGATGCTGCCAAGTTTGTCATGAGATGGCTGTGTAAGCATGAAAACCCCAAGATGCAAACAATGGCAGTGAGTGTCACCTCTATTCTAGCTCTGCAGGTATGTGATTTCTTAAAGGCAAGATTTCTGTCTCTTTAGTTTTTATACAGGTTCCATAGTTCACTTGAGTCTTTCTGCTTGCTTACAGCTCTCACCTGAGCAAATGGCACAGCTTGAAGAGCTCTTCATGGCAGTTAAGGTAGGTTCCTTATCACATTCATAACCTTTTTTTTTTTTAAAAAAAAAAGTCAAATTTATGATTGTGGCTTAAAAAAAAATCAAATCATTCCAAAAGGCCTATTAAAGTGAGAAATCTGAAAGACTTTCTCCCCAGAAGTAACTTTCTCATTTTGTAGCTATTTCTTTTGATATATACCTCTACATATCTTTTTTTTTTTTTTTTTTTTGAGACAGAGTCTCACTCTGTCGCCCAGGCTGGAGTGCAGTGGTGCGATCTCGGCTCACTGCAACCTCTGCCTCCCGGATTCAAGTGATTCTCCTGCCTCACCCTCCTGAGTAGCTGGGATTATAGGCGTCCCATACCCGGCTAATTTTTGTATTTTTAGTAGAGATGGGGTTTCACCATGTTGGACAGGCTAGTCTTGAACTCCTGACCTCGTGATCTGCGCGCCTAGGCATGAGCCACCACACCTGGCCATACCTCCACATTTCTAAATAAAATGCTGATACTATGGTTTCTTTTTTTTTTTTAAATTCTTTTTTTTTTTTGAGACGGAGTCTCGCTCTGTCACCCAGGCTGGAGTGCAGTGGCCGGATCTCGGCTCACAGCAAGCTCCGCCTCCCGGGTTCACGCCATTCTCCTGCCTTCGCCTCCCGAGTGGCTGGGACTACAGACGCCCGCCACCTCGCCCGGCTAGTTTTTTGTATTTTTTTAGTAGAGATGGGGTTTCACCGTGTTAGCCAGGATGGTCTCGATCTCCTGACCTCGTGATCCGCCCGTCTCGGCCTCCCAAAGTGCTGGGATTACAGGCTTGAGCCACCGCGCCCAGCCGATACTATGGTTTCTTGATTGAGCAGTTTTAGGTGTTACTGATTTTGCTACTACTACGGTAGGTAAGAACTTAGCTCTCCTACATGTCTTTCTACAAATTACTTCCTCCTCCAGTCCATCACAATTTAAAATAAATCATTAATCAGTATTTATGTTATGATTATGTTAACATCGTTCACTAAAAAATTTATATCATTTGGCCGGGCGTGGTGGCTCACGCCTGTATTCCCAGCACTTTGGGAGGCTGAGGCGGGTGGATCACAAGTCAGGAGATCAAGACCATCTTGGACAATGTGGTGAAACCCCCTCTCTACTAAAAATACAAAAATATAAAAATTAGATGGTTGTGGTGGTGCATGCCTGTAATCCCAGCTACATGGGAGACTGAGGCACGAGAATTGTTTGAACCCAGGAGGTGGAGGTTGCAGTGACCTGAGATCGTACAGGTGCACTCCAGCCTGGTGACAGAGGAAGACTGTCTCAAAAAAAAATAAAAAAAATAACTTTGTTTTATTCTGTACTTTTTATTTTTATTATATGAATTTTTTTCCTCTTGTTGCTCAGGCTAGTGTGCAATGGCACGATCTCGGCTTACTGTAATCTCTGCCTTCTGGGTTCAAGCATTTCTGCCTCAGCCTCCCAAATAGCTGGGATTACAGGCATGTGCCACCACGCCTGGCTAATTTTGTATTTTTTGTAGAGACAGGGTTTAACTGTGTTGGTCAGGCTGTTCTTGAACTCGTGACCTCAAGTGATCCACCCAACTCAGCTTTCCAGAGTGCTGGGTTTACAGGTGTGAGCTGCCACGCTCAGCCTGTTATATGAATTTTTATCATTAATGTCTCAGCATATTTTTGTACTTTTTTAAATGGCATTTGAGCCACCTTTTTTTTTTTTTTTTGAGCCATATGGTCTCTCTTTGTAGCCCAGGCTGGAGTGCAGTGGCATGATGATGGCTCACTGCAGCCTCGACTTCCTGGACTCAAGTGATCCTCCCACCTTAGCCTCCCAAGTAGTTGGGGACACAGGTGCATGCCACCAAATGACCGGCATATATATATATATATATTTCTTTTAGTTACTTGTAGAGATGATGTCTTGCTGTGTTGCCCAGGCTGGTCTTAAATTCCTGGACTCAAGTGGTTCTCCTACCTTGGCCTCCCAAAGTGCTGGGATTACAGGTTTGAGCCACCACAACTGGCCTTTTTTTCTTTTTCCTCAAGAGTTATTTATTTATATATTTATTTTTGAGATGGAGTCTCACTCTGTCGCCCAATCTGGAATGTAGTGGTGCAATCTCAGCTCACTGCAACCTCTTCCTCCCGGGTTCAAGCGATTCTCCTGCCTCAGCCTCCTGAGTAGCTGGAATTACAGGAGCACACCACCACGCTGGCTGATTTTTATATTTTTAGTAGAGATGGGGTTTCACTATGTTGGTCAGGCTGGTCTCCAACTGACCTTGCGATCTGCCCACCTCCCAAAGTGCTGGGATTACAGGAGTAAGCCACCATGCCCAGCTGAATCATTTAATGTTTTTGTAAACTGTCTGTGGCTTTTTTCTACTTTACAGGATTTTTTTTACACATTAAGGAAACAAGCCTTTGACTATGATATTAGAATGCATGTATTTTCTCCCACCCATTTTACTGTTTATTTTTAATTCATTTATGGGATGTTTTATGATGCAGTACTTTTTTATTTTCATGTAGTTGAATTTGTTCTCTTTTATTGTGCATCTGGGATTGATGGCACACTGCAAAGTATTTCCCTCCATCATGAAGTATTTTAAAAAATACTGGGTCTGGAGGGTCTAAGAAGGCCTGACTCTCATGTCTGACAGTTGGGGCTGCTTACCAGCCGGCAGGCTTTTTGTCCACGGGCTTCTCCACGTGGCAGTCTCAGAGGGCAGGCCCCACTGTCCAACTGCTTTTTAAACCTCTGCTTATGTCACCTTGCTAATGTTTCATAGGACAACACAGATTATATATTTAAACCCAGATTAAAGGCAGTAAAGTCACATTGCTATGGGGAGTATATACAGAGATAGGAAAAGTTGTGTTATTTTTGTAACACAACTTTAAAAAAAGCGAGACTCCGTCTCAAAAAAAAAAAAAAAAACAACCTAGTTGGATGAGACAGCAGCAGAGTTTGAGAGGATTGACTCCAAATTTGAAAGAAGTTACATGGTGGTTCATGCCTGTAATCCCAGCACTTTGGGAGGCCGAGGAGGGCGGATCACGAGGTCAAGAAATTGAGACCAGCCTGGCCAACATAGTGAAACCCTGTCTCTACTACAAAATTTAGCCAGGCGTGGTAGCATGTGCCTGTAGTCCCAGCTACTCAGGAGGCTGAGGCAGGAGAATCACTTGAACCCAGGAGGCAGAGGTTGCAGTGAGCCGAGATCGTGCCACTGCACTCCATCCTGGGCAACAAGAGCGAAACTTTGTCTTAAAAAAAAAAAAAAAAAAAGAGAAGTTCTTTCTTGAAGGGTCAATTGATGGGGCAAACATCATTGCTATCTTAAGAAATTGCCAGCAGCCATCACCTTGATCAGTCAGCAGCCATCAACATTGAGGCAAGACCCCTCCACCAGCAAAGAGATTACCACTTCCTGAAGGCTTAGGTGATTTAGCATTTTTAATCTATATATATACATATTTTTTAAGGTAGAGTCTGTTACCCAGGCTGGAGTGCAGTGGTGGGGACACATCTCAACTGCAGCTTCGACCTCCTAGGCTCAAGTGATCTTCCTGCCTCAGCCTCCTGAGTAGGTAGGGCCACTGGTGCATAGATAAAATTTTACATTTTTTTTTTTGATAGAGACAGGGTCTAGCCGTGTCACTCAGGTTGGTCTGGAGCTCCTGGGCTTAAGCGATTCTCCTGCCACTGCCTCCCAAAGTGCTATGATTAAAGGCATGAGCTGCTGCGCCCAGCCATAAAATATTTTTAAATTAAAGTATCTACATTGGGCTGGGTGTGGTGGCTCATGCTGTAAGCCCAGCACCTTAGGAGGCTGAGGCGGGCGGATCACGTGAAGTCAGGAGTTTGAGACCAGCCTGGCCAACATGGCGAAACCCCATCTCTACTAAAAATACAAAAACTAGTCGAGTGTGGTGGCACGAGCCTGTAATCTCAGCTACTTGGGAGGCTGAGGCAGGAGAATCCCTTGAACCCAGGAGGTGGATATTGAAGTGAGCTGAGATCATGCCACTATACTCCAGCCTTGGCAACACAGTGAGACTGTCTCAATAAAAAGGGTATCCACATTGTTTTTTAGACATAGTGCTATTGCACACTTAGCAGACTACATTATAGTATAAATATAGCTTTTGTATGCAGTGGGAAAACAAATTTGTGTAACTTATTATTTGTTATTTTATTGTGGTAGTCTGGAATTGAACCCACAGTCTCTCCTAGATGCGCCTGTTTATTGGGGGGGATTGGGGGGGAAGGATGAACAAGAAAAGGAGATTGAGAAGGAGCATCCAAAGTGCAATAGAAGCAAAACCGAGAGAGGGTGTTTTAGAATCCAAGAGGAATGTTTCAGGAAAAATTGGGCCATTATATCAAATACTACTGAGTGGTGGAGTGACATGAGGACAGAGTTGACCATTGGATTTGGTGAGAGGAAGTCATTAGTCAACTTGCTTATTTCAGTGGGGTGGTAGGCCAAAACCTGATTGGAGTAGGATGGAATAGCAAATGGGAGGTGAGAAATGGATGTAACTTTTTGATATAATTTAATGAGAGGGAAAGCAGAGGTGGGGTCAGTCTTTAAAAAGATCGACTACATTAAGATATATTTTGTGCCCATGAGAAGAGTTCTAAAGAGGGAGAAGTTGGTGCCACAAGCAAAATAAAAGGAAATAATTTTGGTGCTGAATCTCTGTATGTGCAGAAATTGGGTTTAGAGTAAAAGTAAAGATGTTGGCTTTAGATTGGAGCAGAAGGGAAGGCAGAGTATGTTGATGCAAGTGCAAGTAGGTTGGTAGCTTTTGTTAGGAAGAGTGGGTGTATTTCTCAATGAGAAAGAAGATGAAGAAATCAAATGAGGGGAGTGAGAAGATGGTGATTCAAGTTCGAGGAGAGAGTAGTAGTAGTAGTCTTTGGAGAAAATTCATTAGGAAATAAAGTAGTACTGACAAATACAGTTAAGTGCTCTTTTGAAATTTATGAGCAGATGTTGAAATTGAGACCAGGTGAACTCAGTCTTTTTCAACATTAATATGTTGAATGTTGGGAGGTCTGAAGTAACTGATAGTTACGTTTAACTCAGGTAGGAGTTTTGCCATATAATGTTATGGAGGAACATATCCCAGGAACATAAAGTTGCTGGGAGGGGTAACGGGACTAGATAAGGTACAGATAAAGCGAGCAGGCTGGGCACTTGTCATATGACAACGGATAAGTCTCCTCTGTGTCTTAGATTTTTCATCTGGAAAATGGGTCTCAGTTGAAAAAATGACATCTGTCATAGTAGTAACAGTACATAGTTAATTTTGAGTATCATTAAGCTAAATTGTGTGATCAAGGGCCTGGCCACTGTGATACGCTCAGGGACAGGCTCACTTCCCCGGCTCCTGGTCTTGCTCTCATTCATCTAACTAACTGCCTAGGTGAGTGCACTCGTCTCATCTGCCACTCTTTTCTTCTCCTCTTGACTTTCACAGATTTATTTTTGTGATGAAGTCTCTTGACACATTCTCAACTGATTGGGCAGAATATTTGAGGTGGTCTCATTCTTCTTGAAAATACACATTCTGATTTGTTTGGTGCTTTGTTATATTTTATGTATCTTTTCATCAGCTGGTTAAAGTGAAAATTGTCTTTTTCCTCTCGCATGACAGTCTGATATTGAAAGAGACTGTAAATACTAGCTTGACTTCTTTCTAGAAATGTTGATCTCAAATGGTACTTTGCAGTCTGTTAAAGTGAACCAGTGGCCTCTTCAAGAGGTGAGGTCATGTGATGGAACGCTGTCCTGGTGTTCTAGCCCCACTGACCTGCTCAGTGGCTTAGAGCAGCAGACTTTCCTGCCCCAAACTTTGCCTGGCATGTGCTTCCTCCCCTCTCCCCCGAGCCCCATTCCTGCCTGTCCCCATTTCTTATTGGGCTGGTTTATCCTGTTTTTCTTCTGGTCTCAGTTACATATTATTTTTGTATGGAGGCTCCCTTCTCCCACCCTTCCTAAAGCCTAAATTTTAGGCTTTTATGTGTTTCCATCAGATAATTAACCAAAATTTACAATTCTTTTATTTAATTTTAAAAAGTCAACTTTTTTTGGTCTGACTTCTACCCCCCCAACTTTTTTTTTTTTTTTTTTTGAGACGGAGTCTCGCTCTGTTGCCCTGGCTAGAGTGCAGTAGCGGGATCTTGGCTCACTGCAAGCTCTGCCTCCTGGGTTCACGCCATTCTCCTGCCTCAGCCTCCCATGTAGCTGGGACTACAGGCGCCCGCCACCATGCCCGGCTAATTTTTTTGTGTTTTTAGTAGAGATGGGGTTTCACAGTGTTAGCCAGGATGGTCTCGATCTCCTGACCTCGTGATCCGCCCGCCTCAGCCTCCCAAAGTGCTGGGATTACAGGCGTGAGCCACTGCGCCCGGCCCACTTTTTTTTTTGTACTTGGTTTAAAGAAGGTGTTGACTAAGTGTTCTAAATAAAAATAATGGAATAGCTAATAATGTACTTGATTATGAACTTAATGACCATATACCAAGAACTGGACTAAGTGCTCACTAAACTTAAATTTTTTTCATTTAATCTTCACAAAAACTGTAAAAAGTAGTTGTAATTTATTTTATAGAAAGAAAATAGATCACAAAGCTACTAAGTGGCAGAACTTGGGTTTAGAACCGAGGTTTGATGCATCTTAACATTGCTTTCTTTATACTGCAATTGATTATTCATTACAGCATCTAACTCCCTGTCTCTTTGGTTTTTAGGAACTTCTAGCAATAGTAAAACAAAAGACTACTGAGAATTTAGATGATGTCACCCTCTTGTTTACTTTGAAAGCACTTTGGAATCTTACAGATGGGTCTCCAGCTGCCTGCAAGCACTTTATTGAAAATCAAGGATTGGAAATCTTCATCCAAGTCTTGGAGGTGGGAAGACAGGATTGAGTTTATATGTAAAGTTCTTTTCTTCATGATAAAGTAACCTGTATATATATATTTTTTTGACAGACCTTTTCAGAGTCAGCAATACAAAGCAAAGTACTTGGTCTTTTGGTAAGGTGAATTGTTTTGAATTAATTTTAATTACTTGAAAATAAAACCTGACACTTATATAGTACCTACTGTATGCTAGGCACTATTGTAAGCAATTTACATGTATAAACTCATTTAGTCTTTACATTAGCCGTACAGAGTAAATACCATTGTGTGTCAGTTATCTATTGTTGTGAACAAACTATAGCTTAGTGGCTTAAAACAGTAGCCGTTTAATTTACTTATGAATCTGTGGGTCAGTAGTTTGAGCTTAGCTCAGCTGTAAAGTTCTTCTGGTCTGTCTAGTCTCGTGTGGGATCACTTATGTAACTGCAGTCATCTGGTAGCTTGACTGGGGCTGGAGGGTCTAAGAAGACCTGACTCTCATGTCTGACAGTTGGGGCTGCTTACCAGCCGGCAGGCTTTTTGTCCACGGGCTTCTCCACGTGGCAGTCTCAGAGGGCAGGCCCCACTGTCCAACTGCTTTTTAAACCTCTGCTTTTATGTCACCTTGCTAATGTTTCATAGGACAACACAGATTATATATTTAAACCCAGATTAAAGGCAGTAAAGTCACATTGCTATGGGGATTATATACAGGGATAGGAAAAGTTGTGTTATTTTTGTATTCTACCATACACTGTTATCCACGTTTCATAGAGAATCTGAGTCTCAGAAATGCAGTTTATCCTAATTAGAACTCAAATTCGGCCGGGCACAGTGGCTCATGCCTGTAACCCCAGCACTTTGGGAGGCCGAAGTGGGTGGATCACCTGAGGTCAGGAGTTAAAGACCAGCCTGGCCAACAAGGCGAAACCCTATCTCTACTAAAAATAAATACAAAAATTAGCTGGGCATGGTAGCACATGCCTGTAATCCCAGCTACTTGGGAGGCTGAGGCAGGAGAATCGCTTGAACCTGGGAGGTAGAGGTTGAGGTGAACCAAGATCGTGCCACTGTACTCCAGCCTGGGCAACAAGAATGAAACTCTGCTCAAACAAAAAAAAAACAACACTCAGGCAGTCTGGCTCCAGACCCTCTGATACTAATCAGTTTACTATACTACTTTATCCAGGCAGTCATTTTTTTAGCAATTTCTCTGTTGATACTTATATACTGCCTCTTAATCAAGGTATTCTACAATTGAGACATTTGTTTGTTTCCTAAAGCTAAAGGTGAAGATTTTTCAATAAGTAATAAAGACATATAGTAAGGACCTTCACTTTGCCATGCCGTATGCATTGGAAAGACACAGATGCATGAAATATGTCAAGGTGATGGTGCTCATAACTTTGGGAAGGCAGTGTTAGACATGTGTACAAATAGGTGTCTGATTTACGACTGACAAGTGAGTGCTGCAAGAGAGGCACTGAGTCCATTGGGAGCCTTGGTTCTGAACTCATGGAGGGACTGACTGTGCCTTATCTTCATGTATCTCACACATACAGGACTCACAACAAAGTAGATGTGAAAGGCCTCACAGAGAGGAATAAATGATTAATACTGGAAATCTGGAAGGTACGGAAAAGTATAAAGAAGGGACAAAGTCATTTTTGGCTAGGGAAGATTATTTGTAATGTAATAAATAAGTGTAATCATTGAGGAACACTGTAAAATGGAATGGTTAGAATTTGGGGAAAAAGTAGGAAGGTGAAAAGGAATGGGAAATAATGCCAGAAAGTTGGATTGATGCCTCATATATCCTAAACAATTCTACCTATTCTACTAGCTGACCTAAAAGATTGTCCACTTTTCTTTTTTTTTTTCTTTTTTGTCTTGCTCTTGTCACCCAGGCTGGAGTGCAGTGGTGCGATCTTGGCTCATTGCAACCTCTGCCTCCAGGGTTCAAGTGATTCTCCCACCTCAGCCTCCCGAGTAGCTGGGATTACAGGCATGCACCACTACGCCCGGCTGATTTTTGTATTTTTTTAGTAGAGACAGGGTTTCACTGTCTCTACTAAAAGAGAGGCCAGGATGGTCTCAATCTCTTGATCTCGTGATCTGCCTGCCTCGGCCTCCCAAAGTGCTGGGATTACAGGTGTGACCCACCACACCCAGCCCACTTTCTTTCTTTCTTTCTTTTGAGAGATCCAGAGTGTGAGGATTTACAAGAAAAATCTTGGGACTCACCTGTGGTGTCCCTGTCAGTTGTGCTAAGAATGTCTTGTTAGGGGGTAACATGGTAGACTTAACACTGAAATTATGCGTTGATGAGGGATATAGCTGGTCTTGGGAAAAACAGGTGTAGGGGGGACATCTCGATATCTGCTTCAATCTTTAGCGTCCTATGTGCCTCAATATAGTCGTGTCTAGGGTGTGCTTTCCTGAATGGTTCATCAGAAGCAGCAGTTAACACTAACACAAACTGCTGTGTTTACTTTTACTGTTTCACCTCATTAAACCTTTGGTTTTTTCATTTTTGTAGACAGATTCTCCCAGTGATTCCAGCCTCCTGAGACTGACATCCCCTACCCTTGAGTGTGGGCAGGACCTGTTTCTTGATTCTAGCCAAGGGAATATGGCAGAGATGATAAGATATCATTCCCATGATTACGTTGCTATATACTTATATATATGTAATCTGTCCTGCTAGCAGGCCCACTGTAGGGACTCTTTCTCTGTGGCCCTGACGGAGCAGTCATGAAGTAAGTGGTTGGAGGAGGGAGGAACCCACAGTTTAAGGAACTTGGGGCAGCTTCTAGGAGCTGAACGTGGCCTCCAGCAAGAAACTGAATCACTCAGTCCTGCAGCCACCAGAAGTGAATTCTGCCAGCAGTCTGAGTGAGGCTGGCAGTAAACTCTCCCCCAGTGGAGCCTCCAGGTGAAAATGCAGCCCAGCCAGCACTTTGATTGCAGCCCTGTGAGATCTCAGAGAAGAGGGTCTAGCTAAGTCATGCCAAGACTCCTGCCCCACAGAAACCAGGGAATCATAAATGCATATTGTTTTACGCCACTAAGTTTGTGGTAGTTTGTTGCACAGCATAGAAAATTAGTGTAACATATAAAATAAAGAAAATACTGCCTGACTTTCATTGTTATTATTAAGAGATAATGTAACCTTGAGCAGACCTTCAGTAATGTTAAGTATTTGAGTTAGGCCTTGATTTGTACTCTAGTTCATCCAGTTATTAGCAGTGTGAACGTGACAAGTTTGTCATGCTTAGTGTCACATTTCTTTGTAGTAGTATTTTAAAGATTAAATGAGATAAGATAGATAAAAAGACAATTGTTTATCTAGTACTGTGCCTGGCACTTAGTAAGTACCTATTTAGTGACTGTTGTTAATGATCATCCTCATCAAGGGAGTTGGATTGTGGGCTTTAGGCTAGCTTGAGGCGGAGGTGGGTACAGGAGTAAGTGTTCTGGATGTATCTGACCTGAGAAGCAGGAAAGTGAAAAAAGCCAATTCCTGATTCTCCCCTCCCTTCTTGTCTCTGGGGTTCTCTGCTCCATCTGACCTGTAGAACAATGTAGCAGAAATCAGAGAGCTCTCTTCCAAGCTGGTGACCGAAGATGCGCTGAAGCATATCAACAGTTTACTCTGTAGCAGGGAAATGGAAGTCAGCTATTTTGCTGCAGGTATCATAGCCCACCTGACATCTGACAGACAGCTTTGGATATCCCGTGACTTCCAGAGGCGTGCTCTTCTCCAAGATCTGGTACAGGAACCACGTTCTTCTTTACAAAATCCAGAGTAATCTCTAATTACAGAAAATGTAGTTTTAAAATAATAATAATATGATTGTAGAAAGTGGGAAAAATAGGCCAGGCGCGGTGGCTCATGCCTGTGATCCCAGCACTTTGGGAGGCCGAGGCAGGCAGATCACAAGGTCAGGAGATGGAGACCATCCTGGCTAACGCGGTGAAACCCCATCTCTACTAAAAATACAAAAAATTAGCCGGGCGTGGTGTCAGGCGCCTGTAGTCCCAGCTACTTGAGAGGCTGAGGCAGGAGAATGGCGTGAACCCGGGAGGCGGAGCTTGTGGTGAGCTGAGATCGAGCCACTGCACTCCAGCCTGGGCGACAGAGCGAGACACTGTCTCAGGAAAAAAAAAAGTGGGAAAAATATGGAAAAACTTATTACTAACCCATATATTTCCACCCAAAACTATCTCTGTTAACATTTTGTTGCATATGACTTATTTCAGTCCTCTTTCCCATCAGCTTTTTAAAAAAATTATTTATTTTGTTGTTGTTTTTTTTTTTTTTTGAGACAGGGTCTGTCTCCCAGGGTGGAGCTCAGTGGCACAATTCACAGCTCACTGCAGCCTCAACCTCCGAGGCTTAGGTGGTCCTCCCACCTCAATGTCCCAAATAGCTGGGACTACAGGTGTGTGCCACCACAACCAGCTAACTTTTGTATTTTTTGTAGATGGGGTTTTGCCATGTTGGTCAGGCTGTTCTGAAACTCCTGAGCTCAAGCGATCTGCCTACCTCAGCCTTCCAAAGTGCTGGGAATACAGGCATAAGCCATCGCGCCTAGCCAACTTCCTTATTTCTAAATAACATATCATGCGCTGTTCTTGACTTTATCGCTTTAGGAATCTATCAATTCATTTTCCCACTTTGGGAAACTAAGATTCTTTTTCTTACTGTTTCTATGCACAGCCTGTCTAAGTGTGTGCTCAAGGTATAAATCTTCATACATATTCTGTACACTTCACCTACTCAGGATTTTCTTTCCCAGAGCCTTTGAGTTCCTCCCATGTGGTCTGCTTGTTTTCTATACCGTATATGGTGAACTGCTGTCATCCTCGGATATTCCTTTACTATCATCCCTGGGGACCCCCTTTGCCTCTCTTGTGTTGGATTCCGTGTTTCCTGGCTTATGTGCCTCCCTGTATCTTGGTTTACTCCCACCTTTTGTTGGATCATATTCTCCAGTAGCTTCCTAAGAAGAGAGTCATGAAAATGAGACCATACCTGTTTAAAAAGGCCTTTATTTTACCCTCACATTTAATTGATCAAATGGCTGGGTATAGAATTCTAGCTTTGAAATATTTTTCCTTCAGAATTTAAAAATGTTTGCTCTATTGTCTTTTACTTGTCAGGATCACTGTTGAGAACTCCTGTGCAATTTTTTTTTTAAGCTTTAAGATTTTTGTCCTTTGTCCTCTGTATTCAGAAATCACAATGGCTTGCCTTGTGGGTTTATTTTGATTTTTTTATTTTTTGTTAATTTTTTTTATTTTTTGTGGGTTTATTTTCATATATTGTGTTGGGTACTTATCAGTCAGGAAGCTCATTTCCTCCCTGGGACATTTCTTTAATCATTTTTTTCTGGAATGTTGGCCTTCCCAGACTCATCTTTTCATATCTATCTCATTTATCTTTTTTGTTCTGAATCCTCTTCTAAAAATATAATATCCTCTCTTTCAACATAATAATGATAATTTACATTTTTATTTTATTTTTTTGAGACAGGCTCTGACTCTGTTGTCCAGGTTGGAGTGCAGTGGCGCAATCTCAGCTCACTGCAACCTCTGCCTCCTGGGTTCAAGTGATTCTCCTGTCTCAGCCTCCCAAGTAGCTGGGATTACAGGTGTGGTAATGCACACTTGTAAAAACACAATAATTGTTGTGTTTTTAGTAGAGATGATTTCACCATGTTGGCCAAGCTGGTCTAGAACTGACCTCAAGTGATCCACCTGCCTTGGCCTCCTGAAGTGCTAGGATTACAGGTGTGAGCCACCATGCCCGACCAATTTAAAAAAAAAAAAGATTTTTTTTTTTTTTGAGATGGAGTCTCGGCTGTTGCCCAGGCTGGAGTGCAGTGGTGTGATCTCAGCTCATTGCATCCTCCACCTCTTGGGTTCAAGTGATCCTCCCACCTCAGCTTCCCAAGTCGCTGGACTACAGCTGCGCCACCACACCTGGCTAACTTTTTAATTTTTAGTAGTGACAAGGTTTCACTATTTTGGCCAGGCTAGTTGCAAACTCCTGACCTCAAGGGATCTGCCCACCTCGGCCTCCAAAAGTGCTGGGATTACACGCAGGAGCCATCATGCCCAGCCTAATTTTTAAGTTTTCCTGTTCCTCCAAGGCTTCTGTTTCCTGCAAGTTGCTTTTTTTTTTTTTTTTTTGCTGTTTATTTTGTTCCTTTGTGTTAGAGATTTTCTTAAAGTTATGGTGGTCCTGAGCTGTCCGTGGGGACAGTTATGAGTGGGACTGATTGAAAACTACAGACAGGTAGAATGTGTCTGACTCTGTCGCCCAGGCTAGAGTGCAATGGCACAATCATAGCTCACTGCCACCTCTGCCTCCTGGGTTCAAGGAGTCCCTCTGCCTCCCGAGTAGCTGGGGTTACAGGTGCCTGCCACCACGCCTGGCTAATTTATATATATATGTGTGTGTGTGTGTGTGTGTGTATATATATATATGTGTATATATATATTTTTTAGTCGAGATGGGGTTTCACCATGTTAGTCAGGCTTGTCTCAAACTCCTGACTTCAGGTGATCCACCCACCTCAGCCCTCATAGTGCTGGGATTATAGGCATGAGCCACCACGCCTGGCCTAGATTTGATCTTTTAATAGGTGTTCCCTGGTGGTAGTGTTTTTAGATCTTTTGTCCTAAACTGGTTGGAACTTACCTAGAGAAGAAACTTCTATTCTTTTATGTGCAAATTATAAGCTTGGCTGGGTACGGTGGATCATGCCTGTAATCCCAGCATGCTGGGAGGCCAAGGCAGGTGGATCACCTGAGGTCAGGAGTTTGAGACCAGCCTGGCCATCATGGTGAAACCCCGTCTCCTCTAAAAATACAGAAAATAGCTGGGCATGTTAGTGCATGCCTATAATCTCAGCTACTCGGGAGGCTGAGGCAGAATTGCTTGAACCCGGGAGACCAAGGCATCAGTAAGCAGGGATCATGCCACTGTACTCCAGCCTGGGTGGCAGAGCGAGACTCTGTCCCCAAAATAAATAAATGAATAAATAAAATAAATAATTTTTTGTTTTTGAGACGGAGTCTCACTCTTGTCACCCAGGCTGGAATGCAGTGGCGCAGTCTCAGCTCACTGCAACCTCCGGCTCCCAGGTTAAGCGATTCTCTTGCCTCAGCTTCCCAAGTAGCTGGGACTATAGGCACGCACCACCATGCCCAGCTAATTTTGTATTTTTAGTAGAGATGGAGTTTCACCATGTTGGCCAGGCTGGTCTCGAACTCCTGACCTCAGGTGATCTGCCTGCCTCGGCATCCCAAAGTGCTGGGATTACAGGAGTGAGCCACCACGCCTGGCCAATAAATAAAATTTTAAAAATATATGTATAGCCAGCCATGGTGATGGGCACCTGTAATCCCAGCTACTTTGGAGGGTGAGACAGGATAATTGCTTGAACTCGGGAAGCAGAGGTTGCAGTGAGCCGAGATCGTGCCATCGCACTCGAGCCTGGGCAATAAGAGTGAAATTTCATCTTCCAAAAAAAAAAAAAAACATTATAAGCTTCATTGCCAATAGTCTGAAAGCCTAGTAAAAGAAGAGAGTTGAGGGGCAGGGAATCTCAACATTTAGTATTTAGATTTTAACTCCAGACACATCCCTGTTTTTAGCATGGTGTTCCCACCCTGAATTGTTTATGCGGTTGCCCAGTCCAGATGTTTTTATTAAGGATCATGGAAGAAATCTGGGAGTCCTAATCCTTTGAACCTGTCTTCCTATTTTCTTTTTCTTTCTTTTTTTTTTCCCCAAGATGGAGTCTTACTCTGTCGCCCAGGCTGCAGTGCAGTGCAGTGCAGTGGCGCCGTCTCGGCTCACTGCAACCTCCGCCTCCCAGCTTCAAGCGATTCTCCTGCCTCAGTCTCCTGAGTAGCTGGGATTACAGGCACACGCTACCATACCCCGCTAATTTTTATTTTTTTTAGTAGAGACAGGGTTTCACCATGTTTCCCAGGGCGGTCTCGAACTCCTGACCCCAGGTGGTCTACCCACCTTGGCCTCCCAAAGTGCTGAGATTACAGGCATGAGCCACCATGCCTGGCCCAGTCCTCCTGTTTTCAACCCGACCTGTAATTTCACTTGAGGAAGTACCTCATATGCCAAATTTTTAAGTCTCTTAGGGGTTCTCTTCAAATTGGTTTGTGTTTTTTGTTTTGTTTTGTTTTGTTTTGAGACAGAGTCTTGCTCTGTCACCCAGGCTGGAGTGCAGTGGTGCGATCTTGGCTCACTGCAAGCTCCGCCCCCGGGGTTCACGCCATTCTCCTGCCTCAGCCTCCCTAGTAACTGGGACTACAGGCACCTGCCACCGCGCCCGGCTAATTTTTTTTTTTTTTTTTTTTTTTTTAGTAGAGACCTCTACTCCCAAAGTGCTGGGATTACAGGCATGAGCCACTGTGTCCAGCCTGGTTTGTGTTTTAACCTTTCCAAGTGCTAGGTATTAAATCAGTTACCATTTTTCCATGTGCATCGTTCTTTGTTTTACTTTCTGTTAATGGGATTATGGAGGGAGTAGAGGTATAAATGTGTGCTCAGTCCAGTATCTTTAAACAGATGCCCCTTGTTCTTATAGTTTTTCCTACACTGTTAAGATACTCTGTGTATATAATTGTTATGTGATTGATATTTTGCCAAGTAGGTGTATCTAAATTTGTTCAGTCATTCCCAGATTTTGAAAAATTTTGTCGTAAATGGTGAATTATTCAAATCTTGGTTTCTCTCTCTTGTTTTTGGAGTAGCATGCAGCCATCCAGAATTGGCCAAGTTCAAGTTGTAAGATGACAGCATTGGTGACCTATAGGTAATTTCATGATGTTGTGCTTTTCTTTTTCTTCTCTCTTTTTTTTTTTTTGAGACGGAGTCTCTCTCTGTTCCTCAGGCTGGAGTACAGTGGCGCGATCTTGGCTCACTGGAAGCTCTGCCTCCTGGGTTCACGCCATTCTCCTGCCTCAGCCTCCCAAGTAGCTGAGACTACAGGCATCTGCCACCACGCCCGGCTAATTTTTTATATTTTTAGTAGAGATGGGATTTCACTATGTTAGCCAGGATGGTCTCGGTCTCCTGACCTCATGATCTGCCCGCCTCGGCCTTCCAAAGTGCTGGGATTACAGGTGTGAGCCACCATGCCTGGCCCAATGTTGTGCTTTTCTTAAAGGCTGTACTCAGTGATACAGTGATGACATGTTAGAGTCAGTTAGCCTTATGTTCAAATCCTATTTCTCTGTGATATTGGGAAAGTCATTTCTAGAAAGTCAGTTTTCTTTGTCTGTAAAATGAGGCTGACAGCGTGTAAGATTGAGGATGCAGTGAGATATTGAACGTATAAAGTGTCCAGTACAGAATGCAGTTTCTTAAATAATAGCTTCATTGTATGCTCGGTCACAGGGAGGAGTTGACCCTGTGGGGAAAATGTTGAAAATTCTTTTTTTTAGGCCGGGCGCGGTGGCTCCCGCCTGTAATCCCAGCACTTTGGGAGGCCGAGGCGGGCGGATCACAAGGTCAGAAGTTCAAGACCATGGTGAAACCCCGTCTCTACTAAAAACACAAAAAATTAGCCGGGCGTGGTGGCGGGTGCCTGTAGTCCCAGCTACTCTGGAGGCTGAGGCAGGAGAATGGCGTGAACCTGAGAGGCGGAGCTTGCAGTGAGCCGAGATTGCACCACTGCACTCCAGCCTGGGCGACAGAGCGAGACTCCGTCTCAAAAAAAAAAAAAAAAGAAAATTCTTTTTTTTTCAACCCTTTGAGACAGGGTCTTGCTCTGTTGCCCAGGCTGGAGCTGGAATGCAGTGGCAGGATCACATCTCAATGCAGCCTTGACTTCCCAGGCTCAAGTGATCCTCCCACTTGAGAATCCTCCCAGTTGGCACCACAGGCGTGGGCCACCAGGGCCAGCTGATTTTTTCGTTTGTTTGTTTGTTGCCCAGGCTGGTCCTGAATTCCTGAGCTCAAGTGATTCACCTGCCTTGGCCTCCCAAAGTGCTGTGATTACAGGCGTGAGCCACTGTGCCTGGCCATGAAAATTATATACATTATTATATTAATTATATAGTATAAATTATTATATCCCTGAACACTGGCCTGAATTCTGGATTAACATCTTTGTACTTTTTTTTGTTTCAGATCTCTCAAGACATTTTTCCCACTCCTTGGCAACTTCTCTCAACCAGCGGTTCAGCTCTGGGCACTATGGGCTGTGTGTCATGTCTGCAGTAAAAATCGTATGTATTCAACATAAGTTCAAAACATAATAGTTTTCCAGCTATTTTTCTGTGTAATGATTAAGTTCAAGGTGGATGTGCAAAAATTGTCTACTTCTGTCCTCTGCATTTAGCTATGTTTAAAAAGAAACTGAAAAAAGACCTTACCTAGCTTAAAACAATGCTTCAGAATTAGTAATCTATTTGAGGGTAGATAGCAAGCAAAATAGAAGGTAAAAGTTTGCTCCTACTTGTATTCCCCACAGACAAGCACCGTTAATAATTTGATAATCTCCCAGATACTTTTCTATATCCATGCTCTATTTAGTATGTGCTGTGTATGTGAATAGTTTTTAACAAAATGTGCTTATTCTGTGTATGCTGTCCTATAGCTTGGTCTTTTCACTCGACAGTTTATTGCTGACACTCTTCCTTTAGTAAAACATGGACCTGCCTCTGTGTAATGGTCTATGGGAGATTGGGAGGCCAGGAGTCAGGGGTTATTTCCCAAACACATTAAATATTTTTCGCATGTTTTGCCATTTAAAATCCCTTTTGAGGCCAGGTGAGGTGTCTCCCAAAGTGCTGAGATTACAGCACTTTGGGAGGCCGAGGCAGGAGATCGCTTGAGGCCAGGAGTTTGAGACTAGCTGAGGCAACATAGCAAGACCCCACCTATGTTGCTTACATTAAAAAAAAAAATTAGCCAGGTATGCGTGGCATGCACCTATAGTCGCAGCTACTCGTGAAGCCAAGGTGGAAGTACCCCTTAAGCTCAGCAGTTCGAAGCTGCAGTGATCTATGAGAGTGCCACTGTACTCTGTCTTAAAAAAATACAATCCCCTTTGAGAATTTCCCATTGATATCTTTTGTTGAGAATTGGTATACAATTTTTCATTGTATTATAGGAGATATAAGCTATTATTTTATAACAGGAAACCCAAGAAACAACTTTTAGAATTAAAAGTTTAGCTTGTTGACTAGCTGTAAAGCAAGTATATAAAAACCAATGGTTTTATAATGCCAGCAAAAATCAGAAAATATAATTAAGGGAAAGTATACCACCACTCACATTATTAACAAAAACATAAAATATTTTAAAATGCCTTTAACAAGTAATGAGACATATGCAGAAAACTATGAGATAATTTAAAAGCCTGAAATAATTATAAGAGCATTCCATTTTCTAAGATGGAATGACCTATTAGACATATAGATGTCATTTCTTTTCAGTTTATTAATGTAATATAATTCAAATGAATAGGTAGGAGATGGAGGATCTGAAAATTATTCTAAAGTTTATCTGACAGAATCAACAGGAAAGAACAAAGAAAAATGTTTGTTTGTTTGTTTGTTTCTGAGACAGAATTTCACTCTTGTTGCCCAGGCTGGAGTGCAGTGGTGCTATCTTGGCTCACTGCAACCTCTGCCTCCTGGGTTGAAGCAATTCTCCTGCCTCAGCCTCTCGAGTAGAGCTGGGATAACAGGTGCCTACCACCACACCTGGCTAAGTTTTATATTTTTGTTAGAGATGGAGTTTCACCATGTTCGCTAGGCTGGTCTCGAACTCCTGGCCTCAGGTGATCTGCCCGCCTCGGCCTCCCAAAGTGTTGGAATTACAGGCGTGAGCCACCGTGCCTGGCCAGAAAAATGTTTTTTATGGGCTCAGCCTGGTGGCTCGCACTTGTAATCCCAGCACTTTGGGAGGCCAAGACAGGAGGATCACTTGTGCAGGAGTTCAAGGCCACAGTAAGCCATGATCATGCAACTGCCTACTTCCAGCGTGGGGAACAGAGCAAGACTCCTGTCTCTAAGATAAAAAAGAAGGAAAGAAATGTGGTTTTTAGGAGCTTGCCTGTAGACTTCTCTTAACATTGTAAAATGGTGCCATGAGTGGTTCTGACATATGAATAGATAGCAGATGACTGGATCAGAATAGCCCTGAAACAGACTCAGACAGTTATAACAGGAGAAACTAACCGCAGCTGGAATTCAGTTGAGTACTTATTATGTGCCAGGCAATGTTGTAAGCACTTCATGAATAAATCATTTAATCTTCACAACAATTAGAAGGGTAAGCATCTTATTTTATTTTTAAAATTTATTTTATTTTCATTTTATTTATTTTATTTTTGAGACAGGGTCTCACTTCATTGCCCAGGCTGAAGTGCAGTGGCTTGATCACAGCTCACTGCGGTCTCAGCTCAGGTGATGCTGTCACCTCAGCCTCCCAAATAGCTGGGACTACGGGTGTACACCACCATGCCTGGGGTTCTCCCCAAAAACAGCAACCCTTACGGTATTTTTATCAGCATCGTGTTAGAGTTATAAGTCAACCTAAAGAGAATTCCCATCTCTATGACAAATGAGTATTTCTTTAGAAAAATGTATTTAATTTTTTTTTCTTTTAAATTAAAAAAAAAAAAACACTTCAAAACAAAAAGCGACAGGGTCTTGCTATGTTGCCCAGGCTGGTTGTGAACTCCTGGGCTTGAGTGATCCTCCTACCTCAGCCTCCCAAAGTGCTGGGATTACAGGCATGAGCCACCACGTCCAGCCACAAATGAGTATTTCTGTCCAAGAACATGACTAATCAATATATTTCATTTCTACCTTGTTTTCATATCCTTAAAGATAGTTTAGCTGTTACTGTTTTACAGTCAAGGCTTATTTCAATTTGCTAAATACAATTTTCTTTTTTTTTTTGAGGCGGAGTCTTGCTCTGTCACCCAGGCTGGAGTGCAGTGGCGCAATCTCAGCTCACTGCAAGCTCCGCCTCCTGGGTTCACGCCATTCTCCTGCCTCAGCCTCCTGAGTAGCTGGGACTACAGGTGCCCGCTACCATGCTCAGCTAAATTTTTTTGTATTTTTTTAGAGGCGGGGTTTCACTGTGTTAGCCAGGACGGTCTCCATCTCCTGACCTTATGATCCGCCCGCCTCAGCCTCCCAAAGTGCTGGGATTACAGGCATGAGCCACCACGCCTGGCCTCAATTTGCTAAATACCATTTTCTTTGCTCATCCTGCTTTCTTTTTTTTTTTTTTAAAAACTCCTACCACTCCTTTTCTGGATTCAGGTTTCGATGATGTATTACTGACAAAATCTGTCACCCCACCCCTATTCTTACTCTTAAATAATAATATAACTGGGTGTAGAATTCCAGATACTTTATTTTAGCATTTGGGAGAAAAAATATTTTTAGTTTTTTTTCTTTTTTTTTTTTTTTTTGAGACAGAGTCTCTGTCGCCCAGACTGGAGTGCAGTGGTGGGATCTCTGCCTCACATGTTCAAGGGATTCTCCTACCTCAGCCTCCTGAGTAGCTGGGACTACAGGCATGCACCACTACACCCGGCTAATTTTTAATTTTTTTTTTAGTAGAGACGGGGTTTCACCATTTTGGCCATTCTGGGTCTCAAACTCCTAACCTCAGATGTTCGCCTCAGCCTCCCAGAGTGCTGGGATTACAGGCATGAGCCATGACGCCTGGCCATTTTTATTATTTTCTACTGCTGTTGGGGTCTACTGTCAGCCTAATTATCATTTCTTGATAGGTAATTTTGTTGTCTTTTTTTTTTTTTTTAAACAGGGTCTCACTCTGTTGCCCAGGCTAGAGTGTAGTGGCACAGTCACAGCTCACTGCAGCTTCAACCTCCTGGGCTCAGGTGACTCTCCCACTTCAGCCTCCTGGATAGCTGGGACTAAGTAGCATCACACCCAGCTTATTTTTTTATTTTTTTGTACAGACATGGTCTCACTACATTGCCTTGATCCTCCTGCCCAGGTATCCTAAAGCGCTGGGATTACAGGAATGAACCACTATGTCTTCTTTTTCTTTTATTTCTTTTTTTTTTTTTTTTTTTTTTTTTGAGACAGAGTTTCGCTCTTGTTGCCCAGGCTGGAGTGTAGTGGCATGATCTCAGCTCACTGCAACCTCTGCCTCCTGGGTTCAAGTGACTCTCCTGCCTCAGCCTCCTGAGTAGCTGGGATTACAGAGGCCCACCACTATGCCCATCTACTTTTTTGTATTTTTAGTAGAGACGGGGCTTCACCATGTTGGCCAGGCTGGTCTCAAACTCCTGACCTCAGGTGATTCACCCACCTCAGCCTCCCAAAGTGCTGGGATTACAGGCGTGAGCCAGCGCACCCGGCCAACTGGGTCTGAATCTGCTCTTGGACTAAGTCTTTAATTTCAGTGATACATTTTTAAATGTGTGAACGTTTTATTTGCTTCTTTTTCAGATATTCCTATTTTTTTCTTCTTTAAAAGTAATTATTTTGTGGTCTTTATCTGATCTTATTATGTGTGTTATGTTGAGTGGGGGCAGTTTTGGATTATGAAATCAACTTTATCAGGGCTTGTTTTTCTGAGAATTCATTTTAGACTGGATTGGCGTGTCCCTGTGGCAGTTTTGTATTCGCTTCTGTGAAGTGCTCCAGAGGTTTCCCTAGGCTTGTGCTAGATTTTTTATATTAATTTCTCAGCAACATTCAGGTAGTGTAAATTCAAACCTTATTACCCACTTGGGATTGTGATCATGAGAAGATTTCTCCTCTCTTACTCTCGTATACCCCTACAGCCCCATCTAGGACAGAGATGCTTCAGTATCTTATCCCTTCTCTTATCTAGCCCTTTGTGGGTCTACTTTTATGTATGGATTTTGCCTCCAACTCTGCAAGCTGAAATTTAAATGCCTCGATTACTAAGACCACCAGTTTCTTTCTGCCGCAGGCTTAGCTGCAGGTTAGCTTACACTAGCTGAAGTGCTCTTTGTTTCCAGCTCCTGGAACATTCCTTTAGTTTGTACATTCATCTATGCATTAAAACATTTATGAATTATATTTTATTTAACATCTGGTGTTTTCAACATCATTTAACTAGGATTAAAGATATCTGGGCCAGGCGCAGTGGCTCACGCCTGTAATCCCAACACTTTGGGAGGCCGAGGCGGGTGGATCACCTGAGGTCAGGAGTTCAACACCAGCCTGACTAACATGGTGAAACTCATCTCTATCAAAAATACAAAAAAAATTAGCCAGGTGTGGTGGCGCATGCCTATAATCTCAGCTACTTGGGAGGCTGAGGCAGGAGAATTGCTTGAGCCTGGGAGGTGGAGGTTGCAGTGAACCGAGATTGTGCCACTACACTCCAGCCTGGGCAACAAGAGCAAAACTCTGTCTCAAAAAAAAAAAAAAAAAAAAAAAGCTTGAAGATAGAGTTTTCTGGAAGTAAACATACCAAAATGAGCAACTCTTATCTCATACAAGCCAAGCATTATTTAAGTTTTGACGTACTGCTTTAGAATTGATTGACTCATTTTATCTGTTAATTCCTAGACCAAAGGACTTAAACCTTTGTATTCTTTCTTCAGCAAGGTGAATGTGGTGACATGGGAATATTTAAAATGCCAGTTGTCCATGGAGTGTCTCTGCTTGATTTTCTTTCAGCCAGCAAATACTGCAAAATGTTAGTTGAAGAAGAAGGATTGCAGCTTTTGTGTGATATCCAGGAGCACAGTGAGGCAACTCCCCAAGCACAGCAGATTGCAGCCTCCATTCTGAATGACTTCAGAATGCATTTCATGAATTATCAGAGGCCCACTCTGTGTCAAATGCCCTTCTGAACCTAAGGGACTAAGAGGTCTGCACTCTTCCTCAGTGTCCGGTGTTCTGCCCTGGCAGTAATTGCACATCAGTTGTCATTGGAGTTTGTGAGTTGGCTGTCTCATTGGCCTTTGATTGTTGATTTTATATATGTTACAAAAGGTTGGATTTGTATGATAGCCATAATCCCAAGTCAGGTTGGACTCATTCTGCAGCCTTTCAGCAGCAATTTTGAAGACTCAAACTGTGGACTCTGGGAAGACCTGGGAGCTTGTGTTGGAACAGCTATGCCAGTTACTTTTCTCTAGCCCTGGACAATTTTTTCACTTTGGGAGCTTGTCATGGGAGCAGGACCTGTACCCCTAGAAGAGAAAAGAAAGACCTACAGGGAGACTTTGATATTTATATTAAATTTCCTTAGTTGTTATTGTCATGTGAAGCTATGAGAAAAGCATGGGAAGCATATGCTTGACAATGTGGTGTTTAGAAGGCAGAACCCCTGTTGGAGAGGGGGAAAAAGAATTTATTTATTTATTTATTTATCTGTGGCTGGGTGTGGTGGCTCACGCCTGTAATCCCAGCACTTTGGGAGGCCATGGCGGGTGGATTGTCTGACCTCAGGAGTTCAAGATCAGCCTTGCCAACATAGCGAAACTCCGTCTCTACCAAAAAATACAAAAACTAGCTGGGCGTGGTGGTGTGCACCTTTACTCCTAGCTACTTGGAGGCTGAGGTGGGAGGACTACTTGAGCCCATGAGGCAGAGGTTGCAGTAAGCCAAGATTGCACCACTGCACTCCATCCTGGATGACAGAGTGAGACCTCATGTCAAAAGAATAGAGGGGTGGAGGAAAGAGAAATATATTATTTTACTTTTTTGTGTGTGTGTGTGATGGAGTCTCACTGTGTCGCCCGGGCTGGAGTGCAGTGGTTCTATCTTGGCTCACTACAACCTCCGCCTCCCAGGTTCCAGCAATTTTCCTGCCTCAGCCTCCTGAGTAGCTGGGACTACAGGCACATGCCATCACGTCCAGCTAATTTTTACATTTTTTAGTAGAGACGGGGTTTCACCGTATTGGTCAGGCTGGTCTCGAACTCCTGACCTCGTGATCTGCCCTTCTTGGCTTCCACAAGTGCTGGGATTACAGGTGTGAGTCACTGCACCTGGCCTTTTTTTTGGTTTTCTTTTTCTTTTTTTTTTACAATTTTGGGTGTCTATCTTTGGCATGTTTCCTGTTATGTAAACATGACATGCTGTGTATGTGAGTGAGCTTGTAGGGCATGGTGGGACTTACGCATTTGCAGACAGTGTTTAGATGAAAGATTGTATGTAATGATAAATCTGAATCCCTCCATTTTATTTGGGTGGGACCATGACCAAAACTGGCAGAAGAGGAAAGGCCAGAAAGAGACTTTGCCAAATAGTTCACCGAGTTTTCTTACCCAGCATGAAGCTTTTCTGAAACCAGCTTCAACTACAGTATAAACTGTATCAGAAGCTTGTTTCATAAGCCCTGCGGAGCTGCTTTGAGGAATAGAGTGTGAATTCCTTCCTCGCCTTATTGTTGACTGTTAATGAACATGTTTTGTCATTTATCTAAGTTTTTCAGAAAATAAAAGTAAAGTTTTGTTGATTAGCACATTTTAAGACTAGATTTTTGTGCTTTTAGCTGGCTTGGTTCAGATTCTTAAGGTGGTACTCTAGTTCCTCAAATGAGGAAGAAGCTTATTCTTATTCTAAACCATGTTCCAAACTATTACCAGAGTCCAACCAGATAAGCAGAATTTGTAACCTTACTTCCTTCCATAGTCCTTAAACTGTACTGTATTTTTTCACACTCTTGCATGATTCCAAAAGGGTATCTTCCTGACCTGGGTTCCAGCACTTCAGAACATTGTTATCAGATGCTAGCTTATGCTGATGTGAGGATGTGTTATGGGAACCAGTGTGTTAAGTCCAGTTCTGTACAAGACATCCCTTCAAGTTCTGTGTCATTCACAACAATCCTCATGGGTAGGTGAGTTTTATTTTCCTCACTTAACAGATGAGAAAAAGGAAGTTCAGTAAGGTGGTGAGTTTCCTGGGTTGTCATAGCTGGTGTGGTTTGTACTGACTGTAAAGGCCTGGGCTCTCCTGTGTTACTCTCCCTTCCAGGATGCAAGCATAACCCTGGGAGCACATTTGTATTTTGCAGAAATCGGCAATGTTATTTACATTGTATCCATGCCCATGGTTTAGTGACTCTAGGCCAGGCCCAGGCTCAGCTTAGCCAGAGCTCAGATCCAGTTGGAGGATGACTGCAAGGCCATAGCTTAAGATGTAGCCTTGGTACCAGAGGAGGGAGGGGTACTGGGACCAGTATGGTTATGTATCAGCCTGCTCTTGGTTTTCTAAGTGTATCAACCTCTTCCTCACCTTTGCTCATGCTGTGTCAAACTTCCTCTTCTGTCCTTGAAATGTTCCTTAATCCTTCAGGCTTCAATTCCAGTGTTACTTGCCCATTTCCTGATCCTCCCTTCTTTCCATTAGAGTTAGTTGCCCCCTTCTTCTCAGTGCTCCTAACTGCTATGAAAGAGTCTCCTGGAGGCTAGGTGTAGTGGCACACACCTGTAATCCCAGCACTTTTGGAGGCCTAGGTGGGTGAATTGCTTGAGCCTAGTAGTTCAAGACCAGCCTGGGGACATGGCGAAATCCCGTCTCTACAAAAAATACAAAAATTAGCTGGGCATGGTGGTATACGCCTATAGTCCCAGCTACTCCAGAGGCTGAGGTGGGAGGATCACTTGAGCCTGGGAAGTGGAGGCTTCAGTGAGCTGAGATCACACCACGGCACTCCAGCCTGGAGCCTGGGTGGCAGAGTGAGACCCTGTCTCAAAAAATAAAAAGATTTTTCTGCCGCCCTATAGTTTACAAAGGGTTTCACAGTGATGATTTCATTTGGTTCTCACAAAAACACTGTAAGTTAACAATTAAAATGTATTTATTGACTATGAAGTGTTTTTATTTTGCTAAATCTTCACAAGTTTTGTTTTGTGGGTGAGGAAGCTGAGGCCCAGAGCGTTTAAACAATTTGTCCGAGGTTATACAGCAAGTAACTGGCAGAGACTGGGATCTGCAGTTTGACTCCTGACACATGTTCAACCAATGTCAGAGTTTATTTATTACCTCTGTTGTCTACAGGAAGAAACTAGGGGTACCTTAAAATCTTTAAGGTACAGCTCTAGTGAGTGAGTGCCTGATAACTGAGAGAGGTCAGGGGCTGAGAGCCAATGAGACCAAGACTCAGAGAGATCTAATTTAATTCTTTATCATTCAAGTAGAGAGACAGGCATTTTCCAAAGCAAACCCAACCCTCGTGATTATTTCTAGCCAGGGTGAAGCTAAGGAAGGCAGCAGTAGGTGGTAGGATCAGCACCTTGGTTCTAGGCATCACGCCAGTCATTTTATCTCCATCATCATCCTTGTGAAGAAACGGAAGCCTGGAGAGGTGAAATAATGAAGGCAGTCCGGCCACAAATCTTCCTTCTGGATCCTGCTCTTCAGGGCATGCATCTCCCAAGCTGAAGGTTAAAATGGGGGTCATTCACCAACAAATTTGGGGGGCCGCTTCTCCCTGAAGGCTGCCATGCCCTCTAGCCGGTCCCGGGTTGGAATGTTCTGCAACAAGGTACAAAATATTAGTTTTGGGGGAGCAGGGCCGGAAGCCCAGAAAGAGTTGCTTAAGCTTGTCCAGCCCATGACAAAGCCAGGGTCCAAGTGTTTCCATTGTCTCTGGACTCTGGTCTTGAGGCATGCAAAGGTGTAAGCCTCCGTGGCTGCTTTGTCTCCTGGGGAAGACAGGCCAGCCTTTGTATCTCTGCGCCCCATCGGCGTTAGCCTCCCCTTGCACACTGCTTTCATGCTTTCATGCCTCCAGAGAGCTCACTGCCTTCTGCAGTGTCTGACATGAGGCTGCTCAGTAGAGAAGAAAAATTCTTTGCAGTAAGAAATCTGGCTTTGAATCCAGGTTCACACTAGTTTCTCCAAGTCCCAGCACCCCTTAGGAGTATTTTGGATATCTGTTAACCTGGAGATTAGCATTTTTTACTCACTCATGAGTAAGAGATTTAAGAGGTCAGTCCCAAGTGTACACCCTTACATTGAACACAGCCTGCAGGCTACAACCAAGCCCTTGACCTCCCAACTCCAGCCTGGCCTTTACAGTGGCAACTGATACAGAGGCAAAAGAAGTGCTTCTTCCTCTTAAGGACCTGTGTTCTGTGATTCTCGGCATTAAGTGGGCAGGATGTACCCCAATACATTAGATGGTTGAGGGAAAAGTCCCAGAGAGAAGCACTGTGGCTCTCCTCAAGCCACTCTGGTGACTTATGCGGGAGGATGGATGCGGTCAGACTGTGTTGAGAGGAGCCTTCTAAATTGGTCATGTTTTATACAAAGTCCCTCCAGCCTGGCCCAGCCTATGTTAACAAGCAGGCATGGGCTACATACCTGGGCATAGCACATCCCTTCAATGGCCATCCCAGATGCAATGTCCACCTGCAAGAAAGAAGTGCTCCCTGGATTGGTCTGACCTCGTCCATCTGCACCCACACTGGAAGCCAGCCCACCCTGTTACCTACAGACATCTGTGTGAGCAGAGATAGCTATGAGAAGGAATTCCCTTCCTAGAGAAGGAACACCATAACTATGACAAAACAGTGCTGGGAGAAACCAGACAGACTGACACATTTTGCCAGAGGAGTTCAGTGTTCCTCCTTCCCATCTGGCTGCCTCACCAGCTTCCTGTCACCCCTGTTAATTCCTGGACCTTTATGACCTCGCCCCTGGCAATTGCTCCAGCCTCTAGGGCTCACCGACTGGCACTTAAAAGCCTCGTTCTAAGAGAAGTACCGTGTGCGTGAACTTAATTTTCACAGCAAGGGTTAGTGTCCCTGTTCTACAGCTGAGAAACCTGAGGCATAGAAAGGTGAAATAGTTTGTTAAAGTTCACAACAGTATGTGGAAGAGCAGGTCTTTGAACCCAGACAGCCCAGTGCCAGTGCTTCGAACTTGCACACAGTCCTCTTCCCTCACTCTCATCTGGTCGAGCTGCTTGCTTATCCTCCTCTGTGCCTTTGCTCATACTTTTCCTCTGGAATTCTTATCCTTCCCACAGTCCAACTGTAGAAAACATTCTTTAACCCAGCACTGCCCAGTATGGTAGCCACTAGCCACACGTGGCTGTCAAGCACTTGAACTGTGATTAGTGGGAAGGAGAAATTGAGCATTTTACTTTTAATTTAAAAGCCACACGTGGCTATCATAATGGACCACAAAGCTCTAACCTCTCTGGGGTGTCAGCATGGTGCCATTATCTAGATTTGTGTCTGTAGCTGCCCCCTCCCATCTTGGGGGCAGTGACCATGTTTAACTCATCTATCTGTATCCCAATTGCCAGCTTTGGTCTGGATTCAGTATGTGATGAGTGAATGGATGGGTGAGTTGAGGTGGGCAGATGGATCAGCCACACCCAAGGCATCACCCCAAGCCCTGCCCTGAGGCCACATTACTGACTGCCAGCACAAACCTTGCCACATGGACTGGGAGCCACACGGACTCGGGTTCTTCCTACTTACTTCCTCTGAGACCTTGGGCAAGTCATTTACCCCTTCTGAACCTCAATCTCCTCCTCTCTCCAAGGGAGAAAGATGAGGATAGAATGTAAACAATAATATCATCTGGCCAAACTTCCAGTTTGCAGATGGTTAAACTGGGGTAGAGAGCGAGGTCAAAGTCTGTTAGAAGAGTCCACTTCCTGAGTTCTTTCCAGCTGTGCTGTCAGTCTGTCTGAGCTCTGAAAGCACTGCATCCCAGCCATGACCAACTTCAGTGGCCCCAAGTCCCAACCCAAAACGCTCTCACCTCCATTCCTCGGTCAATGGCTATTTTGCCCAGCCGCACAGCAATGGGGGCCTGGGAAAAAGCAAAGTCTTGGTTGAGGAGGGGCTCAAGGCTGATAGTTGCAGGTCTGAGGTGCACAGCTTTGTTTTGAAGGAGGGAGGCAGATGTCTGGGTCTAGTTCCAGCCATTCTACTGACACGTAGTTTCTTTAGCGTTAGTCCTATAACCTGTTAGCTGAGGTTCTTTTTCTATCATGAAATAAGCCAGCCTCTGACCCTGAACACCTGGGTTTCAAGTGTCCTTCCAACATGCACAACATAACTAGTTTACAAAGTGCTTTCCTCCCCACGGACTCATCTAATGGTGCTACCCACACTTCCAGCTGGTGTCATCACTGACACCCATTTTACAGCTGGGAGATTGCAGTGCAGGGAAGTGAAGCACTTGGCTGTGTTTACCCAGTCATTGGTGAGATTTGGATTGGACTCCCAGCCAGCTTTCCCACTTCCTCAACCTCATTTCAGCAAATGCCAGCCTCTGTGGTAAGCAGGTTTTACGCCAGCAGAGTGAAACAAAATCAGGGTTAGGAGCTTGGGCTTTCCAGTTGACCGGGCTGAGTTGAAATCCTGGTCTGCGGGGCGGTGCGGGGGTGGGGGTGGGTGCATTTTTTTACAGCCATAGAGAAGCAACAGTGTCTGCTTTGTCACTGGCCTTGGTTCCACACCAGCCCTAGCACTCCAGTCTCAGCCCCACTTCCAGGCAAGGAAGAATTACTCCCTACATCATATTATTTGAAGTGTTTAAAACTTGCTCAGGAAAAGTCGATTTTTAAAGTATATTAGCATAAAAACTATAAATGAAAAAGCTAGCTACATAAAAATGAAGAACTTCCAATTGGGAAAAACACCGTGAATAAAAGACAAAAAAGTAAAAAACTGGGAAAACGGCTGGGTGCGGTGGCTCACGCCTGTAATCCCAACACTTTCGGAGGCCAAGGCGGGTGGATCACTTGAGGTCAGAAGTTTGAGACCAGCCTGGCCAACATGGTGAAACCCCATCTCTAATAAAAATACAACAATTAGCCGGGTATAGTGGTGGGCCCCTGTAATCCCAGCTATATGGGAGGCTGAGGCGGGATGCTTAAACCCGGGAGGCAGAGGCTGCAGTGAGCTGAGATCAGGCCACTGCACTTCAGCATGGGTGACAGAGTGAGACTCTGTCTCGAGGAAAAAAAAAAAAAAACACTGGGAAAAAGAATTATAATGCTTATGACAGATGAATGTCCTTGATTTACAAACATGTTAGTATAAAGTAACTTTTAAACCATTTACAAAAGCGTATGTAAAGGTCCTTCACCGGAAAAGAAATATGAACATGAAGGATGTCCAGCAGCTACATGCTTGAAAGGCAAAACAGTGAGGTAGTGTGCCCTTTCACCTCAGACCAGCAAATCCTAAAATATCAACAGGCCTACTACTGCCGAGACTGGGGAAACCAGTATTTACATACATTGTTGATAGAAAAGTAAAAGAGTATGCCTCAGGAGAGCAATTTGGCAAAAACTGGAAAAATGCTGGTGTGCATGCTCTCTCAAGAGCTGTGGCTCCTGTAGGCATTTTTCTATTAACTCCACCTGTCTTGTGGTAGCAAAAAGATAGGAACAACAGAAAGGTTTAGTGTTGGGGTACTGGTTAAATGAACCCTAAAAAAGGGTAGGGAAGAATAGAGAACAAAACCTTTGTTTCGTTTTATAAATGAAGGTTTATAAATGTTTTGTTATATAAAATGAAGGTTTTGTTTTCTATTCTTCCATGTGTGAATTCTTTACTATGCATATTTAAAATTTGTTAGAACCAGATTAGCCTCGAAAGATATTTCTTGTCCTCTAAGTCATTAAAAGGAATTTATTTAAATATGTAAGCATATGTGCATAATACACGTCCTTCCATATGCAATGGAAATTTCTGGAAGAGTATGGAAGCTTAATAGTGATGATCTGGGGGGAGAGAGGGATTGGGGAATGAAGGGCTGTTTGGGTTTGCTTGTGACCGAAGGGTTACTGGGATGTGGGACTTCCACTTTTAAAACTGGGATAGCCACAGGTAAACCAGGACTAGCTGGTCATCTTGCCTTTGATTTTTACCTTATGCCCTTCTTACTCCTCTGTTCTTTTAGATTTGCTTGCCATATGGATGATTATTTAGGTAACTACCCAATAAAGTAATCTTAGCCAGATGCTGTGGCTCACGCCTGTAATCACAGCGCTTTGAGAGGCTGAGGCAGAGGATTGCTTGAGCCCAAAGAGTTTGAGACCAGCCTGGGCATTACCGTGAGATCCCATCTCTACAAAAAATAAAAAATTAGCTGGGCGTGGTGACTTGCACCTGTAGTCTCAGCTACTCAGGAGGCTTAGGTGGAAGGATCACTTGATCCTGGGAGGTCAGTGCTCCAGTGAGCTGTGATCATCCCACTGTCCTCCAGCCTGGGCAAAAAAAAAAAAAAAAAGTACCCTTTAATTAAAGAAAGTTAAAAATTGTATGTACATATGTTTGTGAGCGAAAACAGCCAAATTCTAGCCAAGTCAGTAGCTTGCACCTGTAGTCCCAGCTATTCAGAGGCTGAGGTGGAAGGATGGCTCGAGCCCAGGGCTTCAAGGCTGCAGTGAGCTATGATCGTGCCACTGCATTCCAGCCTGGGCAACAGAGCAAGATCCTGTCTCTAAAAAGAAAATTAAAAAACACAGCCGAATCCATTTCTCAAAGTGTAATGTGTATTTACTATTTAAGAAAGAAATCTGATGCAAACTGAGGATATTGACAGTTTTTTTCTGGACTGAGAAAACTCTGGAACCATTTGCTACCCTATCAGAGTGATTTGTCCACTAGATGGTGGCCATCTACACTATCCCTGGCTCCCACCTATCTGGAAACCTTTATTCTGAGCACCCAGTAACATAGGTGGAAGTTGAAGTTTCATTTTTCAGGTTGACCCAGAAGGTCTCAACTGTGGGATTACTCACGCCAGGACTTGTTTTTGGTAGACTGGTGTTTTGGTATACAAAGCTACTTTTAAGTACTGAAAATATCAGTAATTATATAGTACCATTATTTCAGTATATTTGGAAATCTGAATTGTTTTGTGATTGTTATTTAGTTAATGCAAAAAGACAAACCCTATAGTCTACAGGTCTAGGTGTGAAAGCTGCAATCAGCCACTCCCTTGAGTGACCCAGAGTTCTGTATTAGTTAGAGACTTTCTAACCAAGTGTAATAGAAACCTGACAGCATTAATACTGTCTAGGCAACAGCATCAGACTCTTCATTTATATATGATGAAACTTAAAAAAATAAAAAAGACAAAACAAATGCTTTCAAAAAGCTATAGTCCCTGACCCCCAAATTAAAGAAGATCTATTTTAAGAAGTATTAGGATTATTTACATTTAAGAGACAGGAAAGAAAGGATTTTTGTTCAAAATTATACTATTTTATTTTATTAACAGAATCTTGCTCTATCAATTGGGCTGGAGTGCAGTGGTACAATCTCGGCTCACTGCAACCTTCACCTGCCAGACTCAAGTGATTCTCATGCCTCAGCCTCCTGAGTAGCTGTAATTACAGGCATGAGCCACCATGCCCAGCTAAATTTTATAATGTTAGTAAAGACGGGGTTTTGCCATGTTGGCCAGGCTGGTCTCAAACTCCTGGCATCAAGTGACCCACCTGTCTTGACCTCCTAAAGTGCTGGGATTACAGCAATGAGCCACTGTGCCCGGCTTCTTTTCTTTTTTAATACAAATGAGGTCTCACTATGTTGCCCAGGCTGGTCTAGAACCCCCGGTCTCAAGCAATCCTCCCGCCTCAGCCTCCCAAAGTGCTGGGACTATAGGCTTGAGCCACCATGCCAAGCCAAAATGGTTACTTTTGTATGATTAATTCAATATACGTCAATATTAAAATGATGTATGGTTAACTTTGTTTTGTGATATGTTTGTAAATGTTTACATTTGAAATGCATTAAATATTTAGTTTCAGTTTTTAAAATTTTGTACATATTTTACTTTTTTTTTTTTTTTATTCTGAGACAGAGTCTCACTGTGTCACCCAGGCTAGGGTGCAGTGGCACGATCTCGGCTCACTGTAACCTCCGCCTCCTGAGTTCAAGTGATTCTCCTGTCTCAGCCTCCCAAATAGCTGGGACTACAGGCACATGCCACCATGCCAGGCTAATTTTTGTATTTTTAGTAGAGACGGGGTTTCACCATGTTGACCAGGCTGGTCTCGAACTCCTGACCTCAGGTGATCCACCTGCCTCAGCCTCCCAAAGTGCTGGGATTACAGGTGTGAGCTACCACACCCAGCTTACTCTCTTAAAATAACCTTTTTTATATTGCATTCTATATTATGCAAAATAAATGCCAAAATACCAGTGCTGTTTTTTTCTAATACTGCAATCACTCTTTGTGACCTTGATGAGCAAGTCACTGAACTTTTATGGGTTTTCTCACAAATAAAATGGGGATAATCAGCTCAACTGGATTATTCTGAGTTGAGACACTGTATTAAGGCACCTAGCATTGTAGGCTAAGACAAATTTATTATAAATTAGTCTAACCTAGCTCCATTTCAGCCACTTTTAATCTTTATGGAAATTTGGGATTTCCTCTACTCAACCCCCTCTATCCTGGGTCCCCTTAGAGTTGGGAGAAGCCAGCAGACCCTTGCAGGGCCTTGGAGACCCCAGACAGCCAGATCCCAGATATCCCTGCTGAGGGCCTTGGGCCCTCAGCTGGTAGGGTTGTGCCTGGGCAGAGCCTAACCTGCTCCCTAGTGAGCATGGTACCTTTTTGGGGTACCATGCTGAGAGGTTATTATTTGAGGATTTTTTATTTTTTTCTTTTATTTCAATAGATTTTAGGGAACCGGTGGCTTTTGGTTACATGGATAAGTTCTTTAGTGGTATTTCTAAGATTTTGGTACACTGTACCCAATGTGTAGTCTTTTATCCCTCACCCCCTCCCATGCTATTTGAGGATTTCTTTAATGAAGGTATGTTTTTGGTGGGGTTTTTTTTGCTTTTTGTTTGTTTTTAGCAATGGGATTTTGCTTTGTTGGCCAGGCTGGAAATGCAGTGGTGTGACCAGCTTACACAAAGCTGCGGTAGCAGCTTTAAATTCATGGGTTCAAGCAATGCTTTTTCCCAAATAACTGGTCTTACAGGCTCGAACTACCACATCTGGCTAAAAAATGAGTCCTGGCCAGGCATGGTGGTTCATGCTTGTAATTCTAACACTTTGGGAGGCTGAGGCGGGAGGATCACTTGAGCCCAGGAGTTTAAAACTGCAGTGAGCCATGATTGCACCTCTGCACTCCAGCCTGGATGACAGAATGAGACCCTATCTCTTCAAAAAAAAAAAAAAAAAAAAAAAAGCTTAATACATGTCCTGCATGTTGTATTTCAAGAATATCTCCAGCAGGCAGTATGGTAGGAAATATGGGCTGGAAGTTCTGCATCCATTTAGAATCTTGCTTTTCAGTCTTTGGGGTTTAAGGCTGTGCTATACAGTATAGTAGCCACAAGCCACATGTGGCTATTAGCATTTGAAATGTGGCTAGTGTGAATGAGGAACTACACTCATTTTCTCTAATTTAAATCATTTGACTAGTGGCTCCCATACTGGATAAGCACAAGTATAGACCATTTATCTCATCTCAGAATGGTCTACTGGACAGTGTTACATTCGGAGGGCTTTCAAGCCCATTTGGTTCCAGTCCTTTGGAATTCCATCAGAATTAAAATTTGACTTGTGTTTACTGGATCGTTAAACTCCGAAGAAGGCTAATCATATGTCTCGGGGTGAATGGAAGTACAGCCCAAGGGGCATCCTGCCCGACACTTGCCTCCCCCATGACTCCGGCCCTCCCTGCAGTGCCGAGCTGTCACTACACCTGGGGCAGGATCTCCTGGGCCAGTGCTCGTGCCCGGTGGTAGGCGGCGTCACCCTCCTCGTTCTGGGCCACAGCGTGATTCACCAGCCCCAGTGCGTGGGCCTCTGTTCCACTAAGTCGTCGGCCCGTGAAGATGAGCTCCTTCGCCAGGGCCACCCCCAGACAGCGTGGCAGCCTCTGAGTCCCTCCTGCCAGGATGGAGGGGGCAGGGTGTGAATCAGCATGGGAAGTGGGAACCCAGAGAAGGCCCAGGCTGGGACTCAGCCAAGACTTCTCAGAGGAGCAGAGTTCAGATAGGAGGGCAGAGCCCGGAACAGAGGGCAGAAAAGGAAAGCAACGAAGGACCCTGATGGGGTGGATTTGGGCAGGTGCCGTAGTTCCAATTACCTGCCCCCGGGAGGAGCCCTCGCGTGGTCTCAATCAGTCCCATGATGGCCGAGGAAGCTGCTCAGATAGAACAGAGTGAGGCGTCCCTCCCCCATCCGGTCCCTCAGTGCTAATCCCTGGGACCGCACCTGCCTCTGCTCTCTACTCGCCCCTCTAGCCACTTCCCCCATGGTCTGGCCACAGCCAGGACTCTCCAGACTATGCCTTTGGAAGAGCCCTAGCCCAGAAGTCAGGAGCCCAGGCCCTTATCTCACCACACCCCTTTGGTGGAGTTGTGTCACCAGCAAGTCTCTCACCCTTCCCAAGCCTCAAAGGTGGAAGAAAGATGGCTGGCCCTCTTCTGTCTGCTTCAGAGAGCTGCTAAAGATCATGCAAGGTATGACCCTGGGAGCAGAGTTCCCAGGAGTGCCCCATACCAATTTGTGGATTACTATTAATAGGTTCTCTGGCTTAGCCCTGGCCTGACCTAGAGTGTCAGTGACTCCTGCTCCTGCTACGGTTGTCTCTCCCAGCTTTGTCACAGCCTGAAATTGCCCTGACTGTTCCAGTCTGTGTCCTCCTGAGTTCTGCTTCCTTCCTTCAAGAAACTTGCCTTGACTGACACACGCCCCCAGGTCTGTCTCCTTTTCCGAATTCCCTCAGCATGGGCCATGTGAACGTGGGCAGAAGGGAGTGGGTTTTACATGGACTCCCTCTTAGTCTTCCCCAAACCATGTGAGTCAGTCGCCTGAACATGGGCATGTGAGAAGCAGACTTGGGCTAGACCAGCCTGGTATTTTGGTGCCTGGACACCTGGTTAGTTCCTTCTCTTTGATCTGCATTGTGTAGACAGAAGCGACTTTCATGCTTGGAGTTACACACTTTTACATGTCTCCTGGGGTGGCAGGAGAGAGCAGGTGGGGGAAGAAGAGAGGACATTCAGACTTTGCCTAACTGCATCCAAGAAGGCTGCTCCTAATCACCAGGTCAGTCACCTGAAAAAATGATCCAGTTATCTTCTTTGTCCCCTCCCACTCTTCAAACAAAGCTCAATTGCTCAGAACAAGTAATGCAAATTTGGCTGGTGCCAGTATTCCTGCCCAGGCACCTTTGTGATGAACTCAGCCATTGACAAACTATCCCTGGGGCTCACCTGTTTCTGAAACATGGCAGATAAGTCTGACTTGGACAGAATGGGAAGATTGGACATTGATCTTTGACCTCCTTGGCTCCTAAGAGCAATTGCTCTGAGGTTGGTCAAATATTCCCAAAATGAAGGAAGCAGGTTCTGACAGGTCACAGATACTACAGCAGTTAGTGGCTGTACCAGGAGGGGAAGTAGCTTCTGCCTGAGCACCCTCTGTGCCCTGCCTTGCCTTAGTTTTGCTTTTGGTTTGAAGCCAAGAACAGTGGCTGACTGCAGAGTGCCCAGACTCACCCTGTTTCACTCACCCCCAACTCCCTAGCCCCACCCTCTGCCCCCAGTCCTAGCCCAGTACCTGCCACTCGGAGGTCACAGGCCAGGGCAAGCTCCAGGCCTCCGCCCAAGGCAAACCCATCCATAGCCGCAATGGTGGGTGCAGGGAAGGCTGCTGTGGAGAGGAAGAAGGGCTCAGCCTGCGAGGCCCTGGTGGGACCAGGATAGAGACTCAAGGCTGGGGAAGGGAAAGCTGGTTGGGACAGAGGCCTCAGTGGACCCAGGTCTGGGGACATTACATGGAACCTCAGCCAGATTATCTTATTATTTATTTGTTTAATTTTTTTTTTGGTACGGAGTCTTGCTCTGTCACCTAGGCTGGAGTGCAGTAGTGCGATCTTGGCTCACTGCAACCTCTGCCTCCCAGGTTCAAGTGATTCTCCTGCCTCAGTCTCCTGAGTAGCTGGGATTACAGACATGTGCCACCACACCCGGCTAATTTTGTTTGTTTGTTTGTTTGTTTGTTTTTAGTAGAGATGGGGTTTCATCATGTTGGCCAGGCTGGTCTTAAACTCCTGACCTCGTGATCCGCCAGCCTCGGCCTCCCAAAGTGCTGGGATTACAGGAGTGAGCCACTGTGCCCGGCCTCTTTTTTTTTTTTGAGATGGAGTCTTGCTGTTGTCACCCAGGCTGGAGTGCAGTGGCACAATCTCAGCTCACTGCAACCTCTGCTTCCCGCAGCCAGGTTATCTTAGAAGCCAATTTTCCCTTTAGGGAAAGTTATGGAATCAGCCAGGGAACAGGAATGGGAGGATGGGCTGGATGATCCCTGTGTAGGCCTAATCTGCTGGCCTCCCTGGGACCTGCCTTTCTGTGTGCCAAGCCCTGTGCTGGGTGCTAGGAACTGGGAACACAGAATGAATCAGACATAGCCCTTGTTCCCATGGGGCTCAGTCTCATGGGGAAGACAAAGTGTATCAGGCATTAGTGACCCAGGATCATCAGTGCTCCAATAAAAGGAAGCTCGGAGGGTGGGTTGGGAAGGCTTCCTGGAGTAGGATATACTGGGGGGCTTGAAGGATGGTAAAAGTTCAAGTAACCAAGAAGGGATATCCCAGGCAAAGGGAACAGCAGTTGTCAAAGTCTGAAAGCATGTTTGGGGAAACTGACTTGCTTTGGAATGGCCAGGCTTGAACCCTGAGGGTAGACACAAAAGCTGAAGAGCCAGAGCTCCTTCTCTGGGAGAACTGTCCTCTGTCATCCTCCCCCAACCCCCTGGGAGAGGCATCTGTCTTCCCACAGAACTCCCAACAGAAAGAAGACTCTCCTTAGATGCTGGTGGGGGTGGTGGGGCTGTCATCGGCAGGGACCCCCAAACCCCCTCCTCCACCCCACACCCAGATCCTCACCGATGTCATTCATCAGGCCCCGGAGTCGCTGGACAAACACCCCCACCTCTGCTTCACTCATCTGTTCCCGCTCCTTCAGGTCTGCACCTGCAGATGGCAAGGGGTTGGTACCAGCCCTCAGGAAAATGGCACTTTACGGAATCCCAGGCGGTTAAAGGATCCAGCAAAGAAGACCTGAGGACAGGCAGCCAGCGAGGAAGGAGAAACACCAGGAACCCGGGCAAGGAAGTCAAGAGAAAAGAGCAGCATCAAACGAGGGTGTGACAGCAGAAAGGTGAACTGAACTCCATCAAAACAGAAACCTTCTGTGCATCAGAGGACACTATCAACAGAATACAAAGACAACCCACAGAAATGGCTGGGTGCAGTGGCTCATGCTTGCAATCTTAGCACTTTGGGAGGCCAAGGCAGGTACATCACCTGAGGTCAGTAGTTCAAGACCAACATGGTGAAACCCTGTCTCCACTAAAAATACAAAAATCAGCCGGACATGGTGGCAGACACCTATAATCCCAGCTCCTCAGGTGGCAGTCAGGAGAATCACTTGAACCCAGGAGGTGAAGGCTGCAGTTAGCCAAGATCGCGCCAACTGCACTCCAGCCTGGGTGATGAGAGAGACTCCGTCTCAAAAAATAAAAAAGAAAAGACAACACACAGAATGGAAGAAAATATGTGTAAATCATATATCTGATAAAGGATTAATATCTAGGATATATAAAGAACACCTCCAACTCAACAACAAAACAATCCAATTCAAAAATGGGCAAAGGGCCAGGCACAGTGGCTCACACCTGTAATCCCAGCACTTTGGGAGGCCGAGGTGGGCACATTACCTGAGATCATGAGTTCGAGACCAGCCTGGCCAACATGGTGAAACTGTGTCTCTACTAAAAATACAAAAATTAGCCAGGTGTGGTGGTGGGCACCTGTAATCCCAGCTACTAGGGAGGCTGAGGCTGAGGCAGGAGAATCGCGTGAGCCTGGGAGGCAGAGGTTGTAGTGAGCCAAGATCATGCCACTGCGCTCCAGCCTGGGCAACAGTCTCAAAAAAAAAAAAAAAAAAAAGGAAAAAGGACTTGAATAGACATTTCTCCAGAGGAGATATACAGATGGTCAATAAGCACTTGAAAAGTTGCTCAATATCATCGTCATTAGAAAAATGCAAACTAAAACCACAATGAGATATTACCTCACATCTATTAGAATGGCTTTCAAAACAAACAAAAAGTTGGCATGGATGTGGAGACATGGAACCCTGGTGCATTGCTGGTGGGAGTGTAAACCCATGCAGCTTCTGTGGAAACCAGTTCCAAAAAGTTAAACAGAATTACCACACAATTCTAGTCCTAAGTATATACCCAAAAGAGTTGAAAGCAAGGACTCAAACAGATACAGTCTCTCCTTATCCGTAGGGGACTGGTTCCGGTACTCCCTCAGATACCAAAATCCACAGATGCTTAAGCCCCTTGTATAAAATATTGTAGTATTTGCAATATGACCTATGCTCATGTATCCTCCTGTATACTCTAAGCCAGGGGTGTTCAATCTTTTGGCTTTCCTAGGCCACATTGCAAGAATTGTCTTGGGCTACACATAAAATACACTAACGATAACTGATGAGCTAAAAAAAAAAAAAACAAAAAAAAAACACACCAAAAAAACTCATATCTTAAGAAAGTTTACAATTTTTTTTTTTTTTTTTTTTTTTTTTTTTGAGATGGAGTCTCGCTTTGTCGCCCAGGCTGGAGTGCAGTGGCGCGATCTCAGCTCACTGCAAGCTCCGCCTCCCGGGTTCACGCCATTCTCCTGCCTCAGCCTCCCGAGTAGCTGGGACTACAGGCGCGCACCACCACGCCCGGCTAATTTTTTGTATTTTTAGTAGAGATGGGGTTTCACTGTGTTAGCCAGGATGGTCTCGATCTCCTGACCTCGTGATCCGCCCGCCTCAGCCTCCCAAAGTGCTGGGATTACAGGCGTGAGCCACCGCGCCCGGCGAAAGTTTACAAATTTGTGTTGGGCCACATTAAAGGCCATCTTGGGCCACATGTGGCCCAGAGGCCAAGGGTTGGACAAGCTTGCTCTAAATCATCTCTAGATTACTTTTAATACCTAATACAATGTAAATACTATGTAAACTGTTGTACTGTGTTGTTTTTATCTGTATTATTTTTATTGTTGCATTGTTATTTTTGTTATTAACATCTTCAATCTGAGGTTGGCTGAGTCTGTGGGTGCGGAACCCACAGATGCGGAGGGCTGATGGTACTTGTACACCAATGTTCTTGGGGACATTCTTCGTGGTGGCCAAAGGTGAAAACAACCCAAGTATCTATCAGCAGATGATTGGGTAAACAAAATGTGATATATACACAATAGAATGCTACTCATTACAATAGAATGTTACTCCATAAAAAGGAATGGAGTTCTGACATTAGCCACAACTTGGAGGAACCTTGAGGACGTGTTAAGTAAAATAAGCCAGACACCAAAAAACAAATACGATATGATTCTACTGGTATGAGGTATTTAGAATAGATAAATTCATAGAGACTAAGTCCCACAGAGGTTACCTGGGCTGGAGGGGAAGGGGGAAGGAGTCACTGTCTGCAGGCTGAGTTTGTTTGGTATGATAAAGAACTTCTGGGAGTGGATAGCGGTGACATTGCACAATATTGTGAATGTACTTAATGCCACTCTGAATTGTACACTTAAAAACAGTTAAAATGGTCAATTTTGTGTTATTTATATTTCACCACAATTTCTTACAGAAGCGGGCACAGGACGTGGCGGCATGCAGGTGGGCAAGCGCCTTGGAGGGAAGAGTGACCGTGGTGAGGTGCTCCAAGGCCAGATGCAGGGGTGAGCAGGAGTAGGGGGTAAATAGACTCTTCCAGTCCTAGGCTACAGGAAGTCAGAGCTGGGAGAGCCTTTGGAAGTCTTTGATCAGTTCCAGCCCTTCTGTGAGAGATGGGGAAACTGAGGCTCAGAGAGGGGCAGGAACTAGCCCAGGAATTCTAGAGCTAGTTGAGGCAGACCTGACCCTCATGCAGCCCCTTCCTTCTCTGTGCTTAGCTGGGAGAGTGATGAGCGAAGCTAATGGGGGAGAGCAGGTGTGACGTGACCTTCACAGAGGTCAGAGATGGAGCCGAAGGAAGAGGCCAGGGTAGGGTAAAGACCTCAGGCAGAGCAGCTGGGTCAAGCCCACTGGTCTGTGCACTTGTCAGTACAGACCCCAGGCTGGGCACCCTGACCCTGACAGCTCAGACCTAAGGGCTGAGCCACCTCCCCTTGAAATCTCCTGAGCATCATGCTACCCCTTTCCCATCCCTCCACAGTCCCCTCCTGATCCACAGTGGCCCCTGTCGGCCCCTCCCCAGCCACCCTCCAGAGTTTGTTCTCAGCTCAGCTCTACTGGCAGCTGACTTGCTTCTTGTGGGCCTGGTATGCATTTTTCCTCCAATCTCTAAAATGGAAGTTCATGGTGCTCGCCCAGTTGTGAGGACCAAACAACACAGGGACAGTGGAAGGCTTTGGTGACAGGGAATAAGATCCTATTGGTAGGCAAAGGGGCATAGAGTTCCATCTTGGCCACTGACCTTATGAGCATCTTTGGGCTCCATTTTCTGTCTCTCTTTTTTTTCCCCCAGGCTGGAGTGCAGTGGTGTGATCTCGGCTCACTGCAACCTCTGCCTCCCAGGTTCAAGTGATTCTCCTGCCTCAGCCTCCTGAGTAGCTGGGACTACAGGTGCCTGCCACCATACCCAGCTAATTTTTGTATTTTTTAGTAGAGAAGGGGTTTCACCATGTTGGCCAGGCTGGTCTCTAACTCGGGCCTCAAGTGATCCACCCGCCTCATCCTCCCACAGTGCTGGGATTACAGACGTGAGCCACTGCAGCTGTCTTGGACTCCATTTTCTTATTTCCCCCGTGAAGGGTCAGAACAAAGCATGGCATAGCCGAAATAACTAGGATCTAAGGGTTAGAGGGGCCAAGTTCCAACTAAAGTCTATTCTACCTCTTACTAGCTATGTGATCCTAGGCAAGGGAATTTTCCTCCCCGAGTCTGCATTCACATCTGTCAAATGGCCACAATGAGTCCCATACCGGAGCTGATCTAAGGCGTCCCCCAACCCCTGGAGGCTGGTGGGCACCGCGCGGAGCCCAGATGGGGGCAGGAGAGAGAACCTACCCGCACAGAACACACCCTTCACTCCACTTCTGAAGAGCAGGACACGCACTTGCCGGTCCTCCCGCAGCTGGGCCAGAGTTTCCAGCAGCTACAGAGGACACCCAGTTAGATCCTCCCAGCCCATCCCCAGCCCATCCCCAGCCCACCCTGGCGCCCACCCTTTCTTACCTCACTGACGAAGACGTTCCCCAAGGCATTGCGGGCACGAGGTCTGTTCATCAGAATCTCAGTGATCCCTGTAAGGAGTCAGGGCAGCCATGGGCTAGTAGCTGGCTCTGCCTAATCCTGGGCTGTGGGCTGGGGACTGGAGGCAGGAGGCCTGGGCTCTGGGCAGCCTCTGCCCTAGATGACCAGAGTGACTTGGCACAAGTCACACTCAGGCAGGCCTCAATTTTCCCAACCATAAAATGGAGGGAAAACCCCTTGCTCTTTCTGCCTCAGAGAGAAAGTGGAAGGGCTTGTAAACCGTGGAGCAAAATGGGGAGGGGAAGAATGACCACCACAGTAGCCCTCGCCTGCTTCTGCCGTTGTTAGACAGACACACACACAAGCATACCTGCACCCATGCACCTTCTTTAATTTTACGACTCCCTCCCTCCATATTAATCTTTTCTTTTTTCTTTTTTTGGGGGGAGAGTTTTTCGTTTTTTCTTTTTAGACTGGGTCTCAACTCTGTCACCCAGGCTGGAGTACGGTGGTGTTAACATGGCTCACTGCAGCCTCAACCTCCTGGGCTCAAGCAATTCTCTTCCCTCAATCCCCGAAATAGCTGGGACTATAAGCATGCGCCACTACCCCTGGCTAATTTTTGTGGGTTTTTTTTGTAGAGACGAGTTTTCGCCATCTCGCCCAGCCTGGTCTCAAACTCTTGAGCTCAAGTAATCTGCCTGCCTCGGCCTCCCAAAGTGCTGGGATTACAGGTGTGAGCTACCGCGCGGCCTTAATCTTTTCTTCACAGCAGACTTCTTCCTCTAGAGTTTGAGGAGTTATAAGGCCAATACTCTTAAAACCACCACCCAAATCAAGAAATAGAACTGTGCTGGCCACCTCAGGAACCTCACCACACACCCTGATTCAATCATAGCTCCCTCCTTCCCCCTGAATAAGTAACCCTTTGACTTACAGTAATCACCTCTGTATATTTCTTTATAATGTTTTTTTCTGAGACAGAGTTTCGCTCTTGTTGCCCTGGCTCACCACAACCTCCGCCTCCTGGGTTCAAGTCATTCTCCTGCCTCAGCCTCCGGAGTAGCTGGGATTACAGGCATGTGCCACCACGCCCGACTAATTTTGCATTTTTAGTAGAGACGGGGTTTCTCCATGTTGGTCAGGCTGGTCTCGAACTCCTGACCTCAGGTGATTCACCCACCTCGGTCTCCCAAAGTGCTGGGATTACAGGCGTGAGCCACCAGGCTTGGCCATTTCTTTATAATTTTATCACCCAGGTGTGCATCCTTAGGTATCATAGTTTAGATTTGCTAATTTCTAAAATTGCCATGTGTCTTTTAAGTCCTGTTACAATCCTGACGTGCTCCCCACGACCCTGTCTTTCCCTCAGAGATTATCCGTGGAGGAGCCTGGTGCATTTCACCTATAGGGTTTCTCAAAGCCTGGGTTTTGCTAACCGCACAGTCATGGGGACAGATCAATATGATCCTCTGTTATAAGAAGTTAGCAACTAAATACAGAGGCTTGGTGTTCTGTCCTGTTTGACAAGACAGTAACCCTGGCCCCACCTGTGTAATGTACCTTCACCAGCAACAGCCAAGCTTCTTGGTAGTTTTCTATACTCATTTAGTCACTTTCTTACCTTCCATTCACTCAAACCTTCTCCAGCCTAGGTTCCAGCACCATCACTCAGCAGACATTATTCTCATTAAAGTGATGAATATAGCCACATCACTAACCAAGGGACACGTTTCTCTCCTTGCCTCAACCTCGCAGTGGCAAAAACCTCTGCTGACAGTAACACACTCCGCTTGATCATTTTCTGCCTTGGCTTCTTAGAATAATATTTATTTATAAATAGATTATTTTCTTAGAGCAGTTTTAGGGTCACAGCAAAATGGAGTGGAAAATACAGTTCAATACAGTGCACATATATTCTCCCTGTCCCTAGACAGGCACAGCCCCTTCTGCAATCCCCATCCCCCACCAGAGGCACATGTGTTGCAACTGACGAACCTACATGGATGCACTGTCACCACCTGGGGGCCCTAGTGTACACTGGGGTTCGCTCTTGGCGGTGTACACTCTGTGGGTTTGGACAGATGCATAATGACACATACCTGCCTTGGCTTTGGCAGGCCCCCATTTTCCTTCCTTCTACCTTTCAGGTGATGCCTCTGCACTCCTTCACTGCTTGTCTTCTGCCCAATTATTTTAATTGCCTAAGTTCCTTAAGGCCAATCAGATTCTCTTCATTCGCTCATTTGTACATTTATATATTTGCCATGTGCTGGCCTCTACTGGACACCATGATTCCAGAGACCAGGACAGACTCAGGGCCTGTCCTCATGGAACTTACAGCCTGGGGGGAAGACAGACATTAAACAATTACTATTTGTGAGGAGAACTTGGAGAAAAAGGACAAACAAGTAAGGGGCATCCAGTGGGCAGAGGGGAGCCCTAGTATAGAAGGTCAGCAATGAGTTCTCAGAGGATGAAATGGCCTTTAAGCTGAGAGCTGACAGGAGAGTAGGAACTGGCCAGGCAAAAGATGTAAGAGTGCATGTGTGCATGTAAGTGTGCATGCATGTGTGCATATGTGAGTGTGTGCACGAGTGCCTGTGTGTGTGCATGCATATTGGCAAGGTGCAGGGAAGGGGGCAGTCCAGGAGAGGAGCCTGTTGCAGGCAGAGGGAGCGGCAGAGAAGAGGGCCCAGGTGTGGGACTGCAGGGTGCCTTCCAGAACTGGAGGAGTTCAGGCGGAGGAAGAGCAGGATAAGCTGAGGCAGGAGAGGCAGGAGGGACCTCCCTTCCACAGCTCACACAGGCCTGCCTCCTGTACATCCAGGGCTCCCATGTGTGCCCAGGAGCCCACAGCTCTCCTCTGCACCCTAGGCCTGAATAGCCAAATGCCTACTTGATATCTCAACTGATATGTCCTGCTCCATTGGTGAGCCAATGACCTTGCTATCAACCCAGAAGTTGATCCTGTCACCTTGCTCTTCCCTCACCTACAAAATGCACTCAGTCACTGAGGCCTGCTAATCCAACCTCTTGAAGAGATCTCAGGCCTCTCGGCTCACACTGCTTCTCACAGCCATTAACCTGGCACAGGCGCTTTCCTGCATCCCTCGGATCACCCACCTGACTCTCGAGTCCTCAGTCTTGCTGCCTCCCAAAACACACATTCGTTCCCACACTTGGGTCACAGTCATCTTTCTTACCCCAATCTGACCACGTCCCTCCCCTTTCCCCTTCTTTTCCTCAAAATAAAGTTCAACTTCTTAATATCGACCACAAGGCCCCCACAATCTGGCTCTTGCACCCACTCTGGCCCCAATCCTTTGGCCTTCAAAGACCCCTTATTATTATCTCCCAGGGTCCTCGGCTTTGTCTGTGAACAAGCAGTGTTTATGAAGTAGGCATTCTCAGTGGAAGCTGATTGGAGACACAGAAGGGCCAGTGAAAGCTTCAGGGCTGTCGAGGGACAGGGTTTTCAGCCAGGAATTACAGAACTATGGCTAGGGGCAGAACTGTAACATTCAGGCAAACTGGACTTCCTTAGCCTCCTCAGAAACCTGCAAAGAGCTCTTAGAGCCCAGCAGGTCTGGAGGCTCCAGAGAGGTGTGCAGATGGCCATCCGGTCACTTCCAGCTCCAGGGCTCCAGGAGAGAAAATGGGGCAACTCTGGAGAAAAGACTGCAGTGGATACAGAGATGCCAGATCTGGAGGAGTCAAGGACCCTGACCCCCACAAACTTCAGAACAGTCTAGATCCAAGATCCCCAGAGTGGCCCTCGTGTTTACATCCCGAATAATCTCCTCCCTTGCATGTGGGTGGGACCTGTGAATTGCTTCTAAGCAATAGTATACAGCAAAGGTTATACAAGGTCACTCCCGAGGTTAGGTTAAGTTATCTGGCAAAGGTGAGGTGACTTCAGTAATTCGGTTATAGTATATAAAAGGCTCTGTCTTATTAGAGAAACTCATGGGCCTAAGGAGAGCGTCAAGTAGCAAAGGACTGCCAGCAACCTCTAGGAGCTGAGGGTGGCCCCCGGCCAACAATCAGCAAGAAAATAGGACTTCAGTCCAACAACCCCAGGAGGTGAATTCAGCTCTCAGCAACCTGAGGACCTTGGAAGCAGCTCTTTCCCATCAAGCCTGGCCAACTCCGGACTGCAGCCCCGCCTGGCAAGACCTGAAGCAGAGAACTCTGCTAAGTTGTGCCTGGACTTCTGACATACAGAAACTACAAAATGCTAAGTGTGTGTGTGACTTTGAGCAACAAAGTTTGTGATCATTTGTTAGGTAGTAATAGAAAGCTGATAAAGGCGTGGTGTCCTGGGACTGGCAGACACTCCTCTCTCTGCTTTCCTGTTCTTTCCTTCCATTCTCTCTGGCTGACTCTTATCTTTCAGCTTCATCTCCTGTCTCCACCTACATCTCCCTCTCGCAATACTGACTGCCAAATCTTACAGCCCTCAGCTCAAGCCACAAGTCAGCCACACCCCCGCCCCATGGCCTTGGGCAAACCACTTCACCCTTCTGGACTTCAATTTCCTGATCTGTAAGAGAAATAATAAAAAGGTTATTGTTAGGATTAAAAGAGATAATGCACATAAGTATCTAGCCAGAGTTTGTGTAAAACGCCCAGATACTAGGGCAAGTCTCGGACCTAATACAGTGTCTGAACTTTAAGCTGGGAGCCCCCCAGGAGCCAGGCAGGGTGTCTTTGGCTGCCAACATTCAGTTGTGCAACATTCAATTTGCACTACCACATGCCAGGTCCTGGAGAAATGGAGAGGAGTCAGCCAAGGTCCCTGTGTTCTTAGTCTAGCCCCGCTGCTGGGAACATTGCCCTTCTGGCCCCAGTAGCGGGGATGGGGCTATGATGCACCCTTCCCACTCTTACCGAACCTACCATAACACTGAGCAGCTGACCTAGGATCACTTCTGTCCAGATGGCTTGGGTCACAGGCTAGGTGGTGTGGGTAGGAGTCAACAGAAACCACTGGAAGGGTTGGGCGCGGTGGCTCATGCCTGTAATCCCAACACTTTGGGAGGCTGAGGAGGGTGGATCACCTGAGGTCAGGAGTTTAAGACCAGTCTGACAAACATGGTGAAACCCCATCTTTACTAAAAAGACAAAAATTAGCCAGGCATGGTGGCACATCCCTATAATCCTAGGTACTTGGGAGGCTGGGGCACGAGAATCGCTTGAACCCAGGAGGCGGAGGCTGCAGTGGGCCGAGATCACGCCACTGCACTCCGGCCTGGGCAACAGAACGAGACCATCTCAAAGGAAAAAAAAAGAGAAAAAAAGGAAACCACTGGAGGGTAGTATGGAGAACAACTGGTTTAACAACTAACACTTTACTATACAGAAGGGGAAACTGACGTCTGGAAACAAAGAGGATTTGCTCAAATAACAGCTGGACCCAGCTGGCAATCCTCACTCTCAAAGAGCCAACAGCCTAGGAGGGAGACAAGTTCAGAAACACAAAGCATAAAAGGACAGTGTCAGGGAGAGGGCAGCAGAGCAGGGAGTTCCAAAAAGATTTCCACAGGCAGAAAAGAAGGGAGAGGAGCCAAGTCAGGGCACAGCTAGAGCAAAACACAGAGGTAACACACCTTCAAATGAGCCCATGGGTAGAGGCGGGAGGATGGAAAGGTCAGCTTGTGGTGGAGAAACCTTGAGTGCCCAGCCAAGGAGTTGAAGGGGAGCCATTAATTACAGTCATGCACAGCATATTTTAGTTGGTCAGCTACAGACCACGTATAAGACATATAAGTCCCATCAGATTATAACGGAGCTGAACAATTCCTATTGCCTAGTGCCACTGTAGCATCATAGCGCAATGCAACACTCAAATGCTGGTGGTGAGGCTGATGTAAACTAGCCTGCGTTACCAGTTGTACAAAAGCACAGCACATACAATTAGGCCCAGATCATAATACTTGATAATAATAATAAATGACTATGTTTTGGGTTTATATAGTTACAATATTATTTTTTACCATTATTTTAGAATGTACTCCTACTTTCTATTTTTAATTTTTTTGAGACAGGGTCTTACTCTGTTGCCCAGGCTGGAGAGCAGTAACATGATCATGGCTCACTCATGGGTCAATTTGGGCTCACTTGCAAATATCAGGAATCCTTGACCTCCCCGGCTCAAGCCATCCTCCCACCTCAGCCTCCTGAGTAGTAGGGGCTACAGGTATGCACAACCATGCCTGGATAATTTTTGTATTTTTTGTAGAGAAGGGGCTTCACCATGTTTCCTCAAACTCCTGGGCTCAAGCAATCTGCCCGCCTTACTTACCCTCTCAAAGTGCTGGGATTACAAGAGTGAGCCAAGTGAGCCACTGTACCAGGCCTGGCTGAGTGTACTCCTACTTATTTAAAAAAAAAAAAAAAGTTCAGTGTAACACAGCCTCAGGCAGGTCCTTCAGTAGGTGTTCCCGATTATTATCATAGGAGATGAGAGCTCCATGCTTGTTATCGCCCCTGAAGACCTTCCAGTGGGACAAGATGTGGAGGCGGAAGACAGTGATAGGCCTAGGCTTGTGTGTGTGCTTGTGTTTTTGTTTTTAACAAAAAAAAGTTTAAGAATTAAAACTTTAAAAAGCTTATAAAATAAGGATCTAAAGAAAGAAAATTTTTTTTTGTACAACTGTACAATGTGCGTTTTAAGCAAAATGTTACTACAAAAGAGTCGAAAAGTTGAAAAATATTAAGTTTATAAAGTAAAAACAGAGTAAGCTAAGGTTAATTTATTATTGAAGAAAGAAACATTTGTAAAGTAAATTTACTGTAGCCTAGGTGTACAGTGTTATAGAGTTTACAGTAGTATACAGTAATGTCCTAGGCCAGGTGTCCCCAACCCCCAGGGCTGTGGACCCATCCCAGTCTGTGGCCTGCTAGGAACTGGGCCACACAACAGAAGGTGAGCAGCTTCATCTGTATTTACAGCAGCTCCCCATGGCTTGAATTACCGCCTGAGTTCCACCTCCTATCAGATCAGTGGTGGCATCAGAGTCTCATAGGAGTATGAACCCTATTGTGAACTGCGCATGTGAGGTATCTAGGTTGTTGCACGCTCCTTATGAGAATCTAATGCCTGATGATCTGAGGTGGAACAGTTTCATCCCCAAACCATCTGTACCCCTGCAAGTCCGTGTGTTTTCCATGAAAACAGTCCCTGGTGCCAAACCAGTCCCTGCTGTCCTAGGCCTTCACATTCACTCACCGACTCACCCAGTCCTGCAGTTCCAGTCCTGCAAGCTCCATTTATGGTAACTGCCCAATACAGGTGTACTATTTAAATAATCTTTTCGACTGTATTTTTACTGTGCCTTTTCTATGTTCAGATACACAAATACTTACCATTGTGTTACAGCTGCCTACAGTATTCAGCCCAGTCCCATGCTGTCCAGGTTTGTATTCTAGGAGCAACAGGCTATACGCCACGTAGCCTCAGTGTGCAGTAGGCTATCCCATCTAGGATTGTGTAGGTACACTCTGTGATGCTCCCACAATGACCACATCACCTAATGATGCATTTCTCAGAATGGAGCCCCGTTGTTAAGCAATACATGACTGTATGAGAAATAAAGCCACTAAATAAAGAACAGTGAAGAGTGGTACACCACCCAACCTCAAGTTCAAGGGCAGCAGGTAAAATGTAACAGTACTCTGGTGCCATCAGCCCCAATGGAAGGCAGAACCCGCAGCTTCTAATGTGAACATCAAATGACCCCAACTCATTCCCTGGGAGGGCTCCGTGTGTGATCTCGTCCCCATGCCTCCTCCGCACTGTCATCTTGGTTTCTGTCTCTCCTTCTCTCACTGACTTTTCCTGCCCTTTGTGCTCTCTGGCAGGGGCAGAGGCTTAATCTGCTGATCCCTGTCATTCTGTTTTGGATAAAATGATTCCCGACATTTGCAAGTGAGCCTAAAGGTCTTTAACCCATGATACTTTTGTATTTACAGATGTACAAGTCTGTATTTTGAGTCACCGAATTACTAGAAGAGCCAGTGATTACCTAATGGTTGAGAACACAGGCTTTGAAATCAGACCTGATTCAAATAACTTAACCTTCTGTGTCTCAGTTTTTTAATCTGTAAGTGCGGAGAATAATCTTGACTGTCTTTTTTTTTTTTTTTTTGAGACGGATTCTCACTCTGTCACCCAGGCTGGAGTGCAGTGGCGCAATCTCCACTCACTGCAAGCTCCGCCTCCCGTGTTCACACCATTCTCCTGCCTCAGCCTCCTGAGTAGCTGGGACTACAGGCGCCCGCCACCTCGCCCCGCTAATTTTTTGTATTTTTAGTAGAGGCGGGGTTGCACCATGTTAGCCAGGATGGTCTCGATCTCCTGACCTCAGGTTCCACTCGCCTCGGCCTCCCAAAGTGCTGGGATTACAGGCGTGAGCCACTGCACCCGGCCTAATCTTGACTGTTTTAAGAGCTGTTGCCAGTTGGGTAGTGAACTAAGCATGAGATTGGGAGTATAAGGTTCAGCAATCCCACCTGGTCAAGGAAATTCTCATCAAGTGGGACACTAGGTGGCCTGTCCATGTCCACTGAAGGTGGTAGATGCACACTTGGGAACAGTGGGCAACAGCAGGGGGCAAGGAACTGGATTTTATGGCAAAGCCCCCCTTCAAACTTGGTGTTAAGCCAGTAAAAAGGAAGCAATACAACGAAATGTACAGTACAATGCCATCTGTGTATCAAACGCAGGGAACAGGGGATGAGATCGGGGGAGGAGACCCAAGACAGGAGAAGCAAATGAGGAGCGTTTTCAGCATCACTGAATGCTCCACAAGTCCAAACAACAAAAACGCAACAGGCTATCGGAGGCGTTTTCTGCCAGTGACCCGCGAACTTTGACCGCCCCCTCCCCATACTACTCTGGATCTTGGCCAAAAGACGGAGAAGCAGCAAACTTTTCCCTGGAGCCAGATGACGCAAAAGTTCGCTAGAGGCCCAGGGCAGGGGCGCAGCTGGAGAAGCACCCTCCTCACTCCGCCCCGCTGCCGCACTGGGCTCCCAGCTGTCGCCGCACGCCTCCCGGGATTGGCTCCGCTGCTTCCACCCCCGAACCGGGCCAGGACCCTTGGCGGGGGAGGGGGACGCGCACTTGACAGCTCCTGGCCTGGGGGCCGCTGGGCCCAGTCCTATCTGTGCGGACCCCGCTCCCCTTCCACGCAGTCGGAAGACCCCAAAGGGCCTTTGAGGAGACCGAAGTTGCCAGAGGCCTCCCGCCCCCAGCTACAGTCCGGAGCCCCTAAGGCGGCCGCCCACCTCTCGGGCCTGGAGCGGCTTGGGGCGCCTAGAACTGGGATGGAGGGACCGGAGAAGGAATCCTTCAACGCACTGAGCAGCCCGCCTGCCCGCCCCCGGCTGCCTCGGGGCCGGCCTCGTTCCAGTCGCGTCATGGGCGCGCCCCGGGACGGCGCATTTACCTTGGTCCGGACCCGCCAGGGCGCGCACTTGGATCTCGGAGCCCCCGGCCGCACCGTCGGAAGCGCAGCCGCGGGCCCGAAGGGGCCTCCAGGGGCGCAGGAGGCACAGGACGCGCAGCATCGGGGCGCAGGCTGGGAAAGAAGGCGCTTCTTGGGCCCTGCACCGTCTCGGCTCCCGCTGAGAGCTCGCAGTTCCGGCGACGGGCGAAGCCTTTGTCAATTGCTCCACCTATGGGCCAAGGGGCTGTTGCCTCCGTCCGCACCTCTTGGGGACAGGGAGACTTGAGCAGAGGAGGTGGGGGGACGCCCAGCTCCTCCATGTGATTTGGGGTAACCCTGTCAATCTCCCAGCGTCAGTGTTTTAATCTTGTAAAATGGGGATAATAGTGACTACCCCGTGGTGGTGTGAAGATTAAATGGGGTGTGAACCTTGCTTGCACATATGCTCAATTTCATTTTTTAAATGAAATGACATTTAATGAGTCCCTTGAGCGTGTCTGCACTCGCGAACTTCACTACCTCACCTCCCGTTTGCGCCTCATTTTGTTTTTGTTTTTGAGACGGAGTCTCGCTGTGTCAGCCAGGCTGGAGTGCAGTGGCTTGATCTTGGCTCACTGCAACCTCCGCCTCCGGGTTCAAGCGATTCTCCTGCCTCAGCCTCCAGAGGAGCTGGGATTACAAGCGCGCGCCACCACGCCCAGCTAATTTTTTTTGTATTTTTAGTAGAGGCAGGGTTTCACTATGTTGGCCAGGCTGGTCTCAAACTCCTGACCCCAAATGATCTGCCCTTCTCGGCCTCCCAAAGCGCTGGGATTACAGGGATGAGCCACTGTGCCAGGCCTGTGCCTCAAATTTAATGGAAGTAAATTTAACTTGAGTCCCAATTTAGTGCTCAATAAGTTGGCTCACAAAAATATTTGTGAATGTGAATCTCTGGCTTCTAACCCCATTGTCCACCCAAACTGCCTTTGCAGAGGTAAGCAGTAGCCTTGTTTAGTTCATTCAGGGTAGATCGATAAAAGTATTCAGTGCATACTCTGTGTTCCCCAATCTCCTACTTGGGAGACATGTCAAAGATCCCAAAGCCACTAACAATCCTGGCCTGTTGGTTAAAAACATCAAATGGTGAAAGCATTAAGGTTCATTTTATTCACTCTTACTAAAGATTGTAAACTTTAGTTTACAATCTTTAAACTAAAGGAGTCTTGTAGAGAGTTTCGATCAGACTGCTCCAAAGCCGTGTTTCAGCCCACAGCTTATATACAGGTTGTGGAGGTTTTTCATGTACTTAGAAATTGCATCAAATGTACTCAGAAGTTACATTAGAGAAAAATCTTTTCAAAGTTTTGGCCTGAGAGTACAACTGATAATAGAGTACAGAGGAATAATCATTAATCTTGTCAAATGTTATTTTATGTACAGGAAAAGGCAAGGGTTAGGATCATTGAATTTATCTTTTCTTGCTGTTTTGTTTTGTTTTGTTTTAAGAGACAGGGTCTCACTCTGTCACCCAGGCTAGTGGGTAGATAGGATAGCACAGTGGCACTATCATGGCTCATTGCAGCCTTGACTCCCTGGGCTCAAGCAATCCTTCTGCCTCAGTCTCCCAAAGTGCTGGGATTATAGTTGTGAACCACTGCACCCAGCCCTATTATTTAATTTAGCATAACCTTATGATTTCAAATTACATGAAAGTTTATATATAGACATTTGTGGCTGCTCTGTTTACTTTTACTTAATTTCAAAAATTTACCTAGATTATTTATAACAACTGAGATATTAGGCAAAACTAGTCATCATTTCAAGTTGTTTTCTGGTTAACCACTTTTATAGCCTGTTAATATCAGGTTTTTACTTAAGTAAGAATCTTAAAGTTGAATACTTGGGTATTTTGCCAATAACTCAGAAGATTCAGCTGTTTTCATTAAACTAACAATATTAAATTAGACTTGATTATAAAAAAAATCACACAAACAGAAATTATTATATTTTGGGCTGGATTTATAGTTTTATAAACTTTGTGCCAAACTCTGACACCTTAAAATATCTAGCAAAGGCAAATATAAAACCGTTAAACCACTATACCCAGGCAAAAATGTATGCTGACAATTCTGAAGACATTTCGATTCTGAAACGTCTTCATTTTATTTTATCAACAATTTAAAACCCAGCTTATTTATTAAAGATTTACTTAAGTAACAAGAGCGTGGAAAATATTTGGATTTACTAATTTAGGAACACTTATTTATTTGCAAGTCAATTTGGTGGTACCAAGTAGACAAAATAGATACTGATATGTACATATATGTAAACACATCTAGATACATACACACATACAAATAAAGAGCTTATATCTTTCACTTAAGAATTTTAGTCATGAGATAGTGATACAAACTCACTGGTTTATAAAAGACAGTTGGATCCAAATTATTTTTTTAAATAAAATTGGGACTTGATTTATGGCTAAACTTTATTTGCTCCAATAGGTCATCTAATGAGGGACCAAAATTTTGAAAGCTATAAGGTCTTTATTTGTATGTATCTAGATTTGTTTACATATATGAACATATCAGAATCTATTGTGTCTTCTTGGTACCACCAAATTAATTGACTTAAAAATAAATGAGTGGGCCGGGCGCGGTGGCTCAAGCCTGTAATCCCAGCACTTTGGGAGGCCGAGACGGGCGGATCACGAGGTCAGAAGATCAAGACCATCCTGGCTAACACGGTGAAACCCCGTCTCTACTAAAACTACAAAAAAACTACAAAAAAACTAGCCGGGCGAGGTGGCGGGCGCCTGTAGTCCCAGCTACTCAGGAGGCTGAGGCAGGAGAATGGCATGAACCCGGGAGGCGGAGCTTGCAGTGAACTTAGGAGGCTGAGGCAAAAGAATCACTTGAACTAGGAGGCAGAGGTTGCAGTGAGCCAAGATTGCACCACTGCACTCCAGCCTGGGTGACAGAGCGAGACTCTGTCTCAAAAAAAAAAAAAAAATAAAAATAAATAAATAAATAAATAAATAAATAAATGAGTGTTTGTGAATTAGTAAGCCCACGTATTTTCACTGGAGTTTGATTTTAAAAACCTCTTTTGCCCCTTCTTTTCCCTTCAGTTTCAAATGAGTTTATGGTTAAATTTTGAGTGTTTACATTTTAACTAGAACCAGCTTAATTGCATAAGAAAAACAAAATCTCCATGTAGCCTGGAATTAGTAATACCATAAACAGTGAGTTTTATCTCAACATCAATAGAAAAGTCAACAGATTAAAAGTAGTCAGGGAAAAATATAGTTTTTTTTTTCTATAAAAAAATATAGAGAACTTAGAACACTCCACATTTTAACTCTGTAGTTGCAGGTTGCTGATTTGAACTCTGAATTTTCCTTGATGTAAGTCGCCCATCAGTTTAAAAATGTACACAAGAATGGGCCATAATATGCAGCCAGCTGGAGTTCCAGAAAATATCTTGGCATGTCTTTGAACTTTCCTGGGCTAATTTAATCTAAAGTCTTAAATAAAGTAGGAATTTCTCCAGAGAGTGTTTGTTTAACATGAAAGCCACCAGAGCATCAGAAGGTGGCTGATTAGAGACCATTCCCTTAGAACATGGGTTACCCACTGCACTGACCTGATGAAGGCATCCCTTCCAGTGCCCTTAAATGTGAACATACTTACAAAATCAGAAACATGAGCATACCCCACAAAGCATGAGCACACCCTGCAAAAATGTGAGTGTACCTCACAAAGTGTGAGCATTTCCTGCAGGGCCCTAGATAGAGTCAGGCTCTCTGAAGAAAACAAAGTCTCCAAGACTTTCACCTAAAAATCAGAGGTCTTGGATCAGAGAGGTCTTACCTGATTTCTTCCCAGTGTACATGGGATGACAACTGAGCTCAAGGGGCTTTTGCAGGTGCTGATGCATTCGTCCAGATGATGCTTGGAAGGAGCTAGGGGCCACTTTGTATCCCATCTTCCCTGCCAAGAAATGTTAACAAAAGATCATGAGATCTGTGGAGGAAAAAGAGAAAGCTTCATTTTCTTTCTTTCTTTTCTTTTTTCTTTTTTTTTTTTTGAGATGGATTCTCACTCTGTCATCCGGACTAGAGTTCAGTGGCACAATCTTGGCTCACTGCAACCTCCGCCTCCCAGGTTCAAGTGATTCTCCTGCCTCTGCCTCCCAAATAGCTGGGACTACAGGCGTGCGTCACCACGCCCAGCTAATTTTTGTATTTTTAGTAGAGGCGGGGTTTCACCATGTTGGCCAGGATGGTCTCGATCTCTTGACCTTGTGATCCACCTGCCTTGGCCTCCCAAAGTGCTGGGATTACAGGCATGAGCCACTGCACCCAGCATTTTTTTTTTTTTTTTTTTGAGACAGTCTCGTTTTGTTGCCCAGGCTGGAGTGCAGTGGCACAATCTTGGCTCGCTGCACCTTCCGTCTCCTGGGTTCAAGTGATTCTCCTGCCTCAGCCTCCTGAGTAGCTAGGAATACAGGCATACACCACCATGCCTGGCTAAGTTTTGTATTTTTAGTAGAGACGGGGTTTCACCACGTTGGCCAGCCTGGTCTTAAACTCTTGACCTGAGGTGATCCGCTGACCTTGGCCTTCCAAAGTGCTGGGATTACAGGTGTGAGCCACTGCACCCGGACTATTTTCTTAAAAAACAAAAACAATCTGCAGATTGGGGAGACACAGCCTCTGGTGTAAATTGCACCACATTCTGGAGAAGAGGGGAACTGGCCTAAACAGGAAAAGTTTCCTCTGTAGCTCTCAAATAGGTCAACGTATGCAAATAAAGGATTTAAATTTCAGTCCCCATTGGCTGAAAATAACTGAGTCCTGATTGGGTAGTTTCTTTGTTTCCTTCTTCTACTTTCCTTTTAGGCTCCAGGGGTACATGAGCAGGTTTGTTGTTACATGGGTAAACTGTGTGTTGCTGAGGCTTGGTATACCAAGATCCCATCACCCAGGTAGTAAACATAGTACCTTATAGGTAGCCTTCCAACCTACGCTCCCTTCCCATCCTCCCCACTCAAGCAGTCCCCAGTGTCTATTGTTCCCACCTTTGTGTCCATGTGTATTTAATGTTTAGCTCCCACTTATAAATGAGAGCATGCGGTATTTGGTTCTGCTTCTGAGCTAGTTTGCTCACAATAATGGCCTCCAGCTGCATCCATATTACTGCAAAAGACATTGAGTTCATTCTTTTTTATAGCGGCATGGTGTTCCATCGTGTATATATGTATCACATTTTCTTTATATAGTCCACCATTAATGGGCATCTTGGTTGATTCCATGTTTTACTATTGTGACTAGTATGGCAATGAACACATGAATGCATGTGTATTTTTGGTAGAATGATTTATTTTCCTTTGGGTATATACTGAGTACTGGGATTACTTACAATGGAATGGTAGTTCTGTTTTAAGGTTTTTTTGTTTTGTGTTGTTGTTGTTGTTGTTTTTGTTTTCCTTTTTGAGACAGGGTCTCATGGCTGGAGTGCAGTGGTACAATCTTGGCTCACTGCAACCTGTGCCTCCCAGGCTCAAATGATCCTCCCACCTCAGCCTCCCGAGTAGCTGGGACCACAGGCATGCACTATCGCACCCGGTTAATTTAAAAATATATATTTTTCTGGAGAGATGGGGTTTCACCATGTTGCCCAGGCTGGTCTCAAACTCCTGAGCTCAAGCGATCTGCCCATCTCTGCCTTCCAACGTGCTGGGGTTACAGGTGTGAGCCACTGTGCCCAGCCTTAAATTATCTGAGAAATCTCCACGCCACTTTCCACAGTGGCTGAACTAATTTATATTCCCACCACAGTCTATAAGTGTTCTCTTTTCTCCACAACTTTGTTAGCATCTGTTGCTTTCTGACTTAAACAAAAAAATTTAATTTTGGCTGGGCATGGTGGCTCATGCCTGTATTCCTAGCACTTTGGGAGGCTGAGACAGGCAGATCACCTGAGGCCAGGAGCTTGAGACCAGCCTGGCCAATGTGGACAAACCCCATCTCTATTAAAAATACAAAAATCAGCTGAGCATGGTGCATGCCTGTAATCCCAGCTACTTGGGAGGCTGAGGCAGGAGAATCACTAGAGCCTGGAAGCCAAGATCACACCATTGCACTCCAGCCTGGATGACAGAGAGAAACTCTGTCTCAAAAAAATATGTGTCAAAAAATTTAATTGATTTTTTTTTCTTTTTTTGTCCCCTTTTCACTTATAAAATGTTTTTGACTTTTTAGTAATAGCCATTCTGACTGGTGTGAGATGTGGTTTTGCATTTATCTAATGATTAGTGATTTTGAGCATTTTTTCATATATTTGTCGGCTCTCTATATGTCTTCTTTTGAGAAGTATCTGTTCGTGTCCTTTGCCCATTTTTAATGGAGTTATTTGTGTTCTGTTTGAATTGTTTAACATTCTTACAGATTCTTGATATTAGATCTTTGACAGATGCATAGTTTATGAATATTTTTCCCATTCTGTAGGTTGTCTGTTTATTCTATTGATAATTTATTTTGCTGTGCAGAAGTTCTTTAGTTTTAGCTGGGTTCCACTTGTCAATTTTTGTTTTTGTTGCAATTGCTTTTGGGGGCTTAGTCATAAATTCATTGCTAAGGCCAACATCCAGAATGGTATTTCCTAGGTTTGCTTATTGAAACTGGACCTCTTCCTTTTGCCATATACAAAAATTAACTGAAGGTGGGTTAAAGACTTAAATGTAAGACCATGTGGGTAGTTTCTAAGTCCAAAAACCAGGAGTGCCTGTTGGATGCTCCTTTCAGGCTAGTGGGAGGAGTTTTCAGGTCACAGTGTCTGAGCTCCAATTATAGGAACCCTCTTAGCTCAGAGATGCAAACAGGATATTTGTTTGGAGCTGCCCTCTCTGAGAATAAAGAGTGCATGAATGCCCTTCTCTCACTCACCATGGCCACTGGGTTCCTATTATCTTAATTTGGGTGTCTATCAGCCACAGAAAGTCCATCTCATCTGAAGATGTTGGGGTCTTATTTACAGTTTCATTTCACTATTATGTGTCAATTAAAAAAATAATAAAAGCACAACATTGGATTTGGCAGTGATTTCCTGGACATTACGTTAAATACACAGGCAACTAAAGAAAAAACAGAAAAATTATACTACTGTCCTTAGCCAACAGGTCATCTGGGACCCTGGAGAAAAACGAGAGAAGGGGAGCCTTAAGTGAAAAAGGCATTCTGGAGCTGACTTTAGAAGGTTGAATCTGCCATTTAAGAGTGCAGGGAGGGGGAGCTAATCTGCATATCACCTTGGTGCTTCTAGGTTTTTAAGTAAACTTTCAGGATTCCTGTTTCCATGACGGCTTTGTAACCTCCAGGGGAAAACAGAGAAGGAAACTTTGAGGTTGAAAGCAAAGATGTGATTTTTGTTTCTTTAGATTTATCAATCCTGGTAGCAACGAAGTTCAGGAAGGAGAAGGCATAGTTCTTACTTAGGGTTAAAAGTGTGGTTTTGCTGGCAGTCAGCCTTTGGCCCAAGCCTTGGCTCTATTGCTTATTTGTGATGTGTCCTTGGGCAAGTTGCTTAACTTCTCTGAACCCCATTTCTTCATCTGCAAAATGGAGTTAATAAACCAACTCCAGGCCGGGCGCGGTGGCTCACGCCTGTAATCCCAGCACTTTGGGAGGCCGAGGCGGGCGGATCACGAGGTCAGGAGATCGAGACCATCCTGGCTAACACGGTGAAACCCCGTTTCTACTGAAAATACAAAAAATTAGCCGGGCGAGATGGCGGACGCCTGTAGTTCCAGCTACTCGGGAGGCTGAGGCAGGAGAATGGCGAGAACCCAGGAGGCGGAGCTTGCAGGGAGCCAAGATCGCGCCACTGCACTCCAGCCTGGGCGACAGAGCAAGACTCCGTCTCAAAAAAAAAAAAAAAATAAAAAAAAAATAAACCAACTCCAGAGACAAGAGTTGGGAAGATTCACCATCATTCTCACCATTGTTAACACTTATACTTCACATTTGCTAGACAATCCTGTGGGGTAGATATTATTATTATCCCGATTTACAGATGGGGGCAACCAAGACTCAGAAAGGTGACGTAACTTTCTCGAGGACAAACAACTAGCAAGTAATTGGGTTTAAATTTGATTCCAGGAAATTCGACTCCAATAGCTCCTTAAATTTAATGTTATTTTTAGGCTGGGCACGGTGGCTCACGCCTGTAGTCCCAGCACTTTGTGAGGCTGAGGCAGGCGGATCACCTGAGGTTGGGAGTTCGAGACCAGCCTGGCCAATATGGAGAAACCCTGTCTCTACTAAAAAAATACAAAATTAGCCAGGTGTGGTGGCACATGCCTGTGATCCCAGCTACTCATGGGGTTGAGGCAGGAGAATCGCTTGAACCTGGGAAGCAGAGGTTGTGGTGAGCCGAGGTCCCGCCATTGCACTCCAGCCTGGGCAAAAGGAGCGAAACTCCGTCTCAAAAAAAAAAAAAAAAAAGCTTTAATGTTATTTTGCCTCTAAGATTAAGTAATGTATATTAAATCCTTAGCACCATGCCTGGGTCACCATAAATGTTGAATTATTGTTAGTGAGGCAGGAAGAATAGGGTCTGGAGACAGGGAGCCATCACTTCAACCTCCAATTGGTCACAGGCTAGGTCTTAATTTGCATAGGGTGTAACTTCACTTCAGCTGCTGATTGGTTGTGAGCCAAGTGTATTAGTTCGTTTTCATGCTACTATGAATAAATACCTGAGACTGGGTAGTTTATAAAGGAAAGAAGTTTAATTGACTCACAGTTCTGCAGGGTTGGGGAGGCCTCAGGAAACTTTCAATCATGGCAGAAGGGGAAGCAAACACATCCTTCACGTGGTGACACCAAGGAGAAGTGCAGAGTGAAGTGGGGTGGGGGAACTCCTTATAAAACCATCAGATCTCATGATAATTCATTCACTATCACAAGAACAGTATGGGGGAAGCTGCCTCTGTGATTCAATTATATCCACCTGGTCCTGACCTTGACACGTGGGGATTATTACAATTCAAGGTGAGATTTTGGGTGGGGACACAGCAAAACCATATTACCAAGTCTTCATTTACATAGAGTGTAACCAACAGAAAACCTCTAAAGGGTACTTAAACCCCGGAAGATTTTGCAATCAGGGCTCTTGAGCTGCTTGCTCCAGCCTGCTCCCACTCTGTGGAGTATACTTTCACTTCAATAAATCTATGATTTTTGTCTTCCATTGCTTTGTTTGTGCATTTTGCCCAATTATTTGTTCAACATGCCAAGAACCTGGACAACTCGTAGTCAAGACCCTTCACTGGTAACAGTAGTAGTTATTATTTGGATTATCACCCAAATCCTCCAGCTTGCTGAAGTCATTTTAAGGTTGTTTTTTGTTTGTATTTGTTTTGTTTTTGAGACAGGGTGTTAAATATTAATTCTAAATTTCTCTTCAAAGAATTAATATGTCAGTCTGTTCAATGTTCAATTCCTTGCCTTATACTTTTAAACTTCCTCGTAAAGCAACCTTTTTCGATTACTACGCCACCCTGACTCATTCCGATCACCTGCTCCACCCTGACTCGTTTCAATCACCTGCTCCACCCTAACTCATTCCAATTACCTGCTCCACCCTGACTCATTTGAATTACCTGCTGCCTGCTCTGCCCTGGCTCATTGGCCACCCTGCATAACCATTTTTTTTCCCGCCAAAGCACTCACCCCATCACTCTCTTTAAATCAGTCAATCAGAATTAGTTTAGCCTGTGCGGTCTAACCCTAGCCAATAGGGGAATGACATAGCAGCAGGGGCCACGTGCGTTAGGGATAAGAACCCCTTTCCCTTCCTTGTCCAGGTGTGTGCTCAACATTGCTCCATCTGTGAGGGTGCACCCTTCTATAGAAGTATGTTGCCTTGCTGAGAATTAAAAACAACATTTTATATTTGAGTGCTATTTCTTTTGCGGCACTGAAACTTTATATGTAACAATTTGGGGGCTCGCCTGTGATTACATACATTCCCCTCCAGGGGCGGTCTCTGGTTCTTTCTCGTGAGGAGGCATGTGCCCCACCCTTTGTGGCGGCCTCAGTAGGGAGAAATCAGAACCCACCTAGTGCAAGGAATAACCCAAGCTCTCAGCAACATGGGGAAAAAAAAAAAAAAACTGGCCAGCAACGTAGCTTAAAGGATCCTCACATACTGCTGCAACGACTCTGTGCACAGACTAAGGAAGGAGAAGCTGCGGGAGCTGGTAAAGTATTTCCTTGGTGGTCGGGACTAAGGTAAGAAAGCCGTGGGGGTAGGCGGTGAAGTATTCCTTGGTTGGAGTGGCTTAGAGGTTAAAAAGAGGCGAGACATCCCCACTAGGGGGGATTGAACCTCACACAAACCTCCAGTAGTAGAAAAGGCAAGATATTTCCAGTGGGGAAACTGAGCCTCACCCCAAAAGGCAAGAAGTTTCCAGTAAGGGAACTTGAACCTTACCCCAAAACCATCAAGATGGGAAATGCCCCAAGCAAGACAGGGAGGAAGGTGGATAAAGATGGTAACAAAGATATCCCCGGGGATAGCCCCCCAGGTCTCATGCTAAAACACTGGAAGGATAACGAAAGGACTAAACATAGGATAAAGCAACAGATGATAAAACACTGCTGTTTGGTTTGGACTCAGGGACCTATCCTCAAACCCTTAATCTTCTGGCCAAAGTTTGGGTCGAATGAGGATGTAATGTGTCAGCTTCTAATCCGATATGTTAATGATAAAAGTCCAGTATCTCAAGAAGAACTAGGCTATCCCTTTTTTTGGAGGCAAGGACCTGCCCTCCTTTTCCCCTTAAAAACAAAGAGGGAAGAACCCAGTCTGGCACCTCAAAATGAAACGTCAGAGGAGCTAGCTCTCATGCCTAAAGACTCCAACACGGCCAGGCGCAGTGGCTCATGCCTGTAATCCCAGCACTTTGGGAGGCCGAGGCGGGCGGATCACGAGGTCAGGAGATCAAGCCCATCCCGGCTCACACAGTGAAACCCCGACTCTACTAAAAATACAAAAAAAATTAGCCAGGCTACTTGGGAGGCTGAGGCAGCAGAGTGGCGTTAACCCGGGAGGCGGAGCTTGCAGTGAGCAGAGATCGCGCCACTGCACTCCAGTCTGGGCGAGACTCCATCTCAAAGAAAACAAAACAAAACAAAAAGACTCCAACACATGGGATCCCCTAGACTACCTTCCCCCACTCAGCGTCCCCAATCCTTCCCCTCAGACAGCCACTGCTGCCTCAGATCCTGTTCCAAATTCCCCCTCTACTCACGTTATCCCTTCTCTTTATAACCCTGACTCTTGGGAATTACCATCCCATCAGCCTGTTCCCTCCCAACCTAAATACCCCTCTCTAAAAGGACTCCAGCATGAGGCAGGACAATGTAAAAAAGATATTCAGAATTTTACGTTTCCCTCCGTACCTAAGAGGTCAGCCCTGACCCTCTTCCCTTTGAAAGGGGTACCACAAGGAGAGGGGACCATTGGCTTTGCAAATGTTCCCCTAACCAGTTCAGAAGTCTGGAATTTTAAAAAGGAGCTCAAACTGCTACTAGATGACCCTTACAGAGTGGCAGATCAAATTGACCAATTCTTAGGACCTCAGTTATACACCTGGGTCGAGTTAACGTCCATCTTGGAGTATGATTCATATGTAGGGCTGCTATGGTAGTTTGGGAACGTGAGCACCCTCCCGGTGAAAATGTTCCTACCTCGGACCAGAAATTCCCTGCCTGAGACCGCCGGGGGAACAATAACAACGGAGATCACAAGGAAAATATGCAGGACCTAAGGGAGATGATAATAAAAGGAATTCTGGAATCAGTACCCCGAACCCGAAATCTTTCTAAAGCGCTTTATATACAACAGGAAAAGGATGAATGGCCTATGAGATTCCTAGACAGACTGAGGGAGCAAATGAGGCAATATGCAGGCCTCAATTTGGATGATCCCCTTGGATAAGGAATGTTGAAACTCCAATTTTTCACTAAAAGTTGGCCAGACATTTCAAAAAAGTTACAAAAGATAGACAATTGGGAAGACCGTCCTCTAAGTGAACTTTTCAGGAAAGCTCAGAAAGTATATGTGAAAACGGACGAAGAAAAACAGAAAAAAAGACAAAACTTATATTTTCCACCTTCCAACAGATGGCTCCAAAACCAGGTACTTCTAGACAGAGTTTCCAGGGAGCCAGAAACTGTAAAGGGTACAAACCCTCCTTTAAAAGACCCCAGCCTCCCTCTGGAGGACCAAGATCCTTGTATCAGGCCCCCTAAAGAGTATAGGGGAGCAGGGTTAAAGAATCCCAGAACTAAGAGGGAGGAAGGACAAGATAGGTGCTATAGATGTGGAAGAACAGGCCACTTCAAGAGAGGTTGTCCTGAACTAAGAAAGGAGAAAGAAGCCCTTCCACTCATGACTTTCCAGGAAGAATAGGTGGCTCAGGGGCTCTGTCTCTTTTATCTTGAGTCCCACCAAGAGCCCTTGATAAATTTGGAGGTGGGACCTAAACATGAGATTATCACCTTTTTAGTCGATTCAGGGGCTGCTTGCTCCTCTGTTTCCCGCCGTCTAATGTTGTCTCCTCCTCAGAGGAACTTTTAGTCTCTGGAGTAAAAGGGGAAGGATTTAGAGCAAAAATTTTAGAAAGCACCCAAGTTAGATACCAGGATTGCTCAGCTTATATTCAGTTCTTGTTAATCTCTGAAGCAGGAACTAATTTACTGGGGAGGGATTTAATATTAAAGTTGGGTATAGGTCTACAAGTCAGCCCAAGAGGATTCCTCACCTCATTAAACCTACTCACCACTGTAGGTGAAAAATACATTAATCCTAATGTCTGGTCCAAAGAAGGAAACCAAGGAAAATTCCAAGTCCCTCCAATCCACCTCAAGCTAAAAACCCCGGGAGAAGTAGTAAGAAAGAAGCAATACCCTATTCCCCTAGAAGGCGGGATAGGGTTGAGACCTATGATTGAAGGCCTTATTAAGGACGGGCTTCTTGAGCCCTGTATGTCCCCTTATAACACCCTAATACGGCCAGTCAAGAAATCAGACAGGTCATACCGACTAGTATAGGACCTTAGAGCTATCAACAAAATAGTCCAGACTACCCACCCCATTGTCCCCAATCCTTATACCATTCTTAGCAAGATTCCATATAATCATCAATGGTTTACTGTAATAGATTTGAAGGATGCTTTTTGGGCATGTCCCCTTACCGAAGATAGCCAAGATATATTTGCTTTTGAGTGGGAGGATCCCTACTCAGGGCGGAAACAATAATACCAATGGACAGTCTTGCCCCAAGGGTTCACAGACTCCTGTAATCTTTTTGGCCAAATTTTAGAACAAGTACTAGAAAAAGTTGTCATCCCAGAACAAATATGCCTTCTTCAGTATATGGACAACATTCTTATATCTGGTGAAGATACAGGGAAGGTAACTGACTTCTCTACATGTATTCTTAACCATCTGTCGTTTGAGGGGCTACGAGTCTCAAAAAGAAAGCTTCAGTATGTAGAGCCCGAAGTTAAGTATTTAGGCCACTTAATAAGTGCAGGCAAATGAAGAATAGGGCCTGGACCAATTGAGGGAATTGTGTCCTTACCCTTGCCTCAAACTAAACAAGAACTCAGGAAATTTTTAGGGTTAGTCGGATACTGCCACTTATGCATTGACTCATATGCACTGCACAGTAAACTGTTATATCAAAAACTTGCCCAAGAGAAGCCTAACCATCTCCTGTAGACTTCTGAGGAAGTTGATCAAGTCCAGAGGCTGAAGGAAAGGCTCATAACTGCCCCTGTTTTAGCCTTACCCTCCCTAGAAAAGCCATTCCACCTTTTTCTTAATGTGGACAGTGGGGTAGCTTTAGGAGTGCTGACTCAAGAACACGAAGGCCAACGGCAGCCCGTAGCCTTCCTATCAAAGGTCTTAGACCCAGTCACTTGTGGATGGCCTCAATGCATCTGTCCATCGTGGCTACGGCAATACTAGTCGAGGAAAGCAGAAAGTTAACCGCTGAGGGAAAATTGACAGTAAGCACGCCTCACCAAGTTAGAACTATCTTAAACCAGAGAGCAGGGAGATGGCTTAGTGACTTGAGAATCTTACAGTATGAGGCCATTTTGTTAGAAAAGGATGATTTAACATTGACCACTGATAATTCACTCAACCCGGCAGGTTTCCTAACAGGGAATCCATATCTAAGGAAGGAACACACATGTTTAGATTTAATTGACTGCCACACAAAGGTTCGACCAGACCTAGGAGGAACCCCCTTCTGGACTGGATGGCACTTATTCATAGATGGTTTCTCCCGGGTGATTGGGGAAAAAGATACAATGGGTATTCAGTGATTGATGGAGAAACTCTCGTAGAAATAGAGTCAGGAAAATTACCCAACAGTTGGTCTGCTCAAACGTGTGAGCCGTTTGCACTCAGCCAAGCCTTAAAGTACTTACAAAACCAGGAAGGAACCATCTATACAGATTCCAGGTATGCCTTTGGAGTGGCTCATACGTTTGGGAAAATTTGGACTGAATGAGGTATCATTAATAGCAAAGATCAAGACCTTGTTCACAAGGAGCTAATCACACAAGTACTGAATAGTCTTCAGTTGCTGGAAGAAATAGCTATTGTCCATGTTCTCAGACACCAGAAAAACCTTTCTTTTGAAAGTTGAGGAAATAACCCAGCAGATCAGGTAGCCAAGGAGGCTGCTGTGTCTTCTGAAATGTGTATTTTTCACTTAACTCCCTACTTCCCTCCTTCTACCATAATTCCCATTTTCTCTTCTACTGAAAAAGAGGAACTAATAAAAACAGGCGCTAAAGAGAATTCAGAAGGAAAGTGGATACTGCCAGAACAGAGAGAAATGTTGTCTAAACCCCTTATGAGGGAGTCTTATCCCAACTACATCAGGGGACCCATTAAGGGCCCCAGGCCACGTGTGATGCAATTCTCAGCATTTATGGTTTATAGGAACTTATACCCTGGTCAATCAGGTTACAGATAGTTGCTTAGTATCTCAGCTCACTGCAACCTCCACCTCCCTGGTTCAAGCAATTCTCCCACCTCAGCCTTCCAAGTAGCTGAAACTACAGGTATATGCCACCAGGCCTAACTAATTTTTGTATTTTTCGTAGAGACAGGGTTTCACCATGTTGGCCAGGCTGGTCTTGAACTACTGACGTCAGGTGATCTGCCCACCTCGGCCTCTCAAAGTGCTGGGATTACAGGCATGAGCCACTATATCCGGCCTATGTCCATTGCGATTTAAGCAAAACTGAGCTCTAATCCCCTTCCTGTATCTAATGGGAAACTATGAGTTCCTCCCTGTGTCCTTCGATATTATTATTATTCTTTTGAGACAGGGTCTTACTCTGTCACCCAGGCTGGAGTGCAGTGTGACATGATCATGGCTTACTGCAGCCTCAACCTCCTGTGCTCAGGTGATCTTACCACCTCAGCCTCCTGAATAGCTGGGACTATAGGTGTGCATCACCATGGCTGGCTAATAATTGGGGTCTGTATCTGTCCTGGTCACTTCCAACTCTATGTCCCTGTGTCCAATGAATTAATTCAGATTATAGATCACCTGGCCATCCCTCCATATCTCTTTTCTGTAACCTATTGGACACAACTTCAATTCCTTCATTCCCTAAAGAATCAAGGACATGAGGCTGCATGTGATAAATTTTACAGAAAGGTTGGGGAGGAATTATGGGACTTTACCTCTCATACTTTTGTCAACCTTAAATAATAAGACTCAGAAATATTAAGTATTGAGTTTATTGGAGCACAAAGTTTGATAATAACACTTCAGGAAATACAGGCTGCAAAGGAATGGGGTCAGTGCTCCAAAATGGGGGAGTTAAGGTTTTACTTATGTAGTGGAAGCAGGGAGGTTTAGCAGGGTTACAGTATTTTTCCATACAAGGCCAGTATATATGTTACAGTAATTTGATTGCTTATAGCTTGCTACATTCCAAGGAAGAGTACTTTAAGGTTCTGTGAGGAGGATCTGAGGGAGTCTCATCTTTGACACCACAAGGTTTTTCCTAATGATTTACAGGAAAAAAGCAGAAGTTGCAGTTGCATGCTGCAAGACTCAGGCCACATAGCCACATCTCTCTCAAGACTTGAAATAATTTAGAGTCCAACAGCTTCAGGTTTGAATTATTTAATTTCGCACTTTAAAGAGGTTAATACAACCAGGTGCTGTGACTCACGTCTGTAATCCCAGCACTTTGTGAGACCAAGCTGGGAGGATGGTTTGAGCCCAAGAGTTTGAGATCAGCCTGGGCAATATAGTGAGACCTTGTCTTTACAAAAAAAAATTAAAAATTAGCCTAGCATGGCAGTGCACGCCTATAGTCCCAGCTGCTTGGGATGCTGAGATGGGAAGATCACTTGAATCTGGGAGGTCAGGGCTGCAGTGAGCCGAAATCATGCCACTGCACTCCAGCCTGGATGACAGAATGAGACCCTGTCTCAAAAAAATAAATAATATAAAATAAAAAGGTTAATGCTAACCTGTTACAGGCTGAATTGTGTCCCTCCCTGTCACCAAATTCATCATTGAAGTCCTAACCCCCAGTACATCCGAAGGTGACTATATTTGGAGGTGAGATCTTTAAAGAAGCAATTAAATAAAAATGAGATTATAAGGGTAGGCCCTAGTCCAGTATGACTGGTGTACCTAAAAGAAGAAAACAGGCCGGGTGTGGTGGCTCACACCTGTAATCCCAGCACTTTGGGAGGCCAAGGCGGGTGGATCACGAGGTCAGGAGATCGAGACCATCCTGGCTAACATGGTGAAAACCCCGTCTCTACTAAAAATACAAAAAATTAGCCGGGCGTGATGGCGGGCACCTGTAGTCCTAGCTACTCGGGAGGCTGAGGCAGGAGAATGGTGTGAACCCGGGAGGTGGAGCTTGCAGTGAGCTGAGATCACACCACTGCACTCCAGCCTGGGCGACAGAGTGAGACTCTGTCTCAAAAAAAAAAAAAAAGAAAACCTTGGCTGGGCACAGTAGCTCATACTCATAATCTCAGCACTTTGGGAGGCTGAGGTGGGTGGATTACCTGAGGTCAGGAGTTCAAGACCAGCCTGGCCAACATGGTGAAACCCTGTTTCTACTAAAAATATAAAAATTAGCTGGGTGTGGTGGTGGGTGCCTGTAATCCCAGCTACTCAGGAGGCTGAGGCAGTATAATCGCTTGAACCTGGGAGGCAGAGGTTTCAATGAGCTGAGATTGCACCATTGCACTCCAGCCTGGGCAACAAGAGCAAAACTCCATCTCAAAGAAAAGAAGAGGAGGAGGAGGAGGAGGAGGAGGAAGAAAACATTTGAGCATGGATAGGTACAGAGGGAGCATCATGTGAAGACAGAGAGAAGACAGTCATCCACAAGCCTACAGAGAGGCCTCAGATGAAACCAACATTGCCAACACCATGATTTTGGACATGTAGCCTCCAGAATTGTGAGAAAATAAATTTCTGTTGTTTAAGTCCCCCAGTTTATTGTATTTTGTTATGACAGCTTTAGAAAACTAATATGCTACCTGAAAGAAGTACTTCTCCTAAGAGGAAGTCTGGTGTCTGGTTTTTAAAACAAGAAAGTAAGTGAGGCACAGTAGCAGGCACCTGTAGTCCCACCTACTTGGGAGGCTGAGTTGGGAGGATTACTTGAGCCCAGGAGTTCAGGCCCAGTCTGGGCAACACAGAGAGACCCCAACTCTAAAGTAAAATAAAAGGCCAGGTGTGGTGGCTCAGGACTGTAATTCCAGCACTTTGGGAGGCTGAGGTGAGAGGGTGAGAGGATCGCTTGAACCCAGGAGTTTGAGACCAGCCTGAGCAACACAGCAAGACCTCATCTCTACCAAAAATTAAAAAAAAAAATTGGCCAGGTGTGGTGGCTTATGCCTGGAATCTCAGTACTTTGGGAGGCCGAGACAAGCGGATCACTTGAGGTCAGGAGTTCAAGACCAGCCTGGCCAACATGGTGAAACCTCATCTCTACTAAAAAATATAAAAATTAGCTGGGCATGGTGGTGCATGCCTGTAATCCCAGCTACTCGGGAGGCTGAGGCAGGAGAATCGCTTGAACCAGGGAATCAGAGGTTGTAGTGAGCCAGGATCACCACTGCACTCCAGCTTGGCGACAGAGCAAGACCCCATCTCAAAAAAAAAGGGGGGGGGGGTGGGGTGGGGCTGGGCATGGCAGCAGGTGTCTGTAATCCAAGCTACTCGGAAGGTTGAGGCAGGAAGAGTTGCTTGAACCCCAGGAGGCGGAGGTTGCATTGAGCAGAGATCGTGCCACTTCACTACAGCCTGGGTGACAGAGTGAGACTCCATCTCAAACAACAACAACAACAAAAAAAATTAGCCTGGCGTGGTGGTGGGCACCTGTAATCCCAGTTACTTGGGAGGCTAAGACAGGAGAATCGCTTGAACCCGGGAGGCGGAGGTTGCAGTGAGCTGAGATCATGCCACTGCACTCTATCCTGGGTGACAAAGTGAGACTCCATCTCAAAAATAAATAAATAAACAAATAAATAAATACTAGCCAGGCATGGTGGTTCATGCTTGTAGTCCCAGCTACTTGAGAGGTTGAGGCAGGAGAATCGCTTGAACCCAGGACTTTGAGTGAGCTACGATCACAGCACACACTCTAACCTGGACAACAGAGTGACACCCTTTCTCAAAAGTAAAAATAAATATTAAATAATAAAATAACATTAGGAGGCTGAGGTGGGAGGATTTCTTGAGGCTGGGAGTTTTGGGCCATCCTGGGCAACAGAAATACCCCGTTTCTAAAAATAAATAATAAATAAGATAACAAAGTTGCTCCTGCCTTCTTTTCTCTATAGCATTTTTGTTTCTGGGATTTCAAGGCAGCTTAGCAAAGGAGCAAGGGAAGTGGGACAAGAGTGGGACAATATGGCCACAGGGAATATCAATATTTTTTCTCCTTTTAACATTCTGCTGTTTTTAAATTTTTATTTATTTTGAGATAAGGTCTCACTTTGTTGCCCAGGCTGGAGTGCACTGGTGCAATCTCAACTCATTGAAGCCTCGACCTCCCAACCTCAAGTGATTCTCCCACCTCAGCCTCCTGAGTAGCTGGGACCATAGATACACGCCACCATGCTTTGCTAATTTATTTTTATTTTTTGTAGAGACCAGGTCTTGCTATGTTGCCCAGGCTAGTCTCGAACTCCTGCTCAAGTGATCCTCCTGCCTCGGACTCCCAAAGTGTTGGGATTACAGGTGTGAGCCACTGCACTTGGCCTAATCCTGCTGTTTTTAATGAGAAATATTCCTTCACTAATCTCTTCTGATCTAAAATCTGAATTAAAAAAAATTTATTGGCCAGGCATGGTAGCTCACACCTGTAATCCCAGCACTTTGGGAGGCTGAAGTGGGCAGATCACCTGAGGTCAGGAGTTCGAGACAAGGCTGGCCAACATCACGAAACCCTGTCTCTATTAAACACACAAAAAATTAGCTGGGCGTGGTGGCGGGCACCTGTAATCCCAGTTACTTGGGAGGCTGAGGCAGGAGAATCGCTTAAATTCGGAAGGCACAGGTTCAGTGAGCCGAGATCGCGCCACTGCACTCCAGGCTGGGCAATGAGTGAAACTCCGTCTAAAAAAAGTTTTTTTCCTTAGTTTTAAACACAGTATATACAAAGCACTCTCACATTGCTGATGTGAATGTCTTTAAATGAAAAGCAACTGGTAATTTATATCAAAATTATAAATACACAAGCTCATTGCCCCGGAAAGTCCAATTTTAGAAATTTAACCTATGGATAAATCCACACAGCTGTGAAATGACATGTGTTCATGGCTGTACATTGCAGCATTGTTTATAATAGCAAAAGATTGGAAGCATCTGTATTAGGCCATTTTTGCATTGCTATAATGAAATATCTGAGGTTGGGTAATTTTTAAAGAGGTTTAATGGGCTCATAGTTCTGCAAGCTTTACAGGAAACATGGTGCTAGCAGGTGCTTCTGCTGAGGCCTCAGGAAGCTTACAATCATGGCTGAAGGTGACAGGGATCCAGCATGTCACATGGAGAGAATAGGAACAAGAAAGTGAGGTGGGGGGAGGTCCCAGTTTATCACCAAGGGGATGGCGTTAAACCATTCACAAAGGATCTGTTCCCATGATCCAATCACCTCACAACAGGGCCCACCTCCAGCATTGGGAATCATATTTCAACATGAGATTTGGAGGGGTCAAACATCCAAACTATATCACAGTCTTAATATCCATCAGTAGAGGGTTGGTTACATAAATTATGGGGCTGTGTGTAGTGGCTCACCCTATTATCCCAGCACTTTGGAAGGCCAAGGCAGGTCGGTCACTGGAAGCCAGGAGTTTGAAACCAGCCCGGGAAACATAGCAAGCCCCTATCTCTACTTTAAAAAATAAAAAAAAGTACATCAATAATCTGAATACTATGCAGCTATAACAAAACACAGGAAGCTCTTTATGCATTGATATGAAACCTTCAAAATCTATTGGTATATGAAAAAAGTCAAGATGCAGAATAGTGTGTAAAGAAAGCTAAAATTTGGCTGGGTCTGGTGGCTCATGCTCATGAACCTAGCACTTTGGGAGGCTGACGCAGGAGGACTGCTTGAGGCCAGGAGTTCAAGACCAATCTAGCTAATATAGCAAAACCCCACCTCTATTAAAAGAAATAATAAAGAAAATGAAAATTTTTGTTAACAAGGGAGATAATATTAGTATGCATGTGTATATGTATATTTGATTATATTTACATAAAACATCTTTGGAAGGATAGGGGAGAACTGAGAGGCCGGGAATAGCAGTAGGAGAGATAAGTTTTACAGTTTGACCTATTACACTTTTTTGGATGCAGGATGTTGCTGTTGCTCAGATTGGAGCGCAGTGGCAGTATCTTGGCTTACTATAGCCTCTGCCTCCTGGGCTTAGGTGATCCTCCCACCTCACCCTCCTGAGTAGCTGGGACCACAGGTACATGCCACAACATCAGCTAATTTTTGTATTTCTTGTAGAGATGGGGTTTTGCCACGTTGCCAAGGTTGGTCTCGAACTCCTGAGCTCAAGCAATTTGCCTGCCTTGGCCTTCCAAAATGCTGAGATTACAGGTGTGAACCACCATGCCTGGCCCCTTTTATACTTTTTGAATCTTGATTTTTGTTTTAAGTATAACTTATTCAAAATAAATAATGAAAATGAAAACAAAGTACAATGACAAACATTAAAAACATCCCTTAGCAAAAATAAAAAACTAACATATACACAAAATCAAAACATACTAACTAGCCAGGCCCGGTGGCTCATGCCTGTAATCCCAGCACTTTAGGAGGCTGAGGTGGGTGCGTCACCTGAGGTCAGGAGTTCAAGACCAGCCTGGCCAACATGGTGAAATCCTATCTCCACTAAAAATACAAAAAATTAGCCAGGCATGGTGGCCTGCGCCTGTAATCCCAGCTACTCAGAAGGCTGAGGCACAAGAATCACTTGAACCCAGGAGGCAGAGGTTGTAGTGAGCTGAGATCACACCACTGCACTCTGACCTGGGCAACAGAGTGAGATTCTGTCTCAAAAAAACAAAAACAAAAACAAACACAAAACAAAACATACAAACTATAGTTGGGTATAAGATTAAAAGAAAAACCCTCCCTCTTCCATATTCCATGCATTTATTTTATTCTATTTTATTGAGACAGGGTCTCACTCTGTTGCCCAGGTTGGAGTACAGTGGCGCAATCAGTTCACTACACTCTCAGACTCCTGGGCTCAGGGGATCCTCCTGACTCAGCCTTCCAAGTAGCTGGGACTACAGGTGTAGGCCACCACACTCGGCTCATTTTTAAATTTTTTTGTAGAGACAGAGGCCTCCCTATGTTGCCCAGGCTGGTCTCAAACTCCTGGCCTCAAGTGATCCTCCCACCTCAGCCTCCCAAAGTGCTGGGATTACAGGTGTGAGCCAGCATGCCTGGCCTCCACCCATTTAAAAAGATTTTTCTTCTTTTTCTTCTTTTTTTTTAGAGATAGAGATGTTGCCCAGGTTGGTCTTGAACTCTTGGGCTCAATCAATCCTCCCATTTTGGCCTCCCAAAGTGCTGGGATTACAGGCATAAACCACTGTGCCTGGCTGCTTTTTGTCTTTTTGTTTTTACAGAAAAGGTCTTACTATGCTGTCCAGGCTGGAGTGCAGTGGTTATTCACAGGCATGATCATAGCTCACTGCAGCCTTGAACTCCTGGACTCAAGCAGCCTTTCTGCCTCAGCTCCCCAAGTAGATGGGACTACTGTCGCATACCACCACACCCAGCTTAAAAGGATATTTGATGTATTTTATCTAGCATTTCTGGATGGTTTTTTTTTTTGGTACACTTATTCATGCCACAAAGTAAGTGGTACTTATACAAGTGTACAGTGATTTTTCAGGTTCCTTTCTAATATAGCTTGCTTAAATTCACAAGCCAACTAATGTTTCATTTCATGTGCACTCTAAGTGAAGCTGGTTAATGATGACCATAAGCAGGTGCAGAAGCTTTCAACATTTTACTTATTTTATCAGTACTCCTGATTTTATAAATGATGAGGCTCATCAACCCCATTCCCACTCAAATCTGACAAACTTGGGTATAAGAGGGCTTCACAGGCATCCAAACATTTTTAATAATGTTTTGAAGCATCTTGGTGTGGGACAAACAGCTCAGGCTACCCCAGAGCCCCACATCCAATGACTTAGAAAAGTCTGTGTTTTATAGTGGGAAATGTTTGGATTATTTAGTCCGCCACATTGGAAAGGGAAGTGTTTTTTTCTCAATCTTTTTGGTATTAACAAATACCTTTTATATTACTATCTATCCCCTCTGCCCCTCTATGGACTCCTATTTTGAAAGCAATATCCAGTGGACCGCCAGCATTTGTTACATAACATTCTTGACCTTAGGACTTGTTGTTCTATTAGGTTGGTAACTTTGTTTGATCCACGAATCATACTGCTGTCTTTATCAGCCCATCAGTTTCAAGAAACAACTGTACACCTCAGTGCCCTGACTTGTGCTTGTTTTTCTTTTTTTTTTTGGTTTTGTTTGGTTTTTTAGAGACATGGTCTTGGTATGTTGCCCAGGCTGGAGTGCAGTGGCTAGTCAGAGGTGTAATCACAGCACAGTTGTAGCCTTGAATTCCCAGGCTCAAGTGATCCTTCCACCGAAGCCACCTGAGCAGATGGGAGAGGCATGCACCACTGAGCCCAGCAGATTTTACTAAGTAGGTCTAGTTCTAGCTCAGTAGTTCTTTACTAAGCACAGAGCGGCTTCTTAGAATCTTCTACACTTGATCTTAGCCAAATAGCCAAGAAGCACTCTTTAGAATCTTCTAGGAGAGCCTTTCTACATGCTGATACTGCAAACCGAAAAGTATATGAAACATCTCAATTAATTTAGAAGTTAATTTTGCCAACTTTAAGGACGTACCCGGAAACAGGTCCATGCCTTTCTTTAAAGATGATTTTGAGGGCTTCAGTTTTTATAGATATTGGGGAAGGATGAATAAATTTTAAAAATATGTGGGTAGATAAGAGGCAAACGGTTGCGTTCTTCTGAGTCTTTGATCAGCCTTCACATGTGAGAGGGGGGTAGAGAAATAGTCACTTATGCATTCATCTAGCTCAATGAATCTGCATTTTTACATAAGATAAAATAAACAGAGGGCCAGGAACTGCGGCTCACGCCTGTAATCCCATCACTTTTCGAGGCCGAGGTGGGCAGATCACCTGAGGTCAGGAGTTCCAGACCAGCCTGGCCAACATGGCAAAACCCCATCTCTACTAAAAACACAAAAATTAGCCAGGCATGAAGGCGTGCGCCTGTAATCCCAGATACTCGGGAGGTTGAGGCAGGAGGAGTGCTTGAACTCGGGAGGTGGAGGCTGCAGCGAGCCGTGTTCGCGGCATTGCACTCCAGCCTGGGCGATAGAGCGAGACTCCGTCACAAACAAACAGACAGACAAACATGGAAGGCTGTTTCTACCCGGTTTGCTGGAATAAAGTCTCTGTCTTCCAAATTCCTTTTTGGAGAACTTTTGTTCACGAGATTAAAAAAGGTCAGGCAGCTGCTTACGGAGCCTGTATTTTTTGATTTACACATTGTATTCATGTGTGAGATCCTGCCCATCCCCGCTTTCTTGGTGTCTTGTGAGTTTTAATTCATGAATTCACTCTCAACTGCCACCGCTAACAGGACACAGGCCAATTCCAACACGAACCCCAACGGCTCTCCTCAGGATCACCTTTCACCAGTCCGCTTTCCCGCCAATTCCTCCTCTCAGTCTTAGGCCCCACTGCAGGTCTACTCCCGCTCACCGTGCAGAACCTAAGCACAAGCTCAGAGATGGGGACTGGCTGACTCAGTCCCACGCCCAAGTCCGCAAATTAGTGCTGCTGCCGCCAAGGGTTACAGAACGCTCCCTACCCTACAGGACGCGCCCCGCCCCTGCTCCCCTCCCCTCCGCCCCGCCCCGCCCCCACGCACGCGCACTCTCACCCGCCTGTGTTGCGGTCCGCGGCCCTGGCCTCGGGGCCTCAGGGAGCTCCGGTGCAGTCTGCGCCTGTCAGTCCCCGCAGTCGTCCGCCGCGCCGGCCCCTGTCCCGCACTGGTGCAGCCATGTCCTCTTCCCCGTGGGAGCCTGCGCCCCTGCGCCGGGTGTTCGTGGTGGGGGTTGGCATGACCAAGGTAAACCGAGCAGCGGCCCCGCTGGCCGGCTGAGGCTCGGGGGCGGTGGGTGCCGGGTTTCTCTGCCCCTCCGGTCTCCTAGCTTCGGCTGCTCCGCGCGTGGGGCATCAGCGTGGCGACTTGGTGGCTTGTAATATGCGGAATCTCTGGGGTCATAGCGTCTCGGGCTGGTTCCTGCGGCCTTCTGCTTCCTCCTTCCCTTTTCTTCTGCTCAGAGTTCATGAAGCAGCCGCGAGATAACCCAAGGATCTCACCTCTTTAGATTCTGAGCGGTGTCCCGAGGTGTGTGGGCTGGCTTGCCCCGGAGGGAGGCAGGTCGTGAATGCCGTCTGCTCGACCCTCCCAGGAACAGCCCCCACAGGAGCCCTCGTAGAGACAGCTCCAGATGTGGATGGCGAGGAGAAACGCTGCTGATGCCCAGCGCCTCGGCCCAAGTGGCAGAGTCCGGCCTCCCTCTGTCCCTCCAGTGACTGCTTGGGACCCGGACGCCGCAGGCTCCCACGGCCGTTTTCCCCTCATTGCCCGCATGCTCTCTGAATGCCAAACTGCCTTTCGTTTCTCCCCCGACTCAGTTGTCTAATGCCTCTGTTGCTTCTGTTCTGTTTGTACCGTGCGTCTTCACCTGGTTAACTTTTGTGCATCCTGAAAGGATCCGTTCAGATCGGATCTTCTGCAGGACGCCTCGGATCCTCCTGACTTTCCCCTAGAGCCTTGCACTGTGCTTACCTCTGTCTTACACTTAACTCTACTTACGCTTACTAGGCAGTACCGCAGCTCTGTGTGCGTCTGTGCGCCCCCTTAGCATGGCAGCTCCTCTAGGCTGGGTACCTGGCTTATTCGCTGCTGTGCCCCTCACCCTGATCGTTCCTGATGCCTGAAGACCTTCAGTGAATGTTAGTTGAACAATCCTAAATGGATATGCTTTGTGAAAGAGTTCTTAGGGAGAGTGCTATTTCTGAGAAAACAGTCCTAAAATGTTTATTATTTTACCAGTGGGCTGAGCGTATGCAATTCAGTCCAACATGTAAATAGGCCGGGAGCGGTGGCTCACGCCTGTAATGCCAGCACTTTGGGATGCCAAGGCGGGTGGATCACCTGAGGTCAAGAGTTCGATACCAGCCTGGCCAACATGGTGAAACCCCGTTTCTATTAAAAATACCAAAACTAGCTGGGCATGGTAGCACACGCCAGCTACTCGGGAGGCTGAGGTGGGAGGATTGCTTGAGCCTGGGAGATGAAGGTTTCAGTGAGCCGAGATCACGCAACCGCACCCCAGCCTGGGCCGTAGAGTCAGTCCTTGTCTCAACAAAACCCAAAAATATCTATGTAAATGGAAAAGTGGACCAATACCTTATGAAGCAGAAGGACATCATCCTAGTGTTTCACAGAAGGGGAGGCTTCTATCACAGGTGGACAGTAAGATCTTTCGAAGTAAGGTATTAATGCAGTCAGATCTTCCTCTGGCTGCTGAATGCCTGATTATATGTGCTGTATGGAAAAGCACAGTTGTCTAAACCTTTGGAAAATAGATGTATTCCTTTTTCCTCAAGTTGGGAGGTAGAAGTGGGGTAGGTGTTACAGTCCAGAGGGAAGGGATGAGGAGTTTGGGTAGTGCCATTAATGATGTGCCTATTTGGCCAGTGTACTTTCCTGTGGGTCTGGTCTTCTGGAATGTGGGGCAGAGTCTGATGGAGGAGGGAGAAATATTGACTACACAACACTGTAACACTTTTTTTTTTTTTTGGAGACAGGGTTTTGCTCTGTCAACCAGATGGGAATGCAGTGGTGCAATCATAGCTCACTGCAGCCTTGAACTAGTGGACTCCAGCAATCCTCCCAAATAGCTAGGACTACAGGCATGCTACCATACCCGGCTAATTAATTTTTTTTTTTTTTTTTTTTTGTAGAGACAGGTCTCACTACTTACTACTAGATGGGTCTCATTTCTACCATATATTACTGTTACAATTTATCAAAATACTTTATTTTTATTTTTTGAGACAGAGTCTCACTCTGTCCCCTAGTCTGGAGTGCAGTGGGGCGATCTCAGATCACTGCAACCTCTGCCTCCCAGGTTCAAGTGGTTCTGCTCAGCCTCTCGAGTAGGTGGGATTACAGGTGTGTGCCATCACGTCTAGCTCCTTTTTGTATTTTTGTTTATTTTATTTTTTGACACAGATTCTTCCTGTGTCACCCAGGATGGAGTGCAGTGGTGCGGCCTCAGCTCACTGTAACCTCTGCCTCCTGGGTTCAAGCAATTCTCGTGCCTCAGCCTTCTGACCAGCTGGGATTATAGGTGTGCGCTACCATACCTGGCTAATTTTTATATTTTTAGTAGAAACAGGGTTTCATCGTGTTTGCCAGGCTGGTCTTAAACTCCTGGCCTCAAGTGATTCCTCTGCTTCAGCCTCCCAAAATATTGGGATTACCAGCATGAGCCACGGTGCCCAGCCTAGGTAATACTTTAAAGTTCCATTGATAGATCTCAGCTGTTGGGGTTCCTCTGTTATGTTTCTCAATTTAAATAGCTGAATTTGACAATATGAAGTTCTCTTAACAAGGTTTTATTATTCACTGTAGGAAATGAGTTGGAATTCCTATGGTGGATATCAACAGGTTTTGTTTTTTTTGTTTTTTTGTTTTTTTTTTTTGAGACAGAGTCTCGCTCTGTTGCCCAGGCTGGAGTGCAGGGGCGTGATCTCGGCTCACTGCAAGCTCGGCCTCCCGGGTTCACGCCATTCTCCTGCCTCAGCTTCCCGAGTAGCTGGGACTACAGGTGCCCGCCACCACGCCCAGCTAATTTTTTGTATTTTTTAGTAGAGATGGGGTTTCACCGTGTTAGCCAGGATGGTCTCAACCTGCAGACCTCGTGATCCACCCACCTTGGCCTCCCAAAGTGCTGGGATTACAGGTGTGAGCCACCGTACCCGGCCGTCAACAGGTTTTAACACAACTAAGTCATGGCTGCCATCTGACTGACAGCAAGCCACACCCTTCGCTTATGCTGCCTATCTCCAGATATACCCTCTTTTCATTTACTTAAATGCTACTTATCTTTCAAGAACTAGTCCGAGTCCCATACCTTCTTAAAACTTCCTCAAACTACTCCAGTACACCAGTCACCTTTTTTGAAATTCTGGTGCCCTTATAGTCAGAACATATAATTTAGCACTTCAGTTTTTTAGTACTTTTATGTATGGTAATTTCATGAAATAACATCTTACATCACAATCCAGTAAACACATACAAAACTTATTTGTAACAACTGAAACAATTTGTTAAAGCAACGCTTATTGCATGTGATGAACTCTTGGTATCCCTAAGGTATATCTTAAAAAAAAAAAAAATTTGCTTGGCTGGATGTGGTAGCTCATGCCCGAAATCTCAGCACTTTAGGAGGGCGAGGCGGGTGTATCTCTTGAGCCCAGGATTTGAGAACAGCCTGGGCATTATTGGCAAAACCCCATCTCTACTAAAAATACAAAAAATTAGGTGGGCTTAGTGGCACACATCTATAGTCCCAACCACTCGGGAGGCCTAGGTGGGAGGATCACCTGAGCCTGGGAAGTCGAGGCTGCAGTGAGCCCTGTTTGAGCCACCACACTCCAGCCAGGGTAAGGGGAGTGAGACACTGTCTCAAAAAAAAAAAAAAAAAAAAAAAGTGCTGCTCACAACCTACTAAATTGATTTGGTCATAATCTAATAAGTACAAATTTCAGTTTGAAAAATATTACATTATTTTATTTAATTTTCAGCATGTAATGGATTTTTATATATCCATTCAATTATCTGACTCTAAGGTTCAGAGGGACTAAGTAATTTATTTTGGTGCAGCTTTTAAGTTTTGGAACTGCCTTACTTGAAATCTTTCCATGCCATCTGTACCGTATATTACTGTTATAATTTATCATTGAGACATATATTCAGTAAATATTCTATGGGTTATATGCTAGAGATGCAAAAATGAGAAAAACAAAGTTCCTGTTTTAAAGCAATGTCTAATCTGGAGGAGAAAAGAATAAACAAGTAATTTAAATAAGATTATTTGAGATATTTGTTTAAACATGGCAGATTGAGAACATGAATTTATCTCTGTTGGTGCTTTCCATATCCCACTAAAGCAACAATAAGGAAAGAAAATGATGTTAATCCACAAGGGCAAAGTGAGTAGGAGAGGAAACAATGCTGAGAGATATCAGAAAATTTTTGGAAGATTTTAAGTTGGTGGAGAAGTGATCACTGACTCAGAGCAGGGGGACCACTACCTAAGTTCCTGAAGAGGGGTTATACTGGTTGAGTCTCCCAGCAGAACTCCAGAAGGCCCAAAACTTGGATATACTAGGTGCCAGGTAGGGTGGGAAAGAAGAAAAAGACTATTCTAAGGAACAGTTAGGTCCCAATCTCTTTTACCACTAGGTGACTTTACCTTTTCTTAGCAGAGTATTGGAGACTTTTTCTCTGGGAAAACTGAACAGATGAAGAGGCTTTAGAATCATCTGAGCTGTTAGGCCCAAGTTGAAAAAAAGGGAATTAAATTGAATTCTGCATGCTAAAGGGTAGTACTTCCCAGCTGTGAGAAGCAACACTGGTAGTCACACATGTACGGCTTTCCTGGCAGAGATTTGGAAAATTATTTGAAATGGCTCCAGAGAGAAGCCAGCTTGCTACTCCATCATCTTGTGGTGAAGATTAGCAGTTGATAAGCTTCATTCATGCAGAGAGCTTCCTTCAGGTGTTTAATTGTTTTAATTATGAACAAATAGCCAAGGATCACCAGACATTCAAGGAAAATTTCCAACAAGACAATGGTCAACCCCCCACTCAAAAACAACAAAATACTAAGGAAAAAATTTGGAGGAGGGATCAGAAGACACTTAGGGAACAAAAGAAAACCTAAACTGTAACAACTTCAGGGAGATAAGTGAAAATATTACATCTCTGAAAAAAGAACTGAATGCTATTAAAAAAAAAAAAGATATAGGAAAGAGCTCTTAGGAAATTAAACATATTTTGACCAAAACAAAATATTCAATAGAAGATAACATAAAGGAAATCTGGAAAATGGAGCAAGAACAAAGAAATGGGTATTAGAAGAGAAAATAAAATTAAATGATTAATAAAAAAGATCTAATATCTAGTTAATGAGTTCTAGAAAAAGAACTGAGAACATAGAAGGTAAGAGATTATCAGAGAAATATGGAGAATTTTCCAAACTGAATTTTTCAGTTTGAAGAGTCAATCCAATGAATAAAAAGAAAACTCATATCAAGGCACATTATCATGAAATATCAGAACCGTAGCATTAGATTTCTCAACAGAAACCTTGGAAGCTACAAATGACAGGATAATGCTTTCAAAATTCTTAAGTAAAATTTTTTATCCTAGTATTCTATTCCCTAATAAATAATCCAAATTTGAGGGTAGAAAAAAAGTTTTTAATGTAAGCACTAAAAAATTTACTTTTTACACATCCGTACTCACAAAGCTAATTAGAGAATGAATGTGTCCACCAAAATGGTGGAGTAATTCAAGGAAGAAGATACTGGATCCTGGAAACAGGGTAACATAGAATAATGAGAAAAGCCCCAGGATGGCATCTGTGCAATGACTCAGTTTGGAATATGTTCTGGATGGTTCCAGGAGGGAGTTCTCTAGAAAAAAACATTTTGACCATGTTTTAAGAGAGATTTTAGAGATGAGTATATTAGAGTTGGAGGTAGGCACATAAAAAGCAAATGAAATGAAATACATGAGTTATGCAAGTTAAAATCAGTAATTATGTTACTGAGCATTAACATTAGTATTGTTATGAGATTATTATGTGTGTAACATAGTTTAAAATACATAAATAAATATAATTCTGCTTCATCCCTTGGTGTTTGAGAATTAAGATTCTTGGTGGAGAAGGAAAGAGATACAGATGTAATACAGAAGGGAGTAGGTAGAAAATTCTATAATTCTGAATTTCTGAAGAAAAGAGATACAGATATTAAACAGAAGGGAATAGGTAAAAAATTCTATAATTCTGAAAAAGTACTAGTGTAAACTTTAGTATTTCATCTTTAAATATTAATATAAACTTTAATTAGCATTTCATCTTTAAATATTTTTCTGGCTCTGTCCACTGAAGAAGCTTAGAAATAATGACCAAATCTGTGACATCCATACCATTGTGGTCTTAAAATATCTTTTTCTACTAGAAGAAATGGCTGGTTGCAGAAATTGCTGATTCCACATGGGGCAGGAAATGTACAATGTAAGTCTAGAATATTTTGTCACTCCTAATTGCAAAGAAGTTTTCAAAGCCTATTTGAGTGATGCCGAAAAGATTCAGGAGCCAACCTGAAGTTCTCACTTACCAAAGTTGAGAAAATTTGAGCTTTAAAAAAGATAGTAATTGCAGTTGATTAAAACCCATCAAGCTGGGCACAGTGGCTCATGCCTGTAATCCTAGGACTTTGGGAGGCCGAGGCAGGTGGATCGCTTAATTAAGCCCAGGAGTTTGAGACCAGCCTGGGCAACATGGCGAAACCTCGTTTCTACTAAAAAAAAAAAAAAAAAAAAAAAAAAATCAAAAATTAAGAAAAAAATCAAACCCATCAAGTATGTTTAAACATGAGTTTGTGATAATATTTTAAAAATAAACTAATTATAGTCTTTGGAGGATAATAGGGAACCTACTCATGGTCTTGAAAATTTATTGTTTTTCCCGTATGAACTGTATCATTGGATAATTAAATAGTAGATGAGGAGTAGTGTCTTCTATCAAATGTATTCAAGTAATAACTGAAAAAGAAATGACAGAACATTACCATCATTTTTGACAGCTGCCAATGAATTTATCTAGCAAGAGTTCTCAAAATATGGTTTGTGGAGTCCTGGGGGGCAGTCTCTGAGACCATTTGAGGGGACCTGAAAGATCAAGACTATTCATAACAATACTAAGATATTATTTGTGATTTTGATTGTATGTTGACATTTACACTGATGGTGCAAAAGCAATGGTGGGTAACACTGTTGGCATCTTAGCATGAATCAAAGCAGTGGCACCAAACTGGTAGTCACTGTATTTGTTATGCACTTATGCATTCACAGGAAAAAAGAAAAGCACTAATTTTCACTTAAGACCTCAATGAAGCAGAAAACATTTGTTAATTTTATTGAATCTCAACCCTTAAGAGATGATTTGCATTGTGAGCTAAACCAACTACTTTTTTCATGAAACACGTTTTACTTGAGAGAACAAATGGCACACATGTGATGGTTAATTCATACTTGAGTATTTTACAGACATTTTCTCAAAAATGAATGAAGTCAGCAGTCACTTCAAGGAAAACAACTTAAGTGTTTGCTTCTAATGAGAAAATTTGAGCTTTCAAGTGAAAATTAGAATTTTAGAAAACTTGTATCTGCTTGATAACCTCCTACTATTTAAAATTTATTATTTTTTAAACGGGATGAGTAATATTAACAAAGGTGAGTTTTTGGAATTATATAAAGTCAAAATTTGAAAGGGCCATATAACTCTTGAAGCCACTGTTTTTCCAGAAAACCAATGGATGATGTTCTGCATTCTTTAAATAATGATCCACTCATTTATGTATACATTGAATGGATCAGTAAGAGATCCATTCAAATACATGATTTTATTATAACAGAGTATGAAAAGTTCATTGATACCGTTTCAAATTCTACATTCCAACTAATCTTTAAGAAACCTTGGCCTGGGTGCGGTGGCTCACGCCTATAATCCCAGCACTTTGAGAGGCCGAGGTGGGTGGATCACCTGAGGTTAGGAGTTTGAGACCAGCCTGGCTAATGTGGTGAAACTCTGTTTCTACTAAAAATACAAAAAATTAGCCAGGCATGGTGGCGCGTACCTATAATCCCAGCTACTCAGGAGGCTAAGGCAGGAGAATCACAGGAACCTGGGAGGCAGGGGTTGCAGTGATCGGAGATCGCGCCATTGTACTCCAGTTTGGGCAACAAGAGTGAAACTCCGTCTCAAAAAAAAAAAAAAAAAAAAAAAAGGAGAAAGAAGAAAAAAAGAAACCTCTACTTGGCCGGGCATAGTGGCTCATGCCTGTAATCCCAGCACTTTGAGAAGCCAAGGAGGGTGGATCACCTGAGGTCAGAAATTTGAGACCAGCCTGGTCAACATGGCAAAACCCCGAAACCCCGTTTTTATTAAAAATACAAAAAGGAGCCAGGCGTGGTGGTGGACGCCTGTAATCCCAGTTACTTGAGAGGCTGAGGCAGGAGAATCACTTGAACCCAGGAGGTGGAGGTTGTATTGAACTGAGATTGTGCCACAGCACTTCAGCCTCAGCCACAGTGCTAGCTAGACTCAGTCAAAAAAAAAAAAAGAAACATCCTCTCTCAAGAAAAAAAAAGGAATGTCTGTACTCAGTTGGGTCCAGTGACTCATGCCTGTAATCCCAGCAGCTGGGGAGGCTGAGGTGGAAGACTCACTTGAGCCCAGAAGTTTGAGACCAGTCTGTGCAACATGGCAAGACCCCGTCTCTACAAAAGATTAAAAAATTAGCTGGGTGCAATACTGTATGCCTGTAGTCCCAGCTACTCAGGAGGCTGAGGCAGGAGGATTGCTCTAGCCTAGGAGTTGGAGGCTGCAGTGAGCTACATTCATGCCACTGTACTGCAGCCTGGGTAACAGAGCAAGACCCTATCTTTAAAAAAAAAAAAGAATATCCACAATTCCAACACTCTTCCCTTTTCCAACTACATATCTGTGTTAGGTCACATGATATACTTCATAGACTTCAACTAAAACAACATAATGCTAAAGTTCAAATGAAGAATCAGATATGAGAATTCAACTGTCTCCTGAATTAAAGAGAATTGCAGAAATGCAAACAATGCCATTCTTCCCACTTTATTTTGGAAAATATAATTATTTTTCATAGAAATTATTTATGTTAACATGTAATGGATTTATTGTTTTTGATGAATTGGAAAATCTTTTAAAATGTCTTTAGTTTTAAGTTCTATTATGATAGCTATTAGTAGATATAACCTTAATAATCGAAAGCTCTTTGGCATTTTCAATAATCTTCAAGAGTGTAAAGGGGTCCTGAAACTAAGAAGTTTGAGAATCGCTAGATCTAGTCTCTACTGCTAACAACACAGAGAAACAATCAGATATATGCTTCCTAATGAAAGAATACACTACCACCTGTAGTTTTGTCAAAGGGATAGAATGTACGATCAACTTTTGGATCCAGTTGCCAATTTACAGGAAATACAGAGAATAGAAGTACACGTTCAACTACATGAGGAGGCAGTCTGCAAAATCCAGACTCTGGGAAACTGTAGGTCAAATGCTGTGTTCTTCAACAGACATGTCCTACTGCATTTGAAAGGAAAAGAAAGTAGTAAAGGGGAGCCTGTAGATTAAAAGAGAATTAAAATACTTTTTTATAAATGGGCAATACTAAACTATAATGTCTTTGGATGCATATTTGGGTGATAAAAGTATGAAATATTCCAAGAGAGTAATTACTGTAGGAATCGGGATAGTAATTACTTTGGGGGTAGAGTGGGGATTGAGATTGGGACAGAGTATGTGGAGGAGTTTCTGGGGTGGAGGACAAAGTTCTATTTCTTGATCTGGGTGATGATAGCAAGGGTTTTGCCTTAAAACAATTTATTAGGATATGCATTTAACTCCAGAAAAATAAATCCTAAAAATTGTACAGTAAGGAAATGCAACCACAAGTAGACAACTGGCCCAGTAGTTTAAAAAAATGTATTTAATAAAGCAAACACTGAGAATTAAATTAACACCAAATTGTGATTCTGCTATGTAAGGAGGGTAAGAGATAAGTAAACTAATGTATATGTGGGGTAGCAGAAAAGGCCTGATCCTCATTGGTCTTCATAGGAGATTATGATATGACTTCTTAAATTGATGAAGAAAGAAATGGTAGTATAAGAATACTTAGAAACTTGTCAGTTTGTAACAAGAAATATCTGAAAGAATTGAAAGTGGATGCTTTGGGAGCAAATAAGGCTACTGGGTGGCCAGGAGCAGTGGCTCAAGCCTGTAATCCCAGCACTTTGGGAGGCTGAGACGGGCGGATCACGAGGTCAGGAGATCGAGACCATCCTGGCTAACACGGTGAAACCCCGTCTCTACTAAAAAAAAAAAAAAATTACAAAGCACTAGCTGGGCGTGGTGGCAGGTGCCTGTAGTCCCAGCTACTCGGGAGGTTGAGGCAGGAGAATGGCGTGGACCCGGAAGGCGGAGCTTGCAGTGAGCTGAGATCCAGCCACTGCACTCCAGCCTGGGCGACAGAGCGAGACTCTGTCTCAAAAAAAAAAAAAAGACAACTGGGTGCAGAGTAGTGAGACAGGATTGCTGTTTTTATTATAAAGTTTGTGGTACTTTTTGTCTTTGTCTTTTGTTTTTGCATTTCTTTTATGAAAAAATAAAATATAAATAGAACATTACTAGCACCTCAGAAGGCCCTCTTGTGTCCTCTTCCAGCCACTGACCCCTTGCCTTCAAAGGGTTACCATTATTCTGACTTCTGACCTTTAATATGCTGGATTAATTCTGGCTTTTTTTGTTCAACATTATGTTTGTGAGATTCATCCATAATTTTATGTATAATTATAGTTTGTTCATTTTTGTTGATGTAACATAGTCCATTGTGTGAATATATTGAGAGGTGAAGCCAGCTGGACTTCCTGGGTCAAGTGGGGACTTAGAGAACTTTTCTGTCTAGCTAGAGGATTGTAAATGCAACAATCAGCACTCTGTAAAAACGCGCCAATCAGCTCTCTGTGTCTAACTAAAGGATTGTAAACTCACCAATCAGCACTCTGTAAAATGGACCAATCAGCAGGATGTGGGTGGGGCCAAATAAGAAACTAAAAGCTGACCAGCCCAGCCAGCAGCAGCAACCCACTGGGGTCCTCTTACGTGCTGTAGAAGCTTTGTTCTTTTGCTGGTCATGAGAAATCTTGCTGCTGCTCACTCTTTGGGTCTGCACTACCTTTATGAGCTGTTAACACTCACCGTGAGGGTCTGCAGCTTCATTCCTGAAGTCAGCGAGACCATGAACCCACTGGGAGGAACAAACAACTCCATGACACACCACCTTTAAGAGCTGTAACACTGCAAAGGCCTGCAGGTTCACTCCTGAAGTCAGCAAGACTACGAACCCACCGGAAGGAAGAAACTCCAGATACATCTGAACATCTGAAGGAAGAAACTCTGGATACCCCATCTTTAAGAGCTGCAACACTCACCGCGAGGATCTGCGGCTTCATTCTTGAAGTCAGCAAGACCAAGAACCTACCGGAAGGAATAAATTCCGGACACAATATTATCAAAGATAAAGCTGGACACTAGTTAAGGCAGTGAGGATTGACTTGCATCAGTAATAAGTATTGCAGTAGGGAAAAGAGTTCAGCATGTACTGAACTCAACTTTGATTTGTAGAGAAGTCAGTGGGTGTTTAAAGGAAAATGAGGGAGTAGGGTAGAGAGCAAGCAAGGGTTCAGTAGAGTCAGGGAAGTGGAAGATAAGAGTGTAAATGTGAGTAGGCCAGCTGTTTTGCCTCGCTGGCAATTACCTAATTTAGGATTCTGTCCTCTCACAGAGACTGGGAGACAGAGACTATCCTCAGATGTTGGCTGGAACAAATAGTACATTGTTTTGGCAGCCTAGAGTTTTGTCAGGCAAGCACTTTAAGCTGGGCAAGGGTTGTTTTAGGGATGTGGCCTTGTGCTATTAGAAACTATGTGTTCAAATAGAGAAGAGAGCTCAGAGGAATCTAGCTAGAGTCTGTTCAAGGAGAAGATCCTTGTCATATACCAAAGTTTATCCAGTCTACTGTTAAAGGACATTTGGTAGTTTCCACATAAATTTGCTTTTAATTTTGAAGGAATAACGTTGTATGTGTTTATTTGCTTGACTAACCTTTTAAAACTTGCCTTGATTTCAGTAAGAAATTAGAAAGTGGAGGCCACATGTGGTCGCTCATGCCTCTAATCCCAGCACGTTGAGAGGCTGAGGTGGGTGGATCATTTGAGGTCACGAGTTCGAGACCAGCCTGCCAAACATGGTGAAACCCCATCTCTACTAAAAATACAAAAAAAATAGCTGGGCATCGTAGTGCACACCTGTAATCCCAGCTACTCGGGAGGCTGAGGCAAGAAAATTGCTTGAACTTGGGAGGTGGAGGTTGCGGTGAGCCGAGATTGTGCCACTGCACTCCAGTCTGGATGACAGAGCAAGACTCTGTCTCAAAAACAAACAAACAAAACAAAACAAAAAAAAAAGAAAGAAATTAGAAAGTGGAGCAGTTTCACCATACAGATGATAATTTAATCATTAATGGATATTGCTTGTTAAGAGTCTAGTACAGTACTGTTGAAATGGGAAAGGTTCCCTTGTCCGCCTCACAGGGTGTGCTATGGGTGTGTGGCTTACTTCTTCAGTGCCCCCCTGTTCAAACCTCTAGGGGAGCATACAGGTAGGTCGGCTGTGGGGCTCTGACTCCACAGCAGTGTCTAGGGCTGAATGTTTACAGTTCCTGAAACCCCAGTGGGCCTGTGCTACAGGGTACTCTCTTAGTCTATAGGCGGCTTGTGTTAACCAGCTCAATTAGACCGCCTTATCATGAGAACAGATGGATTTCTGTATCCTGGGGTTTCTTGCCTTGGTGTACCAGAAGAATTGTATCACACATGGGTTTGCAGAATAAGTGCAAGGTTTTATTGAATAGAAGTAGCTCTCGGCAGATGGGGGAACCAGAAGGGAGATGATTTTCCCCTGGAGTCAGCTGCTTAGTGTCCAGGGCTCTCCTCTGACTGCCCCTGCCAAACTCCGCCTCATCCCACTGGTAGATGGCCTGCCGGTGTGCCGGTGTCTGTTGGTGTGCTCTTCTGCCAGTGTTCTCCTCTTGATGTGCTTTCGATGACCAGCCTCTTGCATCTTCTTCCACTGATGTGCTCCTCTCCACGTCTGGCTACCTGTGTGTTTGCCTGCTAGGGTCTCGGGTTTTTATAGGCACAGGTTGGGGGCATGGCAGGCCAGAGTGGTCTTGGGAAATGCAACATTTGGGCGGGAAATGCCTGACTTCACCTAGGCCCATGAAGTCCATTATTGCGGGATCTGGCCAGCAGCCTGCAATGCAGTGGGGCTCTCTTTTTGTTCCCAGGTGGATCGGCAGGTCGAGAAATAATAGACGCATACAAGATAGTGAAAGCTGGGTCCAGGGGGGTCCCTGCCTTCTGGTCCTGTGGTGCCAACAATGCACTGGATATGCCAGCATTTATTATTAAGTTTAGTGAGAGTGGGGGTAGGTTAGTGAGGGATTTAGGATCATTTGATTATGAGGTGAGATGGTCACATGGGGATGAAGTAATTCTTTAACATAATGTCTGTATGCAGAAGTACAGTATACAGAGATAAGAATTTACAATATAGTGTGTGCATCAGTAATTTCTAACAGAGCCTTAAAACAGAAACACAGTCTTTCCATTACCTATGATTAGCAAGCTATTAATCAGCAGTAACAGTTGCAGCAAGAGCTGGTTGCAAACAATCCATAGTAACAGGATGTGAAACTAGACAACCAGTTAGATCAGACATTCTCAGAAGGGAGTATTCCTTAACCCTAAAGAGGCCTAGAAGAGCTGTGGCAAGGTGAGGGCGTTTATAGCCCTATCTTATCCATATGGACAGGCGCCCCCCCATGCGTCTGTTTATAGGCTCTCCACAAGGGTCACATTCTACTCCCAGAGCTGTGAACATCTGCTTTTCTGGGATAGGAATCTTGGTGATGCAAAACCTCCCTGACTGCACGTCCGTTCATAGGCTCTCTGCAGGGGGAAGCACATCATGCACTGATGGCTCATTCTGGCAGTCCAGCCTGGCATTATTTTTACACAATCCTGCATGCAATTTTGTGTTCACAATAATCAGGAGCATTTCATCTTTTATTCCATAGCAATAGTTTCAGGGGGTCTCCCTACATCTCCTCCTTTTCTCTGATTTAAATGAACCATAGCAATCATAGCTTGGTGCTGATTACGATTGGATTGAAGAATATTTTTTTCCAATTTTACACATGAACAATAAACCAATAGCACAACTTATACACAGAACAAAATTAATGACAGTGGATCCTCCCAAAGATTTTACTCATTGAATGTGGTTGAGATTAGATAACTCCTTAAGGATAGCGTCTAAAACTTCAGCACTGGGTGAAGCAGTTAAGTGTGCTTGAGAGGCCTCAAAAATCTGTTCTTTTAGCTTGCTTATGTCTAAACTTAAATTACCTTCACTTCCTTGTAAATGGCGTTTTACTGATTCCCAATTGTGAACAGACTCATTATATTGAAATGGAGTTACACAAAAATCAGAAGTATTCCAATCACACTGCATTTGTCATCTATGTTCTAAACTCATAATTCTATCTCCCATCCATGTAACAGTTTGTGTTAGATCATTAATTTGGCCAATTTTTGATCAATACCTGACTGAGAATTCCACATCCGAGTAGAATTTTTTTGCCATTTATCCACAAAATGAACAGTTTGAATAGAGTGATGTAATGCAACTCCACCAGTAGCAGCAGTCGCAGTAACAACAATCAAGCCCATTATTACTGCAATTAATGTAAAAATAAATCATTTACTCCTTTTAAGAATTTTTTGTAAAATATTGTTAATAACATGGATAGAAGGGGAAGATTCCCAAGGCCTATGTAAAGTTACGGGGATCCAAATACCTTCTCTGGCTCTGACTATTAAAATACTATGATATTGTTTAAAGGATGAGTCAATACAAGTATACAAGTAACAATTAACACAGGTAATTATGTTGGTTTTTGAACTAATATGCATCTTTTCTACTAATAACATATATAGTGGTTTAACACAGCTTTTAAGTGGTATAGTTTTGTTGGACTCCATATAGATAGTATATATGTTTTGGGATGGTACTGTTTTTTGTGAATGTGGAGTGGGGGGAATAGGTTGTACGAGAGGTGGTGGGGGAACATTAGCAATGGGGGGGTATAAGTCCTCATAATCTTTACTGTCCCATCTTTGAATTGACCTTTTGATGATTGCCATAGTGATATTTTTGGCTGTGTGGAAATAGTAGTGTAAATCAATCTGTTGTCTTAGTTTTCGAGGTGACAAGGTGGGTTTACTTATAACACTTTCTCCAGCCCAAACTCTCATACCAGTCATAGCTATGGTTAATCTCCATAATTCTGAATGTTCAGTTCCTAAGTGGGGAACAATGAGCCTTGGCTTTGGAGGGGCAACCCCTGCCCCTTTCCACTTAAAAGGAAAAAAGGAGTTTAATCTACAATATAATAGGGGAGGGCTGTCACTACTTTTTTGATAAGTAATATCATAGAGAAAATGTTGACAATCTCTGTGACCCTGAGAGCAATCATTAGTAATATGACCTTTAGGAGCCCAATCAACAGTGGCATAGTGAGAAGAATTAAATAACACCATTCCTTCTGAACTAATACAATCCTTCCATATTAATTTGTCAGCATGTGAAGACAAGTTGAGAGGACACGCAGGTCCTAAAGGCTTATATTGCGATATGTGAATATAATCAGTGATTCTTGTTTTGATCTGCCTTAGAGGTTTTAATGAGAGCCCTGATACCAAGTGTCCTAAGGGAGGGACAGAGTGACCAGATGGTAGTGTGACTGCCCAAGTTTGAATATCTAACGAGAGACATCCATTAGTGGGTCCCAGGCACAAAGGTGGATACCTAAAACCTAAAGTGATATTGAAAGGGGTTCCTTCTTCTGAAGGTTGGGCGGGACAACGATCATCAACAGAGCCAGGCATCCAAATACTATCACTAACATAGACCTCGATAGGGGCATCCATCCATGTCATGGCTCGAATAAGAGGAGGAAAAGGAATATAGGCCCAATATTTATAGTTTTTAACAGTCTGTGGGGTGACAGAGGGTAGAAGGATCAGTATCAGGAGGAGGCAGAGGTTGAGCCGGACCTGGATCGCTGGAGACAAGTTGTTCAGGGTGGCTGACTGGATTGTCTGTTGTAAAGGAGTTAGCATGGTCATTTTCTTCTTTTTAGTGATACGTTGACGTCCTAACCCAATCAAAGTGGCTATTTGACCAAAATATATTGAAAGGGTTTTAGAGGCTGAATTAGGAAGAAATACCCATTCAACTAGAGAATCATTTTGTACTATAAGTCTCGTAGAAGAGTGGATGGAAGGAAAAACTAAAAATTGTAAAGGTAAATTTGGGTCAATACGAGAGACTTGTGCCTCTCTCACTCGTTGTTTCATGAAAGTCTTGCTTCACTTAGGTATGTATATATGTGTGTACTGGGTTGTAAAATGTATTTTATTGTGGTTTGCAGTCAAAACAATAGTCAAAGTCGTTTCGCTTTAGCATGACCACTCAGCAGCAAAGCACTACATCTTACCTAATCAGTCATCAAGTTCAGTAGATTTTTCTTCCCTTGTATTTCTTAGGTCTGTCTCTTTCTATCTCTTTTGCTTCTGTCTTAGCCCTCACTTGGCCTGTTTCAGAATCATGCTAGTTGGTCTCACTGCCTCCTGCCATACTCCTTTCATCATTTCTCCACATTGTGTCTAGGATGATCTAAAATGCAAGTCTCATCATTCCCAGTCTCTTTCTCTTTAAAACTAGACTATTTTAAAAGAGAAATTTTAGGTTTACAGCAAAATTGAGTACAAGGTACAGAGATTTCCCATGTGTTTCCCCCATCCCTCCATATATAGCCTCTCCCACTATCAGCAAGGGTATATCCAGAGTGATACCTTTGTTATGATCAATGAACATACATTAACACATCATTATCACCCAGAGACCATAATTAACTTTAGGGTTCACTCTTGGTATTTTGCATCTATGGATTTTGATAAATGTGTAATGACATGTATCCAGTATTATAGGATCATACGGAATAGTTTCACTGCCCTAAAAATCCTCTGTGTTACACATATTCATCCTTCTCTCCCACCAGCTCCTGGCAACCACTGATCTTTTTACTGTCTCTATAAATTTTACCTTTACAGAGTGTCATTTACTTGGAATCATAGTTTGTAGTCTTTTAAGATTGGCTTCTTTCACTTAATATGATATCTATTTAAGGTTCCTCCATGTTTTCTCATAGCTTGATAGCTCATTTGTTTAGCACTGAATAATATTCCATTGTTTGGATGTGCCATGGTTTTTATCCATTTACCTCCTGAAGAACATCTTGATTGCTTCCAAGTTTTGACAGTTATGAATAAAGCTAATATAAACATCTGTGTGGTTCTATCATAATGGCTCATGCCTGTAATCCCAGCACTTTGAGAGGCCAAGGCAGGAGGATTGCTTGAGCCCAGGAGTTCGAGATCAGCCTGGGCAACATAGTGAGATCCGTCTCTATTAAAAAAACGTAAAAATTAGCCAGGCATGCTTATGAGCACCTGTGATGTCAGCTACTTAGGAGGCTGAGGTGGGAGGATTGCTTGAGCCCAGGAAGTTGAAGCTGCAGTGAGCTATGATCACACCACTGCACTCCAGCCTGGGCAACAGAGTGAGACTCCATCTCAACAAAACAAAACAACAACAAAAAACATCCATTTGTAGGTTTTTATATGGACGTAATTTTTCAGCTCCTTTGGGTAAATGCCAAGGAGTGCTATTGCTAATTCGTACGTGTGTTGTGTGTACTTTATTGTTGCTTCATTTATTTATTTATTGAAACTGAGTCTTGCTCTGTTGCCCAGGCTGTAGTGCAGTGGCACAATCTTGGCTCACTGCAACCTCTGCCTCCTGGGTTTTCCTGCCTCAGCCTCCTGAATAGCTGAGATTACAGGTGCTGGCCACCATGACCAGCTAATTTTTGTATTTTTAGTAGAGACAGGGTTTCACCATGTTGACCAGGCTGGTCTCGAATACCTGACCTCAAATGATCCATCCACCTCGGCTTCCCAAAGTGCTGAGATTACAGATGTGTGCCACCATGCCCGGCCTGTACACGTTTAGTTTTGTAAGAAATTGCCAGACTTCCTAATGCTCCACATCCTTGTCAGCATTTGATGTCAGTGTTTTGGATTTTTGCCATTTTAATAAACAGTGGTATCTAATTGTTGTTTTATTCCAGTCTCATTTAAAAAACATTGTTGTCTGGGCATGGTGGCTCACACCTGTAATTGCAGCACTTTGGAAGCTGAGGCAGGAGCATCACTTGAGCCCAGGAGTTTGAGACCAGCCTGGGCAACATGGCAAACCCCATCTGTACAAAAAATACAAAAATTAACTTAGCATGGTGGTGCGTACCTGTAGTCCCAGCTACTGTGGGTGCAAGGGGAGCTAAGGTGGGAAGATTGCTTGAGTCAGGGTGGTTGAGGCTGCAGTAAGTTGTGATCGTACCACTGCACTCCAGCCTGGGTGACAGAGCAAGACCTTGTCTCAAAAAACAAACAAACAAAAACACTGTCTTCAGGATAAAGCCCAGACTGGCATTGCGGGGCATAAAGGGTCCCTTGTGAGTTGGTTCCAGAACTAGACTAAACTTTCAACTCTATTACTTATTAGCTCTATGCCCCTGGGTTAGTTGTTTATCTCTCTGTGTCCTAGTTTTCTTATCTGTAATGCATGAAACCTACCTTTTAGGATTATTGTGAGGATTAAATGAGTAAATACATGTGAAATGCTTAACACAATGTATACCACAGTAAGTGCCCAATAAATATTAGTTGTTATCATTGTTTAGACCTAAGTTACTTTTATGTTCATATTACTTTTTTTTTTTTGGAGACAGAGTCTTGTTCTGTCATCCAGGCTGGAGTGCAGTGGTGCTCTCTTGGCTCACTGCAACTCTGTCTCCTGTTTCAAGTGATTCTACTGCCTCAGCCTCCCCTCCCGAGGAGCTGGGATCACAGGTGTGTACCGCCATGCCTGTCTAATTTTTGTATTTTTAATAGAGATGGGGTTTCATGATGTTGGCCAGGCTGGTCTTGAACTCCTGACTTCAAGTGATCTGCCCGCTTCGGCCTCCCAAAGTGCTGGGATTACAGGCGTGAACGACCACACCCAGCCATCCTTAACACTTTCTACTTTGTGCTTTAACCTATGTCATACCAAATTATGTACAGTTCTTCCACAGAGAAAAAAACTGCTGTATTCTCTCACTTCTAGACCTTTACTCCAAAATTTCCTTCTCTTTCACTGTGCTAACTGCTACTCATCCATAAGGACTTAATTTAAATGGCAGTTTCTCTGGGAAGCCTTTCTTGTCCTCCCTCCAAGTCTGGGTAGATGTCTCTGTCAAGACATTCTGTACTTCTGACACTGTAGTGTAACTGTCTGTCTTAGGTTAGACAGGAAGCACTCTGAGGGCAAGGATTTTGTATTATTTATTATTAGAGTCCAAGAACACAAGAAGTGCTCAATGTGTTTTTTGTTTGAGTAGTGAATGAATAGATTTTCATTGTGTAGAAAATATAACTATACTTGGCTGGGCGCAGTGACTCACGCCTGGAATCCCAGCACTTTGGGAGGCTGAGGTGGGCAAATCACAAGGTCAGGAGTTTGAGACCACCCTGGCCAACATGGTGAAACCCTGTCTCTACTAAAAATACAAAAATTAGCTGGGCATGGTGGTGTGCACCTGTAATCCCAGCTACTGGGGCAGCTGAACCAGGAAAATGGCTTGAACCCAGGAGGCGGAGGTTGTAGTGAGCCGAGATCATGCCACTGCATTCCAGCCTGGGTGACAGAGCAAGACTCCATCTCAAAAAAAAAAAAAAAAAAAAAAAAAAGTAACTATACTTGTTTGTATTTATTATCTCTTTCTGTATCTCTAGTTCGTGAGGCCTGGAGCTGAGAATTCAAGAGACTACCCTGACTTGGCAGGAGAAGCAGGTAACATAGAACATTTAGATCTTTGAACATTCATAGTTTATTATGTGGTCTGTCTTGATTTCATGGATGGGGCAGCCTTGCAAGCACAAAAAGAAGCCCAGTCAAGGGAGAAGAACCTGTGTAGAGAAATGCCTAGTGACTCACTGCAAAGGAAAAGAGCTTGGGCATTCTTAGCAGCTACATAGCCAGAGCAGAGAGTGGCTTACAATTTTATGTGCTGTCCAAATATTTATTGAGGTGGTTAAGGGATCTGTGGGAGAGAGAGGTGGGGTCATTAAAAGGGATAACATCATTCTAGTGGGTGTTAACTTCAGGAGTTCTAATAAAATTAGTGTCTTCCTTTCCTGGAAAAAGGATAATCACATTCAAAATGTATTAAATACCTTTATGGTGGTTTTCTTCACTTCATTGAGCCAACATAGAGAATTCTTTTTCTGTCACTAGGTTACTGCACAACTAAAGGAGGTGTTATAGTTTGTTATTGTTTATTCTAATGAGTATTAGTGCTTTTGAGCAAAAGACAGGTGAATATTAGTGTGAGTGGAACCAACAGGGAGAAAGATCTACAGGTGTACGGGTCCTGGTTCTCTAAGCATTCGGCATTCTTTAGAGACGTGCCACGACCAGGCTGCATCTGGCTGCACTGTGGGTCTGAGTTCTAGCAGAGAGATCCGCATCCATTGTTCTCCTTCTCCCCCACCTCTCTTTTGTTTTTAAAAAGGGGACAAGCATGAGAGCTTCTTTACATGATATATATAAATAATTTTTTTTGCCATCAATAAGAAATTTAATTGTTTTGTAAAAATCTAAATGCTGGCATTGCCAGAAAAATTTAACAGGCTTTTTTTTTTTTTTTTTTTTTAATTTGAAATGGAGTTTTGCTCTTGTTGCCCAAGGTGGAGTGCAATGGCGTGATCTCAGTTCACTGCAACCTCCATCTCCCGGGTTCAAGCGATTCTCCTGCCTCAGCCTCCCGAGTAGCTGGGATTACAGGCATGCACTACTACGCCTGGCTAATTTTTTTTGTATTTTTAGTAGAAACAGGATTTCTCCATGTTAGCCAGGCTGGTCTTGAACTCCTGACCTCAGGTGATCCGCCTGCCTCAGCTTCCCAAAGTGCTGGGATTACAGGTGTGAGCCACTGCACCCAGCCTAACAGGCTTCTTTATATCCCTGCCATTATAGTACAAATTCACACACAAATGAAAATGGAAAAACTACCAATACTTGATTTCTGTCCCCTATTTTTCCACTTGCAATCATATACTTAGATGCCTTTTGACTCCATGGGAAAAAAAAAATCTAACGTTGAGAACTACCAATAACAAGAAGAAAAGAATATTTTTGTTTTTGAGAATGAAATGGTTCCCGACATAGTGGGTTCTTAAGCACCTTCTCTGCATATGTAGTATGCTAGCTTGATGTCTGTTGGTGTAATTGTTACTAATTTGGCATGGTTAGTGCACAGGTTGGTGTCTTCAAAGAGGCCAACGAGATAGGCCTCACTTACCTTTTGCAAAGCACCAATAGCTGCACTCTAGAAGTGCCAATCTGTTTTTAAGTCCTGAGCAATTTGTTGCACCAGATGCTGGAAGGGAGGTGTGTGAATCAGCTTAGTGGACTTCTGATAACGTCTGATTTCACCGAGTGCCACAGTACCAGGCCTGTAACGATGAGGTTTCTTCACCACTGCAGTAGAGGGCACATGCTTACGAGCGGCTTTTATAGCCAGTTGCTTCCTGGATGCTTTACCACTGGCTGATTTTGGGCAGTCAGCTTTGTACTAGCCATGGTATAGAGACCTCCTTACTTACCCTCCTTCTTTGGGTGGAACTCTGCCAGCTAGAGGTGGTGCTGATGATAGAGAGGGGCAGAAGCTGCTGGAACACCTAAATAAATGTTTTGGTTTGGGGGCAAGTACTCTACGCTTAGGTGCCAGTTGTTTAGGAGAATTCTGGGAAATACCTGCTGTCAACACTTGGAGACCTTCTCTTTCGTCCCATAAGTTGTTAGGCACAGTCCTTTTCCTAGGGAGCCTCCCCAACTCAATGCCTGCTACCTTGTTGCCAGGCAACCCAAAAGGAGTTAGTGTGTTTATTCCTTAGATGTTCCTGCTTATTACCATAAGCATCCAGTACATATATATTTAGAATTTACCTCAACTTTTTTTTTTGTTTTCTTTTTTCTCTTTCTAACCATTCCTTCAACATCAACTCTTATTATTCAACTCAATACTTAAATGTTATACAAGGAATCAGAGCATGTCTGTCCTCCAAAACGAAGGTTCAAGAGATTTGATTGATTGCAGTGGTTCTCAGGGCAGACACTATTCACTTAATGTTTATCTTCTGCGTTATTAAACGTTCTCCTCTTAACTGATGCCTCCAAACAGCTTCTGCCTGTCTCTTAAGTGGGAGATGCTTTGATCAGTTTTCTCTATATTTTTTGACCAATTTCTTTTATTTCATTAAGAAATTTGAAGTTACTTTAGTGTGTATATAATATTTTGATTATAAAATGGTAATATTGAGGTAAAGTTATGATGTTTGAAATTAACTTTGGGGATTGACTAGTAATAAGAAATCTGGCCAGGCATGGTAACTCATGCCTGTAATCCCAACACTTTGGGAGACCGAGGCGGGCAGAGCACCTGAGGTCAGGAGTTCAACACCAGCCTGGCCAACATATAGTGAAACCCCATTTCTACTAAAAAACACAAAAATGAACTGGGCATGGTGGTGGGTGTTTGCATTCTCATCTACTTAGGAAGCTGAGGCAAGAGAATTGCTTGAACCCGGGAGGCAGAGGTTGCCATGAGCCGAGATCACATCACTGTACTCTACCCTGGGCAACTGAGAGCCCAGGTCTCTCAAAAAAAAAAAAAAAAAAAAAAAAAAGCCCGTCTGATTTACTCAGCTTACTTATTAATACTGTGTTTGCAAGCAACATTAGGAAAGTAAATATCTTTTAATAAATGAACTTTTATATAGGATAAAACTTAAAACTTCTATTTATTATTATTATTATTATTATTATTTTAGTTATTAAAATTAAATTGTAGAGAAAGGGTTTCACCATGTTTCCCAGGCTGGTCTTGAACTCCTGAGCTCGAGTGATTCGCCTGCCTTGGCCTTCCATGGTGGGATTACAGGTGTGAGCCACTGCACCCGGACAAAACTTAAAACTTTTAAAACCTAGCGTTGCTGTTAAAAATACTCCCCCATTCTAATTATGTAAAGAAGTGAGCAGTGCCAAAGGATTACTCCACTCATAGATCTCACCTACAGCACCTTCAGACTACATCAGTCACATTTCGTCAAACATTTATTCAAATACAACTTGGGGATAAAAATCCCTGAGATTCTGTAGATGCTTTTGCACTTGCTGCCTCTGGACTCATTTGTAGACTGTGGTGTTGAGGCAGGGGTATTGGTTTAGAAGTCTTACCCCACTTCTCCAGACTGCTTATAGGAGGGAGTTCTGCTCCCTTTTCTTTCCTGTTATTTCCTAAATGCATAGAATGGAGGGGAGCACACCAGCAGAATTGTGTCCTGTCACTTCCATTACTTAAGGACTTCTACTCTTTATACATTCCTATATCCTCCTTTTCCTCAGAGAATGGTTGGGGACCCCTTTACATCTAAATGCACATGACATGTGCTTGAGTGATATAGCAACCATGGAACTCCTTGAAACATTTTCAGATAGTTAACTTCTGTGCTTCCATTGTTTTCTTATCCTTTTAACATTTTTGTTTAATAATTATTTTAATCTGAAAGCTTATACAGAAAATCTGACATTAGGAAAAAGTGTGCAGCAAATAGTGAGTGTCTCCTGGGCACTGGGAAGGTTTCAGATTGGTGTGATATACTGATCTCAAGGTTCTTACCATCTAGTAGAGAAAATAAGGCAAGTTTAGAGAGACAGTGAGTAGTAGACTGTGAAAGGTACAACATGCTGTTAGCATTTTTTTTTTTTTTTTTTTGAGATGGAGTTTTGCTCTTTGGCCCCGGCTAGGGTGAAGTGGCTCAGTCACAGCTCACTGCAACCTCTGTCCGCTGGGTTCAAGTGATTCTCCTGCCTCAGCTTCCCAAGGTGCTGGGATTTACAGGCGCCTGCCACCACACCTGGCTAACTTTTGTATTTTTAGTAAAAATGGGGTTTAGCCATGTTGTCCAGGCTGGTTTTGAACTCCTGACCTTGGGTGATCCACCTGCCTCGGCCTCCCAAAGTGCTAGGATTACAGGCATGAACCATCATGCCTGGCTTGCTGTTATCATTTAAAGGAGGTACAGAGTACCAGCTAAACATACCTTTTTGTAACTCATTCTTTCCCACTGATTATAAGAGCAATGCATGTGTTTTATTGTAACAAATAATTATGTACTAAAGAAAACAAAATTTTGACCCAGACCTAATCACTATTAGTATCTTGGTGTTATTCTATTTTAACATTTTCCCCCTATGGCTATATGGGATCACATTTGTAGTTTTGTATCCTATTTATTTATTTATATATTTATATATTTTTAAGGACAACATCTCACTATGCTGCCCAGGCTAGAGTGCAGTGGCTATTCACAGGTCCAGTCATAGTGCATTCCACCTCAAACTCCTGGGCTCAGGCAGTCCTCCTGAGCAGCTGGAACTACAGGCACTCGCCACTGCACTTGGCTTGTATCCTTATTTCTGAAATTGATTTTATCATGAGCATTTCCCCTTTTACTTAAAATTGTTTGGAAAAGGGCCAGGCGTGGTGGCTCATGCCTGTAATCCCAGCACTTTGGGAGGCTGAGGCGGGCAGATCACCTGAGGTCAAGAGTTCGAGACCATCCTGGCTAACATGGTGAAACTCCGTCTCTACTAAAAATACAAAAAATTAGCCAGGCATAGTGGTGGATATCTGTAGTCCCAGCTACTCGGGAGGCTGAGGCAGGAGAATGATGTGAACCTGGGAGGCGGAGCTTGCAGTGAGCTGAGTTAGCACCACTATACTCCAGCCTAGGCAACAGAGTGAGAGTCTACCTCAAAAAAAAAAAAAAAAAAAAAAAAATTGTTTGGAAAAGAATGTTTAGGTTGTACATAATATATTATTTTATATATATGCCATTATTTTTGTTGGACATTTAGGTTCCCAAGTTTTTGATATTTTAGAAAAATTGTAGTGAACATTTTGCTAAATAAATGTTTGTTCTAATCTCTGTTTATTTTTGAGGAAAGAGCCTAGAAGTAGAATCGTAGGAATAGTGAATATGATCATTTTTAAGTTTCTTTTTTTTTAATTGAGACATGGTCTCTCTCTGTTGCCTAGGCTGGAGTGCAGTAGTGTGATCATGGCTCACAGCAGCCTTGACCTCCTGGGCTCAAACAATCCTTCTACCTCAGCCTCCCAAGTAGCTGGGACCACAGACATACACTACCATGCCTCCCTAATTTTTGTATTTTTTGTAGAGACGGGGTTTTCCCACGTTGCCCAGTTTGGTCTTGAACTCCTGGGCTCAAGGAAGGCTCCTGCCTTGGTCTCCCACAGTGCTAGGATTACAGGAATGAGCCACTATGCCTGGCCACTTTTGTTTGTTTGTTTGAAACAGGGTCTGGCTCTGTTGCCCAGGCTAGAGTGCAGTGGTGAGATCACGGCTCACTGTAGCCTTGACCTCCAGGATTCAAGTGATCCTCCCTCTTCAGCTTCCCAAGTACCTGGGACCACAGGTGTATGCTACCACACCTGGCTAATTTTTATTTTTTGTAGAGATGGGTTCCCACTATGTTGCCCAGGCTGGTCTCAAACTCTTGGGCTCAAGTGACCCTCCCACTTCAGCCTCCCAAAGTACAGTAAGCCACCGTGTCAACCAAGATTCTTGCCAAATTAATTTTCAGCATTTACACCCTTAGAGTCTCATTGGTAACATATGAGAATGTTCTTCTCAACATAGTCTTGTGAACGTTATTATAAGACATTTATTTTTTGCCCATACGTTAAGCAGGAAAAGATAGCTCATTGTTTGACTAACCCAATTCTGTAATCAATTACTTCATAAATTATAATTGATTATTATAATTAGTATGTTTGTGAATTTAAAAAATTTTTCAAATACATTTATATGGTTAAAAAAAAAAGAGGCTGGGCTTGGTGGCTCACGCCTGTAATTCCAGCACCTTGGGAGGTCAAGGGAGGCGGATCACTTGAGGTCGGGAGTTTGAGACCAGTCTGGCCAACATAGCGAAACCCCCTCTTTACTAAAAATACAAAAAGTAGCGTGGTGGTGGGTGCCTGTAATCCCAGTTACTTGGGAGGCTGAGGCAGGAGAATCACTTGAACCTGGGAGGTTGAGGTTGCAGTGAGCCGAGATCACGCCTTTGCACTCCAGCCTGGCGACAGAGCAAGACTCTGTCTCAAAAAAGAAAGAAAGAAAGAAAATACAGGAATACAGGGCCAGGTGTGGTGACTTATGTCTTTTACCCCTCACTTTGGGAAGCCGAGGTGGGAGGATCGTTTAAGCCCAGGAGTTTGAGACTGCAGTGAGTTAGGATCACAACACTGCACTCCAGTGACAGAGAGAGACCTTGTCCTTAAAAAAAAAGAAAAAAAAAAAAAGGAATGAAGAGTGGCTTGTAATTCTCAGGCCTGTCCCCCATGGACAACTTCTTTTAACTTGTTTTGCTTTAGTTCTTCTGGTGGTTATCTAAATACTTCCTCAAGTTTTTGATTTGTCAGTTTTAGATGTCTGTTTTTTCTCACTGTCATAAATGAGGATTTAGCTCACACTTTTTTTTCAACCTCACTGTCTTCTTTCCAGTTTACTTACATAATTTTTCTCATTTATTTACATAATTTTTCTCAGTTCATCCACTAGTTGTTTCTGCCACTTTTGATAGCATCCTTAAGCTCTCTTTCTTGTTCCATAGACAGTCATCTCTTGATCTTGGTTTTGTAAGATGAGCACATTCGTGCTGTCTGCTCCCAGTAATGACAGTCTTTCTCATTTTACCCTCTAGATGTGCAGTGGAGCTACAGAGATGAATAAGACAAGGACCGTGTCATTAAGGAGCTGTAAGACTCTTCAGATTTAATGTAGATAGATGTGAAGTTATAACAGAAAGTATTAAGTACCAAAAAGGAGATACGGAAAAGTGATGCAGTAGCTTAGAGGAAAAAATGATTACTTTTGAAATTAGAGATCTGAGATGATTTGATGAAGGATTTGTCATTTGAATTGAGCATAGACTATATAGAGTAGTTTACTTCGAGAAAACTCTAAGCTTAATTTTTACTCTCCTAAAACAAATACTTAAAGCACTTTTTGATAAAAACCTTTTGTTTTTATAGGCCAGAAGGCTTTAGCTGATGCACAGATCCCTTATTCAGCAGTGGACCAGGCATGTGTTGGCTATGTTTTTGGTATGTATTAAACTGTGTATTCTAAATTTTTTTTAACTAAATCTAGCAGCAACTACACAAACAATACAGAGACATTTGTGAATTTTAACCCTCAAAAACTCAGAATTCATTCAATTATATTTGCATTGAAAAAAAAAAAAAGAAAAAACCCTCAGAATTCAAAGTCTGATTTAAGGGGATTACCACTATTTATATATTTCCCTTATGTGTCAACCTAGTGTAATTTTTCTTTTGGTGACTATTCCAAATCATACTGTAAAGATCTTCTTTGGTCTTTTTAAAAATACGGCCAGGCACTATGGCTCACGCCTGTAATCCTAGCACTTTGGGAGGCCGAGGCGGGCGGATCACGAGGTCAGGAGATCGAGATCATCTGGCGAACATGGTGAAACCCTTCCTCTACTAAAAATACAAAAAATGCACCTGTAGTCCCAGCTACTCAGGAGGGAGAAGCAGGAGAATCGCTTGAATCCAGGAGGCAGAGGTTGCAGTGAGCTGAGATTGCACTCCAGCCTGGGCAACAGAGTAAGACTCTATCTCAAAAAAAGAAAAAAAGCATAGTGTTTCGTTGAATAAATGTATTATAATTTATTTTACCAATACCCTTTTAATGGATATTTAAAAGTTCCAGTCTCTTCACAGCATTTAAAAAATACTTAATGTCAAATAAAGATTGAATATATTCAAGGTATAAAATAAGATGATTTATGTATATATTGTGTAATAATTACCACAATCCAGTTAATTAGTACATTAATTACCACCCATGCTGTACATTAGATCCACAGAACTTGTTCATCTTATAACTGAAAGTTTGTACCAGTTGACTAACATCTCTCTGTTTCCCCAACCCCAACAACTTTTTTTTTGTTTTTGGCAAAGGGGTGGGGTGTGTGGGGGAACCCCTACATCATTTTATATGATTATATGATATTCTACTCTTGAAGGTCTACTATAGCTTATTTAGAAGTAGTAATGATATTTTCTAAATTCTAGTTATTATAAAAATACTATGAATATATACAGTATTATTAAAATACTATAGTAGGTGTTACTGTAGATGAATATTTGTGCATATATATGATTTATTTCTTTGAGATATCAAGATATCAAGAGAATTCTAGAAGGGAAACATACTGGGTTAAAGGGATGCAGAATATATTTATTGAAAAGCAGATCCCTAACTTTCCTGATTTTGCTGAAGACTCCTGGAGCCTGTACCTTCAGATATTCCCATCACACTGCTCCAGCATGTCTACCTTGGTGGTCATGTTACTTGTGTTTGAAATGCTTGTTCCTTGGTGCTGTAAAGAAATAGCACTTGAACACAAATGTAATTTACTCAGCAAGGCCATTTTTACTTCCTGCAGAAAGGGTACACTTGCCAGCAGTTTTGCCACGAGAGTACACCAAACAAAGGAGACAGGATCATTTATAACCTGACGTGTCCACCCTACTGCTGTATCCAGTTCCATTGGCTGGAACGGGACCTCACATTCTGTATTTGTCTCGATTGGCTAGAAACTTATAACTTTTTAAAAGAGGCAAAGGCAGAGGAGAACAAAGGAAGGAGGAAGTAACTTGTGGAATGCCAAGAAACGTAAAAACACCTTCAAATAAGGAAGAGGAACAGGTTATGACCTAATGCTTGCTTGGACCAGTATAAGCATGCCAGGGCAAATACTTAGGCTAAATACTGGGAACTAAGAACATAAAGTACATTGATTTCTTTACCATGGCTAGCAGATATTTAAGAATGTTAGCATAGGTCTTTGAATATATTTTGCTTCTAAGAGAAGTTACTATCTATTCCTAATTAAATGGGGAGGAAAGTCTTTGAAGAGGAACCTCTACTTTACTTTTTACACTTGGGAAAGGAAGTCACATATGTATTTAACATGGATCATGTTTTCCTGGAATGCCTTGGCATGCAGGGTCTTTTAAACTTTTCGAAGTTGTGGAATCTTTATATGAAAAGTAAATCATGGCTTTTAATCACTATCATAGGTTTAAAGATTTTATTTATTTATTTATTTATTTATTTATTTATTTATTTTGAGACGGAGTCTGGCTCTGTCGCCCAGGCTGGAGTGCAGTGGCCGGATCTCAGCTCACTGCAAGCTCCGCCTCCCGGGTTTACGCCATTCTCCTGCCTCAGCCTCCCGAGTAGCTGGGACTACAGGCGCCGCCACCACGCCCGGCTAGTTTTTTGTATTTTTTAGTAGAGACGGGGTTTCACCGTGTTAGCCAGGATGGTCTCGATCTCCTGACCTTGTGATCCGCCCGTCTCGGCCTCCCAAAGTGCTGGGATTACAGGCTTGAGCCACTGCGCCCGGCCTTTTATTTATTTATTTATTTATTTGAGACCGAGTCTCGCTCTGTCACCCAGGCTGGAGTGCAGTGGTGCAATCTTGGCTCACTGCAACCTCTGCCTCCTAGTTCAAGTGATTCTTTTGCCTCAGCCTCCTAAGTAGCTGGGATTACAGGTGCGTGCCACCACACCTGGCTAATTTTTTGTATTTTTAGTAGAGATGGAGTTTCACTGTGTTAGCCAGGATGGTCTTGATCTCCTGATCTTGTGATCTGCCCGCCTTGGCCTCCCAAAGTGCTGGGATTACAGGCGTGAGCCACCGCACCTGGCCAATGTTTAAAGATTTTTATCCGACATTTAGGTGTTAATGAAATATTGCTTTCTTTATCATATAGCCTTAGCCAGATGGAATCGTTTTCTATTAACTGATCATTTCTTTATTTCTCTACCTTTGTATTATATAAAGAAAGTGCACATATATTCTGTTTTCAGTCTTTTTTGCAGAGTAAATGATGGTTAGCGTTAAAACTGTTTCTAAAATATTTATTGTCTTGCACGTGTTATATGCTTGGCAAAGGTATAATATTAAAAAAAACACATAATGTAGTATTATGTTGCATTGCAGCTCCGTAATTCTCCATATTAAAATTTTTGTTTTTCTATTCAGGTGACTCTACCTGTGGGCAGAGGGCTATCTATCACAGTTTGGGAATGACTGGAATTCCTATAATCAATGTCAACAATAACTGCTCTACTGGTTCTACTGCTTTGTTTATGGCCCGCCAGCTGATTCAGGGTGGTAAGGAGTGCTTGTCTAGTGTACTTAAATATTTCCCCATTTTAATCATTTAATCATACGACCATCAGAGGAATTATTTTATAATGTATTTGTTTTAAAAAAGGCCGTATCAGGCCGGGTGTGGTGGCTTATGCTTGTAACCTCAGCACTTTGGGAGGCCGAGGTGGGTGGATTGTTTGAGCTTGTGAATTCGAGACTAGCTCTGGGCAATGTAACAAAACCCCGTCTCTACAAAAAAATACAAAAATTAGCTGGGTATGGTGGCATGCATCTGTAGTCCCAGCTACCTGGGAGGCTGAGGTGGGAGGATGGCTTGAGCCTGGGAGACAGAGATTGCAGTGAGCCTAGATGGCACCACTGCACTCCAGCTTGGGCGATAGAGCCAGAGCTTGTCTCAAAAAAAAAAACAAAACCAAAAACCAAAAAACAAAAAAAAGGCTTCATCAGCCAGGCATGGTGGCTCACACTGGTAATTTCAACACTTTGGGGGATCAAGGCAAGAGCATCATTTGAGCCCAGGAGTTCAAGACCACCCTGGGCAATGTAGTTAGACCCTATGTTTACACAAAATTAAAAAAAAATTAGCCAGGCGTGGTGGTCCCAGCTACTCAGGAGGCTGAGGCTGGAGGATGTATGATCATACCACTGCACTCTAGCCTGGGCAATGCAGTGAGACTGTCTCTTAAAAAAAAAAAAAAAAATTAAAGTAAAATAAAATTAAAAAGGCATTGTGAGATATAATTTATAGACCATAAAACTCACCTTTTTAAAGTATGCAATTCAGTGTTTTTTGTATATTCACAGAATTGTATACCTATCACCACTATGTAATATTAGAACTTTTTTTTTTTTTGAGAGTGAGTCTTGTTCTGTTGCCCAGACTGGAGTGCAGTTGTGCGATCTCACCTCACTGCAACCTCCACCTCCCGGGTTCAAGTGATTCTCCTGCCTCAGCCTCCCGAGTAGCTGGGATTACAGGTACCCACCACCATGCATGGCTAATTTTTTTGTATTTTTAATAGAGACGGGGTTTCACTATGTTGGCCAGGCTGGTCTCAAACTCCTGACCTCAAGTGATCTGCCCACCTTGGCCTCCCAAAGTGCTGGGATTGCAGGTGTGAACCACCACACCTGGTCACATTAGAACAGTTTTATCACCACAGAAAGAAACCCTGTACCCATTAGCCGTCATTCTCCATTTTCTCCTTCCCTCAGTCCCTAGAAACCACTAATTTACTTTCTCTTTGTGGAATTTTGTATTCTGAATATTTATATAAATGGAATTGTACAATACATGGCCTTTTGTGGTTTATTTCACTTAACACAATGTTTTTACAGTTTATTCATGTTGCAGCATATATCAGTACTTAATTCCTTTTCATGGCCAAATAATATTCCATTGTATGGATATATCACATTAAAAAATAGATAGACTGTTTTTTAAATGTAGAAGAAAAATAAAAAGTAAAATAAGTAGAAATGAGGTCTTGCTATGTTGCCGAGGCTAATCTCGAGCTAAAGGCTTTAAGCGATCTTCCTGCTTTGGCCCCTCAAAGTGCTAGGATGGCTATACCACATTTCTTCTACCTGTTTATCAGTTGATAGACATTGTTGCTTGCGTATTTTTTATTGGTTTCCATCAGTTGAGGGATTGTTTCTATTTTTTTTGGCTGTTATGAATAATGCTGCCATAGTGAGCATGGCACCCGTAATCCTGGCTTCTTGGGAGGCTGAGGCAGGAGGATCACTTGAGTCTCGAGACTGAGGCTGCAGTTTGCAGTCATAACTGCACAGTCATAACTGTGCCACTATACTCCAGCCTGGGCAACAGAGCAAGACACTGTCTTTTAAAAATGGTCAGGGGAGGGCGAAGATAATGCCATTGTAAACATTGTGTATACTTTTTTTTTTTTTTGTGGCCGTGTATTTTCAGTTCTTTTGTATATGTGTCATATCCTATGTTTCCATATATTCTAGGGTTTTTTATTAGGTCCTCTCTCTGTTCCACTGATTTGATTGTTGATTACTATTTCACTACCCAGCGTTTTAATTATTGGAACTTTATATTGTTTGATAATGCTAGTGGTCCCTGTTTCTGTTACATTATATTTCTTTTATTTTTTTAGGAAAAAATGTGGCAATCCTGTCTTTTTTTTTTTTAAATTCAGCTCCTGCAGGAATGTTTGGCTCTTCAGTTGAACTTTAACAACATAATTTTTAGGTGCCCCCTCTCTCCAAAAATAATTCTTCTGAGATTTTCATTGGGTTCATTTTTAAATTTTTAATTTCAAATTTTAAATGCTTTTCTAACTGTGATTCTAAATTAGCTTTTTATATTCATTACTGAAACATATTTCCATATTAACACGAAATTTTATTAACATATTGAGACTCAAGAGAAGAATTAAGCACCTTATTGATTTTTCCAGTTTTCTTTTTTTAGAGACAGGGCCTCACTCTCTCATCCAGGCAACAGTGTGGTAGCATGATCTCAGCCCCTGCAACCTGGCCTCTTGGCCTCAGGTGATCCTCTCACTTCAGCCTCCTAAGTATTAATAGTTGGGATCATAGGTGTGTGCCACCACACCCGACCAATTTTTGTATATTTTGTAGAGATGAGGTCTTGCCATGTTGCCCAGACTGGTCTCGAACTCCTGGTCTCAAGCGATACATCTGCCTTGGCCTCCCAAAGTTTTGGGATTACAGGCATGATTCACCACGCCCAGCCTGATTTTTCCTCTTATCTAGAAGAATATAAAGATTTTCTCTGTAATTTTTCTGTTGTTAAAAACTTTGGCTGGTTGGTGGCTTATGTCTGTAATCCCAGCACTTTGGGAAGCTGAGGTGGGTGGATCACTTGAGCCCGGGAATTTGAGACCAGCCTGGGCAACATGGTGAGACTCCATCTGTACAAAAAAAAAAAAAAAAAAGGGCAAGAAAACTGGTCGTGGTGCCACAGGCCTGCGGTCCCAGCTACATGCAGATTGCTTGGGCCCAGGAGGTCTAGGCTTCAGTGAGCCATGATTGCATTGCTGCACTTCAGCTTTGGTGACAGAGTGAGACACTGTCTCAAAAAAAAAAACCAAAAACCAAAAACCAAAAAAACCTTTGTGGTGCCGGGCACAGTGGCTTATGCCTGTAATCCTAGCACTTGGGAGGCTGGGGTGGACAGATTGCTTGAGCCCAGGAGCTCAAGACCAGCCTAAGCAACACGGCAAAACTTTCTCTACAAAAAATACAAAAATTAGCTCTAGCTAATAGAGAGCTGAGGTGGGAGGATCGCTTGAGCCTGAGAGGTTGAAGCTGCAGTGAGCTGTGAGCCTGCCACTATACTCCAGTCTCGGTGACAGACTGAAACTTTGTGTCAAAAAAAAAAGCAGGCCGGGCGCGGTGGCTCACGCCTGTAATCCCAGCACTTTGGGAGGCCGAGGCGGGCGGATCACAAGGTCAGGAGATCGAGACCATGGTGAAACCCCATCTCTACTAAAAAATAGAAAAAAATTAGCCGGGCGCAGTGGCGGGCGCCTGTAGTCCCAGCTACTCGGAAGGCTGAGGCAGGAGAATGGCGTGAACCCGGAAGGCGGAGCTTGCAGTGAGCCGAGATTGCGCCACTGCACTCCAGCCTGGGCGACAGAGCGAGACTCCGTCTCAAAAAAAAAAAAAAAAAAAAAAAAAAAAAAAAAAAAAAAAAGCAAACAAACAACAACAACAAAAACGTTTGTGGGATTATAGTATGTTTTTACATTTTATGTAAATTGGCTTATTTATTTAGAGACAGAATTTCTGGGCTCAAGTGACCTCCTGCCTCAGCTTACCAAGTCACTAGGACTACAGGTGTGTACCACCACACTCAGCTGATTTTTCAAACATTTTAAGTTTTTAAATTTTTGTAGAGACAGAGTCTTACTATGTTACCCTGGCTGGTCTTGACCTCCTGGCCTCAAGCAATTCATCTGCTTTGATTTCCCAAACTGATGGGACTAGGGACTAGAAGTTTGAGCCACTGTGCTCTCACTTGATGCACTTATTTCAATTGAAGTATTTAATGGTATTTTGTTGGTGTTTAGAAATGTGAAATTTCAAAATAATTACATTTTCCTTTAAGGTGTGGCAGAATGTGTCTTGGCTCTTGGGTTTGAGAAGATGAGTAAGGGAAGCCTTGGAATAAAAGTGAGTGTTATTTTGGCATAGTTACTAAATGAGCTAATATAACCCAAAAGTTGAAAGGTGATACTTAAATGTATGCATAGATCTTGGTATTTTAGACTAGTGAAGAATCTTAGAGATAATTTTGTTCAAACTGTTTATTTTACCAATGATGAAACTGGTGTTCAAAGATAGGAGATTATTGAATTTGAAGTTGACTTATCTATTTAATTTGAAAGCCATTCATTTATTCATTTTTTTGATCAATGAATTACATTCAATAAATGAAATTCATTCAACAAATTGAAGAGAGTTAATAAAATGTGGAACTTCTAATTCTGGTAATGGCAAGCCAAGTTTTTTGAGCCAGTTCTCTCACTGATGACAACTAAAATATTTGGATAGAATATGAAAAAAGAAATCCTAAAGGTATTGAAGAACTAGCAAGAGAGAGGAAGTGCAGATGAATGCCAGAGAATTAACATCAGCATTTGCAACTTGTTTTGCCTTGAAGATCTTTGCTCATCAGGCAGCTGTGAGCCACAATTTTGACAGCCCCCTGGAATGAAAGGGGAAGTAGTCAAAGCTCAGACCTTCCCAAGATCAGAAGTTTAATACCCACATTAAATTGATACTGTGTAAGGGTAAACTCTTTGGGTAGGACGAACCTGAAGTAAAACTGCCCACTTCCATGAGATGATAGGGAGAGTTACCATGGCATCCAGTAAAACAGGGGAGAAAAAAAAAAGAGAATAAAAAACCCAGTAAAACCTTTCATTGAGTTAATAAATCACAGACTAGCCCACATGTGGGATCACTGCCAACATTCTCATTATCTGAGTGGTCCAGGAAACCTCAAACCATGAATTGAATCTAAAGTAGTTCCAGAATGGTAGTAACCTAGCCAGATTTTCTTCTGGAGGAAAGCACCCTTCTTCCAGGCTTTGAGAGCCCTTCAAGTAAAATTTCAAGGACACGCAGTTCAAGATAACCTTAAGTGTTAAAGAAACAAGGCACCACAATTGAGAACCAAAAGAAAGAAGGAGCAGTAAAAGGTAATCTCTGAAGACTGCCAAAACTAGATTTATTGGATGCAGATTTAATCATGTTTGTTATGTTTAGAGAAATAAAAGACAGCTTGGAAACCTCTTTAGGCTATAGAAAACTACAAAAAAGAACATTATTGGCATGAAAAAAAAAAAAAAAACCCTAAATGGAATTTATAGAAAAGAAAAGAAAGAAATAAAATTAAAAATTCACTCATGCCTGTATCCCAGCACTTTGGGAGGCTGAGATGGGCGGATCACTTGAGGCCAGAAGTTCGAGACCAGCCTGGCCAATATAGCAAAACCCATCTCTACTAAAAATACAAAAAATTAGCTGGGTGTGGTGGTGTGCGCTGGTAATCCCAGCTACTCGGGAGGCTGAGGCAGGAGACTTGCCTGAGCCCAGGAGGTGGAGGTTGCGGTGAGCCAAGATGTGCCATTGCATTCCAGCCTGGGCGACAAAGTGAGACTCTGTTTCCTTTTTTTTTTTTTTTTTTTTTTTGAGACGGAGTCTCGCTGTGTCTCCCAGGCTGGAGTGCAGTGGCTGGATCTCAGTTCACTGCAAGCTCCGCCTCCCAAGTTCACGCCATTCTCCTGCCTCAGCCTCCCGAGTAGCTGGAACTACAGGCGCCCGCCACCTCGCCCGGCTAGTTTTTTGTATTTTTTAGTAGAGACGGGGTTTCACCGTGTTAGCCAGGATGGTCTCGATCTCTTGACCTCGTGATCCACCCATCTCGGCCTCCCAAAGTGCTGGGATTACAGGCTTGAGCCACCGCGCCTGGCCTGAGACTCTGTTTCAAAAAAAAAAAAAAAGAAAATGAGTTGAAGATAATTTTTTACTGTTATCTAAAATTATACTATTATCTAACTTATGTGATCAACCTGATCCCATTTTCTCTGTTGAAACGTTAAAGGACCTCTACCCCAAATTAACTTAAATACATATGATGATATTTCTTAGAAACCACGAAAGTGGCACTTAATAGGCATTCAAATCAATAAGTTGTTTCCCTCTTTAAAGAACACCTTTGAAAAGTGGTAGAAGTTAGATCGGATAATTTAGGAGTGGGTAAGGGGAAATGTGTTCTTCCTAGATGTCAGAGAAGGCATCATGAGCCTAGTCATGGGTGTCTGAATGAATATGATACACCCAGGGAACAGTTTAAAAAACTGTCTGGATTAGAGTGGCAGCTGGAGGAGACTGAGAAATAAGGTTATGTAAGTGAATATATAATATTTATGACACATGAAAAATACGTGTTTTTTTCCAGCAGTAAATGGTACGTGCCCTGGTAACTTTTATTTGAAAATTATTAAAAATTATAAAATAGTAAAATCCATCCATAATCCCATAGTATAATTAAAAGGAAATATATATAAATTAGAAGTCCCTCCTTCTGCTTGTTTTTTTTTTTTTTTTGAGACCAGGTCTCCCTCCCAAGTTCAACAGAAGGACTGACACTACTCAATTTCAAGACTTACCTAAAGCTCCAGTAATTAAGACAGTGTGTTATTGACAAAAAAGTTCAGACAAATTAGACAAATAGATAAATAGAACAGAATAAAGCATTCAGAAATAGACCTACATAAATATAGTCAACTGATCTTTGACAAAGAAGCAAAGGCAATATAATGGAAAAAAGATAATGTTTTCAACAAGTCGTGCTGGGACAACTGGATATCCACATGCAAATAACGAATCCACGCACAGACCTTACACCCTTTTTTTTTGTTGAGATGTAGTTTCTGTTTCCCAGGCTGAAATGGAGTGCAGTGGCACAGTCTTGGCTCACTGCAACCTCTGCCTCCCTGTTTCAAGTGATTCTCCTACTTTAACCTCCAAAGTAACTGGGATTACAGGTGCCCACCACCAAGCTGGGCTGAGTTTTGTACTTTTAGTTGAGACGGGGTTTTACCATGTTGACCAGGCTGGTCTCAAACTCCTGACCTCAGGCGATCCACCTGCCTCGGCCTCCTAAAGTGCTGGGATTACAGGTGTGAGCTACCGTACCCAGCCACGTTTTTTCACAAGCTTTTTAGATATCTATTGAGATGTTCTTATTTTGTTTGTTATTCTTTTTTAGTTTGTTAATATGATGAATTATATTTGTTGATATTTGACTGTTGGTCTATCCGATATTCTGGGGTAATGTTTGGTATTTGGTCATGAAATATTATCCTTTTTATATATTATTGGATTTGATTTGCTAATCTTTTTCTTTTAAGTGATGGGTTCTCCCTATGTTGCCCAGGCTGGTCTCAAGCTCCTGGGCTTGAGCAATCCTTCCGCCTGGGTCTCCCAAAGTGTTGGGATTACAGGTGTGAGCCACCGCGCCTGGCCTGATTTGTTAAAATTTTGTTAAGGATTTTTGTGTTTATGTCCGCAAGGGTGTTGGTTTGTTGTTTTCTTTCCATTGCGCAGGTTGGTCTTGAACTTCAGGGCTCAAGTGATCTGCTCACCTTGGCTTCCCAAAGTTCTGGGATTATAGGTGTGAGCCACCACACCCAGGCTAGTTTTAATACGAGAATAATGCTGGCGTCATAGAATAGCTGGGAAGTGTTCTCTTCTCTTCTGTTTTTTGGAATAGTTTATATGTAAATTGGTATTTTTTTCTCTTAAATTTTTGGTAGAATTCACCAATTCACCAGTTCACATTTGATTGGGTGACTTTGTTTCTTTTCTTTTAAATTTTTTTTTTTAAGATGGAGTTTCCCTCTTGTTGCCCAGGCTGGAGTGCAATGGCACAATCTCGGCTCACCGCAACCTCCGCCTCCCAGGTTCAAGCGATTCTCCTGCCTTAGCCTCCCGAGTAGCTGGGATTACAGGCATGCACCACCACGCCCGGCTAATTTTGTATTTTTAGTAGAGATGGGGTTTCTCCATGTTGGTCAGGCTTGTCTCAAACTCCCGGCCTCAGGTGGTCCGCCTGCCTCGGCCTCCCAAAGTACTGAGATTACAGGCGTGAGCCGCCGTGCCCAGCCCTAAAATATTTTTAATTAAAAAAAATTTTTTTTTTTGCATTCTTATCTTTGGATCATGGTCTGATGATTTCTTTATGGGAAATTTTTCAATCTTCTAAGTTTAGTTTCTTCAGTAAATATATTACTATTCAGGTTGTCTATTTTTTCTTTTTTTAAGCGAGCTTTGATAGTTTATATCCTTCACGGAATTTGTCCAGTTCATCTACATTGTTAACCTTATTGGTAAAAAGTCATTCATGTTATTCCCATCTTTTTAATGTAGGATCTTTGGATGTGTCTTCTCCCTTCTTCTGGTGTTGGTAATTTTTATCTTCTCTCTTTTTCCATGGTCATCTTTTGTTGTCAGAGTGATCATGGAAAAAGAAAGTTTACAATAGAAGGACTAGCTTTTGTTTTCATTGATTTTCTATATACTCTTTTTTTTTTTTTTTGAGACAGAGTCTCACTCTGTTGCCCAGGCTGGAGTGCAATGGCATGATCTCGGCTCACTGCAACCTCTGCCTCCAGGGTTCAAGCAATTCTTCTGCTTCAGTCTCCTGAGTAGCTGGGATTATAGGTGCCTGCCACCATGCCCAGCTAATTTTTGTATTTTTAGTAGCGACAGAGTTTCACCATGTTGGCCAGGCTGGCCTCAAACTCCTGACCTCATGATCCACCCACCTGGCCTCTCAAAGTGCTGGAATTACAGGCGTGAGCCATGGCGCCTGGCCTATATTCTTCTTTTTCCTAGTTTATTCTGCTCATTTCTACTCATTCTTTTTCTTTCTGCTCATTTTCTATTTCAATCTGCTCTCGTTCTTGATGTTTCCTTTCTTTTCCTTACTTTGGGTTTAATTCTTTATTTTAAATCAGCCATGCCCAGCTAATTTTTTGCAGAGATGGAATCTTGCTATGTTGCCCATGCTTGCATGACCCACCATGCCTGGCTACTACACACACACACACACACACACACACACACGCATATATATACACACAATACACACACACACACAATATACACACACACATACATATATATGTGTGTGTGTATGTATGTGTGTGTGTGTGTTATACATATATATATATATATATATATATATATTTATTCCCAAGACAGAGTCTCACTCTGTCACCCAGGCTGGAGTGCAGTGGTGTGATCTTGACTCACTGCAATCTTCAACTCCTGTGTTCAAGCAGTTCTTCCACCTCAACCTCCTGAATAGCTGGGACTGTAGGTGCACACCACCACACCTGGCTAATTTATGTATTTTTAGTAGAGATGGGGTTCACCACGTTGGCCAGGCTGGTCTCGAACTCCTGAACTCAAGTGATCCACCTGTCTCAGCCTCCCAAAGTGCTGGGATTACAGGTGGGGACCGCCAGGCCCGGCCTATATTTTTTTATTTGAGATTTGTTTTTTGGCTCAGGGTATGGTTTATTTTGAAAAATATAATGTGTGCACTTGAAAAGGATATGTACTTTGTTCTTAGTGAATGAAGTGTTCTATAAATGCTACTTATGTCAAATTGGCTGATGAGGTTGGTCAAGTCTTTTATGACCTTACTGATTTGTCTACTTATTCTGTCAGTTATTGAGAGGGAAGTATTGCAATCTCTGCTATATCTGTAGATTTGTCTCTTTCCTTCAGTTCTTTTTTTTTTTTTTTTTTTTTAGATGGAGTCTCACTCCGTCACCTAGGCTGGAGTGCAATGGCACGATCTTGGCTCACTGCAACCTCCACCTCTCGGGTTCAAGTGATTCTCCTGCCTCAGCCTCCCGAATAGCTGGGATTACAGGCACGCACCACCACGTCTGGCTAATTTTTGTATTTTTAGTAACGTTTCACCATGTTGGTCAGGCTGGTCTTGAACTCCTGACCTAGTGATCCGCCTGCCTTCTGCCTCCCAAAGTGCTGAGATTACAGGCGTGAGCCACCACGCCCGTCCTATTTCCTTCAGTTTCTGTTTCATGTATTTTGAAGCTCTGATATTAGATATATTAACATTTAGGGTTGTTATATCCTCTTGGTAAGTTGACTCCTTCGTCATTATGAGATAATCCTCTTTAGTCCTTGTTATTGGTTCTTTGATCTTACATCTACTTTGATATTAGCATAGCCAATCCAGCTTTCTTTTGAGTAGAATTAGAATAGTATATATTTTTCCATCCCTTTACTTATTTTTGTCTATATATTTGAATTGGGTTTTTGTAGACAGCATATTGTGGGGTCTTGCTTTTTAACAATATAATAATATTTGCCTTTTAATTGGACTTTTTATATCTTTCCCATTTGATGTGCTGATTGATGTGGTTGAGTTTAAACTAGCAGTTAGCTGAAACCGTTACCTACTAGCTTGTACCATCCTTAACGATCGGATTATGCACATCTTTTCCCATGTTTGGTTTCCGTGACAGCCATGTTAGTAGATTCAAACTGGCTGTGGTGGGAGAATTTATACCACAAAAGTTGGCAAATGCTACCAATTAGGGCTCCCTGCATCCTGCCCCAGTGAGCCTGTTGTTAAGTATTTACTTGGACACCACTGATTTGCGGATTGTTTTCTTTTTGTTCAATCTCTTCTTTGTTCTTTTTTCTTCTTTTCTGTTAATTGAGAATTTTTTATAATTTCATTTTATCTATCTTATAGGCGTATTAACTATACCTCTGCTGTTTTGTTTTGCTTTTAGTGGTTGCTTTATGTTTTATAGTTACAGCTTTAATTTATCCACAGACTACTTTTAAGTAATATATCTGTTCACTGTAATGTTATGAGAACTCTAGGAAGTGTTTTTTGTTGTTTGCTTCGTCCAAGAAGTATATTGTAGCCAGGTGCCCTGGCTCATGCCTGTAGTCCCAGTACTTTGGGAGGCAGGGGCAGGAGGATTGCTTGAGACCAGAAATTCAAGACCACCCTGGGCAACATGGTGAAACCCCGGCTATTCAAAAAAATACAAAAGAATTAGTTGGACATGGTGGTGCATGCCTGTATTCCCAGCTACTTGGGAAGCTGAGATAGGAGGATTGCTTTATATTACGAAATATAAATGTTATTTATATTTTAAATTTTATTTATTTTATTTTTTATGTTAATCATTTAATACTAATCTTTTCTTATTAGTCATTACTGAGTCATAAATATTTTTATTTATTATTGTCCTCATCACCTTTTACCTTCCTCCCTCTGCAATGTAAATGCCAGTGAGCAAAGTCTATCTTATTCACTCTTTTTTCTCTCATGTCTGGAATAGTTACTGGCACATACTGGATGCCCAATAAATATTTCTTGAAAGAGTTAATACCTCTTTCCTCACTTGATTATTTTTTCTTCTTCCCATGTTTCCCTGTGGAGCATGTCCTAACTGATTTTATTCACATTGACCATTTCTGGTGTACTATGGGCTTAGAATAAATAAATGTCTTAATAGCGCTGTAGTAGTTTTGAAAGAGATACTTATCATGTCAGCTACTTATGAAATTTTGTCCCCCCATCTTAGTTTTCAGATAGGACCATTCCCACTGATAAACATCTTGACGTCCTGATCAATAAGTATGGATTGTCTGCACACCCAGTTGCTCCTCAGATGTTTGGGTATGCTGGAAAAGAACATATGGAAAAATATGGTATGTTAAAAAAAACTTTTGAGGCTTCTTACTAGTTATATACATGAGATAAGAAACGACAGTTATTTATTAAGGAACTATGGAGGATGCCAGGATATATAAGATGTAAAATGTTTTTTGAATTAAATCGAAGTAATAGTTCTTATAGAACTTAGCCATAGAGAAAGTGTTTATATATAGACTGTGGTATGGGAAGTACCTAGAGTACTCTATAGCAGGAAGTTGAAATAGGAAAAATGATACACATCTTGTCTCCTTTAATCATGGACTATAACTTTTTTTTTCCAAGCTGGGGGTGTCACTCTGTTATGCAGGTTGGAGTGCAGTGGTGCCATCTCGGCTCACTGCAACTTCCGCCTCCTAGGCTCAAGTGATCCTTCCACCCAGCCTCTCGAGTAGCTGGAACTACAGACGTGCACCACCATGTTCGGCTAATTTTTTGTATTTTCGGTAGACATGGCTTTTTGCCATGTTGCCCAGGCTGGTCTCAAACTCTTGAGCTCAAGTGATCCACCTGTCTCGGCTTCCCAAAGTGTTAGGATTACAGGCGTGAGCTACCATGACTGGTCATGGACTATAAATTGAGGATCTTAAAATGTCAACCAAGACAAGGTGAAAGATCAAGCTATTCATACTCTACATTCAATATATCAGCAAGACTTTTCTCTGTATTCTCAGTATAGCCATTTCTCACCATTTTTGCTACCTTTGCTGTAGTGGCATAATTTCGTACCTGAAATTTAGGAGTGTTCTAACTGGTTTCTCTACTTCTGCTTGTGTACCTCCAAAGTCAATTCTCTACTTTATAGCCAGAGCCATGCTTTTAAAATATGTCAGATCATTTCACACCTGTGCTTAAAATTCTCCATTGTTTCTCATCACACTGAGATTGAAACCCAAGTGTCTTCTTATGGCCTACGAGCTTCTACATGATCATTCCCTCCACCCTCATTGGCTCTCTGATCTTATCTCCCACCATTTTTTCTTTCACTAGTCTGCTCCAACCACACTATCTTTTCTTTCTGTTCCTTGTACACACCAAGCTTTACTTCAGGTAGGGCTTTAGCCTCTACCCTAAGATCATCAGAGCCAGCTCCCTTGCTTCCATCAGGTCTTTGTTTAAAAGCCACCTTCTGCTTTCTTTCATCACTCTCCTTCCCAGAACTTCCTATTCACTATCTTCTGCTTTATCGTTTTATATGGCACCTATAATAATCTGACATATATCTGACACATACATATATGTCAGATTATTATAGGTGCCATATAACATGAGATATATATACACACACACACACTTGTTTATTGACTCTTCCAAACAGAATATAAGTTCAACAAAAGCATGGATTTTTATTTGTCTTATTTCCTGCACATTGATTGTTAACCTAGAATAGTACCTGGCTAAACCAAGTATAAAAGAAAAAAAAAAAAAAAGAATAGTGCCTGGCACAAGTCAGTGTTGTGTAATTAATTCATCTTTAAAATTTAGAAAGACCCTCCATGACTATTCAAATCAAAGTAGCCCCTCTTATTATTCTTTTTCTTAGATAGCTTCGTATCGCTTCCTTCATAGCACTTAGCACTATTTATATTCATGTATTTATCATATGTGGTTTTACTTGTTTAATTTTTGTCTTCTTTATTATCTATAAACTCCACGAAAGCAGGGGCCATGTCTGCTTTGTTTACCTTGATATACACAGCCAAGCACAGAACTTGGCATGTTATTTAACCAGAAAGAAGTTTTTTTTTTTCTTTCTCTTCTACAGTCTTCAGCATATTTAAATACTCAACATTTATTGAATGAAGGAGTGAATTTCTATATGTATGTTATCTCATTCAGCTATCACAAGAATCCATTATTGCAGGTGTTGTTATCTCATTTTATAGCAGAAGAATCTGATATTCAGACAAGTTTTTGACCAGGATCATAGGGTCAATAAGTAGGAGAGCCTATGTTCCATTCTATTTCTGTCTCACTCAAAAGCTCTTGTGCAGCCCTTTCTCCCAGTTAGTAGCTGCTCTTTGTTGCGTGCCTCACACATCTTAGATATTTTACATACCAAATATAACAACTATTTTAAGAGGTGAGTGTACGCCTATTTTTAATACGAGGAACCTGAAGCTTGGAGAATTTGAGTAACTTCTAATAGGTGATAGGAGAGGGTTTCACACTCAAATCTGCCATACTATAAAACCTCCATTCTTTTCATTGTTTCTCAGATAGCTATATTAATTTTAAATAATAAAAAGTTTTTACTGTATATTAACTTTTTGTTTTCTTGTCATTCCTGTACATAGTAGAGGGACATTCAGTAATGTTTGTTAGCATTTATTGTAGGTATGGAAACATGTTTTGCTTGGAATTTTCATTTGTGCTTGGCTTTCCTTTTTTCTTTTTTGACCTGTTTGGGGAAGGGGAAGGAAAACTGAATATTGTAATAGCATTTTTGTTTAAAAATCATAAATATTTAAAATTAATTAGATAATGAATGTGGCCAGAGTATAATTTGAAATTAAACTTGTTTATGGTTGTCATTTGAAAGGTTTGTCAATTTTTTTTCTTTTCTTTATTTTTTTTGAAACAGAGTCTCGCTCTGTTGCCCAGGCTGGAGTGCAGTGGCCCGATCTTGGCTCACTGCAAGCTCTGCCTCCAAGGTTCACTCCATTCTCCTGCCTCAGCCTCCTGAGTAGTTGGCACCATAGGCACCCGCCCATCACACATGGCATTTTTTGTGTTTTTAGTAGAAATGGGGTTTCACCATGTTAGCTGGGATGGTCTTGATCTCCTGACCTCGTGATCTGCCTGCCTCAGGCTCCCAAAGTGCTGGGATTACAGGCGTAAGTCACGGCGCCCAGCCCAGGTTTGTCAATTTTAAAAGATGATATGCTTCATTTTTAGAGGTATATTGTAATATGCTTTAAAACTATTTTGTTTAGAAGTAATTTCAGACTGAACAAGAATGTTGCAAAAATAGTACAAGAATTCCTAATATTTTTACTCTAGATTTTCTAAAAATTAACATTTTGCCATGCTTGTTTTTTTTTTTTTTTTTTTTTTTTGAGACGGAGTCTCGCTCAGTTGCCCAGGCTGGAGTGCAGTGGCGCGATCTCGGCTCGCTGCAAGCTCCACCTCCCGGGTTCACGCCATTCTCCTGCCTCAACCTTCCAAGTAGCTGGGACTACAGGTGCCCGCTGCCATGCCCGGCTAATTTTTTGCATTTTTAGTAGAGACGGGGTTTCACCGTGTTAGCCAGGGTGGTCTCGATCTCCTGACCTCGTGATCCACCCACCTTGGCCTCCCAAAGTGCTGGGATTACAGGCGTGAGCCACCACGCCTGGCTATGCTTGTTGTTTTAATGAATTATTTTATCTACATTACTATGTAATTTTTTAAATGTAAGGCTGGGTGCTGTGGCTCACGCCTGTAATCCCAGCACTTTGGGAGGCCGAGGTGGGCAGATCGTGAGGTCAGAAGTTCGAGACCAGCCTGGCCAACCTGGCGAAACCCCATCTCTACTAAAAATACAAAAAATTAGCCGATCATGGTGGTACACACCTATAGACCCAGCTACTCGGGAGACTGAGGCAGGAGAATTGCTTGAACCCAAGAGGTAGAGGTTGCAGTGAGCCGAGATCGTGCCACTGCACTCTAGCCTGGGCAATAGAGCAAGATACCATCTCAAAACAACAACAACAACAACAAAATTAATTAAAAAAATGTTTGAGAGTAAGTTGCAGTTCTTTCATAGTCACTACAGTGATCAAAATTGGGAAGTTAATATTGATATGATACTATTATATAATCTACAGACCTCATTCTAAATTTCACCAGTTATCTGACGAACATCTTTTTCTGGCCCAAGATCCCTCATAGTTTTTCAGTGTTTTCTTGCCTTCATTTATGCATAGGCTATGTGCGTTGGTTATTTTTTTCTCCATTTGAACTTTACTCTCAAACGTTAATGGTATTTTTACTGGGATTGTATTAATCTTGTTAAACTAATTTAGGGAGGACTGATGTATTTATGAGGCTGAGTTGTCCTGTCAAAGAACAGGGATTATCTTTTTATTTATTCAGTTCTGTCTTTGTGTCTTTCAGGAGTGTTTTAAAGTTTTCTTCATATATAAGTGTTTTATTTCTTGTTAAACTTATTCCTAAATACCTTCCTTAATTCCTTTAATCATCCTTGTTGCTGCTATTGCACATGGACTTTTCACTGGTGTTATATCCTTTAAACTGGTCATTACTTGTGTATACGAAGGCTACTGATCTCCACCCCCCCCCAACGTGGAGTCTTGCTTCGTTGCCCAAGATGGAGTGCAATGGCGCGATCTTGGCTTACGGCAACCTCCATCTCCTGGATTCAAGTGATTCTCCTGCCTCAGCCTCCCAAGTAACTGGGATTACAGGTGTGAGCCACATGCCTGGCTGGCTATTGATTTTTATATATTAATCTTATGACTTGCTATCTCACTGAAGTTTTTAATTTTCGAGTTAGTTTTATTATTGATTTTACTTATAGGGCTTTCCACATATGCAGCTATATTGTATCATCTACAAAAAGAGATGGTTTTACTACTTCTTTGCTCATTGTAATATTTGAATTAACTTATCTAATTAGACAAAAAATGTTATTAAAATAATAAGGAAGAGAAAATATAGTTACTATTCATTAAGTGGAAGGTGATCACCTTAAAGATCCTCATCCTTGTTGCCTTCCTCAAGGAGGAGGAGGAAGGTTGGTCTTGCTGTCCCAGGTGGTAGAGGCAGAAGAGGTGGAAGAGGAGGCAGAAGAGGCAGGCATATTTGATGTAACTGTCATTGAAAAAAGTCCCCTTATAGTGGACCCATGCAGCTTAAACCTGTGTTGTTCACGAGTCAAATGTAATCAATATGTGGCCTTCTGGATATGGTGCTACATACCTATAATCCCAGCACTTTGGGAGGCTTAGGCACGTAGATCGCTTGAGCCCAGGAGTTCAAGACCAGCCTGGGCAACATGGTGAAACCTCATCTCTACGAAAAATACAAAAGTTAGCTGGCATTGTGGCACATGCCTATAGTTTCAGCTACCTGGGAGGCTGAAGTGGGAGGACTGCTTAAGCCTGGAAGGAGGAGGCTGCAGTAAGCCGAAGTTGCACCTCTGCATTCCAGCCTAGTTGATACGAGTGAGACCCTGATTTTTTTTCTTTAAAAAAAAAAAGTCCAGGCACAGTGGCTCACACCTGTAATCCCAGCACTTTGGGAGGCTGAGGTGGTGGGATCACCTGAGGTCTGGAGTTCGAGACCAGCTTGGCAAACATGGTGAAACCCCATCTCTACTAAAATACAAAAATTAGCCGGGCATGGTTGCGTGCACCTGTAATTCCAGCAACTGGGGAGGCTGAGGCAAGAGAATTGCTTGAGCCTGGGAGGTGGAGGTTGCAGTGAGCCGAGATTGTACCTCTGCACTCCAGCCTGGGTGACAGATCTAGACTCTGTCTCAAAAAAAAAAAAAAGAGAGAAAAAAAAGTGACCTTTTGTGACTGGCTTCTTTAAGTTAGTATGTTTTCACAGTTCATTCATGTCATAGCATGTATTAGGACCTCATTCCTTTTTACTGCTTAATAATCCTTATGGTTGGTGGTATATATTAATAAATATGTATATTATATTATAATATATTTATATATTATATAAAATATATATTATATATAAAATATTTATATATTATATAAAATATATATTATATATAAAATATATTTATATATTATATAAAATATATATTATATATAAAATATATTTATATATTATATAAATTATATATTATATATAAAATATATTTATATATTATATAAAATATATATTATATATAAAATATATTTATATATTATATAAAATATATATTATATTATATAATATATAATATATTAATGAATAAATATATCAATGTATTATATTAATATATATTAATAAATATATACCACCAACCATTTATTAATAAGAATAAATAATCCATTTATTCTTATTAATAAATGGTTGGTGGTATATATTTTCCTGATTACTGTGTTAAATGTATCACATTGATTCTGATATGTAGTGTTTTCATTATCACTATTTTCTGACAAGTTCTGTAATTTCCATTTCTATTTTCATTTTTTACCCAAGAATTATTTCATGGAAATATTTTTTAAATTTCCAGGTGGACTTTTAATTTTATCAGTAATTTCTAGTTTTATTGCCTGGTGATTTGAGTGTGTTGTTTGTAGATTGGGGGGATTCTTAGTACTATGGTGCCCTTTTCTGTAAGTGTAGTGGAATGGGGTCTTGCAATACTGCCCAGACTGACTCTTTTTAGGTGCACTATGGCCACAAACTCCTGGGCTCAGGCAATACTCCTGCCTCAGTGTCCTGAGTCGCTGGGACTACAGGTGTACCTTGTCCTTTTTTTGTTTTGTAGAACCATACAAATGTCCTCTTTTGCTGCTTTTCTCTTTCACTACCCAATTGCACCAAAAGGGACCTTGCCCTTTCATTTTGCTTTTTTTTTTTTTTTTCTTCTCAGAACCTATGCCTTTAAGGTTCCCATCTCAGATCTCCTGTGTTTTTCAGCCCGTTCCGTATAGTCATGGTTTGATCTATAGGAATACTTTCTTGGTATTTTCACACTTGGGGAGGAGGCCTTTCTTTTCTTGGTAGTTTAGAGCAGTTGTTGGCCTGCCATTATCTCCCATCTTCTCTGCACAGTTTCCTCAGCCTGCGCTTGTACCCTTAAAGGTTTGTGTAGAAACATGAGCAATTGTTGGCTGGGATTTGGTCTTATATATTTTTTCTTTTTCTTTTTTTTTTTTTTTAACTTACAGATAATTTGAAATTTGGCATTTTCTATTTTCTAATTATGCTGAGAGTATGATTTGTGCTATTTTATTTTTTCTTGTTATTCTGTATTGGTTTTAGAGGCTATAGAAAGACACAGATTTAGGCGGCCTCCATTTTTCCTCAACCGGCTGGAAATCCTGTTGCTGGTGTGTTTTTAAGTGTATATATTTTCTCAAGTTTTACATTGCTTAGAATAATTGGACAGTTTTCTAGTCTAAAATTTGAAATACAAATGTACACTATCTTAGTGGAAATATCATTGTAGGGAACAAGGGCCTTGACCTTCTGAAGGTTCACTGAAAATCACTGACATGAGGCAGATTAACAGGAGAAAAGGCATATGAATTTATTTAATGTGTGTACACGGGAGCATTCAGAATGAAGACACAAAGAAATGAGAAATTGTCCATTTTTGTGCTTAGGTTCAACAAAGTATGGAACAGCCATATAGAAATATGATTGGACAAAAAGCATATGATCTAATACTAATAGACTGAGTGGGGAAACCCAGCCAGGCCTGTCCATCTAGGTTCCTCTTGGCCTCTGTGAGCATGCATTCCTTCCTTCTGGGTGTGGGGCAGGACCCTTTCTGGAATGGGGGTCTTATGACCTACAGTCAAACAAGATAGGTCAGACAATTTCTTTATGACCAGTTTTTGCACAGAAAGGTGGATGAAGTTAAAGTAATATTTCTAGGTTTTATGACTGGCTTTGGGGAAAAGGAGTTCTGGTTTCTATGACCTACCTTGGGGAAGGGGGATTCTAGTTTCTATGGTTAGCCTCAGGGGAGAATGGGCCTGAGAGACAGGAGGGTAGGAGAAGGTCGGTGAAAAACTTTTGCTTCTGAGGCCATCATTTTGGGGTATTGTTTCTTTATTCTTCATTCGACAGATTTCTAAATGAATTGTAGAATTTTATAGAATTGAAATTGTTATTTAAAATTGCTGTTTGTGAATATTGTGAATGTGCACTAGAAATGAATATGTAAGAAAGCTTATAGTAGTTTAAATCATTGGTAAAACCAGCAGATTTTGTGATGTCATAATTAAATTATAGGCTATTAAAATAGTTTTACATAAAGGCATAGCCTTTGAATAGCCAAAAATCTTAATTGGCAATTCAGAATCAGTAGTCGATAAGCCCTTCATCAGTGCCCAGGCTTAATAAATATGTAAATGGCAGAATATTTTTCAAGGGGATGCTATCTTTTATTGATTAATTGGATCCCATGTTACAAAAAAAGGAAGAAAAAATATGAACATTATTGAACATCTCTTATGTTAGACACTATGCCAGGTACTTTACTGTTTTAGCCACCCTTCTTCCTACCAATCAATGTATGGATTGCCTGTAAATCTAATAGAGACAATAAAGCATGTGTACTTCCTAAAACAAGGAATTTGTCACCAACTGAGGCCACCAATCCCATTTTTAGGAGATTCCAATTGTTACAGTTCCCTTTTTTCATGTTGAACCCAAATCTCTCAACCTATGGTTTGCATCCATGCTCTTGTTTTTGTCTTCTGAGAATGACAGAAAAAGCCTCTTTTACCTTGTAGCCCTTCAAATATCTGAAGCCAGACTGACCCTATATTTCATTTCTTCTCTTAACTATTCTCATTAGACTTGTTTCATAACCCATAACCAGTCTAATTGCCGTACTGTGATCCCAAGTAAGCTATTCTGCTAGTCACATCACACTATGAAATCTCACTGAGCTTGAGGTTTCTCGTAGTTGTTGTGCCTTTTTGCAGGTTGTTGTGGGAGTTCAAGAATAGAACTGAGCATTTAATTTATATTCTGATCCATCCTATTGATAGACCTTGTTGAAATTCAACATTATAGCAGTCCCTTCTAGCTTTAGGTTTGGTGAGAGAGCCTCTATTTTTCTTTCTTACTTTGTTATATAAATATTAACAAGACCAGAGCTGAGGTTAGAAGTTAGTGCTAGAAACTTTTCTCTAGGTCAATGCATTAATTAATGCCTGTTGTTTCACATGAGTGTAATATTGGGAAATGCTTCATATTTTAGTCCTCTTCTAGATGGTCATAATGCATAGTGCAATAGTAAAGGCTCCAAATGTCTTACAGTAAAGACATTAGCTTTGTTTAACCATAGTCTAAACTTACTTGACAGAAGAATCTTCTTTTTTTTTGGTAACACCACAAAGATAAAAATGAAAATACCCCCCCACTCCAAAATCCCACACTATAGTATTTCCTTATCTTGTGCAAAATGGTGTTTTGAGAAATTTCGTTAATTTTCTTTCTGCTGTCCAGATACTATGTTTTCTTTGATCTACCAGTCAATTCAGTCACGAAAAGATAACACATAATTTGACTTGTCTTATTCTTGTTGAACCCCTATTGGCCTCCTCCCGATCACTATTCTTTTTTTGAGATGAAGTCTCACGCTGTCACCTAGGCTGGAGTGCAGTGGTGCAATCTCAGCTCACTGCAATCTCTGTCTCCCTAGTTCAAGTGATTCTCCTGCGTCAGCCTCCCGAGTAGCTGAGATGACAGGCTTGTGCCACTATACCTGGCTAATTTTTGTATTTTTACTACACCTGGCTAATTTTTGCAGTTTTATTAGAGATGGAGTCTCACCATGCTGGCTAGTCTGGTCTTGAACTCCTGACCTCAAATGACCCACCCATCTCAGCTTCCCGAAGTGCTGGGGTTACAGGCATGAGCCCCCGCGCCTGGCCCTGATCACTATTTTTATTGTTAGAAGATCACAAGTGTGGAATTTATCTTCTCTTTTTATTAGAATTTGGATAAGGTTTGCTTAATTATGTGTATGTCATTTTTGCTCTGAAGATCATCCTCCTTGATAGAGAAGAGAGAGAGAAAACAGACATGGGAACTTTGTACTTTACTGTGCCATTAATATAACATTATCAGCCCTCATTGGTGGCTTTCTTTTTCTTTGGCCTTTATAGCACCAAATGAGAATTCAAAGCCTATTTTATTCTGTTTTGTCTTTTTAAAAGTAGTAAAAAAAAATTATTTTTGCATGTTTTACCTCATTACTGTACTTTTTTTTGTTTTCCTGACATGATTATTTAAATTTTCTGTTAAGGAATTTAAAAGGCATACGCATTTCTTATCAGGATATAACTCTTCTAAAAACTTTTCTGTTTCATCACAAGGAAAGGGAGAGAGATGAAATGTTTTATCATGCCCTGGAGAGTGCGAGTTGTGTAAAATTCTCTCAGTCTAGGGTACTAGGGTATTTGACAGATTCCTAGAGAAATTGCTGGCAGTGTTCTCCTGCCTTAAAACCACTATGTTTTGGAGTATGTTTAGGCCGTGTTTTCTCATTTTTGAAACTGGATCCTACTTATTTTAATTAGAATAGATCAGTTTGAACTGTTTTTATTTCGTGTGCCAATTAGTTGATTCAGTTCATTAATTAGGCCTACATTTAATTATAAATAAAATTTTTTTGAGGGAACAGTGCTGAAGTTTTTAATGCTGGTGATATATATGAAAGGGAAAACATGGAAATATTTAGCAGAACACTGAGTACCATTGCAACATTTGTTAATAAGCAGCAGAAAAACATTCACCCACTGGTAGATGTTTGCTTTCTCTACAGGAACAAAAATTGAACACTTTGCAAAAATTGGATGGAAAAATCATAAACATTCAGTTAATAACCCGTAAGTATTTCAGAGACATGAAATAATGAAAATCTGGGTTATCGTACTGTGTAATATGCAACTTTATGCTTGAAAAGCAAATGCCAAAATCTCAAATATATTAACTAGAATGTTTTATGTTTTTCTTACAAAAGGCTTATACCCAAGTAAACTTTTGACAATTTTTCCGTTTCAGTTTTTGGCCACTTTATATTTAGAATATTATTTAAGCTAATGATTCTTTTTTTGTTTGTTTTTGAGACAAAATCTCTCTGTGTCACCCAGGCTGGAGTGCAGTGGCGTGATCTTGGCTCACTGCAACCTCCACCTCCCTTGTAGCTGGGACTACAGGAACCACCATGCCCGGCTAATTTTTTTTTTTTTTTTTTTTTAAGACACAGTCTCATTCTGTCACCCAGGTTGGAATGCAGTGGCGTGATCTCAGCTCACTGCAACCTCCGCCCTCTGGGTTCAAGCGATTCTCCTGCCTCAGCCTCCCGAGTAGCTGGAATTACAGGCACCTGTCACAGCACCCGGCTAATTTTTGTATTTTTAGCAGAGACACGGTGTCACCATCTTGGCCAGGCTGGTCTTGAACTTTTGACTTTGTGGTCCACCTGCCTCTGCCTCCCAAAGTGCTGGGATTACAGGCGTGACCCACCGCACCCAGCCTGTATTTTTAGTTGAGATAGGGTGTTGCCATGTTAGTCAGGCTGGTCTCAAACTCCTGACCTCAGGTGATCTGCCCGCCTTGGCCTCCCAGAGTGCTGGGGTTACAGGTGTGAGCCACCACGCTTGGCTATTTTGTACATTTATTTAAAAGCTCCATTAGCCATAATTAATGTACTTGTATAATGTTATCACCTCAAAAGTTGGCTGAATTGTAGGTCATTTGATTTTGCTTTTAAGGAACTAGTATTCTATAATTTGCCAGGAAACATAAATATGGTATTCTGTTTTAATCCCCAACTGGTCTAACACCAACTGGGTATATTGCAACTCAATTCCACCACGAAGCATCTGGGAGTTAATGCAAACTCCATGAATTAAGGACCCAGTCCTCCACAAGACTGTTCATATGTCAGACATTAGCTGCAAGTGGGTTGCCCATGCCACTCATACTTTTGACCAACTGACCACAAATCTAGGGGTTCCCATGACTCCCTCAGGTTCAATAATTCACTAGAACAACTTACAGAACTCAGGCAAGTACTTAAACTTACAGTTTTACTATAAAGGATATAAATCAGAAACAGCCAAATGAAGAGGCATATAGAGCGAGGTCTCGGAGGATGCCAAGCAAAGCTTTCTTGCCTTTTGCCTATGGAGTCAGGGCATGTCATCCTCCGGATCCATCAAGATGTTCACCAATCAGGAAGCCCCGCTGAACACCATGTCCAGATTTTTTACTGGGGCTTCATTATATTGGCGTGCTAGATTAAATCACTGGCCACATGACTGAACTCAATCTCCAGCCTTCTCTTCTTCTCAGAGGTTGAGCTGGCTCAAAAGTCTCAACTCTGTAGTCACGTGGTTGGTCTTTTGGTGGTCAGTCTTCCATATAACAGGGCCCACTATAAGGGACCTCATTAGCATAACACCGACTTCTATCATTCAGGAAATTCCAACGGCTCTGGAAGCTCCAAGCCAGGAACGCAGGACAAAGACTAAATGTTTAAAAATCAAACATACTGTTTTTTAGAGTTAGGATTTTTTAAAAGGTCAATTCAGATGAAATTTATAGCTATTCATAAAAATCTGTCTTTTGGTTGTGAAAAGAACACTTACATATTATTCTGTTTCTGACGCTGCAACAAAAATTACACAGTTGCTATCTCACATTCTGTAACTAATATTTATTTTATATTTAGGTATTCCCAGTTCCAAGATGAATACAGTTTAGATGAAGTGATGGCATCTAAAAAAGTTTTTGATTTTTTGACTATCTTACAATGTTGGTAAGAAAAATATATTTTAACATTTAATGAGAGAAGTAACTGCTCCCCTTCCTGCCACCCCCCTGTGGTTAAACCTTAGGCTCTGTATCTGGGCAGAGCTTTCACAGAACTCCTCCCAGTGCCATCCCCATCCCACGTCCCCACTCTGGGTCACTTCACTAGAGTACCCTTACTTCCTACTCTTGCCTGGAGACAGACTGCCTCTTCTCTTGGAAAATGATGTGTTTTACTTCTTCTTGCATGACTTCTACCTACTTTGGTGATTTCAGTTGTATTTGTTCACTAAACTGTGGCTTAGGGGGCCAGTGGAGTCCAAAGCATTTTGTTTTCCCTGCTATGTACTTCTACTACAGGAAATACTACTCTATAATAGTAGCTATGAGTAAAAGTAAAACAAGGAAAAATTCGTAGCTCTAATGATGGTAATAGTTGTTTCTTGCAAAGTGCTTGACAGTATCTGTCTCCTAGACAATTGAGTGAGTACTGCCTAGCTCCTGCCTATGTCCCAGTTAACACCTGGCTGTGCCCTGTAGATACAGGCTGGGATGGAAAGAAAGAAGTTGGGTCAGCTTTCTTTTGTTGTGATATGAGGGTCTGCCCATTTAGAAAATCTAACTGAAGTCACAGAGGGCTTCTTGTGTTTGCTACCTTCCATCCCAATTTGCTGTAAGAGAAAGATCTATTTAAGATATCAAGAGTCTTAACTAAAGCAGATGGTTTAGTATCCCCAATCTATCTTTTCCCAGTTTCCAAAAGGATTTCAGGACTGAGTTATTTGGAGATAGTAAAGTTGGAGCTGGGGCAGTCTGTACTAGGATAGGAATAACCTTTTGGACTCACTCCTCAGAAGATGCCTTATGCATCTCCAGAGGCAAATTGGTGATTCTTTGCAATAAGAACTTTTTGGGGCCGGGCGCGGTAGCTCATGCCTGTAATCCCAGCACATTGGAAGGCCGAGGCGGGCAGATCACCTAAGGTCGGGAGTTCGAGACCAACCTGACCAACATGGAGAAACCCTGTCTCTACAGAAAATACAAAATTAGCTGGGCGTGGTGACGCATGCCTGCAATCTCAGCTACTCGGGAGGCTGAGGCAGAAGAATCACTTGAACCTGGGAGGAGGTGGTTGCAGTTTCGGTGAGCCAAGATCACATCATTGCACTCTAGCCTAGGCAACAAGAGCGAAACTCCATCTCAAAAAAAAAAAAAAAAAAAAAAATAGAACTTTTTGGGACTCTTAGATACCAAGTAGTGATTGACAACATTTAAGTTCTTGATAGAGCTTCAGTCCTTAGGTGGGAAGCATGAGATTTACAACTGTAGATATCACAAAGAAGACAATCCACTGACCAGCAAGTATATTTGGCCTTTCTTTTCACATAGAAGGAACTCCTAGAACTGTTTTTACTTCCTCTTAGTCCCACTTCAGATGGTGCTGCAGCAGCAATTTTGGCCAGTGAAGCATTTGTACAGAAGTATGGCCTGCAATCCAAAGCTGTGGAAATTTTGGCACAAGAAATGATGACTGATTTGCCAAGCTCGTTTGAAGAAAAGAGCGTTATTAAAATGGTATGTCTGAGATTCTGTTTATTTGTTATTTTTATTTTTTTTTATTTTTAAGATAGAGTCTCATGCTTTTTGTGATAGAGCCATGCATTATTATATAATAACTTTTAATTTACTAGACATGCTATTTATCATTATTTTAAGTTGACTATGCCTAGAACTCCAGTGTTACAGAGTTAAGGCAAAAACAGATTATTTTGTTTTGTTGTCCCTTTTCTTTTCTCTTCTCTTCTCTTCTCTTCTCTTCTCTTCTTTTCTTTTTTCTTTTCTTTTCTTTTTTTAGACAGGGTCTTACTCTGTCACTCAGGCTGCAGTGCAGTAGTGCGATCTCAGCTTACTGTAATTTCCACATCCCAGGCTCAATCACTCTTCCCACTTCAGCCTCCCAAGTAGCTGGGACTACAGGCACATGCCACCACTGCCAGCTAATGTTTATATTTTTTGTAGAGATACGGTTTTGCCATGTTTCCCAGGCTGGTTTTAAACTCCTGGCTCAAGTGATCCACCTGCCTCAGCCTTCCAAAGTGCTGGGATTACAGGCGTGAATCACCACATATGGCCACAAAGATGATTTTAATGAACTTTCTTGACCCTCACCACTTTAAAAATTCTGATTAAAGATTGAGTACAAAATGGAAAAAGTAAAAAAGATGAAAATTCAGACCTAGAGTTAGTTGAATATTTGAAGACATACACACAATACACAAAATTGCATGCTAAATTATAGTTTACAGAATGATTTTACAACAACACTGTAAATTGGCAAATGTTTTTGTAACTGCCCAAGATCACAGTTAGATTGTGGCAGAGGTAGAATTTATACTTAGGTTTCCTGGTTATAGTACGTTTTTCATTACACCACAGTTTTATTTCTTTTTCTTTTTGAGACAGGATCTTGCTTTGTTGCCCAGGCTGGAGTATGGTAATGCGATCATAGCTCACTGCAACCTCTGCCTCCTAGGCTCAAGTAGTCCTCCCACTTCAGCCTCTAGAGTAAGTGGGACTACAGGCACGTGCCACCACACCTGGCTAAATTTTTGTATTATTATTATTATTTTTTTTGTAAAGACAGTGTTTTGCCATGTTACCCAGCCTGGTCTTCAACTCCTGTACTCAAGCGATCCACCTGCCTTGGCCTTCGAAAGTGCCAAAGTGCTGGGATTACACGCATGAGCCACCATGCCTGGCCTCACAGTTTTATTCCTTGAAGAAAAGTTATTTTATCATTTGAGGCCAAAGACATATTAGGAACATGGACTTTGGAAAAATGGTTTGAATCCTAGATGATCTTCTAAAGAAGATTGTGTCAATTTATATAGAAATTCTCCCATATTTTTCAGTGTATCTGACTCATAATGATCTGGTAATAAATGTCTGCAACTTGTTTATCACAACTATACATTGTAGTTTGACAGAGGTTTTGTAACTTAGCACAAGATATGCTCTGAGGAATTCTAGGTCCTTTTTATATATTTTATTTAAAAATTCTGTCATTGTTTAGTACAAAATTGAATATGTACATACTCCTCCTAGATGTTATTTTATTTGGACTTTCTGTGTAATATAGAATCAATTGACCGACCCTCCCTCCCTCCCTCCCTTCCTCCCTTTCTTTCCTTTTCCCTTTCCTCTCTTTCTTTTCTTCTTCTTTTTTTTTTTTTTTGAGACAGAATCTTGCTCTTTCATCCAGGCTGGAATTGAGTGGGGTGATCCTGGTTCACTGCAGCCTTGACCTCCTGGGCTCAAACGATCCTCCCAGCTTAGCCTCCCGAGTATCTGGGACTACAGGCACATGTTACCACGCCCGGCTAATTTTTAAATTATTTGTAAAGACAGGATCTTCCAGTGTTGCCCAGGCTGGTCTCAAACTCCTGGGCTCAAACGATCCTCCTGCCTCAGCTTCCCAAAGTGCTTAGATTATAGGCATGAGCCACTGCACCTGGCCAAGATTTCAATATATACGGTCAATTATCAGTTGTTAAGGTTATGCATCTATTAATCTCTTAAACTACTTGTCTAAAAGGCCTAGTTTTGGTGCCCTTTATTTATATATCGTTTTGTTTTTAGGTTGGCTTTGATATGAGTAAAGAAGCTGCAAGAAAATGCTATGAGAAATCTGGCCTGACACCAAATGATATTGACGTAATAGAACTTCACGATTGCTTTTCTACCAACGAACTCCTTACTTATGAAGCATTGGGACTCTGTCCAGAAGGTAACATCTTTGAATAGGGCAGATTAATTTGGTAAATTTCACTGAGAAAACTTCATTTGGACCATTAGATAAAATAATTCACTATTCGCTTTTCCCTTCACATTGGCTCTGCCACACTGTGGGAAGTGAATGTAAGGTGTTTTGGTAGTGGACTTTTTAGAACTTGTGGTATTAGGCAGTACCAACACTAAGATGATGGAGTATCCAAATAATTTGTATTCTGATTATATTATTTGTCTAGAAGGCTCTTTTATCTGATCAAAATAGCTACTCCATCTTTCTTATGCTTATTCTTTGCATGAGCTTTTATTCATTTGCTTTCAACCTGTTTATGTTAATTTATTTAAAGTGTATCTCTTATAGGCAGCATGTAAGCAATAATTTTTTTTGTTTTTTCATTTTTCTGAGACAGACTGTCTCTCTGTAGCCGAGGCTGGAGTGCAGTGGTGCAATCTCTGCTCACTGCAACCTCCACCTCCTGGGTTCAAGTGATTCTTCTGCTTCAGCCTCTTGTGTAGCTTGGATTACAGGCACCTGCCATCACGCCCAGCTAATTTTTGTATTTTTAGTAGAAACAGGGTTTCACCGTGTTAGCCAGACTGGTCTCAAACTCCTGACCTCAGGTGATTCACCCACCTAGGCCTCCCAAAGTGCTGGGATTATAGGCGTGAGCCACCACGCCCAGCCACGATAATGTATTTTTTAAAATCTACTTTGTTGAATTTTGCCTTTTAACTGGAGTGTTGAAACCTGTGCTCATAATGATAGCCACTAAACTATACTTTAGTCTTTGAAATGTAACTAGTCCAAATTGACGTGTGCTGTAAGTGTGAAGTACACATGGGGTTTGGGAGACTTAATATTGAAAAATATAATGTAAAGTATTTCAATAATTTTTTTTTTTTTTTTTTTTTGAGACAGAGTCTCGCTCTGTTGCCCAGGCGGAGTGCAATGGTGTGATCTCGGCTCATTGCAACTTCTGCCTCCTGGGTTCAAGCGATTCTTGTGCCTCAGCCTCCTGAGTAGCTGAGATTACAGGTGCACATGCCACCATGCCCAACTAATTTTTGTAATTTTAGTAGAGACAGGGTTTCACCATGTTGCCCAGGCTGTTCTCAAACTCCTGGCCTCAAGCAGTCCACCCGCCTCAGCCTCTCAAAGTGCTGGGGTTACAGGCATGAGCCACCTGGCCCACTGATAATTTTTTTTTTTTTTTTGAGACGGAGTCTTGCTGTGTCGCCCAGGCTGGAGTGCAGTGGCGTGATCTCGGCTCACTGCAAACTCCGCCTCCCAGGTTCACGCCATTCTCCTGCCTCAGCCTCCGAGTAGCTGGGACTACAGGTGCCCGCCACCACGCCCGGGTAGTTTTTTGTATTTTTAGTAGAGACGGGGTTTCACCATGTTAGCCAGGATGGTCTCGATCTCCTGACCTCGTGATCCACCCGCCTCGGCCTCCCAAGGTGCTGGGATTATAGGCTTGAGCCACCGCGCCCGGCTGATAATTTTTTTATGTTGATTGCATATTGAATGGAAATATTTTATATATATATAAAATGTATATATTAAATAAAATATATACTAGAAAATTTAGAAGTATTGTGTGGGCATTATATTTCTGTTAGACAATAGTGATTTAGATCATTAATGTAATTATTGATATAGTAGGATTTAGGTTGGTCATTTAATTATCTGTTTTCTATTTGACCCTGTAATTTTTGTTCCTCTGTGCCCCTCCTCTTGACTTCTTTTGCATTATTTAAATATTTTTAGTATGCCATTTCAACTTATTGATTTTTTTTTCACCATATCTCTTTGTTTTTTCTTCTTTGTTTATCCCAGTGGTTGCTATAGAGCATGGTTTATCAACTTTGGCACTGTTGACATTTGAGCTCTATCATTCTTGTGATACAGCTTGTGTATGGTAGGATATTCAGCAATATCCCCACCTCTTATCTACTAAATGCCAGTAGCACCACCCCCCACAGTTGTAACAACCATAAAATGTCTCCAAATATTGTCAGATGTCTTCTAGGGGGTAAATCTCTCCCAGTTGGCAGGGCACGGTGGCTCACGCCTGTAATCCCAGCACTTCGGGAGGCCAAGGCGGGCAGATCACGAGGTCCAGAGATTGAGACCATCCTGGCTAACGTGGTGAAAGCCTGTCCTACTAAATATACAAAAAGTTAGCCTGAATTCTTTTAGTTTTCCTTCAACTGAAAATGTCTTTATAATATTATATATTGGGATTTTCAATTTTTTTCTCTGCTTCTTCTGGGCTTCCAATGATGCATATATTAAACCTTTGGATATTGTCCCATAGGTCCCTGAAACTGTTCACTTTGAATCCCTTTTCTGTCTGTTCTTCACATTTGATAATTTATGTTGATATATCTTTAAATTCACTGACTCCTCCTTCATCTTCTTTCTACTCATAAACCATTCTAGTGAGTTTTCTATTTCAAATATGGTATTTTCAGTTCTAAAATTTCCATTTGGTTCATTTTATATTTTCTGTTTCTCTGCTGAGAGCCTGTATCTTTTTTTTCATTTCTAGTGGGCTTTCTTTACCTTGCAGTTCTAACGGCTGTTTTAAAGTCTTTAATAATTCCATAATCTGGGCTTTCTTAGGTTTTGCATCGTTGATTGTCTTTTACCTTGAGAGTATTGGTTACATTTTCTGATTCTTTGTGTAGCAAATAATTTTGGATTGTATCCTGGACAGGGTGAATGTCCCGTTATACAGATCCTTTGGAGAATGTTGGTTTTTGTTTTAACAAGCATTTAAGCCGTATGTTCTGACAATAAGTTCTGTCTTGCCTTCCGAGGGTGGTGGTTAAAGTCTTTGCTCAGCTCTCTAAACGTATGCCTACGTCAGAGTGAGCCTGAGATTTGTACAGGTCTGTACACAGAATTAGGGGATCCTCTTCTCTGGTTCACTCCACTGTGGACTTCTTCTCTTACTCTCCAGCCTGCGGAGGTTTCTTTTCCTAGTTCCTTTGGTTAGGAAGATGGGGTTTCTGTTAGAGTTTTAGCTACCTTTGCTGCTTCTGCTGCCATGCTGTTCCAGGGCTGTGCTCAACCTTGGGGCAAAGCTGTTGAGAGAGAGAGCCTAAAAAGAAAAAAGACAACCAGGACCTCACCCTTATGCAGTGGCTTCTCCAAGTTTTGACTTGCTCTGTAATCCCCCTGCTTTTATTTACTTTTCAGAGTCCTCAGGTAGTTTTTAAAAAATTTTTTATTTTTATATCCAGTGTTTTCAGTTGTAATCAATGCAAGAGATGAACTGTAGTGAACATATTCTGCCTAATATGGAACTTAATCTCAAAGTTAAATGTTTTATATAGATACAGATATAAAATGATTGCTTACTTACTTTTTTTTTTCTTGGAGACGGAGTTTCTCTCTTGTTGCCCAGGCTGGAGTGCAATGGGGCGATCTTGGCTCACCACAACCTCCACCACCTAGGTTCAAGTGATTCTCCTGCCTCAGCCTCCCGAGTAGCTGGGATTGCAGGCATGCGCCACCACGCCCAGCTAATTTTGTATTTTTAGTAGAGACGGGGTTTCACCATGCTGGCCAGGTTGGTCTCAAACTCTTGAATGCAGGTGATCTGCCTGCCTTGGCCTCCCAAAGTGCTGGGATTGTAGGTGTGAATCACCACCCCCGGCTTTTTTTTTTTTCCGAGACAGAGTTTTGCTGTTGCTGCCCAGGCTGGAGTACAATGGTGAGATTTCAGCTAACTGCAACCTCCCCCTCCCAGGTTCAGGTGATTCTCTTGCCTCAGCCTCCCGAGTAGCTGGGATTATAGGGGTGCGCCACCACACCTGGCTAATTCTTGCATTTTTTTTTTTTTTAGTAGAGATGGTTTCACCATGTTGGTCAGGCTGGTCTCGAACTCCTGACCTCAGGTGATCCACCCACCCCAGCCTCCCAAAGTGCTGGGATTACAAGTGTGAGCCACTACGCCCGGCCAAAATGATTACTTTCAAACTTATACTCCTTGCTTGAACTGCTCCTCCAACCTCTAGACTCAAGAATCCAGCTGCCTGCTTTTTAGGGGTTTCTTCGGATGTCTCATAAGCATCTCAAACCTAAGTCCAAAATTGAGCGATGGATATTTTTCAATCTTTCTCCTCCCTCAGTCTTCCCCATCCTTCTGCTGCTTAAACTGGAAGCCATCAGGCTTGAATTCTTTTCTCTCTCTCACAGTCATCATTAAGTCTCTCTCTAAGTCCCATTGGCTATGGACTCTACCTTCAAATACATCCAGAATATGACCACATCTCACCACTTTTGTCACTGCCAGCCTAGTGCAAAACAGCATCGTTTCTCATTTATATTATTGTTGGAGTCTTATAACTGGTTCCCTGCTTCTGCCTTGTCTCTCTATACTGAAGCTAGAATGTGCAGTAAATCAGTTCATTCATTCATTCAAAACCCAGTAGTTTCTCAACTCACTCAGACGAACAAGCCAAATGTGATCTGTCCTCCTTACTCCCCACTCCCATCTCTGACTTCCTCTGCTTTTCTCTGAATCGTCTACTCTGCTGCAGCCACATTGGCTTCCTTCTTCAAGCACTGGAAGCTTGCTCCTGTTTCAGGGCCTTTGTTCCAACTATACATGATTTGCTTCCTCACTCCCTTCAGGTCTTTGACTAATATCCTTCTCAGTGGAAGCCTTCTCCAATCACTTTGTCTGAAATATAAATCACTCACCTCCATCTTCCTTGTCTCAATGTGTCCTATGCCCTTTTCTTGCTTTCTTTTTTCCCTTGGCATTTGTCACCACTTTACATATTTCTTTACTTATTTTACCTATTGTCTGTCTTTTCCTCACCCCTCTCCCCACAATAACTTAAACTCCATGATAGTAAGGATTTTCATTTGGTTCGCTGTTGTATCCTTAAGTTCCTAGTTTAGTTTTTGGCACAGAACAGGTATAATAATTGTTTTCCAAAAGCGTATGCATTTGTTTTCCTATCTATGCTAGGTGAGAGTGTTCATTTACAGTACTTTAATCTCTGAATATTTTTAGTTGATGAGTTCAAGATAACTTCCCTTTGGAATCTTTTAATACTTTACAAGATTGTATACATTATAGGAAAAGTGTAGTGAATTATTCATTTTTAGGGGTTAGCTTGTGTTTAGTTTGCTATTACTTGCTATAGAAACAATATTTAGCAGTTTGTAAGTAGCAATAGTAGATAGATTCATCTCTGATGACTACAACCTCAGAGCAATTTCTAAGATAGAAACATACCAAAAAATAAAAGAGAGAATGCCTTAACCAATGGTTTTATCTATAACCTAGATTTAAAGCCAAATTAGAAGTGTCAGTCATCTAAAATCCTGTGATTAGTGTATTTCATTTTACCAACAGAGGAACTTTTGTTTTTGAAGGCAATATAATATATTAGCTGAGAACACAGGCTGTGGAGCCAGGGTGCCTGAGTATTAATCCTGGATCTCTTGTTGTTGCCTTGGCTGATTTCTTAATATCTCTGTCTGTTTTCTCATCTCAGAAATGAGAATGATAGCACCTACTTCATAGGATTGAATATTAAATTATATAAATATGGTCATCTCTCAGTATCTGTGGGGGGTTGTTTCTAAGACCTCCCACAGATACCAAAATCCATGGAAGTTGCTTATATAAAATGGCATAATTTTTGCATATAACCTATGCACATCCTCCCGTATACTTTAAATAATGTCTAGATTACTTATAATAACTACACATCACTTCATTCACATGGATTCAATGTAGTACTCAGCACATACAAATTGAAGTTTTGCTTTTTGTAATTTTTTTCTTCTGAATATATATATATGTATTTTTGAGACAGAGTTTTGCTCTTGTCACCCAGGCTGGAGTGCAATGGTATGACCTTGACTCACTGCAACCTCTGCCTCCCAGGTTCAAGCGATTCTCCTGCCTCAGCCTCCTGAGTAGCTGGGATTACAGGGGTGCACCACCATGCCTGGCTAATTTTTGTATTTTTAGTAGAGATGAGGTTTCACCATCTTGGCCAGGCTGGTCTCGAACTCCTGACCTCAGGTGATCTACCTGCCTCGGTCTCCCAAAGTGCTGGGATTACAAGCATCAGCCATGGTGTCTGGCCTCTTCTGAATATTTTTGATCTGTGGATGGTTGAATTCATGATGTGGAACCTGTGGATGCTGACTGTGTATACAGACAATAATTAGAACAAGACCTGACCCAGAGTGAGTGCTCAAAAGCTATTCACTACCTTTGACAGCATCACCACCATCATTATTGTCATTATTTGGAGTGTCCACATCTTATTACTTTATCGTAAATATGATGTGGAAGACAATTTTATACAATACATACATTTTTATTTACTTCTTAACCATCTGGGAGAATGACCAAATGACCAGGAAATTGACAGGAATATTGAAGCCACCGAGCACATGAAGTAATTGTTTTTTAACCTTACTTTTGTGGCTCAACAGTGTTTTCAGATATTTGTCTTCATTTTATGAAAGTGTCTTTTTTCTCCTGTTTTTCCATATTTATTAAAAATACTTATATAGTATATAGCAGTACGGTTGAAAATAGAAAAGAACACATTTTGGCAAAATTATGCATTTTGGCAAAAAAGCTGACATAATTATTTTAGTTATAGCATTATATCCATTTCAGTTCTATTCTCCTAGTTCTCTGAATCTCTACCATATTTAGAGCAATTCTGGAAGCCAGAGAGCTCTATGGAACTAATAGGAGCTTTTGTTTCATACAGGAAATGTTCTGAAATTGTAAGTATTTATTACTTTTGAAAGTGCTTATGTCAAATTGTTGTTAGTTTGAACTGTTAAGAAATATTTGCTACAAGAAATTCTTGGCTATATGGAAATCTTATAAAAGCATATCATTTGTTCTATTGTTACTATTAACGTTTGTAAATATTATTTTTTCTTCTATAGGACAAGGTGCAACACTGGTTGATAGAGGAGATAATACATATGGAGGAAAGTGGGTTATAAATCCTAGTGGTGGACTGATTTCAAAGGGACACCCACTAGGAGCTACAGGTAATACTACATACAGATTTCATACATTTTTAAATCATTTTTTTCCTTAAGTGTGAACGAATTAGTCTTTCATTTGAATGAAATATTATATTCTCTGAACTTGGTAGCTGGTGCTTTACATGATTGTTTAGCTGCAATATTTTTGATGTTCCATTAAGTAGAACACACTTAAATAATCTTGATTAATTGATGAGAATTTGAATTAATTAAAACTAAATTCAGGATGTTTCCAAGTAGAGATCTTACTGGACTTGCTAAGTAAGAATCGTTTGAAATGAGCATGTTATTTATATGTAGTTGTATACTTGGTTGACATTGCATGGAAATTATTTTCTCTTGAGACAACAGGACTAGAATTTATAAAGTAAGAATTTTACTATGGCTCTGCTGTTGACTGGCTGGCTGTGTGAAACTATTTTTATCAGTCAATCACTTTAACTTTTAATTCCTTAATTATAAAACGACAAACTTGTACAATGCAGTTTCTTTTTCTTTTTTTTTTAATAAAAAATTTTAAATAAAAAAGGGAACCTCACCGTGTAGTTCCTTTTTTCTTTCTTTCTTTTGTTTTTTTTTTGAGATGGAGTCTCGCTTTGTTGCCCAGGCTGGAAAGAAGTGGCACAATTTCAGCTCACTGCAACCCCTGCCTCCTGGGTTCAAGCCATTCTCCTGCCTCAGCCTCCCGAGTAGCTGGGACTACAGGCTTGTGCCACCATGCCCAGCTAATTTTTGTATTTTTTTTTTAGTAGAGATGGGGTTTCACCATGTTGGCCAGGCTGGTCTTGAATTGCTGACCTCAAGCAATCTACCTGCTTCGGCCTCCCAGAGTGCTGGGATTACCAGCAATGCATTTTTAATATATCACTGTCTACCTTCAAATAGCATGTTATGCCATTTTGTACATAATGTAAGACTTTTACAGCCGCCTATCTATTTACCTTCTCCTATCTTTTGTGTTATTGTTTCCATACACTTACTCCTAAGTATATTGTAACCCCCACAATATACTATTATTATTGTTGCTTTAAACAATCTAGTATCTTTCAAAGATATCTAAAAATTACGGGGATGATCAGTGATGTTATGGGAAGTGGCAAAATAACAACATCCAAAAATCCTGTCCTTTATAAAAGTTTGGAGAACACTGGCAAAAATTGTCAAGATCAACTTTTTCTGTAACTTTAAAAATTAACCGGATTTACAACAATCTGTTGGGAGTGGAGGTGGGGGGTGCTTAAAACAACAACAAAGAGCATAATCTCTGTGAGAGCAACAAGCTGTGGCATTTTCACCTGCCTTAACACCTCCCCCTTTCTGCAGCTCCACGGTAGCCTTGAAAACCTACAGCTTGCAGTCATGGTGAAAATTAGCAGCCTAGCTGGCACTGAACAAGTCAGAACAGAGTTGGAGCTCTTTCAAAGCCCCTTCCTCAGAGAACTGTCATTATATGCCCTGTCTGGTGGTGTCCTGGTAAACCCCACTTGAAAGCTTTGTCTTTATTTCACCTCACTGAAAACTCACCCAGTGCAAAGAGTATTTTCCCTAGAGGCACTTGTCAAAAACAATCAACCACAACTGTTCAACAAAGTAGCTACCTCAGGTGCCAATTGGGGTAAACAACAAAATAACAAAAAACTTAAAAGGAAAAGTTGGGGAGTAAGATGTACATACGGGACTTTGAAAAGATCTGATATATTCCTGGGAATCTAGAAGGCTAATGGCATATATAAGGTCAGAGTTGTGTACATGCTCAGGAAAGACCTGAGAAGGTCCTAAGCTCACCTCTGGCTAAACTTGGGGCTCTGCACAAGCAAAAGGCAAAGGCTAAGGTGGAATTGTAAAATGCCTGGCTGAGGACCACATCATGCAGCTAGAGGTCCAATAAAGACCAGGAGACTTTTTAGTTCAGTCATTTAAGGACATCTCTATCTAGTCAGTAGCTGAGGGAAGAGAAAATTCAGTGGCCATGTGGGACAAAGATTACAGACTTTATAGAATTCGCTTGGAAAAGTCACTAAATAACCATAACAATAAACAGCAACAACAACAACAAACTGGGAAAGAGGAGGGTTTGATTGATTTTTAGAGGAGCTACGTTATATTATTTAAAATGTCCAGTTTTCAACAAAAAACATAAAGACATGCAGATAAACAATAAAGGGTGACCTATATACCTAGGAAAAAAAGCAGTCAATAGAAACTATCCCCAAGGAAGCCAAAACATTGGACTTACTAGACAAAGACTTTAACTAGCTATTTTAAATATATTAAAGGAAACCATATATAAAGAACTAAAGGAAAGTAAGATAACAATGTTTCTCCAGATAGAGAATATTAATAAATAGAAATTATGAAAAAGACAACCAGGCACAGTGGGTCACACCTGTAATCCCAGCACTTTGAGAGGCAAAGGTGGGAGGATAGCTTGAACCCAGGAATTCGAAACTAGCCCAGGCAACATAGTGAGACTTCCCCTCTACTAAAAATAAAAAATTAGCTGAGTGTAGTGGCATGCATCTGTCATCCCAGCTACTTGGGAGACTGAGGCAGGAGGATCACTTGAGCCCAGGAGGTTAAAGCTGCAGTGAACTGTGATTGTGCCACTGCATTCCAGCATTACAGCCTGGGGAACAGAGAAAAAAACAAAAACAAACAAACAAACAAAATCAAACAAGGAAATTAAAGAACCAAATAGAAATCTGGAGTTGAAAAGAAATCTAGCAAAAGACATCAAGGATAAAACCCTAAACGTTAGTAGACATCAAAGGTATAGGTAGAGAAGAAGAACCATTTAAGAATAATGAGAGGGAATGCTCAGTTAGCCAAGGAAGGAGAGTGTTTCAAAAGTAAGAGATCAGGCCACAAAAGTTAGATAAAGAACGAAAAGTGTCCTTTGGATTTGGCTGTTACAAAGTCGTTAGCAATCCTGGAGCAATTTTGAACAAGTGTTTTGCATGGAAGCACATGAGATTCAGAAAGAATTATAAGTGAGAAAGTGGCAATAATAGTGCAGATACACTTTTAGAAATAGTGGCTATGAATGGAAAGTGATATATATGTAAGGGATGTACCTGAATTATAGGTACATGTTCTGTATGAATGAAGTCTTGGGTGTGAACCTAGCCTCTTCACTCTCTTTAGTATGTAGCTTAGCCAGTTAATCCTAGTTTCTTTTCTATAAAATGGGAATATAGTACCTACCTTATAAGGCTGTTCTGTGGATTAAATGAGGAAATATATGTATGTAAAGTATATGGTAGAGTCCCCCAAAAAGAGTAGGAACACAATAACTTCCAGAATTCTCTTCCCAACATTTCCACAAAAGGAAGCCATGATGGATCTACTTAACTAGTTCTTGTTTGTTTATTTGCCAGTAATAAATCTCGTTTTTATCACAGTATGAAGATATAATTTTTGACCATTTCTGGAAAAGAATGTTCTTTAATTTGTAAAGAAAATTTGTTTTCTAGTGTGACATCCTCAAGGTACCATATTTCTATGTAAATGTTGTGCCCAATGCTACACAGACACTATTTAAAAACTATTTTCTGCCTTTGGTAAATAGACTAAACTGTTTTCTTTATTTCTCAAAAGAATTAGATCATACTTCAGTGTTGATTTTGTTGCTAATGGGACATGGAGATGTCCGGGTGATAATAAATATTCCTGTGGTATAATCACTGAAGCCTTTAAGAGTTATACTGTAGGCCGGGCGCGGTGGCTCAAGCCTGTAATCCCAGCACTTTGGGAGGCCGAGACGGGTGGATCACGAGGTCAGGAGATCGAGACCATCCTGGCTAACCCGGTGAAACCCCGTCTCTACTAAAAAATACAAAAAACTAGCCGGGCGAGGTGGCGGGCGCCTGTAGTCCCAGCTACTCGGGAGGCTGAGGCAGGAGAATGGCGTAAACCCGGGAGGCGGAGCTTGCAGTGAGCTGAGATCCGGCCACTGCACTCCAGCCTGGGCGACAGAGCGAGACTCCGTCTCAAAAAAAAAAAAAAGAGTTATACTGTAAAGTATATGAGTTTGTGTGTAAAGAAGTGACTTAAATTCTCCTTTCAGACAGCTTCCTTATTCATATAGGAAACCTCTGTTTCATTAGGAGATGAATATGATATTTCATTTTAGTTGTTCTTGTTGACATACAACTTTTTTCTCCTCTGAAATAGCACATTTTTATTATTATTTGCTTGATTGCCATTATTAGATATTTTTGTTCTGCCATCCACTGAAACACTCAGAAATCATGCCTTATAGTAACAATATAATTTTTCATATCTATATTTGTTATTAAAATTTAGATCTAATTTTTATACAATAAAATGCACAGTTCTGCTTCTCAGAACCTTCCTGCTGCCACGTTTGCACCTTGCTGCTTTAGCCTCTGGGGCGCGTTCCATCCTTTCAGCCTGCAGCCAGCAGAGAAAAAAAATTACATATATTCTTGCCCCGTGCATACCTAGAGGTGACCAAAAAAATTAAAATAAATTTTAACCATGAGGGAAATCATGCATATCCAGGCCGGTCAGTGTGGCAACCAGATGGGTGCCAAGTGCTGGGATGTGATCAATGATGAACGTGAAATCGACCCCACCACCACCTAACATGGGGACAGCGACCTGCAGCTGGACTGCATCTCCATGTACTACAGTGAAGCCACAGATGGCAAATATGTTCCTCGTGCTCTCCTGGTGGATCTAGAACCTGGGACCATGGACTCTGCTAGCTCAGGCCCTTTTGGCCAGGTGCTTAAACCAGACAACTTTGTTTTTGGTCAGTCTGGGGCAAGCAACAACTGGGCCAAAGGCCACTACATAGAGGGGGCCGAGCTGGTTGATTCAGTCATAGATGTGGTGCAGGAGGACGCAGAGAGCTGTGACTGCCTGCAGGGCTTCCAGCTGACCCACTCAATGGGCTCTGGAATGTGTACTCTCCTTATCAGCAAGATCCGAGAAGAGTGCCCTGATTGCATCATGAACATCTTTAGTGTGGTGCCTCCACCCAAAGTATCTGACACCATGGTCGAGCCCTACAACATCACCTCTTCATCCATCAGTCGGTAGAGAACACTGATGAGACCTACTGCATGGACAACGAGGCCCTCTATGACATCTGCTTCTGTACTTTGAAGCTGACCACACCAACCTGTGGGCACCGGAACCACCTTGTCTTAGCCATCATAAGCATTGTTACCACCTGTCTCCACTTCCCTGGCCAGCTCAATGCTGACCTCTGCAAGTTGGCAGTCAACCTGGTGCCCTTCCCACGTCTCCACTACTTCATGGCTGGCTTTGCCCTCTCACCAGCTGTGGAAGCCAGCAGCATCAAGCTCTCACAGTGCCCAAACTCACCTGGCAGGTCTTTGATGCCAAGAACATAATGGCTGCCTGTGACCCCTGCCACAGCTTATATCTCACTGTGGCTGCTGTCTTTGTGGATGGATGTCCATGAGCAGATGCTCAACGTGCAGAACCAGAACAGCAGCTACTTTGTGGAATGGATCCCCAACAACATCAAGACAGCTGTCTGTGACATCCCACCTCATGGCCTCAAGATGGCAGTCACCTTCATTGGCAACAGCATGGCCATCCAGGAGCTCTTCAGGTGCATCTTGGAGCAGTTCACTGCCATGTTCCCCTGGAAGACCTTCCTCCACTGGTACACAGGCGAGGGCATGGATGAGATGAGAGTTCACCAAGGCTGAGAGCAACATGAACAACCTCATCTCTGAGTATCAGCAGTACCAGGATGCCACCACCGAAGAGGAGGAGGATTTCAGTGAGGAGGCTGAAGAGGAGGCCTAAGGCAGAGCCCCTATCACCTCAGGCTTCTCAGTTCCCTTAGCCATCTTACTCACCTGCCCCTTTTCTCTTTTTTCAAACACAAATCTAGATCTCAGAATTTGTGTTTGCTGCCTCAAACACAAATCTAGATCTAGAACAGTGCCTAGCATGTAGTAGGCACTCAATAAGTACTTGTTAATTGAATGTTTCCTTTCTCTTTCTACTCTGGGAAGCCTAGGTTTCTGACACTCTGGGAAACCCTGTATTTCCTTCTGGTGCCCATCCCTTCCATCTGTCCAGTTAATATTTCCCTCTTTTTAAAATCTGCAAGAACCTGGGTCTCATCCAGATCTCATTTAGAACCCACTGGGTTTTGAAACCCACGTGGATAATGGCCACCATCCTAAGCCCAAAGCAAAAGATGATAGAAGGTGGCAGGTAGAAGTCACTACAAGGAAGGGGATGGGATTTTCCATCCTAAAAGTTTTGGAGAGGGAAATCCAGGCTACTGAAGTCATAATTTCCAGGTACTTCCATTTTCCGTTTCTCAGCTTCAAGGGAGGTATTAGCAGTATTTTCTCCATTTTCAATCTCCCTCCAAGCTCTGCCCTTTGGAGAGGTCTGCCCCACTCTGTCAAGTGGAATCTTTCCCTCTCTGACTCTGCCTCTCTCACACATTGAATTCCTCCCTTTCCCCTGGTTAGATAAGGGGATCAAGGAGGGGAAAGAGACCAGCCTTGGTCCCTAGACCTCCAGAAATGCCCTCCTAATCTCCACCTTTTCTTAACCCCCAAAGAGGATTAACATCCCTGGCTTTATCTGGGATGGTATATACTGCCACATCAGTGTTTGAGTCATTCCCCAGAGGAAAGGAGAACCCTCCTCCATCTTTTTGCAACATCTCCTATCTTCCTTTTGCTATTGCTTTTTTCCACCTTACACTTGGTTTTGTTCTATCCTACACTTCAAATTTCTATTTTGAACGTGCTGCTTTTTTTCATATTGAAAAGGTGACATTGCTCCAAGAGCCAAAAATAAATGGGAATTGGAAAAAAAAATGCACAGTTCTCACAAAAACATGTACACTAATGTTTACAGCAGCATTATTCATTGTCAAAAGCTGGAAACAAGCCAGATGTCTATCATCAACTGATAAACAAAATGTGGTATATTTATTTTTATTTTTTTAGATTTTTTTTGAGACAGTCTCACTCTGTCCCCGAGGCTAGAGTTCAGTGGTGCAATCTTGGCTCACTGCAACCTCTGCCTCCCTGGTTCAAGCGATTCTCCTGCCTCAGCCTCCTGAGTATCTGGGACTACAGGCACCTGCCACCATGCCCAGCTAATTCTATTTGGAGACATATATTTTTATTTCTCTTGGGTTGATAACTTGGAGTGAAATTGCTGGGTCATAGGACAGATACATATGAGTAATTGTCGAAAAGGCTAAGTGCAATAGCTCATGCCTGTAATCCCAGTACTTTGGGAGGCTGAGGTGAGAGGATTGCTTGAAGCCAGGAGTTTGAGACCGGCCTGGGCAGCAAAGCAAGACTTTGTCTCTACAAAATATTAAAAAATTAACTGGGAGCAATAGCATACACCTGTAGTCCCAGCTACCCAAGAGGCCGAGGTGGGGGGATTGCTTGAGCCCAGGAGTTTGAGACCGGCCTGGGCAACATGGTGAAACTCTGTCTTTCCAAAAAATACAAAAATTAGTCAAGCGTGGTGGCGCATGTCTATGGTCCCAGCTACCTGTGTCTTTCCATACTTTTGCAGGTATATCCATAGGATAAATTTCAAACAGTGGACTCATTGTGTCAAAGGGTAGTATATATTTAAAAATTAGTGGAGATTGCCAGTTTTTCTTCAGAAAAGGTTGTATCAGTGTATGTTTCCAACAGCAGAGTATGAGAATGCCTCTTTCCTTCAGTCTTGTCAATATTGGATTTTTTCCTCAAATGTTAAAAAATTTGCCAATCTTGACAGGTCATCTGTTTTTCTTCCCTGGGTTCTGAAAAGGTAACCTAAAACACCCCAGGAAGATAGAATTTACTCAGTTTTTATATATTTAAAGAGAGACTCGCATTTCCTGCAGTATCGTTTGATAACCCTTTCTAACATTTGAGTCTACACTGTTGATAAATTTTTCCTTTTATCGTTAATCTTTGAGATATTATGTCTAGTGATGGAGTAGCATTTTGTGGGAAAAAAACTTATAAATCTTGATGACTTGAGTGGTAGTCTGAATAGGGATAAGGAATTATTGAAAAGTAAATGTTTCCTTGCTACATATTGAGGATTTGGATATATTTTGATAAATCTGGCACATGGCCATTAGCTGTAATGTGCCCCAAGAAAGAATTCAGACTCCTTGAATTTATATCACAATGACAGTTATGAGTAGCTTAAACATTTTTTCTCTAGTTACTTGGGTAACAAACTGCAATAGGATTCTAAGAGATTCAGAAAATGGTCAAGTTAAGTTCCAAAGTATGTTAAGACTCTTGGTGAAGGTGTAAGATTCTCTTCTGTAAATGGTATTAATTTAATTGTAAGACAGTGCCGCTTTGGTTGGGAACTCAGTATTGGGGAATTAGCTTTAAAATTAAAGCTTCATGATACTGGTTTCTGATTTTGTTTAGATCTGGATGAAAGTTTCTAGCTGCTATAACACTACCCATAATAGAAGAAAATTGTAGTTTTCAGCATTTGAATTGAGTATTCTTTTGTTCATTGTCAGTTTAAAAACATTAATTCCTTTTAGATTTCCAATCAGGAAAATTACATAAACCTGAGCTTTTTTTGATTACTTTGCAGTGGTCATATTACAAAAAACACATTAGTGTTCAGGTGATAATGTCATATTTTATTCCAGTTTTCAAAGTGCTTTTACATATACTGTCCAACACTTATTGAACACTTGTGAGTTTTTTTGTTTTTTTTTTTTTGAGACGAAGTTTTACTCTGTTGCCTAGGCTGGAGTACAGTGGCGTGATCTCAGCTCACTGCAACCTCTACCTCCCAGGTTCAAGTGATTCTTCTGCCTCAGCCTCTGGAGTAGCTGGGATTACAGGGACCTGTCACCATGCCCGGCTAATTTTTGTATTTTTAGTAGGGATGGGGTTTCACCATGTTGGCCAGGCTAGCCTCGAACTACTGACCTCAAGTGATCCACCTTCCAAAGTGCTGGGATTACAGGTGTGAGCTGTCACACCTGGCCTGATCACTTGTTTTAAATGAATAAAGGTTGGACATGGTGGCTCATGCCCATAATCCCAGCACTTTGGGAGGCCAAGGCAGGAGGATGACTTGAAGCCAAGAGTTCGAGACCAGCCTGGGCAACAAAGTGAGACCCTGGTTTCTACAGAAAAAAAAAAGAATAAGTAAAATTTGGCTTTAGTTTATTCTTAGCTATCTCTACTTTTTAAAATATCCATATTAATATCTGCAATCTACTGAAAGGACATGAAAGTACCTTTGAGATAAAGCTCCTGACAAAGGATTATTGAGTGCTTTGAAGCTAGAAGTGGGTTTTTTTAGTTTGGCCTTTTGTCATAGTTCAGCCTGGCCTTTTAAGCCTTTAAAAAAGGCCTCTGTGCCTTTCTAGGAGGCTTCAACCTAGTGTTAGGTCCTGATCTTCTGTTATTTAGTCAACATCAGTTCAGTAGTGACTTACTGTGCACCCACCTCATCATTAGGTACTGTAGGCCACTGGTTGTCAAATATGAGGTCTACTCATAGACCGATTCGGAGCCTCCTGAAGCTTCTAAAAATATATGTTCCTGCCTGAGTATGGTGGCTCACGCCTGTAATCCTAGCATTTTGGGAGGCTGAGGCGGGCAGATCACTTGAGCTGAGGAGTTCGAGACCAACATGGGCAAGATGGTGAAACCCTGTCTCTACAAAAAATGCAAAAATTAGCCATTTTTTTTGCCAGTGATGGCGCATACCTGTAGTCCCAGCTACTTGGGTGGGAAGATAGCTTGAGCCCAGTAGGCAGAGGTTGCAGTGAGCTATCACGCCACTGCACTCCAGCCTATGTGGTAGAGCCAGACCTTGTCTCCAAAAAAAAAAAAAAAAAAAGATTATATATATATATATGTTCCTGTCCTACCCTTAGAAATTCTCTTTGGTCTGGGTTGGTCCTAAACAATTTATATTTTTTCAAAGTTCCCCCAGAGCTTCTCATTCATAGCCAGATTTGAGGGCTAGGGTTAGGATATACAAGGTAACTCGCAGGAAGTGTATAAGAGGAAGTGTATAAGAGGCAGATAATACAAGAATACAAATACTTATATATTTAAATAAGTAATTATAATACAAAGCAGAATGTGCTATAGGAGAAGCACAAAGCAGAAGTATGAAGAGGAGAAAAAGGGAAGGGAGGATGGCAGGGTCGTGAAGATTTGCTAAATCCCATCACATGCCAGGTGTTTTGCCAGCATTTCTGTCTACTTGAGTTTTGAGGAAGGAGATTCAGAAAGAGGAAGGGTGTTTAAACCAAACTGTTTGCTTTTACCAAACAGGTTTAATTCCTTGTTGCCTATACAAACTCTACCTTTGTTATTTTCTCAATAATAATACACTGTTCTAAGTACACTTCATGTACAAGTGCATTCAATTTTCATATCGATTTTTCTCTTTTACAAAAGAAGAAAATAGAGGCATGGAGAGTTTAAATAATTTGCATGAAGTCATCAGGCTAGAGAGTGGCAAAGCTAAGATTCAAACACAGGCTATGTATTCCTAGCATCCAGGGTGTTAACCATTATACTGTACTTCAGTGTCCTTTCCTCAGTGGAAACGCCCATCTTCAAGTGCTCTCTCAAATGTTATCCACCTTATGAAGCTCTTCCTGTTTCACTGATTGTTTCCATAGATTGAATTAATCTTTCCCTTTTTTGAACTCCCATACTTTCTCAGGACTTTTCTTTTAACATTTATGCTTATAGTATATATTATAATTATTTATAAGCTTTAAAAAATCTTCCCTATTTGAGAGCCTATGAAGTCAGGATTCATATTTCATTTGTCTCTCTACCTTGAACAGTGCGCAATACATTGCATATTTAAAGGGATAGTTGAATATGTTATTGCTCCTTTAACATCTAGAACGTGGCATGGAGCAAAGGGAATACATTTGTTTAATGTGAGAAGAATTAGGATCATTAGGAAGAATTCATTGGAAGGTAGATTTTGGCTGGATACAAGACAGAACTTTCTAACATGGCTTCTCAAAAATGGAATAGGTTGCCTCCTGAGAGCATGCATTTACCTGTCACAGAGGCTGTGCACAAAAAATACATGTAACAACTTGATAGGAATGTTTTAAGGAGAATTTTGCCCATCTGTTGGGCCTTAGATTTGATGAATTCATAGATCCTTTTCAATTCTATTATAAGATGCTCTGATCTCCTGTGGGAAGTAATTATTTCTTTTTCTGCATTCACGTAGTGATGTTTTTAATGACACGTGTATTATTATTCTATCCTGTGGTTTTTGTTTACATGTTTCAGTACTTTTAAAGGCATTATAAACTTCTTAGGTCTTAAGAATTTGGGTCAAAATGATATGAGAATAAGTGGAATTTTAGCCAAGGGACCTAGCATTTACAAATCAAACCATGGCTTAGCTCTCCTACTCTATAAGAGGTTGCCAAAATAAATCCTAGGATGATGACTGGTAAGACCTAAATCCAATATAAACTCTTAAAAAGCCAGCAAGTCAGTAAGGGCTAATTAGCTTTTCACCAAAGTTTCTATTTTACCTTTCATCATATCCTCCAGGACACCCATCCTTATTTCCATTGCCCAGAGTTTTGCATTTTTACCACTGCATGTGAGGAGAGGTAAATTTTATCATTAAACTCTATTTGTGCCAGGACAAATGGAGCCCAGGAGATGGTGTCTACCCTAGATACCTGTTACTAGCTAGAGATAACTAGGAGAAAGCCCTGAATTTCTATTTCTATTTCTTTTCTTTTTTTATTTTTGAAACCAAGGTTTCACTTTGTTGCTCTGGCTGGAGTGGAGTGGCATGATCACGGCTCACTGTAGCCTCGATTTCTTGGGCTCAGATGATTCTCCTATCTCAGTCTTCCAAGTAGTTTGGACTACAGGCACGCGCCTTCATACCTGGCTAATTTTTTTATGTTATTGGTAGAGACGGGGTTTCGCCATATTGCCTAGGCTGGTCTTGATCTCCTGGGCTAAAGTGATCCACCCATGTCGGTCTTCCAAAGTGCTGGGATTACAGGCATGAACCATCATGCCTTCTTTTTCTTTTTTTGAGATAGAGTCTTGCTCTGTTGCCCAGGCTGAAGTGCAATGCAGACATGGTGCAAACATGGCTCACTGAAGTCTCTACTTCCTGGGCTCGAATGATCCTCCCACCTCAGTCTCCCAAGTAGCTGGGACCACAGGTGCACACCATCACACCCAGCTAATTTTATTTTTTCTTTTGTAGAGGTGGGGTCTCCCTATGCTTCCCAGGCTGGTCTCAAACTCCTGGGCTCAAGCAGTCCTCTCTCCTTGGCCTCCCAAAAAGCTGGGATTACAGGCATGAGTCACCACACCCAGCCCCTTATTCTTTCTTCACAATTTTGTGGATAGAAGATTCATTCTTACCATAGATCATAGCAACCTCAGCATACCATTTTTTACCCTTAAAGTTGGGAACTTCCACCTTTTCACTTAAAGGAAGCACTTGTATGCACATTTGAATTGCCACTTCACTCCTCTTGCGCTTTGGGGCTATCATTAAGTAAACTAAGGATGACTTGAACATGAGCACTGCAGTACCCATCACAGTCATTTCAATAACAGAGATAGTTACTAACTGACTAATGGGTGGGTATCATATACCACTTGGATATGCTGGGCAAAGGGATGATTCACATCCCAGGTGGGATGGGGCTGAATGGCGTGAGATTTTATCATGCTACTCAGAACAGCATGCAACTTAAAACTTATGAATTGTTTATTTCTGGCATTTTCTGTTCAGTATTTTTAGACCGTAATTGACTGAGAGTAACTGAAACTGTGGAAAGTGAAACCATGGATGTGAGGGCACTACTGTATTTTACTTTTGTTTTTGAAATATATTTTACATGTGATAGATAATTTTGTCAGGCCTCTAAGCCCAAGCTAAGCCATCATATCCCCTGTGACTTGCACATATACATCCAGATGGCCTGAAGCAACTGAAGATACACAAAAGAAGTGAAAATAGCCAGTTCCTGTCTTAACTGATGACATGCCACCATTGTGATCTGTTCCTGCCCCACTCTAACTGATCAGTTGACTTTGTGACAATACAGTCTCCCCGCCCTTGTGATAATGTACTTTGTGATATTCCCCTGCCCTTGTGAATGTACTTTGTACAATATTCCATCCCTGCCCTTAAAGGTTCCAAGATGGCCGAATAGGAACAGCTCCAGTCTATAGCTCCCAGTGTCAGTGACGCAGAAGACGGGTGATTTCTGCATTTCCAACTGAGGTACCAGGTTCATCTCACTGGGGCTTGTTGGACTGTGGGTGCAGTCCATGGAGTGTGAGCCAAAGCAGGGCGGGGTATCGCCTCACCCAGGAAGCACAAGGGGAATTCCCTTTCCTAGCCCAGGGAAGCTGTGACAGATGGCACCTGGAAAATCGGGACACTCTCACCCTAATACTGTGCTTTTCCAACGGTCTTAGCAAATGGCACACCAGGAGATTATATCCTGCACCTGGCTCCAAGGGTCCCATGCCTACAGAGCCTCGTTCACTGCTAGCGCAGCAGTCTGAGATCGAACTGCAAGGTGGCAGTGAGGCTTGGGAAGGGGCGTCTGCCATTGCTGAGGCTTGAATAGGTAAATAAAGCGGCCAGGAAGCTCGAACTCAGTGGAGTCCACCACAGTTCAGCAAGGCCTGCCTACCTCTGTAGACTCCACCTCTGGGGGCAGGGCATAGCTGAAAAAAAGGCAGCAGAAATTTCTGCAGACTTAAACGTCCCTGTCTGACAGCTTTGAAGAGAGTAGTGGTTCTCCCAGCATAGATTTTGAGATCTGAGAACGAAGAGACTGCCTCTTCAAGTGGGTCCCTGACCCCTGAGTAGCCTAACTGGGAGACACCTCCCAGCAGAGGCCGACCAACACCTTTGCTGGGCGACACCTCCCAGCAGAGACCGACCAACACCTCATACAGCAGGGTACCCTTCTGAGATGAAGCTTCCAGGGGAAGGATCAGGCAGCAACATTTACTGTTCTGCAATATTTGCTGTTCTGCAGCCTCTGCTGGCGATACCCAGGCAAACAGGGTCTGGAGTGGACCTCCAGCAAACTCCAAAAGACCTGCAGCTGAGGGTCCTGACTGTTAGAAGGAAAATTAACAAACAGAAAGGACATCTACATCAAAACCCCATCTATGTGTCACCATCATCAAAGACCAAAGGTAGATAAAACCACAAAGATGGGGAGAAACCAGAGCCGAAAAGCTGAAAATTCTAAAAATCAGAGTGCCTCTTCCCTCCAAAGGAACACAGCTCCTCACCAGCAATGGAACAAAGCTGGATGGAGAATGACTTTGATGAGTTAAGAGAAGAAGGCTTCAGACGATTGGTAATAACAAACTTCTCCAAGCTAAAGGAGGATGTTCGAACCCATTGCAAAGAAGCTAAATACCTTGAAAAAAGATTAGATGAATGGCTAACTAGAATAAACAGCATAGAGAAGACCTTAAATGACCTGATGGAGCTGAAAACCATGGCACGAGAACTATGTGATGCTTACTCAAGCTTCAGTAACCAGTTCGATCAAGTGGAAGAAAGGATATCAGTGATTGAAGATCAAATGAATGAAATGAAGTGAGAAGTGAAGTTTAGAGAAAAAAGAGTAAAAACAAACGAACAAAGCCTCCAAGAAATATGGACTATGTGAAACGACTAAATCTACGTCTGATTGGTGTACCTGAAAGTGACGGGAGAATGGAACCAAGTTGGAAAACACTCTTCAGGATATTATCCAGGAGAACTTCCCCAACCTTGCAAGGCAGGCCAACATTCAAAGTCAGGAAATACAGAGAACTCCACAAAGATACTCCTTGAGAAGAGCAACTGCAAGACACATCATTGTCAGATTCACCAAAGTTGAAATGAAGGAAAAAATATTAAGGGCAGCCAGAGAGAAAGGTCGGGTTACCCACAAAGGGAAGCCCATCAGACTAACAGCAGATCTCTTGGCAGAAACTCTCCAAGCCAGAAGAGAGTGGGGGCCGATATTCAATGTTCTTAAAGAAAAGAATTTTCAACCCAGAATTTCATATCCAGCCAAATTAAGCTTCATAAGTGAAGGAGAAATAAAATCCTTTACAGACAAGCAAATGCTGAGAGATTTTGTCACCACCGGGCCTGCCTTACAAGAGCTCCTGAAGGAAGCAGTAAACATGGAAAGGAAAAATCGGTACCAGCCACTGCAGAAACATGCCAAATTGTAAAGACCATCGATGCTAGGAAGAAACTGCATCAACTAATGAGCAAAATAACCAGCTAACATCATAATGACAGGATCAAATTCACACATAATAATATTAACCATAAATGTAAATGGGCTAAATATTCCAATTAAAAGACACAGACCAGCAAATTGGATAGAGTCAAGACCCATCAGTGTGCTGTATTCAGGAGACCCATGTCACGTGCAGAGACACACATAGGCTCAAAATCAAGGGATGGAGGAAGATCTACCAAGCAAATGGAAAACAAAAAAAAAGCAGGGGTTGCAATCCTAGTCTCTAATAAAACAGACTTTAAACCAACAAAGATCAAAAGAGACAAAGAAAGCCATTACATAATGGTAAAGGGATCAATTCAACAAGAAGAGCTAACTATCCTAAATATATATGCACCCAATACAGGAGCACCCAGATTCATAAAGCAAGTCCTTAGAGACCTACAAAGAGATGTAGACTCCCACACAATAATAATGGGAGATTTTAACACCCGACTGTCAACATTAGATCAATGAGACAGAAAGTTAACAAGGATATCCAGGACTTGAACTCAGCTCTGTACCAAGTGGACCTAATAGACATCTACAGAACTCTCCACCCCAAATCAACAGAATATACATTCTTCTCAGCACCACATCGCACTTATTCCAAAATTGACCACATAGTTGGAAGTAAAGCACTCCTTAGCAAATGTAAAAGAACAGAAATTATAACAAACTGTCTGTCAGACCACAGTGCAATCAAACTAGAATTCAGGATTAAGAAACTCACTCAAAACCACTCAACTACATGGAAACTGAACAACCTGTTCCTGAATGACTACTGGGTACATAACAAAATGAAGACAGAAATAAAGATGTTCTTGAAACCAATGAGAACAAAGACACAACCTACCAGATTCCCTGGGACACACTTAAAGCAGTGTGTAGAAGGAAATTTATAGCACTAAATGCTCACAAGAGAAAGCAGGAAAGATCTAAAATTGACACCCTAACATCACAATTAAAAGAACTAGAGAAGCAAGAGCAAACACATTCAAAAGCTAGCAGAAGGCAAGAAATAACCAAGATCAGAGCAGAACTGAAGAAAATAGAGACACAAAAAACCCTTCAAAAAATCAGTGAATCCAGGAGCTGTTTTTTTGAAGAGATCAACAAAATTGATAGACCACTAGCAAGATTAATAAAGAAGAAAAAAGAGAAGAATCAAATAGACGCAATAAAAAATGATAAAGGGGAGGGCTATCACCACTAATCCCACAGAAATACAAACTACCATCAGAGAATACTATAAACACCTCTACACAAATAAACTAGAAAGTCTAGAAGAAATGGATAAGTTCCTGCACACATACACCCTCCCAAGACTAAACCAGGAAGAAGTTGAATCCCTGAATAGACCAATAACAGGCTCTGAAATTGAGGCAATAATTAATAGCCTACCAACCAAAAAAAGTCCAGGACCAGATGGATTCACAGCTGAATTCTACCAGAGGTACGAAGAGAAGCTGGTACCATTCCTTCTGAAACTATTCCAATCAATAGAAAAAGAGGGAATCCTTCCTACCTCATTTTATGAGGCCAGCATCATCCTGATACCAAAGCCTGGCAGAGACACAGCGAAAAGGGAGAATTTTAGACCAATATCCCTGATGAACGTCAGTGCAAAATTCCTCAGTAAAATACTGGCAAATTGAATCCAGCAGCACATCAAAAAGCTTATCCACCACGATCAAGTTGCCTTCATTCCTGGGATGCAAGGCTGGTTCAACATACGCAAAGCAATAAACGTAATCCATCATATAAATAGAACCAAAGACAAAAGCCACATGATTATCTCAATAGATGCAGAAAAGGCCTTTGACAAAATTCAACAACCCTTCATGCTAAAAACTTTCAATAACTAGGTATCGATGGGACGTATCTCAAAATAATAAGAGCTATTTATGACAGACCCACAGCTAATATCATACTGACTGGGCAAAAACTGGAAGCATTCCCTTTGAAAACTGGCACAAGACAGGAATGCCCTCTCTCACCACTCCTATTCAGCATAGTGTTGGAAGTTCTGGCCAGGGAGATCAGGCAGGAGGAAGAAAGAAAGGGTATTCAATTAGGAAAAGAGGAAGTCAAATTGTCCCTGTTTGCAGATGACATGATTGTATATTTAGAAAACCCCATTGTCTCAGCCCAAAATCTCCTTAAGCTGATAAGCAACTTCAGCAAAGTCTCAGTGTACAAAATCAATGTGCAAAAATCACAAGCAGTCCTATACACCAATAACAGACAGCCAAACCATGAGTGAACTCCCATTCACAATTGCTTCAAAGAGAATAAAATACCTAGGAATCCAACTTACAAGGGATGTGAAGGACCTCTTCAAGGAGAACTACAAACCACTGCCCAGTGAAATAAAAGGACACAAACAAATGGAAGAACATTCCATGTTCATGGATAGGAAGAATCAATATCATGAAAATGGCCATACTGCCCACGGTAATTTATAGATTCAATGCCATCCCCATCAAGCTATCATATGGAATCAAAAAAGAGCCTATATTTCCAAGACAATCCTAAGCCAAAAGAACAAAACTGAAGGCATCATGCTACCTGACTTCAAACTATACTACAAGGCTACAGTAACCAAAACAGCATGGTACTGGTACCAAAACAGAGATATAGACCAATGGAACAGAACAGAGCCCTCAGGATTAATACCACACATCTACAGCCATCTGATCTTTGACAAACCTGACAAAAACAAGAAATGGGGAAAGATTCCCTATTTAGTAAATAGTGCTGGGAAAACTGGCTAGCCATATGTAGAAAGCTGAAACTGGATCCCTTCCTTACACCTTATACAAAAATTAACTCAAGATAGGTTAAAGACTTAAATGTAAGACCTAAAATCATAAAAACCCTAGAAGAAAACCTAGGCAATACCATTCAGGCCATAGGAATGGGCAAGGACTTCATGACTAAGACACCAAAAGCAATGACAACAAAAGCCAAAATTGACAAATGGGATCTAATTAAACTAAAGAGCTTCTGCACAGCAAAAGAAACTACCATCAGAGTGAACAGGTAACCTACAGAATGGGAGAAAATTTTTACAATCTACCCATCTGAGAAAGGGCTAATATCTACAAAGAACTTAAACAAATTTACAGAAAAAAATCAACCCCATCAAAAAGTGGTTAAAGGATGTGAACAGACACTTCTCAAAAGAAGACATTTATGCAGCCAACAGACACATGAAAAAATGCTCATCATCACTGGCCATCAGAGAAATGCAAATCAAAACCACAATGAGATACCATCTCACATAAGTTAGAATGGTGATCATTAAAAAGTCAGGGAACAACAGGTGCTGGAGAGGATGTGGAGAAATAGGAACACTTTTACACTGTCGGTGGGACTGTAAACTAGTTCAACCATTGTGGAAGACAGTGTGGCGATTCCTCAAGGATCTAGAACTAGAAATAACATTGACCCAGCCATCCCATTACTGAGTATATATCCAAGGTAGTATAAATCATGCTGTTATAAAGACACATGCACATGTATGTTTATTGCGGCACTATTCACAATAGCAAAGACTTGGAACCAACCCAAATGTCCATCAGTGATAGACGGGATTAAGAAAATGTGGCACATATACACCATGGAATACTATGCAGCCATGAAAAAGGGTGAGTTCATGTTCTCTGTAGGGACATGGATGAGGCTGGAAACCATCATTCTGAGCAAACTATTGCAAGGACAGAAAACCAAACACTGCGTGTTCTCACTTATAAGTGGGAATTGAACAATGAGAACACTTGGACACAGGGTGTGGAACATCACACACCGGGGCCTGTCATGGGTTGGGGGTAGGGGGTAGGGGTAGCATTAGGAGATATACCTAATGTAAATGACGAGTTAATGGGTGCAGCACACCACCTTGGCACATGTATACATATGTAATGAAGCTGCACATTGTGCACATGTGCCCTAGAACTTAAAGTATAATAAGTACTTTGTAATATTCTCCCCGCCCTTACATGTGCCCTAGAACTTAAAGTATAATAATAATAATAAAAGTAGTTTGTAATATTCTCCCTGCCCTTGAGAACTTTGTGAGATCCACCCCCTGCCTGCAAAAAATTGCTCCTATTTCCACCGCCTATCCCAAACCTGTAAGAACTAACGATATTCCCACCACCCTTTGCTGACGCCTTTTTCGGACTCAGCCTGCTTGCACCCAGGTGAAATAAACAGCCTTGTTACTCACACAAAGCCTGTTGGGTGGTCTCTTCACACAGACGCATGCAACAAATTTTATATCTTTTGGAGAGAAAATCTGCTCTATTATAAATATATATTCTTCAGTCTATGCTGCGTCTATGAAAGCTTTTTGCTCTTTGAAACTCAGCAAGCCTTTTCTTCCTCAAAAATTCAGGCTCTGATAGTAGAAAACCATGCTTTTTAATGTTGTTTTTGTTAAAGCATTTAGATGTCTAATTTGAAACTAAAGCCGAATTATGACTTTATTGTACTTGGCCATCTTGATAGTATAGGAAGGTTTATAGGTTCAAGGAGAAGGAAGAAAAGACCTCAGATAATAACTCATAATGTTATCCCCTATAGCTTTTCCATTCTGTGGCTATTCGTAGCACTTAGTGTCCTTATCTTTGTTAGCACTTTATATTTACATTACACTGTGAATCCTCTGTTATCTTTAACATTTGGTAGAATGCTTGATATATGTTCGAATGGTTTATTTTTAGAAGCAACCAGATTGTATACTCTTATCTATGTAACTGAGTCCTAGGTCAGTTACTTTCATGTAAAAAGGTTGACCAACATCTTGTTAGGAAATGTTTGCAGCAAGATGATGGTTTGTAACCAGTTGGTTGGAAGTACAGGTGGCCTGGACTTGCATTTGGCATCTGAATTATGAACAGCCTGGTGGGACTCAGCCCTCAACCCTATCTGACACTATCTCCAGGTAAATAGTGTTAGAATTGAAATGAATTACAGAATACCTCATTGGTGTCTGTAAAAGAATCGATTTGGTATTTGGGGGAACCCCTCACCTTCCCGACATCTGGTTACAGAAGTGTGCTGTGAGTATGCTGAGAGGAAAAACAGCTTGCTTTTTCTCTTTACATCTAGCTTATAATTTACATCACTGTTAGGGCTTAGAAAACCATACACCAGAATAAAAGCCTCAGAAGCAAAAATTTTTCTCTGGCCTTCTCCTGGTCTCCTGTCTCTCAGTCCCATTCTCCCCACCAAGGCCAGCCGTAGAAACTGGAATCCCTCTTCCTCAAGTTAGATCTTGAAAGCCATAACCCCTTTTCCCCAAAGCCAGTCATAAAACCTAGAATACTACTATAACTTCTCTTCACCTTTCTGTGTAAAAATTGGCCATAAAGAAATTATCTGACCTATCTTGTTTGACTATAGGTCATAAGACCCCCATTCCAGAAAGGGACCTGCCCCACACCCAGAAGGAAGGAATGCATGCTCACAGAGGCCAAGAAGAATCTAGATGGACAGGCCTGGCTGGGTTTCCCCGCTCAGTCTATTAGCATTAGATCATACACTTTTTGTCCAATCATATTTCTATATGGCTGTTCCATACTTCGTTGAACTTAAGCATAAAATGGACAATTTCCCTTGTATCTTTGGGTCTTTATTCTGAATGCTCCTATGTATACACGGTAAATAAATTTGTATACCCTTTCTCTAATTAATCTGACTTTTACAAAGTTGATTTTTCAGGAAACCTTCAGAGGGCCAAGGAGAACTTGCTCCCTTTGCCCCTCTCTACCTAACCATTCCCCGGTTATTTCACTTCTAGATTATCTAGATTTTCACTGTTATAACAATCTGATGAACAGATAGCTTTGTGTGTAAAACTTTCCCAACATTTGATTATTTCCATGGAATGGTTTTGAAGGCATTTTAAAGACTCTTCATAACTTTGTACGTTGCTTTCCAAAAAGGTAGTCCTGGTTTAAACTTTGACCAGTTCTGCATGGAGGTAACTATCTTGCCATAGTTTCCCCTGCATTGATTATTCCCATTTTTAAATATTCTTACCAATTTGATTGGCGTAAAATGGTATCTGTTTGATTTTTATCAATGGCGAGTTTGAGTATTTTCTCAAATAGTTGTAAATTGCATCTATTCTTTTGTGAAGACAACTAGTAGTGTATCTAAGACCAGTTTGAATATTTTTTGTCTTACACATTCATTTAGGCTTTTCATAAAGGCAGATTTCCAATAAAACTGATTGCCCCCAAGTTTGGGTATAATAGAGTCATTTCAGTTTGGCCTTCCTCATTAATTTCTAAAATATTCAAAATTCAAAAAGCTATTACCAGGTGTGGAGCTACCTTTTTTTTTTTCTCTCTTTTCTTTTTGAGACAGGGTCTTGCCCTATAATCTTGCCTTGCTGGAGTGCAGTGCATGATTATAGCTCACTGCAGCCTTGACTTCCTGGGCTCAGGCCATTCTCCTTCCTCAGCCTCTTGAGTAGCTAGGGCTACAGATACATGTCCCCATGCCTGGCTGATTTAAAAAATTTTTATTTTTAGGCTGGGGTGCGGTGGCTTATACCTGTAATCCCAGCACTTTGGGAGGCCGAGGTGGGCAAATCACAAGGTCAGGAGTTCAAGACCAGCCTGGCCAATATGGTGAAACCCTGTCTCTACTGAAAAATTAAAAAAAAAATTACCCGGGAGTGGTGGTGTGCGCCTGGAGTCCCAGCTACTTGGGAGGCTGAGGCAGGAGAATCACTGGAACCTGGGAGGCGGAGGTTGCAGTGAGCTGAGATTGTGTCGCTGCACTCCAGCCTGGGTGACAGAGCAAGACTCCATCTCAAAAAAAAAAAAAATAAAATAAAATACATTTATTTTTAGTGGAGATGAGGTCTTGCTGTGTTGTCCACACTGGGAGCTACCTATTTTAAAATAGTGTTTAAGATACTTGGTCTATAAATATATAGACACTGCTTAGAAATGAAAAGCAGCAGTTAAATTTCTTGGGGAAGTTGGAGTTTATACAGGAGATTGTCACAGGTACTCAGGAATTGGAAGTTGTGGCTGGTGATGTGCATGGAAGAATAGGCACTGTAACTAGTAGACCTGCAGACCAGTCTATCCTAATAGAACATTCTTTTTTTTTTTTTTTTTTTTTTTTTTGAGACACAGTCTTGCTCTGTGGCCCAGGCTGGAGTGCAGTGGTCCGATCTCGGCTCACTGCAAATTCCGCCTCCTGGGTTCACGCCACTCTCCTGCCTCAGCCTCCTATATAGCTGGAACTAGAGGCACCTGCCACCAGGCCTGGCTAATTTATTTTATTTTATTTTTAGTAGAGATAGGGTTTCACCGTGTTAGCCAGCATGGTCTCCATCTCCTGACCTCGTGATCTGCCCGCCTCAGCCTCTCAAAGTGCTGGGATTACAGGCGTGAGCCACCACGCCCGGCCCTGATAGAACATTCTTAACCCAGCTCTCCTTTAATAGCTAGTCCGATAGAAAGGCAAACAAATGTACATCTGGAATCATGGGTTCTAACCTCACCTCTGGAATTAGCCTGCTTTGTAACCATTCACCTCTGTGTTTCTCAGTGTTTACATCAGTAAGTTCCTTTCAGCTCTAAACATTTTTGATTTTATTATTCAGGGGACAGAATGTTATCCTTGTGAATCCGGAACTTTTCTTGTGAGTAGCTGTGAATAGGTCTGGAAAACAACTCATTCTTTTTGTGTGTGTGTGTGTGTGTGTGTGTGTGTTTTAGTAGAGACGGGGTTTCCCCATGTTAGCCAGGATGGTCTCGATCTCCTGACCTCGTGATCCACCGCCTACCAAAGTGCTGGGATTACAGGCTTGAGCCACCGTGCCAGGCTTGTTGGGAACTACTTGGAGGAAAATAATAGGAAAAATTTCCCATACCAGCTAAACTTTTTAGGGAATGTGAACTTCCAAATCCTTGTTTATTTTCTTTTAATACATTAAAAATGGTAAAATTACATTATTTTTATGCCATTTTCCCTGGACTAGAGAATTGTAGATTCAGTGTTTTATCTTTCAACATGCCAGAAAACGACAGGTTGAGTAAGTTGAAAGAGTGCAGGAAAGAAATTTAGAGAGAAAATAACTAGCTACAAAACCCTTCAGTGTTTTAAGAGAAGTTACTATTTACACAAACGTTGTCTCGGCTTAATCAAATGCTTTAATTTAAGGTCACAAACATCCCTTTTCTGGATTGAGAAAGCTGGTGGAAGCAGCTTTCTGATCCAACAGACTCAGTGCTCTGTGTTCGATTTGTTAGGTCTTGCTCAGTGTGCAGAACTCTGCTGGCAGCTGAGAGGGGAAGCCGGAAAGAGGCAAGTTCCTGGTGCAAAGGTGGCTCTGCAGCATAATTTAGGCCTTGGAGGAGCTGTGGTTGTAACACTCTACAAGATGGGTTTTCCGGAAGCCGCCAGGTGAGTGACATTCTGAGTTTTGTGTGTCAATTAATCCTTCTGACTTTTCACAGTTGATGATGTTTTACATGTAAAAATTTCTTATTTTATTGTCTTAGTATTTAAGGAAAAGTATCTCATTACATTGTTTTAAGAACATGGCTTTAAAAGTGGCCATCAGGTTTTAAATTTAACAAACTTTAGGAGAATTCTGTTGAAAAAGGACCCAGGATAGTCATGAGAGTACTGAACCAGCCTAAGCTGGCTAGGTATGGATCTCGGCCCTCCCAACCTGAGTTATTTAGGCAGGTCTCCTCATGGCCTTCCAGGCTTCTGAGGTGGTTTAGGGAGTCACTAAATGTGCTGATTGGATCTTTGCAAATTTGTATTTCCGAGTCCAGCTAGTAAGCCCTCGTTGCTGCTAGAATTCTTTTTGTCTCTTGCTGACTTTCTTCGTCTCCTTCAACTGCCCATGCTTCTCAATTTGCAGGCACTTTCTTTCCCATCCCACTCAGGATCCCTCAACTCCCTTGCTCATCTCTCAGAGAAGTACTCCTCCCCAGAGGAAAAAAGCACCCCTCATGTCAAAGGCTCGGCTTTCCTTGTTCTGTGCTTTTGTTTCCAGTCACTTTCTGTAACTTGGTTATCTTTCCATTGACTCCTTTCCCTCTGTCAGCATACATGTTCAGGTCTTCCCTTAGATCTCTTTTTTTTTCCTTGCCTTAATTGTTGTTGTTCATGATGACCCTTTTATGTTGAGCCACCTTTATTTTTTCAAGCTGGAATACCTCACAGTCTTAATTTTTTTTTTTTTTTTTTGAGACGGAGTCTTGCTCTGTGCCCCAGGCTGGAGTGCAGTGGTGCGATCTCGGCTCACTGCAAGCTCCGCCTCCCGGGTTCACGCCATTCTCCTGCCTCAGCCTCCCGAGTAGCTGGGACCACAGGCGCCTGCCACCACGCCCGGCTAATTTTCTTGTATTTTTAGTAGAGACGGGGTTTCACTGTGTTAGCCAGGATGGTCTCGATCTCCTGACCTCGTGATCCGCCCGTCTCGGCCTCCCAAAGTGCTGGGATTACAGGCTTGAGCCACCGCGCCCGGCCCAGTCTTAATTTTTTACCTCACCATAGAGGTCAATGTCAGGTAAGGCCACCAGGATCTAAATGAAATTGAATAACCTTGTCTTTGTTTTCTCTATTTACTCTCTTTAACCCTGCTGTAGCTTTTGACATTAATTGGCTCCCTTTTTTGAAATTCTTGGTAACTATTTAATCATTTATTCACACTTTTTTGTTTCTCCAACAAAGGATATGAGACACACCTCTTTTTTTAAAAAAAATTATACTCTTAAGTTGTAGGGTACATGTGCACAATATGCAGGTTTGTTACATATGTATACATGGAGACACACTTCTTTTATTGAGTCTATTACATTCTTCTGTAAGCTCTTGGATCTCTTCTCTTGTCCTCTCCTCTTTCTCTGCCCAGAATATAATTTCTGTTGTAAGACTTATAATTTAAAGCCCGTCTCAAATACCATCTCTCTTTGAATATCCACAGCACTTTGTACGTTTTTGGGTACTATCTAGTTGGTTTGGTTGCACTGTATCCAGTTTTTAATTCCCTTTATTATATGAAATCCTTGAGGCCTAAGACTGTGACATCTCTTGTTCCTAGAATCTCTCATATGTTTATTGAATTGGAATAAAAGATATTGAATCTTAAGTTTTTATGGGGTTTTTTTTTTTGAGACAGAGTCAACATACTCTTTTTCAAAATGCTGTAGAAGCTCAGAGGAAGAAATTATTATGAAGAAAGTAAATTTGAGCTGAGATGACTGGGATTGCCCAGCAGAAGTACAGGAGAAGGGCATTCCAAGTCTGTACATAGGTACAGAAATTTGAAAATACAAGGAGGTTTGACAAGGGGTTGTGCTGTGTGGGTACAGAGTAGGTTATTTTGTGTGTGTCTGGGTAGAGGGACAAAGTGGGATTATGGTTTTGAAATGATTCAGATGCAATGCTCAGGAGTTTGGAATTTATCCTGTAGAATATGGAAAGATATTCTTTAGCAAAAAATCATGTGACTATATTATACATTAGGTAGATCAGTCTGGCATTACTTTGAGTTGGATGGTGGAGAGACTAGAGGCCAGGAATGCTTGGGAAGCTGTTGTAGGAGTGTGGAGGAGAAATGTTTAGTGTTGCAACACAGGCTGTGAACAATGAAGAGGAGAGGTCATATTTAAGAGCTGTGAGCAACTACATTTGATTCACAATTAAACTTTAATTTAGACCAGTTTTGAACATGAATATCAACTTTGTATTATAACATCCTATTCGTTTTATGTAAGAGAGGAGCTTTTCTGCTACAGACTGAGAATAGGTTTGTATTCTATACTCTGTTAAATAAAACCCCTTTTTAAAGCCCAACTTTGTTTTGTATTTCTTCTTTAAAAATTAAGGTATAATTTACATACAGTAAAATTCATTCTTTGTATTTTATTTCCACAAGTTTTGATAAACATAGTCATATTACTACCACCATAATCAAGATATAAAATAGTTTTATTGCCCAAAAAAGTTCCTTGTGCACCTGTGTAGTCAACCCTTCTCCTTCTCTTCTAGCTTCTGGCAACCACTGATCTGTTTTCCACCCCTGTAGTAGTCTTTTTTGCAGAATGTCATGTGAATGGAATCAAAAAGCCTTTGAGTCTGGCTTCTTTCACTTAGTATTACACATTTTAAAATTCATCCACGTTATTGTGTGTATCAGTAATTTGTCCCCTTTTATTGCTCCATAATATTTCATAGTATGGAAGTGTTAGTTGCTTACCCATTCCTTGTTTGGGGCATATTTGGATTATTCCCATTTTCTTTTTAATGGAAAACTAAGTTAGCTTGAAAGTTTAACCCAGGGTGTACTATTTGAAGATCCTAAGTGATATGAGAAGTTAAATTAGAAGTAAAAATTGTTTCTATATAATGATTACAACTGTATGCATGCCCATAAATAAGGACAAGAAGAAGCAATACAGAAAAATGGATAGAGAAAAATTGTCGGAGTGGTAGCACTGCAGGTGATTAACTTGTTCATATTCTGAATTTATTTTTTCTTTTCTTTTCTTTTTTTTTTTTTTTTGAGACAAAGTTTGGCTCTTGTCACCCAGGCCGTAGTGCACTAGTACGATCTCAGCTCACTACAACCTCTGCCTCCCAGGTTCAAGTGATTCTCCTGCCTTAGCCTCTCAAGTAGCTGGGATCACAGGTGCTTACCACCATACCTGGCTTATTTTTGTATTTTTAGTAGAGACAGGGCTTCATCATGTTGGCCAGGCTGGTCTCAAACTCCTGACCTCAGGTAATCCACCTGCCTCTGCCTCCCAAAGTGCTGAGATTACAGGCGTGGACTATTGCGTCTGGCCTGAATTTCTTTTTCAATTAGAGCCTGTTAGGTAGTTACAAACAAACAGGAAAAAATTCTAAGAATAATACAAGGAACTCCCTTATACCTTCTACTTAGATTTACGAATTGTTGACATTTTGCCCATTTGCTTTATCATTTTTCCTCTACATATATCTATATACATTTTTTTCTTAACTATCTGAGAGAAAGGTGGAGTTGTTATGCTTCTTTATCCATAAATATTTCAGTGTATAATTGTAGAAACAATGACATTCTTTTCCTTAACCACAGTAGTTATAAAACTCAAGAAACTTAACAGGGGTTGGGCGTGGTATTTCATGCCTGTAATGCCAGCACTTTGGGAGGCTGAGGCAAGTGGATAGCTTACGGTCAGTAGTTTGAGACCAGCCTGGACAACATGGTGAAACCCCCTCTCTACTAAAAATACAAAAATTAGCCAGGCATGGTGGCACACGCCTGTAGTTCCAGCTACTCAGGAGGCTGTGGCACGAGAATCGTTTGAGCCTGGGAGGCAGAGGTTGCAATGAGCCGAGATCACGTCACTGTTTTCCAGCCTGGGCGACAGAGCAAGACTCTGTTTCAAAAAAAAAAAAAACAAAAAAAAAAACAACACATGGATACAATACCATGAGCTCATTCAAATAACACGCAGTCACAGTTCAATAACTGTCCCAATAATATATTTATAAAATATACTCTAAGCTTTATTTTTTCTCCCTGTCAGGAGAAATCTGTAAAAATGCATTTAGCTGTCATGTCTCTTATTTTCCTTTAATGTGAAATGATCCCTCAGACTTTCTTTGTATTTCTTGACCATGATTTTTTTGAAGAGTACAAGTATATTCTTTAATAGTAGAATGTTTCTCAATTTGCAATTGCCTAATGTTTCCCCAAATTAGATTCAAATTACACATTTTTTGCAGCATGAAGTGATGTTGTATCCTTCTAGGTGCATCATATCTGGAGGTGCATGAGGTTGTTTAACCCATATTGGTGGTGTTAGCTTTATTCACTTAATGTGGCATCTACCATGTTTTCCTCTGAAAAGTTGCTGTTCTTTTCTTTGTAGTTAATAAGAATTTGTAGCAAGATGCTTTGAGATGATACCATTTTTTCTTTACTTTTTACCTGGCATTATTCTGTAAGGAAGAACTTTCCGCTGTCTTCCATTTCAAAATTTATTCATGTATTTATATATACATACATACAAACTCATGAATTCTTATTGTATTCACTGGGTTATAGTAAAGTGGTATCAATTATTTTGATTTTCAAAATGCCTCTGATTTGGCCAGTGGGAACCTGATCAAGTTGATTCTTTTTTCCCTATGATTCCTTTTAGTAGTTCCTTACTTTCTAGCACAAGAAGAGATTCCAGGCTCATCTTGTGCTTTTTAGCCTCAGCCCTAGGATCAGTCATTTCTCTGAGTCCTGGTTCCTTTTAGTAGAGAATGGTATATGGAAACCACAAATGGCTGTTAGCTGTGTGCTTGTTATTATTACTTCTAGGCCTTTTCAGCAAGCGCAGTAGCACACACAAGCATTACTTTAGTTTTGTTTTAAAATAGATATTTAAGGAATGCACACAATAATCTTAATGTGATGTATATCTGTTTCCATACTCATGTAGCCACCAGTTTGTTAGCAGTTAGAATGAGGAATTTATAAAACTAGTTAAATGTCACTTGTATGTGACAACTTTTTAAATTTTATAGACTAGAGTTACCAGAGACAGATTTTTTTTTTTTTTTTGAGATGGAGTCTCCCTCTGTCATCCAGGTTGGAGTGCAGTGGCACAGTCTCGGCTCACTGCAACCTCCGCCTCCTGGGTTCATGCGATTCTTGTGCCTCAGCCTCCTGAGTAGCTGAAATTACAGGTGTGTGCTACCATGCCTGGCTAACTTTTGTATTTTTAGTAGAGACGGAGTTTTGCCATGTTGTCCAGGCTGGTCTCAAACTCCTGAACTCAAGTGATCCACCTGCCTCGGCCTCCCAAAGTGCTGGGATTACAGATGTGAGCCACTGCGCCGTGCCATCAGAGACAATTTTGATCAGTGGGAAGAGCACCTTATCAACTTTTTGATCACACTACTACTACTGGCTTTGAGCATATTAATTTAGCCTTTTCCTTATTTAGAAAATACTGAAAATACGTACTTTAGGGATCAGAAAATATCAAATTAAAAATATCTGCCACACATTGTAGTTGCTCAATAAACTGTTGGTTTTTTATTTCCCAATGCATTTTCCTTTCTTCTTTCCTATTTCTCTAGTTGTGTCACTGGTTAAAGGTCAAAAATGGTTCTATCTTAGTTTAATTTAATTTAATTTTATAGAGACAGGGTTTCACTGTGTTGCCTAGGTTGGTCTCAAATTCCTGGAGTCAAACAATCTGCCCACCTTGGCCTCCCATAGTGCTGGGGTTACAGGTGTGAGCCACTGCGCCCAGCCTAAAAATGGTTTTATTTATTAATTACAAATATTACCTAAGGGTTTAGGAAAAAATGAACTTAAATTTTTAGTACAGAATGGGGAACATATCCAACTCATTGAAGCCCACAGCTTGGCCAAAGAGGATCTTACCATATCTGCCACCATACCTCTATGAGGTTTGTTTGTTTGTCTTCCAGCTCTCAACTCTGTGGGCTGTATTTCTATGTGTGATGGAACCATGTGCCTGCTCTGAGGTCATGGGGAGTAGCTGATTACAAATGAACCTGATATTCCCTGAAACTTATGTGTACTGTACAACCATCTCCAATCAGAACAAACTGATTACTGGTTAAATTTTAGTTTTAGAGATGAAGGTTTGATTACAATGCGGGACTTTATAATCTTCCCAAACACTAAGAATAACAGCAACCACTGTTTTTTTTAGATAGAGTCTCACTCTGTCATCCAGACTGGATTGCAGTGATGTTATCATGGGTCACTGCAGCCTCGACCTCCCCAGGCTCAGATAATCTTCCCACCTCAACCTCCTGAGTAGTTGGGACCACAGGCACACACTGTCATGCCCAGTTAATTTTGGTATTTTTTTTGTAGAGGTAGGGTTTTGCCATGTTGCTCAGGTTGATCTTGAACTCTTGGGCTCAAGTGATCCACCTGGCTTGACCTCCCAAAGTGCTGAGATAACAGGCGTGAGCCACCATGCCTGGCCGTCAACCTTTTTTTTTTTTTTTTTTTTGGAGATGGAGTCTTGCTGTGTCGCCCAGGCTAGAGTGCAGTGGTGCGATCTTGGCTCACTGCAGCCTTTGCCTCCTGGGTTCAAGCAATTCTCTTGCCTCAGCCTCTTGAGTAGCTAGGACTACAGGCATGCATCACTAGGCCTAGCTGGCTAATTTTTGTATTTATAGTAGAGGTGGGGTTTCCCATGTTGGCCAGGCTGGTCTTGAACTCCTGACCTTAAGTGATCCTCCCACCTCGGCCTCCCAAAGTGCTGGGATTACAGGCATGAGCCACCGAGCTCGGCCTTTTTCTTTTCTTTTCTTTTCTTTTTCTTTCTTTTCTTTCTTTCTTTCTTTTTTTTTTTTTGAGACAGAGTCTTGCCTTGTCACCCAGGCTGTAGTGCAGTGGTGTGATCTCATCTCACCGCAACCTCTGCCTCCTGGTTTCAAGCGATTCTTGTGCCTCAGCCTCCCGAGTAGCTGGGACTACAGTCGTAGGCCACCAGGCCCAGCTAATTTTTGTATTTTTAGTAGAGATGGTATTTTGCCATTTTTTCCAGGCTGGTCTTGAACTCCTGGCCTGATGTGATCCACCTGCCTTGGACTTCCAAAGTGCTGAGGTTATAGGCATAAGCCACCATGCCTGGCCTCATCAACCATTTAAAAAAAATTATTTCAAATAACTTTATTAAGACCTAATTCACATGCCCACAATTCACACATTTTAAGTGTCTGTTCAGTGGTTTTTAGCCTATCACAAAGTTGTGCAGTCATTACTGCAATTAATCTTAGAATGTTTTCATCACCTCAAGAGAAAGTGTGTACCCATTAGTAATTCCTCCTTGCAGTCTCTGGCAAACACTAACCTACTTTCTGTCTCTATGGATTTGCCTGTTATGGACATTGTATGTAAATGAAATCATACATTATATGGCCTTTGGTGACTAGCTTCTTTCATTTAGCATAATGTTGTCAAGATTCGTCCATGTTGTGGCATATATCAGTACTTGATTCCTTTATATGGCTGAAGGTTCCAATTTCTCCATATTCTATCATTACGTCTTGTTATCTTTTTAATTTTAGCCATCCTAGTGGTTGTGAGGTGGTATTTCATTGTGCTTTGCATTTCCCTGATGGCTATTGATGATCAGTATCTTTTCATGTTTATTGGCTATCTGCATATCATCTTTGGAGAAAAGCCTTTTCAGATCCTTTGGCATTTGAAAATTGGAGTCTTTGTATTTTAATTATTGAGTTGTAAGAGTTCTTTCACAATCACTTTTTGAGGGCCTGGTGTGTGCCAGGACCACACTAGGTGTTTCACATGTACTTCTTTCTTTAATCCTCATAAAAGTCCCACACATTAGGTATTCCTGTTTATAGATGAGATTGATGATCAGAGTTAAAATAACTTATCTAAGGAGAGAGAGCCTTGAGTGGTAGGAATCAAGGTTCTAGCTGAGTGCAGTGCTTCTGTTCTCCTGGCTACTCTGTGCTCTCTGTCTTTGACATTGTTGTAGCAGAGCCTGTTTTAGGCCTTAGAATGAAAATTTTAAAGAATCATGGAGGGAATTCATATACTAAGTAAGATATTTGCTGGTTTTTATCTTCAGGTTTCCTTTCAATGTTTATATACTAGATTTATTCCAGGAAACATATATAAACCAAATTAAAAAAAAATAAAACCAATTGGAATTTAGTTTCTGATAAAAGAACTTTTTGTGTAAAGAAATCATGAGGAACATCCTTTTGTGAATGTGAATACTCTCTGAGTTTAATTTGATACATTCAGTTTTCTTAGAGCAGGGCACATATATAAATTTTAAGGAATGAGGTGTTTTCAGAAATTATTGATAAAACTTGACATATTAACTTTTATCTTAATCTGGATGAAAAGCTGGTTAATCACTAACTTCATGAACTTTTCAAAACAAGCAAGATAAAAGACACATCTGTGACCTTTGGGAACATGCACGACGTGGCAAGTTTGGAAAAGGGCACAATGATGATTAAAAGTAACTGAAAAATTGGACCAGTGAAATGAAATTGGCTTGTGGAGAACTAGTTGTGGCTACCTGATTTTAGGTTACATATTCAGACTTTTGACCAAGACAAAATAGTGTACCATAGATAATTCTGCTCTGAATGGAATAGGAAGGAATTAGGAGTTAGGCAAGGGAGAATTCAGTGTAACTTCGGTTCCATTCAGTTACTATTCACTAATGCCTATGATTTGCTGGGAACTGGCAATACAGAGATTTTTTTTTTTTTTTTTTTTTTAAGAAAAAGTATGGTATCTGCTCTTAAGCTGTTGACATTTAGTAGGGTTTCACAGAATAGGAGTTTCCTGAAAGGGCTGGGTCTCGAAGGGAGAAATGGAGCTTGCTAAGGTGGAGGTATTCTGGACCCAGGGTGCAGCAGTGGCAAAGGCATAGAGGTGTGAGGTGGCATTCTGTGCTCTGAGGACTGCACAGAGTCTGCTTGCTGGAGCTAAGGTTCCATTCCTTGTTCATATATTATGATTCCTCTAGTAGGCTGTCTTTTCAATTTAGACTCTCCACACCCTCCCTTTCACCCTCACTCTCTGCTGATTACTTTGCCTTATGCTTTGTTGAGAAATAGAAGCCATTAAACCCAAACTGCCTCAACTTCCATCCAAGACCTACAGACCCACTACACTAGAATTACACCCATCTGATCCTCTTTCTTCGCTTGAGTCTCCTCGTCCTGTCACAGGCTACAAGATTTCTCTCCTTCCATCTCCTTGCTCCAGGTTCCTCACCATCATCAGGCATACCTGTTCTGATTTGTTCATCTTAGATGAAACCCAGCCTTTCTAAAAATCCTGATGTGCTACAGGATGGATGATCCTTGAGAACATTATGCCAAGTGATATGTCAGTCACAAAAAGACAACTACTATATTATTCCACTTAGAATCATAGTACCTAAAGTAGTCAAAATTATAGAGACAGAAAGTAGAACGGTGGTTGCCAGGGGTTGGAAGCAGGGGAAAGTGGGGAGTTACTCTTTAATGGGTAGAGTTTCAGTTTTGCAAGATGAAAAGAGTTATGGAGATGAAAGGTGGTGATGATTGCACAACATTATGACTGTATTTAATACAACTAAACTGAACCCTTAAATATGGTTAGTATGGTAAATTTTATGTGTATTTTAACACAATAAAAAATTGGAAAATAAAATATGTTTTAAAAGTTATAGAACTCTCATATGCCCACATCCAGGAGGAAATGCTACATTTCTTTCTTTCTTTCTTTCTTTTTTTTTTGAGACAGAGTCTTGCTCTGTTGCCCAGGCTGGAGTGCAGTTGTCTCCTGGGTTCAAGTGAATGCTTATGCCTCAGACTCCTGAGTAGCTGGGATTACAGGCGCAAACCGCAATGCCCAGCTAATTTTTGTATTTTTAGTAGAGACGGGGTTTCAATATGTTGGCCAGGCTGGTCTCGAGCTCTTGACCTCAGGTGATCCACCTACCTTGGCCTCCCAAAGTGCTGGAATTACAGGCGTGAGCTACCACGCCTGCCCAGAAATGCTACATTTCTTTAAGAGATTAGTCAAAATAAAGATTTCATCTTTATCCTTCCCCACCAAAAAAAATACAAAAACAAAAACAAAAAAACCCACAACTCTTGATACCACCACATTCCTCTCCAGAGACCACCTCATTTTACTGTTCCACTAAAACTAATGTCTCAAAAGAGCCACGCTGTGTCTATTTCCCTCTTCTGTTCACTCTTCAATTCACTATATAATCTGACTTCCACCCACTGAAGACTGCTTTTGTCAAGGTCATCTGTACTCTCCATGTGCCACATCTAGTGGGTACTTGACCTTCGGGCAGCATTTGACAGTTTGCCCCTCCTTCCTGAAATCTTGCTCCCGGCTCCTGTGACACCATTCTCTTCTGGTTTTCCTCTCGCATCACTGGCTGCTCTTTCCCTTCTGTCCCTGGCTTCTGAGTATTGGAGGTCTAAAGGGCATTGTCCAGGGCTCTCTTGTTTCTCTATAATTCTCTTATAGTCCCTGCCCAGGGATTTAAATGCTTTCACTATGCTGATGATTACTCCATTTTATCTCTAGCTGGCCCTCTCCACTGAGCTCCAGACTCTCATATCCAATGGCTTTCTTGTTTTGTAAGATATTATACTTACTGTGCCTTAAACAGAACTTGGATCCCCTCTATTCCCACTACATTCCTCCTTGTCCTAGTAATGGCATTTCCATCACCAAGTTATTCAGGCCAAATGCCTGGGTAATCCTTGCCCTTTCCTCTTTATATCTCCCTCACCCGCACAGCAAGGCTTGTGGATTCTATTTCTATTTTGAATCTATCCCCACTCTCTATCTACTGGCAGACTGCCTCTGTAGTCCAAGCCACCATCACCTCCTATCTGGACTATTCCAACAGCCTCCTAACTAGTGCCCACTCCTCTTGCTCCTCTCCATCCTCATTCATTCAGCACACTGTTGTAAGAATAATCACAAATCAAATAATTTCACTTCCCTGTTACCATTTCTGTGGATTTCCAAATTCCCTACTTTGGCTTGCCTGCATCATCATTTGGCCTGCCTTGTTCTCCAATTTCATTTCATGTCACTCTCCCCACACCTACTGTATTGTAGAGACTCTGGTCTTCCTTGACTTTCTTTTAACATGCTCCTGTCTCCCTCAGGATCTTTGCAGTTTCCTCTTTGAATGGCTAGCTCCTTTTCTTCCTTTAATAAGGTCTTAGAGGTCATTCCTTGACTGTCCTTCCTAAAGTAGGTTCCTTTTTTTTAATTTAAAATTATTTTTTATTGATGCATAACTGATGTACATAGTCTCAGGGTACAAGTAATAATGTAATACATTCATGTAATTTGTGAAGATCAAATCAGTATACTTGGGATATCCATCATCTTAAATATTTGTCTTTTCTTTATTTTAGAAACATTTGAATTATTCTCTTGAATTATTCTCTTTTTTGCTGTTTAGAAATATAAATGCGGCCGGGCGCGGTGGCTCAAACCTGTAATCCCAGCACTTTGGGAGGCCGAGACGGGCGGATCATGAGGTCAGGAGATCGAGACCATCCTGGCTAACATGGTTAAACCTCGTCTCTACTAAAAAAAAAAAATACAAAAAGCTAGCCGGGCTTGGTGGCGGGCGCCTGTAGTCTCAGCTACTTGGGAGGCTGAGGCAGGAGAATGGCGTAAACCCAGAAGGCGGAGCTTACAGTGAGCTGAGATCCGGCCACTGCACTCCAGCTTGGGTGACACAGCGAGACTCCGTCTCAAAAACAAATAAATAAATGTATAGTAAACTATGGTCACCCTACTCCTCCGTTTCATAATACTTGGTACAGTTTGCAGTTATTTTGTGTTCACTTCTTTTTCTCCTCCACTGGAAGAATATAAACTCAGTGAGTGCAGAGACTGGGTCTGATCTGTTCACCGTCATATCTCCAGTGTTTTGAAATGTCTTGCTTGGCATGTAGCAAGAAGTCATTAAATATTTATGAAATGAGGCCAGGCACGGTGGCTTACATCTGTAATCTCAGCACTTTGGGAGGCCTATGTGGGAGGATTGATTGAGCCCTGGAGTTTGAGACCAGCCTGGGCAACATAACAAGGCCCCTGTCTGTACAAAAAATTTTAAAAATTAGCTGGGCATGGTGGCATGCGCCTATAGTCCCAGCTTACTCGGGAGGCTGAGGCAAGATTGCCTGAGCCCGGGAGTTTGAGGTTACAGTAAGCTATGATTGGACCACTGCACTCCAGCCTGGGTGACAGAGTCCCTGTGAGAGAGAGACAGAGAAAAAAAAAGTATGAAATGATAGAAGGAAAAGGGAAAGAGAAAGGAGCACTTTTTTTTTTTTTTTTTTTTGGACAGGGTCTAACTCTCTCACCCAGACTGGGGTGCAGCGGTGTGATCATAGCTCACTGCAGCCTCTATCTCCCAGGCTCAGGTGATACTTCCGCTTTAGCCTCCTGAGTAGCTGGGACTACAGACACATGCCACCGTAATAGAGTTAATAAATAACTTACTTATTTATGTAGAAATGGTCTGGTTCCATCACCCAGGCTCAAGCGATCATTCCACCTCAGCCTCCTGAGTAGCTGAACTACAGGCAGGCACCACCATACCAGGCTAATTTTTGTATTTTTTGTAGAGTTGAGGTTTCGCCATGTTGCCCAGGCTGGTCTCAAACTCCTGAGCTCAAGCGATCTGTCTGCCTTGGCCTCCCAAAGTGCTGGGATTACAGGTGTGAGCCACTGCGTCCAGATAACTATGTTATTTATTTTTTTGTTTCTAAATTGTCTCCTCCACTAGCATGTAAGATTCATGAAGGTAGCTTCTTTGGTTTACTGTATTTTCAAGAAAAAATTCTAGCTCCTAATGAGCTGATTATGTGTTGAAAAAATGGGAAGAAGAGCTTAATTGTTTGTTTGTGACGGAGTTTCACTCTTGTTGCCCAGCATGGAGTGCAATGGCGCGATCTCGGTTCACTGCAACCTGCGCATCCTAGGTTCAAGCGATTCTCTTACCTCAGCCTCCTGAGTAGCTAGGATTACAGGCTTGCGCTAGCATGCCCAGCTAATTTTTGTATTTTTAGTAGAGACAGGGTTTCTCCATGGTGGTCAGGCTGGTCTTGAACCCCTGATTTCAGGTGATCCGCTTGCCTCGGCCTCCCAAAGTGCAGGGACTACAGGCATGAGCCATCTCGCCTGGCCAAGCTTAATTATTTTATATGCTTACTAAAGATTTCCTTTGGATAAGATTTGCAACATCTCTGTTCTTACGGTTTTTGAAAATTTTGAAAATTACTATTTTATAAATGTTGAAAACCCTAGTACCTATGTGACTCCATGAATTGAAACAGTTTCTTTCCCCCAGTTCGTTTAGAACTCATCAAATTGAAGCGGCTCCAACCAACTCTGCAAATGATGGATTTAAGGCAAATCTTGTCTTTAAGGAGATTGAGAAGAAACTTGAAGAGGTAAGATTTGTGTAAAATATTGCCAGGAAGGACCTTGAGGCTAGAGGAAGCAGACACAGGTTTCAGGTGTTGCCACGCGGTGGTACAATTGAAAATTTATATCATGTTTTCAATTATTGAGTGTGGTTAGATTTCTGAGTTTCTATTAAGGCTTCCTTGTAATTCTAAAAGAAATGCACTTCAGAAATGTATAAATCTCCAGATTTGAGCTAAAAAACTATGATAAATACTGTTAAAATTGTCACTCTTTTCTAGGTCCTCTTTGTCAGAGGGTTATTCAGTTATGGGCAAAGTTCAAATGTAAAGGGATTCTAGTTTATTTTGGTATAATTTCCTTTGAATTAAAAAGGTCTTACTTAAAATCATTCCAAAGAATAATATTTAAAACGAGCCTTTTTTGTACATAGATCAAAATTCTTTGTAAAAAGAAATTGTGGTTTGATTTCTTAAAGTAGTTAAAATTTTTTTTTGTTTTAAAAATGATGCTAGGGTAAAAAATTTATACTATACAGAAATGTATGTTTATGAATAATATAAATTTTATACTATACTTTTGTTTTAACCTTTTAAACAAAAGTTTAAAATCTCCCCAAATTCTGCCACTCAGAGTTTACTGAAATGTTAACAGTGGTTAACATTCTTTCAGACATAGACATCTCTCTCTGTGTATATTAACTTATAGTTTTAAGCTAGGGTCATATAATACCTGTTGTTTTGTTGTTTTGTTTTGTTTTGAGACAGGGTCTTGCTCTGTCGCCAAGGCTGGAGTGCAGTGGTACCATCTTGGCTCACTGCAACCTTCACCTCCCAGGTTCATACAATTCTCGTGCCTCTGCCTCCTGAGTAGCTGGGATTACAGGCGCCCACCACCATGCCAGTCTAATTTTTGTATTTTTAGTAGAGACAGAGTTTCACCATGTTGACTAGGCTGGTCTTGAATTCCTGACCTCAAGTGATCCACCCGCCTTGGCCTCCCAAAGTGCTGGGATTATAGGGGTGAGCCACCACGCCCACCACAACACCTGTTGTTTTTTGTTATACTATATATGCTGATCTATTTTTTATGTACAATAATTAGTTCTTGATAGGTAATAGTCATACTAAGGCAATCTAAAAATAACTCTCCAGGCAAAATTGATATTTATTTCATTGTTTTAAACTTAGAGGAATCTTGGTATCTCTTTCTTTTTTTTTTTGAGACAGAGTCTCACTTTGTCTCCCAGAATGGGAGTGCAGTGGCATGATCACGGCTCACTGCAGCCTTGGGCCCCTGGGCTCAAGTGATCCTTTCACCTTGGTCTCCCAAAGTGTTGGGATTACAGTCATGAGCCTCTGCTTGGATGTATTTCATTATTGATTTTAGATCTCAGACCATACAAGGCATGGTTACAGCCATAATCACAATGCAAATTACACATCTATTAAGGTGATCAAAGTGGGCTCGAATAAATAGAATGTTTAAACTGTATTTCACTACATTAGAGTCATGGTATGAAAGGCAAACATTGTGCTTATCTCATAACCCTTATTGTAGGCCAAAGGACTACTTAATATCTGAGATGATTGCACTGTGGATGGGAATACAGGTGATATAACTGATGTGTCTTGTGAAAGAACCCAACATTCCCAGGACTTTCATTATAATCTGCAAACATCCTGAGGGAGAGCAGGGCTAGCCATTGGCCTAGAAGCCGCAGACCTGTCCTGCAACCATCTTGGGATGCATCCACATGGGGCTACCTATTTTATAACCTATGTTTTTCTTTGGACAGTATGTTCCATGGCCATAATCTAAATCTTTACCCTCTTTTTTTTTTTTTTGAAACAAAGTCTCGCTCTGTCACCCAGGCTGGAGCTCAGTGGCACCATCTTGGCTCACTGCAACCACCACCTCCCTGGTTCAAGCGATTCTCGTGCCTCAGCCTCCCGAGTAGCTGGGATTACAGGCACGTGCCACCACACCCAGCTAATTTTTTATTTTTAGTAGAGCCAGGGTTTTACCATGTTAGCCAGGAGGTCTCTATCTCCTGACCTCGTGATCTGCCTGCCTTGGCCTCCCAAAGTGCTGGGATTACAGGCATGAGCCACTGTGCCTGGCCATTTACCCTCATTTTTAATACATAGTATGTATTCATATGTATTTGTCATCATTTAAATAGCTTACTGTGATGAATATCAGGTTGTATTTAACATTTTCAAGTAAAACGGTGCTGTAATAAATTTCCTTTTGCACTCATATTTAAGTATTTAAGCTATGATCAATTTAATATAAATAAAGGAGGAAAATTGTTGGGTGGTTGGCTATGTGCATTTTGTATATTGATACATATTGCCAAACTATACCAGAAAGAGGGTACTAATTTACAAACATTACCAATTCATGAGAGTGACTATTTTTTCATTTTAAAAAATTTATTTATTTTTATTTTTGTAAAGATGGGGTCTTGCTGTGTTGGAGAGTAACTATTTTTACTTCACACCTCTGATACTGTGTTAGCTGGTTTTTAAAAAATCTTTGGGCCGGGCACAGTGACTCACCCTTGTAATCCCAGCATTGTGGGAGGCTGAGGCGGGTGGATCACCTGATATCAGGAGTTCAAGACCAACCTGGCCAACATAGCAAAACCCTGTCTCCACTAAAAACACAAAAATTAGCCGGGCATGATGGCGCACACCTGTAGTCCCAGCTACTAGGGAGGCTGAGGCAGGAGAATCGCTTGAACCCAGAAGGCGGGGGTTGCAGTGAGCCGAGGTCATGCCACTGCACTCCAGCCTGGGTGACACAGCGAGACTCCACCTCAAAAAAAGTAAAATAAAATAAAATAAAAATAAAAAGTCTTTGCCAACCTAGTAGGAAAAAATATCTCATTGTTTCTTGAACTTCTTTCATTATAAGTGTTCCTATAAAATGAAGTTGCACTCTATAAAGTCTCAGCTTAAAAGTTTTGGTTTTTTAAAATGCTGCCAATATATTCCTGCAGAAGAACACATAGGATAGTTGTGTCTGACAAGTTGCTTCATTTATTTCAACCCTATTCCATCTGAAAAAAAATCAAATAAATTAATGTAGAGACTATCTACTATGAAGTGTGAGGTATGGCAGTGTATCAATCATTGAATACTTCATTCCTGGGATTAACAAAGTAGAGTGGTTTTTATTTTACAGTATTCTTTTAGCCTTGCAAATGTATGCCTCTTGCTCCATTTTTATTCTTTTCTCTATAACCTCCCTACCAACCTTGTTCCCTTGTTTCTTTCTCCTTCCCACGATGGTCAGTTTCCTAAGTGTTTGCAGCACTAGAAAGTTAAAGTCTTGGAATCTTTTGTCAATTCATGCATTTTCTGCATTAGCAAAGGCAGCCTGGCCAAAGATTTTATTTCCACTTCTGTCTTTGTTAGCAATTCTCCATTGCCCTTCTTTGAATTTTGTCTTAATTTTTTGTCCCTGTTAAGTCTGTGATAGAACCTACTCCTTAACCTTTTGCCTACTCAGAAAAAAGTACTTTTCTTCAAGCAAGGAGGCACTCAGAACTTTCTTAGTACTAATGATCTCCAATTTCACAACTGTATTTTATTTTCCCTTTTAACTCTCTCTCCTCATCAGTTTCCTTACCCTTGCTCACTCCCCTACTTCAATTGAAAATGTTTTATTGTCCAAGGGATGTGATTTTATAAGAGGATCAGTTGTTTCTGAAAAGTAACAGCAAGTACAAATTATTCTCTTATCTATTTTAAGGAGGTGGGAGGATAAACAGTAAGGTTATAGGAATTTCTCTTCAAGTATGCAGGTAGAATTTCTAAATGTTTGCTGGTGTTTTCCTGCTGTAACTTGTTGGTGTCTGCACATAGCTGTATTCCTGAGGCACTGTGCAAGCAGATGGCATGGATGCACCTGGAAATAGTCATTCATGGGCCTCTGGCCCTAGAGGAAGCCTTCCTCTCTCAGGTGGCCTAGCACACTAATGTTATTAACCCCCTCTCATAGATTATTTCCACAGAACCTTGAGAGAGAAAAGATTTTAAGGAATGTGAAGACTTTGAACTTTCTTCGTTTTATGGTGGCAGATACAGCTCTGCTGTCATTGGCTAAAGTTTAGAAATATTGATGTGACCTACCGTTTCAGTGTGGTATGGTCAAATGGAAGTAGCATTGAATTTGGGATGAAAGCAACCTGGGATTGAGTTCTGGTTGTACTACCCACTAGCCATATGTCCCTGCCTCTCAGGGAACACAGAGTTCAGTGGGACGAGAGACATGGAAAAATATTTCCAGAAAAAAGTAACATGGGTTTATGTGCAGAGGGCCATCGAAGTATCTGGTGGAGATAGAGACTCCTTCCCAAAAGAGTTAGCATGTGAGCTGAGACTTGAATGAGGAGGTCAGGGGTGGGAGTGGAGGCTAGGAAGAAGTGAGTGTCCTGGGATGGGGTAGGAGTAAGGGCATGGAGGCATACAAGCACATGGCACATAAGTTCATGGAATTCAACATGTTCATGGAATTCAAAGATGAAGAGGAAGAGAAAGTGGCTGGAGTTCAGACAAATATCCTTCAGATCATGAAGACTCTAGGATAATATGTAAAGACAGACTTCATCCTGTTGACGGTGAGGAGTCACCAAGAAGTTTAAGCCTGAGAGTGCCAGATGGATATGTTAGTGTTAGATGGACTACTTGGCAGCAGTATAGAGGAGAAGCATTCTTAATCTTTATGAGCCTCAATTGCTTTTTCTGCTTAATGAGCTAATATTAATGTCTGCCCAACTATTTGTATGGTTTTGTGAAGATTAAAGAAATTATATATACAAAAGTATTAAAAACTTGAAGGCCCCTCAAAATAATTAGTATTATTGTTAGTAGTTTTTTCTACAGTTAACTTAAAATAATTTAAATGAGCTCTTTTAAGGGAAGCCAACATAAGAGAATTTCTTTTTCACTTAAAAGAAAAACCTGACAGTCATTTTCATTTCTTGGTTTAACTAGAAATTACTGGTAGTTAATTTCAGGATACTCATATGTAAGAGATACCTCCATGACTATTGAGATAAGTAGTCCCTGACTAAATATTTTAGGGCAAAACAAGTGTTTTGTCCTAAGACCCATGTCCAAGATTCCAGGTGGCTCTCAGGGGATCTACCTGTATATAAGAAAAAGGTTGACATACTGGGCACAGTGACTCATGCCTGTATTCCCAGCACTTTGGGAGGCTGAGGCGGGTGGATCACTTGAGGCCAGGAGTTCAAGACCAGCCTGGCCAACATGATGAAACCCCATCTCTACCAAAAATACAAAAAAATTAGCTGCGTGTGGTAGCGTGTGCCTGTAACCCCTGCTACTTGGGAGGCTGAGGCAGGAGAATCGCTTGAACCCGGGAGGCAGACGTTGCAGTGAGCCGAGATTGCACCACAGCACTCCAACCTGAGCAAAACTCCATCCCCCCCCAAAAAAAAAAAGGTTGACATACCCAGTAGGATGACTAAAATAAAAAAACCAATAACAATTGTTTGTGAGGATGTGGAGAAATTGGAAACCCTCATTAATTGCTGGTAGGATTGTGACATGATGTAGCCACTTTGGGAGTGCCTTAAAAAATTAAACATGACCTTATGACCTAGTAATTCCACTTCTAGATATGTAACCAAAAGAAATTAGGAGCCTGTGTTCACATAAAAACTTGCACAAAAATGTCTGTAGCAGTATTATTCATAATAGGAAAAAATGGAAACAACCATCAACTGCTGAATACATAAACAAAGTATGTTACACCCATACAATGGAATATTATTTAGCCGTAGAAAGGATTGAAGGAGGCCGGGCACAGTGGCTCATGCCTGTAATCCCAGCACTTTGGGAGGCCAAGGTGGGTGGATCACTCGAGGTCAGGAGTTCGAGACCAGCCAGGCCAACATGGTAAAACGTGTCTACTAAAAACACAAAAACTTTTAGTACTTTTTTTGGCACGTGGTGGTGCATGCCTGTAGTCCCAGCTACTTGGGAGGCTGAGGTGAGAGAATCACTTGAACCAGGGAGGAGGAGGTTGCAGTGAGTCAAAACATGCCACTGCACTCCAGCCTGTGTGACAGAGTGACTCCATTTCAAAAAAAAAAAAAAAAAAAAAGGATTGAAAGACTGATCCATGTATGCATCAATGTGGATAAACCTTGGAAACATCATGCTAAGTGAAAGAAGCAGTCACAAATATATTGTGTGATTTCATTTATATGAAATGTCCAGAATAAGCAAATCTGTAGAGACAGGAAGTAGATTAGTGGTTGCCAGGGGCTGAGGGGTGGAGGAGACAGGACATGACTGCTAACGGGTGTGAGTTTTTTTGGGGGTTAATAAGAATGCTCTAAAATTAGATAGTGGTTTTGGTTGTACAACCTTAAATATACTAAAACAACCACTGAATTGAATACTTTAAAAGCATGAATTTTATAGGATATAAATTATATCTCAATGCTGTTATAAAACAAAAACACAACAAAAAGAAATAGTAAACTTAGGCCAGGCTCTCTGCATACTTAGAAATAGAGATTAGTATCTAATGTCAGTTTATGAAAGTTCCTCAGGGGCAGTAATTATTTGAGTATTTCAGGTACTTATCACAGTGCCTGAACATTGTAAACACTTAAGTCTTTCTTAAAATAATTAATATTATGAGGCTGGGCACGGTGGCTCACGCCTGTAATCTCAGCACTTTGCGAGGCTGAGGCGGGCGGATCACCAGGTTAGGAGATCAAGACCATCCTGGCTAACACGGTGAAACCCCGTCTCTACTAAAAATACAAAAAATTAGCCTAGTGTGGCGGTATGTGCCTGTAGTCCCAGCTACTTGGGAGGCTGAGGCAGGAGAATGGTGTGAACCCGGGAGGCGGAGCTTGCAGTGAGCTGAGATTGTGCCACTGCTCTCCAGCCTGGGCGACAGAGTGAGACTCTGTCTCAAAAAAAAAAAAAATTAATATTATGATACCAAAAGGAAGAATTTTGTGTGTAAATTGTTGCAGATATGTAAGGCCGAAATAAAGAAGATAGGAAATAAAAGCTATTAGAAATTAAAGAGAACTCAACAGGTAGCCAGTTCCAAAATAAACATTAGAAGATTAGTATATTTTCTATATATTTGCAATAACCTAGCCATAAAATGTAATGCAAAGATGTGTTATTAACAAAAACAATATGAAATACCTAAGAATAAACTTATCAAGAAATGTATAGAAGTCTATGTTGGGAAAAAAAAAAGACAACATTTTCCCAAAGGACATTAAAGAAAAAGTGAAGGTTTACTATATTCATGGATGGGAAGACTTAATATTGTAAAGATATTACCTCTCCCCTAAACAGATCTGTATATTTTACGTAACCCCATCCAACTCCAACAACATTTTGTGAGAATAACTAAGTGATTGTAAAGTACATATAAAGGAAAATGTGTCCAAAAAAAAAAAATCCAAAATAACCAAGAATATTTGGAAGAGAGGAATTATAATTGAGATTTGCTGTGTCAAAGAGTAAAGTGTATTATAAAGCTACAATATTAGCACAGAAATAGCAGCTAGATCATATAATAAAACATCATCAACAAAATGCTAACATTCATTGAGTATACTGTGTGTTGTGGGTATTTACATAATTCTCATACAGGTCTGTAAGGGTAGTTACTGTTTTATTCCCGTTTAACAGATAAGAAAACTGAGATTCATACAAAAATACAAAAAATTAGCCGGGCATGGTGGCAGGTGCCTGTAGTCCCAGCTACTCGGGAGGCTGAGGCAGGAGAATGGCGTGAACCCAGGAGGCGGAGCTTGCAGTGAGCCAATATCACACCACTGCACTCCAGCCTGGGCAACACAGCGAGACTCCATCTCAAAAAAAAGCGAACTGAGATTCAGAAAGGTTTAATAACTTGGCTAACTTGTTGATAACAATCAACAGGGTATTGGTTAAATAAAATATGGTATACTTTTACAATTAAAGACTATATGTGACCATTTAAAATTATGTAGAATATTAGTGACACAGTAATTAGGATAATTATATTAAACAAAAAAGTAGATTATAAAACAATATGATCCCATTTAAGATATATATATATATATATAAAGGTTTATATATAACATATGTATACTATATTTTATTTAATCGGTGCCCTGTTAATTGTTATTCAGGCTCATGCTAACTTCTGGCCCTTATCACAATGCTGTGAATAACATTCTCATATCTAAATATTTTTACAGAGCCTCATTTATTTAAGGGTAAATACCTAGAATTAAACTTTGCTAATTAAGAACACCAAATCTAGGTATCAAAATAGGTTTGAATTCTTGCTCTTCCTTATACTTCTACAAACCTAGCCAAGTTATTAGACCTTCCTGAATATATATGTATATAATATATATATAGCATATATATCATATATAAATCTTATATATATATCTTAAGTGGGATCATATTGTTTTGTAATCTACTTTTTCTGTTTAATATAATTAAACAGATCCCATTTAAGATACATATATATATAATCTTTTCTGTCTGATATAATTAGACAGATCCCATGTAAGATATATATATATATATAATCTTCTCTGTTTAATATAAACAGATTCCATTTAAAAGATATATATCTTAAATGAGATCATATTTTATAATCTACTTATTCTGTTTACAGAAAGATTTTCTTGTTTTTGGTACAAAACCCATTTTTTTTCTCTGCACATATATGTACCAAAAATGATTTTCTTTGATAAAATTATGAATGATTTTGGCCGGGTGCAGTAGCTCACGCCTGTAATTCTAGCACTTTGGGAGGCTGAGGCAGGTGGATCGCTTGAGGTCAGGAGTTCGAGACCATCTGGCCAACGTGGTGAAACCCTGTCTCTACTAAAAATACAAGAAATTAGCTGGGCATGGTGGCGCGTGCTGTAGTCCCAGCTACACGGGAGGCTGAGGCAAGAACATCGCTCAAACCTAGGAGGCAGAGATTGCAGTGAGGCAAGATCGCTCTACTGCACTCCAGCCTGGGCGACAGAGCAAGACTCTGTCTAAAAAATAATAATAAATTACAAATGATTTGTATTTTCTTCTTGTTTGTTGATATTTTCTAATTTTTCCACAGTGAAATAAATGTTCCTTCTCTAAGAATTTTTTTTCAATAAAATTATTATGTTGCTCTTGTTTTTTTTAAACAAGGTATGTGAGGTTGTTGTCATTCTTTCATTATTCACCCTGCCAGCTGGCTTAGCTGCTGCTCTGTGCTCCTGCAGTCCCGTGTTTCCCTTGATCCCAGTGTATTGTCGTAGTGATTATAGCATATTGTTATTACTTACTTTTCTGACTCCTATTTCTATATACTTGGTGCCTGTAACAATATTTGGCTCAATAAATGCTTCAGGAAGGAAAGACTGGGAATGAAGGGGAAAAAAAAGAGGAACTGAGGGAGAAGGGAAACCCCCTTGCAGAGATATAGGTTTGAGGTTTTTTTTTCTGTATTTAGGCAGCTTCTTTCCCCAATATCCAAAAGCAAGTGGTGGATGGTATATTATTCATATAATTCTTTATACTGATAGAGAAAATGAGTTGAACAACAAGAACAAAAAAGGCCTTGATTTCAGAACCACTTGTCTTTAAGTCCTGATTGCGAGGAACCAAAAATATATGTAAGGCTAGCTGTGGTAGCTAACCCCTGTATCCCAGCACTTTGAGAGGCTGAGGCAGGAGGATTGTTTGAGCCCGGGAGTTTGAGACCAGCCTGCGCAGCATAGGGAGATTCTGTCTCTATACACATATACACACATACACACACACACACAGAGATCCAGATCCTGTCTCTACACACATACATAAACACACACACACACACACATTCAGTTAACCGGTTGTGGTGGCACATGCTTGTAGTCCCAACTACTTGGGGGAGGCTGAAGTGTAGGGATTGCCTGAGCACTGGAGATTTACCCTGCAGTGAGCCCTGATTGTGCCACTGCCCTCCAGCCTGGGTGACAGAGTGAGACCTTGTCTCAAAAAAAAAAAAGAAAATAAAACAATATATATATATAAAATTTATATGTGTTTATATAGATACCATTTATATGCTTATATGTATGTGTATACACACACATACACACAGAGAGAAGGGAAGGTGGGGATCTTTACATTTAGAAATGCCAGAGTGAATCTTTCCCAAATTATTGAAACATATGAGGGCTATTTTGGCAGAAAATGCTGCCCTGTCCCTCCTTCCCTTCCACCAGTTGTATCTAAAAAGGCATTTTTGGTTTTTTTTGAGACAAGGTTTTGCTTTGTTGCCCAGGCTGGAGTGCAGTGACATGATCATAGCTCACCATAACCTCGACTCCTGGGCTCAAGTGATACTCCCATTTCAGCCTCCTGAGTAGGTGGGACCACAGGCATGCACCACTATGCTTAGTTAATTTTTTTATTTTTAGTGGAGACCAGATCTCACTATGCTGCCCAGGCTGGCCTTCAATTCTTGGGCTCAAGTGATCCCCCACCTCTGCCTCCCAAAGTGCTGGGATTACAGGAATGATCACCATGGCTGGTTTTACAGCTAGCCTTACATATATTCCACATTTATTTTTAATAAAAGACTTGGCAGATGTGGGAGTTGTTGCCTGCTTGCCTTTCAGACTTTTCTGGGTAAAAGATCATAAAAGACCTTGGGGACTGCTCCCTGGCCCAGATACTCATATCATGTATCTATTTAAACATGAATTTGCTTGAGGAGAAGGCCAGAGAAATGGACTTAATGTAACCCCAGTGTTATTTTTCTTTCCAGGAAGGGGAACAGTTTGTGAAGAAAATCGGTGGTATTTTTGCCTTCAAGGTGAAAGATGGCCCTGGGGGTAAAGAGGCCACCTGGGTGGTGGATGTGAAGAATGGCAAAGGATCAGTGCTTCCTAACTCAGGTTAGTTTGGGAATGACTTCATTTCTAGGAGCACTGACAAGTTTACAAAGGCTGTCAGCTGGGAAAATGGGGGTCTGCTCTACTGTTCCCCTACAGGACTGGCTTTTCATGTTAAAGAACCAGTGAATTCCAGGGAACAGGAACAGGTCAAAGCCACCTCCTCCCAAGGATTTGCAGGCTCCATCACAGAGTTGCCAATCTTAGGCTTTGGAATTAGGCAAACTTGGGTTGGAGTCCCGTCCATGCCATTCACATATTCTGACCTTGAACAAGTTATTTAACTTTTCTGAGACTCGGTTTTCTCTTCTGTAAATGGGCTTAATAAATGGCCCCTTTTCATAGGATTGGTATGAAGATTAAGAGGATTCTCTCTTAATTAACCTGTAAAGCACATGGTCCAATGCATGGCTAGTGGCCTTGGAAGACCTATCTATAGTCACTATCGCCAGTTATTCTCATCCAAATCTTTCTTGAACCCACTCTAGTCAGCTTTTGTCCTCATCACTATCCCTGGACTGTTCCTGTCAAGGTCACCAGTGACTACCACATTGCTAAATTCAGTGGTTAATTCCCAGCCCTCATGATATTACACTTACACGTTTTCCTTGCCTACTGGCTGTTCCTCCTTGGCCTCTCTTGATGGTTTCTTTTTGTCTTCAAATTTCTAAGCATTGGAGTGTTCCAAGGCTCAGTTCTATTTGCCTTAATTCCTTGGGGATCTTATCTAGTCCCATGCTTTGAAACAGTTTCTACGCTAATGACTGTCTTTAGCGTGGACCCAGCCACTGAACTACAAGGTGTATATCCAGCTGCTTAACTGACAAGTTTACTTGGACACCTAATAGGTATCGCAGAGCTAACATGTGAAACTGAACTCCTGATCTTTCTTCTTCTCCCCTGTAAGTGTGTGCTCCTCTTGCTGTTATCCCATTCTTGGTAAATTGCTCCTGTGTCCTACTGGTTCCTTGGTCTAAAAACCTTGAAGTCATCTCTGGCCATTTTTTTTCTCTTACACTCCACAGTTTAACCCATCAGCACATCTTGTCCTCCTCTGTAGCCACCACCCCCCTGGTCTAAGCCAGCATCATTGTTTTATCTGGTCTCCCCACTTCTATTCTTGCCCACTACACTGCACACCTGCCAGAGTGATCATTTAAAAACTTGCCGAATTGTTACCTTCCTCTGCTCAAAAGCATCCAATAGCTTTGTCTCACTGCAGGTAAAAGCAAAGTTCTTAAAATTGTACTGTATGATCTGGTCCCAGTTTTCACTGTCTTACTATGTATGTCCTTGCTCACTTGGCTCCAGTAACACTGACTTTTTTGCTGTTGGCATGAATGTGGGATTCTCTTGGTTGGGGACTTTTCTACTCTCTGTTCCCTGTCTGGAATTACCTTCTCCCAGGTATCCTTGTGGCCTATTCCCTCCTTTCCTTTGGATCTTTGCTCAAATTTCACCTTCTCAGTGAGCCCCTCCCTAACCACCCTTTTTAAATTCTTACCCCCACGGTGAAACCCTGTCTCTACTAAAAATACAAAAAAATTAGCTGGGTGTAGTGGCGAGTGCCTGTAGTTCCAGCTACTCAGGAGGCTGAGGCAGGAGAATGGCGTGAACCTGGGAGGCGGAGCTTGCAGTGAGCCAAGATCACGCCACTGCACTCCAGCCTGGGCGACAGAGCGAGACTACATCTAAAAAAATAAATAAATATATATATATATATATATATATATATATATTTATCACCCCCATTACCATTCCCTATTGCCCTTTTCTGCCTTATTTTTCTCCATAGCACTTATTACTATCTGATATACCATGTAATATTTTACTTACTTTCTTTTTGTCCATCTCTCTCACTTGAATTGTAAGTTCCTTGAAGACAGAGCTTTTTGTCTGAGGTATACTGCTGCATTCCCAGTGCTTAGAATGTACCTGACACATGGTAGGCCTTCAAAAATGAATAATTTAAAAATGGACAACAGAATGAATGAATGGTTCCGAGTAAGCATTCAGTAAGTGGTAGCTGTACTCTACTGTTATGCTTCTCTTGTTGGAGAGAGCCTAGGGTAATTTAGAAACACTATGGATTGGGACCAGCTTTTTGGAGGGCTTAAAATGCCGTGATAGGGGCTGGGCAAGGTGGCTCACACCTGTAATCCCAGCACTTTGGGAGGCCGAGGCAGGCGGATCACAAGGTCAGGAGTTCGAGACCAGCCTGGCCAACATGGTGAAACCCCATCTGTACTAAAAATACAAAAAATTAGCTGGGCGTAGTGGTGCATGCCAGTAATCCCAGCTACTTGGGAGGCTGAGGCAGGAGAATTGCTTGAACCCAGGAGGCAGAAGTTGCAGTGAGCCAAGATGGCACCACTGCACTCCAGCCTGGGCAACAGAGCAAGACTGTCTTGAGAAAAAAAAAAAAAATGCCAATGATAGGAACTTTGAAAGTCATTTGGTATATAACCAGTATACCAAAGCTTTTTAATATGCATTAGAGCTTCCTAAATAGAAAAGTGAAGTCAGAGCTGTGTTTTAGAGGATGAAACTGGTACATTAGACCTGAAGAATTAAAAGGGGTGAGATCAGAAGCAGAGAGAGCCATCAGGAGGATAGATGTTGCCACTGTCTAAGTGCGTGGAGAGGATGGCTGGCCTTTGTGTAGGCAGTGGGAAAAGTGAGTGTTGTGAGAGTAGATGTCAGAGATACTAGAGGTGAAGGTAATGGGACCTGGGAATTGTATGGAAGAAGCATGTCTGTCAAAAATGGTGAAATTTCATTACTGACACATTTTTGAGGGAGGTCCTTTTGGAAAGGACGACGTAGGAGCACAGGTGGAAGCAAGGTTATCTCTAGTAAGAAGGGATGGATGGAAACTTCTTTCTCTGAAAGTGCAGGTAAATATTCAGGGGCATTTTGAGAGGAGAGGAGGTCGGAAAGCTCCTGGAATGGAGTATAGAGCTTGGAGTGTGGAGAAAAAGTGAAGAGTACTGTTAATGTACATGGTTGAATAAGGGATTGATGAGAGATGAATGAAAGAAAAATTGAGCAGTAGTTAGGGCATCTGTCTAGTGTGGGCAGCATGACTTTGTTGTGGAAGGTTCCTGAATTATACAGAGTCCCTTTTTTTCCTTCCAAAATGAATGGGCAAAACAGTGATCATAACTGCATTCTATGAGCCGCCACTCTAAGGTGGTGTACAAAGAAAAGCTAAAGGCTTTATCTGGATTCCAGCTTTTAGAAATAGAACTTCAGGAATTATATTAGTGATTTTTTTTTTTTAATGACTGAAGGTTAATGTTACTTTTGTATTTAGATATGCCCATACTGATATTAAGGTTGTTTTAAAAAAATTTCTCCTTCTCCTCCTATTTTGCTGTTGTTGATTGATAGGGTTGGTTTGTTATCAAAGATCATATGCTGATGGAAAGCTGTTGAATGATTTTGGAAAAGCTGTGTTCCCTCCAGATAGGTTCTTGCCATGTTCTTCCCACATTAGGTGCTGTACCCCAGACCCCAAGGGATCTTACCCTGGGGCAGGATAATTTCTGCTGAAACTGACACTTGTTGGCAGCCAAGAGTGGTGCTGAAATACAGACTTACCAAGAAAAGCCATCACTGGAAATTGCCAGCTCCTTTTACATCAACCAACAAATGGCTATTTGTTAGAGATTAGCTACATTAAAGCATTAATAACCTGTCCTAGTTTGAACCGGCATCTTAAGGAGAATTGCTAGTTCATTTGGCATATGTTAGGGGGTTTGTTTATTGTTAACAAAGTAAGATTTACTTAAATGTATTTTGTAAGAGCTTGGTAATGATTATTGAGATGAATATATTATGGATTTGTAGATTTTGTGCATTTTCCATCATCTGTTTTTGCTGCCTGGGTACCTTTTAGTATCTCCTCCACGAGTTCTGCCTTTGCCTCATCTCCTTTGAAACAACTCATATAGCATATATCCAGGAAGCCAACTTTGATTAATCTAACATAAGATATTATTCCTTCATTCTTTTATTCTGCCCCTTCAGCACCTTGAGTTCTCAACTTTCTCCCTTTATGGGCAGCATGATACAGAAAGCTTCAGGGTCTCCTAACCCCAAGGTGCACTAGAAAGAGCATAGCCTTTTAGAAACACCCAAAACTGGGTTCAGATCTAGGCTCTGTCACTTAGAGGGTATATACCTTCCCTGAGTCTAGTGGTCTTATCTAGAATATGATGAGAATAGTTTGTATCCGTAGAACGGTTGTGGGGATTAAATGAGATAAGGAAGATAGAGCACCTAGTAAGTGCTCAGTAAATCATTGTTTCCTCCCCAACCATATGTTAAACATTAATTGTGCTTAGACATATAGGTTTGTCTAAGGCTCCCAAAAGGACTTTGAAAACTTGGAAACCATCTGGGATTCATCAAATGCTGATAAATCAGTGAAGGCACAGTTAAAACTGAGCTGTTGAATGTTTACATACTTCCTACAACAAAAGGAAGCAATAGAGCATAGGACTTGGGAGTATGAGCTTTGGCAACAGGAATCTGCATTCAGATGTAGCTCAGCTACTTACTAGCTATGTGGTCTTGGGCAAGTTATTTGGTCCCTCTGACCCTTATAGGATTGTTATAAAGATCAGATGAGACCCGGTATGTTGAAGTGTTCAGCATAGTGAGAGCTCACTAAATGCTGATATTACAGCAGTGGCAGTAGCAGATTTTACTTCCTGAAGCCCCTTTCAATGACCAAGAGTCCTTTCTTGGACTGTTAGGACCAGGTCCAATGATCTCAGTTTGTTTTTTACCTCGTGCTCTTTGACGTTATATATCTGCAAGAGAACTGGATTTTCTAGGCTGTAAATTTGTTTATTTTTTAAGGATTTAGACCTTTTTTCCAGTATTAAGAGAAAATTTTGTTAGCAGCTAAGTTAGGATAACCATTGAATCTCAGTCTTTTTAGGGGCAATCCCTGAGTTGTAAGACATATAATAAAACCTTTTTTTCTATCTTGTTTCAGTTATTTAATAACAGAGGCATACTATGGTTTAACAGTTTATTCTATTTCTTTTTTTTTTTGAGATGGAGTCTCACTCTTGTTACCCAGGTTGGAGTGCAATGGTGCGATCTTAGCTCACTGCAACCTCCGCTCCTGGGTTCAAGAGATTCTCCTGCCTCAGCCTCCCGAGTAGCTGGGATTACAGGCACCCGCCACCATGCTCAGCTAATTTGTGTATTTTTAGTAGAGGTAGAGTTTCACCATGTTGGCCAGGCTAGTCTTGAACTCCTGACCTCAGGTGATCTGCCCACCTCAGCCTCCCAAAATGCTGGGATTACAGGTGTGAGCCACTGTGCCCGGCTTCTATTCCATCTCTTTTGTTAAGGTACAGGTTATCTGATTAGCTATTATGCCATAATTTGATCATCTTTTGAAATTCACATAATCTATTAAATTTATTCAACAAATGTTTATTGATTTCCTATGTGTCAAGTACTCTTCAAGGGCCTGTGGATATATCAGTGATCAACACTGACAAGGGCTCTGCCCCTTGAAGTTTTCATTCTGTTGGACAAATACAGACAGAAAACATATACACATATAAGTAGAGTAGTTTCAGATCAGTGCCCTGTGAATAAAATGTGACTTCATTTCAGGGAGAGGCCAGGTTTAATTTGAGCTAATTCTTAATGAGAGGAGGAGCCTACTGTTAGAATCCTATTGTTATATTAATTGATTGCCTAAAACGTTGACTGCTGAAAATGTTGATTTCTTGGTGAATTTTTCCTTTTGCACTTGAAACCTCTCATTTGGACAAGGTAGACACGGCTGATTTAACAATGAGGTATTAGTCTTTGTTGTCCAGTCTTTTTTCCACTATTTCACTTTGATAATAAAATTAATATTTTAAAAGCTTTGTATTATTAAAATTGCATACACTTGATGTAAAAAAATTAGAAAAGATAGACAAATAAAATGAAGAACTACCCTGCCAAAATTCCACTGTCCAGGTTAGGAGTTGGCAAATTATGCCCTGCAGACCTAGCCTACCACCTGTTTTTACGTTTTGTGTTTTGTAAAATTTTTATTGAAGTCTAGCTTGTAGTAAGGGCATAATTCCAGAGTGTACCACATGATGAATGTTGACAAATGAATACACCTCCAAGATTAAGACACAGAATGTTGCCAGCACTCCAGAAGCCTCCCTCCTGCCCGCCTGCTATCACTATTCACTCCCAAAAGGAACCATTATTTCGAATCCTATCACCATAGCTTGATTTTATTTATAGACCAATAACATTTACTCTTTTTTAGATCTGGCTTTTTTTATTCAACAGCATAAGATTCATTCATATGGTTGCATGTGGCAGTAGTTTGTGTTTACTATGCAAATACTCCAGAATTCATTCCTAGTGCATTTGATGTATCTTTGCATTGTTTCAAGTTGGGGGCCTGATGAATAATGTTGTTATGAATATTCTTGTAGATGTCTTCTAGTGGACATTTCCGTTGTACTTATTTCCACTGGACATGTACCCAGGGCTAGGTGATAAAGTACAGGATAGCCAAACAGGTTTTTCGTGTGGATGTACTATTTTACATTTCCTTCCACATTATATGAGAGTTTTAGTTCCTCTGCATTTTTGACGGTACTTGGTACTTGCCAGGTTTTTTTTAAATCAGGGTAATTGATGTACAATTAACAATTAACAATAAAATCAACCCTTTTCAGATGTATAATTCTGTGAATTTAGACAAATGCATACAGTTGTGTAACTATCACCAGAAATCAAGATATAGACAGACTGTTTCCATTACCCCCGAAAGTGTCCTCATGTCCCTCTATAGTCAGCCCCCTCAGGCCCTTTCAGCCACTAGTTTGATTTCTCTCCCTGTAGTTTTGCTTTCCCTAGGAAGTCATACCCATGAAATCATACAGTATGTAGCTTTTTGAGCCTCCTTCTTTCACTGAAATTTATTCATGTTGTTGCATGGATCATCAAGTATTTTGTTCTTTTTTGCTGCTGAATGGTTACCCGTTCACCAGTTGATGCACATTTGGGTTTTTTCCAGCTTTTGGCAGTTATGAATAAAGCCACTATAAGCATTCACATGCAGGTTTTTGTGTGGACATAAGTTTTCATTTTTCTTTGGTGACTACCTAGGAATAGGATTGCTAGTTCATGTAGTATGTGTATGTTTAGCTTTATGTGAAACTTCCAGACTGTTTTCTGAAAATGGCTGTATCATTTTACAGTCTTTCTGATATTATATTGACCTTTCATTTGTTTCACTTCCTCACTAATGCTGGGTATTGCCTTTTTTTTTTTCTTTTTTAAATTTCAGCCATTTGTTCTAGTAGGTATGTGGCACTCATCATGATTTTAATGTGAATTTTCTGATGGTTAAGGAAGGGAAGCACTGTTTCATGTGTTTCTTGGCCATTTGGAGATCTTTTATATAATGCCTATATGTGTCATTTGTCCATTTTTATTTTGGCTCGTCTAACCTTTTCTAGTTAAGCAGTAGGAGAGTAGGAGTTTTTTGTTTGTTTTTTTTCCCCCATAATCCACTGTACCTTCGACAGGAGTTCTTCATATAGTCTGGATACAAGTTCTTTGTCAGAGATATATGAGTTGCAAGTATCTTCCTCTGACTGCCACCTGTTTAAAATAATTTTATTGGAACACAGCCAACATTTGTTTATATATTATCTATGGCTGCTTTTGCACTAAAGGGCAGAATTGAGTAGTTGTGATAGAGACCTACTGACCTGCAAAGCCTAAAATATTTAGTGTCTGATCCATTACAGAAAGTTTGTTAACCCTCGATCTAGATAACCGTATTCATTTTCTATTATGGTATAACAGATTGCCACAAACTTAGTAGCTTAAAATAATGCACACATTTATTAGCCCACAGTTACCTTGGATAAGTAGGCTGAGGACAGCTTATCTGGGTCCTCTGCATAGAGTCACACAAGGCTACAGTCAAGGTGTTGGCCAAGGCTGGGCTCTCATCTGGAGGCTTCACTGGGGAAGGATCCATATCCAAGTTCATTCAGGTTGCTGGCAGAATTCATTCCCTGTGGCCTTGGGAATGATAGCTTTCCTCTTTTACTGGCTATAGGCCAGAGCTGGTCCTCAGCTCCTAATGGCCAGTTCCCTGCCACATAGCCCTCTCCATAGGAAGTCCGTAACATAGCAGTGAAGTCATTCAGAGCCAGCAGGAGAGCAAGAACAAATCTGCTAGCAAGGTGGAATCATTTAATGTAACAAAATCACAAGAGTGACATCTCATTATCTTTGCCATATTCTGTTAGCTAGAAGCAAGTCACAGGTTCTGCTCACACTGGAAGGAAGGGGATGTACACCAGGAGGGTCACCTTAGAGTCTGTCACAGTTACTGTTAGTAATATATTGGTGTCTTCAGTTTACAGATGTTTTTCTATATTTATATAGTTGAATTCTGTTTTTAAGCAAAAATGGCATCATACAGTTTATTTTGTAACTGGCATATATAATAATATCACGAATAATGTAACATGAACATTTTTTTATGTCAGTAAATCCAGATGCATGTCATTTCTTATTGTGGTTTATATCATACCTGACTATTTGAATATACCATAATTTATTTAATCAATTCCATCTTGTTAAATATCAGGATTGCTTGTGGTTTGTGTCACATTTTACCAGCCTGCCATAGAAGTATATGTGAGTGCCCATTTCCCCACACTGCCTCAGTGCTGGTTGTAATTCTGTTGCAGTCAGTGGCTTTTGACAAAAATGTATATATGAAACTGAACACCTCCTTTTTTCCTTCCTTCTCCTGTGTATCTGTTTTAGATAAGAAGGCTGACTGCACAATCACAATGGCTGACTCAGACTTCCTGGCTTTAATGACTGGTAAAATGAATCCTCAGTCGGTAAGTATGATGGAGCTTATATCCTGCTAGTAGGTAGGTTTTCGGCCCTTTCTACTCCATCTCCTGACTCAGACTCTAAAGTGCAAAGTGGTCAGACACACAAAACTCTGCAGCGTTCCCCAAACAAGTGACAGATGTCTGTGGAGCAAGCTATGTGCCAGACACTGTCTTGTGTGCTGGAAGTGCCCAGAAGAATAAGAAATAGTTCCCAAGCTCAGGGCATCCACAGATCTGGAAAAGAGTCAGTGCAGCCAGAGATCCAAGGTGCCACACCTGACTTGTGGTCAGGGGAGGATGAAGGCAGGAGCAGCTATATCTCTCTGGGCCATCAGGGAGAGCCCCACAGAGGAAGCAGCTCTTAAGTTTAGTGCCCAGGTGGAAAGTAGGAGTGTTCCAGCAGGAGGGAGCGGTGGCATGAACAAAGGCATGACCTTTTACATTCTATTTATTTGCCCATGTTCTTCTTTTTGCCTGACCTGTCCTTACCTGACAAATGATTTGTCTTTCAAAGTTAGCTCAGATGTTATCTCCAAGGACCTCTTTCCAAGTTGCTGCGGAGCTGTAACCAGTCCCTCTCCTGAGCCACTTACTGGACTGCCAGCTTAGTGCCTGTTGTGTTGTGTTAGTCATGATATGCCTCTCTCTCTTCCCTGTTAGACTGTGAGTGTCTCAAAGCGTCAAAGCACATCTTATTTGTCTTTATGTTTCCAGAATTTAGCACAGTCTCTGACATTTTTAGGTATTCTGTAAACACCTGTTGGACTAAATTGCATTTGTCTAGAATGTGTTTATGCCTTGTATAGATTTTCCTAGTCCCCAGATTGTCAAGGGTCCTCTTAGATTCTTCAGCTGCAGTGTTGAATGGACTTGATACAGTGAGCTTTCTGTCAACTTGATATACTGAGCTTTCCATTAAAAAAGAAACTAAGATGTTTCTTTCCAATGTAACTTAATTTTTTTGTTGTCTCAGTCTGGTTTGTTTTAGGTCTTATTCCTGTGGTTCTCTGGTAATTTGCAAGATTGGATAAAACAACTAAATCTCACTCCCACTTGCTTTTTTAAAATGCTTTTTCTAAGTAACCAAGCACATTTTAGTTGATGCCATGACAAGTGAGATTTGTATCTGTGATGTTTCTGCTGAATACACACCATTGGCACTGACATTTCCACTGAGCTCGCTCCAGAAATCTAGACAGAACAGAGGCCACCAGTATAGGAGCTGGCTGTCATCCTGCTTCCCACCCACTGCACATGCCATGCACAGCTCTGGCAGGCTGTTCAGACTTCACACATCAGCTGCCTTCATTCTCTCAATTTATCTTTGTACTGCCCATTTTGGGGGCAAGGTGTCAGCTTATTTTCCTTCAGCACCTGTTAACACCCAAAGGAATTAAAGATAAAAATAGCAGACCTTTCTATTAATGTGCTAATGGACTTCCCTTATGCTCAGAGGATTTCCAGAGGATTTGACTGGAAATCGTTAAATGCAGTGGAAATTCTAATTTCAGTGTTTGACTCCAGCAGCAAGCATACATGAAGAACACCTAGGGGCCAGACTGAAATCATCTTTATGTATGGACTCTCTAAAGGGTGAAGATTCATGTTTTCTCCATTGTTAGTAAATAAAAAGTGATTTTCTTTGTTAACTTACAAAGGGGAAAGGTGGTGAGTTTCTCCTGTACTACTGGTCCGTATTTTTTTAATGATGTTTGTTCAATATATTGTGTTCTGAGACACCTGACCTTTAAGCCATCAGACAGAAGGCTTTGTGCCATATTTAGTTTGTCCAGACAGAGGAGGGGGAAAAAAAGGAATTAGTCACCCCTATCAGGAGGTACAGAAAAAACAGAGCTCCTTACATTCCCATGGATGATGTAGAAGAGCTCCTAGCTTCTTAATGTACTGTTAAAAACCTAAGACTACCAGAAACGTTTTTTAAAATCTAGCCCTTCCATATTTTAAACATTCAGTTAAAATACTGAGATCATGGCAGGGAAATTATGCTGTGTTCCCAATTTTGCTATTTCTCTTAAGTTTTCCTGGGATTTTGTTACATGGTAAATTTAGCAAACATCATGTGATCTAATCCCAGGCAGTTGTTAAATGGAACAAATTGTGGCTCTGCACTTGAGATTGGTTTGATTCTTCTTATTGAGCCAAAGAGTAACACAAGCACCCCATTCTCAGCAGGCTCTGTGTCCTCTGTAGGGATAAGTCCTTTATCATTGGTGGCATTTCATCCACATGCACGTTGGATTGAACCCCAAGAGTTTCTGTGTTTTTTGTGTATGCTTTTTCTCTCAGCAGCCTGCTAAAAATTTCAGTTCATATTTCCCACCTACATGGAATGTTTTAAAACAGAATCAGTCTAGTAACCCACTTTGAGGAGGACAGGTAAAAACAGGCTCAATTTCTATGAGAAATTTGGGAAGGCTGCTCCTTTCTGCTGCTCTGCGAAAAGTGTGGCCTTTTCAAATTCTTTTGAAGAATCTGGTTCCAAATCTATTGTAGAAAGCCAAGTTTCATATTTTAGAGAAAGTCATGTGACCTGGATAAATAAATGATCTCAGGGCTAGATAGTATAGAAACATCAGCAATCTTAAAAACACCGAGTAATGAGTTTTCTTTCTTCTTTACAGGCCTTCTTTCAAGGGAAATTGAAAATCACTGGCAACATGGGTCTGGCTATGAAGTTACAAAATCTTCAGCTTCAGCCAGGCAACGCTAAGCTCTAAAGAACTCCCTTTGGCTACTTTGAAAATCAAGATGAGATATATAGATATATATCCATACATTTCATTGTCAGAATTTAGACTGAAACTACACATTGGCAAATAGTGTGGGATAGATTTGTTTTTAAATGGGTGTGACCAATCCTGTTTTTCCTATGCTCTGGGTGAATAGAGCCTGATGGTATACTACTGCTTTGCGGAATTGCATACAACTGTGCATTACAAAGTTAATATGGTAATTATGGTCTGGGGTAAAATTGAGTTTCAGAATAAAATTAGGAACAGTAAAATCCAAAGAACTATGTAAACAAAAAAGCTTTTGTTTTGCTTACAAAGTATATTTAAGGATTATTCTGCTGAAGATTCAATTTAAGAGTTTTCCTTGGGAGAACTAAGTAAGAAACACAATGCCAACAGCTGGCCAGTAATTAGTGTTGTGCACTTAATGTCCTTAATCAATTTCTCAATAGTTCTTGAAATTAGTGAGATTAAGAAAAAAGTCTAAAAATTCTGCATTTCATGCTATCAGAAACAGTATTTTCTTCCCAAATCAAAATAAAAGAAATATGATCAGAGCTTGCACACAGGCTTGTTTTTAAAATAAAAATATTTTTAAAACGGGTTTCCTTCTTGAAAAATCAGTGTATTAGTCATAAAACACTATCATTAAGAATAATTGAACAATAAAGTTTGCTTTGAGATGCACAGTTTTCAAATTATAATCTCACTTCAAATATATAAAGTCCTCAGTCCTTTGTTACAATATCCTTTTTCATGTAAGTTTAATTATCTGCATTTATCTTTTTTCCTAGTTTTTCTAATACTAATGTTATTTCTTACAATTCAGTGAGATATGGGATAAAATAATGCTTTGAGAAGAATGTTTAATAGAAAATTAAAATAGCTTTTTCTGGCCTCTCTTATTTATATTATGTGTGTTCTTCTTGCTCAGGGTTCTCTAGATAATGCAGAATAAAGAGAAACATTGGGGGATTTATAAACTGAATGTTATCTGGACATAATCACTAGTTTTTGACTGGGGAGGCAGTGTGGTATAATAGAGCACTTGACTAGGAGCCAAGAGACTTGCTTCTCTTAGGCAAATAACTGCCTGCCTGGACCCGTTTGCTAAACTGTTAGGAGATTTAAGTAGATGATCCAAAGGTACCTTCTGCTCCAAATCCTGTGAGTTTCTTCAGAGCCCAGTAGAATGGTTTGGGAATTATCCAGGCCCCGCCTTGCTGTTGTTGTAATTACTTCACCCAAAGGTGGGCAGAGGTAGAAAACAAGCTGGCTTCATTTGTTTAGGTGATTGGAGCCCTTGCTAATATAGTCAGGACTATGGATCAGGTCTCCTAAGACCATTTAGCTTTGCATGTTCTGTGACCAGCAGAACAGCATTTGGTGGTAGGGCAAGAGGATACGTTAAGCCAATAGAAGTTGATCCCAAGTCCCATAAAATGAATTCAGAACACAGACCTACTTCCTAATCATAGTAGCTTCTTACTCTGAGAAGAAAAAGACTTCAAGAAAAGAGTTTCAACAAAATGTCTGATTTCTCTGTAGTTTGGATTCACTGCTTCATTCTGTCCTCACTTATCCCACATAACAAGAGATACCTGAAATAGGCTTTAGGATAAACCTCAAAAACAAAAAGGAAAAACAAAAACTGGTTCTCAGGGTAGGAATATGTTCATATAGGATGTAATTTGTGTGCGTGATAGAAAAGTACTTAGTGGTAAAATAGTTTGATTTTTTTCCCCTTCTGGTATTATGGTTTGGAGGAAGGAGATTAAGTTTTAATTTGAGTTAAAACTGCCGTTACTAGTTGTGCTGCTTGAAGAGATCAAGTCTCAGTTGCCTGATTGATAAAGTGGAGATACTAATATTGGCCTCCTAGGATTATGAGACGCTAGAGAGATAACACGTAAAGTACCTACAGCAGTTGCTAGTTGAGGGTAGTCATTCAGTACATGTGAGTTCCCTTGCTCTTCTCACCATTAGCAGCACCACTTGCTCCTGGGATATGTGATTCCTGGGATATGTGATAATGATGTTTGTAGTGTTATGTCCCACTTCTGGAGTCTTTCATTTGTTCATTTAACAGGTATTTATTGAGTGCCTACCATATATAGAAGGTACAATCTCACCGGAGATACCAGTCAGCTCTTTTTCTCAAGGTGCTTACATGGGGAAGACAGTCAAAGAGACAATTATTATTGACTATGAAGTGCCCAGCAGGAAATGGTTAGGGTGCTGTGATAAGCAGTCATAGTGAGGGACCTTGATAAAGTAGTTAAAAGAGATGTCTTCGAGGAAGTAATTTTTAAGCTGAGATCTGAAGGTTAAGAAGGAGCAAACCATGCAAAGAACATTGCATGAAAGGGTAGAAACAGGCTTGACTTGTTCCAAAAACTGCGAGGGGGCCAGTCTGAGTGGAATAGTGAGCAGGAAGGACAGGCCGGAGATCAGATTGCTAGTTCTGAAACACAGAAGCTAGTTTCATTGGGATTTGTTCATTATGGTAAGGCTTTTTTTGTATTTCATTCTTAGTGAAGTCAGGAGCTGTTGACAATATAGCTTTACAGGTGTTTATTTCTTAGGCTACATATTCATCTTGCCATCATATCCTAGGTCTGGAACCCAGACTAATGGAGTAGCCACTACCTGGAACATCATGACCATCATGGCAGATGAAGAGAAAAAGGTGAAGTGCATGTTGGCTCTTAAAGCTTCTGCCTGAAGTGATACATACCACTTCTGCTCCCATCTCCTTGACCAAGGAAAGTCACATACCCCACCTAACTTCAGATACTTAACATGTACCAGAAGGAGAAATTAGAGTTGGAATATTGGTGAAGAGAAATGATGACCACCAGAGGACTGCAAACGTGAATGAAATAATTTAACACTATAGCTGGTGTGTGGAGAATGTACTGGTGGCAGAGGGCTGGAGAATGGATGTTGGGGTACAAGAAGATGGCGTCCTGGACTAGGGTGTCAGCAGTAGAGATAGATGTGGAAAAACAGGCAGAAGTAGAGCTGACAGAACTTGGTAACTGAATGTCAGGGGCCAGGGGAGGGGGGCGGTGACAAGAATGACTTCTAGTGATGGGCCAGCCGAATGGTGGATCGTGACTGGACTGGCAGTGAGACAAGCAGGTTTCAGGGGGAGTAGTTGAAATAAGCTCTGCTTTTGAAATTTTAACTTGGAGATGCCTGGGAGATTTGCAAATAGAGATATTGAGGAGACAGTTGGATTTGACGAGCTTAGAGGTGAGGTCAGCTTGGAGACACACTTGGAAGTCATGAATATATGGGTTGAATTTAAAGCTACACGAATGGATATTACCTGGGTTGGGGAAAAGGAAGGTTGGGGTAATCCTTGAGGAACTTCAGCTTTTTGAGGTCTAGTAGAGGAGGGCAAGGGGCCAGAGAGGTAGAGGGAGAACTCCAAGAAGAGAGTATGGCCAAAATGGGAATGGCCAACTATGTCACTTGACCCCAATAGAGAGGTCAAGTAGGATGATCTCTGAAAAGTGTCTACTTGGTTAAATTTGGTGACACGAAAGTCACTGGTGACCACTGCAAAATCAGTTTCAAAACTGATTTTGAAAAAACCAGTAGAGCAGTAGGGATAAAACTATATTGGAATTGGTTTCATAAAGTTCTATGAAAAATAGGAACAGAAGAGTTCCATTTGGTAGTGATATGCTCAGTTTCCAAGTGACAAATATAGAGCAAGCACATTAGCTAACTCAGGTCTAAGCTGCGTCATCTTGAACACGCTGTTCTCTGCGCCCACCCTCACCATTCTGTCACTCCCCACTCTTGCCCCCCACCACACAGTTCACTTGGCAAATTCTCTTCATCCTTCAAGACTTACTTAGGTACCTTTGCTTTCAGGAAGCTGTCCCCATTTGTTACCCTGTAGAGCAAATCATTCCTTCCTGGTCATTTGTTTCTGTCTCCCAGCCAGTAGAGAGGTTCTTAAAGGAAAGGACTGCCTCTCATGCATCCATTTTGAGATCTCCAGCATAGTCTTGGCTGACTGTTGTTAAATGAATGAAGGAGATAGGCGAATAACAATTTTATATTCACAGAGGGACCTTTTCTGAGGATGAGAGCCTAGTCACAGAATTGCATTCTCCATTACAAAGACTTTTTGTAGCCCCGATGATGAAAGAGAACATTAAACATTTTTCCCTTAGCCTAACTTTTCCTAATTTTTCTTTGCAAATATTTGCAGCTTCCCATAACAATCTTTCAATTTCAGACTGAAACAATTGGAAGTAGTAAGAAAAATCTGTTTATTAGTGGTCTTACTATGTTTTTAAAAACTAAGTGGCAGCTGGGCGCTGTGGCTCATGCCTGTAATCCCAGCACTTTGGGAGCCCGAGGTGGGCGGATCATATGAGGACAGGAATTCAAGACCAGCCTAGCCAACATGGTGAAACCCCGTCTTAATTAAAAATTTAAAAATTAGCCGGGTGTGGTGGCACACACCTGTAATCCCAGCGACTCGGGAGGCTGAGGCATGAGAATCTCTTGAGCCGGGAGATTGCTGCCACTGCACTCCAGCCTGGGCAACAGAGTGAGACCCTGTCTTAAATAAATAAATAAATAAATAAAAAGTTGCCTGGTGGGTTCTTTCTGCATTAAAATTGTTAGTCTTGTTGCTGTACTTTTTCAGATGAATTCACACTCTCAGATTTCTACAATTTTTGTTGGATGTGTAAAGGAAAAATAATGGAAAGCATTACTAGCATGTCAAGTCCATGTAGAGGTGGGGGTATGACAAAGGAGTCGCTGAGGAATTTCAGGTCAAAAAGTCCTGTCTCTGCCTCCTGGAAGCTAAGTTAGGGTAAGGCATTTAAGCCTCACCAGCATTTAGTTTTCGTTTCTTCCTCTGCAAAGGAGGGACACTGTTGAATTTTTTTTTTTTTTTTTTTTTACAGTCACTCTCATTAGACTGTATACATCTTGAATGCAGTAATTCTGTTACTCATCTCTGTGTCTCTAGTATTAATGCAGTGTCCACCAGAGTAGCATCAATAACTGTTTCTCGGACAAATAAGGGTTAGACAATGATCATTAATGTTAATTTTAAATTATAAAATACTTTGTGAAAGGTTCAATCACATATAAGTTCCCTCTGTTTTCCCCATATATGTCATCTTAGGAAAAAAATATGAAATTAAATCCTACAATTAACAGCTTTATCTTCTGAAACTTTAGCAGTCTCAGAAAATGGTACATTTGGCCAGGCTTAGTGGCTCACGCCTGTAATCCCAGCACTCTGGGAGGCCGAGGCAGGTAGATAGTGAGGTCAGGACATCGAGACCATCCAGGCTAACATTATGAAACCCTGTCTCTACTAAAAATACAAAACATTCGCCAGGTATGGTGGCACGTGCCCGTAGTCCCAGCTACTCAGGAGGCTGAGGCAGGAGAATCACTTGTACCCGGAAGGTGGAGGTTGCAGTGAGCCGAGATCGCGTCACTGCACTCCAACTTGGGCGACAAAGCGAGACTCTGTCTCAAAAAAAAGAAAGAAAGAAAATAGTACATTTAGAACAGCCTGGTATAATGAGAAAACTTTGGGGCCCATCAGATGTGGGTTTTGGTTCTACCTGTGGCACTTACACAACTTTGGGACCACCTTGAGCTAATAATAAGGAAAGACTCTGAGACTGTTTCTTCCTCTGTGAAAAGGGACTCATAATGTCTGCCTTCCTGGTTGTTAGGAAGATGAGCAATTGTAGCTGTAATATGTCAAGCACATAGTAGGTTCTGAGTAGATGCTGCAAAATGTTATTTAAGGAATTTTTTTAACATGAAATTTATTCATTGGAACATTTTGTGATAATCTTTTTTTTTTTTTTTTTTTTTTTTTTTGAGACGGAGTCTCGCTCTGTCACCAGGCTGGAGTGCAGTGGCGTGATCACTGCTCACTGCAACCTCCACCTCCCTGGTTCAAGCAATTCCCCTGCCTCAGCCTCCCAAGTAGCTGGGACTACAGGCATGCAACACCACACTCAGCTAATTTTTTGTATTTTTTTTTAGTAGAGATGGGGTTTCAGCATGTTGGCCAGGATGGTCTCGATCTCCTGATCTTGTGATCTTCCTGCCTTCTGCCTCCCCAAAGTGCTGGGATTACAGGCATGAGCCACCATGCCCGGCCAGTGATAATCTTTTGAGTTCACATAATCAGCTGGCTTCAGAATGAGGACAATTTGCTTTTATTAACTGTTTACATCCTTATGTTTTCCTCAAGAAACATTAAAATTTAATGGTCTCTATACTTAAGTGAATGGATATAGAATTATTTAGTTTGACTTTCAGAAGGTTTGCATTTTAGCCAAAGATTAAATTCTAGCTGCCCATGCCATGATTACTTTTTGAACAGAAAGAAGTCACTTGATGTTATTGACTAGCAAAAAAAAAAAGGTAATCAGCCAGATTGTACCTCTGGGCAAATTACCCTGTGGGAGTAAGCTTGTTTAGAGACCACACTGATATGAATTAGGAATGTTGGGTATGGTACTAAACAGCTAATGAGGGGCCTGAAAATTTACGAGCTATTAGGAACCACAGCCACGTCTGGCCAAATTTTAGAGTTTTTCTCAATAGAGAGTTACAAAATCTTCTGGAACAGTCTCATATTATATCTATCTGGAGACTGCTGCAAACAAACAGCTCTTTAGTTCTTGGTAAGAACAAAGAATATTGGACCAGATTTCTGGCCCTTAAGAAATGTGGAGTCTGATTCCATTTGGCTGGAAGTTTAATTTGGTGTGGAATTTTAGCCAGACTTCTAGGGGAAATAATTTTTTAAAAATGTAACCAAAATTTATTGCACAAAGTCATGTGCATTTGGTCTATCTATTCTATTCGTGCTCATTTAAATATTTTGTAAATATTCACAGTACTGTTACCAGCAGCATGTAGTAAGTGCTTGACCTTTTTGTTTCTGAATTTATGGCCATAAACTTTTATGTAGAATTGGGGGAAATTGATTGTAGTCTGCTGTTTATTTAAATTTCAGGTAGTTGTCTAACCAACTACCAGTGATGTTTTTTCTCTCTCTGGAAGTTGTGTGATTCACCTTTTAGAATATGGCACCTTCTGTTGTGTACAGAGCACTCTGTTCAAGATTAGACACTTTATTAAAACAGAAATAGAAAATAATTAGACATGAAGACACAGTATAGGAACAACTGACTATGCAGGCTGAAAGAAGCCGTAAGCTTGGCAAAATGATACCAAGACGCAGGGTGTGATATCAGTTCACGAATGTTCAAGAGATAGAAAGACCAAAGAGGGAGAAGAATTATTTTGCTTAGTTATTAGAAGTAAGGGAAAGAAATATAGAAAGATAAATTTCAGACTGAATACCATTGAATTTCCAGACAATAAAAATCGGTCATGAGTGGACTAGAAGCTCCAACCACAGAGTTGTTCCTAGACCCAGATGGCAAAAACGGGGCATTTCATTGTGGGAGATGTACCTTAATAGTGGCTGAAAGATCATCTGAACAGGAGAAAGTGGTATTTCATTGACAGCTGCTCTTGAAGATTTTTCCTTTTGCAGTTGATCAAAATCTTTTTTTCTTCTATATGCTAGAGAGAAGACTTGAGATCTTTTTGCTTACTTGTTTATACCCTGACTGGTTCATAACTTACTTTGGAAGAAACGTGACATACCTTTGGAAGAAACAGTCTTCAAAAGAAATGAGAATTCAAAAGCTTCAAGTTTTTGTAGTATGAAAGCAGTCTGAGTTTGTTTTTTGTCTTTTTTTTCATCCACTTTTATTTAGCTTAAGGTAATAGCTAGTTGGCTGGCTACAGCGTGGGAGACAACTCTCACTGGAGTTGGAACCTGAAGACTGAGTTTGAATTCTGACCCAAGCACTCATTAGCTGGGTCACCTGAGCAAGTTGCATATCTTCCCTGAGCATCCCTTTTCCAAAATAAGGGGGCAATAAAACCATCATGTTTGCCGTGAAGATCAAGTGAAATGGTGTGTGGGAAAGTGGGTACCAGTTTTAGTTATTCATGTTTGTTTTATTTTCTATTGTTGCTGAAACAAATGATCACAAAGTAGTGATCACAAATTTATTATCTCACAGTTCTGTGGCCTAGAAGTCTGGTTGGGTTTGACTGGTTTCTTTGCTCTGGGTCTCACAAGGCTGAAGTCAAGGTGTTGCTGCCCTGGGCTCCTATCTGGAGGCTCCAGGTTAGAAGATGGCTCTGCTCCCATGTTCATTCAGATGCTGGCAGAATTCAGTTTCATGCTGCTGCAGGACTGAAGTCCCTGTACTCTTCCTGGCAGCCTACGGGTGTTTCACCTTCTAGAGGCTACCTTATTCCCTAGCTCATGACCCCCTTCATCTTTAAAGCTAGTCAAGTCCTTTTCATGTTTCAAATGTCTCTGACCTCCTCTTCTGCTTCATCTCCTCTCTCTCCAGCTAGAGAAAGTTCTCTGTTTTTTAGGGCTCATGTGATTAGGCCCACCAGGATAATCCAGAATAAACTCCCTATTTTGAAGTCCATAACGTTAGTTCCATCTGCAAAGTCCCTTTCATCATGTAACACATTCAAAGGTTTTCGGGATTAAGGTGTGGATATATTTGGGGCGGGGTAGGGAGGTATTCTGCCTATCACAGTGGTATTTTACAGTGAGATAGGAGAGTTTACAGAACATGAGATTCTTGCCCTGGAGGACTCACAATCCAGTGGGAGAAAGAGGAAAAACAGCAAGAAAGTTCCAATAATAGAGTCTGTATGAGATGTTATAGGAGCCCAGGAGACTCCTTGTGTACTTGACTTGGACTGAAGTTTTTTTCATTATTTTCTTCCTGTTCCCTGATGAGTCTTGCCTTTCATCAAGGTCCTTCAGATGGAATTCATATCCCCCAAACACCACTATGTAATTGGATTCCTTAAATGTCCAGAGAATCGAGTTGCTGCCATAGCTATTTGGGACTCTACTGCTTAATAAGGTCTTCAGCCCTCAGCTCAAAGTAGGAGGAATTATTTTCTTCTCTGATGATGAGGCATAACAAGAGCTCATTGTTCCTCGTCTCCTGTTTCCCATCATCAAACCCCACTGAGAGCCTTCTAGAACGTTCTTTACTCCTAGCTCTCTCTACCGTATCTATGTATGTCTTTCCTCCCTTCTCTTTGGAGTGTTCTTGTTTCTTATTGTTTTGATTTAGAAAGCACTTGTCCTGGGCAGTGCAGAGGTTACTGTTTAATTCTTGCCACTTGCCATTTCTATTTTAATAATGTTTCCTGGCTATTTGGTCAGGTCTGGGTGATAGTTTTGCAGTAATAGCTATCATTTACTGAACACTTACCATGTGCCAGGTACTATGTAAAGTTCTATACTTGCATTTTCCAATTTAGACATACTGTGAGGTGTAGGTACTATTTTTATATTCATTTGAACCTAGCTAGGATTTGAACCCAGCTCCAAGCTTAAAGCTTGTACTTGACACTGTGTACTTCAGTAATATCAAACAGGAGCTGAAACTGAGGGGCAGCATGAAGGAACTGAAGCAGCACAAGTAGATTCAGGGAACCTCAATTTCTAACTCTGCCTTTACAATCCTCCTGAAAGAGGATTTGCTTCTAGAGCACCAAGATTGTCTCCATTGTTACACCAGAGGCACTCAAAATGATTCCTCCTGCAGCTTGTGTCTATAGTAGCAGCCAACCACAAAGCACACGTGGGCATTGGCTCAGCATTCCACAGAAGAGCCTATTTCTCTGGGAGGTGGTGGGGACTGGATGTGTGATGTGCCGTGTAGCTGGCCCCTGAAACACCCTGGCCTTAGCAGTTAAAGGTATAGAGAATATCTTCCTCACAGGGTTAGGATGATTAAAATGTTTAAAGGATTTAGGATGCTGCCTGTCACTTATTGGGCACCCAATATGTGCTGGCTCTCATTGTCCTAAAAAATTTTTAGTTCATAAGTATTCAAGCTAGTAGAATCCTGTCCTTTTAGCTCTACTTGAATCTAGGCTCAATGTTCAGGAGAAGACACGAGATGCATCTCTGTGTTGGTCCAGGTCCAATTCTGTGAATCATACCAACTCTTGTAAGTTTGAGCTCTGAAAGGACTGGAATTTGAGGCCAAAGAAGGCAAAATATTTTCCCTCCCCATTCTTGCTAAGTGCTTGAATTATTGGTGTAATGGAAACAGACAGTCCTGGGTTCAAATCCAGGCTCTACAGTTGCCTGCTCAAGTTACCTGCCTGTTTCCATCATGGGAAGAATTTGGGCTGTGGAGAAGGGTAAACCTGGGTTCAAAACCCCAGCTCTGCCAGTGAATGGGCATTTTACTCAGTCAAGTATCCTTTCTGAGGCCATCTCTTTTCTATAAAGTGGAGCAGCAGCAGTTCTTCCTTTGCAGAGTTGTGAAGCAGAGCATCATGCATGTAGTATAAGCAGGGCATCATGCATATGGTATAAGCAGAGCATCATGCATGTAGTATAAGCAGGGCATCATGCATATGGTATAAGCAGGGCGTCATGCATGTGGTATAAGCAGGGCGTCATGCGTGTGGTATAAGCAGGGCGTCATGCATGTGGTATAAGCAGAGGCTGCCATGGGGGCACCAGCCAGTGAAAGGTCTGGAGCTGCTTTACAGGGGCCATTCATTCATTCATTCATTCAGGGTAAGGTTGAGCAAGAGGTCCCACGTGTGACTTACGTATCCTTCTCCTTCTCCAGTGGGAGGGCAGCCAGGTGAGGCAGGTGTGGGTGCCCTGCCCACAGGCCAGAGCAGGTAAGGGGAAGAGGCTTGCTACACAGTGGAGGTGCCAAGTACCACCTAAGCCCAGCCCCATTGCCTGTTCCACCGCCGAAGCCCCTGGCGCCAAACAGTGTTGCTTCAGCTGGTAGTAGTTAATGCTCCTTTTCTTGGAAACATTTGCAGCTCCTGGGAGCAATATGGTGGCGTGAGGTCTCACTGTTCACCCGCCCTATTTCTCTGTGACTGGGATCTGCATGCCCCCGACTGCGGCCCAGTTTACCATTCTTCAAGGCTCACCAGGCTGTGGGCCCAAGGCCAACAGGGATGGGAGTGGAGGGTGGGGTGGAGCGTGGGGAACTTTTCCGGGAAGAGGCCCAGCAGGGTCTTGGCTGACGGCCCCATTAGCCACGGCCCAGGACCCCAGGGTGGGAGAGTGAACGGAAAGGTACTCGTGCCTGGAGCGGTTGCAACATCCTCTGTAATGAGGCAGATACAGCTCAGAGGCACTGGCTCGAAGGACCCCTCTTCCCAGCCCTCCTTTCAGGTGTCGGGGCCTAAAGGGGGTCCAGTTCCAGCGCGGAAGGCTGGGAACTAGGAAGCGTCGTGGACTAGACAGCCCGCCTTCCCGGTCTCCCGGGTGGGGGTTCGGGGGGCGTGGTGCGGCGGCCGGGGCTAAGAGGGGTCGGTGAGACTGCTCTGCCTCCCCGCAAAGTGGGGCCCAGGCCAAGTCCCGCGCGGGTAGGGGGCAGGCCTTCTCCTGGCCGCGCCTGGGGGGACCCTACGCCTGTGTCCGAAGGAGGCCAGCGTCCAGCAGATGCTCGCGGGGGGGTGGGGAGTGGGGGAGGGGGGCGGGAGAGAGGCGGGGAGGAGAAAACCCACAACAAAACTTGCGTCGCGGAGCGCCCTGCTTGACTTGAATGGAAGGAGCCCGAGCCCGCGGAGCGCAGCTGAGACTGGGGGAGCGCGTTCGGCCGGCTGGGCGCGGCTCGGCGCCGGGGCGCAGCAGGTACAGGGCGCTGGCGGCCAGGGTGGGCCGGGGGGCCGGGGGCTGAGCCCGGGCAGCGCACTCAGACTTCCCCGCCTCTCCGGATGGCCCCAGCAGCTGCCTGGGGCGGAGCCGCCGCATCTCACCCCCTCTGTAGGACCCTGCACTGAGGGCACGGCCGGAGATCTCCTCCTCTGGAGTGCGACCCCTGCGCAGTCAGGACCCAGGCAGGGGCCTTCTCCTCTCTGAGCAGAGGCAGGTCCCCGTCCCCAGGCCCCTCCCGCTGCGCACATCTGGAAAGAATCTGAGGGCGGATGGGGGCGGGGGCTGGAGTGGGAGGACTCCGGCGGGCGACAGGGAATGTGGGGGGCAGGTGGAACTGTGTAGGGGCGGGGACCCTTGTCAGGAGAGCCTGGGCCCGGAGTAGCCCGCGTCTTTCCACGTTGACTCATCAGGCCCCCTAGCGAGTCCAACCTCCACCTCTTTACAGATAGAGAAACTGAGGCCCGGAGAGGGGCAGAGATCTGGCCCCAGGGCGCGTCGGCCTCCGGGTGGGTCCCCTCCGGGGCTCGGCTTCCCCGGCCACTGTGCCGCCACAGCTTAGTGCCAACCACTGGCGGCCTGGAGTCCATCTGTCTGTCTACTCGCTGCTTCCCAGCCGGTACAGCTGGACAGAGGACGGGGTGGGGGTCCGCAAAGCGCTAGGAGCGAGGTCCGCGCCTTTCTGCGAATGCAGCGGAAGCCCCAGGTTCCAGGTCCCCGAGCCACAGCCCGGCCTGGGGCGGGGGATGAGATCGTGGCGTTGGAATACCTGACGTGCCGTCAGGTGGAAGAGGAGGTGGTGGCGGGGCGGCGAGGCTCCTGGCAGCCTCGGGGGCTGGGGTTAGGAGAGGGAGCCGCAGCCTTCTGGAGAGGAGCAGGCGCGGCAGCAAGAGGCGAGCACCCTGGCCCGGGTGCGCACGGCACTGACTGACCTGGTCCAGGAGGCGCGGAGGATGCGCCTCCAGCGCTTAGAGTGAATTACTGACCTGTCTGCCCTTCGATTACCGGCTGGCCAGGGAAGGGGAAGCTGTGGTCTGCTCAGCTCCAAGAGGCGCCACTGGTGTGAACCGGGAGAGCCCCTGGGTGGTCCCGTCCCCTATCCCTCCTTTGTATAGAAACCTTCCACAGTGGGAAGGCAGCGGTGAGGCAGGAGGGCTCATGGTGAGCAAGGAGGCTGGCTGGTCTGCAGGTGCACAGCATTCCGAGGTAGGTCACTCAGAAGAGCCTGGGGACTGCCCTGGGAAAGACCCGTGGGGACTGGTCTGGGGGTTCTGCTCCCTCATGTCCACTCTTAGGGCCCAGGACCCAGTCTACTCTAGCCTCGAATGCAAGTTAAGAAGTGTCAGAGTCACACGACTGTGTTTCGTGTCATCTGTGAGCACACACTTTATCTCTTCTGCCTGAGTCTAGGGTAAGGGATTACTAATGGTGGCACTTTTAGGCTTGGTGTAGTCATACATGAAAGTGCTGATCGTGTCCTGCTTGGAACCCTTAATGAGTCCCTGTCACCAACACTAGCATGGTTGTGGAGACCCTTGGCCACCTAGGCCTCCCACCCTGTTGACCCTTCCTTAAACACACATCCCTCTCCTCTAGCCCCGCCCCTGCCTTTTGATCACACCCTGCCTCTGCCTAGAGGGCTGTTTCTCCCACTTTGTCCACTTGGAGAACTCCTGCTCAGTCTTCAAGGCCAACTCAAGCCTCTGGGCAGGAGTCAGAAGACCCACATTTTACTCTTGGCCTTGGCTTTCACACACTAATTTGCAAACTGGGGGAGTCAGAGCAGATCATATTGCAGATCTCAAGATCTTTTCCAACTCTGCCTTTCACAAAGTCATTCATTCAGCAAACATTTCCCCAGCATCCACTCCAGGCTTGGGGAGACAGGGGAGGCTCAGCTGAGACTTGAAGGATAAAGCCAGCCAAGGTTGCTGTGGAAGCACCCAGAAACACCCTAACCCAGCCAAGGGGGCAGGAGAGGCTTCCCTGAGCAGGGGCATTTGAGCAGGAGTTTTCTAGGGATGGGCAGCAATGCCAGCCCTTTTTGCTTGAGCTCCAAATCTGCAGAATGGGAAGACAAACATGTTGTCCCAGGATTTCTATTAGAGTCAATAAGATGCAGCTGCTTGGGGCCCAGCACCGAGCAGGTGGTCAGTCGATTTGTACTGAATTTGAGTGTAGAAGGAAGGTAGTGCTGGGGGCTGAGGATCCGCCTCTTGATTTGGGTCTCCCTTTCCCTTCCTTCTTCTAGTCCTACCTTAACCTCACACTTTGGGCCTTGAGGTTTGGTTCCCTGGTGGGGGTTGGAGGAGACGGTGGGTCCCGCTTACTTTCTCAGTAACAGTAACCCCTGCTATGTCACACCTACTTGGTGCCAGCGGTGACAGGCTGAGCCTGCTATTTCATTTAATTCTCACAAGTAGCTCCCAACTCCATTTATTAGACTAGTAAACAGAGGCTCGGAGCAGTAAAGTGACTCATCCAGGCTTACACAGCAGTCGGAATTGGAACCCATGCCCTTCTGTCTCTAAAGCTCTCCACATGAGAAACACGCACTGCTGGCTGAGCTGCCCCTCTGTCCAGGGGTCTGAGTTCTTCCTCACCAGGTGGACTTCAAACTCCTGGAGACCAGGGAGCTCCCCTGCTCTTCCCCCCACATCTCCCACACGGCTGGGTACACAGAAGGGGCCTTAGGGCGCTTATCTTGCTCCATTCTTAGAAGAGCAAGGCTGGGTACAGTGGCTCACGCCTGTAATCCCAGCACTTTGGGAGGCCAAGGCAGGAGGCCAGAAGTTCAAGAACAGGCTGGGCAACATAGTGAGACCCCATTTCTAAAAATAAAAAATTAGCCAGGTACCAGGTGTGGTGGCACATGCCTATAATTTCAGCTACTCGGGAGGCTGAGGTGGGAGGATCACTTGAGCCCAGGAGCCCAAGGCTGCGTTAGCTGTGATTGTGCTACTGCAGTCCAGCCTGGGTAACAGAGTGAGACTCTGTCTCAAAACAAAACAACAACAACAAAAAACTACAAGTAGGAAAATTTAGATGCAGATGGGTCAGTGGTATGGCCAAGGTCACACAGCTAGTAGGGCTGGACCTGCCCAGGACCTCACAGCCCTGAGAGTGGCTGGCCAAGCTGGAGGGACCACTCTCCATGCCCTGTCTGTCCTTCCTACCTCTCCCTCCATTCCTGCAGTCCAGCACCTCTCTCTCTGCCAGAGTCAGGCCCCCTTAGCCCTCACCCATCCCAATTGCACAGCCTCACGTCCACCCTGTGTCACGCTCCTGCCCTTCAGTGGTCCTCATCTTCCAATGATAAGGCTCACACTCCCTAACCTGGCCTTCACATCTCTCCTTTGTGGCCTGGGCTCGTTGTGGCAACTGTGCCTGTTTGTATCACTCCCAGTCCCTATCCCCCACCAGGCACTTGGCTAATTTTTTATTTTTAGAAATGGGGTCTCACTTGCTCACTTGTACCCAGCCTTGCTCTTCTAAGAATGGAGCAAGATAAGCCCCCTAAGGCCCCTTCTGTGTACCCAGCCGTGTGGGAGATGTGGGGGGAAGAGCAGGGGAGCTCCCTGGTCTCCAGGAGTTTGAAGTCCACCTGGTGAGGAAGAACTCAGACCCCTGGACAGAGGGGCAGCTCAGCCAGCAGTGCGTGTTTCTCATGTGGAGAGCTTTAGAGACAGAAGGGCATGGGTTTCAATTCTGACTGCTGTGTAAGCCTGGATGAGTCACTGTACTGCTCCGAGCCTCTGTTTACTAGTCTAATAAATGGAGTTGGGAGCTACTTGTGAGAATTAAATGAAATAGCAGTCTCATGAGTGTGAACTGTCTTGCCTCTGGGCCTTTGCACACACCGACCCCCTTGCTTGTAAGATCCTTTCCCTTTTGCCTGGTAGTCATCCCTTAGAATGGGATTATAATACTCAGCTTATGCATAAAGCTGCAGACCAGCACTGTCCAATAGAAATATAATGTGAGCCATAAATGCAAGTCACATATGCAATGCAACATTTTCTAGAGGGGCCATTTTTTTTTTTTCTTTTTAGTGACAGGGTCTCACTCTGTTACCCAAGCTAGAGTGCAGGGGTGCGATCATGGCTCACTGCAGCCTCAACCTCCTGGGCTCAGGTGATCTTCCTGCCTCAGCCTCCTGAGTAGCTGAGACTACAGGCGCATGCCACCTCACCTGGCTAATTTTTTGTATTTTTTGGAGAGATGAGGTTTCACCATCTTACCCAGGCTGGTCTCAAACTCCTGGGCTCAAGAGATCTACCTGTCTCAGCCTCCCAAAGTGTTGGGATTTCAGGCATGATCCACCTTGTCTAGCCAGAAGCCACATTTTAAAAAGTAAAATGAAACTGGTAACATTTATTTCACCTGTTCAAAATATTATCATGTAATCAATATAACAATAAATGGGATTTGATGTCATTAATATTAATATTAATGAGGCATCCTACATTATTTTTTGTACTACGTCTTTGAAATCCACGGACACCACATTTTACACTTGCATCTCTATGTGGACCAGCCACATTTCAAATACCCAGTAGCCACGTGTGGCCAGTGGCTAATGGAGTGGCCGGTGCAGCTGTGGCTCTCTGAAGGGCAGAAGCCACGCTGAGTCTTCTGTCTGGTCCCCTGCTCCCCGTCATGCTTGGCCTAGGGGAGAGCAGCGTAGCATTGTTGATGTGATGTGGGCTGGGAGCTCAGCTTTGCCACTTAACAGCTGTTCACTGGCTGACCCCACTGGGCCTCAGCTCCCTGAGTTGTAAAGTGGTGATGATAACATTTTCAGTATGGTGCACAATGTTAATATAAATTCAATATTTTTATGGATACCGTTTACAGATTTTTATAGACACCAAACAGAAGGCGAGGAGGCAGAACAGCCTGCCTGGTGCGTGCACAGGATATGTGAGACCAGAGTTTCTTCCCCTGGATTCTTTCCTTGGCCTTCTGCCCTGATTGAATTTGGGGCCTGGGCCTGTGCCCACACTCCCGCTTTCAGAACACCAGACTGCAGTGGGGTCAGATGGGCAAGGGGCTGCCGGCTGTTGGGCTGGCTGTGGAGTTTATAATGTGCTGCGGGAATGATGGTCTGTAGACCGGTGTTGGGGCAGGGGGCAGGGGCAGCAGGGGTGTGGCGGAGCCAGCATAGGGCTGGGCTGCTGTGGGTGCCACTCGCTGCTACCGACTGATCCCTGGAGCCTGGAAGCTGCAGGTGTGCCGGGATCCCTGGTTCTTTGCTGGGCCAGTGGCTGAGACCTGAGTCTCCATAAACCATGTGGATCTGTAGGGTCAAGTAAGCCTGGCTGCCACCCCTCCTGTCTCCTCTAGGACCTCCTACTCCTTGGGACCCCTTTTATGCTGCCCCGCCCACCCCCAGTCTGGGTGGGGAGTGGTTGTTGGTACCAGGGTCTGCTGCCTCCTCCAGATGGAGGACAAGGATCTTTTCCACCTCACCTGTGTCCCAGTGCCCAGTACAGGCCCAGGTACAATGGGCCCTTACTTCAGATAACTGGCTGAGCCACCAAGTGAGGCAAAGTGGTATCTGAAATCCCACGGCCACCACAGGGCAGCAGGAACTCAGAGGCAGCTACAATGTCTGCAACATCTTCTGGGAGGAGGTGGGCCTGGGATTGGGTCAGAAAGCACAAACGAAGGGCCAGGTGAAGTGACTCATGCCTGTAATCTCAGCATTTTGGGAGGATCACTTGAGGTCATGAGTTTGAGACCACCTGGGCAACATAGAAAGACCCTATCTCTACATAAAATTAAAAAATTTGGCTGGCATGGTGGTATACCCCTGTAGTCCCAGTTGCTTGAGAGGCTGAGGCTGGAGGGTCATTTCAGCCCAGGAGCTCAGGTTACAGTGAGCTATGATTGCACCACTGCACTCCAGCCTAAGTGACAGAGTGAGGTCTTGTCTTAAAAAAAAAGCCCAGCAAGATCTACAAGATCTAGACAAGGAAAGGAAAAGGAGCAGGAGCAGAGGATTCTGGAGTGAGCAGTGGTGTGGCAGGGGTGCAGACCATGCGCATGGAACAGACAATTAGTGAGTGGCAGGAAAAGCTAATGTTTATTGAGCACTTACTATGTGCAGTACATGCATTTCACTGACCCCTCACGGTCTTCCCACAAGGACAGTGCTGTTATCATACCCAAGGATGGGGGAGAAAGCTGAGGTTTAGACAATTATAGTCACGTAAGAGCCAGAGCTGAGGCCAGAGCCAAGGTTGCAGCTGTGGCCACTAGCTCCAGACATTAACATTATTGTCAATCTCCCCGTTTACAAAACCCTCCTAGGCCCAGGGTCTTGCCAGACCCTTCTAGCTGCTTTATGGTCATGGTTTCTGATCTGGTGGTGGGGAGAGAGGCTCAGCCTGAGCCAGGACTTGTGGCCACTCAGCTCAGGAGTGAATGTCCCCCATGCTGGAGGCATCCCCAGCAGGTCCTTGCCGCTGTCCCTGCTGCTCACTTAGTACCGCATGTTCCTATGCGTGATTGCTGCAGTGGTGACAGCAACTCCTCATCACCTAATAGCATCACCTTATCACCTCATCACCTAAAAGCCAGGTGCTTTGCGTCTTATCTTACTCCACAGAAGCTGTGTGTTTAGATGTATTATCTGCATTGTACAGACAAGGAAACTGAGGCTCAGCAAGTCAGAGGTGGGACTCAAACTGGGATTTGTGGGACCTGAGAGTCAGTGAACCTGAGCTACCAGCATGTCTTATCACAGCCCAGAGATGTCTGAGTCCCTGTAAAGAGAACCCAGGAACCCACCAAGAGCCAAGCCTACGCCACAGGACTGCTGGGACAATGACATCTTCCAGCACCTTCCTCTGTGGGCCTGAGATCATCCCCTGTACCCCGTCCTTGCTGGCCCCAGGGGCCATGCCTGGGAGTGGTCTCTGGCAGGTGGCAGTGGTCACTGAGCACATCAAGCCCTGGTGAGGGCAGCTGAGGGGATACACATCAGGAATAGGACTTGGGAGGCCATGAGGGCAGCAGCAGCTGTAGTCACTGATGTTTTCTCTGTGCCGGGCTCTGGGCTTGACCTATGTCCAGACACAGAGAGCTGCTCACAGCTCTCTGTGGGAAGAAGACACCTTTGCTATTCAAAACCCAACCCAACTAATGCTAAGCTCTGGGTGAACGCAGTCACGGGGAGCCCCAGGGCATCGCAGTGTCCTGCTGCTCCTCCTCTTCCCATGTTCATAGCACTGAAGTTGGTTCCTAGAAAAGAAAATACTGATTGCACAAGAGAGAGGAAGGGCACTCTAGGCAGAAGGAACAGCATGTGCAAAAGCCTGGAGGGAGGAGCTATCCAATAGTCCTGTAGAACTGGGGGCAGTTAAGGGGACAGTTGAAGAGAGTCAGGACCAAGTCAGGAAGACCTGAGAATGGCAAGCTGGAGAGCCGGGACGCACCTTGCCGGTGCTGGCTCCCCATGGCCTGTGGCTGCTGGAGGAGGCACGGGGTCTTCCCACACCACCAGTGCCAGGATAGCAAGGGCTCAGCACAGTCCAGCTCGTGTCTCAGCTTCCCCTTCTAGGAAATAGGGGTACAGACTCCTTAGGGTCAAGCCTGCTGAATGAAGGCTGCAGAAGGTTTTGCAGACCTGCCAGAGGACAGGGCTTTACCTCGTCCCCGGCCTCTGGAGGGCAGCCTGGTGGGGGTTGGGCAGGTGCGGAGGGTGGCAGTCAGTCATCGGCTGGGCTCTGAGGACGGTCCAGAGTGGGCCCTGCTTTGTGCTCGGGAGGGCCCCGTCATGACTTTCGAGGGCCCCAATTGTGTCCACTGTATCTCACAGGTTCCGTCAGCCCTGGCGCCCAGGCGCATCTGACTCGGCACCCCCTGCAGGCACCATGGCCCAGAGCCGGGCGCTGCTGCTCCTGCTGCTGCTGCCGCCACAGCTGCACCTGGGACCTGTGCTTGCCATGAGAGCCCCAGGATTTGGTCGAAGTGGCGGCCACAGCCTGAGCCCTGAAGAGAACGAATTTGCGGAGGAGGAGCCCGTGCTGGTCCTGAGCCCTGAGGAGCCCGGGCCTGGCCCAGCCGCGATCAGCTGCCCCCGAGACTGTGCCTGTTCCCAGGAGGGCGTCGTGGACTGTGGCGGCATCGACCTGCGTGAGTTCCCGGGGGACCTGCCTGAACACACCAACCACCTATCTCTGCAGGTGAGGTCCGCGTCGCACCCGTGGTCACGGGGCTGCCCACACACCCTTGGCTCCCATCCCAGAACCCCGACGTTCCCAGCAACCTGTTCACCAGAACCTCCAATATGTGCGGCTCTCCACTCCCAACCACAGGGTCGGATTCCTGGGGCCCTGGCTGCACCAGGTGACACCCCTTCTGATGTCCCAGTCACGGAGCACTGTGTTAGTACAATAAAACCCCCTTTGCTCACTTAGCGTCCGGGCCGGGCCAAGTGGAGCCAGGCTCTGTCTGAAAATGGACGCAGACCTGCCTAGCAGCTGACCCTCTGAATGCGCAGCCACCGTTACAAGGCCAGGAAACCCCAGAGCAATGTAGACCTGACAGAATACTGTGGGGCCTCGTAGGATGGAGTGCTGTCTCCAGCCAAGGGGCAGGCTAGAATTTGGAACCTTGAGAGGTGGGACACAGTGTCCAGACCGGGAGCACCCTGGAGTGCAGGCGCACCCATCCTCGCCTTGTGTGGCCCAGCAGCCCTTGGGAGATGGAGGGGCTGCGGCACCCATTCCCAGAGGCGATCAGGCCCGGTGCGGGACAGTGACTTGCCTTCCGTCATCCACACTGGTGGGTCTGAGCTGGCGGCCGTGGTAGCCCAAGGCCAGGGCAGCCACTGAGAGAAAGGGCCATGCTGAGCACAGCTCTTACTGTCGCTTTCTTTGCTCTTTCATCCACACACCAGCTCTCTCAAGCGCCTGCACTGGGCCTGTGGTCCTGTGTGGGGGCTGGGCATGGAGGCAGGGCTCGGGGTTCCCTGCCCTTTGGGTGCTTACAGTCAGTGGGCGAGGCAGAGACTTAAACAGATAGAGGCACCAGATGGAAATGGAAGGGCTGTGTGTGGGGCCCAGAGCAGCCTCCTAATCCAGCCCCAACCCAATCCAGGAAAGCTTCTGGAGGAGGTGGTACCTGCCCCAGCTTTCCATGTGTTCCAAGGGGAAAGGGGACTGCATGGCCAAGGAGGGGAAGGAAAAGTGGTTTCTGACTTGGGGAGCAGCTGTGGCTGCCTGTCACGAAGTGGGAAGGCTCCAGGAGCAGGTCTGGAGGTCTGGAGGAGATAGCATGTCGAGTTTGAACTGTCCATAGATGTCCATGTGTGGGCTCCCTGAAGGCAGGACCCACACAACTGTTGTGGTCACTGCTATGCCCCAGAGCCCATATCCAGACCTGGCCCAGAGCTGGCACTGGGGGTCTGCTGCCATGGGGGAGAATTCCAAGGGAGGCACCCAGCAGGTGGACTGGATTCTAGGACCGGAGCTACGGGTAGCGAATGGAGTCCAGGGCACACCCCACTAGGCTGATGCTGCCTCCTCGCAACCCCCTACCCCCTAGAACAACCAGCTGGAAAAGATCTACCCTGAGGAGCTCTCCCGGCTGCACCGGCTGGAGACGCTGAACCTGCAGAACAACCGCCTGACTTCCCGAGGTGAGGGCTGCCCAGAGCCCAGGGTCAGGGACACCGAGTGGGGCCTTGGGGGCCTGAATAATGCTGGGTGCCCGGGGGAGAGCTTGGCCCTGTGGATCTTGGGGTGTGGATGGAAGAGAGCAGGCCCGGGCCAGGCTAGCAGTGGGGCTGCATGAGAACCAGCTCCACACAGGCAAGGGGCTCCCTCTTCTTGCCTGAAACCACACGGGTATTTTTCTTCTTCTTCTTCTTTTTTGACATAGTCACTTACTTTAATAACAATACATATACCATGTTATCACCATGGAATGTAAATTCCGGTTAGACAAGATAATTTCACAAGTGTAATAACACTTTGTACATGAAAGTTTGTGTATACTGTCTGGCCAAACCAGCATGCTCATAAGTCATTCATCAATTCCATTACAAGTCATTTGTTTAGTTAAATGTTTATAATTCTTAAGGAGAAAATAAGCAACACACACATTTTTAAAGTGTTCACTTACCTTTGCATGAGTTAAAATACATGATTCTATTTCAAGATGACATTTCAAAATGATTCTAATACAACAGCAGCAAAAATATAATTCTGCAATTACAAAAGAACTAAACTAGAATCCATAAGTTATTTTCATGTTTACAATTGTGATTCTTTAATAAATATTATTACTGTGCAATTCTATCGCAAGCTTTCTAAATTTGGTTTAAATACACACATAGGTAATGTCAGTTGTGGGAGGCTTTACAAGTTATATTCCATGCACTTTTGGACAGAGTTCTAAAAGAGCCAGCCAGGCCACAAGACAGATAGAAAAAAGGTAAATTAACTGGGGAAAATAGGACCCTTATATAACATCCAAAACATGAGATTCTGTAGCAAACTGGGAATACGTCAGGGTTGGCCTGGACAACCCCGGTGCCCTCCCATCCTTGTGTCTCCAACCCTTTGTACTCCTTGCACTTGAGACTCAAAGGTCTGCCTGCCTCCTTGACATTTCCCCTAGATGTCCCTGTCTTCTTTACAACTAATTTCATCTGAACAGTTTAAGAAAGTGGACATCATCAAGTGCATTCAGGTGACGTGTTTCAAGATGTCTAACTAGGCCAGGTGTGGTGGCTCATGCCTGTAATCCCAGCACTTTGGGAAGCCAAGGCAGGTGGATCACCTGAGGTCAGGAGTTCGAGACCAGCCTGGCCAACATGGTGAAACCCTGTTTCTATTAAAAATACAAAAAATTATCCTGGCGTGCTGATGGGCACTTACTCAGCAGCCTCCAAGCTACTCAGGAGGCTGAGGCAGGAGAATCATTTGAACCCGGGAGGTGGAGGGTGCAGTGAGCTGAGATCTTGCCGTTGCACTCCAGTCTGGGCAATAAGAGCGAGGCTCCATCTCAAAAAAAAAAAGAAAAGAAAAAAGCTGTCTAACTAAAGCAAGCTCCTCCAACAAGACCAAGAGAGCCTCTCTCCTTCTAAAGCTTAGGATTTGCCCAGAATTCCTGATACATGGACTAGCCCATACCAACAGTCATGGCTCCTACAACAAAGCCTTGGGCTGCCACATGCATGTGGATCAGATAAAGGGACATTTTCATATTTCCCCTGCTCTTCAATTTGTGTAATACTTATGCAACAATGGCTGCAAAGTCTGCCATTCCAATGGGACACATGTTGCCTCTAGCTTTCTGAAGAAGTTTGGATCCCCGATCTTCATTATGTGAAAACTGGGAAACCTCTGTGTCTGTTGACATGATGATTGCTTGAAGAATCTCCCTAGAGTGAGAAAACCTCTTACACGCCAACCAGCTTCTGATCCCTCCTGTGCGCCCCAGGCGGGTGTTTCTAAGACCTGGGGGATGCACAGGAGAGAGGCTTCAGAGAAGCTGAGCTTCCAGAACCTTGTCGCAAGTTCTTCGGTTCCGAGGGCCTTTAGGACCCAAGAGTTGTAGAGTCCTCATATTTTAAAAAGATTTTGTTTTTCCTGATCATGAAAATAACATCTGATTGGGATAGAAACTTTGTAAAATAAAATGGAAAGAGAAAATTTCTCCTAATTTTGCCACTTGGAATTAACTACTATTGACATTTTGGTGTATTTGTTTCCATTTTTTAAAAGGCAGCTTTCTTGAAGTATCATTTATATACCATAAGATTTACCCAATTCAAAGGTACAATTGGCTGAGTTGTAGTTAGTGGGGCAGCCATCACCACAGTCCGGTGGTCTTTTTTCCTTTGTGTTTTAAACTCGTGGCTGAACACATGCTATGATATCACAGCCTGCTCTGTTTCTCTTAGCTGTCAGCTCGGCCGCCTCTCTCGTGTTGCTAAAGCCTCTCATTGCCCGTCATCTTACACAGCGGCAACAGGGTGTTCCATGGAGAGACGTGCCAGTTTATATAACTGTTCCCTCTTGTTAGATAGTGGGTGAGGTCCAGCATCTGGGGGTCTTGGAGCCGGGAAACGAGGGTCAGAGGCCAGCCTGGCAGGGCTCCCGGCAGCAGCCGAGTCCTGACTCATCTGCCAGATGGAGCTGGGGTGAGCCAGGTGGTGAGGAGGCCCAGAGCCGCAGCCCCACCCTGTGTGGAGCCATTCCCAGCCCAGCCCACCTGCCTGTGGACGGGGCTCTGACCTTCTGGGGCTCTCCCAGAGGGGAGCACTTCTTCCTGGCAGAAAAGGGTCAGGCTGGGTGCTCTGCCGCTGGCCTGACCTCTCAGGTGCTCATCCCCACTCAGAGAGAGGAGTCAGTCCCTCAGTAGATAGTAACTGCCTGCTCCTCTGAGCCTGGGCTCATGTGAGCAAGGAGAAAGAACAGGGCTGGGCGGGCCCCGCCAACTGCTTGGGAGGGGATCTGAGCTGCCTCTGCCTCCCCAGTCCTGGCAGGCGGCTGGTGGAGGAGGGTGGGTGCTTGCTATGCTTCCCTGTAGCGTCTCCTTCATCCAGGGCTCTGACCGATGCCTGTCCTTTGAAGGGCTCCCAGAGAAGGCGTTTGAGCATCTGACCAACCTCAATTACCTGTACTTGGCCAATAACAAGGTGAGGGGCTCAAGGCAGGGTGGGGGGGCATGCTGCCCTGTCCTCCAGGCACTGTCTTCCCTGAGTTCCATGAACTTTCACCAGGGCCTTTCTGGACTGGCTGCTGGGTCCCTGTTGCTGCTCAGACATGGCCCCGGGTTGGTGGTGGGGAAGACACGGACCCCGTGCCTATAACTCAGGGCATCAGAGTGTGTCAGGTCATGAAGACAGAAGCCAAGGCCCACAGGAGTGTAGAGGGGGAAGAGCTTGTCCCCACTGGGGAAGTCATACCTGGAGGGCTTCCTGGAGGAGATGGCATTTGAGCAGGGGCATGGAGGGTAATAGGATTCTAGGCAGGGGCCCCAGGGTAGAGGGGCACTGCAGTACAAGGAACATCATGAGTGAAGGCACAAAGGTATTCATGTTCAAAGTATTTGGTATGCTCCAGAGCTGTGTCCCAGCCCCTCCTCTCTCTCCACTCTCTGGAGGTTACCTGTGCCCTCCCAGACTCTGTCTCCCATCTGCATCATGGCCGTGTCCAGTGGCTGTCTCCAACCCTTTCTACTCCTTGGACTTGAGACTCAGAGATCTGCCTGCCTCCTTGACATTTCCCCTAGACGTCCAGTGGAAGGAAGCTACAGCTTCCCACCCATAGTCTCCAGACCCAGTCCTCCTCTGTCTTCCCAGCTCTGTAAGGGGCATCTCCAGCCACCTACGACCCCACTGGTCCAAGCCACAAATGGTGCCTCTGGGCCCTGAGCTTCCTCACCATGTCTAATCCCACTGAGGTCCTTAGCTCTTACCGCACTGACCCCCATTCCTCACCTGGACGCTTGCCTCCTCACTTGCCCCCGATTCTTGGAGCAGCCAGAGTAACCTTAAAGTCACACCCATCGCTTCTCGGCCTTTTGGCTAAGATCAGGTATAAAAGTCACCCCCGCCTATACCCCTTATCCACTCGGGATGAACCCAAGAGGACGGGCAGGGCAGGGGACAAGTCCTGAGGGCCTTGAATGCCAAGCTGAGTGCTGAGGAGATCCAGAGAGGTTTGGGTTTTGTTTCTGCAGGGGGTGGGACAGGTTTCAATTTGAGAAAGATGGCCTGGTTGCAGGGAGACACAGTGAAGGGGCCCCGGTAGTCAGCAGGCAGCAGGACCCACAGCTGGCCTCTGCTCCTCCATTGCTCTTTCGGCCCCAACTCTTCCCTTCCCAGCTGACCTTGGCACCCCGCTTCCTGCCAAACGCCCTGATCAGTGTGGACTTTGCTGCCAACTATCTCACCAAGATCTATGGGCTCACCTTTGGCCAGAAGCCAAACTTGAGGTCAGAGGTCGGGGGTGGTCTGGGCTTGGGCTGGGGCAAGGGGAGGGGCTGAGGTGGAGGCGGCCATCCTGTGTGAGGCAGAGACAGGCCTGGAAGGAGGCCCTGTGCTCAGGGCTGTGGTGAAGGGACACCCAGGGGCCCTAACAGAGGAGGACAACTTGGGCCAGGAGCCAAGGACAGAGAGTGTGGTCTACAGGAATTGTAGGGAACCAGTGAGGATGTCCCCACTTTCCCAGCCCTGGGGGGAGGGGAGCATCTTTCAACAGGCAGAACTGAGCTGCACTGGGAGGAGCGACCGCCCCGCGGCATAGGTGTGTGAGAGAGCAGGGTGGTGCGGGTGGGGTGGGGGGCTGCTGGGGAGCCGCCTCCAGGACAGTTTTGGGGGCTGGACAACCCCAGTGCCCTTCCGTCCCTGCATCTGCCATCTCACTGACTCTCCATCTGTCTGAGGACCCCAGGGCCACTGTGCATGGCCCCATCCCACAGATGGAGGTGCAAGAGGCCACACAGCAAAACTGAGCTGTGTCTGTCACAGATGACCCTTGTTCCTTGTCTTCCCTCCTTCTAGTATGTTGGCTCCACGAAGGCAGGGTCTGTCTCATTGGTCGTGTCCACTGTTATGCCCTCAGTCTAGAACAGCTCTGGCATCTCATATATATATTTATTTATATACCTCATATATGTATATGTATATATCTATATTTAATATATTATATTACATAATATATTCACTATATATTTGCTGAATGGATGAGAGTCGCCTCCTCTGAGACAGACCCTGTGCTGGCACTAGGGCCAAAGAGGCAGGCAGAGATAGGCCCTATGTTTAGGAAGTCCTAGGAACTCAGAGCCAGGCTGCGTGGGGTTGACAGGCAGGGATGAATGGGCCGCAAGTCAGGCAAGGACTCCAGGGCTGGAAGGGTCAGGGGTCGACTGAGGCCTTGAAAGGTGTGGGGGAGCCTCTGCCAGGGGTCAGGAAATCCTATTTCTCCCACTAGCTTATGGGACCACCTGTGGTGGGGCACGGCCTCCTTCTGGTCCTTGGTTCCGTCGGCTGTGTAGGCAACATCTGAGGTCCTTCTGACTCTCTACCCTTGAGTTTGGATGGAAGGAGAGCAGCCTGGGCAAGGGTTTGGAGGCTCACCAGGTGAGCTGGCGCAGGGCCCAGGGAGCCCAGGTGGGTGAGGACCTGTGCCTCGACCCGCAGGTCTGTGTACCTGCACAACAACAAGCTGGCGGACGCCGGGCTGCCGGACAACATGTTCAACGGCTCCAGCAACGTCGAGGTCCTCATCCTGTCCAGCAACTTCCTGCGCCACGTGCCCAAGCACCTGCCGCCTGCCCTGTACAAGCTGCACCTCAAGGTGGGCAGCGGAGGGGTAAGGAGGGGCACAGCAGACCCCACAGCCAGGGCACTGGGGCAGGGGCCTGCAGGGGAAGAGCTCAGGCCCACATGGGCACAGGTGCCCACATGGGTCCCTTCCTGGTGGTTTCCCAGACTCCTCTCCACACCTCATCCTGAGGCCCTGACCTTGCCCTCAGTCCTCCTCACACTCTCCTCCCTTCCCTTCATCCCCCAGAACAACAAGCTGGAGAAGATTCCCCCAGGGGCCTTCAACGAGCTGAGCAGCCTGCGCGAGCTGTACCTGCAGAACAACTACCTGACCGACGAGGGTCTGGACAATGAGACCTTCTGGTGAGTCCTTGTCTCGCCAGGTCCTTGGCGTGACCACGGGGCCCGGGAAGCTCCTTCAGGGCCAACCACCCAGCCCAGCCCCTCACACACGTCCCCTGCCCACCTTCCCTGGAGAAGGAACTTTAAGCCTTGTGCCTCTGTTGACATTTCTGTCCCTGGGAACAAGAACTATGCAGAGTAAGGCCTTCCAAGATTCCAGTGAGATAAAGAAGCATTGGCAGAGGCTGGCTTCTTGGTACGAAATATAGACTTGGGCATTCTTGTTGAAGGCAAATACATTTTCATTTTTATAAGGGATCAAGGTAGCCATAAAAGGCTATCAAAAGGTTAAACAGTGGTCTTCAAGTAAGCTCCTGTGTGTCAGAAAATGCCAGATCCTTCCTACACCAGAAAATCATTGAGTCAACCCAAGGAGCGAGGACTGAGGGCCCACAGTCAGTGAGCGGCAGAGCTGGGAGGAGCTAGTGGCAATTCCCCAGCCGCTTCTCTTGGGAATCATGGTGGAAACGAGCACAATGTGGGCCCCTGCCAACCGTCTTAATTCCCTCCCTGCCCCAGGAAGCTCTCCAGCCTGGAGTACCTGGATCTGTCCAGCAACAACCTGTCTCGGGTCCCAGCTGGGCTGCCGCGCAGCCTGGTGCTGCTGCACTTGGAGAAGAACGCAATCCGGAGCGTGGACGCGGACGTGCTGACCCCCATCCGCAGCCTGGAGTACCTGCTGCTGCACAGCAACCAGCTGCAGGCGCAGGGCATCCACCCGCGGGCCTTCCAGGGCCTCAAGCGGCTGCACACAGTGCACCTGTACAACAACGCGCTGGAGCGCGTGCCCAGCGGCCTGCCCCGCCGCGTGCGCACCCTCATGATCCTGCACAACCAGATCACAGGCATCGGCCGCGAAGACTTTGCCACTACCTACTTCCTAGAGGAGCTCAACCTCAGCTACAACCGCATCACCAGCCCGCAGGTGCACCGCGACGCCTTCCGCAAGCTGCGCCTGCTGCGCTCGCTGGACCTGTCGGGCAACCGGCTGCACACGCTGCCACCTGGGCTGCCTCGAAATGTCCATGTGCTGAAGGTCAAGCGCAATGAGCTGGCTGCCCTGGCACGGGGGGCACTGGCGGGCATGGCCCAGCTGCGTGAGCTGTACCTCACCAGCAACCGACTGCGCAGCCGGGCCCTGGGCCCCCGCGCCTGGGTGGACCTTGCCCATCTGCAGGTAAGCGGAAGGGAGGAGGCTGGGCCATGTCCATGGAGGGGGGTACTGGCATGGCTGCCCTGAGCCCACCTGTCTGAAGGGTGAGGAGAAGGGCTGGGTGGTAAGGGAGGTTCCTCTGGTATGGCCAGACTGAGCTCATGCACCTTCAGGTATCTGTGGGGATGCTGGCTAGGGCGAAGCTAGGCCTTAGGGGAGGCAGGAGATGCGTCAGGCAGAGGGTGTGGCTGGCATGCTAGGGTGAGCCCAGCCCACCTGCAGGTACAAGAGTGAGGGGCAGAGTACAGCTGGTATGGCCAAGCTGAGCTCACCACCTGCAGATACAGGTTTGAGAAGGGCTGTGGAGGCAAGGAAGGTCATGGCTGCAGGTAGGGGCCCCAGGCTCAGGGGGACCAGGGGCCAGTTTAGGTGGTATGTATGGGAGAGTCAAGCTTACCTCTTTGCAGGCACAGGAGTAGGTGTGTGGAGAAGTCTGGGCCTTGGGATGGGAGGTAGAGGGGCCAGCTTGAGCTGTGGGCCCACCTCACCCGTCTGCAGAGGGCTGGAGGTGGGGATCTACTCATGCTTTCTGGGGCTGGCCAGTCGATGTGGCTGCTGTGACCACATGGTCAGAATTAGGCAGGGATGCCTGGGCACATACTTCACTTTGGTAACAAAACCCCCAACTCAACCAGTGTGGGTGAAAGAGAAATCCACTCTGTACACTGGCTCATGCCTGAATCTCAGCAGTTAGAGAGGCCGGGGCAGGAGGGTCACTTGAGCCCAGGAGTTCGAGGCCTGCCTGGGCAACATAGTGAGACCTCATCTCCACAAAAAAATAAATAAAAAAAAGATTAGCCTGGTGCAGTGGCATGCACCTGTATTCCCAGTTACCCTGGGAGGCTGAGGTGGGAGGATCACTTGAGCCTAGGGAAAATAGAGCTGGCAGTAAGCTATGATCGCACTACTGCACTCAATCCTGGACGACAGAGCGAGACCCTGTCTCAAATTAAAAAAAAAAAACAAAAAGGAAACTCATCAGAGAACCTGGGCGGGAAGGTGGGGTGCTTCCAGGTTACAGGCTGCCCAGTGGCTACAGCAGCTCCCTGTGGGAACCCACTTCCCTGACTGTCCTCCCCTGGATGCCAGGCATGTGATGATCGGAGAACGGCCTGGGGCCTGGCTGCTGTGCTGGGGTCACTGTGGGTCTTACGCCCTTGCTCCTGGCCTCTGTACATGTGGCCCCTGAGGTCCATAAATGAGCAGTCCCACCTGAGCACCTGCCACGGCCCCATCCAGGGCCAGTGGGGTGAGATTCAGAGTCTGGGGGAGCCCTGGGCTCTGCCCATTTGAGATCTTTGGGAATGACAAAGTCTAATGGGAATGACAAGTGTGTCAGGAGGTAGGACTGTGACACCCAAACGTCTTGGCTGTGAGTTTATGTGGGAAGGCACAAGAAGCTGGGTAGGACATTCATCAATTAGAATACCAGTTTGGAGTCAGGCACACCCGGCTACAGCCTTTTACGGGTTATGTGATCTTGGAAAGATCACTGAACCTCTCTGAGCCTCTATTTCCCAATCTGGTAAGTGGGGATAGTTATAGACACCCCCTCCTCCACACAGGGTTGTTGTTAGATTTAGATAGGCTGGGGGCTTGGTGGGAGTTTTGTAAGCTGTTAAGTGCTTTGCACAGGTGGGAGTCCCTGACTCCCTTGGTCGCCCCTGCAGCTGCTGGACATCGCCGGGAATCAGCTCACAGAGATCCCCGAGGGGCTCCCCGAGTCACTTGAGTACCTGTACCTGCAGAACAACAAGATTAGTGCGGTACCCGCCAATGCCTTTGACTCCACACCCAACCTCAAGGGGATCTTTCTCAGGTAGGAGGCCACTCGAGGCCCTGTACACACCCCCGTGGGGTCTGCCCCAGCTCCAGCGGGACAGCTGATGCACGTGGGAACAGCTTGGCTCCACTGCTGACTGTGTAACCACGGCTCAGCTCTGAAGGGTGGGGACAGTCTGGCCAGGCCTGATGTGGTTCCTAGGTTTGTCAAAGGGCTTTGGAAACGTTAGAAACCAGTGCTCACGGGTGTTGTGAATGTTACTGTGGCAGAAAGGATGCCGGACAGCATCTTCCTGGTTTGCAGCTGAGAGAGCTGAGGCCCTGAGAGCGCAGGTGACTGCTGTGTCTGCAGCCATCCAGGCTAGGCCCGGGCCTCACACTCAGGGATAGATGTTCAGGTCCTCCCTGGGTTCTGGGGCTAAGAGATGGAGATTTGGAGTGATTCAGGGGATGCAGCTCCCTGAGGATATGAGGGGCTTCCATGCAGCAGAGCCAGGATGGTTCTTCCCAGCACTTCCCATAATCCCTGCCCCCAAATCAGAGAGAAGGAGACAGGGCAGAGAAGAGCAGTGTGTGCTCCCAGGAGCTCAGTTGCCCAGAAGGCCCAGGGCTTGATGACATCAGGATGGCTTGACATGTGCCTCAGGCATCTTCAGGGGAGCTGAAGCACAGAGAGTGAGGAGCCTGAGATCAGAGCCACAGCCTCCACCTTCCCACCCCTGAGTGTGGCCCTGGCCCGGTTCAGCGCTGGCCTTGCCTGTGTGCCACTCCACATCAGGCACTGCGGTGACCCCTGGCTACCGCAGCCCAGGAGCCTCAGGCCTTGGGGTTAATGCCAGGGATGGCATAGAGACAGCTCCCAAAGATGTGGCTTCCAAAATAACAGTGAGACTGTGTGCAGAGAGAGACCCCTCACTTTGCAGAGACTGGCCCAGTGCCAGTCCCACCCCAAGCTGTGGCTGCCCTGACCAGCCTGTACCTTCCATTATGCACCACGCTCTCAGCCCCTGGCCTTTCCCACCTGCTGCACCACTTTCCAGGAGGGCCGTTCCCTCCTCTGTTACCTTCTGGAGAGGCCAGTTGGGGGAAGGGAGGGTTCCTTGGGGGTTGGGCTCCTGGCACTGACTCCGCCTTGATGCTGGCACAGGTTTAACAAGCTGGCTGTGGGCTCCGTGGTGGACAGCGCCTTCCGGAGGCTGAAGCACCTGCAGGTCTTGGACATTGAAGGCAACTTTGAGTTTGGTGACGTTTCCAAGGACCGCAGCCGCTTGGGGAAGGAAAAGGAGGAGGAGGAAGAGGAGGAGGAGGAAGAGGAAGAGGAAACAAGATAGTGACAAGGTGACCCAGATGTGACCTAGGTATGTGGCCTGTGTGGGGCAGCACACACTTCTGCTCACTGCTCTTTCCCCTTCCTGATCCCGATATAGGGTCTTTCTGTCCATTCTTCACCCTCCGGCCTCTGCTTCATCTGCCCATTTAGCAAATTTATAAGAGCACTTGGGATGTACCAGGCCCTGAGTGAAAGATTGAAGCCTACGGGAGGCCCACACCTTCCAGAAGATTCTCACCCAGGGTGTGGGTGCTGTCACGGGAGTGCCCGGGGGGCACTGAACATGTGGGTCTGGGCTCAGGAGTGAGGTCTGGTCTGGAGAGAGGGCTCCAGGCATTGTCAGCCTTGAAACAATCACTGAAGCTGCAGGGAGCTGGGGAAGCTTGCCGTGAGAGAGTGAGTGAGGCGGGCAGGCAACGTGGGAGAGGAGACTGAGACAGAGAAGTTAGGAAAAGAGGTAGGAAAACCCCAGACTGCATGGCCAGAGGGCATTTGCACATGTATGTAACACAGTGCACATGTGCACATGCACACAAATGCACATGGATGCACCAACACACATACATTCATGTGCACACACGTCTCAACATGTACACACATCCACAAACCATGCACAGGCAGAATACACACACCACACTCATGCACACAGACACACATACACGCTTGTACTCCATGACATACTTGCAGGCCTAGACTATGTACATACTTGCACACACATGTGTACATGCATGTGAGTACATGCACACAAAACACCCATGCGTACCCACACACACAGGCCGTTACGAACACACCTGCATGCCCACACGTACACATGATGCGTGCATGCACAGGCCTGTCTAGAAGTGGGGGTCTTGGCTGTGTCAGTGCTGCTGAGGGGTTGAGGGAACTGAGCACTGTGGAGTGCCCACTGGATTTTTCCACCTGGAGGTTGTCTGTGACTTTGTAGCCACAGGGGAAGCTGGGGTGAGGAGAGTGGCTGGAAAGGAAGTGGGTCCAGGCACTGCAGACAAGCCTTTTGAGAAGTTTGGCTGTGAGAGATGAGAGAGGGCAGAGGTGGGAATGGGGTGTGAGGTTCAGGAAGCGCTCATTTTCTGAGCCTCACAGGAAGCAAAGGCATCTCGAGGGAAGCCCTGTGTGAGGGGCTCTGGGAAGATGCCCCAATGCACACATGCGTCTTCCACACTTCCTCGTAACAGAAGGGGCCGGCTTGGGTGCTGGTGGGAAGAGGCTGGCCTGGAGGGGGAGTTACCGATGTAGGAAAGAGCTGACTGTGAGGGCCCCCATGGGAATGGTAGAAGTTGCTGGCTTTAGCAGGAGGGACAGAGGGCAGGGTGGCTGCTGTCACAGGCAGGTTGGTAGCTTGGTGGCCGGATGTGAAGCCATGTCAGCCGGATGCCTCCAGTCTTCCGTTTTCTCTGTGCAGCAGGGAGGTGCTCCGCAGACCACAGGTATGGAGAAGACGGACAGGTGGATCCACCCACAGCTGGGTTTTCAGCCAAGAGTTCAGGACAGGAGGGCAAGGAACAAGGGAGTGTGTTGGCTGGAGGCTGGCTGCAGGCGTGGGTCCCGGGATCAGGCTGGATAAGGAAGGAGGTGCAGACAGGAGGGCTGGTGGGCAGGGACTCAGAGAAGGATGTTGGAGAGGAGCCAGGAACGATGGTGTGGTCTGAGGAGAGAGGAGAGGTGGTGACGAGTGAGCCAGGCTGGGGGTCACAGGGCCAGGGCGTAGCTGTGGGAGGGGCTGCTGGGCCGCTATTGAGTGTTGACTGAAGTAGGGCCTGGGGCAAAGAGGAACCAGAGGGGGCTGTTGAGAGCCACTTGGGTGGGTGACAGAGGGAGCCGGGAGAGGGGCGCAAGTTGATGGCGAGAGAAGAGTGTACACAGGGGTGGGTATCCACACGTGTGGAGGGATTGGCAAGAGGCTGAGCTTGGGGGTCACCTTCCTCAGCTCCCAGAGCCCGGGAGTATGAGGGTGGAGCCGTTCTCTGAGGCATTGTCCTCACACAGAGTTGGGGTTGGCGACAAGATGACGGGCCCTTCAGTGAGGACACCACAGCCCTCATGAGAGGGGCTGTGGAGTCCTGGGGTGGGTGAGAATCTGCCCCATCTCAGGTCAATTGAGTGGGGCTCTGGGAGAGGCCCCGGGGAGTGGCTGGTGGGACCCAAGGGCCTTCTGGCATGAGCACCCCACTGGTTTTGGGCTCCCAGGGCCCACGCTCCCTCCCTCCTTACAGTAGCCTGGCCTGTCCAAAGCCCCTCCAGCAGGGCTCCCACAGCAGCACCCCCTCAGCCTGCTTGGGGTGGCGGGTTTGTCCTGAGCTAGCCCCTGACTCTCTTACTTGTTCTGCAGGACGATGAACCGCTGGACTCCTTTCTGCAGCACACGCCTGTGCGCTGAGCCCCCCACTCGGCCGTGCTCACACAGACACACCCAGCTGGACACACGGGCATCTCACATGACACAGGCTGACACAGTCTCATCTCCCCACCCCTTCCCGCAGCATGTCCCACGACCAGACACGTGCACACACGTCACACCCTCACACACCCAGCTCAGCCACACACAGCCCGTTACACACTGCCCTCCAAACCACCACAGTCTCTGCCACACACCCATGACCACTGCCACACCCTCTGAATCATGCAGGGAAGGGTCTGCCCTTGCCCTAGCACACACAGGCACCCACTCCCTGCCCCTGCTGACATGTGTATGTGTGTGTACACACCACGCACACACACATGCACAAGTCATATGCAAACAGCCCTCCAAAGCCTATGCCACAGACAGCTCTTGCCCTAGCCAGAATCAGCCACAGCAGCTCGCCGTCTGCCCTGTCCATCTGTCCGTCCGTTCCCTGGAGAAGACACAAGGGTATCTCCATGCTCTGTGGCCAGCTGCCTGCCACCCTGTGGAACTCACAAAAGCTGGCTTTTATTCCTTTCCCACCCTTTGGGGACAGGAGCCTTCAGGACTGCTGGCCTGGCCTGGCCCATCCTGCTCCTCCAGGTGCCGGGCAGTCACTCTGCTAAGAGTCCTTCCCTGCCACACCCTGGTAGGACACAGGCACTTTTCCAATGGGTAAGCCCAGCGGAGGCAGGACGGGAGAGCTCATTGGGTGCTGCTGGGGTCTTGGAGCAGGAGTGAAGCAGAGGCGATGGGGCTGGGCTGAGCCAGGGAGGAAGGGCCCAGCTGCACCTAGGAGACACCTTTATTCTTCAGGCCCGTGGGGGAAGTTCCGGGTGCCTTTATTTTTTATTCTTTTCTAAAGAAAAAAATGATAAAAATCTCAAAGCTGATTTTTCTTGTTATAGAAAAACTAATATAAAAGCATTATCCCTATCCCTGCAGCCTGTGGCTATGTCTGTGTGTGCTTCCTGCCAGGTGCTGGGCTGGTGCCGGGTGGAGGGGGCAGGATACAAGCCCCTCAGTGCCCAGACCAGCAGGCATCAGTGGAAAGTTCAGTTCTCGGGGCCGGCAGAGTAGCTGCACAGGCAGGCATCCCGGGAGAAGAGGGCATAGCCCCCGGTGAGGGGGCCTGGAGGTGTGTGCAGATGGCCTACTTGGGAATAGTAGGTGAGGCCTGAACCAGCACACACGGCCTATGAGCTCACTGTGCATTCCCAGAAGTGGAGCATCCAAGCAAAGGACCTCCTGGGCTTTGGGCCTGTTAAGGGCTCACCTGGAGGGTCACGGGTCACCTTCACTGAGGGGGCGTTACCAGTGGGTTCTGTCCCTTAGAGGAGAGCAGGGGACTGGAGGCAGGCCTGGGAGCTGGAGCAGGGCTGACGTGGGGGACCAGGTCTCTGCAGACCTTACCAGGAAAGAGCTAACAGATGCACCCAGTGTGCTCCCCGCCCCAGTGGGGGACAGAGCTGGGAATGGGAGAGGAAGCCACTGGGAGGTGGTACCCAGCTCTGAGCTAAGAAAAGCCTCTGATGGGCAGAGCTGCCCCACAGTGGATTGAGATGCCCGGGAAGTGGTGACCTCCCTGCTGCTGGAGGTGTGTGAGGATGCGCCTATCAAGTCCACTAAAGAGCAGACTCCTGCCTTGTGCTGGGACAGATGCGATTGCTCAAGGGGTCTCAGAGATGTGACACTGAGAAGGGGCTGGTAAGCCTGTCTGCATGAAGGTGGAATGACTCATTGTATGACATCTGACCTCTCCCAGGTGAGGAGGCCTCAGCGAAGGAAGGATGCTCTCATGGAGGCCTACAGCCCCCAGCCCTGCAGTGGGAGGAGGTGTCCTGGGGTCATGCTCTTCCCAGACTCCTCAGACTCCGCCCCTGGGAGGAGGGCGAAAGGAGTTCAGGAGTGGGGCGCTGGGAGCAGGTGCCCTCCTGACGCTAGTGAACTGGGGGAGGCCTGTCCCCTCCTTGGGCCTCAGTGTCTTCATGGGCATCATGGTGCAAGCCCCTCCAGACCCAGGAGCTGTATCTTCTCCCCAGGGTGTATCTGGAACAGGCTGTGTGGCCAGGGCCCTTCTGCGTGCCCTGCAGGCCTCCTGGAGGCAGCCTGGGGTGGGAGAATGAGGGAGACCATCTGCAAATGTCCCTGGGCACGCCCCTCTCTAAAGCAAAGCATTCACCACAAGGAGCCAGACTGGGAAGGAAATGTGTTTCTTCTTTGGGGACTGATCTCAAGGCCCTGCCTGCAGAGCAGAGTCTAGACCACGGCAGAGAGGTCTGTCCACACTGGACAACACCCAGCTGCCCTGTGGTTATTGGGACAGGCTCCTGGGTAGGCTAGCTTGTACTCTGTCTTCTGCATGTGACAGCTCAGACAGGACTGTCCTTACTGCAGCCACCAGGACAGGCTCCTCTGCACTCTGGCTGCCCACACGCTGGCAGGCCTGTCCACACTGGCAGCCTGGACAGACCTGTCTATACTCCAGTTACATGGACAAGCCTGTTAGATTCTGGCCACCTGCATAGGCCTGTCCATATCCTGGCTGCCCAGACAGGCCCGTCTGCACTCCGGCTGCCTGTATTAATTAGCCCAGTAGCTAATATCATATTCGCTGGCTAGCATAAGGTGTTGAAGCCCACAAGAAGTAAAAAACAAAATAACTTTATTTAGTCAACACTGAATTTGCAAACACAGAAAGGAAGAGAAAACCTGACTCCACTTGGATGCACAGGCCTTTGGGGAGTTCTGACACCAGGGCTCCATCGGCAGGTCCACCAGAGCGTCCTGGCTGCACCTCCCTCCCGGAGTCCTGGTTTGCCTACCTATCCCGTGGGACATTGACCTGGATGTGTCGCGGGGGCCTTGCAACTCTAGTAAAGACATCTATCTCCACATCCAAGGAGCTTTGCAAGAGACACGTGGTGGGACAGGAGACTGGACGCACTGTGGCCTGGGGAAGGCAGTGGGGCTCGGCCCTGGGCTGCTCCCCTTGGGGAGAGCTATGTGGCTGAGGCCACCTGTTATGGGGTGGGGCCTGGGTCTGGACACAGCTACAGGCTGCCCTGTCCTCCAAGAGGAGAGGTGGGGCTTGAAAGATTTGAGTTAGTGGCTTGACCTTAACGTGAGACCTTGGACAAGTGTTTTCAGCTCTCAGGGCCTCAGCTCTGTCATCCAGAAAGTGGGGCCGGATAACCCCTGCCAGCTGCCCTCACCGGGCGCACACGGGGGAAACTGTCACAGCGGGGCCTCGGGCAATGCCGGGCCCATCACTCCCTGGTTGGGGCTCCCCCATGTGGCCTTTCCCTTCTCTGAGATCCATTTTCTGTCAAGCGGGGTGAATTCCAGCCTCTCAAGGGTGAGAAGAATGTGTGATCCTGGCCACTGCCGGCTGCTCAGGAGGGTTGGAGAGTTGAGTTCCTGCCTCAGGACTCTGCCCCTGGAGGCCTCGCCTGCCCCTGCAGCTCCGCAGGCTCAGACATTGGTCTCCAGCTCACTGATCTGGATGGTGCAGTGGTCCAGACTCACAGCGGGCGGCTCCTCGTCCTGCTCCACTTGAACGGGGACGTGGTGGGGGCAGGTGGGGCCCAGGGTGAGCTCGGAGGCCTCGGCCACACTCTTCACACAGCCATTCTGCTGGGCTGCCACAATCTCCTGGAGGCTCACTGGCTTGGTCTCGCAGGGCAGCAGTTTCTGGTGAAGGGAAACAGGCCTTGGTAGCGGCAGGAGGGAACAAGGTTAGACACTAGGGAGGACTGAGGGCCAGTGGGGCAGAATGAGCTCAGGGCTAGGAACCACAAGATGGATTTTCCTGCAGATATGCTGTGTGACCTTGGCAGGTCACGGTCTCCCTGGGCTCCTGTTCCCAAGCTGTCCTGCCTCCCACTAGAGCTGCCTTAGTAGAGAAGGGGACTTAATCCACAGGGTCCAGCTGGGGAACCAGTGGCTCCCCTGCCTGACCTCAGCTTCTTCCCCATGATGCGGGGACAGCCTTCTCCATTTGCCTGTAGAAGGAGCCTGAAGCCCACACAGCCTACACAAACCTACCAATGCTCACATCGTGGCTACACTGGACAGACCATCCCTACACTAGAGTGTAAGTTCCATGAGAGCGGGGAGTTTTATCATATTTTGTTCCACTGTTCCTCCTGTGCCTGTATCAGCGCCAGCCACAGCGGGTGCTCAATACATAGATGTTAGAGGAATTAGTCATCCTGTAACAGATGAGGAGACCGAGGCCCAGAGGCATGGAGGGAGGGATTGGCTGGAGGCTGCCCAGCTGGTTGGTGGAAGATCTGCTGCCCTGCCCACCCCGCCTGGCTCCACCCTCCTGGCAGCCTCTGGACCTCACTGCGCTCACCTCAGTGCCTGTGTCCCGAGCAAAATCCTTCCGACATATGTGGGCCATGATCCCCGCTGCCAGCGCATCACCCAGCACGTTAATCATGGTGCGGAAACGGTCCCTGGTGAGCCAAGGTGGGGGATGAGCGGTGGGCACTTGAAGGGGAGCTGGAAGAGGGCAGTGCTCAACCCACCACAGCACAGCACAGCCGGTGACCAGCTGTCATGCAGAGCCTGCAGCCAGATGGCTTCCTGGCTCCTCCCAAGCCCACCCTTTGGCATCACTGAAGCAGTTTCTTGGCATGTGGCTGTGGGTTCAGCAGGTCCCCATGCTTAGAAGTGTCAGGCTTGGTTTAATCCTCTGCTGTTTCTGTCTTGAAATTCTTTATAAGTTTTTTTTGCTGTTTGTTTTTTGAGACAGAGTCTTACTCTGTCACTCAGGCTAGAGTGCAGTGGCGCCATCTCGGCTCACTGAAACCTCCATCTCCCGGGTTCAGGCAATTCTTTTGCCTCAGCCACCCGAGTAGCTGAGATTACAGACACATGTCACCATTCCCAGATAATTTTTTTTTTCTAATTTTTAGTAGAGATGGGGATCTTGCTATGTTGCCCAGGCTGGTCTTGAATTCCTGGGCTCAAGGAATCCTCCTGCCTTGGCCTCTCAAAATGCTGGGACATATAGGCGTGAGTCATCATACCTGGCCTTTACAGTTTTTGAACTGGGTTCCACATTTTCATTTTTGAACACTGGACTCCGCAAACTATGCAGCCAGGCCTGTGCTGATGAGTAGCACACTCCCATGGTGCCAAGCAGGGCAGTCCCCAGCCTTCTACCCTGGGGAAGGGACTCAGCCCCTCACCCTGATCCCTGCTGACCCTGAAGTCAGCCTCTCCCAAAGCGCTAGAGCTGGAGATAAAGTCCACTCACAGAGCCCAGTCAACGGCAATGATGAGGGTGATGTCATCGGTGGGCAGTCCCACGGAGGTGAGCACGATGACCATGGTGACGAGGCCGGCCTGGGGGATGCCGGCTGCCCCAATGCTGGCTGCAGTGGCTGTGATACTGCAGGGGGTGGGAAGGGGAAGAGGAGCAGCAGGAGGGGCGGGATGCATTGTCAGGGTCTGGCTCCAAGGAAGAGGTTGAGTGTCAGGGCTTCTGGGACAGCCATTTGGGGTGGGGGGTGGGTAGGAATGCCACACCAGGAAGCTCCCAGGGACAAGTCCCTCCTCACAGTCCTGCAGCCCCATGGACCCCCATTCCTGGCCTCAGGAGAACCCCTGGGGAATGTGCAAACACCTGTGTCTGGAGCTGTGTCTCTGTGGGTTCCAGGAAGCTATATTGCTATGGAGCTGCCCAGGGACTCATTGACCACCACGTGGCTCTGCCTGCCTCCCTCTGGGGCCTGGCCTCCAGGGTCAGACCTGTGTGCTTGGCTGGCCTGTGAGGCCTCCGTCAGCCTCAGCCCCACCCCAGCTCCCCTTCCTCAGCTCCTGCCGCACCGGCTTCCTCTCCGAGGTCCTGAATCCTGTCCCTGGCCTCTGCTTGCCCTGTGCCCACCAGCAATGCCCTCCCTCCCAACCTGTCCTCCAGGCTCAGAGCTCTCAGCCCTGGCCCTCTGCCTGCCATGTCCCGAGCCCAGGTTTGCTCGTCTCAGAGACCCCTCAGGCCTCGGAGCCTGGGAATCCTCAAGGCCTCCAGCCCCCGCCCCATCCACACAGGTGCGGTGTCAGGGTGCACCTGATGGTGATGATCTGGCCAAAGTCCAGCTCGTAGTTGTTGACCTGGGCGATGAAGATGGCGGCCACGGCCTCATAGAGCGCAGTGCCGTCCATGTTGATGGTGGCACCCACGGGCAGCACGAAGCGCGCGATACGCCGGTCAATGTGGTTGTTCTCCAGCAGGCACTTGAAGGTGATGGGCAGTGTGGCTGAGCTACGGTTAGAGGGGCCGGTGTCTGCCCAGCACCCTCTTCCAGGATGGCTAGGGCCTCCGTTGGGAAGCTCACCCCCCCCCAGGCAGCCACCCCGCCAGGAGTGTTTTTGTTTTCCTGCAGCGCTGCTCCGGCAGGAGGGAAGGACCGCGGGCACTGCAGTGCTCTCACTTGGTTCTTCCTATGAGGGAGGTGTTTGGGTGCATTTTACAGATGAGGAAGCTGACGCCCAGAGGGTGGGGCTGACTCATGTCATACTGCTGTGCCGAGGGATATGGAAGTCTGAGCAGCAGGGCCCTGGGCCAGGCTGCCTGGGCTTAGATTCCAGCCTCCTGTCAAGTGGCCCTGGCAAGTTCCTGAACCCTGTGCCTTAGCATCTTTGTCCCAAAAAGACCGGGGTCACAGAGCTACTAGGAGGATTAAACAACTACAGGCTTGGACAGCACCTGGCCCATTGTACCCGCTTAGTCAATGGTGACCATGGCTATTATTGTTACTATGTTTGTCATGAGAGTTCCTAGTGGCAGTGCTGGGACTAAAACACAGGCCAGTGTGGCCCCCGAGTCTTCCTCTCTCCCAGGCCTCTGCCTGGAAGGCCGGTTCTACTCGTCAGAGCCTCTCAGGAGCTCCAGACCTGTTGGGCTCCAGGCTGTGGTTCCTGCTAGCAGGAGATGGCCAGGGGCCTGCTGGCTCTGGCAGGCTTGGCCCCTGGCATGGGAACTGGCATGTTTGGGGCTTTGTCCTGCCCCCTGACCCCCTATCCTCAGGAGGGTGTTCCTGGCAATGGCTCCTGAGCTTTTCTTCACTGCGATCTGCTCCTCCTGAGTCCTGCAGGAGGTGCGTTTGCTGCCAAGGGTGGGTGTCATATGACTGCCGCGTACAGAGGCCTGCAGGGCATTTTACAGACGGGGAAGCTGAGGCCCAAGTGAGGGCTGGAGGGAAGAGAGAGGACTTCAGTGCCAGAAAGATGTGGGTTAAGTTCCTGTGACTCCCTTAATGTGGAGCTCAGACACTTGCCATAGGGAGAGCCACCCCGCCTTCACAGCACTAAATGCTCCATGAGGGACCACTTCCTTCCTGCCCCCTCTACCAACGACGTGGTTTGCACAACTCTAAATTCCTGAGGTCTCTGCACTGGGCTGCGGTTTGGGATCCTTGAGGCCAAGTGCTGGCTCACCTGGCCCAGCCTGGCAAGGAGGAGCTCAACCTCCACAGTAAACCCGTGAGCTGGAAGCTGGAATCTCCCCCAGTTTGTGCATGAGGAAAGCAATGCCCAGGCACAGCGAGTGTGTGACAGAGCCATGGCTCAAGTCCCTGAGGTCTAGCAACACTGCCAAGGTTGTGACAGGGCACCCAGCGGGGACATCCCAGCAGCAGTGGACAGGCCGAGCTCCTAGAGCAACGCAGGGCCCGACTACAGGAGAAGCACCTTGTGGGGCAAAAGGCAGCATTGCTGATGTGATTTCCCACAGAATGCACTGCATTGTGTGTCTGCCCTGGCGCGGAAGCTGTCCCCATGGGGACTCAGTGAGCTTGAGGACTGGGGCCATCGGGGAGCGGGAGGCCTCGATAGAGGCCGAAAGTCCCCCCCACCACCTCCCTCGGTCTTGTTACTCTAGCACCAGCCATCCCTGCGTTTGTGAGGTGGGCCACACTGGTGCTTTGGTGGTTCTGTGGCTATGAACACATGATGACTGGCCAGACGGACAGGACTCAGCCCCTCCCAGCTCCCCACCGTGCTGTCCGTCCCCGGCCTACCTGGAGGAGGTGGCCAGCGCGATGAGCAGGGCCTGCAGGATGCCACGGATGAAGACGATGGGGTTCTTCTTGGTGATGAAGAAGTAGAGCAGGGGCAGGATGAAGAGCCCGTGGAGCACCAGCCCGCACACAACGGTGACCGAGTAGAAGCCCAGCTTCTTGCCGACCGCCCTGGGGTCATCCATCTCCAGGATCTTGCCGGCGATGAGGAACACAATGCCGAAGGGGAAATACCTGGGAGCGGGGCAGTCAGGCTCAGGAACCAGGTGGGCAGACACACCCTGGCCCCAGCCCCACATCCCTGCGCCGCCTTCCCCCTGAGCCTCCTTGGGCTCCTGGGAGGACAGAGCAAGACTGTGCCAAGGTGCCCGGCCCAGGCTCAGCATATGGTGTCCTTCATTCCGTTACGTCCACCGCCCCAGCCCCGGACAACCTCTGCCACTCCTTCCCCCGCCCTGCCTTCAGGAGGCCCCCATTTCAGGCCCAACAACACCAGAGCCTACACAGTGCGCCTGGGCAGGCCGACCTCTGCGTTCCCCACTGAGCTCCTGAACTCTGAACTCTGGACCAAGGAATAGCAGCTGGTTCTCACCGCCAGCTTTCCTTTCTGCAGAAGCTGAGCTGGTAAGTCTCCACGTGATGGAGAAACTGAGCCCAGGAGAGCAGCAGAGCCGGGCTGAGCTCTTAGACCAGGCTGGAAGGGGCAGGGGGCCCAGGGCCGGAGCCAGGCCTGGCTGGGGCTGGGGGACCCATGGAAACACATGTAGCTCTGGAGGCCCCCGCCCGGGGCTGAGCCTGGGCACAGCTTTCTGCTCACTTTAGGGGAGAAGAGGGTGGGGTCATGTCTTCCCTCCATCCATCCAGGGCTGGCAGGGGTGAGGTGGGTAAATGAGGAGGCTTACCACACAGCCACTGCCACAATCTTCATGACCGACTCATTGAGGCACTGGCAGAAGCTGACCAGGGGGGCCCCGCTGTCACCCATGCGGCCCAGCATGATGCCTGCGGGTCACAGACACAAGAGCACGTCACGAATGCCCCATGCAGGGGTGCAGGCACACTGTGGTAAAGCAGGGACAGACCCACAGGCCCACATGGGTCTCAGCATGGCTGGCTTCCCAGCAGCCTTGATGCTCCAACACTCCCCCGCTCTCCCTCTCTCCCTCTCTCCTCCTCCACTCCACCATGGACCCCACAGTGCTCTCACGTCTTCCTCCTCTCTCACCTTCCTCCATGAAGCGGCCAATGTCATCTCCTCAAGATAAAAATGCTCCCTGCCAAACGCACCCCTGGCTTTGCTGTGCACTTAGGCCATGACAAGCTCCCCACTGCCTCACCCAACTTGATACCTCAGCCCCACTCGAGTGGGGCCTGCCTGCCCCTCCCTCCTTCTCCTGCCCATCTCACTGTGCCCTGGCACCACTGGCCTTCTTTAAGTTTCTGGAAGGAGGGAGTCCAGCTCTTCACTGCCTCAGGGCCTTTGCACAGGCTGTTTACAATGCCCCAGGCACTAGCTGCCTGCTCTCCAAACAGCTTGGAAGCCATCCCCACTCCCCTTTGCAAACACCCACTTATTCTTCAGTATCTCACCTCTTAGGGCCTATTACAACATAACTGCCTGGGTTTTTCCCCATCTCCTCTGCGAGGTTAGCTCAGCAAGAGCAAGAACTGCATCTCCTTAGCTGGAGCATGTTAGATGCACAGTGATCAGTGGTGAGTGAGGACTAAAAGCCCTCCCTGATGCTCCTGGTACCTCCCCAGGCATTCCAGGCCTTCCTCCCCAGCTCACACACACCAGGAAAGGGTGCTGTGGGAACAGCTCCATGGGGTGATCTCCATCAGGCCAGTCCTGAAACACGGACTGAGTGGCTGCCCTGCCTCCTGGTGAGACTGACGAGGGGAGCAGGGCACCCTCTGCAGCTGCCCTCATGAGGCCCACTGTCATGGTGCTGGGGCTCAGCCAGGGAGGCAGGGTGGGATTCAAACCATGGCCTGTGGGACACCAGAGAAGGGCTCTTTCCCTGTCCTGAGAAGCCTGAGCCACACAGTCCTTGGAGCAGCTACCCTGTGGTAATGGGGTGAGGTGGGAGCCTTGCCAGGGTGGGTAGGAGAGGCTGGAGTTGGAGGTGACCCTGGGCCTACCCCTGTCCACCTGTCTTCCTGCCACCTGGCTGATGTGAAGCCAGATTCCCTGCTGACTCCACCCTCCCCAGGCTCCACCACCACCACGCACCGGCTTCCTGCCCCTCCTCAGGCTGATTTAGATTTCCCCAGGGGCATCCAAGGACTAGCTGCTGGGAACCAGTGTGCATGGAACCCTGATGTGGTGAGGCAGCTCCCTCACGGCAGGGCCAGCGGGACCTTAGCACCAGCCACATCCCAGGAATAGGGTGGGGAAAGGAGACTGGGTTGAGGGAACCAAAGAAAGTCCTGCTCGGAGCCGCTGTACAAGTGTGCTCGCTCATACACGCGGGCAGACACTGGTATCTGCACCACAGGCACAGGCACCAGCACATGTGGGCATTGACAGGCACAGGCACACACAGAAGCAGGTACACACAGACACAGGCACAGAAAGACCAGGCACACGCTGATGTGGGGACACAGGGATGCAGCTGCACACAGACGTGAGCACAGGCAGATGTGGGCACACGCAGGCATGAGCACACACAGACACAGGTGCACATAGACACAGGCACACATAAGCCAGGCACACGCTGATGGGGGAACACAGGGACGCAGGTGCACATGCACAGACACAGGCACAGACAGGCCAGGCACACGGTGATGCGGGGACACAGAGACACACGTGCACACAGACACAGGCACTGGCAGATGTGGGCACACAAAGGCATGAGCACACACAGACTAAGCCACACACTGCCTTGGTACACTCACACACCCTGCCTCGGTTCACTCACACCACCTTGGTACACTCACACACTCTGCCTCGTTACACTCACACTACCTCGGTGCACTCACACAACCCGCCTCGGTACCCTCACCCTGTCTCAGTACACTCACCCTGCCTTAATACACTCAGACACCCCACCTCGTTACACACAACCTGCTTCGGTACACTCACACAACCTGCCTTGGTACGCTCACACACCCCACCTCGGTACATTCACCCCGACTCGGTACACTCACACTGCCTCAGTACACTCACACCGCCTCGGTACACTCACATAACCTGCTTCGGTACACTCACACAACCCGCCTCAGTACACTCACACAAACTGCCTTGGTACAGTCACACTGCCTCAGTACATCCACACACATCGCCTCGGTACACTCACACAACTCGCCTTGGTACACTCAACCACCTCAGTACACTCACACTGCCTCAGTACACTCACACACCCCCACCTTGTTACACTCATACACCCCACCTTGGTACGTTCACCCTGCCTTGGTACACTCACACACACTGCCTCGGTACACTCACACACACCGCCTTGGTATACCCACATGCTCCACGTCGGTACTTTCACACACCTAGCCTCAATACACCCACACACCCTGCCTTGGTACACTTACACCACCTTGGTACACTCACACACTCTGCCTCATTGCAGTCACACTGCCTCATCAAGACTCACACACCTCACCTCAGTACACTCACTTCTCTGCGATACACTCATACAGACTGCCTTGTTATACTCACACCACCCTGGTACACCCACACAATCCACCTCGGTACACTCACACACCCCACCTCAATACAATCACCCTTGCCTCGGTACACTCACACTGCCTCAGTACACTCACACAATCCACCTCGGTACACTCACACAAACCACCTCAATACACTCACACATCCCGCCTCAGTACATTCACACAACTTGCCTTCGTACACTCACACAACTCTCCTCAGTACACTCAGTTGCCTCAATACACTCTCACATCCCACCTTGTTACACCCACACACCCTACCTCGTTACACTCACACACCCCACCTCAGTACACTCACACACAACACTATGGTGCAATCACACACCCCGCCTAGGTACACTCACACACTCTGCTTCGGTACACTCACACACACCACCTTGGTACACTCACACAACCTGCCTTGCTTTGGTACACTCACATTGCCTGGGTACACTCACACACCCCCGCTTTGGTACACTCACCCTGCCATGGTACACTCACACACCTTGCCTCAGTACATGCACACTGCCTTGGTATACTCACACAACCTGACTCAGTACACTCACACAACACTCCTCAGTACTCACACACCCCAGATTGGTACTTTCACATGCCTTGCCTCAATATACTCACACACCCCACCTCAGGACACTCACAAACCATACCTCTGTACACTCACACACACTGACTCAGTACACTCACACTGTCTCGGTACACTCACACACCCCATCTCAGTACACTCACACCACCTTTGTATACTCACACATCCCGCCTAGGTACACTCACACATACCACCTTGGTACACTCACACACTCACCTCGGTACACTCACACACACCACCTCGGTATACTCACACGCGCTGCCTTTGTACACACACACACACCCCACCTCGGTACACTCACCCCACCTCAGTACACTCACACAGCATGCCTAAGTAAACTCAGTAAACCATATCGGTACACTCACACATCCACCTTGGTATACTCACTTCACCTTGGTACATTGACATGTCACACCTTGGTACACTCACACCACCTCAATATACTCAAACACCCTGCCTCAGTACACTCACACATTCCACTTTGGTACACTCACAAAACCTACCTTGGTACAGTCACACTGCCTGCTTTGGTACACGCACCCACCCCACCTCTGTACACTCACATCACTTTGGTACACTCACACACTCCACCTCGTTACACTCACACCACCTTGGTACACACACAAACTGCCTCAGTACACTCACCCCACCTCGATACACTCCACTTTGTTACACCCCACTTTGTTACACTCACATTGCCTCAGTACACTCACACAACTTTCCTTGGTACACTCACAGAACCTGTCTCGGTTCATGCACATACCACACCTTGGTACATACACACACACCACCTTGGTACACTCACACTGCCTCAGTACACTCATACTGCCTTGGTACACTCACCCTGCCTCGGTACACTCACACTCCCTATCTCGCTACACTCACACACCTCGTCTTGGTACACTCACACCTCCTCTGTTGTACACTTACTTTGTCTTGGTACACTCATACCTCCTCTGTATACTCACACACACTGCCTCATTACTCACACACCCCAATTTGGTACAATCACACACCCTGCCTTGGTACACTCCCACAACCCGCTTCAATATACTCACACACTCTGCCTCGGTACACTCACACACCCAGCCTTCATACACTCACACATTTTGCTTTAGTACACTCACACACCCTGCCTTGGTACACTCACTTTGCCTCGGTGCACTCACCACACCTCAGTACACTCACACACTGCATCTCAGTACACTGACACACCCCGCCTCTGTACATTCACATGCACTGCCTCAATACACACACACGCCCCACCTTGGTACACTCACCCTGCCTTAGTACACACACACTGCCTCAGTAGGCTCACACACCCCATCTTGGTACACACACAGCCCGCTTGTACACTCACAAAACCTGCCTTGCTACATTCACACACCCTGCCTTGGTACACTCACACACCCTGCCTTGGTACACTCACACTGCCTTAGTACACACACACTGCCTCATTACACTCACACACCTTGCCTCGGTACCCTCACACTGCCTTGGCACACTTACACACTCTGCCTCGTTACACTCACACACCCTGCCTTGGTACACTCAGTCACACCGCCTTGGTACACTCACACACTGCACCTCGTTACACTTACACCACCTCAGTACACTCACACATCCCACCTCGGTACACTCATCCCGCCTTGATGCACTCACACATCACCCTTTGCTACACTCAAACTACCTCAGAACACTCAGACACGCTGCCTCAGTACACTCACACACCCAGCCTTCATACACTCACACATTTTGCTTTAGTACACTCACACACCCTGCCTTGGTACACTCACTTTGCCTCGGTGCACTCACCACGCCTCAGTACACTCACACACTGCATCTCGGTACACTGACACACCCCGCCTCTGTACATTCACATGCACTGCCTCAATACACACACACGCCCCACCTCGGTACACTCACACGCCCTGCCTCAGTATACTCACCCTGCCTTAGTACACACACACTGCCTCAGTAGGCTCACACACCCCATCTTGGTACACACACACCCCGCTTGTACACTCACAAAACCTGCCTTGCTACATTCACACACCCTGCCTTGGTACACTCACACACCCCGCCTTGGTACACTCACACTGCCTTAGTACACACACACTGCCTCATTACACTCACACACCTTGCCTCGGTACCCTCACACTGCCTTGGCACACTTACACACTCTGCCTCGTTACACTCACACACCCTGCCTTGGTACACTCAGTCACACCGCCTTGGTACACTCACACACTGCACCTCGTTACACTTACACCACCTCAGTACACTCACACATCCCACCTCGGTACACTCATCCCGCCTTGATGCACTCACACATCACCCTTTGCTACACTCAAACTACCTCAGAACACTCAGACATGCTGCCTCAGTACACTCACATGGCCCACCTCAGTACACTCACACACCCCACCTCGGTACACATACACTGCCTTGGTACACTCACACATACCGCCTCAGTATGCTCACACACACCACCTTGGTACACTCACTCTGCTTTGGTACACTCATACCACCTCAGTACACTCACATAACTGGCCTTGGTACACTCACACATACTGCCTTGGTACACTCACATTGCCTTGGTACACTCACACAACTTTCTTCAGTACAGTCACACAACCTGCCTTGGTACACTCACACACCCTGCCTCAGGACACTCACACACCCCGCCTTGGTACACTCACACTGCCTTGGTGCACTTACACATTCCACCTCATTACACTCACATACACTGCCTCGGTACACCTACACCATCTTGATACACTCAGTCCACCTCGTTACATTTACACTGCCTTGGTACACTCACACACCCTGCCTTGGTACACTCACCCAACCTTGATGCACTCACACACCACCTCTCGTTACACTCACACTGCCTCGAAACACACACCCTGCCTCGGTACACTCACACAACCTGCCTCAGTACACTCACACACCCCGCCTCGGTACACTCACCCCTCCCTCGATGCACTCACACACCTTGCCTCGGTACACTCAACTGCCTCGGTACACTCACTCACACCACCTTGGTATACTCACACACCTCACCTTAATGCACTCACACACCCTGCCATTATACCCTCACTTTGCCTTGGTACACTGACACATACCACTTCAGTACACTCATACCCATTGCCTCTGTATACTCACACTGCCTCAGTACACTCACACCACCTTGGTACACTCATACACCTTGCCTCGGTACACTAACACCACCTCGGTACACTCATACACTCCACCTCGGTACACTCACACACATTGCCTCGGTACACTCAACTGCCTTGGTACACTCACACACACCACCTCGATACACTCACACCCCTCCTCGTTACACTCACACACCTCACCTTGGCACACACTCTGTCTCAGTACACACACACACTGCCTCAGTACACTTACCCTACCTCAGTGCACTCACATATCCTGCCTCGGTACACTCACACACACCACCTTGGTACACTCGCACCACCTTGGTACACTCACACACCCCAACTCAGTACACTCAGAAACCATTCATCTGTACGTTCACACACCTCACCACCTCACTATACTCACACCATCTCAGTACACTCACACACCCCGTTAGTGCACCTTGTCTCGGTACACTACCACTGCCTTGATAGACACACATCCTGCCTCGGTACACTCACACACCCCCGCCTCGGTACACTCACATACACCACCTCAGCACACTCATACACCCCACCTCAGAACACTCACACATCCACACACACCCACGCACACCGCCTTGTACACTCACACACACTGCCTCAGTATACTCACACAACCCACCTCGGTACACTCACACAACCTGCCTTGCTACACTCACACACACTTCCTCGGTATGCTCACACACCTGACCTTGGTACACTCACACACACCACCTCGGAACACATACACACCCCGCCTGGGTACACTCACACGCCCGCCACAGTACACTCACACTCTTTGTCTTGGTACACTCATACATCCCACCTTGGTACACTCACACTCTTTATCTTGGTACACTCACACACCCCGCCTCGGTACCCTCATACGCCCCACCTTGGTACACTCACACAAATGTTCATGGATGCACGGACAGTTACACATGCGCAGTGAACACTCAGTGAGTTAAGTCCAAGGGTCTCCGGTTCTTTTGCTCTGCCAGTAGATGCCCTTTTCTTGTGCTTCCAGCCCTGAGAAAGGCTGCGTTTGGGGATTGCTTGTCAGATGTGCCAAAAGGCACTTTCAGACATTGTCGTTTCACACACTTGGCTCACTGAGGCCCTGGCCCCTCTTCACGCCTGGTATTTTGGCCCAGATGAGAAGAGCTCCATTACCCATTGTCACCCAGCCACCCACCCATCTCCCCACCAGGTCTGCTGAGTGCCTGCTCTGGCCATGGCAGCAGTGGGCTCTGGGGTGGATGGCGACAAGCCCATCTGCCTGCGCGGGGCTGGCAGTGGCTGTGCAGACAGCAAGCAATGGTATCCTCACAATCTAGTCTAGTGCTCACGGAATAACCAGGCAGTGTAGCCTGGGGCACTCGGCCTAGTCTGGGGAGGACTCTCCTGAGGGCATGGCGCTTGTGGGGAGCACCCTGAAGATGACAAACGTGGAGGGGGAGTGGCAAAAGCAGTCGGGTTGAGGGAGGCAGTGGCTGTGAGTGGCGGAGCTGTGCTGAGAGGAGAACACGGGCCAGTCTTACAGGGCTCTTCAGCTGGCACTAGGCGTTCAGTCCCTTTCCAGGGGCAATGGGCAGAGCACGATCAGACTTGTGACCTCCTGAATAGGAGACACCAGCAGGGACAGCCCTGGAAGCTTTCTAGGCAGCTTTCACCAGAACCAGGCAAGAGACCACACGGCCTTGACCCAGGCAGTGATGCCGAGTAGAGGGAAACACGTGGCTTGGAGGGGACCTTGGGGGCAGATCCGACAGGATGCAAAAGTGGGGGCCAAGGCAGAGGATGAAGTAGAAAGTCACTCCCGGAGTTTTTGCATGAATGAGGAGGACGGTGAGGTCTTTTCCTTGACAAGAAAACCCAGTGGAGGAGTCGGGGATGGCAGGCAGGACATCTCCACAGGCTTTGTGGGGGCTGAAGCTTATATAATTTGGGACCCCTCTTTAAGAAAAATAACACAAAATTTAAAAACCAAGGTGCGGGCCTCCAAGTAGCTTGCATAGGCGAGGGACTTGGCATCCCAGAGGAGGGCAGCAAAGGGAAGAGTGTGGCAGAGATGCCAGCTGTGGGCCTAAGAAATGACCCACACAGGCCTGAGCAGGAGGTGCCAGGGAGAAATCTCTGGGGTGGGGTGGGGAGGTGTGGGATTTAAATAAACAAGACTGATCATTATTTCCAGTTTTTCACAGTAAACCTCTCTAGCATTCTCCCCAGACCTCAGTAAGAGGTGGAGGAGCAGGCTGCTGAGAGGGGCTGGGGGCCCAGCTCCATGGCACCACTGGGCAGGTGGGCAGCACATACCCATGGTGGCAGAGAAGAAGACGATGCCAAGTACATTCATGCCATCGCTGGTGCCCGGCTCCGACTTGTAAATGACCTCGGGCGGTGGGGTCAGGTCCAGGGCGAAGTTCTGCACACGAGAGCCATTCTCCTCCTGGACCCCGTAGATGAGGATTCGCCGAGGAGGGGCCTCCTCTGGTGCCACCTTGGGGGACTTGACAACTGGGGTGGTCTTGGTGCGGTACTGGTGGGTGACACCCCACCCAGAGAGAAGTCAGGGCCAAGGGTTGTTATTAATATTAACAACAAGAATAATAGCATCTTGAAGGCACATTTGTATCCACTCCTATCCTATTTGATTGACAGTAACCCTGTGAGGCAGGCAGAGCAGGGATTGCTATAGATATTTTATCCAAAGAGAGCTGCAACTCCTTCCTCTACCACCACACCACCCAGCCACGCTGCCTCCTGCCTTCATTCCTCTTCTTCCTTCTACACCTCATCACCCCATCTGAGTCCCTCTTAACTGCCCACCCAGCCCCTTATCCACCCAGGTAACCCTTCATCCGCCCATCTGTCCCCTCCCAATCATCCAATATCCATCCACCTGGTGGCCCGCTGGCCCTGCCGCCCACCAGGTGGAAACTTGGACCTTCTCTTTGAAGAAGTATAGCCTGCCCCAAGCCTTGTTGATGAGATGAAGCCCATGCACGAGAAAATGACCCTCCTGAGCCACGTGCCTTTCCCTCTCTGCCCCCAGAGCATTCATGGGTCTCACTCCCTCATCCCTCAGGTACTGGGAGCCCAACAAGGGAGCTTCCTCTCCCCTCAAACATCACTGCATCGATAAGACCAACCACCCAGGAAACATATGAGACCTGAAGTCTCTGCTTCCTTTTCCTCCTCTGTAAAATGGGATCGTGATAGCATCTACCGCATGAAATGAAATGAGACGATGTATATAAAGTGCTTGCAACAGTTCCTGGCACACGTTAAGCCCCATGGAAGCATTACTGCTACCATTATCATCATCATCATCCTGATCATGATCATCATCATCATCCTGTTGAACACTCTGTGCTGGTTGCTGGAGATACACAATGAACCCGACATGATTTCTGCCTTGGGGAGGGAGTGACTAATTGGCTGAAAGAGATAGACAGCTTCACGAAGAAGGGGACATTTGACTTGAGTCCTGAAGGATGGATAGGAGTTTGCCAAAAGAAAAAGGCCTTTCCAGATAGTTACAAAGTAGAGCAACATTGTTTCTCTTTATCTCTCATACCCTCAATGATTCCCAATCACGATAGAAACTCCCTAGCCTAGGATTCGTTCCCCTTCGCAATCTGGCTTATTTCACACATGTCAGGAGAGATGCAGCAACTTGCCGAAGCTTTCACAGCTCCCTAATCAGAAGCCTCCTCTCTACCCCTCAGCCACTTCCTTGTGTCCCCAGGCTCAACGTAGGGCCCAGACCAGGAAAGGGGTTCAGGAAACTCTGGATTAAGTCAACCAACAGCTGACAGTTTAGAAAGGGAAACAGAATTGGAAATTATTCAAAGGGCAGGCAAAGACTGATGCACAAGGGCATTCACCACGATTTCAACAAAGGAAAAACTTTGAAAACAACCTAAGGGAACACTGAAAGGGGAAATGGGAAATAAATGGCAGCCTAGCCTTATCACAGGCCATTATAGTACCACTAAACATTATACTTTTAAGAAATATTTCATATCTGGGCAAAATGCTTATGATATAATGGAAGTGAAAAAAAGCTAGATGAAAACTGTATATGCACTATGATTATAATATTATTTTAAATTTATAGAGGAAAAAGACTAGAAATATACTGTCTGCTACCAGGGACTATGTACTAGAACTACAGATGATTTTTATTTTCTACTTTATATTGTTTAGTATTTTCCTAATTTTCTACAGTGAGCATCATTATTATTCTTGTTGGGGGGAAATGATTACTTTAAAAGGAAAGAGAAGACAGGCTAAGAAGATAGGCCTGGGTTTACCCTACTGGCTTTGTTATTTACTAGTGGTATAACCTTGGGCAAATCACTGAATCCTCGGAGCTTCAGTTTCCTCATCAGGAAGTGGGGCTAGTGCCGAGTTACTGTGAGGATGGGCGAGAGGGTGTATGTGTAAGCAGAGCAGGCACTCAGTGAAGGCTTCTCTCCACCCCCACACTTTTTCATCATGAAAACTGGAACCCAGGACAGGGATGTGGCCATGGGGGGCTCTAAGGATCCCCAACGTGCCCTCCCCTCTAGCATCCCACGTCCAGGAGACAGCGTGACTGACCAGCACACCTGTCACGTCCCAGCCATGCCACTAGCCCTGCTGCCTGCCCTCCTGCCGGCTGCCCCTTCCCTCCCCTCCACCGCCCATGGACTCACTCACCTGTTTGAATGTGGCTTCTACTAGGTTGGCTGGGAACATGTTCCTGGGAAGAGAATCAGCAATTGAAAAATTCCAGAGCCCAGGACAGGAGGGCCCTGGGGGTCGTGTCCTTGGGGTCATCTGAACATCTCCCTTGGTGGTCGGGCCTTCCTCAGGCCAGCCTCCTCTGAGATCTCATCCCCTACATCATGGACACTCCACCCCACCAGCACCTGCTGCCCTCAGACTGTGCCACTTACTTTCCAGAGCCAGGCATTTGTCTACACTGTTCCCTCTGCCTGGAATGCCCTGCCTGCCTCTCTGTCTGGTGAACTCCTCAAATCTACCACAGATCAGGCACCTATTCCTCTGTCCAGCCCTCCCTGACTGCCCCACAAGACCCTGTGGCCCTTCTGTGTGTGGGTCACTGCCACTCCGCCACACCACCGTGCGGTCGCTGGCTCACCTGTCTGCCTCCCCCACATAGTGGCCGCCTTGCAGGTGGGACTTGGTTGTTCATGTCCTATCTGTGGGGCCCAACACGGGACCTCTCACACAGGGGGGCTCATTATTCTTAGTAACATATTTTGTTATAAAGCTAAAGGTGGAGGAGTCTTTCCTACCAGATAAAAAAACTAAAGATGTAACTGTCAAAACTGTGATACTGACACAGCAGTCAATGGAATAGTCCGTGTAAGGGAAGCTGTAGCCCAGAAACAGAACCTAGCACATCTAAGTGTTTCGTACTTGATAAAAGTTGTTTCACAAACCAGTGAGGAAATGAAGGATTCTTTATAGAATACTGTGCAGCTGACCAACTGTTTGGAAAAATAGATGTCAGATCCTTACACCAAAATGAATTCCAAATGATTTAAAGAAATAAATAATTCTTTGAAAAATGAAACCAGCTGGGCATGGTGGTTCACGCCTGTAATCCCAGCACTTTGGGAGGCCAAGGCAGGCAAATCACCTGAGGTCAGGAGTTTGAGACCAGCCTGGCCAATACGGCGAAACCCCATCTCTACTAAAAAATACAATAATTAGCTGAGTGTGATGGTGCTTGCTGTAGTCTCAGCTACTCAAGAGGCTGAGGCAGGAGAATTGCTTGAACCCGGGAGGTGGAGGTCGCAGGGAGCTGAGCTTACACCACTGCATTCCAGCCTGGGGACAGAGTGAGACTCTGTCAAAAAAAGAAAGAAAGAAAGAAAAAGAAACCATAAAAAGCTAGAAGAAATACAGGTTGAGATCTTATCAGGTCTCAGTATAGGAAATGACTCTCTAAGAACAAAATGAGCAATAAATCAATAGATTTTACTATATGAAAATAAAGAAATCCTGAAGCGCAACATAGCATCCTGGATTGGATCCTGCAACAGAGAAAAAGGACATTCGTGGAAAAACTGATGAAATCCAAACGAGATCCGTAACAGTTAATAGTGTTGTACCAATTTAATTTCTTAGTTTTGACAAACGTACCCTCGTTACGTAAGCCGCTAACATCAGGGGAGGCCCGGTGAAGGGAGTGTGGGATCTCTCTGTACGGTCTACAACTTTTCCGTAAACCTAAAACTAGGCTAAAATGGAAAGCTGAATGCTTGAGAAGCTCTCTAAGACATATTGCAATACAGCTAAAACCACTGCGTGACCAAGCACTACCATCTTAAATCTACTAAGAGCTTTTACAAATCTTGGCCTGGTTTCTACCTTCACTAGCTCCTCTCATCAGAATATCAGCTCCCTGGAGGGCGGAAACTCTGTGTTTGTTCACTGCTGTGTCTCCAGCCCCGGGAAGAGTTCCCAGCACATACCAAGCACTTGGTAAATATTTGCTGCGTAAACCAATAGACCACAAAAACCCGACGGGAAAATGATGGAAAGATATGACCAGGCAATTCATGTTACAGAAGAAGGAAAGTCAATGGCCAAAAATGCTTTCTAAAATGTTTAGTTTCATCAACAAATTCAAGTATTTCCACCTGTCAAACTGACAAAGTATTTTTAAAACGACAGTGCACAGTGTGGGAGGTTTGGTGAGAGATGGGCACCCTCACATGGTCCTGGCAGCAGCCTTTCTCTAAAAGCATTTATATCTTTGTCCTCACAGTCCCCTTCTAGGACTGTGTCCTGTGAGAAATGCCACCTCTGAGGTTAGCATCTGCTAAGAGGTTTCCGTTGCGTGCCTGCTCTTCCTCCAACCTGCGGCCCCACACTCACACTGCCTCCACCTGGGTTGCCTCCTACTCACTCTTGTCCTCAGTTCCTCTCTTCCCATCTTTCAAGACTCAGCTCACACACACATGGAGAACATGTGGAAGGTCATAAGAAGCCAAATGGAACTTGTACCTGTATAGACATTTATTTACAACTTCCTTTACAGTTACAATCATTTTAAATGTGGGCCCTGGCAGGGTTAGCTAGTTGCCTACACAGTCTCCATTCTCACATCCTTCCTTAATAGAAGTCCTGTTATATTGTGGGGACCAAATGGGACTGCCATCAAACCCTGATTCTCTTGCTAATGGGGTGGCCATCAAGAAGTGAGTGAAAATTGTTGGGTGGTGATTCCTGGAAAACTCTTAAGGAGGTGCCCATTCAGCCAGGACCCTTTGGTCCATTCCTCCAACTTTCTTCTTTTATGCCTTGAACACGGAGATAATAGCTAAAGTTTGAGCAACCTTCGTGGACCATGAGACTCAGATGAAAGCCAGGTGCTAAGCATGGCACAGCACATGGGTGGGCGGGGCATGGGACCCTGGCGACTGCCAGCTGCCCACCTCCCACATCTGGTCTGCTCTTCAGGAGCAAATGCAAGCTTTTACCTTACTTAAGCCTCTGCTGATCTGGCAGCCAAAAGCAAGTCCTGACTAGTGTGTTCACATACTAATAACCAATGAATTTATCCTGCAGATTTTAATCAAGAATCATACCTTTGATTATTAAATGGCGAAACGTACATTTTCTTTTGGCTTTGAGCCTTCATGGGAAGACTTTTCTGCTTGTCCCATGAGGTCCGTGCTCCTGGTGGCAGCTACATAAAACACAGAACGTGCCTGGGGACATTAATAGCCATGCCTATCAAATACCCACACACTCTGCCCTGTGCCTCTCGGCACGTTTTCCAGGCAGAGCCAGAGTCCATCTCTCAGCTCCCCTCTTCACCTGCTACTTGCAAATTCTCACCGAGATGCTTCCAAACCCACCCCTAATAACATGTCCCCAGACCAAGTCCTAAAGGTGGGAGTTTCCTTCCCAAGCACAGCTCCTGGAAGCTTCTTCCAATCCCTGAGAGGGTAGTTGGGAGCTATAAATAGATCCCAGTCATTACTTAATCTCTGTGGTGTTTTAATAAGATTGGAAAAAAAAAAAAAAAGAGAGAAGGGGCCAGCCCTGATGAGTGCTCTGCTTGGGTTTCTGTTTTGCGCGCCGCACTGGGAGCAGGCGCCAGCATTCTGGAGCCCCCGCTGGAGCCTGGAAAATGAATTCCTGTCTTGGCGGGTCATCCAGGGACATGGCCCATTGTGTTCCTCTGGAATCATCTTTGAGACATAGATGCAGATCTTTGCCCCTGAGGTGTGCCTTATGTCCCCACGCAGTGGGCTCCCACTTTTCATTTGTCCCACTTGCCCTGGTTCTCAGTTCTCTGCCTGGTCATCTGTGTTTCTGTTCAGTCTTCAGTGCCTGGTAGACACCTGCTCTGGGCCCGGGCAAGGGTCAGGAGGCCCCTGGTCCCTCACTGCCAGTGTCCCCATCTCCTTCACAGCCTCTCAGAGCATCAGGAGTCGCCATCAGTGCACCCACTTGTCCGTCTGTCCTGAGATGGTGGGCAGCCCTGGGGTGGGGGGGTGAGGGGCACTTGTACTTGCTCCCCAGCTCCCAGCACAATGTCTTCACCCAGAGCAGCAGCTGAATACAGGGGGGCTGAATGGAACGGAAGTGACTGTGCCCCTCCCAGGGCACCCCATCCATGCCTCTGCTCACCTTCTGTCCACTCCACCCTACTCTAATCCATCCTTCCCAAACCCACCAGCTTCCCATTCCGAAAGCCTAACAGCCAGCCCCTCAACCTGGGCTTCCTGTCTTCAAGGTTGGACTCTGCCCAGCCCTCTCAACCTCATCTCCCAGAACCCTCCTCCAGAAGCTTCGGTTCACTCCCTGTAGCCTCTTCACTGGCTCATAGGCCTTTGTGTTTCAGAGCCACAGAGCTAGATGGGATCTTGAAAATCACTGGGGAAACTGAGGCCTGGAGCAGGGAACTGGCCTGCCCAGGGTCACACAGTGACTTATTATTATCAGAGTGGAGATGAGGCCACAGGTCTCCTAGGTTCTGGTTTCCTGTCCCAGGACGCCTGTGTTCTCTCCCTGCAGCCCCGCTCTCTGACCAAGAAACTGTGAGAGCGAGGCCCAACACCCAGCTTTGCAGAACAACTTGCCTCAGGGTTGAGAGCGGGTGGGGTAGCGCTGGGGGGTAGGGGATGCGGTTCTAAGCAGCAGGATCCATTTTCTGTTCTAAGCAGCAGGATCCATTTTCACCACGTGAAAAGCAACCCAAGAGCAGGAAACACTCTGGAACATTTGACTGTGGCACGTGTGTTTGATCTGGAGCCCCACAGCCCCTGAGCAGGGGCAGGCGGTGGTGAGGCAGGCAGCACTGACACCTCCTTCCACCACGTGGAGAAGCCGTTCTGAATCATTAAGATCCAAGAAACCATGAATCACCACATCCTAGAAATAACAGATCTTAGAAACGAGGTTTCTTGAAGTTCCTCTTTCCTCGGTTTCCAGGATATCCTCCTGTCTCACTGCTTGCCGCTGCTCTGTCTGCTGTGCAAAGCCCACAGTGCGGCCGTGAGCCAAGGCCCCTCCTAGGCCTCTGCACCTGCTTGCTAGGCACGTTCTCCCTGGACCATTCCAGCTCCTCCTGGGGGTCAGACCCCAATGCCACTGATGACCTGAAACCCACATGTGCATTCAGCAAACTCTGTGCACCCACTCGGTGCCAGGGGCTGTTCTAGACTCCAGGATACAGCAGACAACAGAGGTTAAAGAGCCAGGCTTCACAGGGCATGTTACATTCCAGTGGAGGTGGGAAGAAAAGAAACACATCGATGTGATCATGTTGGGTACTAAGAAAGGCTATGAGGAAAAGTGACACAAGAGAAGACGACAGAGAGACAGAGCCTTAGAGGCCCCAGGAGAGGCAACACCCAGGAGAGATATAAATGGAGTGAGGGAAGGAGCTGCATGCTTTCTGCAGGGAGGGCCATCCAGAGAGGCAGCAATGGCACCCAGATGGGAAGGATAGCGAGGCGGGTGGGGCTGGAGCCAGGGCAGGGAAGGGGAGAGTCGGGGCAGAGGTCAGAGGCTGACGTGTGTCAGCAAGTGCCTGTAAGCCGCAGTGCAGGCTACGATTTTGTTGCCATGTGCTGGGTTGAGAGCAGGTTTTGAAAAGGATGCCTCTAGCTGCAGTGCTGAGAACAGACCACAGGAAGCAGAGAGGAAGCGGAGGCCAGGACGGACACCGGAGGGGCGGCAATGGCGGGAGTGGCAGGGGAGGTGGAAGGGCCATGGCTTGGGATTTCATTTTCAAGGTAAAATTTGCTGAAGAACTGGCTGCAGGGTTTGAGAGAATGAGAGATGTCAGACCAAGATGGGCAGGGCGAGAAAAGGGCAAATTTGTGGAAAAATCAAGAGTTGAACTTGGGCCTGTTAATTTTGAGATGCCTCTAGACACTTTATGTGAGAATCTGGAACTCAGGTGAGAGGTTTCCAGTCTGGTGACTGAATTCGGAAGTGCCAAAGTCCAGAAGGTGTTCAAAGCGCTGGTATTGGATGAAGTCTCGCTGGCCAAGTAAGCACTCACAGAACAGACCCTGCCTGGATCTCTTTCTGGCTCCAGACTCTGTAGGTGACAGCCACGCGATAGGAACAACATGGCAAGCATTTCATGATCCTTAGTTCATCACACACTCTAAAGGGTAAAAGAGAAGCTGAAGATTTTCCTGGAGTAATGAAGGCAGTGGTAGACTGATTGCATCGATGGCCTTGGTTTGTAGACTCCATTTCCCTTGTAACATTGTGGTCCCTTCCCACCTTGAGTCTGGACTTGGCCACCTGACTTGCTTTGGCCAAGAGGATATTAGTGGACTTGCTGAAAGCAGAGGATTGAGAAACATTTGCATGTTTTGATTTCCTCTCTTGCTCCTCCACCTTTGTTATTTAAAAAAATGCCTGGGCTAGCTCTCTCCTGGAATCCTGTCACCACTATGAAATAAATCTAGGCTGGCCTGCTGGAGTACAAAGACCACAAAGAGTGTAGCTGAATCATCTCAGCCAAGACTCCCCTAGACCAACTGTTCCCCAGTTGAGCCACCAGCTGCCTGCAGACATGTGAGTGAGCTCAGTCCAAATCAGCAGAACTTTCCAGCTGACCTGTAGACTTGTGGCTGTCGTTTTAAGCTGATAAATGTTGGGTTGGTTTGTTATGCAGCAGTAACTAGCTGATACAGGGAATGAGAGTTTCTTTAGAGAGCGGGTGGGAGCCTGTGTGTGGGCATCTATCCCCACGGGGGAGGAGAGGAATGCTTCTCCACAACCTCAAGCCAAGAGAACTGTTCAGAGACCTTGGCTTGAGTCTCTTAGGATTTGAGGAATGTAGGGGCTGGTGCCTGACTCATGTCCAAAGGCCCTGGGAAAGGCCAGCACTTCCAATAGGGATATGTATGCTTCCCATGGGCCAGATATGACCCAACAGGGTCACCCAGGGGGTGAGGTGACCCCAGTAGAGGAGTCAACCAGAGCCCCAGTCTAGGGAGGACATTGTAAGTAGCCAGATGGAATAGACTGCCTGAGTCCAGGGGACAGCAGGTGAGAGATGCAAGAGAGAGAAGAGGCTCCAGAGAACCCGCAGAAGTACTCTTGGAGAGACATGACCAGGGAGCACCTGCTCCAGCTCACCCCACTCCCAGTCTGGGCAACCCATCCTGGCCAACTCCCTCACCTCTCACCAGGGAGCAGGCAGAGCAGGAAAGAGAAACAAACGCACCACGACCCTCTTCCCACTGCAGCTTTCCCAGTCTGAGTCAGATCTGAAAGACTAGGACAGGGTTAAACTGCATGAGTTTGGGGTTTTAATGTTAGGCCTAGACTTCTTAGATCTGAAATTGATCGGAAAGTGAGAAGTCCTAGAAGGAGTTCCCTGAGCGGGTTTAGTGGGGTAGCCTGTGGAGCTTAGCAGACCATTCCTGGGTGGGGCTTCCCAGGCTCCATCCCAGTCCTTGCTCTCTCACCACCTGTCGTGCAAGAGCCCCTCTGCCACTAGGGTTGCACCTAACACCTCTCCCTGGTGATTTCCAAACCTCTGTCTCCAGCTTAGACTCCCCCATGAGAGTCACAACCACTGGCCAACCATCAGTGGACACCTACCCCAGGATGCCTGCTCCTGCTGCAGACCATCCATCGCTTGGTGACCACACCACCATCCACCTGGATGCATGGGCCAGAAACCTTCATGCTGGGTGATCAGCAGACCTCACCTCCGTCTCACCCGCCTCCTGCTGAGGGTCCCTCCTGAGCAGCCCTGCCATCTGCCTCTTTTTCCATCCCCAGGGCCACCACTTGGCCCTGTCCCTGGCTCTGCCTTCCCCTCCAACCTCTCCCGCAACTCTGACCCCTGGTCAGAGTGAACCTTCTGAATTGGATCATGCCGCTCCTTTGTGTAAAACCCATTTCCTGAGGCCTTTAGGATAAAACTTAACTTTTGGCCTGGTTCACGGTGCCCTTTGAGGTCCATCCCCACCTGGATTCTCCCGCAGGAGTTTCTGCCCGCCTCTCACCCCTTCTGCTCTGTCACACTGATTGTGCGATGCTTTCTCCCCCACCCGGTTCCCTGCAGCTCAGGACCTTTGCACAGCTGTCGCCCCCAGGCGTGCCCTCCCTGCCTCCCCATCTTCCCCTCCCTTAGAAGGGCAGTGGCTTCCTGCTCTCAGCGGCAGCCCCAGCTTCGCCATTGCAGCCCCAGGCCCCCACGTTGTCCCTGTCTGTTCCAGGGTCTGACCACTCCTGTAGGGCAAGGGCTGGCTCTGTGGTCCAGGGCCTGGCACAGAGCTCCACTGGTGAGGGAGCGAATGCATGAAGTAGAGGAGCAGGGGTGGCCTGCAGGGGACCTGGGGAGAGGGAGTGGAAGGTGGCTGTGCCACTGGGTCTGCAGTGCTTCCCTGGAAAGGGAGCCTAGGTCTGAGAAGCAACGTCAGCTGTACTGCCGTGGCTAGGGGGTGGCACTGCAGGGCAAACGGCACTGTCCTTGGAGTCAGACAGGCCCAGGTTGAATCCTGTCTCCACTACCTACCTACTGGTGACTCTGGAAAAGTCATGGCACCTTTTTGAGCCCCATTTCCTCATCTGTGAAAAGAGGACCAATAAAGAAAGGGAGGGGCCAACAACCGCCAGCCTCCCATCCTACAGGCTGGGCATCAGCAAATGCTCACAGACGCCTACTCTGCGCCCAGCCACAGGCAGAGAGGGGCAGACCCCGTCCTGCCTGCAAGGTGCTTCCAGCCTGGTAGGGCAGACAATGCAGCATGATCTCGGTGGGCAGCCCAGAGCTCAACCCCCCAGGGTGATCATGGCCTCTGTGATCACCCCCATCCCTACACCCCGTCCTGGCCTCTGGGGGCCCTGGCAGGGCAGGCTTGGGCCTGGCATTCCCAGCGGGGTGTGGGTGGCAGTGGTTACCGGATGAGGTCCAGCAGGGCATCAGCTGAGCTCATGATGGGCTTCCCACTCTGCTCCGTGGTCTCCTTCTGGGCCGCGCCGCCTGGGTGGATGATGGAGACCATGAAGATGCCCACGATGACAGCCATGAAGGTGGTCCACAGGTAGTACGCCACAGTAAGGACGCCCAGGCGGCTGGAGGTCTTGGCATCCAGGGAGGCAAGTCCGGACATCAAGCTGGGAGAGCAAGGGGGTCAGGGGCTGTGGTGGGGAGGCCAGGGCCTGGCCGGGCACTCAGTGCTCACTCAGCCCCTCCTGGCCATGCCCAACTGCCTCACAGTGCTCCAGGGAACCCCGTTCCTCCAACAGTCCAGTCCTGTGCTCCTTCCAGCCTCTCTTTCTGCTCTGCCCTCTGCCCCACGCCCTGGGGTGCAGGCCCCGCGCCTTGAGACTTCTGCACCTGCCGTTTCCCATGCTTGATGTCCTCTTAGAAGCTTCCTTCACTCTCCTAACGCCTGCCCACCAGGCAGGATCAAACTCGGGCTACCTCTGAGGTCTACCTGCCTCTCCCCCAAAGTGAGGAGCCCATTCCAGGACTCCCACAGCCCCTGGTTGCTCCATCAGGACCCTGCCTGTCTGTCTGTGAAAGGAGGGATGGGTCTGACTTCCCTGTGGGTCCCAAGAGGACGGCACTGCAGGAGATTCCTGCAGGCTCCTGGACCAGCTAATGAGGGAGTGAGAGCACTGGGCTGGGGACTGGTGACCCGGGTCCTAGTCCCAGCTCTGCCAACTGGCTGTGTGGCCTCAGCAAGCAAGTCACTCCCCCATCTTTGGGCCTTAGGATCTCCATCTGTAAAATGAGGCCATCTTGGGTTTGTGCCTGGGCTCAGGTTCCCTGTCATAGGTGGCTGTGTTGAGAGGGCTGTGGGTCTCTCTCCTCTCCGCTCCTCTCCACCCCCATCCACCCTGGCCTGGGTCTCTGCCTACCAGTGCAGGTCAGCCCTGAAGTCCTGGAGCCCCGGAGCCCCAGAGCGACTCTTCTTGCAGCTGTTGTGGGGGTGTGGGATGGTGGGGGGCGGAGGGACGTGAGAGATTAATTAAGGAAATGCTTGTGCTTTGCTTTGTTGCCAAAAGGATTTTTCCCCAAAGCCTTTTCATTCTTTCAGATAAAGAAGTATTTGTCTGGTTTTAATCATGTAAACAAGAGCAGATAATCCCCAGCCACGCTCCTCTTATCATTAGATTCAGTGCAGCAGCATCCAGCCCCAGGCTGAGCATGAACACCGGCCCCCTCCCCCAGCAGGAGCCACTGCCTGTGAGGGCCCTGCCCTGCCTGCTCGCTGGCACAATGGCTTACTCTTCTGGTAAGACAGAGTTTGAGCGTCCCCTCCTCCAGGAAGCCTTCTCTGACCACCAAGCTGAGTGAAGCCTCCTTCTCTGGTTCCACAGTCCCTGTGCCTCCCACTGTCCCTGCCCCCACCTCACTGAACTGTGAACTGTTTACCGGAAGCGCCTCCAGGGTTGGGCCAGGTTCTGATTGAATGCTGGGTCTACAGTTTGGTAGCAGACCTGCTGAGTGAAGGACTGAATGAATGAATGAATGAATGTTTACAATCTCTGCTCATCCTCATCTGCCAGGATGCCATATGTTAGTGATGGGCTTAGGGTGGGTCTTAGACATAAATCCTGAAGGGCTCATAATGGGATTGTGCAGCCAGAGGAAATGGGGGCTGCCCTGCAATCATTATTCAAGAGAGGTTATCCCAGGCAGGGTCGGTGCATCAACCCCAGGGCCAAACAGTCCTCCTGCCCTGACAGAACCCCCACAGTGGGGTCCAGCTGCCTCAGGCCACAGGGAAACCATGTCCCCGAGAGCAGGCCCTGCCTGAGGTCACACAGGACAGCAGTGCCTGGCTGGGCCAGAACTCAGGGCCAGACCCAGGCCTGTCCTCCTTCATTCATATGTGTTCGAACCTTTCTCACATGCCCAATCTGTGCCATGCCCTGTGCCCACAGGAAGAAATCAGAACCTGTCCCTGACCTCAAGGAGCTCCTAGTCTGCCAGGGAATGGGGAGGGAGATGGAAAGGACACTGGGCCACAAGTGCACTCAAATGGCCCCTGGACTATGTGGGAGCATCAGAACCACAAGGGAAGGGGGGACAAGGAAATGCTGTCTTTATTCAAAGAGGGAATCACTTCAAGCTAGGGAAGTCAAGAAGGGCTCCTTGGAGGAGGTGGCATTGGAGCTGGCTCTTGGAAATGGGAGAGGATTTGGAGATGGGGCAGACATGCCCAGCAGTGAGACAGCAGAAGGCAGAAGGGAGGCTGGAAAGTGTGAGACATCGTGCTGTTTGATGTGGTCTGAGCTTAGGTAATATCTGAGGATTGGTGACAGATTGGTGATAGAGGGGATAGAGAAGATAGGCTGAGCTCAGGAATAGGGTGGCCTTGTGGCATTTAGCACAACTCAGGTGGCAGAATTTGCTGAATGTCTAGAACGGAGAACTAACAATTCCTTAGATTTGAGAAGATCAAAGTAAACGTGGTGTACTGGGAGGGTCACTGAAGTAGTATTTGTAAGATCAAAAACCCGACCTAAGAACTCACCGATGCAGATTAGATAGAAAGGGATGGCATAGCAACCATCAGGAGGGGTCATGTCCCTGGAAGGATGTTCCTAAATCAACGCTAAGTGGAAAAGCAAGTTACCAGATCGTTTGCATCTCTGCAGTGAGCCCTGGAACCTCCTGGGATGGAGGACCCCCTCTGGATTTGCGGTCTAGGCACATAGACGTGTCTGAGGGATTGCGTGGAGTGGGGCGCAGGTGAGGACTGGATTTCAGAAAAGGATGAAGGCCCCTCAGAAGGCCCCTCCGGGGAAGAAGAGGCCTAACACAGGGGTGGCGCCAACTCAGGGACAGAATGAGACGTGGGAGGGAGTGTAGGTTCTAGACAGAGCGAGAGGGACCCCTGACCCCACCTTGGGGCCCCCATTGGCTCTGGACAGGAGAGCACCCATGGACGAAATGGAGAGAATCCTGGGACCCAAGTCGTTCTGTGCTGGAGCCTCCCTCCCTCCCCACATATGGCGGAAGGGAGAGGTGAACAGCCGCGGGGACTGCTGGTGACAACTGGCAGCATAGGTCAGCCTCCCCCAGAGTGCCAGGGCCGTGGCAGGTGAGGGCAGAGGCCAAAAAGAATGGGGGCTGGGCATGCAGAGGGCGTGGCTTCCACAGCCCTCACAAGCACAGAAAGGAGGTGTAAGGCCCTGCCCTTTGGCTTTTTGAGGAGTTCCTCCCTGCTGAGGCTCCTCAAGGTCCCAGGCTTCAGGACCAAGCTGTTAAAGATGACTTTTCTGAGAACTTGCAGCTGGTGCCCAGTGGTGGTGGGAGACCAGGTCGCACGGACGGGCATGGAAACAAGCAAACTCTATAGGAAATGTACTTTGGGTGTTATAGATAATTTTCGTTTTGGTTTGAATAGTCCTTCACATTTTCTATTCTTTCAAGATTGAGCCCGTCTTCTTGTGTGATGGAGAAGACACCTCCCGGAGGACCCAGCAGCCTCAGAAGCCATCATCTCTCTGGGACTTTACTGTTCCCCAGACACCTGAACACCCAGCTCACTGGATCCTTAAACAACCTTCTGAGTGAGGCACTGTGGAGTTCCACTGCGAGCCACATTTGTAATTTAGAATTTTCTAATAGTCACATTAAAAAGTGAAAAGAAACAGGTGAAATTAGTTTTTTGGTGAAATTAAGTTTAATACATTATTTAACCTAGTTTATCCCAAATATTATCATTTCAATGTGTCATCAATATAAAAATTTTTAGGCCAGGAGTGGTGGCTCACGCCTATAATCCCAACACTTTGGGAGGCTGAGGTGGGTGGATCACCTGAGGTCAGGAGTTCAAGACCAGCCTGACCCACATGGTGAAATCCCATATCTACTAAAAATACAAAATTAGCTGGGTGTGGTGGTGCATGCCTGTAATCCTAGCTACTCGGGAGGCTGAGGCAGGAGAATCGTTTGAACCCGGGAGGCAGATGTTGCAGTGAGCCGAGGCCGAGCTGTCGCACTCCAGCCTGAGCAACAAGAATGAAACTCCGTTAAAAAAAAAAAAAATTATACTGCTTCTGGTTTTAAATTTTAACTTAAATTAATTAATAAAATTAAAAGTTCAGTTCCTCAGTTGCACTGCCCGCATTTTGGGTCTCAGTAGCCTCCTCTGACTCATGGCTGTTGTATTGGACAGCCCAATACAATAGTTCTGAGTTACAGACGTGGAAAATGGAGCACAGGGAGGTGGAGGCAACTGGCGAGGCCCCCCAGTTGGTGAACAATAGCGTCAAGATTGGAACAGGGATTTCTGGTTCAGGACCTTGTGGCGTTCCCCCTCCCACAGTGCCTCTCTGTGGTACAGATCTGGTTTTACTCTGGTGGTGGGGGAAAAGATCTGGTTTGGGCTATGATTTTATTTTTTATTCCCCCTCCCACAGTGCCTCTCTGTGGTACAGATCTGGTTTTACTCTGGTGGTGGGGGAAAAGATCTGGTTTGGGCTATGATTTTATTTTTTATTAATTCTTTGAGACAGGGTTTCACTCTGTTGCCCAGGCTGGGGCTCAGTGGCACGATCACGGCTCACTGCAGCCTTGACCTCCTAGGCTCAAAAGATTCTCCCACCTCAGCCTCCCAAGTAACTGGGACTATAGGCACTCAACACCATGCCTGGCTAATTTTTTAAAATTTTTAGTAGTGATGGGGTCTCTTGATGATGCCCAATCTGGTCTTGAACTCCTGAGCCCAAATGATCTTCCTGTCTTGACCTCCCAAAGTGCTGGGATTACAGGTGTGAGCCACCCAGCCCAGCCAACTATGATTTTAACGTGATTCAGCCCATGTAAAGCCTTTTTAGTTCAATCTCAGCGTTCACAGCCTGCCTGTGGTAATGAGCCTCAGATTTGTGGTGGGGAGTTTCCCATTGTTGGAGGCATCCAAGTGGATCCTTGATGGCCACCTGTTGAGATACTGGATGGAGGCTTCCAGATAGAGTGGGAGGTTCCATGAGGATGACTTCAAACATTCCTTGTGGCTCTGTGATTTATGGTGAGGGGAGAATAGGCAACCACCTCTCTCCCACTCCAGGCTTGGCTGGGTGCTCCTGGAAGCACCTGAGGTGTTTGAGGGCCCCAGGGAAGAGCCTCTGGGAGTCTGGAGGCCTGGAACTCCCTCCTAAACCATCTGGCCACCACTCAGAGCCCAGGGATTGTGGATCAAGAGATTGCAGTGATTAGAGACATTAACCGGCAGAGGCAGTGGGGAGGCCCAGCCTGTCTCAATCTGGTAATTGTGTCCCTTGCAGGGGTGGGGGAAGGGAGGCGGTGGCTGCCAGGCTCCCCATGGAGGGAGAAAAAGGCCACTGACTGACCCTCCCCTGGTTCTCGCACCAACCCCCGAGGTGGGACTCCTGACCCCATCTCACACTGGGAGGTGCTGAGCAGCTCTGCCATTTGCCAAGAGCTGGTTGCAAAGGTGAGGGATTAGAAACCACGCCCCAGGAAGTCGAAGTCGCACCTCCCTGCAGAGAGAGCCAAGAGAGCCTGCAGGCTGCCCGGCTGCCGGGTGCCCCTCCCCCAGTTTTAAGTCCTCCAGGGACTCCCCATTGCCCTCCGCAACCATCCCAGCTCCTTCCCTGCCCCGGGTCCAGTGCGGCTGGGCCATTCTCCTCCTCGTCCACTCTGCTCCTGGAAGTACCTTTGCACCGGATTTTCCTCCCGCCTGGAACTCTCCATCCACCGTCCCTTCCCCAACCCCAGCCCAATGTCCCCAACCCTGGGTCAGCTTAGACATCACTGCCTCTGAGAAGCCTTCCCTGACTGCAGTCATCTCACCCACTTCCCCAGGGCAACCTGTGCTTCCCAGTTTGTTATGGACCACCCTGCCAGTGGGCTCAACCCGAATCCCCAGGGCCTGACCCAGTGCCTGGCACAGGACGGGCTGGCAGGGAGTGCCGGGAGCCCAGTCCCCACCTGCTTCTCCTTTCCTGTCCTCTAGACGCAGCTCAGCTCTGAAGTCTCCACTTAGGCACCACCGCCCTCTGAAGGCCTCCCTGAACCCCTAGGCAAGACAAGGAAGCTCTCGTGAGTAAGCATCCCTCACTCGCTGGGAGACCTTGGGCATGTGACTGAGCCTTGGTGTGCCTCTGTTTCCACTGAGAATGAATGGGGATGATGCTGGTTTGCTGTGAGGTCGAATCTTGGTTTGGAGTGGCGCCTGGCATGTGATAAGTATGCACTGCATTTCAATTGTTAGAATTTCCTCTGTCGTCTGTGGCCACCTGCCCCAGCAGACTGGAACTCCTCCAAGGCAAGGCTAAGTCTAGTTTGGCTCTAGGTCCTCAGAACCCAAGGTCTGGCACAGGCCTGGGTGCAGGGTTGCTGATGTGTGTGATGCTAAACCAGGGTGACATTCTAGATCAGACTTGAAAAGGATGGCTTGTGTGCCCTGGTGACTGAGCAGCCATTGAAGGTTTCCTGAGAACAGATCACCAGTACCAGCCTTGGTCCCCCTGATGGGCTTAGGGGAATGCCCGTGGCGTTGTGTGTCTGTGTGACATCGAGACAGTTAGCACCAGAAATCTGGGAAGAGATGGGAGCTTGGTGAAGGGACAAGGAGCCAAATGACTGTCCTGGGCAGTAGAAATGGGTGTCTAGAGATGGGCCTCAGGACTCTGCTTTCAGCCCTCCCCTTTCCGGTCATTTTAATCAATGGCTTGGCCAAGGCCCCCGATAGCATGTGGAGCAGATTTGTAGAGGACAGGAAGCTGGGAGAAACAGCTAATGTGTTGGATGAGGGAGTTGGGAATCCAAGCAGACCCCAGCAGGCTGGGACCATGGGCCAATTCTGACACAATGAGCCTGAACACAGACATGTGTTGGGCCACACTTGGCTTCCACAGCTTGGAGTGCACAAACACCGGGGTGGGAGGGGGAGGCCGAGCCGTGGCTGCACACGTGGGGAGGGGACTTTGGGTTTTGCTTGCTGCCAGCTAGTGAGTCACCTGGGACACGGGGCTGCCAAAGGGCTGGTGGGCCCCCTGCCTGTGGCTTCAGAAGCCCGGGGGCTGGTGGAGGCTGCTGCAGACCTGCCTTGACTCACTGGGAAAGGGACGGGGTGGGGTGTGTGTGTTCTGTAGAGGGCAGCTGGGGTAGGTAGCAGGTGACAGAGGCACGTGCCTGGTTGCGGGGAGCAGCTGGGGGGCTGGAGGGCAGGTGCTATGTGGTCCAGAGCACAGCAGACCTGGGAATGCTGAGGGAGACGGGAAAAGCCCTAGGGCTCTCAGCTCAGCGCCAGGAATAACTTTCTGGCAGAGCTGTCCTGCTCTGGCAGGAACTACCTTGAAAAGTGGTGACCTCCCAGTCACTGGAGGTGTGCAAGCAACTTGCTAAAGTCACACAGTAAGTGGGTTCAAGCCCTATTCTGCTAGCATGACAGCATCCAGTCACAACCTCCTGGCACTGGGAAGACCTGAGGGACAGTGAGGAGCCCCAAGCCCTGCAGCCAAGTCCTTGGGCTCTGGCCTCGGCTGACCCAGCCGCAGAGGCTCTCCCCAGCTGGCCCTGGGATGCAGCTGCAGGAAGTCCACCAGACAGGCCGCAGGAAGGAGGCTTTGGGGGTTTGTGGGCAAGAGGGGTCCCTTCAGTCCACCTGAGCATCATGGCTTACTCTTCCTTTCCCCTGGCTGTCAGCTGCTGTCAGGCCCAGCAGCTGACAGCCAGTACCATGCCCATTAGCGCCAGCTCCAAGTCATGCTTCCCAGACGGCTCTGCCAAAGCCCCACGCTCAAGCCGACTCCTCCTGAGGTCTGAGGCAGCATGCCCAGACTCCCACTTAGCTAAAGTCTGGGCCATCTGGTCTCAGCACCCCCTCCCAAGGGCAGAAATTCCTCCACCACCTCTGCTTGCATATCTCAGAGGACAGAGAACTCACTACCTTCTGAGTCAGCCCCTCCACTATGAGCTGGTGATGCTTATTAGGAAGTCCTTCCTGGTGTCACAGTGAAATCTGCCTCCGGGGAAGAGCATTGGGCCCCATTGGGCCCAGCCAGCCCTCTGGAGCCACATGGACGAAACCTCTTTGCCTCCACCTTGATTTCCATGGAGGGAAGGTGGGAGAGAGGGCAGGGCTCAGAGTGTGGGCAGTGGGTGCTGCTACCCCTGGCATGCCCTGCTGTCCTCTGAAGGTCCCTCCTTCCCAGGCCTGGGTGCCAAGAGGGCGCTCCACTGGGACCTGTGCAAATGACAAGCTTGAACTGGATCAAAAGCAAAAGCTGGAGGAGCCACAGCTGCAGCCCTCAGAGCTCACCGTCAGACTTCCAGCCATTCTCAACCATTCCCCACCAAGAAGGCTGCATTCCCTAAGGTAATCAGGGCCAGGGCCAGTTTCCAACTCCACGTGAGCTGAACCTCTCACCCCTTCCTTGCCCATGTGGCAAAGACTGTCAGGAGTCAGGGGAATTCAGGTCTCCTGCCTCCCCTCCCTGCACCAGCAGGGTCCCTGGAGTCCGCCCCGCACAGGGCGCAGGCGGGGCCATCCTGTGGGCCTCTCTCCAGCGCGGTGGTTCCCCACAGAGAAGGGCGGCAGCACAATAAAACCTCGCCCACCTCCCCAGGTTCTGAGACATGTGCCCACCCTGCCCGGTGTTGAACATTTGCTCTGGGTGCTGTGGGGCTCAGAAGTGAATGGGGTGGGTCTGTGTTCTTCATGGCGCTCTGGCCAGCAGGTGGGGAGACCTGCAGCAGAGCAACACCAGCCTGGGGGTGGGGGTGGCTGTGACTGAGCGGCCAGAGCAGGGCCAGCCCCCCGGGCATCGGGCTGGGCCTCCCAGAGGAGGGCACAGCTGGACGGAACCTCGAAGGCCAAGTAGGAGTTCTCTAACTGGAAGGGAGTGAGAGCATGGAAGTCTGTGGTGCAGGATACAGCCTGGGAGTTTTTTGGAGTCACCAGGCTAGAGGTCTGACCCCACCCGCAGCCCACAGCGGGCCACGTTTCCCCTCTTGATGAGTAAGGCAAATCATCTGACTGGGCAGGAGGGCCAAAGGCAGGTCCCAGGGCTCACACCAGAAGGTTCCGTGGAGCTCGCCGAACTGTGGCTGCCCCGTGACTCGGGGGGCAGCGTCTGAAGCGCAGGCTGTGCCGGTTTGGCCCTCTGGCCACCCGCTCCTCTGCCTCCTCCCGCTCACGGCCTGTCCTGGGGAGTCCGGGCAGCCCCCTGCACACTGGCTCCCAAACCAGACTTTGACGGCTGCTTGGCCCAGGCCCATTTCCAATAAGTTAGAATGTGGGTGTTGGGGAATTTTCTGCCAAACTAGAGTTCCTCAGGAAGGGGAGAAGGGAGTGTTGAGTTTCTTTGGCCAAACATGATTTCCTGATTCTAAGAAAAATCAGTTTAAAGTCCTTACAAGAAATAGGAAGGAAAACAATACATACACAATACAACACACACACACACACACACACACAACACAGCTTCACAGACAAACCCACACCCACACTTGGCTGTCTTTGCTGTGATGTGGAGCTCACAGAACACTCTACCATGTGCAGCCCTAGTGAATCACAAACACATGGATTCAGTTTCCCCTGAACGACGCCTGGTTTAAGAAACTGAAGAATGAGGGGAGAGAAGGGTTTGGCAAAAAGCAAGCGGAGAATTGGAGGCTCTAGCTGGATCCAGATGCTGGTCTGACCTCCCCCTAATTCCTTGTGTCAAGCTTGTCTGAGGATGTGTGAAAACAAGGCTCAGTTGACTTCCCAAGGTTAGGTGCAAACTCTAGCCTCAGTGGAATGGGGCCATAAAGGGCCACACACACACACACGCACGCACAAACACACGCATGCAAACACACACACGCAGCACCTGCCGGGACCTGCTTTGTAAATTAGCAGACAGCACTGTGCCTATTTTATGGCTGAGTCTAAGAGGGTGAACTCAAGATGAACCCACAGTTCTGGGGCAGAGCAGCTCCCCCAAAAGTCTAGCGGCCTCCCAAGTGTCTTGTGACAGAAAAAGGGCTTTGCAAACTCTGTGCCTCCCGAGTGGGAGAGTGAAACAGGATCACCAAGGTGAAGGTGCAGCATGGAAATTCTTATGGCATCATGTTGGGGGAAAACCAAAGCAAGCAGGCTACAGATTTATTTTTGTGGAAGATACTTTTTGGGTTACATTGTAAGTTGAAAGCAAAAAGGATTGGGGTAGTGACAAGCGGCCTGCTGGGGGGAGAATGGGAAAGCAAGGCTCCTAGGCCCTAAAGGCTTGACTTTTCTAAATAAAGATGTAATGGGCATGACGTTAGTGAACTGTGGCAGCACATGGAAGAGAGCTGAGGAGGGCAAACCCATGGGAGGGGGGCCCCAGTGCAGGTCCTGTCTAGACGATTCGTTCCTATACTAATGTAATGTGAGGCAGAATTTTCTAATTTTTGTCCAAGGCTTCTCTGTTCGTGGGTAGACAGAGCAAGTTCCCCTGCAGGCAATTTTATTTTGCAAAGAATCTTTGAGCAGCAAATGTCGGATGAGAAGGCAGCGCTGTCTGGGGAAGGGAGGTGCTGTTGTGGTTTGATGGAAACCCCCTCCTTGAGAACTTGACATCTGCAGAGTTATGGAAAACTGTGCCCATTTGCACCAGAGGATCAGGGCCTTCTGAGAGGAAAAAGACTAAGACCTGAGCCCCGGTTCCCTGTGATTTGAAGTTAGCACCAGGGTTCACTAGAGTCCCCCAGCCGAGATGGCCTGGCACTCAAGGCCCCCAAAATGAACCCAGTAGGAGGGAAAAAGGAATTGGGGCTCAACTCCCAGGGAGCTGATCTCAGGACATGACTGAGGCTGATTTAGGGACAATTATTGAGCACTTTGGGGTTACTTGGGGTGACCTAGGGGTCTGGAGGCATCTGTGGCCTAAGCAGCATTGTGCATGTGCAAGGGGCAGTGTGCAGACTTCCACCAGACCACGCAGGACCTGCGTTCCACAGGGCCACCACGTGGAGGGAACCAGAGCAGCAGAGCTGGTGGCAGGACCCCATGTTCCAGCTCTGTTTACACCAGAAGCTTCCACTGAATGAAATAAGCTGACTGTGGCCATGGAGTAGAGGCCTCCAGAGGGAGACACTGGGCTTCCTGCTTATACAGGGGAGTAGGACCATATTCAGTGTATTCAGTTTCAATAAAGCAAAAACCAAGTATAATTAATTTTGCCCTTGAAAATCTCTTAAGTTGCCCATAGAGTCCAGGAGGTATAGTTTTGTGTACGTTCATTCAAGACAGTTTTCCTTCCAGCCTTGCAGTGGGTTGCTGTTTCTTTAAGCAAACACCAGATGAGACCTTCCGCATACACTTAGAGGCCTGATCTAAAATACCGCCCCTCTGCAGGCCCTAGAAACTCCCTGACTTCAGGGAGGTGCTCACTGTGTGGCAGGTTCTTGGGCACTGAGGCCAGTGGAGGCAATTCAGGCCCTCCTCTCTCGTGGCCCTCACCTGGGGCAGAGCCCTTGGAAGGAGGAGTCTCCTGTCTCATTTAAATGATTTTCTCCCTTTTTCAGAGCACATGTAATTGAATTCACTTAAGTTAAATGCACACATGATGGGACTCCACTATAAGGCGGGGGTGGTGGGGAGGGCTGAAATAAACTGAAAATGGCAAACCTGGAGTTACACTGGGTTATACAATTAAATAATTAAATGGACCCACTAGCAAGCAGATTTAACCAGTGGGTTCCCTGCATGGTGAGCCCATAGAGAGCCTCTAGCCAGACCCTGCATATGACTGTCCTCGCTGGCAGGTGTCTTAATCTCTGGGAATGAATAAATGGGTATTTGTCATATTTGATTGCCCCTTATTAGCATCGGGGGACAGACCCAACCCGCTCTGGGGCCCAGACAGTTGGGCTTCTGATCCCATCAGCCAAGGACCTCACACTGCATCTGGTGAATTCACCAGAAAGAATAAGAACAAACTTTATGGAGAAGAAATCACAGTGGCAGAATTAGCAATGTGGAGAGGATGATTTCTTCTCTGTTATCTAAAATGTTTGTAATTTGCTTACCTAATTTTTTTTTTTTTTTTTATGAGACAAGGTCTTTCTTTGTTGCCCAGGCTGGAGTACAATGGCATTAACATGGCTCACTGCAGCCTCAACCTTCTGGGCTCAAGCAATCCTCCCACCTCAGCCTCCCAAGTAGCCAGGACTACAGGTGCCCACCATCATGCCTGGCTAATTTTAAAACCTTTTTTTTTTTTTTTTTGTAGAGATGGGGTCTGTCTCACTATGTTGCCAGGGCTTTATCTAATTTTTTAAAACATGAAAACATCTTTAAAGGTCAGCTCCTAACTGTCTTCCAGGGCCCATTCAAATGCTGGTGGTGAGGCTTTCCCTGAACTCTGCTGCCGCTGCCCTCCGCTGCTTCTTACTCATTGAAAATGTATTGATCAGGCACCAGCAGTAGCAGGCCCTGTATGGGGCAATGAGAAATCAGATGAAAGGGAGAGAGTTATATGCTTCAGAATTACTTTTACAATAAGGGAGCAGTCCTTGTTCAGAAGAAATTTCTTGATGAGCTACTTGGACAGAAGCTGAGCAGAGGCTCCACCCAACCCAAGCCGGCTCCAGGGAGAGAGTGAGCAGAAGTGACTTCTGAAAGATATCCGGCTGCTCTGGGGACAGAGGAAGAGAGAAGGAAGGTTCCGGGAGAGAGAAGGAAGTGGACACGCACTCAGGTGACCCTGACGACCCGAGCCCTGGTGTATTCTCCTCCCCCAGTGTGGCAGTGCCTGTGACTTCTATGAGAACATGACAAGGTGGTGGGATGTCTCCCTGTGGTTATGTGGTAGAAGACTTTGACTCAGAAGACTGGCGAGGACAGGGCTTCCCGCTGGCCTCGGTGACCTATAGTGCTACGCTGTGAGCCGCCTGTGGAGACAGCTTGGGCAGGGAGCGGCAGGCAGCCTCTAGGACCTGAGTGGCTCCACCGCACAGCTGTCAATGCTGGGCCCTCAGGCAGCAGCCACGGGGAATCACTTCTGTCCATACCTGAGGGAGCACGGAGGCAGATTCTCTCTGGTTGGGCCTCTGGATGAGAACAGAGCCAGAGGACACCTCGATTGCAGCCCGAGACTCTGAGTTAAGGACTCAGCCAAGCCCGCCCAGACTGCTGACCTAGGGACTGAGGCAACCATGAAGTATGTTTATGTCACTAAGTTTGTGATAATTTGTTACACAGCAATGGTAACAAATACACAGATACACACACAGAGGACCAGGAGACAGCTGAAGGTACTACTTGGAGCAAGGAATGCTCGTGTGTATGGGAAGCTGATGAAGGCTGCTTGGTTGTAGGAGTGAAGGGCAGAGAAAAGCAAGAGGCAGTAAGAATAGGAATTGGGCCAGGTGCGGTGGCTCACGCCTGTAATCCCAGCACTTTGAAAGGCCAAGGCAGGAGGATTCCTCGAGCCCAGGAATTCGAGACCAGCCTTGGCAACATAGTGAGATCCCCATCTCTACCCAAAATTTAGAAAAATTAGCTGGGCATGGTGGCGTGTGCCTGTAGTCCTAGCTCCTTGGGAGGCTAAGTCGGGAGGATTGATTGAGGCCAGGAGTTCAAAGTTACAGTGAGCCGTGGTCATGCCACTGCACTTCAGCCTGAGGACAGAGCGAGACCCTGTCTCAATTAAAAAAAAAAAAAAAGAAAAAGAATAGGAATTCATGACAGATTAGGAGGCTTTGACTGCCATGGCACAAGAAATGGCTCTGGGCGCCAGGCGAGTGCATCATGGAGAGGTGCGGGACCTGGCCAGTGCCCCCATGGAGGCCCTGTGGGTGTGCAGGTACGCACGACTCCAGTGAAGCAGGGCATGCTGCACGGTCTGTACTGGTGTTGAGGGAGCACCCGGGTGTGCTTTAGTCAAGGGTGGCTTTCCAGGGCAGGGGACAGGTGAGCTGCCGCTGCTAATTAGAACCATGAAGATGGAAGAGGCCATCCAAGGGGCTTCCTGCTGAGAGCAGGGACAGAGGTGGCCACGGGCTGGGGGAGCATTCATGACACATGTGAGGAGCCTGGTGATGCTTTAATAAGTTATAAAAACATGGGACATCTGCCAGGCATGGTGGCTCACGTATGTAATCCTAGCACTTTGGGAGGCCGAGGTGGGTGGATCACCTGAGGTCAGGAGTTTGAGACCAGCCTGGCCAACGTGGTGAAACCCCGTCTCTACTAAGAAATCAAAAATTTGCCAGTCGTGGTGGTGCGCGCCTGTAATCCCAGCTACTTGGGCGGCTGAGGCAGGAGAATTGCTTGAACCTGGGAGGCGGAGACTGCAGTGAGCTGAGATCACACCACTGCACTCCAGCCTAGGCAACAGAGTGAGACTCTGTCTCAAAAAAAAAAAAAAAAAAAAAAAAAAAAGAAAAAGAAAAGGAAAAAGAAGAAAGAAAAACATGGGACATCCATAATGTACCAGGAGCCATGCTGGGTCTTCACGTACATTCTCTTATTTACTTTTCATAATAACCCTGTGAGGGAGGTATTATTCCCACTTTATAGATAAGGACACTGAGGCTCAGATGCTAAAAGGCTTGTTTACGTTTGCATGTCTAGAGAGTGACTCCAAAGCCCTGTTCCTGCCCTGTAGCCTTTGCAGATTTCAGCCACCCTTGCCCATGCTGCCTGCTCCCCTGCCACGTTGTGACAGATGAAGCCACCACTGGTCAAGCGTGGGCTGCACTCAGCTGGACTGAAGTACACCTGTCTGAGGAGGGACTTGGGCCAGAGGCTGGGCCGGAGAAATTCTAGAAAAAAGGAGCCCACAGCTGGAAGATGCCAGATTATGGGAAGAGTGACTGAACTTGGCTCCAACCCTGCTGGCCCCATTGCCCTCCCACTGGGCCTCCCTTCTCCAGAGCAAGGTGTGTCTGTGACCCCTCCATGGCAGCCCAGGGGCCTTTCAGCCCTCACGTCCACCCTTGCAGTCACCCACACTTCTTTACACCTCACCACCTCCCTTTGCTTGTTGTTTAGCTCTCCAGCCTCTGAACAAATCTGTCACACTGAGTACCTGGCAGAGGTCAGTGTGAAAGACAGGGGAGTCAATGATCTGATCCCCTTCTGGGATCTCAGACAAAAACAAAGATGCACACACCCTGCCCACAGAGGGGGCCACGCCACCGGCCTGACCCCTCAACAGGGGCACTTCTTGTTCAGTGAGATGAGTGCCTCTCCCACATAGGGATGCTAGTTTGTTTGCTCGCATAGACGTCACCAGTGGACTAAAAAATGCCTGTCCCCCATTGTGTGGCATGCCAGCTGCGACCGTGAGGTCACTGAGCTAACAACACTCAGCTCATGCAGGTCACACACAGCGTCAGCATTGGAGACAGGTCATCATCTATTTTACCAACCAGCGGGGGGGTGGAAGGACTTCCCACACAGAACCTTGAGACAGGTCTTGAATACAGAGTGAGACTTGAAATTAAAAGAGCGTGCATGGCAGGGGCTGGGCAGGAACAGGAGTGGGGAGACAGACCCCTGTGGCATGCTGCGGGACTAATGGGTGACCAGCCTCGTTCCAGGGCTTGGTGTGGGGAAAGGGTGGTTGTTCGTCCTGGAGAGAAGGCGGGAACAGATGTCATGGGAGCCAGGCTTCAAGGCCCAGACCTGCAGGTGGTTAGGGCTGGTGAGCCCAAATGTCACCCGTGCCCTCCCGCCACTGCCCTGTAGCCAGGTCACACTGCAGAAAACCTTGCCTTCCTGGGTCACAGCTTGGAGCCCCTGGGGATGGGAGTACCACAGCCTCCTGCTGGGCTCCGAAGATGTGGAGCCAGAAGGTCTGACCCCAGGACCATCAGGAGGTTTAAAATCCTCAGAACACTTTTGGAGCTCTGAAAGCAAACCTCTGCTTGGACCCTTTGGGGTTCTGGTTCAGTCAGCTCAGGGTCAGGCCTGACATCTGAATTTTTCAAAGCGGCTCTGGTGATTTTGCCCTGCCCTGAGTAACAACCTCACACAAGAGTGGCTGTTCCTCAAAGGCAGGGACACCCAGCCCTGGGCTGGCCAAGAGCAAGAGCTCAGGGGACAGTGTGGATGGACTCCTGGCCAGCATGGATAATAGGCCAGTTTGAGGCCAAAGGAGAGAGAGTTCAGGAATAAGGGGTTTTAGGGCTCAGAAATGCGTCATATTTCCCCCATGAAGGTTTAATTCTCCCTTCGTAGGAAAATGTTAAAGCAGTTCCATTTCTCAGTGACACGGTTGCTCTGCACCAGTCCAAACTCTATAACAAACAAATGAAATGTATGAACACGTCCTGGCTTTTCTCAACTTAATACCACATGCATTTCCAGCCAAGAGAACACTGAGTCTGGTGGAGGGAGACCAGGCATTTGAGAGCCAGAAAGTGGAGAGCTGGACGGGCCTTTGTTGCTGGGTAAAGAAGCCCAGGGTTAGGGCCTCACCTCAGATCGCATGATCGCTTGTGGAGGAGGCAGGTTGAGGACCCAGGCCTCTGACTTCTGAACAGGATTTTTGTGTTTTATGTTGAGTGCCTTGTCCAAGGCCACACAGGTAATACATAGCAAGGCCAGGCTGTGTGATTCCAGGGTCCACACAACGGCCTCTAAGGTGCTTCTGTTCTGAGAGAGGGGTAACGCCCAGGCAGTTAGGACAGTCAGCAGGAAAGGGCAGACAGAGCTGCTGCCAAGGGTCCTAGCTTCCTCTACCAGTGCACTTATTTAGCTGTTCAGTGATTGTCTATGTTCCTGTCAGTCTTCCCAGCAGTCTGTGAACACCACAAGATAGTCTCTCCAGAGACAGAGACAATCTCTCCATCATCTCTGTGTCTGCAGCACCCAGCACAGGGCCAAGTGTCCAGAAAGCACAATGCATGATTGCTGGATCCATTCATTAATTCACTTGACCAGTATTAATAAGCACCTACCATGTGCCTGGCACTTGGCTAGGTGCTGACAACACAGAGTCGAATCTAGGCAGAGTAGCCTCGTTAACTTTACAAAGCGGACAGCCCAATGGGAGATAAAGAAACTAATCAACAAGTGAATGCATGTAGAATGACAATATATGATACGGGTACAGTGAGGGAGAGCCAGGGTGGTGTGAAGGGGTCAGTAGGGAGGGCCTTCCTAAGAAGATGATGTGCAAGTTGAGATGGAAAAAAAGAGGAGGAAGAAGAGGTATAAGATGTTGGGGAAGCGTGTTCCAGAGGAAGGAACAGCATGTGTGGAGGCCCTGAGGTGGTAAGGGCTTGGTCTGTTTAGGGAACTCGAGGCTGGTGGGGACTGGAGTGTGTGACACGGGATGAGGTGGGATGGGCAGGGCAGATCACGCAGGGCCTCCTAGACCGGGTTAATGGTCTGCAGATTGAGTCTACATGTCATGGAAGCCTTTGAAGGTAAATGAGGGGCAGGGCCCAATCTACTTTTCTCAAGATCCTTCTAGCCACTGGGTGGAATGGATGGGAGGGAACAAGAAGTGAGGCGAGGAGACCAGTGAGGTGGCGGTGGAGTCCGGATGTGAGAAGAGAGTACCTTGGCCTGTAGGGTGGGGAGGAAGCTCCATTCTTCGACTGAGTAGGCAGAATCCGCTGGAGCTGCGGATGGGGCTGTGGGGTTGAAAGAAAGGGGATAGCCAATGACAGGCCTGATGGAAGACCTGGGTGATGGAGCTGCCATTTGCGGACAAGAAGAAAACAGGAAAAGGAGGCAGTTTGCTGGGTAAAACTTCAAGTTGGTGACATTAAACTTGAAGTGTGGCTGGGCACGGTGGTTCATGCCTGTAATCCCAGCACTTTGGGAGGCTGAGGCAGGTGGATTGCTGGAGTTCAGGAGATTGAGACTAGCCTGGGAAACATGGTGAGACCCAGCCTCTACAAAAAATACAAAAAAAATCACCAGGTGTGGTGGTGCGCACCTGTGGTCCCAGTTACTTGGGGGGCTGAGGTGGGAGGATCACTTGAACCCAGGAAGCCGAGGCTGCAGTAAGCTGAGATTGTGCCACTGCACTCTAGCCTGGGTGACACAGCAAGATCCTGTCTCAAACAAAACAAAACTTGAAATGTTTGTGAACCATCCAAGTGGAGATGTCAAATAGGCAGTTGGCTAATGAAGTGTGGAGCTCAGAGGAGAGGTCTGGGAAGATCTCCATCTGGGGGCATTGGGCTTGTAGGTGGTACATTAAAGCTATGAAATTAGATGAGAAAAGGCTGGAGAAACTGAACATTTGGAGGTTGAGTAGAAGGAAAGAGACCAGGATGGATGGGCAGAAAGCAGGCAAAAAGTTAGGAGAGTGTGAGTCCACAGGGAAGGGGATTTCATGAGGGCAAGAGTAATCAGCTGCACCCATGGCTGTGGAGAGGCCACGTGGAAGAACCGGACGTGTCATACAGATTCAGCAACGTAGACAACTGCTGACCCTGACAGATTCACTGGCTCAGTGAATGACTCCAAAGATGTAGTAAGAGGAGACAGTCACTAGAGTGAGTTGAGGAGTAAGGGAAGGCTTCCTGAGGGAGGTAGCATTTCAGCAGAGCCTTGAAGGCTGAGTCCTGAGAGATTTAAATGCTGCTTGCAAAGGCCTCTGTGCAGAAAATACAAAGCGCCCTTGGCCTGGGGATTATCTCCACTTCACAAAGGGGAGAGGGCCGAGGAGCTGGCTCACTGCTCAGCAGCAGGGAGGTCGGGAGGCAGAGCCCATGCAGAGGCTCATCCTCTTTCCTCTCTGCGGAGGAGTCCTGGAAGATGAAGATTTCTCATGGCCTCAGAGCAAAAGGTTCTTAGACATCACCTGGAGCAGCCACTCATTATACATCTGGAAAACTCAAGGCCTGGACAGGGATAGGGTTGCTCAAGGTCACCCTAGCACATCAGTGAAAGGGACCAAGTGATCTCCCATGATTTCTGTGGCCCGCACCCTACTGGGTGAGGTCTGAATTCTTCAGCCTGGTGTTCAAGGTCTTTCATGACTGGGCAAGAGCTCACCCTCCAAACCCATCTCCCACCGTCCCTCTCTTGTCCCAAGTCCCAACCTCCTGAGTGCTCAGCATACACAAGCACATAGTCTTCATGAAAACCCTTCAAAGTAGGTGTTGTTATTCCCATTTTACAGATGAGGAAACTGAGGCATAGAAGGTGAGATAATGTGTCCAAAGTTACACAGCCGAGCCAGGATATGATCACTGGAATATCATCAGAGTTAGTTCTCTTTTCTCCAGGCCTTGCTGCGTCACCATGAACAGCCCCTCCTCTGGGAAGTCATCCCTCAGTTCCCTGGCCTTGAGTTATCTTGGAGTCAGGTCATGTCCTTTGACTCCAAATCATGTTCTGCCCACTAAAAATTCTACTGGATGGAACCAACAATTGGGGCCACTAAATGACTCAGAAGCCAGCAGCCCACAGCACTGCCCATAAAGGCCCTGAAGTCACACTCCTCCCACGGCCTGTGGTTGCTGTCCAGCCACCCACAGCAGGAGCAGGGCAGCAACAGAAGCCATCCTCTCCCCTCCTGGTTCCAGACCGCCTGGCCGAAACTCCGCTCTCACCTGGAGACCACCAGTGGCAGGATCATCATCTTCAGCATCCTCATCAGGAGCTCTCCAGGGAACTGGAAGTAACTAATTTCCTGAAAACACAGTAAGAACTGGGGTTATAGCAAGAGATGTAGACTGCACAGTGGTTCCATTCTTCACAGTCTTTGAAGCTCTATCCCATCTGACTCCCCTGTCTAGCACATGGCAGCGGAGTCCAAGGAGAAAGAAATGGCTTTGGAGCCACAGAACTGGGTTCCAATTCTGGTAAACAGCGCCCCCCCCAACCACCACCAATCCACCATAAGCTGTGTGGCCTTAAGCATCTTCTGTGACCACTCTGAGTTTTTGCATTTTTCTCGTCTATAACATGAGGGTAATAACTACCGTAGTCCCTACTTATTCTCAGGGACATGTTCCGAGACCGCCAGTGGATGCCTGAAACCACAGAGACTGAACCTATGGATGTTGTTTTTTGCCTATATGTACATACCTATGATAAAATGTAATTCATAAATTAGACACAGTAAGAGATTAACAGTAACTAATAATCAAATGGAGCGATTAGAAGATACTGTAATAAAAGTTATGTGAATATGGTCTCTCTTAAAATCACTTACAGTACTGTTCTCACCCATTTTCAGACCACTGGTAACTGAAATCATAGAAAGTGAAGCAGTGGATAAGGGGGGACTACTCTGCCTCACTGGGTCATTCAGGGGCTTAAACAGGAGAATGCACACAAGCACTTAGCACAGCGCCTGGATGACAGTAAATGTTCGATAATCCTGTAAATAACAGCTCTCCTCCCATCTGCACCACGCATCTGCCTAGCCATGGAATAAAATCTCTCTTGTGTAGCAGATGGCAAGTGACGAGAGGACAGAGCCGAGTACTGCTCACGCGTTCATTCAACCCGCATCACGCCAGGCATCATGGTGGGCACCCCAACATGAACTAGGTAGGGTTCCTGCCCCGAGAAATCCCCAGCCTAGCTGGTGAAGAGACCCACTCCTAAGCAGACCATGGCCTTCTTGCAAGTCAGTTTGTCCATCTGTTTTGGGTCCATTCTCTAGCGCTTCTCCCCAAAAATGCTGAGAGAGAGGATCAGATTGAATGGGTGCGACACCATGCAGTAGAAACAGCCCCCTTTAGCAGAGTTCTTAGGCCTGACTCCTTCCTAGGCCGCTGGCTCCAGCCTGTCCATGGATCTTTGACTAAGGAGCCAATTCCTTGCCCAATAAGCTGTCTCCCAAGTAACAGTCACGTGACCAGGACCTGACACCTGAAGCAGAAGGGCTACTAAGCCCAGTTGAATCTGACTTTCAGATAACAACGTGTAATTCATTCTTATACTTAAAAAAAAAAAAATTGCTGTTTATCTGAAACTCCAGTTTATCTGGGTGTGCTGTTTTTAAAAATTTTTTTAACTTAATTCAGTTTTGCTACTCTGGCAACTCTGGCGTGGGGCCACTTTCTTCAGAGGGTGAGGTTGTGGGCGAGGCAGGCAAATGGACTTTCAAACATCATCCAAGTTAAATTGTTGTACTTGCAACTTTTTTTTTTTAACCAAAGCCAAACATACTTGGTTAATGATCTGATGCTTTAAAAACCTCCAAATCATCGAATGTTGGTGCTGTGAGGGGACTCTTGAGATCTTCTAGCCCAGCCCACTCATGTGATAGATGAGGAAGCTGAACCGCAAAAGGGAGGTGACGGGCCCACCCAATGTTAACCGCAGCACAGGACCAGGAATCAGGCCTCTTAGTCCTGTACTGCTACCATTTCCAATGCACCAGAAAATATGCTTTTTAAAGAAATATGCCCATCATGACTCTCTCTCTCTCTCTCTCTCTCTATATATATATATATATATATATATTTTTTTTTTTAGACAGAGTCTTGCTCTGTTGCCAGGCTTGAGTGCAGTGCAGTGGTGCCATCTTGGCTCACTGCAACCTCTGCCTCCCGGATTCAAGCAATTCCCCTGCCTCAGCCTCCCAAGTAGCTGGGACTACATGTGCCACCATGCCCGGCTAATTTTTTGTATTTTAGTAGAGGCGGGGTTTCACCATGTGGACCAGGATGGTCTCAATCTCCTGACCTTGTGATCCGCCCTCCTCAGCCTCCCAAAGTGCTAGGATTACAGGTGTGAGCCACGCACCCTGCCAATGATATATTTTTAATTAACTTTAGTCCATATATATATATATATTTTTTTTTTATTTTATTTTTTGACACAGGGCCTCGTTCTGTCACCCAGGCAGGAGTGCAGTGGTGCGATCTTGGCTCACTGCAACCTCCACCTCCTGGGCTCAAGCAATCTTCACACCTCAGGCTCCTGAGTAGCTGAGACCACAGATGTGTGCCACCAAGCCCAGCTAATTTTTGTATTCTTTGTAGAGACAGGGTCTCGCTACGTTGCCGAGACTGGTCTCAAACTCCTGGACTCAAGCAGTCCTCCCAGCTCAGCCTCCCAAAGTGCTGGGATTATAGGCGTGAGCCACTGCACCTGGCCCCCACATGTATTCTTTACGTTAAAACTGCTCTAATAGTCAGGCTCGGTGGCTCATGCCTGTAATCCCAGCACTTTGAGAGGCCAAGGTAGGTGGATCACTTGAGGTTAAGAGTTTGAGACCAGCCCAGCCAACATGGCAAAACCCCGTCTCCACTAAAAACACAAAAATTAGTTGGGCATGGTGGTGTGTGTCTGTAGTCCCAGCTACTCAGGAGGCTGAGGCACAAGATTCGCTTGAACCCGGGAGGCAGGGTTGCAGTGAGCTGAGATCACGCCACTGCACTCCAGCCTGGGCGACAGAGGGAGACTCTATCTTAAAAAATTAAAAATAAAAGTAAATAAATAAATATATAAAACAGTGCTCTACTGATAAAAAGGCAACTCTTTCCTCATCTCTCTCTATCCCTATCTCACAACTTACCAGTAGTGAACATGCCCAATTCTTCTAGCTGTTTCCCATAGTATCAGTATTTCTAGATAATATGGTCAGAGTGCTGTTTCTTGATTCATCATTTTGACATCTATCAACTTCCCTGCCATGATTGATGAAAACTCAGTTCTTACTCCCTTTCTCTCCACCTATTTCACCATTATATTTATATCAATTTTTAGGCAAATCAATAGTCAAGATTTACAATGTTTTGATCGTCAAACAGTGCTTACCGTTGAGCCAAGTAATGTACAACAACCATGCCTCCTTGCTTGTAGCCTAAAGTTAATTGACTGATTTTTATTTGTCTTGCTTTCTGAGAATCACCCACTAATTTCTTCCAAACATTTTAACATGTCTACTAAACTACCTAATGATAGTATTTTCTGCTCTCTCAAGCACATTAGTTCTCTTTTATCCTGCCTGGGACCTTGGTCCGTGAGCTCTCCACCTTCCTGCTCCAGTTTGGACTGACTGCTCTGTAGGCCCAGTGCTTGTCATGGTTCCCTTCTTGATTGTCATTCTGGAACTTATCCTTTAGAGGGTCCCCTGTTTCTGGGATCCTTGTCTTCTTGGTTTACTTCCTTGTTTTGCTGAAACATCTCCTTTGGTAGCTTTCTGAGTAATAGTGGATGGGAGATAAACTTTTCTGAGTCCTTACATGAGTAAAAATGCCTTTATTCTACCTTCACCTCTGATAATATCATATGTGAGACACTTCGTTGGAAATAATTTCCCCTCAGGTTTGGAGGATGTTTCTCCTTTGTTTTCTAGCTTCCAGTTTGCTTAAGGTGTTCAAGGTCATTCTGATTTCCTGTTCCTTAAATGATGTTGGTTTTATTCCACCAGAACCATCCAAAGATCATCTGTTTATCTCCACTTTTTGGTAATTTCATGGTGATGGGCCATAGTATGGGGTTTTCTTTCTTTTTTAAACAAAATTGACAGTGCTATGCTTACCTTTCACTTCTGAGAAACTGCTTAGATTCTCTGCAAACTGTTTCTCCTCTATTTTTCTTCTGTTAGCTCTCTCTCTAAAAGTGTCATTAGGTAGCTGGACATTGAACATTCTAATTTTCTTATGTTTTCTTTTCTATTTTCATTTCTTTTTGTTCTAGTTTCTGGGAGATTTCTACAACTTTATCCCAGTTATTGACATTAATGGGTTTTTTTGGAGATGGGGTCTCACGTCATGTTTCCCAGGCTGGTCTTGAACTCCTGGGCCCAGGCAATCCACCCGCCTTGGCCTCCCAAAGTGTTAGGATTACAGGTGTGAGCCACCAGGTCTAGCCAAAGCTTTTCTATTAATATATAATATTTGTACATGTTTATGGGGTACAGTTGGTATATTGTTACATACACTGTGTAATGTTCAAATCAGGGTATTCAGGGTCTCCAACACTTTGAGTATTTATCCTTTCTATGTGTTGGGGAGCTACTCACATTTTTATCTTAGTTCTTCTAGTTTTAATTTCCCCAGATTCTTTTTTGTTCTCTGATTGTTCCTTCTGTTTGCATCCCCTCTGTTGTACGGTAACTATATCTTCACTCGGGAAAACTTAAGAGGAGATTTACAAAGCTTCCTTCTCCTCCCCACTTTGTCTCTGCTTCATTAGAGACCCCCTTTTCTCTTTGTTTCTCTCATTAGAGACCCCCTTTTCTCTTCGTTTACTCTGTTTCATGTTAGCAGTCTCCTCACGTTGCTGGTGGCGTGGCATATGTAAGTTTGAAGCGCTGAACTTCTGCGTGTATGAGTGGGGCTTGTCAACTGACGGCCCTCAGGGCAGGGCGACAGGTGCTGATCTGGCTTTTTCACTGGGGCTGTGTGGATGGTAGAGGAGTCTCCTTTATAGCAGAATTTAGAGATCTTTTCTCTGAGGCTTCAGTGAGAGAAGTCTCTTCCTGCCTTTGCCTGAGGAATGACATGGTGCCTAAGCTCAGCTGACAGCGATCTGAAACTGGGCTGGGGACCCCACCCAGATGAAAATGTCTGCTAATTAGTTTGAAGTAGGTACCTCAGCATGGCCCTCTCCCCAACACACACAGGGGTGGCCCAGTACCCCCAAGTCCAGCTTCTCTGGTTCTTTGGGGCAGGCAGTGGGGTGGAGATGGGTGGATGAGTCCCCCAGCTGAACTGGAAGGTCCCTAGGGGTCTAACTCCTCTGGTTACAAAATTCCAAACCATGCCCGGGCTTTCAACCCCAGCCTCACCCTGCCTAGTGCAGCATCTTGCTCTTTTATGTTCTGCAGTCTACAAGGCAAACTGGCTTGGTATCGACTTCCACAGACTAAGATTCCAGCTTTCTGTGAACAAGGTCATAAGCTCCACCCACCTCCATATTGTCTAATTTGTTGTAGCCTCTCGACTTCCTTTCTCAACTGTCTCCTTTTATATTCCCTTTATTCTTTGTGGTTTTATCTTTTAAAAATCCCATTACTAAAATGTTAGTGGAATTCTAGGAAGGAGGGAAAAAAATGGATACAACTGTAATTCACCATGGTTTAACTGAAGACTCAAAATGCTCAGTATTTTTAAATGAGATACTCATATCCCAAGACAAAATCCTGTGATTTTGTAAATTCTTTTCACAAATAGAACATTCTACCATTTTCCAAATTGTTTATGATTTTTGCCTGTTGCATAAGCTTACAAAACAAGAAGGGTTTAGTTTCTGAGTCACAGGCAAAGAGATCAAACAGAGAAATCCCAGATTTCAAAGTAAGATGCTGAGAAAGCCAGTTCCTGCCAAATAATTGTTCTAAGCCTCTACATCCTTCCTTCAATTTATCTGGCAGGTTAATCCAGACCGGAATACATTTGCATTTCCAAACAGATGGGAAAGGCAGCTTTGGCAAAGGAGGCCCCAGATGAGTTTGGCTTTTAATAATAGGCATTCCAATTTGTTTTCACAAAATAATCTTCCTGCAGGAGATATATTTTTGTTGCTGAGGAAAATTAAAGAGAACAGATTGCAGATTTTTTGTTCCATTGCCAGTTTAATGCAGCAAATAGTTGAGCGTTCTCTCTGTGCCTGACACAGGGCTAGGCTCAGGTTTTGGTTAAAACAAACAAACAAACCCATGTGTTGTTCAGCAGTGTGCAGCTTCGTGGGAGAAAGAGACACCCACATAGCCAGCTCTGAAGCCAGGTGGCCAGCAGTGGGGTTACAGTTACTTTTCATCAGCTATGGGAGATGAGATGGTTCCTGATGTAGACAGGACTTTAACAGGTAGATAAGGGAGAGAGGGGGAAGTAACATGTAGTAAGCACCTACTGTATGCTGGGCACTAATGAATCCTTGGTTTATTCCTCATAACAATTCCAGTAGACATATACTGCCCCATATCCCATTTTACAGATAAGGAAACTGAGGCCCAGGGAGGAGAGAGGATATTGCCCAGCCATTTGCTAGCAGAGTCAAAGTTCAGGGTTTCTCTGCCTCCAGAGTCCACACCTCTTTCTAAATAACTGCTCGAGGCTTAACAGGGTCACCATAGTCGTGGCTCAGTTCTCCAGGAGTGGGTGTTTTCCTTTTAATGGGAGACAAAGTCTCATGCCTGACGCCAGTTGTAGAGATAGCATTAGACCTTAGTGAGCAGGGAAGAGGACTTTCTGGGAATAGGGACTCTTCCAGGAGCCCATTGACAAAGGCTCTCTCCTTGACCACACTTTAGATAGTCTCCTCTGAGCCCTCTTTTCCACTGGGCTTTGTCCTTGGGCCTTGTCTTTGGCCTGCATAGTCCAACTGTAGCAAAAGTCCTGCCGAGTCAGTTTAGTGAGGATCCTTCACCCTTCAGCATCCCAATACTGGACCAGATTCCCCATCCCAGATCAATGTCTGGCCACCCTGGCCTGCCTTCAGCAAGAATCCCCCTACCCTGATGTCTCCTGCAGCCATTTGCTGTCCCCGACCCCCTCCCTCTGCTCACTGGCTGTAAATCTCCAGCTGGCTTTGTTGTCTTTGTGGTTGGGTCCCATCTCTCTCCCCAGGAGGGCTTGACACCTACCCCCATCACAATAGTCCTGCATACAGCCTTCCTTACCAGTTTCACCAGTGGCAGAGGATTTTTTCTTTAACACCATGGGAATGTCCCTCCCTCTTCTGTAAGAGATGGGGGTTGACAGGGAAAGGGGCTCTTTCCCAGGCAAAGCAGCTTCCCCATGGCAGTTACACAGGCTGGAAACCTGGGACCTGGCTCCCCTTCCTGTCCCCCAGCCCACATCCAATCAGCCCCCACATCCTGAAGCTTCTCCTTTTGAAAACAGCTCTCACGTCTATCCCTTTTATCTGCACTACCAGGTCTCCCTCAAGCTGCCCCTTACTCGGCCCCCTGCCTGCCTTGATACCATCCCGTCTCCACTCAGCACCTGAGGGATCTCCCAAGCTCCAACTGGCCTGTCGCTCTTCTGCCCAAAAGCATCTCATGGTTGTTGCAAGCCCACACATGGTAATGGGACCTATGGGCCAGCTGGCCTCTGTGCTCCGGCCCCTGCACCTGGCACCTGCTGTCACCTCTGCCTAGAGCGCCCTTCCTGGATCTCTTGTCATTTGAGCAGCCTTTAGGAGGTGTTCTCTGGTGCCTGTTTGAACTCACACAACACCCCCCTCTTTCCCCGCCGCAACTCTTGGCCCTGTGTTTGTCGTCATGAGGCACCCTTGCCTCTTCTTACCTGGTAGTGCTAGGTTTGTAATCACTCCCCAGCCACGTGACTGGTTCCTCCCTCTAGTCCTGCAAAGTGTTTATCACACCCATGTTACCGATGAGAAAACCGGGACCCAGGGGGCAGAGGGACTCACACACTGTCATGGCACCAGGGAGCTGTGACACGAGAATGTGACCCCAGATCCCTCAGGCCCACACACCCCTCCTGGACGGGGACCCCGAGATGCTCCGGGTGGCTGACCTGTGGTGAGAGGTGCCGGGTCCTCAGGAAGAAGCCTAGGAGGCAGCCCACAATGACAGACAGCACAGACAGGATGAGTAGTCCATTCCGCCTGCACACGTCCCTCCCCCGTGCCAAGATGGCATGCAGCACCATGGCAAGCCTGGCCTGCTGGCAAGGGGCACAGCACCATTCCATGCACAAGAGGCCGGCCGGGGGCACAGAGTCTGGGCTGAGGGCTCTAGCCCCTCAGTAGGCAGGTGGTCAGAGTTGCTTAACACCAGTCGCCAGCCCCTCGGCCAGGCCTGTGTGGCTGCCCTAGAGGGAAGCCACAATCCTATTACCAGCTGCATCATTAGGAGCTGGGAGCAGATTAGGGCCTGGGAAATTAGAGCAGACCACGTGATCTGGGAGTTCAGCCCTCAAAGCCAAGCGTTCCTTTTAAACAGTTGAGTGGACCAGGTACTGGGAGGAACAAGAGGAACATTCGCTTGCTTGGTTTGATCTTTACCCCGCTTCCTTCCAGAAAGAATCGAAAACAAGACAGTAAAACATCAGTTATCCTCTACATTAATTAAGCATTTGCTGTGCCCCAGGTGCCATTCTAGAAGAAAGTTACATGTACTGGCATATTTAATCCTAACACCAATCCCAAGAAATAAGTACTATCAATATCACCATTTTACAGATAAAGAAACTGAGTTGAGTGAGTGCATGTGCTGTGGGTCAGGCCTGTGCTGGCTGCCTTACCTATGCTAATCACAGGGAATCGTCCCAAAGACCCTGGGGTTCCCACCTTCATTTTTCAGAAAGGGAGGCTGAGACCCCAAGAGCCAGTCCCTTGGCCGTGGTCACAGAGGTCAGAAGTCGGGGCTAAGCCAGTCTGTTTCCACCACATGAGCAGGCAGGTAGATTCAAGGGTGCTTGGCAGTATTGCGGGGAATGTAGATTCGAGTCCAGGGGACCTGAGTTCAAAGGTGGGCTGTGCCACTCACCGGGAAACAGGACATAGATGCTTCAGGGCTGTTTCAAACCTGGTGCTGGGCACCCTGCAGGCTCTCTGGACCTATTATTTTTTACAGATGACAGAGCCCAAGAGACTTTCATTCAGGTCCCAGCTCTGCCACTTACTAGCTGTGTGACCTCAGACAAGCATTTCATCTCACTGTGCCTCAGTTTCTCCATCTGTAAAATAGAGATGATAACAGCATCTACTTTGTTAGAGCTGGTACAAGATTCCACCCAGAGGGTATTTGGAAGCGCAGTGTGAACCCTGGCATGCTGAACAGGGGAACAGACTCTTAGGGTCATTATCACACTTAGTGCTTTGGAGAAAGGGTGTCTTTTTGCTATTTCTTGTGGCCTGGCCTGCCCTGTCCTGTAAAGCCAGGGGGAATTAACCCTCGTCTATTTCACCAGAGATCTGTAATCTCATTAGGGGCAGTCAGGCGGCAGGCAGCAGGGAGAGGGAAGTGCAGTCTGCAGTGAGGGTGGGAGGTAAAGGGTGGGGTGCGCACAGGGGCTTCCTCCTCCTGACATACGAGACAGGGGCAGAGGATGAAGAGGACAGGGCCAAGGTGGGGCGTGGGGGAGAGGCGGTGAGAGGGCACTGGGGCACAGTCTCTGAAACCATGGACGGAGCTCCCAGCTGGGAAGATTCTGATTCCAATTTAATCAGCTCTGTGACCTTGCCGTCTCTGAATCTCTGTCTTGTCTTTTTTTGAATGAGAGAAATGGGCCCAGGTACATTCATCTAAGGAACTTCATTTCAACAAACCAATCTTCCAAAGCCCCTGCTCTTTGCAGTAGCTTGGGGGTGGGGGGTGGGTGTGAATACAAGTCTGAGAGGTTTTTTTTCTCTGACTTTGACTCTTAAAACCAAAAGTTTTTTGCTATACCTTCAACTCCAACAAATGCCTCATTTTCCAAATAATCAGGTGGTTGGTTACTTCCTAGAAGAGAAAACAAACATTTGGATTTGTGTTTTGCTCAACTCCCGGGCTCAAACAATCCTCCCATCTTGGCCTCCTAAAATGTCGGAACTGCAGGCATGAGCCACTACACCCAGCCCAGACCTGGCCTTTACCTGTGCCATGATACAAGTGAGTCTTGCTTTCTACTCCAGCTCAATGACTCCGATTCCCAGGACATCCCCCACAGCCACCACTGACTCCTGTCTCCCACATGCTGACACTACCGCTACCTGCCTACTAGACTACAACCTTTCTTTCCACTGTTCCTATAGTCTTCAACAGGAGAATTCCAACTCATTCTTGCAAATGTTCTTATAGCACCATTTAGTGCCACACCTCCTGGGTACTAGGAACACAGCAGTGAATCAAACGGTACCTGCCCTGCCCTCAGGGAGCTTATAAGAAAGTGGAGAGACCCCAAGAAAGGACTAATTCACACTAAAATGTAAGTGACTGATAATGAGTTTACTAAGAATATTTGCAAATCAAATCAAGCCTCCTAGGTCAGAACCCTATAATAACTTACCATTGACAAAGAATCAACTGCCTTTTATAGTGTCACTAGATGTGGAAAACAATTTTTCCATAATTACATAAAAAGGAAGTTTGGGAAATGCTGGATGAAACAAAAAGTTAAGCAGGTTATTTCCTCTGAGACAGCTCAAAGTCAGATTGCTAGAGTTTAAACCTCAGCTCTACCATCAACTAGCTGTGTGACCTTGGGAACATTTCTTAACTTCCCTGTAAAATGGGGATAATGCAACAGTACCTAGATCATAGGGTCATGATGTGGGTCATACAGTGCTGCATGCACCATGGTTACAGCATGGCCCGGTGCCTTGCAGATAGCCCCAGGTAGTTACTGTGAAAGCATTTGCAGCAGCAGCCGTGTCAGAGGAAGTCTCCACGTGGAGAACAGAGAATCCCACCCCTCCTTTGGAGCAGAGAACTCCCTGGGCCTGGTGTTTGGAGGACAAGCCTGGGAAACCCCAGCCTCCAGCATCGAGTCTGTGCTCCCCTGCAAGGCACTTTCACCCTTTTCCTCACCTCTTCAGCATTACCTCCTACTCCTTCCGTCACCCCTCCAGCTCCTATGACACCAAACCACTGCAGGGTCCTGGAATGCTGCATCCTATCTCAGGCTTCCGCACCTTCGCCCGTACTATTTCCTCGGCCTAGAATGTCCTTCCTTGTCACTAAAGTCACAGGTTAAATCCCCCTCTTCTTTGAAGCCTTCCCTGATTACCCTAGATATAATACCCTCTCTTTTTCTCACTCTAACTCAGGCCCTGCACAGTCGCCAGCTGAGGATTCACCTAGCTCCCTTTTAAGTGGCTCTGACAAGGAAGTAAGAATCTATGAAAATAAAATCAAATCTCTGTTTGTTACCATGTCATTTGAAAACACCTCGATGGAGAATCCTCAAAGTTGGAGGGTATATTGGCAGGGGCAGGGGGGTGCTAGGAATAGCTTGAGGAGCAAGGAGTTGTCTAATGGGCAGTAGGTGGCCTGAGAGATGCTTCTGGGGAAGCTTGAGCTGCACTGACTGAGATGCTATGGCAGAGAAGAGACATCGTGGTGGCAAAAATGTCACAGGTGCAGCTGCCTCACCCTGTGGAAGTGGCGTGCAGTTGAGCTGTCCTTCTTGGGGCCCTCTGCTCGGGTTATGCTGTGGGGAGAGCAGCAGAGGTTGACTTATTTGCTAACGACTAATGATTAATGATTCGCCAGGGCTACAGGCAGGGCCAACTCAGCCTGGGAAGGCGGGGATAGGAAGGCTTCCCAGAGGAGACGTGGTTTAGTCAGAGGCCTCAATAAGCCAGGGAAGGGAGTGCTTGCTGGTCAAGGGAGAGGGGAGAGGACAGCCTGATTTAGGCCGGAGGTGTGACAGCAGGGCCTCCCAGGGCTTAGCAGTGCATCGGCGGGCTGCAGTGGCCATCAGGGCTGGGGCCTCACACCTTCCACCATGTATCAGAATGATTTAGGTCTGGCCGGGTGAGCTCCCATCTGGGTCTGTCGTGACGACAGCTCGGGGTATGTCGGCTGCTTTCCAGAGACATACCAGAGGCGCCTTAATCTCCCTGACACGTCTTCCCAGCTCGCTGGAAGCTGGGCCCTTCTGGGAAGGTTTTCTCTGGGCGACAAATCCAGCTGGGTGTGGATTCCTGCGAGCTTTAGTCACCAAGGGGCTGCCCTGACCTCGCTGAGGGCTAGTCCTTTCCCACATTTGCCTCAGAGGATGGGGGAAAGTGATTCTGTGATGGCAGCTCACACACACACCTTCCTTCTTCCCTTCCATCCCCCCGTTTAGATCTGTCACTTAATGGAAATGAGGCCTGGGTGCCCATAAGCCCCTCAGCCGCTCTGTGTTGAGCACTGACTGTGTACCAGGCTCTGGCTGGGTATTCTGACACCGCCACCTAGAAGGGCCCTGACCAGAGGGAGCCAGGGAGCCCTCCACATTCACTGGGTCAGTCAAGCCTGGGCACTCTAAGTCTGTGCAGCACAATTACATAGCATCAGTTACACTACTTAAATTGAAATTAATCAAAATTAAATAGGACCAGGCCCAGAGGTTCATGCCTGTAATCCCAGCACTTTGGGAGGCTGAGGTGGGAGGATGGCTTGAGCTCAGGAGTTTGAGACCAGCCTGGGCAATGTGGAGAGACTCTGCCTATACAAAGAATATTAAGAATTCACTGGGCATGGTAGCGTGTGCCTGAGGTCTCAGGTGCTTCAGAGGCTGAAGTGGAAGGATCATTTGAAGCCTGGGAATTTGAAGTTGCAGTGAGCTGTGATAGAACTGCACTCTAGTCTGGGCAACAGTGTGAGATCCTGTCTCAAAAAAATATTTATATAGTTTAGAATTCAGTCCCTCAGTTGCACTAACCACATTTCAAGGGCTCAATAGTCGTATGTGGCCAGTAGCTGCCATGTTGGACAGCACAGTTACAGAACGTTTCCATGATCACAGAAAGTTCTACTGGACTCTCTACAGTCACCCTGAACCAAATGCAAAGCTCAGCCCTTTTGCTTGGAAGCTGTGCGACTTTGCCCAAATTAGTGAACCTCTCAGAGCCTCTTTTCTGTGCCTGTAAAAGCCCGTGCCCTTTACATTGCATCATACTTCCTCTCATTTGCATATAAAAGTTAGGACAAAGTATAAAGTTAAACCCTCCAGCCAGTTCAGATTAGGTTTCCAAATTAGTTAGGACTTTTATTAATAAATACTAGGAAACTAAATCAAGCTGGCTTTGGTAAAAAGGGAATTTATAAGCAGGACTGACTATATAATTTGTGGGGCTCACTGCAAAATAAGAACGTGGGGTTCTTCTTTCAAAAAGCAGGAAAAAAAGTGCATCAAATGTACTAAAATATATAGCTTTGTTTCCTCCACAGTTTCTCTCTCTCAACTTATCATGATGCTTTTTATTTGTGATTTTGTCATTCTTAAGTAAATAAAAATAACAATTTTAAATTACTGGCATTAACTTTACCATTCATCTTTTTTTTTTTTTTTTTTTTGAGACGGAGTCTTACTCTGTCACCCAGGCTGGAGTGCAGTGGCGTGATCTCAGCTCACTGCAACCTCCACCTCCCGGGTTAAAGAGAATCTCCTGCCTCAGACTCCTAAGTAGCTGGAATTACAGGTGCACACCACCACGCCCCGCTAATTTTTGTATTTTTAGTAGAGATGGGGTTTTACCATGTTGGTCAGGCTGGTCTTGAACTCCTGACTTCAAGTGATCCGCCCACCTCGGCCTCTCTAAGTGCTGTGATTACAAGTGTGAGCCACCGTGTCTGGCCCCTGATTTTTACATTCACTGTGCAATGCCAGTTTTAAATGCAAATATAAGAGCATTTAACTCACATGCAGAGTCACCAAAGTTATACAGTTTGTATTTTGCAGCTTATACATGCGTATGTATTTCATTTTTACCAGATGGTGGAAATGCTGCACAAAACTAATCCAGCTGTTTTTATTTCACTTCTCAATGCATATCCATTCCATCCGTCCTCTCTACCTTTGACTCACTGATGAGTAAGGAAGAACGGAAAAGAAGAGAAACTCTGGTGGTCCTCTCATTCCCTTGCTGTCGATGTTATCATTTTCAGTATTTAAGTAGTTGGCTAATGCAGGTGAGTAACACTAGTAAAAAAAGATATCATAAGATTCCTTGGTCGTTTGCATTTTTAGAATGCAATTTTTTGTTCTTCCTGTGTTCGAAACAAGTTCTGGTTTGAAGAAAGTGAGGCTTCTCATGAGTGTTAGTGCCTCTGCTTACTTAGTTGCAGACAGAACACGCTTACCTGACACCTATTTGAGTCTTGCTGAACTCCCATGTGTTGCCAGTTTACTGGAATTCTGTGCTCATGGGGCATCACACATGCTGTTTGAGGATGGAGTGGCAAGGACCAGTGACAGCATGTGTATTGGACGTGTTTTCTCTGTTTGCATGCATGCTCCATTGTCCCATCATACTTTGTTTATAAGACACAAGTTCAAAGATAAAATTATTAAGAATTTAGTGATGGTAACAACAGAGCATTAAACCAAGCACAGGGGCCCTTCTGAGCATGGCAGGGCATAGAACCATGAAACCGGTCCAATTTATAAGACCAGGTGAGCATGAGTTTCACAGAACCCAAGGACAAGAGCAGAACTGAGCTGCAAAGACCCTCTGAACAAGGTACTTGATTGTTAATGGAATGATCTCTTGCACCAGCTCTCCTTTCTACATATCTGATTTGTCCATTCATTCTTCATTCAACACATATATATTGAGAGGTGGCATAAGGAATTGATTCAGAGCACAAACTCAGGAACCAAATGACTTGATTTGACTCTTAGGTCTTTCACCTACTCCTTTTGGAACTGTAGGAAAGTTACTCTGTGTCCCAGGTTTAGTTTTCTCAAATGGAGTGTGGGGATAATAATATTCTACCTTACAGGGTTATTTTTTTTTTTTTTTTTTTTTTTTTTGAGACGGAGTCTCGCTCTGTCGCCCAGGCTGGAGTGCTGTGGCCGGATATCAGCTCACTGCAAGCTCCGCCTCCTGGGTTTACGCCATTCTCCTGCCTCAGCCTCCCGAGTAGCTGGGACTACAGGCGCCGCCACCTCGCCCGGCTAGGTTTTTGTATTTTTTAGTAGAGACGGGGTTTCACTGTGTTAGCCAGGATGGTCTCGATCTCCTGACCTCGTGATCCGCCCGTCTCGGCCTCCCAAAGTGCTGGGATTACAGGCTTGAGCCACCGCGCCCGGCCCTTACAGGGTTATTATAAGGAGCAAATGAATTACACATATGAAGCTTAGGACAGTTGTCTGATCGTAGTAGGCACTATCTATCTATCCATCATCTATCTATCTATCTATCTATCTATCTATCTATCTATCTATGTTACTATTATTATTACTATGTGCCAGGCATATTCTAGACACTTGGAATACTGTAATAAACAGACATAGACAACAATCCCTGCTTTTATAGAGCCTACATTTGGTGATGACATTTGTGTTACATTATTCTTTCTCTAATGAACCCATCTCCACTACTGCTCTGGTCCACAGGGAGGAAGCATGGCCACCAGCAGCTCTGTTTCACTCCAGTGCCACAGTTCTCAGGGAAGGTTCTGATTGGCCCAGTTTAGACCAATCACCTGCAGCAGTAGGGGCAGGGGGCAGGGTCACATTTATTTACAGTTGCTGCTTCTATGGTAACTCTGTAGATGTGTGTGGTAGCAATTAGAAAAGTGGATACATGGGGCAGACACAGCAAAATATCTAGTACATTGTCCCAGGCACTCAGCTCTTGGCATGGCTTGCTTAGTAAAACCTTGGTTTTCTGTTCTTTCTTGTGTAAAATGCCTAACATCTTATCTCCAGTGAGGTTGCTCTAGAACTCAGGGTCAGCGGCTCGAGGTTGCTTGTTGCTTGTCTTCTCTGATGTCTGCCTCGCCCCTTTATGGCAGCAGGCACCTGGGGCCTCACCCACAGAGTGCACAGAACAGACTGTGGTGCAGGTGATTTCTCACTGCTTCTCAGCCCACTGCTTCTCTCTTGTTTGGGCTCTCACAGCCACCAAAGCTCTTGGGAAGTCAACCTCTCAGAGCTTCAGTTTTCTCAACTCAAAGACTCCTTCCTTCATGAAGCTACAATGAGGCTGCAAGGCCAAAAAAGTACATGGTCAAGACCCCATCTCTAAAAGGAAAAGCGAGCTGTCACTGAACTGTAATTAAATCTCATCTTTACTCCTTAAGTCTAGGGCTTGTTAATGCATTGATTGATTGATGGTGAATGTGGTACTTGAGGAAGACAATTTGGCAACAGTGCTAAGAATCTTTAGCCATTAGCTCTGGAGTCCAGAGGTCAAGGTCAGGGTCTGACTCCTGTTAGGGTGAGTAAGGCTGGCTTTGCCCCTTCCTCCTGACAGCATGCAGACTCTTGGGAGGGGGTTAGGTCAGGGCAATTTCACTCTGGCAGGGGGCCATGTGCTTCCCTTGGCCCCAGCCCCAGACTATAATCAATAAAATCCAGGGAGGCCGCTATTAAGAATGTAAATCTTAACCATCTCATGGGCTGATTATTTAAAAGAGGAGTTTTAATTTTGTTTGTTTTGCCTCCCTAAAGTAACCACAATCCCAAATATTCAATTGTGCTTTATCATTCCGTTGTGTTTTATCATTACATTGCTTTTCTTGATAACTTTTAATATATTAGTTTTGCCTATTTTTGAATTTATGTAAACTAAATCACATCGATTTTTTTTTTTTTTGAGACAGAATTTTGATATGTTAAGCTGAAATGCAATGGCTATTCACAACGAGATCATAGCATAGTATAGCCTCAAACTCCTGGGCCCTTGCACAGCTAGCTCCTGGGCCCTGCCTCAGCTTCCTGAGTAGCCAAGATTATAGGTGCCCATCATAAAGGCACAGCAACTGAATGTTTTTTCACTCTAGCCTGTCTCTTGAGATTCATCAATGCTGTTGTTGAGTTGTTGATTCATCAATGTTGTTGAAAAAATGTAAATTTTCTTCTCTGCTATATAGAATTCCATGATACAAATGGAATATTATATATCATCTACTGTTTATGGACATTTGTGGGTTTTTTCCAATTTTTGACTATCATTTTAACAATGCTGCTATAAACATTCTTGAATACTAATGTACATATACAAGAGTTTCTCTAGGATATATACGTAGCAATGGAATTGCTAGGCAACAGATTATGTAGATAGTCAAAGTTAGTAGGTAATAACTGTTTTCCAAATTATTTTTACCAACTAATACGTTCATCCACAATACCTGTAAGTTCCCATTGTTCCACATGCTTACTGACATTTGATATTGATTAATTTTTAACTCTTGCCAATCTGTTAGGTGTGAAATGGTGTTCCACTGTGGTTAAAATTTGCCTTTGTCTGATTACCAAGACTGAATATATTGCACTATGTTTGTGACTCATCTGTGCCTCCTCTTTGGTGAAACTGCTGTTCATTTACCTATTTTTAATTGGGTTGTTTATCTTTTCATATATATCATAAATATTCTTTATGTAATCTGCATATTAACTCTCTATTGTTTATATATGTTTTCCTATTTATGACTTATCTATTATGTCTTTAGATAAACAGAAGTTACAACTTTTAATGTAACTGAATCTTTTTTGTTATGACTTATCTCTGTCTTGTTTTAAAAACCTCCCCATTCCAGTAAAGTTATTCTTCTGTGTAAATTTCTAAGAGTAGTATACTTTTCCTTTTCTCATACAGGTCATTAACTAACCTGGTTAAAGACTGATGTAAGAGTCTAATATCCTGTTTTCTTTAAGATCTACTAATTGGCCGGGCGCCGTGGCTCAAGCCTGTAATCCCAGCACTTTGGGAGGCCGAGGCGGGTGGATCACAAGGTCAGGAGATCGAGACCATCCTGGCTAACACAGTGAAACCCCGTCTCTACTAAAAAAATACAAAAAACTAGCCGGGCGTGGTGGCGGGCGCCTGTAGTCCCAGCTACTCGGGAGGCTGAGGCAGGAGAATGGCGTGAACCCGGGGGGCGGAGCTTGCAGTGAGCCGATATGGCGCCACTGCACTCCAGCCTGGGGCACAGAGCAAGACTCCGTCTCAAAAAAAAAAAAAAAAAAAAAAAAAAAAAAAAAAAAAATCTACTAATTGTCCTAGTATCACATATTGAAAAATCTATCCTTACACCTGAAACTAAAATGGCTGCTCTGAAATAAAATCAAGTTCTGTATATGTCTGGGTCTGTTTCTGGGTTCCCATTGGTTGGTTTGTCTATGTCTTTGTCAATACCACTCTGTCTGGATCACTATAAGTTAATGATCATTTTTAATACTTTGCAAGGCAAGTCCTATCTTTGTCTTCTTCAGGAATGTGTTAGTCTTCGCTGGGCATGGTGGTTCATGCCTGTAATCCCAGCACTTTGGGAGGCTGAGGTTGGTGGATTATCTGAGGTCAGGAATTCATTCGAGACCAGCCTGACAAACATGGTGAAACTCTGTCTCAACTAAAAATACAAAAATTAGCAGGGCATGGTGGCGCATGCCTGTAATCCCAGCTACTTGGGAGGCTGAGGCAGGAGAATCACTTGAACCCGGGAGGCGGAGGTTGCAGTGAGCCGAGATGGCGCCACTGCACCACACTCCAGCTTGGGCAACGAGAGCAAAACTCCGCCTCAAAAAAAAAAAAAAAAAAAAAAAGAAGGAAAGTATTAGTCTTCAGAGGAAGGTGAACAAGAAGGCATAATCCATGTTGCTTCCGGGTTCTTCCTCACCAACTTTCCCGTGCGCGGGAAAATGCAGCCCGCCCCGGGAAGATGCAGATCAACTGAGCATGCGCCAGGTGATGTCAATCCGAAGAGATCGAAACTTACCCGGCCACGCCTACAGAGACGCCCCTATCACGCCCTTATCCCGCCCACTGCCCTCCCCCTTCCAGTACCAATGCATAAAAGTCCGCTGCCGGCAGAAGCCGGGGTGACTTCTTCGGCCCCCGCATTTGTGGACCGGAGAACATCACCCGAGAGCGCCGGCGCGACTTCCCTGGCCCCCCACACCTGAGGACCAGAGAACCTCGTCCGAGAGTGTATGCTTATTTGCAATAAAAGACTGCCACTTTCTTATGTAAAAAAAAAAAAAAAAAAAAAAAAGAAAGTATTAGTCTTCAATAAAACATTTTAGAGGAAAACTTGTCAAGTTCCAGAAAAAAATTGAGATTTTTATTGTAATTGCATGGAAACGTTTAAATCAATTTGAGAGAATCAACATCTTTATGATATTGATTCTTCCAATTTGTGAACATATCTTTCAATTTATTTAGATCTTGTTTCTATAGTTTTATTTTGCTCCATAAAAGTGTTGAATATCTTTTAAAAGATCTATTCTCATATATCTTATTTTTTATGCTACTACAAATAGTGTTCTGTTTTATTGCATTTTCTGTTTTTTGCTAGTGTGTACACATAAAATTGATTATTGCACCTTGATTTTTTTCTTTTCTTTTCTTTTTTTTTTTTTTGAGACAAAGTCTTACTCTGTTACCCAGGCTGGAGTGTAGTGGCTTGATCTCGTCTCGGTGCAAACTCCGCCTCCTGGGTTCAAGCAATTCTTCTGCTTCAGCCTCCCGAGTGGCTGGGACTACAGGCATGCACCACCATGCCCTGCTAATTTTTGTACTATTAGTAGAGATGGGGTTTCACCTTATTGGCCAGGCTGGTCTTGAACTCCTGACCTCGTGATCCGCCCACGTTGGCCTCCCAGAGTGCTGAGATTACAGGTGTGAGCAACCATGCCTTGCCTGCACCTTGATTTTGTATTCTGTTGACTGACTATATTCTCTTAATCTTTGGGGTTTTCTATGTAAATGAGCATATCATCAGCAAACAATAATAGCTTTGCTTCTTCCATTTCAATCCTTACACCATATTTTATATATGTATATTATACATATATAAAAATAAATAAAATATATAAATATATATTTATATATTTTATTTATTTTTTATTTGTTGCTTGCTTGCTTGTTTGTTCACGTTACAACCCTGGCTGAGTTCTCTAGTACAAAACTGAATAAAAATCATGATGTGAGGCACTCAGGTCTTGGTCTTTTTTTTTTTTTTTTTTTTTGAGACGGAGTCTTGCTCTGTCACCCTGGCTGGAGTGCAGTGGCCGGATCTCAGCTCACTGCAAGCTCCGCCTCCTGGGCTACAGGAGCCCGCCACCTCGCCCGGCTAGCTTTTTGTATTTTTTAGTAGAGACGGGGTTTCACCGTGTTAGCCAGGATGGTCTCGATCTCCTGACCTCGTGATCCGCCCGTCTCGGCCTCCCAAAGTGCTGGGATTACAGGCTTGAGCCACCCGCGCCCGGCCTCAGGTCTTGGTCTTGATCTTAAGAGGAATGCTTTCAACATTTTACCATTAGCATTGTCATTGCTATAGGGGTTTTTGCCCATGCCCTTTATCAGAATAAGAATGTTCTCTTTTATTCATACTTTGTTAAAAAGGGGTTTTGCTTTTTGGTTTTTTGATGTTGAATTTTATTTTATTTATTTTTATTTTTTAAGACAGGGTCTCATTCTGTCACCCAGGCTGGAGTACAATGGCATGATCATAGCTTACTGCAATCTCCAACTCCTGGGCTCAGCTATCCTCCCACCTCATCCTCCCAAGTAGCTGGGACTACAGGCATGCGCCACCACGCCTGGCTAATTTTTGTAGAGACAAGTTTCACTATGTTGCCCAGGCTGCTCTCACACTCTTGGCCTCAAGTGATCTACCCACCTTAGCCTCCCAATGTGTTGGGATTATAGGCATGAGCTACCGTGCCCTGCCAGATGTCAAATTTTTGACAAATTATTTTTCTCTTTTAATTTATTAATGTGGTGAATTATATTAAATAACTGTAAAACGTTGTAACAATCTTGTATAACAGAAATAAACACAACTTGGCCATGATTTCTTCTTAATATTATTATCATTATTTTTTATTTAAACGTGATTGCTTTATATTGCACTTTTAAAATTGACAAAAAGTTTTACAATATCTGCATTCCTCTAGTTAATCATCAAAGCTTTATGTAAGACAATGAAAATTTTATTTCATCAATTGGGCATACTAAAAAACAGTGGAAAACTAACAAATCTTATTTTTCCTCTTTCCCCCCTCAATGTTGTCCTCTTCCCTAAATATTCTAGTCCCATGATTCAATTCCTTTCTTCCCTTGGGACAGCCCAAGGGAAGAATCAGGGGAGAAGGGACACAAGACCCCAGAGGCATGCCAAAATGTACAACCCCAAGTCAAAGGTGAAATGGCACACTTGATCTCTCAAGCTGCCCAGGAAGCTCTTTCCCGAGTGTACTTTACTTCCTTTCATTCCTGCCCTAAAGTTTTTGAATAAACGTTCACTCCTACTCTAAAACTTGCCTCAGTCTCTCCCTCGGCCTTGTGCCCCTCGGCCAAATTCTTTCTTCTGAGGATGCAAGAATTGAGGTTGCTGCACACCTGTACAGATTTGCCGTCACTAACAATTTTAGAAAGAAAAAAAGATAAGCATGGATTAGGAGGGTCTACATGTGGAAAAAAAATTACAACTAAGATATTTTAGAGAGCCCATCTCTAGTACAAAATAAAAAATGGGCCCGGCAATCTCAGCACTTTGGGAGGCTGAGGTGGGTGGATCCTGAGGCCTCCCCAGAAACAGATGCTGCCATGCTTCCTGTACAGCCTGCAGAACTGTGAGCCAATTCAACCTCTTTTGCTTGTAAATTACCCAGTCTCAGGTATTTCTTCATAGCAGTGAGAGAACGGCCAATACAGTAGCCATCCCTGGGGGGATGTCGAGGAGGCCCTCATTCTCCTGGAAGTCTTTCCAATTCATATTATCCTCAGACCATAGTTCATCTCTTCTGTAAGCCACAACTCTGGGCCACCAGGAAACCCAGTACATGTAGCTGTCTGCTTGCCACCGCTCAATTTCTTTTCCTCTTATGCATTGTGTATAACTATGTATGTTTCATAACTTCCCGACATAGGCTTTTTTGTTCCTTTTATAAACAAGCTGTATTGGGGTATGATTTACATACCGTATAATTTACCCATTCAAAGTGTACATTTCAATAGTTTTTAGTAGGTTTACTGAGTTGTGCAATCATCATGACAGTCCAATTTTAGAACACTTCCACATCCCCAAGAGCCCCTCATGCCCACATTTAGTCAATCCCCATTCCCATCCCCAACCCCAGGCAATCACTAATATGCTTTCCATCTCCATAGATTTGCCTCTTCTGGTCATTTTATAAAAATGCAGTCACACAGTCTGTGTTCTTTTTTTTCCCTCATTTTACTCTGGATATGTTCTAGGCTCATCCATGTTTGCAGCATGGATCAGTAGTTACTCCATCTTAGCGTTGAACGGTAGGCACCACATTGTATGGACGTGCCCCATTTTTTTTTCTACTCACCGATTGATGGACATTTGTACTCACATTTTGGCTTTTATGAAAATGCTGCTATGAACCTTCATGCAAAAGCTTTTCTGTAGACATATTTCATTTATCTTGAGTAGCTACCCATGAGTCCCATTACTAGGTTGCTTGATATATTTATGTTTACCTTTTTAAGAAACTGCCAAGCTGTTTTCCAAAGTGGCCGCACCATTTTACCCTCCTGCTACCAGTGTATGAGGATTCTGATTTCTCCATAGCGTTGCCCACAGGTATTATTGTCTGCGTTCTTTATTACAGCTGTCCTAATGGGCACGAAGTGGTATCTCGTTTTGGTTTGAATTTGTATATTACTGATGACTAATAGTGTTGAGCATCTTTTCATGTGCATATTAACCATTCATATATCTTCTTTGGTGAAGTGTTTACTCAAATCTTTTTCCTATTTTAAAAATTGGGGGCTGGGCGTGGTGGCTCACGCCTGTAATCCCAAGACTTTGGGAGGCCAAGGTGGGTGGCTCACGAGGTCAGGAGATCGAGACCATCCTGGCTAACACGGTGAAACCCCATTTTTAATAAAAATACAAAAAATTAGCTGAGAATGGTGGCACGCGGCTGTAGTCCCAGCTACTCAGACGGTTGAGGCAGGAGAATTGTTTGAACCTGGGCAGCAGAGGTTGCAGTGAGCCGAGATCATGCCATTGCACTCCAGCCTGGGTGATAGAGCAAGACTGCATCTCAAAAAAAAAAAAAAAATTGGGTTGTCTTCTTCTTATTGAGTTGTAGGAGTTCCATATATTCTGGATATGAAAGCTTTTTTATTGTTTGTTTTGTGTTTTTGTTTTTTGGAGACAGGGTCTCACTCTGTCACCCAGGCTGGAATGCCAGTCATGTGATCATAGTTCACTGAGGCCTCAAATCAGTTCCTAGGCTCAAGCAATCCTCCTGCCTCAGCCTTCCAAGTAACTGGGACTACAGGTGCATGCCACCATGCTCGACTAAAAGCCAGGCGCAGTGGCTCACACCTGTAATCCCACACTTTGGGAGTCCGAGACCAGCGAATCACCTGAGGTTAGAGGTTTGAGACCAGCCTGGCCAACATGGTGAAACCCCGTCTCTACTGAAAATGCAAAAATTAGCCAGGTGTGGTGGTAGGCACCTCTAATCCCAGCTACTCAGGAGGCTGAGGCAGGAGAATCACTTGAACTCGGGAGGGGGAGGTTGTAAGTGAGCCAAGATCATGCCACTGCCCTTCAGACTGGGCAACAGAGCAAGATTCCATCTCAAAAAAATAAAATAAAATAAAATAAAAAACCTTTATCAGAATTAAGATTTGCAAATATTTACTCCCAGTCTGTGGCTTATCATTCTCATTTACTTAATAGTGACTTTTAAAGTATAAAAGTATGTAATTTTTATTAACTCCAATTTAGTGTTTTTTTTCATTTATGAATTATACTTTTAATGTCATATTTGAGAACTCTGCTTAATTGGAGGTCAGGAAGAGTTTCTCTTGCACTTTCTTCTAAAAGTTTTATAGTTTTAGCACTTAAATTTAGGTCTACAATCCATTTTGAATTAATTTTTCTGTGTTGTATAAGTTAAGGATCTAATTCACCTTTGTGGTTGGGTGTGATGGCTCACACCTATAATTCTAGCACTTTGGGAGTTGAGGCAGGAAGATGACTTGAGGCCAGGAGTTTGAGACCAGCCTGGGCAACATAGTAAGACCCCCATCTCTACAAAAAAAATTTTGAAATGTAGCCTGGTGTAGTTGTGCATGCTGGCAGTCCTAACTACTCAGGAGGCTGAAGCAGGAGGATCGCTTGAGCCCAAGAGTTCAAGGTCGCAGTGAGCTATGATCATGCTACTGCATTCCGGCGTGGGTGACAGAGTAAAACCTCATCTCAAGCAATAAATCAATCAGCTCATCTTTTTTATGAGGAGAACCAATTGTTCCAGCACAATTTTTGGAAAACCTTGTGTTATGGTTTGGATATTTGTCCCCTCCAAATCTCATGTTTGAAATGTGATCCCGAATGTTGGAGTTGGAGGTGGGCCTAGTGGGAGCTGTCTGGGTCATGGGGATGGGCACCTCATGAATGGCTTGGTGCCATCCTCCGTCTCAAAAAAAAAAAAAAAAAAATCGACCATTCTAAGAGTGGATTTGTCTTTTTCTATTTGTAGTCCTCTTGAGCTGTAATTGATATACTTTAAGGTCATGTAATTGAGTTTCATACCTGCTTTCCTTGTGATTTGATCATTTTATCATTATGTAGTGAACCTCTTTATCTCTAACAATACTTTTTCCCTTGAAGTCTATTCTGGGCCAATTGCCTTGGCTCACGCCTATAATCCTAGCACTTTGGGAGGCCAAGGCAGGAGGATGGCTTGAGCCCAGGAGTTTGAGACAAGCCTGGGCAACATGGCAAAACCCCCTCTCTACAAAAAATACAATAATGAGCTGGGCGTGGTAGTGTGCGACTGTGGTCCCAGCTACTCGGGAGGTTGAGGTAGGAGGATTGCTTCAGCCCAGAGAGTCAAGGCTTCAGTGAGCTGCGCTGTGATCTTGCCACTATACTCCAGCCCAGAGTGAGATCCTGTCTCAATAAAATAAAATTTAAAATTTAAAAAGTCTGTTCTGCCTGATAGTAGTATCTTTCAGAGAGAAAGTCCGGGGACTGTATACTTGGAAGAGTTGACCTGGTGAGGTAATAAATACTGTCTAAAACCTAGTGTCTCTGCATAGCACCTCTCCTTCTCCTGCCTTCCCAGCGAAGCTCACGTCCTTACATGAATCTGAAGATTTCCTAATCAAGCAGGCAGCATCTTTTTCTTGGAATGCCAGAGAATACTACCAATTTTTAGCAGGTTAGTAAAACCAGTTGATGTTTGTTATAAGAAAGCAAAAACGTGACAGAATGGTCTTCCATTCAAAGCCAGGCACATCTAGGAAACTTCTGTATTCAAATAGAAGTATTTCTATGTACCAGAGGAATGTGAAATGTCTTGGGGCCTAGATCTCCTGTTTAAGGTACTCTACCTCCAGATATGTGGAATGTAAATCATAGAAACTGATGCCCCTGCCAGCTTCTCCTGCAATTTCACCTGAACGCCGTAGAAAAGTATATATAGCCCATATTCAAAACAGACTCAGAGGCAGTTGGACCTGTCAGGTAAATGCGGGTGAGATCTTCTCCCTGCCCAGACACCCAAGGGAAGGGCACCTCCTCTTCCCTACTGGTTGATGCTCAGTAACTTTCTTGAGCTAGGAGAGGAGACACCTGCATCCTGACAGTAACAGTCTCCTCCAGTGTGGATGAAGGCTGTGGTCTCAACCACACACCAAGAGAAAACCCACATATTCAGCACCTATTCTGTGGCAAGTCCTTTGACCCCATGAAGAACGTATTATTGTCATCATTTTATAGATGAGAGCGCTCAGGCCTAGAAAAACTGGCTTGCCCGTGGGCACTCAGCTAATAAGCAGCAGAGCCAGGATTTGAACCCAGCTCTTTTTACCCTCCTTGTTTAAGGGAAAACCAGATAACTTGACCTCCGTAGAGAAGAGTTTTTGACCCACATTGCGCAGCTGGGAGCGCTGGTGGGGGCAGGAGAAGGAGGTGCGGCCACCTTGTCTCCTACTCTCTTCTGAACGTTGGTAATTGGCAGAGGGGACATTGAGGTGGCACAGTGGGCTCAGGAGCAATGGAGACCCACATATGAATCCTGCTCCACCATCCTACCAGAGGGTAACATTGGGCAAGCCCCTTAACCTCCCAGGAGCTCAGTTTCCTCATCAGTAACTAGCAGGGCTGGTGTAGATAATTCCTCCTTCACAGGGAAATCTCAAGCATGAGGCAGCATCACACATGAAGAACACTGAGCAGTTTCTGGCCTTAGGAGGCTTTCAGGAATTGCTAGCCATTACGGTTACTATGATTGTTCTTCTAGACCTGGGCCCCTACTAACAATGTGACCATCAGCAAATTCCTTTTCCTTTCTGCGCCTTTGTTTCCTCATCCTTCCAATAAGGATTCATGTGACCCCAGGTTCAATGGGATGAGTTTGAAGATCAAATATGTAAAATGTAAATATTAGTTTATTTTCTCTTTTCTTTCTCTACCCCTTTCTAGAAGGTCCAAAGTGTAAAGATTATCTTGGCCTCATCTGGGTGTCACGGTCAAAGGGGGCTTCCTAGCTGAAGGGGGTGAGGGAACTCTAATGGTGAAGAACTCTGGATGCCCCAGGACCGACAGTGCAGAGAGGCCATGATCTGGATGTGAAAAGGCCCTCAGCCTGAGGCCCTGCCGCAAGGATGTGGCTCCAGGCCCAGGCTTCTGAGAATGAGTTCAGAGAGGGGCACCTAGCCCTGGGCCACAGTGGGGTTGTGCACATGCTCACTCGGATTCCACAGGGCAGGGGTCACATAGCTGAGGCCATAAAGCTAGTATGGGGAGAGCCCGGTGTTCCCCCAGCCACCTGACTATTTCCACTCCCTGTGGCTGGTCCACAGGGAACCATGGCATCCTGGTTGCAGGTGCCCACCAAGAGAGGAGTAGAGGGGAAAGGAAAAAGGGGTGCCTTTTCCTTGAGGGAAGGGGCCTGGTCATTTGCTTCTGATAGGCCCTCATCAGCCCTGTAATAAATTTTGAATAAGTTACTAAATTCTGATTTTCAAGAACTATATTCTAGGTAGAAAATAATATTAAAAATTAAAAGTCAAATGAAAATTTAAAAAACTACTTAAGCAGCCAGGCATGGTGAATCATGCCTGTAATCCCAGCACTTTGGGAGGCCAAGGTGGGCGGATCACAAGGTCAGGAGTTTGAGGCAAGCCTGACCAACATGGTGAAACCCCGTCTCTACTAAAAATACAAAAATTAGCTGGGTGTGGTGATGCAAGCCTGTAATCCCAACTACTTGGGAGGCTCAGGTAGGAGAATTGCTTGAACCTGAGAGGCAGAGGTTGCGGTGAGCCAAGATCATGCCACTGTACTCCAGCCTGGGCAACAGAGTGAGACTCTATCTCAAAAAACAAAACAAAAACTACTTAAGCAGAAGTCAAAAAACAAGAGACAAACTGGGAAAAATTCTTTGCAGCTCATATCACCAAGGATTAATTCCCTTAATATATAAAAAGCTTCTAGAAATAGAGAAATACAAGATTAGTAATTACTGTGGTTTGGCTGTGTCTCCACCCAAATCTCATCTTGAATTGTATTATAGTTCCCATAATCCCCATGAGTTGTGGGAGGTAATTTAATCAAGGAGGTGGTCACCCTCATGCTGTTCTCATGACAGTGAGTGAGTTCTCATGAGATCTGATGGTTTTATAAGGGACTTTTCCCCCTTTTGCTTGGTACTTCTCCTTGCTACTGCCTTGTGTAGAAGGACATGTTTGCTTCCTCTTCTGCAAACATGGTGGGGCTTCCCCCGCCATGTTGGACTATGAGTCAATTAAAACTCTTTCCTTTATAAATTACCCAGTCTCAGGTATGTCTTTATTAGCAGCATGACAATGAACTAATACATCAATCTAACAGAAAAAAGAGCAAAAGACACAAAAGGGCAGTTTACAGTCAAAGAAATACAGATGGCTTTAAACATATGCAAAGGTGGGCAACTTCATTCAATAAATATAGATCAAAACTACACTAGGTGGCTGGGCAAGGTGGCTCACACCTGTAATCCCAACACTTTGGGATGCCAAAGTGGTAGGATTGCTTTAATCCAGCAGTTCAAGACCAGCCTGGGTAACGTAGAGAGACTTCATCTTCACAAAAAATAAAATATTAACCAGGCACAGTGATTTGTTCTCACAGTCCCAGCTACTCGGGAGGCTAAGGTGAAAGGATCTCTTGAGCCTGGAATGTCGAGGCTGCAGTGAGCAGTGATCATGCCACTGTGCTCCAGTGGGGACAAAGTGAGACCCTGTCTCAAAAACAAAACAAAACAAGACAGTACACTAGGCCACAACTTTTCACCTCACAGATTGGCAAAATCCCAACACACTGTGTCGGCAAGTTTGTGGTGAAACAAAATGCTCTTATTCATTGCAGATGGGAATCCTTAAGGAGCAGCAATTTGACAACATCGATGACATTTCCAAGTTTATTTACCCTTTGATCCTACATCTCACATATAGGACTTCATCCTCTGATATGCGCAAGCACAAAATGACACATGTGCAAGGTTAGCAACTGCCATAATAGCAAATAGTAACAGCAAAAGATGGAAATAAGCTACGATCACTCAGTGGGAATTGGTTAGTCTGTGATACATCCACACGATGACGTGATAGGGATGTATAGAAAATAATAAACTTTGTACTTAAATGGAAAGATCTCCAGCATACATTAAATAATAAAACTACGATGCAGGTTAGTAATTGTGTAAGAAAAGAGAAAACAAGAATGAATATCTTTGTTACTGGTATTTATGAAAGAGACACTGGAAAGACACATAAGAAACTAAGAGGAATGTGTGTTTATTAGACGAGCAGCGGTTCTCAAACTTCAGCGTGGATTAGCATCACAGTGGGGGCTTGTTAAAATGCAAACCACTGGTCCCACTCCTACAGCTTCTGATTCAGTAGGTCTGGAGTGGAGCCCCAAAACCTGCGTTTCTTTTCTTTTTTCCTTTTTCTTTCTTTCTTTTTTTTTTTTTAAAGACAGAATCTTGCTCTGTCACCCAGGCTGGAGTGCAGTGGCGCAATCATAGCCCGATGCAGGCTCAAACTCCTGGGCTCGAGCAATCCTTCCACTCTGGCCTCCCAAAGCTCTGGGATTGCAGGCGTGAACCACCATGGCCTGCCTAAAAATGTGCATTTCTAACAAGTTCCCAGGGGTGCTGATGCTGCCAGTCAGGGAACCAAGTTTGGGTCAGAAAATGGAATGGAGTTAGAGGCTGGAGCAGGTCTTCTCAGGGTACATCTTTTCTATTTTGATTTGTTTAAAACTTGCAAATCTATTACCTACTCAAAAATAAGATTAATTCAAAAAACATTAAAAATGTTCAATAAAATAAGCTGCTCCTCAGTCATTCCCTAGTTCCTTATTTTATTTTTCTTTATAACAATTAATGTTATACCTAAAATTATGCTATTTTTTTTACTTTCTCCCCCAACTAGAATAGGGTAAGGACATTGTCTTATATTCCCCTCTATTTCCAACACTAATATTGTGCCTGACACATAGTAGGTACTCAAGAAATAGCTGTTTGGCCAGGCATGGTGGCTCACACCTGTAACCTCTGGGAGGTCGAGGTGGGCGAATCACTTGAGGTCATGAATTCAAGACCAGCCTGGCCAACATGTATTTTTCTCAACTAAAAATACAAAAATTAGCCGGGCATGGTGGTGCATGCCTGTAATCCCAACTACTCAGGAGGCTGAGGCAGAGGAATCTCTTGAACCCGGGAGGTGGAGGTTGTAGTGAGCTGAGATCGTGTCACTGCACTCCAGTTTCAGCGACAGAGCAAGACTCTGTCTCAAAAAAAGAAAGAGAGAAAGAAAGGAAGGAAGGGAAGGGAAGGGAAGAAGGAAGGAAGGGCTGTTGAATGAATAAAGTGAATGAATGAATTCTCTCAGTCTTTAGTAGATCAGCGATCTCTGTAAGTCACTGGAGAGCTTTTAAAACATACCCATATCCCCATCAAATCCCCAGTTTTGAGCGAATTGTTTGGGGGTGGGGCCCAGTATTGAGTTGAGGGTGATTGGACTAAACCACAGCTACATAGAGACCTATGGTTTGGATTATGCATATAAAGTGAGTGTATTAGTATATAGACCTTGCTGTGTTTTTGTACATTGCTTTGGGGACTAGTTCTGAGGCTCTTTTTGATCTGGAGACCCTAACATCCTTTCCCTCTCTTTTCTCTTTCAGTTGCCTACAGATCTGGAAGCCTTGCTGAAAAGACACCTTAATGGCCTAGCAGTTCTTTTAGGCAAGGACCGATTCAGATGTTGAATGATGGCACACAAAAACCAGTAGCAGGCATGGTGGCTCACGCTTGTAATCCCAGCAATTTGTGAGGTTGAGGTAGGGGGATTGCTTGAGCTCAGAAGTTTAAGACCAACCTAGGTAACATAGTGAGACCCCATCCCTACAAAAAATCAAAAAATTAGCTGGGAATGGTGGTGCATATCTGTAGCCCCAGCTTCCTGGAAGACCGAGGCAGGAGGATCTCTTAAGCCTAGGAGGTCAAGCCTGTGGTGAGTTGTGATTTTGCCACTGCATTCCAACCTGGGTGACAGAGCAAGACCTTATCTCAAAAAAAAAAAAAAAAAAAAAAGCATTGGTGTTGGTGTTAATGGTCTTCATGTAGGTTTTTCCCATTGTGGAGCAGGGCAGGACAATGAGTCTGGATGCTGGCCCCCCTGCATTTTAGTTCTGCAGTGAAGTTGTGGGGCCTGTGGGCTCAGGTGACAGTGTGCTGTGATCATGCTGTGTAGTCAGACTGAAAAAAGATTGGGTTAAGGAGTCACAGAGTCACAGCATCCAGCCCCATTGGCCATTCAGCAATTCTGTGACCTTCCATCTCCGGTCAATTACCTCATCTGTAAAATGGGAATGCTAATGCCTGTCTCTTAGGGCTACTGGAAGAATCAAATGTTAGTTATTTCTCGGCTTTTCAGTTGAGTTATTGCATCAGCTACGTTCATAGTTTTCCCCCTTGGTTTACTAAGTAATAGTTGTAAAAGTTTTTAACAGGTCACGAATTGGCGGCACCCTTGTTTTGATTGGCACGCGAAGTGACTTAAAAAACTTGACTTAGTTGCCAACTTTTAAAAACTAGGGATCTTATATAAAAATCTGGACTTGTGGCTTCATTGGAAACATCTGCACGACCACAACTGCTGGAGCTGAGAGTCAGTTGCTTGTTCCTGATCCCAAACCTCATGACTCCTGGCCACCTTCTGCCTCCCACCCCTCATCTATCTGGATTCCCTGAGTGGCTTGCTGCTGGAGGCTTTGAATCCCTAGTTTATACCCCTAGTTGATAAAGTGCTTTCACCTGCTTCGTCTCATTATCCTTTTACCTGTGAGGGAGGTGTTAGTATTGTTCCCGTTACAGGAGAAGAAACTAAAGCTGAGATATTACAGGACCTACTCTGGGTTAGTAATAACAGCAACTGCAATAAATAGTAATTTGTACTAAGTGTTTACCATGTGCCAGGCATTATTCTAAGCACTTTACATGTTTAATTTAATCCTCTCAATCTTATTAGATATTATCATTATTCCTAGTTTACAAATAAGGAAATTGAGGTAGTGACAGGTCAAGTAGATTTCCCAAAGTCACACAGCTGGAAAGCTCAAAATAAACTGAGGACTTCTGGGTCCTAACCCACACCTGTTCAGCGTCCTGCAGTGCAGCCTTTCCCTCCTTTCTCTCTTTCTCTTCTTTAAAATGGGTGAATCCATGGGCCCAGCTTCAGGTGAGAGATTGTAAGTGTTGTTTGGTAGGAAGGGCGGGCTCGTGTTTTGCAGGATTTGTTCCCTGCTGCCTCCTCAGCACCTACAACAATGCCTGGCATGTGGCAAGAGCACAAGAAAGAGTGAAAGTCAATGGCAACAGGGCAACATCGGCAGCTTTCAGGACCCTAGTGTCTCTAATGATTGGCACACAGGTGAAGACCTACTACGTGGTGTGCAGTGGGTGGGCTCCCAGCTCTTGAGCAGCTCAAGTCCAGGTAAGAAACACTGACAAGTGAAATTCAAATATGGGGTGTGTGTGGATATGAGTCACTTGCCAAGAAGTTACCTTTCCCCTTAAAAATAGTCAATGACCCGCTTGTGATATTAGCATTAAAGGCTAAAAATTGAATCAGGGAGGTCAAGGCTGCAGTGAGCTGTGTTTGTACCACTGCACTCCGGCCTGGGTGACAAGACAGAGCAAGACCCTGTCTGAAAAAGGAAAAAAAAGAAAGAAAGAAAAAGTCCGCCAAACAAAAACCACTCAGATTTATGATTCACCTTTTTGCTTTAGGAAAACAAATTATTGGCCATAATTCTCAAAATGGAGTTGGAAACTGAGCTGCTAGCACTGGATGACCTCCATCAAGAAACTAGCTACATCTCAGGAACAAGATAGTTTCTGTTCAGCTCAGCCAACCCAAGCTCCTGCCTGGGCTGGGCGTTGGGCTGGGCACTGAGGCTGCATAGCTGCTGAGCTCTGGGCCTGCCTCCAGGAGCTCAGTCTGTGGGATATGTTCTGCACAGAGAGAGCTCGGGACTCTAGACATAGCTCAGAGGGTCAGGGAAGGCTTCCTGGGGGAGGTGTCAGCTGGGCTGAGTTTCTATGAATGAATGTTTTCCAGATGAATAAGGGAGAGAATGGATAGAAAAAGAGCAAGGCAGTAGTGAGACTTATGAGAGATCTGGAAACTTCACAGCTTCTGTGGTTCTCCATGGACTTGCTGTTGTCTGAGTGTCCACACGAGTGAAGGTGGAAGAATGGATGTGGGCTCTCTGTCCAGGCAGGTGGGGTCCCATCAGGGATAATCAGTGTCTGCCCAGTAATGAAGGTTGTTTTGACATATGCAGGTGGTGCTGCACTCTTCCCTCCAACCATTGCCCATTAGGGGACAGGCTGAGTCAGTTTGTGCCTATCTTGCCCGATCTCCTTCAATTAAGAAAGTAAATACTGCAAGTAATACATATTCATTGTCAAAAACTAAGAAAAATGTAAGTGAAAATACCCCATAGGCCGGGTGTGGTGGCTCACACCTGTAATACCAGCACTGTGGGAGGCAAAGGTGGGTGAATCACCTGAGGTCAGGAGTTTGAGACCAGGCCGGCCAACATAGTGAAACCCCATCTCTACTAAAAATACAAAAAAAAATTAGCTTGGTGTGGTGGTGGGTGCCTGTAATCCCAGCTACTCAGGAGGCTGAGGCAGGAGAATCGCTTGAACCCGGGAGGTGGAGGTTGCAGTGAGCTGAGATGGCACCATTGCACTCCAACCTGGGCAACAAGAGAAAAACTCCATCTCAGGAAAAAAAAAAAAAAAAAAAAAAGAAAGAAAGAAAAAAAGAAAATACCCCATAATCCAACTCCAGGAAATAACTTTTTAGTTCATATTCCCAAATATTTTTCTATGTCTAAATTTTTTGTTTTGGAGAAACATACATATTGGTTTTTTTCTTTTTTGTTGGGGTAAAATACACATTTACAAAAATAGCAAAGTCATGGAACCAACCCAAGTGTCTACCAGTGGTTGATTGGATAAAGAAAATATAGTATATACACTGTGGAATACTATGCAGCCATGAAAAGAATGAAATCATGTCCTTTGTCACAACATGGATGGAACTGGAGGCCATTATCCTAAGGAACTAACTGAGAAACAGAAAGTCAAATATTCCATGTTCTCACTTACACATGGGAGCTAAACAATGGGTACACATGGACATACAGATGGAGATAATAGACAGCAGGAACTCCAAAGTGGGGGAGGATTGACAAATTCCCTGTTGTGTACAATGTTCAATATCTGGGCAAAACTCAATATGGTAGGGATTGGGCTTCTAGTGTACCCATCACTAATAAAAATAAAAATAAGAAGCAAATTCACACTACACACATGCAAATATGTGACATGATGGATATGTTAATTAGGTTGATTTAATCATTCTGTAATGTATACATATATCAAAACATTACATTGTACCCTGTAAATATATACAATTATTGCCAATTTAAAAAATACATCCTGGGCCAGGCATGGTGGCTCATGCCTGTAATCCCAGCAGTTTGGGAGGCCGAGGCAGGTGAATCACCTGAGGTCAGGAGTTCGAAACCAGCCTGGTCAACATGGTGAAACCACGTCTCTACTAAAAAATACAAAAATTAGCGGGGCGTGATGGTACACGCCTGTAATTCCTGCTACTCAGGAGGCTAGGCAGGAGAATTTCTTGAACCCAGGAGGCAGAGGTTGCAGTGAGCCGAGATCATGCCATTGCATTCCAGCCTGGGCAACAGAGCGAAACTTCCTCTCCAAAAAAAAAAAAAAAAAAAAAAAAAAGGACATTGTGAAATTAAAAAAAAAACTTTCCCATAAAATTTACAATTTACAATTTTATCCATTTTTAAGCATGCCGTTCTGTGGCTCTGAATGCATTCAAATTGTTATGCAACGATCGCCATTATCCATCTCCAGAACTTTATTTTTATTCTTTTTTTTTGAGACAAAGTCTTATTCTGTTGCCCAGGCTAGAGTGCCATGACACGATCTTGGCCCACTGCAACCTCCGCCTCCCAGGTTCAGGCGATTCTCCTGTCTCAGCCTCCCAGGCAGCTGAAATTACAGGTGTGCACCATCACGCCTGGCAAACGTCTGTATTTTTAGTAGAGATGGGGTTTCACCATGTTGGCCAGGCTGGTTTCAAACTCCTGACCTCAAGTGATCCACCCATCTCAGCCTTCCAAAGTGCTGGGATTTCAGGCATGAGCCACCGTGCCCGGCCCAGAACTTTAAAAATATTCTCCAATGGAAACTCTGCATCTATTAAACAATAACTCCCCATTTTCCCTCCTCCCAGCCCCTGGCAACTATCATTCTACTTTCTCTGAATTCCACCACTCTACTTAGCTCATATAAGTAGAATCATAAAATATTTGTCCTTATGTGGCTGGAGTATTTCACTTAGCACAATGTCCTCAAAGTTCCCCCACGTGGTAGCATATATCAGGATTTCCCTCCTTTTAGGCTGCAGTGAATTACGCTCACACCACTGCACTCCAGCTTGGGTGACAGAGTGAAAACCGGTCTCTTAATTAAAAAAAAAAAAGAGGCCAGGCGCGGTGGTTCACTCCTGTAATCCTACCACTTTGGGAGGCCAAGGTAGGAGGATCCCTTGAGTCCAAGAGTTCGAGACCAGCCTGGGCAACATGCGGAAACTCCCATCTCTACAAAACCCACAAAAATTATCTGGGTGTGGTGGCACACACCTGTGGTCTCAGCTATTCAGGAGACTGAGGTGGGAGGATACCTTGAGCCTGAGAGGCTGAGGCTGCAGTGAACTGAGATCACACCACTGCACTCTATCCTGTGTAACAGAATAAGACCTTGTCTAAAAAAAAAAAAAAAGAATTTCCTTCCTTTTTAAGTCTGAATAATATTCCACTGTATGTATAGATCACATTTTGCTTACCCATTCACCTGTCAATGGACACTTGGATTGCGTCTACATTCTAGCTATTGTATATACTGCTTTTTAACTTAACCTATTATGAACATGTTTTTAGATGAATAATTAAATTTTCCCAACACCTTTTTTAGTGGCTGCTTTATAGTACATTACCCCACTGTTCCACAGTTTAGTTGACTAATCCTTGAGGGTTGGAAATTTGGTTTGTTTCTGATTTTTTGCTCTAATATACAAGGCTGGAATAAATCCCTTATGAACAGCATCTTTACATGCCTGGCTGATTATGACTTTCAGACAAAAGAATGTGCACCGGTTTCAGCCTCCAGCACCCATTGCTGGGCCCTTGTTACAAGCAGCCTGCGCATCCCAGGAGGCCTAAGCCTGAGCTGCCGCACACATCCCCATCCCTGAAGACCAGAGAGCACGATGATGCCAGGGGTTCCTGTGCCTCCCGGAGGTGAAGAACGTTGCTGCAGCTCCACGCTCGTAGGGTAAGTCCGTGGGAATAAATCCAGAAGGACCTTCAGGGAGATTCCAATGAACTCCTGGTTATTCTGAATTCTTTGGAAAATGGAATTTTCTGATTAATTGAACTTTCTGACTGGCTGAATCCGGTCTAAATGCCTTCAAATAGACCCCTCCCTGGCACACCATCATGCTTCTCTTTTGTTTGGTTAGTTAGTTTGTTTTAAAGTAGGAGTGTCTCTCTGTCGTCCAGGCTATAGTGTAGTGGTACTATCCCAGCTCAGTGTGGCCTCCAACTCCTGGACCCAAGTGATCGTCTTGCCTCAGCCTCCCAAATAGCTGGGACTGCAGGCTTGTGCCACCACACTCAGCTGATTTAAAAGAAAAAAATTTAGTAGAGATGGGGTCTGGCTCTGTTGCCTGGGCTGGCCTGGAATGCCTGGCCTCAAGTGATCCTCCTGCTTCAACCTCCCAAAGCACAGCCCCCCAAAGCACTCCCAGCACCACTCCTGGTCCATAATGCATCTTAAAAATGCAGATGGCATGTTGTAATTTCACAGATATTGTTGTGAAATGTCTTGAGTGCCCAGAACAGGGCTAGCCACACAAAAGATGCAGAAGTCGAACAGTGCTGGTTGTGGGGCTACATGCAACCTGGGAGCTGTTGTTGAACTAAGTGCCCAACAGGAGCTTGTTGTCTTATTATTTACTGATCACAAAATTGAATACAGACTGCTCTCATCCTCCCACCATGGGGTTCCTTGATTCTCTTGGTTGTTTAGACTGTGGATAAACGGGCTGTTGGTGGTTGCTGGGGAGAAAGGTCAGCAGCAGCAGTGATGAGAAAGCAGCATGCCCACAGGAGGAAGCCTCGAAGGGGCTCCTGAGAGGCTGCTCTGTCTGCGAGGTGCGGGAAGCGCAGGGTCCTCCAGTTCACTTATCCATGCAAGGCGGCAGGCACCGCTCCTAAAACACAGAGCAGTCAATCTTCCTAGAAACTGTAAAAGGCTCTTCTGACTCCACTTTTTTTTTTTTAAGTATTCAAAACATGCTTTTCAAGCCCTGTTTAGCTCTTTTTATAGCTGTGTTTGGACAGACTGAACAGATGAAATTTACTTAACACTTCCAGTGTGGGTCTTTGGTTGATCACTATAAAGCCTATGTTTTGAATAAAATTTTGAATTTGCACATCAGCAAGAATTCTGCAATGAGAATTTATTTTAACATAAAAGGCCAAGACTGTTCTCCTTGCCTCCATCCCTCAGCTTTTCCTCCCCTCCTCCCTCTTCCCCTTGCTCCATCCACAATGGAATTCTCACCATTTTCCCAGAACACCATGCCCTTTCTTATCTGAGTCTTTGCACACTCTTCCCATTGCCTGGAGTGCCCTCTAGGTCCATCTAGTGACCCAAATAAGACTTTAAGCCTAAACACAAATGTCCGCTCTTTTGTGATGTCCCCATGGACACACCCCTGGTATAAAATCATTCCCTCCTCTGTGCATGAAATGGCATCTCACCCATCCATGACAGCACTTACCACACTGCTCACCTGCTCACCTGCTCACCGTCTGTCTCCCCAGAAAGACTGCCAGGTCCTCAAGGGCAGGGACTACGTCTCCTTCACTCACACCTTTGACTCAAGAACACTAAGATATTTGGACTCTTGAAGTCAGTTTCCTCGTCTGTAAAGTAGGAAAAAAATAACATCACTGATGGAGATAGGGGAGGGCTGAAGAAGCTGTGCTGGGCTTGGTGCACAGCAAATATTCAGTAAACATTCACCATTTTCGGGGATTCATTATTTTAGAAGTTTACTAGAATCCTCCCTCTCCTCTCCCCCTGCTTCTTCCCCCCCTCCCCTCCCTTCCTCCCCCGTCTCCTCTCCCCTCTCCTCCCCTCCCCTGCCTTCCTCTCCCCTCTCCTCCTCTCTCTTTCTCTCACACACATACACTCACGCACAATATCACTCACACACACACTGTAACACCCCCCCACACACACACACACACACTTGAGATGCTGACCTGGAGGCCACCGTTTGCCCCAGGGGTAGATGCCAGAAATGGGCCAGCTTGAAACAGATGGCAAATCCTCAGCTCTGAAGGGCAGGCTGCCTGGTCTAGGCCTACAGGTATAAGAAAGAAGATATTTCAAGGAGGAAATGAAAAGGCAGAACAAGTTCCCCATCCCCTGTCACTAGGCTCGACTCTGCGCTGGAGACAGGTGGGAGGGTTTGGAGAAGGAGCAAGAGCTCTGGACGTGAGTGTGAAGAGACCTCTACCCTGCCTGGCCAGATAGCTTCAGGGTCGCCTTCTACATTCCCCCTTCACCCTCTCCGCTTGGCTCTCTGTCCCAGGAAGCTGAGCTATAAACACACCAATGGGCCCCTGAGACCCATGCCTCTGGTTGGATTCAGATGATGGGGAACAGTAACAGGACAAAGAAGGCAGGAGGAAAGTGAGGGTCGGTATTTATTACAGGGCTTCCTTCTGCCAAGCTCCCATGGCTCTGGTCATGGCAGCTGCGGGTGGTAACAGAACCTACATTACTAGCTAGCTCAGGGATACTGCATTGGACATGGATTTCCCTGCACCCTATCCACACCTTCATAAATAATCTCTGTATTTAATTCTCTTTAAACCACACCATTTGAACATACCGTTGGCTCCCTGCCCCTGCCCTTCCATCCCTGGCCAAGGAGACACACGTTAATGTTCCCCTGGAACTTGAGGGGACCCAGGAGTGGAGAGGATTTGCTCCCTGTATACTCTCAGGAGTTTTTCGTGAGTTGCTGCCTTACGGATGTGTCTGACTCTGGGAATGTGAGGAGAATGATAAATGGGGTGTCATGGCTCATGTGGGCAAAATACGGCTTGAGATGGTGTGAATTTATAAAGGAAAAAAAATTTTTTTTTTTTTTTTGGAGGCAGAGTCTCGCTCTATCCTCCAGACTGGAGTGCAGTGGCACGATCTCGGCTCACTGCAACCTCCACCTCCCAGGTTCAAGCAATTCTCCTGCCTCAGCCTCCTGAGTAGCTGGGATTACAGGCATCTGCCACCAAGTCCGGATGATTTTTGTATTTTTAGTAGAGTCAGGGTTTCACCATGTTGGTCAGGCTGGTCTCGAACTCCTGATCTCGGGTGATCTGCCTGCCTCAGCCTCCCAAAGTGCTGGGATTACAGGTGTGAGCCACAGCGCCCAGCCAGGAAAAAGATTTAATTGACTCAATTCTGTATTGCTGGGAAGGCCTCAGGAAACTTACAATCATGGCAGAAGGAAAAGGAAAAGCAGGCACCTTCTTCACAGGGTGGCAGGAAGAAGTGCCAAGCAAAGGGGGAAAGCCCCTTATAAAACCATCACATCTCGTGAGAAATCACTTACTATCACAAGAACAGCATGGCGGTAACCACCCCCACGATTCAATTACCTCCCACCAGCTCCCTCCATGACACGTGGGGATTATGGGAACTATAATTCAAGATGAGAATTGGGTGGGAACACAGCCAAACCGTATCAGGTGGTCCTCTGATTTTCCCTATAGTGACTCTGTTGGGGTATAGAGATATCGGAGAGAGAGAGAGAGAAAGCATGCTTGCAGATCAGCTGCAGATGAACTGACTGTGTGAGGGATGTGGCTGAATTCTTAGAGTGCTGTGATGGTTAATTTTATATGTCAGCTTGCCTGGGCCATGGTGCCTAGATCTTTGGTTAAACATTCTAACATTTTTCTGGATGTTTCTGTCAAAGTGTTTTTTGGAAGAGATTAACATTTAAATGGTTGGATTTTGAGTCAACCAGATTGCTTTCCATGACGTGGGCGAGTGTCATCTAATAAGCTGAAGAACAAAGACTGACCTCCTCTGAGCAAGAAGAGTGCTGCCAGCAGGCTGACTGTGGGCTCGATCTGCAGCTCTTCCCTGGGTCTCCAGCTGCTGGCTTGTCCTGCAGACTTTAGACTTGCACCTCCACAATCACATGAGCCAATTCCTTAAAATAGACCTCTCTCTTTCTAGGTATAGATACACATCCTGTTGGCTCTGTTTCCCTGCCAAGATGAGAGCCAATCAATTCCAGCAGAATGTGTGGGGCCTCGTTCGAATGAATGTTTGTGCCCTCTTAGCAGACATGGCGAATTATTCAAGAGCAGGAAGCCAGTTCAGGATGGAGCAAAGTGTTATCCTTGACTTCTTCCTCCAGCTTCCGTCCCCATCAATCTGTGTAGTGGCCCACCCTTCCCACTTTCCACATTTACTCTCTTTCTCACTGCTACTCCTTAATCCGAGTCATCCATGGAAATCCCCAGCCCATCACACGGGACCCTTGACGGTCTAACTCTCAGCATTCATCCCTCTCATTCCTAGCATTTACTCTATGCATCAGGCATGCAGACCCTTCTCCACTACTTGTAGAGCCCATGCTCTGTTATACCTCTGTGTATTTCATTCACCAAAAAATCTCTAATAAGGGCTGACTGTGTACAATCCTGTGCTAAGGGCAGAACACGTGGTCCCAGGTTTCAAGGAGCTCAGAATCTAGGGGAAAGAGAGGCTTGGAAACAGATTAAGTGCAACCACGTCCAGGTTACAGAGGGGAGGAAAGAAGCCCTGGTGAAGGCTCTTTGCAGGGGGAGGGAACATCTTAATTTTATGCATATTCTTCCTTCTGCTGCCTTGCACCTCTGCCCCGGGAACATCTCATCCTGCAGCTGAATACCGCCTCTCTACTCAGTGGTATCTACTGCCACCTCCATGCTCTGTCCAGAGCTAGTTCATTGTTCCCTTCCCAGTGCTCCTTCATATTTTCTATTTACCACTTTCTTCCTTTATTACATCAAGTAATACTACCAAATACCGCTCCTCTAGCATCTGCACTGTGCTGCGCATGTGCTTACCCTGCAACTGTCTTTGGGGCGGGTACCATCGTATCATCATTGGCTCAGGGTGTAAGTGTCTTGCTTAGTAACTCATGGTTCGTGAAATTAGTCATTTCACAATCTCAAGTTGCTGAGTACTTGTCTGGCACGGAGTAGAAAGCTAATATTTGTCTCATGGAAGTGTGTTTGTGAAATGCTGGGCTGTGTAAGCTGAACAGAATGGAATAAAATCAACTTGAGGGGTTTGCCAGGGAAGACTTTAAAAGCAGAGGGCATTGGTTTCTCTCTTGCCACCACTAATGTTTCTCAGTGTGTGGGGCGAGAGCCAGGAGAGAGAAGTCAGGTAGTCCCATCATTGGAAAAGGCCACAGCGCCTTGCTGGCACCCACTGACAGCAGCATGGAGCTCTGCAGCTCTGGGACTGCCTATGCAGGGGGCCATCCCTGGTACCATGCCCCTCTCCCTTCTGTGTGCCAGCTGGGCGCTCTCCCTTTCCTGGCCAGAGCTGTCCCTGCTGAATGCCAAACATCTGCAGACAGGGTTTGCAAACAGCTGGCTCAAAGTTCTGAGCTTTTGTGATCTCATCCAAGTGCCTGGCTATGGGGAACAGGTTTATTTTCCTGGGCTACCAGCTCTGGAGTGGTGGAAATTACATTAGACTTGGATTCAGAGGCCTGCATTTGATTCTCAGCCCTGCCACTTTACAGCTAAATAAATGATACTGAACCTCTGTTTCCTTCGCTGGAAAATGGAAATGATGATCATTTCTACATCATAGGGTTGTTAGGGGAGTAAGACAATAGACATGGGGCATGCTTGTAACTGTGTTCTGCTGAAAACATGTGAGAGAGTGGCAATAATTCAAAGAAGCAAGAGTTCCTCAAGTCACAGTCATGCCAAGATATCTAGACAATACCTTTAGTTTATCTCAGTTCATTATTGAGATGTGAGGTCTACATAGCAAGGAAATTAAGTGTTGCACTGAATGGACCAGATTTAGTTATTCATAGAGGTGGGCTAACACCTTGGGACTAGCACAGATTCTGGAGGCAGAAATTCTGGAAATGAATCCCCAAGTGCTGTTTGTGTAATCTAAGCATCATTTCTCTAGTTCTAAAATTGGGGTCATAATCTCCACATTGTACATGCCCTTGGACCCAGCAATCTTGCTCTTGGATTATATCCCAGAAGGCGTGTATGGTGATGTGTAGAAGGATATTCTTCGTGGTGGTGTTTATGGTAGCAGACGGGAGATACTGGAGGTTTTCACCACCAGGGAATGGAAAAGTCAACCACAGTGGATGCGCCTGTGGAATTCCGGACAGCAGGCAGAAGCAATGGACTTCTTCCATTCTGTGTAGATGCATACAGAGTAGCATGGAGAATTCTTCAAAACAGTGTTGGGTACGCCTGGCGCGGTGGCTCACACCTGTAATCCCAGCACTTTGGGAGGCCGAGGCGGGCGGATCACGAGGTCAGGAAATCAACACCATCCTGGCTAACACGGTGAAACCCTGTCTCTACTAAAAAAAAATACAAAAAAAAATAACCAGATGTGGTGGCTGGTGCCTGTAGTCCCAGCTACTTGGGAGGCTGAGGCAGGGGAATGGCGTGAACCCAGGTGGCGGAGCTTGCAGTGAGCCGAGATCGTGCCACTGCACTCCAACCTGGGCAACAGAGCAAGACTCCATCTCAAAACAAGCAAACAAACAAAAAAAAGAGTCACCTAATTAGAACAAAAGACACTCCTATCACCCAGAAAATTCCAACAGATTAGGAGTTCTGTGTCAGAAACTGGAGTCAAAGACAAAATATTAGAACAAAAGATGCACCTAGCACTCTTATTGCAAATTACAAGTGTTTTAGGTGCTCTATGTCAGGAACCATGGATGAGGAACAACAAAAAAAATCTTGCTATAAATCATAATGTTGGGGGTATAGATTAAAACAAGAAAAGAGAAGAGCATTGCATAGATCAATGATAATAGTAGACTATTAACCTAGATATAAAACCAACTCAATTTCCTGCAGCAGAAAATGTTTTAAATGCCTATCCTGAGGTGTTGTAAGAATTAGACAAAACATTCATAAAGGTTCCTGGTACAGTGCTTGGCCCATGGGAGATGCTGCAGAAATGGAAGCTCCTTTTATCATTCCCTCATTGATCAAATAATGTACCAAGTGCCCACTTTGTGCAGGATGCTGTGCAAGGAGCCATGGGAGAGACAAAGACTGGGTGTCTCTCAGGAACTTGAGCATAGCAGACGGGACAGAATGGCAGTGGGAGGGGAGAACCCTCATCTGAAGCTGCAGAGATGATGCTATCAGACCTCCTCAGCTTCCAAATTGAGGCTGAAAGAAGTGACTTGCTCAAGGTCACACAGCCAGTTAGGGGCTGAGTTAAGGGCAACTGACTAGGTCTCCAGGGCCCTTTTAAGAGCATCACCCAAGTTGGTGTCACTGGTGGGACAACTGAGATTCTTGACTTCACCGCACAAAAGAATTTGGGGTTGGGTCCAAAGTAAGAGCAGTCTAAGAAGTCTACTGTAAAGTGAAAGTACACTCTGAGAGGCAGAGCGGGCTGCTCAGAGGCAGAGACAGCCCCCAGTGTCCCAAGGGAATTCCCTTTATGAGAGCTGTACATACATATGCCTGAAGTCCGGGTGAGGTCAAGTGCAAAGGCTGACCTGTGGTTGGTGTGTGCACTCAGCGTCTACATGCTCTCACATGCATTGCATGTTATCACTAGCACAGAAAATCACCCAGAGGTGTGTTTATTAAAATGAGGAAAAATCACTAAGCTAAACCTTGAGCCTAGTTGCTCATATGAGACCCTGGAGAAGTCCTTAGTCCACCCCCATAAGCCTGGAATTTGTAGCTAATAGTTTCTTGGGGTTTTAGTGCTGATTAGCTAGAGATTGGGGAAGGTACATCACATCATGAACAGGGGGCTTTTGTTCTCTTTCCCTGGTGGTACTAGGTATCAGAAACTTGCAACCATCTGGCGCTCTGCTGGTAGCCTGTAGGACTGCTTACAGGTAGGCGCTGATGCACAAGTGGGGCCTGCTTTGAAAGGAGCCCACGGGGCTTCACACCAGGGGACAAGTCAGTGTGAACTCCTAACCTTCCTTATCCTGCCTCACCAGTACCTCTGAATCCGAGAGCAGTGGAAGGCTGGTACCTCCTGTCTCACCTTCTGCTCTGACAATCCTCTCTCACACTCCTCTCCAGTTTACCCACTCACCCATGTGCATGTGTGCAATGGAGAAATGAAATTAGGAGATTATTTTAAAAATACAATTTGGTAGCTAAAATCTTTCTGGACAGGGGGTCCATGGGAAAAAAGTGAAAAGGTTCTGAACCCTGGCAGAGATGAAGCTCTAAGGAATAAACCTCCTTGGGATGGTTAATTTTACATGTCAACTTGATGGGGCCATGGGGTGCCCAGATAGTTGGCTTACTTCTGGGTGCATCTGTGAGGGTGCTTTGGGATGACATTGGCGTTTGAATTGGTGGCTGAGTAAAGCAGACAACCCTTGCCAATGTGGGTGGCACCATCCAATTTGTTGGGGCCTGAATAGAACAAACAGGCAGAGGAAGGCAGAGTTTGCCCTCTGCCTGGCTGCCTGAGTTGGGACATTTGTCTTCTCCTGCCCTCAGACTGGGATCATAGGCTCCCCTGGTCCTTAGGCCTTCAGACTTGGACTGAGTGACACCACTGACTCTCCCAGGTCTCCAGCTTACAGATGGCAGGAAGAGGGACTTCCCAGCCTCCACAGTCACGTGAGCCAGTTCCTTACAATAAATCTCTTCATATCTACATATCCTATTGCTTCTGTTTCTCTGGAGAAGCCTGACTAATCCGTTCCTGTTCTCCCTTTTCCAGGCTTTCCCAGCTGCTTTAGTGATTCTGGGTCAGAGTCTTGCAATCAGAAGCAACTCCCACCCTCACCCCTCAAAATCGGCCATCTCAAATCTTACTAGCCAATGGCACTCCAAAGAGAGGGAGGAGCAGTGTCCCTATAAGCCCCTTCCAGCCTTTATCATCCTTTTACTTGTCCCTAAAATATCCTATTCCCCAAAGATGGCAAGAGCGTTTCCCGAAGAGGAGGAGCAAGGGCGTCTCCAGGGAGCCCCGCTCTCTGAGCTCTGACTGGGGGTGGGGGGAGGAGAGAACTCTGAGTCTGGGTCACGGGGTGCCATGTGTCAGGCAGCAGGTCCTTGTGAAGTCTCCAGAGATGTGAGGAGTTGGTCATAACAGCCCAGGGAAGGAGAGGTGGACATGGCAAAGGGGAGAGACAGGTCCCCAAAGGCTTTACCGACATCTTGCCAGCCTTGATTCACCAGAGCTATAATGGCCTTTCCTATTATTTCAGAAAAATGCAAAACTTTCCCCACAGAGTTCAAAATGAGATTGGCAAGGAGCTGAATACCATATTGGTTTTCTGAGATGAGCACAGTCAGCACACTAGCTCCGAGTCAGAAAGGACAAGAGAGGAGGGCAAGACAATTCTCTAGGTGATGGGAACCCTCCCTGTCTGGGGGTTTGGCTCAGTTGTGAGCTGCGTTAATGTGACTGTGGAAGGGAAGCATGGCTCATGCCCAGCCAGCACGGACACTGTCCCAGCGCTGCACTGAGCCCTCATAGACTGGCTCCATTTACCTCTCACACAGCACCCCATGAGCTGAGTGCGGTTCTGTGGCCGTGTTACACATAAGGAAATAAGATGCAGAGCTGACAACTTGCCCAAGATCACACTACTGGAAGTGGTAGAATTAGAATTTGAACCCAGATTGCCTTACTCTAGCCCATAACCCTAACCACTAATCAAAGCAGCAGCTCAACTGTAGCCGGGTCATTCGGAATCTCTCCGCTTATGGCTGAGAAAGCAAGAAAAATGAATCTTTACCATGCAGGGCTGGAGTCAAAGTGTATGTCATTCAGTGCACATTTCTTCTGAAGAATATTTCTTATGGAAATGCATTCTGGGGGGGCACAATGGCTCATGCCTGTTATCCCAGCACTTTGGGAGGCTGAGGTGGGCAGATCGCTTGAGCCCAGAAGTTCGAGGACAGCCTGGGCATGTTAGGGAGACCTTGTCTCTACAAAAAATTTAAAAATTAGCCCAGCATGGTGGCATGTGCCTGTGGACCTAGCTACTCAGGAGGCTGAAGTGGGAGGGTCACTTGAGTCTGGGAAGTCGAGGCTGCAGTGAGCCGTGATCGCACCACTGCACTCCAGCCTAGGTAATAGAGAGAGACCCCGTCCCCTCCGCTGACAAAAAAAAAAGATATATATATTCTAGGGAAACATCAATCTATCACCGTACTTCCTATATTCTCAGTATTATCTTTTATTTTGTGGGGGGCTGCCTGCTCATTGAACAGCAGAGCATGCCATGAGGTTTCATCACATCCAACATACAACCTCCCTTCCATCCTAACTGATCTTCCGCAGTGTTTCTCAGCACTGTCATAGAACTACCGCTTATGGAATATATGAATGACATTATTACAAGATATTTAAAGAGATTTAAAAGCATAAAATCTGAATAAAAGCCACCACAATCACTCGGTGTGTGTAAACAACACCCCCGTTCAGACAACACTGACTGGAGTGTGGGGTTCTACTTACCGGCTAAAGTGGCGCCACCGTGTGGCAAGAATGTAAACGCTATTTGCGGTGGACTTGGATAGCAGGCTTTGAAATTATGTGAGCCTTAATTTCTTTTTATTTAATTGGTGAGAGTTGCATTATTCCAAAGTTGTAGGCGTCAAGTCAGACTTTATTAGTATTGTATATCACACGATTTCTAATTCCTATCATTTAAATTGGGCCGATAGGGACCCCTCCATGCCATGTGGTGAGTGCTGGGATTTGGACATATGCTGGTCATCTGGACATGACAGGACCCAGGGGAGGAGGTAAAGTGTAGGGAGGCTCCCAGAGGAGGTGACCTGTGAGTCAGATTTTGAGAGTTTTCCAAAGGAATGCGCAGAAGTGGACAGCAGAGAAAAGGGAAGACGATGTTCCAGGCACAGAGAGCAGAGTAGAGAATGCCAAAAACATCACAGAAGGACACGAGGTATTGGTGAAAGGTTGGGTGTTTAGCTGCTGTTTTGATTGGTGGTTAGGCTCATGGACTAGGGAGTAAGACAGTCTGGGTTCAAATTCTAATTCCATCACTTCCCAGTAGTGTAATATTGGGGTAGTCATCAGCTCTGCATCTTCTTTCCTTATGTCCTGAGAGGGGAGTGGAGGTGGAGCTGGGGCTAAAGAGGAGGGTCAGGGCCGGGTGGAAAATGCCATACATGCCAGGAGAAGGAGCCTTTTTCCTGCAGGGGTGGAGGTCACTGAAGGACAGGCAGGTCTGTGTTTAGACAGATTACCAGTAGCAGGGTGGATGTTGGACTAGAAGAGAGAAGAAACCAAAGACAGGGAAACTAGTTAGCAGACTATTGAAGACGTCTCCTATCCTTTCATGAATTCTACAAATACTTACTGAATGCCCACACTGTGCCAGTGACTGTTCTGGGCATTAGAGATCTATAAGACAGCAAAACAAAGACTGCTGCCCTCTGGGAGCCTACACTTTACTAGGGGGAGACAGGCAACAAACACATACATAATACGATATATAGTGTTTCAGATAATATGAAAAGCAACGGGAAAAAAATAAAGCAGGGAAGGAGGATAGAGAACGTGGGCAGGGGTGCAATTTTGGATAAGGTGATCAGTGAAGGCCCTGGTGAGAAGAGGATTAAAAGGCCTAAAGGGAGTGAAGGAAGAAAGCATTCCAGGTCCCAGGGAAGGCCTTCCAGGCAGAGAGAACAGTGAGGGCAGAGGCTGAGGTCAGAGCGGGTACCTGGTGAGATCTTGGAAAAGCAAGGAGGCCAGCGTGGCTGGAGCAGAATCAAGGCAGGCAGGGTGGGGGCCAGGGGCAACATCAGAGACATGGGGTGGGGGGCAAACTGTGTAGGATGGGGTTGGCAAAGCTTATCTGTAGAGGGCCGGACAGTAAACATAATATTTCAAACTTTGTGCACCACGTGATCTCTCTTGCAGCTGCTGAACTCTGCCCTTGTAGTGTGAAAACAGCCACAGCCCAAATGTAAAAGAATAAGCATGGCTGTGTTTCAACAAAACTTTACTTACAAAAATGGGTGATGGGTCAGAATGGCCTGCAAATCACAGTTTGTCAACCCCGGTGTAGGACATTAGAGGCACTGAAGTTCTTAGTTTTACTTGAATAAGATGGAGAGCTATCACAGGGTTTTGAGTAAAGAAGGAGCACACTGTAACTGATGTTGTGTTCAGATAGTTCTGGCTGCTGTGTGAGAATAGGCTGCATGGGGGCCCAGGGTGGAAGTAGGGAGACCAACTCTATTATTTATTCTCTGAGTGACCTTGGGCAAGTTACACAGCCTCCCTGGCCTTCAGTTTCCTCTTTCGTAAATTGTGGGGGGTAATAGTGTAATGATACCTAGCTTATAGAGCTATTGTGAAGAGTAAATGAATCAATATATGCAAAGCACATGGGAAGTGCCTGGCACACAGTAAGCACTATATATGGTAGCCATTTTTATTAATGCAGTCATTTAGACAGATACAATGATGGTTTGAACCAGGTTATGCTGGTAGAAGTAATAAAAAGTGATCTGATTCTGGACGTATTTTGAAGGTAGAGCAAACAGAATTTTCGGACGATTTGTATATGGGGTGGAGAGGAAGAGAGAAATTCAGGAAGATTTTAACTTTTTTGTCTGAGTAACTGGAAAAATGGAGTTGTTCTTTACCTAGAGGAGAAAAGCTGTGGAAGAATGAGTTTTCAGGGGAGCATGAAGAATTCAGTATTAGACAGTAGGATCTGTAAGCCTCATTCAGAGGAGAGCTCATTGAAAGTTAAGGAGAGGAGAAAGAACCAACAAAGATAATGGAGAGGAGGTGGACAGCGAGGTAGGCAGAAAACCAGAAGGACATGGCATCCTGGAGTTCAAGGGAGGAAGGCATTGCAAGGAGGGTGGTGTGCATCAAATTTTGATAGGTCAGGTAAGCTGAAGATAAGAATCACTGGGTTTAGCAATGTAGAAGACTGGAGCAGTTTTGGTGGAGTGGTGGGTGTGCAAGGCTGAGGGAGCAGATTTAACAGAGAATGGAAATTAAGTGTTTGCAGACAGCAAGTACAAACAGTTGTTGGGGGAAATTGGCTGAAAGGAGAAGATGGGAAATGAGGCCGTAACTGGGGCAAGCCATGAGGTCCAGACAGAGTTGACAAGTGATAATGGAGCAATAGACATCAAGGGCCTTGGAAGATGGGATGAAGAGTCCAAAGGCATTTCTGATAAAGAGGACCTGGAGACTGTCAAGGGGTGTGGAGTGAGGGAGAAGTCTAGGCTGGCTCCCGGGTTCCTGGCGTGCATAACTGAGGGGGTTGTTGGGAGCAGCATCCCTTCTCTGTGCTTTGGTAGCATCTTGGGCATGCTGCTATTGCTGCATAAATTGCACTGTCATATAATTGTTTACGAATCTGCCTGCTATTTGAGGACTGTGCCACGTTCCATATTTATCTCTGTGCAACTGACACAGAGCGAGTGCTTAGAAGTGAAGCAGCAGCTTCGGGAAGGCCACAGTTTTAGTGGTCTGGTCTTGACAAGACAGCAATTTATTTCTTCCATGCCCCATGTTAGAGTACATTTCTCCTGTTCTGTATACATCTCTGTAGGGTCCAGTCCTACCTGGCCTGTGGGTTTTTCTCTTAGTGTGCAGAGACGAGGGATCGTAGAAATAAAGACACAAGACAGAGATAGAAGAAAAGACAGCTTGGCCCGGGGGACCACTACCACCAAGGCACGGAGACCGGTAGTGGCCCCGAATGCCTGGTCATGCTGTTATTTATTGTATACAAGGCAAGAGGGCAGGGTAAGGAGTGTGAGTCGTCTCCAATGATGAGTATGGTCGCGCGACTCACGTGTCCACCGGACAGGGGGCCCCTGCCTATTTGGCAGCCGAGGCGGAGAGAGGGGACAGTTTATGTCATTATTTCTTCTATGTATTCCTCAGAGAGATCAAAGACTTTAATACTTTCACTATTTCTGCTGCTGCTATCTAGAAGGTGGAGCCAGGTGTACAGGGTGGAACATGAAAGTGGACCAGGAGCATGACCGCTGAAGCACAGCATCAGAAAGCACAGAAGGAGACGTTTAGGCCTCTGGATGGCTGTGGCCAGTCTTGACCGATGTCAGGCCTTCCACAAGAGGTGGTGGAGCAGAGTCTTCTCTGACTTCCCCAGGGAAAGGCAGACTCCTTTCCAAGTCTGCTAAGTAATGGGCGCCTTCCCAGGCACTGGCGTTACCGCTAGGCCAAGGAGCCCTCTAGTGGCCCTGGCCGGGCATAACAGAGGGCTCACACTTGTCTTCCGGTCACTTCTCACTGTGTCCCTTCAGCACTTATCTCTGCATGGCCTGGTTTTTCCTAGGTTATAATTGTAGAACAAAGATTATTATAATATTGGAATAAAGAGTAATGCTACAAACTAATGATTAATATTCATATACAATCGTATCTATAATCTATTTCAAGTATAACTATTCTTATTCTATATATTTTCTTTATTATACTGGAACAGCTTGTGCCTTCGGGCTCCTGCCTCGGCACCTGGGTGACTTGCCTCCCACACATCTCCAGTGTCCTTCCTTTCCAGAGATGCAGATGGATTCTTATCTAAGATGCCATAACTCAACCATATTTTATAGAGAAGCATGGTTGGCATTCCATCAGGATCCCAGAGCTGAGTATGATAACCAGGGCTACAACCCAACTGTTTCTAGTTGAGTTTCTGGAATCCTGTTGGTGTGGTTGTCTGGAATCTGAGCTGTTGCATCCCTATCCCCATATGACTGACCTTTTAGAAGTTAATCCAGTGGTTCCCTAACATTGGTGTGGCCCACTGAGCCTCCATGCCCAGAATCTTCCCCATGGACGACTCCATTTTCTGCTTTTTAACATAAGCCAGCAATCCAAGCTCTGGCAAGACAAACTTTACACTGATGAAATGACTCAACACCTCTTGGTGCTGATGTAGGGCTATTTTTACATTTCCAACGCTTTATAGACTGTTGTGAGGCCTCAGAAATCCAGGCTCCTTTGAAGTACATACTCTTAGACAACAGCCCCACCCACAGTCCCCTGTCCTACCTGACAATAAAAAACTGAGATGCATGGGCGAGGCTGAGGGAGAAGTTGGTGAGCAATGGCAACACGAGGCAGTGAAGAGAGGGGACTTGGGAACGTGGCAGTGAAAAAAGTCAGCCTGTGTCTCAGTGATGTGCGTGTGAGGGACCCAAACACTTAACTCAGATCACATTCTATGGGAAAGATGAGGATTAAATGAAATGACATAGATACAGCAAAGAGCACAGGGTGGGCAGTTAATAATTTTTAGCTGCCTTTTCTTTTACTATTTGAAATGTGCATTGTAAATTACAAAGTGGCAGATGCTAGTTGCTAGGATGAGGCAGGTACCAGTCTGATGGACTAGACCAGTGTTTCTCAAACTCTAATGTGCCTAAGAAACAGCTGGGGATCTTGTTGATCTGTGGATTCCGTTTCAGCGGGTCTAGGATGATGGTTGAGATCCTACAGTTCTAACAAGCTCCCAGGTGATTCCAATTCATTGAACTCTTTGAATAGCAAAGGTCTAGAACAGTGGTCTTACCCAGGCTATGCATTCAAATGATCTAGTGAGGTTTATAAAGTATGGGCTTTCTGCTCTTGCACTCCATCTACTGAATCAGAATTTCCAGTGGTGGAGCTCAGGCATTTACAGTTTTAATAGGCAAGCCAGATGACTCTAGTGTTCAGCCAGGACTGAAGACCACTGGCCTAAGGCGCTGTACTCTTTCTAATTCTGCTCTCCAGCTAATTCTGATTCATTCAGTCAGTGATATTTGTTGAGCTTCTATTCTCTGCCAAGCAGTGAATTTGGCAAGGAGAACAAACAAAAAAACCAGCAATGACAGGGCATATGCTAAATGTTGGGCAGGGGATGCCTTGCATGGGAGCCCAGGACAGCGGGTGTGGTGATTTAGCCAGCTTGATTGGTCACAGGCAAGGAAGGCTTCTCTGTGGGAGGTAAGGGTAGGACTGAGTTTAAAGAAGGAACAGAACCAACTTAGAACAATAAGAAGAGCCATAAAATAACATAACATGCTGGAAAAGACTTGAGTTCACTCAAGGGAAGGGTAAGTAACTAGGCTGGAGAAGACATTAGGAACAAGATCATGAAGGGTTGCTAAGTTAGGAGTTTGACTTTCATCCTGAATGCTAGGATTTTAAGAAGACTGAATATTGGACAATAGCAAACACAAAACAAACGTTCAGCCTCAACATTATCATTATTATGTTACTATTATTGTTATTACCAGGTTTGTGTTTTAGAAATATTATACTGACAGTAGGATGGAGAAAGGGCTACAGGAGACCTAGGCTAGAAACAGGGAAAGTGGTCACAAACTATTATAGTAATCCAGTCAAGGAATGAGACAGATATGAAGGAGGTGGATTTGGCAGGACTTGGAAGACATGGTTCTTGCAATAATTTAAACACTCTCATGTGCACATAGCAGTTTGCAAATTCCTTTCGTATAACAAACTTGAGAAGGAGTCAACATAAACACTAGTCTAATGTTACTAATAAAGGAAACTGAGGCTCAGAAATGAACTGACTTATTTACAGTCACATGACAAGCATGTGAGCAGTTCTGGTTTATCTGACTCAACACCAGGCATTCCTTTTGCTGTGTTGGGCCGCCTCCTGTAAGGTAGACACCCTATACGAACACTGGGAAGGGTGGGGTAACCCCTCCTGGTTGGCATGTGGGGTGTACTGGTGTGGCCTTAAAGGGACCCTGAGGCCGGGCGCGGTGGCTCATCCCTATAACCCCAGCACTTTGGAAGGCTGAAGTAGATGTATTGCCTGGGCTCAGGAGTTTGAGACTAGCCTGGGCAATATGGCAAAAACCTGTCTCTACCAAAAATACAAAAAATTAGCTGGGCATGGTGGCACGCACCTGTGATCCAAGCTATAGAGGCTGAGGTGGGAGGATGGCTTGAGCCTGGGAGGCGGAGGTTGTGGTGTGCTGAGATTGGGCCACTGCACTCCAGCCTACATGACAGAGTGAGAACCCCTCCCAAGTAAGTAAATACATTTAAAATAAATAAAGGGACCCTGAGTTCAACAACTCTGTTATCATTAACTCGACATTCCCAGATATGGAAATAGGAGCCAGAGTCTCAACAATGGAATTTTCAGACAGTTTTGAGAAGAACCCATCAAGGGCTCCCAGCTTTTCCCAACACGATCTTAGAGCTGATAGGTTACGAAAGCAAAGTAGCAATGGAAGTACAGATATTGGAGCAGTCGGCAGGGGTGGGGGAAGTTATCCTAATCCATCCTTGCCTTCATCTCTGTTTCAGAGGCATGTCCCTTTCTCCACTCATTCCCCTCATTTCCCTCTTCTCCATCAATTAATTTCCACCTCTCTCTAATATCTGCCTTCCCCCTGGTTCCGCCTCTCAAGCTTCAAGTTTGCTCCAACCTCACTCATCCTTAAAGGACCACCTCATCTTAGTCCTGCCATATTCTCAAGCTACTGCCCTGCAGAGTTAATAAACAACTCCACCCACGCCTCACAGAGGAATGGGAAGGTTTCATCTGATTTTTACCTCTGTCGTCTGACAACTGTCTCTGATTATCTCAAGTTCAAAGTTGGCTTTCTGATTACTGTGACTCTCTTTGAGAACTGATAATGGCTTACAAATGGATTCCTTTACCACACTTTGGTTTGTCTGATGTTTCATGGGCTGTCTCTGTGTAAACTTAGTTATTTAATGTCTCATACTTTGGGGGATAGTGCATCAGTGAAGAATCTGTTTGGCTACTATTAACTTTGGCTTAAACATATAACATAGACAGAGATGATACACATCAAATAATTTGTCTCACAGGCAAGAAGGCAGGGGAAGGTACTTGTAGGCTAGAGCAGCAGCCGCTTTACACAATCGTCAGTGTTCTAGGCCCCTCTGTCTTTTCACACTGTCACTTTGACATGTTGGTTTGTGGCCCAAAGGCTGCAAGATGGCAATGCATCACCAAGCATCCTCCAGGTAGGCAGAAGAAAGAAAGGCAAAGAGGGGAAAACCGGGCCTTGCCAGCCGACTCTGCCACTCTCTATCGAGAAGACAAAAGCTTTCCTGGAGTCCACACCCAGCAGAATTCTGTGTCCATCTCATTTCACACAGCCACCTACAGCTGGAAGGTAGCTAAGGAGAAGTGTTTTGGATGGGCTGGGTCAGTCAACCAGCAGCATCGTTCATATATCCTCATATATGTGGGGAAGACTTTGCTTATGGTTTAGCTGTGTGAAAAACAAGTTACAGTGACTGGTGTTTCAGATGTCAGGACCTGTGTTAGGTGTGGCATAAATTCTGTCAAGTGAAGACTACCATCTCCCTTTTACAGATAAGGAAGCTGAAGATCAGAGAGGTGGAATAACTTATTGAAGCTCATATAACCTGAAGAGAAGTATTTTTCTGTTAAAACAAACATAGACATGTTATGACATAAAACCAAAAAAACCCTCACTAATTTTAGAGATAAAAATTGGTGACTGCACAGACATTCTATATGACAAGGGTCCTTAACCCCTGGGCTGCAGACCCCTGTCAGTGTTGTGTTAGGATCTGGGTCGCACAGCACGAGGTGAGCCATGAGCCAGCATTACCGCCTGAGCTCCGCCTCCTGGTTCAAGCTCCTTGTGAGAATCTAACTAACGCCTGATGACCTGAGGCAAAACAGCTTCATCCCGAAACCACCCCCCACCCACCACCCCCATCTACGGAAAAATTGTCCCTCGTGCCAAAAAGGTCGGGGACCACTGCCATATGGACTATACCCTTGACCCTCCCAAAGGAGCATTTCCCCTTTCCTCACTCACTGGGGGTACATCGCTGGGAAAGTATGAGAAGCCCCAGCGACTGCCCTCAAGTGGAGGTAACAAGATATACACACAAAAAGTGAGCTTCCGCCGCGGGAATTCAGGCCTGATGCAGTCTGTGATGTGAGGATGTCTCAGGAACTGCCATGCAGATGAGTGGGAAATGAAAGTGACTGATGGGAAGTGCCCTGAGGTGACAGGAGGGAGCAGTTCCTGAGGGAGCCACAATGGTCAGGGAGGGCTCGGGGGACTGGCAGATAGAAGGAGGCCTTGAAAGGAAAGTAAGAGTTGTACAAGCAAGAAGGAGATAGAAAGGGTAATCCAGGTGATGAGAAAAGTATGCCCACATTTTGGAAGCCAGAAAGAGTTTGTGACACTCCAGGGAGAGTGAAAAGACAGCCTGGCTAGAGGAAATGGGTCCTGAAGGAGAGAAATGGTAAATCATCCTGGAAAGGAAGTCTGGGGCCGGTTCCTGAGGGAAATCCCCGGAGATCCAACATCTTCTTCTGTTCTTTCTACCCACAGGTCAGGAATTACACAGATATTGTTTGCTCTGCAGACCTGAGCTGGTTCTAAAGGGGGCTGATTACACAGCCTTCTTCATCTCAGCCTACGTCCAGATGGATCACAGAATCCTCACCACAAGGGAGCTGGCCAGCCCAACCTGGAAGGTGGGGGCTTTCCTGCCATTGGTGCCTATGGGTTTGGGCTTGCATACTCAGTACAGGATGACACCTAACTGTAATGCCACCTGCTATGCCAACAGAACCATCCAGAAACTCAACCAAGGCAGACTGCTGGGGAAAGGTTCTTGTTGTTTTAAATAACCTGTCCTGGCAGAGCACAATGGCTCACACCTGCAATCCCAGCACTTTGGGAGGCCAAGGAAGGCAGATCACCTGAGGTCAAGAGTTTAAGACCAGCCAAAATTAGCTGGGTTGGTGGCATACGCCTGTAGTCCCAGCTATTCAGGAGGCTGAGGCACGAGAATCGCTTGAACCTGGGTGGTGGGAGGTTGCAGTGAGCCAAGATCACACTACTGCACTCCAGCCTGGGTGATAGACTGAGACTCTGTCTTAATAAAAATAAATAAATAAATAACAAGTCCATCATCAGTTAGTCCCTGACCAAATGGGCTAGGGGACATGAGGAGGGATGGGGACGGGGAAAAAAGGGGCAGATACCTCAGCTCAGATCCTCATCCCCAGCTGGGTTCCCTTCTCCTCCAAGGAGTGCTTTCCAGGAGTGTAGAAAGAGGCATCTCAGTCAGGCAGCCAGGGTCCCTGGAGGCCAGACTTTTTCATCCCCTTTCGTATGTGAAGAGGCTGAATAATCATCTTGTCCCCTTGTATTAGCCCATTCTCACATTGCTATAAAGAACTACCTGAGACATGGTAATTTATAAAGAAAAGTGAGAGCCAGGCATGGTGGCTCATGCCTATAATCTCAGCACTTTGGGAGGCTGAGGTGGGCAGATCACCTGAGGTCAGGAGTTCGAGACCAGCTTGGCCAACATGGGGAAACCCAGTCTCTACTAAAAACACAAAAATTAGCCAGATGTGGTGACCTGTGCCTGCAATCCCAGCTACTCAGGAGGCTGAGGCAGGAGAATCACTTGAACCTGGGAGGCAGAGGTTGCAGTGAGCCAAGATCACACCACTGCACTCCAGCCTGGGCAAGACAGCGAGACCACATCAAAAAGAAAAAAAAAGAAAGAAAGAAGAAAAGAAAAGAAAAATTGACTCATGATTCCACAGGCTGTACAGGAAGCATGGCTGAGGAGGCCTCAGGAAACTTACAATCATGGCAAAAGATGAAGGGGAAGCAGGCATGTCTTACATGACTGGAGGAAGAAGAAGAGAGAGTGAAGGAGGAGGTGCTAAACACTTTTAAACAACCAGATCTCATGATAACTCACTCACTATCAAGAGAACAGCAAGGGGGAAATCTGCCCCCATGATCCAAACCATATCATCTGCCTGTATTCTTTGTGTGTGTATGTGTGTGTGATGGGGTCTCACTCTGTCACTCGGGCTAGAGGAGCATGATCATAGCTCACTCACTGCAGCCTTAAATTTGAGAGATCCTCCTGGGCTCGAGCGATCCTCCTGCCTTAGCCTCCCAAGTAACTAGGACCGTGCCTAGCTAAAATACCAAACTCTTGACTTCAGCTCCTTTTGTCATCATTTGTCCATTTCTCCTACAATCTTAAATTTTTTTTGACTGGGGTTTCTATGTGGCTGAATTTGGTGAAGCTTTCACTAACCCAGAACACACACACACACACACACACACACACACACACACAGCCCCATTAAAGTTCTTTCCTTCAATGAAATTGGCAAAGAGGCATAAAGAAAACTGGAACCTAAGGACCCAGTGAGGAAGCAATGTTTCACTTTCCACTGGAAACTGGTCTTTTACAATAATCCCATCACACCTAGGAGGCTGGACCAGGTTGTTATTTTAGAGTTTTGAAAGTTGCTCTCCCTTTTTCTACCTGGCTACTCGCTTGGGACTTTAGGTGGGCGAGGCCTGCCTCCACAAGAAAAATCCACAGTGAAAATGGTAACAGTTGGAGGGTGCTGGAGTCGAGCTTAGCCTTCCTCAATTCAGAAGAGCTAAATGCACACGAGTGCAGCAGAAGTCAGGAATCTGCTGCCAGACGGGCCAGAGAGGGGCAGGGCCTTCCTGCTCTAGGGCCCTTCCCCAGAAGATGTTAGCTATGGGTGAAGTCTGTACCTCCTCCCCAACCCCTATTCTCCATTGCATCCTTGGAACCAGAAGCCCAGAAACTTGCCAGTTCAGATAACCAGGACCATGTTTGAGATGCATAAATTTGGTCCTCTGGATCCTTCAAAAGTACACTGTATTTGTCACTCCCCATAGACCCTTCAAGCAATAAGCTCTTCATGCTCTGTCCATTGGTTCTTTTTCTCCAGTAGTTCTGAGCAATGCTTCAAAAACGAAACATCAGATTCATTGTAAAGTTAAAAGGAACAGATTTTTTTCCCCACATACCATGAATTTATCATTGATTGGTTTAGTTAAAATATCTGATATGTCCACAGGTAAATTTTAAAAGTTCCTTTATGGGGCAGGGAGAGCATTTTTTTTTTTTAATACTCTGGTTTCACTTTTTTGCATTTAAATACTTTCTCACATACTCAATATTTATAAAAGGGTTAGAGTTCATTTTAACAAATCCCATTAAATAGGCAGGGCTTTTCAAGGTCTTGCCTGTGAATTTTCTCATTTCAAGCACCGTTTAGTCCAGGTAAGCTGCAATAGAACCTGAGAACTTGGGACTGCCAGGCCAACTCTAGGTATCAGTTCCTGACATTTCTTTGAATATTTGGGTGTTCACATTTGTTCTCTTTGGTCATACTTACTGCACTGGACTTCTTTTTTGTTGAAATGTGAACTCTACTGCTAGCCAGTTAAAGTTCATTGTTTTTCAGAACTTTGATTTTAAGGATGAATATTGCTTTAACCTGGTCATGATGTACTGCTTTTTCGTAGTTAACTCAAAACAAAGCAGAACTCTGGGGATTAGTTCAATACAAACAATGTATTCTTCAGGATCTTTCTCTAAGTAGAGGAATTTTCTTGACCCTTACACAGCAATATACGGTCTTTTTGGACTACCAGCTCATGGTTATTCTTAATGTGGTCCAGACCCCAGGGCCATCCCTAGGAAAAGGAAGCAAAGCACCTCCCCACAGTAGGCCTGTGCCAGACACAGTGGACACACAGTGGAAACAAGGTCCCTGCCCGAAGACCTCAAGATTTATTGTGAGAGATGAATTGGTAATTAAATAGCTGATCATTTTAAAAGCCCTAATACAGTTGTGTTTCATGTACATAACTGTAAATGAATGTAAAAAGTGCTGTAAAATCACAGTGGGAGGGATTCACTCTTGCAGTGAGGAAGATGGATGAGGATTGAGGAAGACTTCATAGAGGTTGTGGGTTTTGAAATAGGGTTTGAAGGATGAGTAAGACTTTACTAGGCAGAGATGCATGGAAAGAACATTCCAGGCAGCAGAGACAGCTAAAATAAATAAATAAATAAGTCACAGAGTAAGGAAAAGGATGGGAATGAGGAGTGGTTCAATGTTACTATAGCATAGAGCAATATTGTCCAACCCACAGTTCAGGACAACTTTGAATGAAGCCAACACAAATTAGTAAACTTTCTTAAAATATGAGATACTTTTACAATTTTTTTTCTTTTTTTTTTTTTTTTTTTGCTTATTAGCTATCATTAGTGTTAGTGTATTTTATGTGTGGCCCAAGACAATTCTTCTTCCAGTGTGGCTCGGGGAAGCCAAAAGATTAGACACCCCTGGCATAGAGTATTTTGGGGTGACATGATGGGAATTGGAGAAGTAGGTGGGGGCCAGAATTCAGAAGGCCTTGGACACCAGCCTAAAGGCTTAGAGTTGCTCCTATTGGCCATGCACACAGCAAAGGTGTTCGAGTCCCTCTTTTGGCTGTTAGATTGGATGGGCTCAATTTTTTGGCCCTCTGTCTCTAGAACAGAGCTGCTGCTTTTCTACTGGGCCCACTATTTCTTCCTGGTCCTCTGATTCCCTTAGCGCTACACAGATCTCAATATTTGCCTCAAGTATCAAGGCTCTGAAAACGATCAGGATTTAGAGCAGACTGCTTTTTTTCAGAAAGAGTTTTATATTCTCCCTCTGGTATTATACACTACAGGCAAATGGCACCGGTGTTTTAGACTTGGGCCAGTTGGGCCTTTTCTCCCCTCAAGAGAGAAGGATTCCATATTCAGTGTTTCTGAATTTCATGCTTAGTTCTTAAGACATTTCCCATTTGCCCTGAGAAATAAGTGCTGGCAGTAAGCTGCACTGTTTTTTTCTAAATGGGAAATGAGTTAAGCATTTGTGATCACCACTGAATGAGTGCCAGAGCTGGTTAGTGATCTTCCTGTTCAATCTGACGTCACCTAACTAGATAAGAAAGAGCTGAAACTAAAAGTCTGGTCTCCTGACTCCCAATCCAGTACTCTTTCTGGTGTGCTCCAGCTTCTGGCTCTGCTTAGCCAGTTATGGAACAGACAGAATGTACTTGGCTGCCCCAAACAGGGCTAAAGGGCAGTTCTGTTCCCAAAATGTAATTCTGTTGTGCTTAAGCCAGGCAGCATAATTGCGTGTCTTTTGGTAACTCCCTGTCTTCTTCTGTAAAATGGGAGTCACTGGGTCCTTAGGTTCCAGTTTTCTTTATGCCCCTTTGCCAATTTCATTGAAGGAAAGAACTTTAATGGGGCTGTGTGTATGTGTGTGTGTGTGTGTGTGTGTGTGTGTGTGTGTGTGTGTGTGTTCTGGGTTAGTGAAAACCTCACCAAATTCAGCCACATAGAAACCCTAGTCAAAAAAAATTTAAGATTGTAGGAGAAATGGACAAATGATGAAAAAAATTAATCCTTCAGCTGCTTCTAAGATCAAGGACTGGGGCGTGGTGGGCTGTTCTGCAGCTGTTTTGTGATGGATAAGGGATGATGGATCTATGTTCAAGTAGCGGAATCTTAAAGTCAGGAGTTGGAAGGAATCTTGGAGGTGGTCTGTGGTGACAGGAAGCCTCTTCCAATAGACTGAACATGGAAGACTTCCTAGAGCCGGAGGACAAGGGTTTCCTCTTAGCAATGAGCTTCCTGTTTTTGGAAATCCTCAAGCTGAGAATGGATGTTCAAGCAGAGGATATTCTGCTTGGAAGGGGCGTTCTGCACTGAAGTGGTGGCCAGCGGGAAACGCCAGGTTTCCAGCTCCTGCACAAATCCTTTCTAATATCCATCTACTCAGGTGAGCTGGCAGGGCAGTAGCTGTGCAGTGTTCAGAGTCATTTTATGTCAATGATCTTCACCTCGGCTTACTAACAACATTGACAACCATTACCGTTTACTGCTTTCCTATTAAGCACCATGCACTGTGCATAACATGTTATCTTTATTTCATATCTAGAATTTTGGGAGGTACGTTGAATCATTACGATCTATCTACTTCTTAGGTGAGGAAATAGAGGTTTAAAATTGAGTCCACAGTCTCGCAGGGATGGAGCCTGGATCAAATTTTGGGTTATCAGATTCCACACACGTTTCTTAGCTTTTCTTTTTTTTTCTTTTTCAGCTCCAATTTCTGTCTTGCTCCAGAAAAGGGAAAGGCGCGGCTGCGGATCTCTGTCTCCGGCCTCCTAGGGAAGGGAAGGGAGACCAGCGGTGCGGAGGCTGGGGCCCCCTTCTGGGTGGGGCCTAGTGGTGGGCGGGGCCTGGCAGTGGGCGGCCCCTGTCCGGAAGGGGCCAGTCAGGGGCGGAGCCGACGGCCTTACAGGGGCCGGAAGTGGCCAGCGGGAGGAGGAGAAGTGGGTTCGGAGTCCTGAAGCAGTGTCCCGGGCCCTAAGGGGCGACGGCGGTCTTGTCTTTAAACTCCAGAACTACCCATTTGCCGCGTTCTCGCCGCCGCAGGCTCCCGGGACGATGGTGCCCCGCCTGCTGCTGCGTGCCTGGCCCCGGGGCCCTGCGGTTGGTCCGGGAGCCCCCAGTCGGCCCCTCAGCGCCGGCTCCGGGCCCGGCCAGTACCTGCAGCGCAGCATCGTGCCCACCATGCACTACCAGGACAGCCTGCCCAGGTGAGCCCGGCCTCCGGGTCCCCGCCGCCCGCTGCCATCCCAGGACCGGCCCCAACATGACTGCAGTCACTCATGACTCTTCTAGTGAACCCGCTTCCGCCCCCAAACCCCTACCATGGAGGCTGCCACATCCCCCAATCTGGAAGTCTTGGGACTTTCAGAATCTCCTAGCACAGGAACCTCAGAACCCTCAAATTGTCTTCCAGAACCCCTCGATGCTATCTCATTCTCCATCTTGAACCCTTCTCAGATTTCCTCTCCATTAACCTGACTTCCAGCCAGCTAAACTAAGTCCTCTTCTCCCTGAAAAATGCCAGACCTGCATATTTCCAGCACCGCTGTAACCCCGCGACTGTGGTATCTCCTGAAGTACTTTAATGACTGCCTCACATTCCTGCCCGGAATGTGGGTAGGCTGATTCCTAATACATCCTGGTTACCATTCCTCAACTTCTCCCAGCACCGCCTTCACCCCTGTCACTCAGGACCCTCAGCCGCACCTCTCGTTTCTCCAGTACTCTGTTCTTTCACCCCCCATCAGCCCCCACAAGCACAGCCCTCAAGTGTTCACCCTTGCCCTCAACTGACCCTTCCCCACGTTTTTAAATCTTTAATCTCCTAAGTCCAGTGTTGACCCGGAAACCTTTCACTCTCTCCAAGCCCTCCTCAACAGGTTCCTTCCCTTAAAATATCCTACCTCATCCACAGTACCCCTTGTAAGTGCAGCTCACCCTCACAGAATTCTAGATACCACCCTCAGTACCCCGTCCACACTCCATCATACTCAGATCCAGGGCCTACCCAAATTTCTCTTCTCCTCCTCACCATGGGCTACCCTGCCTTCGAAACACTTCACCCAGAATCGACTTCCAGTCTGAAAATAGCCCTAGTAAATCCTCTCCCCTTCCCTCCCCCAGTACTTTCTTAAATCCGGCTTCCGATTCTCCCAGCCTTCGAACTCTGCCTTCGCCTGAGCTGCCAGGTCTCCTTCTTCAATATTAGATATTTTCTTCACCCTCTAAACCAAACCTAAACTAACTTCTAACTTACTGAGTAACTCTGTTCCTGGAGCCAAGTTCAAAATTTGTCTCAAAGACCCTTCTCACCTTATTTCTCACCAAACTGTCCTCAGGGATTCCCCGTACCCAGGAGCTAGAGGCCAGGCTCCTTCCCTGTGTGTGAAACAAACATTGTGTCACAGGCCTCACCCGAGCTGCTGGGTTGCTGCTTTTCTCCGCATCGGGGACCATTTAACCCAGCGTCATCACTACATACCCCCACCCTCTCAGGAGGATCGAGTGATTCTTGTGAAATTACATTTTATGCAAACATCTAAGACAAATGAAAATGAGATTATCTACACGTAGCAGGAGGGAGGAAGAAAAAGGGGCTTTGTGCCTGTGGGATAAGCCTGTGTGTATGAGCTGAGCCAGTATGTGGGTGAAAGGTGAGGACGGATGGAACCTGTCTTCACTTGCCAAGTTCAGAGTCAGATGGTCACTGACTTTCAGGCAGGCCTGGGCCCCACCCAGGTTTAAGATCAGAGGGATTTTCTGCACTTTAGAATTGGAAAGCTGGGAAGAATATTCAAGATCATTTATTCCAACCCCATCCACAGCACAGTCTGTAGGAATCTGGAGGTACCAATTCAAACTCCAGTTCAAATAGTACCACTAGTCACCCATGCATAACCTTAAGCAGCCAACCTCTCCCAGACCTCCATTACCTTATTTGTAAATTGGGAGTTAGATGAGAGGTAAGATTCCTTCTCTCTCTCAGATTATAGACTGATAACATGTATAATCTTTCACACTCACTTATTGATGTCATACTTGGTGAAAAGCCCTAACTTTGAGGTCTGGTAGAATGTAGTTTCAGATTCTGGATCTGCAAGTCTTTAGCTATAATTTTGGGCAATTCTGTTAACTTCATTGAGCCAATTTTATTTTGTTTTTTTGAGACAGAGTTTCTCTTTGTTGCCCAGGCTGGAGTGCAGTGGCCCTATCTCGGCTCACTGCAACTTCTGCCTCCCGGGTTCAAAGGATCCTCCCGCCTCAGCCTCCCAAGTAGCTGGGATTACAAGCATGCACCACCACGCCCGGCTAATTTTTGTATTTTTAGTAGAGATGGAGTTTCACCATGTTGGCCAGGCTGGTCTCAAACTCCTGACCTCAAGTGATCTGCCCTTGGCCTCCCAGGTAGCTGGGACCACAGGCGTGCACCATCATGCCTGGCTGATTTCTTGTATTTTTTGTATCTTTTGTAGAGACAGGGTTTCACCATGTTGCCCAGGCTGGTCTTGAACTCCTGGACTCAAGCAGTCTGCCTGCCTCGGCCTCCCAAAGTGCTGAGATTACAGGTGTGAACCACCATGCCCAGCTTCACTCCAGAAATGTTTAAGTAGGACTTTTTTTTTAATCAAATTGCCATTGTCTCTAATGTAGAATTTTGTTTAAAAGGAAGAAGGTAAACTTTCATGAATATCCCTACTGTAATAAAACCAAATTTTAAGAAACATATGTAGGCAACTCTGGATTTATGAGGTAGCTGAGATAGTATTTGGAATTTTTCTGAGTAAGTCAGTGAATGTAAGGGGATCTATGGTGTTAAAGTGTTGTAAATGGGTACTTAGTGCAGTCTAAGTCCATAATGACAGTAAATAATTGATTTATTTTTGTCATATTGTGGATAAACATGCATTAAAAATAAACTGATGAACCACAGTATATCTTATATTAGGCTTTTAAACTGCTTTATGTATCATGTTTCATTTCCTAAGTGACTGATACATTTCAGTATTTTGCATATCAGTGTTAATTTTTAGTTGGTAGAGGCAACCTAACAAACTCTGTTTGTTTTGCTATTAGGGGATATTTCTTTCAATAAAACAAATGAATTGGAAGAGAAAATACAGCTCACTTTACTGTCCATGTGTTTTAATTTCACAATAAGCCAGTAACTTCATCACCATAGCCATCTTTGGGAATTCCTAGCAGAGAGAATGATGAGTAGGCAAATTGCTGTTCCTGTTATTTAAGCACATGGGACTATTTGGTTCTTCCTAATGGCGTTCCTGGTGTCTGGACATGGCTTACTGGTTGATTCCTACCTTTCAGTGACTGTAGCCCCCATATAACTGGCCCTTGGACAGATCTGTGTTTCACTCTTATATAATTATCTGTTGTAAAATGCAGAAGAAAATTTAAAAAATAGAACCTTTTCATTTTATCCTAGGGGAGAAAAATGCAGTTGTTCAAACTAAGGCTAGAATTAAATCAGGGCAATACAGTGTTAGCACAGGTGTTGTCATTTTGACCAGAAAACAGGAATGCTTGGGGCAGCTTCTGCTTCCCCATTTTGAATCTATTATTATTATTTAAGATATTATATTCATATTTTATGTAAAGATTTAGTTGTTATTTTACTTAAAAGTAGAGTTACCACTGATATACTTGGCATTAGTAAACCCACAGATTCTGATTTGTCTGTGGCTTCCAATTATTGGTTTTGGGGGAGGAAATTAATGATCTAGTAATCAGTTCATTAGCTTGTAAAGCTAATTAACCTCTTCCACATACTGTCAGCCTTACACTGACCCTGCTTTCTCCCCAGGCTGCCTATTCCCAAACTTGAAGACACCATTAGGAGATACCTCAGTGCACAGAAGCCTCTCTTGAATGATGGCCAGTTCAGGTAAACACTGAGAACCTTGGGTGAGCATAGTTGGGGTGGTTCAAGACAGGCTGGCAAGTAGTGGTGGACCAAGCTTCAGGGAATGTTTGTGACTTGACTGGGTCTCCAGGAACCCAGAACCTAGTTGTGCCTTTGCAAGTTCAGGAAATAGATTTTCATTCATGAAGGACTGACCGAGCCCTGAGAGTTCCTCTAAACAGGCTCAAGAGAAGATAGTTTATAAGCCAGAATGCCAAATGTGTACTTCCCCTTAGCAGGTGTACCTGGGAGGCTTGCTGGTCCTGGTCATTTATAGAGAGCATGTACCCTTGGAAGGGAGGTCCACTGAGGAGACCATACAGCAGACCAGAAGTCTGCGTTGTAAGCATGTTTATTGAGTTGGATAGCATGCTTCCAAAATGTATGCCCTTTTTCACGAAATTTAGTATATGATCTTATTTGGAATTAGGATTGTGGCAGATGTAATTAGTTAAGATGAGGTTCTACTGGAGTAGTGTGGGTCCTTAATTAAATATGACTGGTGTCCTTGTAAGAAGAAGGCACAGAGACAGCCATATGAGGACACAGGCAGAGACTGGAGTGATGTGTCAACAAGCCAAGGCATGCCAGGGATTGCTGGCAACACCAGAATCTAAGAGAAAGCCATGCAACAGATTCTTCCCCAGTCTTCAGAGAAGATATAGTCCTATTGACACCTGGATTTTGTCCATAAAGCTTCCAGAACTGTGAGAGAATAAATTTCTGTTGTTTTAAGCCACCCAGTTTGTGGTGTTTTGTTATAGCAGTCCTAGGAAGCAAATACAGCATAGAGTTGGAAAATAATATCAAATTTTGTCAAAAAGTGGATTGCATTAAGCTCTTGTAGCCTAGTGTAGTACTCTTTTTTCATAATGGAAATTTTTCTGTACAGGTAACTGGCATTATTGGAATCACAGAACTCTTCACTGGAAGTGATGGAGAAACAGATGAATTATCCATAATCTAGTCCTCTGTTTTCAAGTATTCCTTATTAGTCATTTAAAGTTTCTCTTGATATGGTAATAGCTACCAGTTATTGAGTATTATGTTTTAGGATATTCTGAATCCTTAGCTTTATAAATATTTTTAATCTTGTAAAGTGGTATTATCCGTTTTACACATCAAGAAACTGAGACTCAGATCAAGTAACTTATCCAAGATCACACAGTTTGAAAAGCGACAGAGCTAGGATTCAGACTTAACTTCTGTTGACTCCAGAGCTTGTGTCCTTTTCTCTGTGCCAAACTGCCTCCTAGGGTATGGATTATTTTGTGAGATGTTGATTGATTTTCCTAATCATTCATTTTAAGAAGGTAGTCTAGATTATCAATTTTAGATTGATTCCTGTTCTGGTTAGAGGTACTTTCTGATCTCATTCTGGGTTTTAGGGCTATGCTGTTGGGGACCCAAAATTCTATTCTGAGTTCCTTGCCATGAACTTAAAAATCACGTATTCCCTACCATGGTTTGATTTTGTCTTTTCTTGAATGTTTTAGGAAAACAGAACAATTTTGCAAGAATTTTGAAAATGGGATTGGAAAAGAACTGCACGAGCAGCTGGTTGCTCAGGACAAACAGAATAAACATACAAGCTACATTTCGGGTAGGTAGGCTGGGCTATGGGTATGATTTCTCCCAGAGCCCTCCATAATGAAAAGTAAGGCATATTCTCTCCTGTTTTGGTCTCAGATATTTTTGGTGAGACCAGCAAATGAAGTAACATCTCATCCTCCCTTCCTGAGGAAAATGTTAAGGCTGAGTGTGTTCCTCCTCTACTGAGGTGTTGACTGCAGCCCATGCTCAAGAATGGTGGCCGGCCTTCTCTGTAGGTGGGATTGAGGAAGAACCTAATCAATGGTCCTGTCTGAAAAGGATGCAGGATTAAAGTCCTATGTCCTGTATCATTCTGGGTCCTTCACTGTCAGGCAGAACTGTCCTCTCCAGCCTCTTCTCTCACCACCCACCCTGACACACTTCCTGCTGAACTCCTCATTGATCCCTGAACCCTTAGTCTTTCATTCTTCTGTGCCTTTATCCATGCTGTTCCCTCTACCATTTTTTTGGCCTGGCAAATTCTTCTTTTAAGATCCAGGGAGGATGGTTTTCTGTGAAACCTCAGTCCTTTTTCCACTCCATTCAGAGTTGGTTGCTTCCACCTCTGTTCCTACAGCACTTCTTTTAGTTTATACATTTACCAAGGTTATACATGCACATAGTTTAAAGAATCAGACAGTTCTATAAGGCTTGTTAGGAAAAAGAGCAACTTCCTTATCATTACCTTATTTCCCACTTCTCACTTTCAGCTCCTAAATCTTTTGTTATATACCTCGTATCTCTAAATTAGATACTTACATTAGTGCATCTTGATTTTTTCGCTTTAGTCATTAGCTATTGACATCTCATTGTAGAAGATTAGAATTCAGCAGTATTTTACATCCCACCACATATGTGGGATGTGTATACACGTACTTGCTGTCCCCTCATTCACAGCATAGGGATTTGTAATTTTGGATAACTCAGTATCTAGTGTTTATGCTATTATGATCATATAAACATTATTGTCCGCTGACTCATATAGCATATTGGGATGGTTTTTCCTTTCCAGTACAAAGTTTTTGTTTTCTCTGAAGTTAATAATTATTCCATCCTTTCTTTTGTTTAGTTTCCTATGTGCTTACTAATTTACACCCAGACTCTTCACAAGCTATCTGAATCTCCTCTCAATACATGAAAGCAGATTGGACATTCTATCCATTTTGGTCTTCTTGACAAAACTTCTTCCAGAACTTGCGACATGCTGTAGTCTGGATTTGTGAACCTCTTGGCCTACTGTGAAGCTGCTCTCCTGTGCTCTGTCACCATCAGCCGGGACATCTATCATCACTTTCTCATGTTGGGACTTATGTTTCTTGTCTTTCATATTTTCTTATTTCTTGGCTTTTCTTTCTTTCTTTTTTTTTTTTTTAAATCAAAGCACATATTCCCTTTACTATCTGGAAACAGAACATGGGAAGCAAAAATTTTAAAATGGCCCTTATACTTCATTGATAATTTGGCCGGGTTTGAAATCATTTTTCCACAGAATTTTGGAGCCTTTGCTCCATTGTCTTTTAGCATCCAGTGTTGCTGTTGGTAAATCTAACGTTATTCTGAGACTTAAATCTTTTGACTATTTCTTCTCTCTGCCTTTGGAAGCTTTTTAGAATTTTCTCTTTGTCCCCAGTGTTTTGAAATTTCAGGTAATGTGTTTTAGTGTGAGTCTATTCTTATCCATTTTGTTGGGCCACTCTGTGAGTCCTTTGAATCTGGAATCTCATCCTTCAGGTCTGGGATATTTTCTTGTTTTATTTCTTTGGATTTCTTCCTCTCCATTTTTTTTCTCTGTTTTTTCTTTGTGGAACTGTTATCATTCAGGTGTAGAATTTCCGGGTCTCATCCTCTAATTTTCTTATCTTTTCTCTCACAGTTTTCATCTCTTACTCTTTTTGTTCCATTGTCTTGGGGGACTTTACTTAATTTTAATCTCTCAACCTGTTTTTAAAACTCCTGTTTTCTTATTTTTTGCTTTCACAAGCTCTTTTTTCTTCTTATGGTGTTCTTTTTAAAAATAGTTTATCTCTGAGAATTTTTTTAAAGATCTCGTCTCTCTTCATAGTCTATTGCCTTCAAGTTGCTTTTTTCCTGTTTGCTTTGCCCTTTCTTCAGATGCTTCATAATCCTGTGTTGTCTTAGATATGAATGAGATATTAAAAAGCTCTTGGAAGCTATGTGGATGAGGGTGAGGCTTGTCAGTTACAGATTTGCTCTAATGTGATTGATATGGTTTGGCTCTATGTCCCCACCCAAATCTCATCTTTGAATTGTAATACCCATGTGTTGAGGGAGGGACCTGGAGGGAGGTGATTGGATCATGGGGGCGGTTTTCCCCATGTTGTTCTCATCATAGTGAGTGGTTTCTCACTAGCTCTGATAGTTAAAAAGTATTTGGCAGTTCCCCTGCTTGTTCTCTTTCTCTCCTGCTGCCACGTAAGATGTGCCTTGCTTCCCCTTCACCTTGTGCTGTGATTGTAAGTTTCCTGAGGCCTCCCGAGCCATAAGGAACTGTGAGTCAATTAGACCTCTTTTCTTTATAAATTACCCAGTCTCAGGTAGTTCTTTATAGCAGTGTGAAAATGGACTAATATAGAAAATTGGTACCAGGAGGGGTGCATTGCTACAAAGATACCTGAAAATGTGGAAGCAACTTTGGAACTGGTTAATAGGCAGAGGTTGGAACAGTTTGGAGGGGTCAGAAGAATACAGGAGGGGTCAGAAGAATACAGGAAGATGTCAGACAGTTTGAAACTTCTTAGAGAGTTGTTGAATGGTTTTGACCAAAATGCCGATAGAGATATGGACAACGAAGTCCAGGCTGAGGTGGTCTCAGATGGAGATGAGGAACTTATTGGGAACTAGAGCAAAGGTCACTCCTTACTATGCTTTAGCAGAGAGACTGGTGGCATTTTGTCCCTGTCCTAGAGATCTGCAGAACTTTGAACTTGAGAGAGATGATTTAGGGTGTCAGAAGAAATTTCTAAGCAACAAAGCATTCAAGATGGCTTTTTCTGAAAGCATATGGTCATATGCATTCACAAAGAGATGATCTGAAATTGGAACTTATGTTTAAAAGGGAAGCAGAGCATAAAAGTTTGGAAAATTTGCAGCCTGACCATGCAGTAGAAACGAAAAACCCATTTTCTGGGGAGAAATTCCAGCCACCAGCTGCAGAAATTTGCATAAGTAATGAGAAACCAAATGTTAATAGCCAAGACAATGGGGAAAATGTCTTGAGGGCATTTCAAAGATCTTTACAGTAGCCCCTCCCAGCATAGGCCCAGAGGCCTAAGAGGGAAAAATGGTTTCCTGGGCCCTGCTGCTCTTTGCAGCCTTGGGACATGGTGCCCTGTGTCCCAGGCACTCCAGTTCCAGCCATGGCTAAAAGGGGCTAAGGCACAGCTCTGGCCATTGCTTCAGAGGGTGCAAGCCCCAAGCACTGGAGGCTTTCTTGTGGTGTTGGGCATGCAGGTGTGCAGAAAACAAGAGTTGAGGTTTGAAAACCTCCTCCTAGATTTCAGAGGCTATATGGAAACACCTGGATGTCCAGGCAGAAGTCTGCTGCAGGGGTGAAGCCCTCATGGAGATCCTCTACTAGGGCAATGCAGATGAGAAATATGAGGTTAGAGCCCCCACACAGAGTTCCCAATGGGGAGCCTAGTGGAACTGTGAGAAGAGGGCCACTGCCCTTCAGACCCCAGAATGGTAGATCCACTGACAGTTTGCACCATGTGCCTGGAAAAGCCATAGGCATTCAACACCAGCCTGTAAAAGCAACCATGGGGGCTGTACTCTGCAGAGCCACAGGGGCAGGGCTGCCAAAGGCCTTGGGAGCCCACCCCTTGTATCAGCATGCCCTGGATGTGAGACATGGAGTCAAAGATCATTTTGGAGCTTTAAGATTTAATGGCTGCCCTGCTGGATTTCAGGCTTGCATGGGGCCTGTAGCCCCTCTGTTTGGGCCAATTTCTCCCTTTTAGAATGGGAGCATTTACCCAATGCCTGTAACCCCATTGTATCTTGAAAATAATTAACTTGTTTTTGATTTTACAGACTCATAGGCAGAAGGAACTTGCCTTGACTCAGATGAGACTTTGTACTTGTAATTTTGAGTTAATGCTGGAATGAGTTAAGACTCTGGGGGACTGTTGGGAAGACATGGTTGTGTTTTGAAATGTTAGAAGTACATGAGATTTGGGAGAGGCCAGGGCGGAATGATGTAGTTTGGCTCTGTGTCCCCAACCAAATCTGATCTTTAATTGTAATAATCCCCAAGTGTCAAGGGAGGGACTTAGTGGGAGGTGATTGGATCACGGGGCAGTTTCTCCCATGCGTTTCTTGTGATAGTGAGTTCTCATGAGATCTGATGGTTTAGAAGTGTTTGGCAGTTCCTACTCCTCACTTATTCTCTCTCCTGCTGCCATGTAAGATGTGGCTTGCTTCCCCTTCGCCTTTCGCCAGGATTGTAAGTTTCCTAAGGCCTTCCCAGCCATGCGGAATTAAGTCAGTTAAACTTCTCTTCTTTATAAATTACCCAGTCTCAGGTAGTTCTTTATAGCAGTGTGAAAACAGACTAATACAGTGATCCAGCTAAACTGCTTCCCGGGGTTGCCCCTAATGATAGTGTCATTGGGTTAGAGTCCCTACGGAGGCTTTTCTAGTAAACTGCCAAAAGGTTGCTAGTGTTGTAGATGGTAGGGTAAGTAAGGGAAGAAGATTTGAGATCTCAACTGTGATTCAGGTCTCCCAGTTTTATTTTATTTATTTTATTAGACAGAGTCTCATTCTGTCACCCAAGCTGGAGTGCAGTGGTGCGATCTCGGCTCACTGCAACCTCTGCCTCCTGGGTTCAAGTGATTCTCCTGCCTCAGCCTTCCAAGTAGCTGGGACTACAGGCATGTGCCACTATGCCTGGCTAATTTTTTGTATTTTTAGTAGAGACAGTGTTTCACCATGTTAACCAGGATAGTCTTGATCTCCTGACTTCGTGATACACCCACCTTGCCCTCCCAAAAGTGCTGGGATTACCAGCGTGAGCCACCACACCCAGCCCCCAGTTTTATTTTTTCCAGAGAGTAAAACTTAAGTCTTCTACCAGAGTGCAGAGGGAATCTCAGGTTGTGGTAGTGGTGATATAATTAAACAGTCCTTCAACCAGATGTATCTAGGTTGCCAACTACTGAGCCCTCTGGGGGTTCTGCTGTGCAAATCATATGATTTCTTGGCTTTCTCTCCTGCCAATTTAGGATTGGCTTTCTCCAGTCTGCTTTAGTCATTACCAGTTGCATAAGTGCTTTCCAGCTTCTAGTATTTGTTTTCTCATCTCCCATTCTCTTGGCCTGACTGGTTTATGTCTCTTTGAAATTCTTTTGCTAAGTGGGGGTCAGAGGCATGAATTTATGTCTTCTTACATCAAATATATCTTATCCACCAGTACTTTTCTCTCATTATTTTAGTATTATCTCCCATCATTTAGCATTGCATTATGTTTTAATTATTTGCCTCCTTCACCAGAGTTTTTCAGAATCAGAGACCATGTCCTATTCCTCTCTAAATCCCCTGGACCAAGGCCTGGCACAGCACTGATTCTCAAGGGATGGAATGAGTGGATGGACCAACAAATGAGTAATAGACAAATCTGCATCTATTAATCCTTTTCCCAGTGCTATACATATAAATGTTATTTGCCTGAATGAAAGATGGTCCTTTAATTTATAGAGTTTATTCATGCTTACTAATCCAAGAAGGAACTTTCCCTGACATATTTTCTGATAAAATACTGCTTTTGGAATTTTTACAGGTAAAACATCTACAAGAACTCAGAGGGCTAGTCTGAGTGATCCATGCACTGATAGTTCTAATAGCCTTTTGAGTACTTTCTAAACAGGGAGTGCACAAATGTACACTGTACACAGAAGGACAATGAAGATGTTCCCCCCTTGTCGGGGGGCAGTCAAGTATGATTGTTGCCCCTGAAAGGAGATGAAGCAAGAGAAACCTAAAGAGATGGGGTGGGAATTAACTATTCTGTTCCAACATGAATGCAAGTGGAGTGTTACCATATTTTATTCCTTTAAACCCAGAAAGGAAAACAAAGAGGAAGAAAAAGCAATTAATAAACATTAGGAAAATGCAAACCAAATCTGCAGTGCTATACTACTTTACACCTACCAGAATATCTCCACGCAACAAGACATATGATAACAAGTGCTGCTGAGAATGTGGAAAAATTGGAACCCTCATAGACAGCTGGTGGGAATGGTGCAGCCACTTTGGAAAACATCTTGGCAGTTCCTCAAAGGTTAAACAGAGACTTACCATGTGATAGCAATTCTACTCCTGGCTATGTCCATATAAAAACATGTATAAGAATGTTCATAACAACATAATTCTTAATAGCTAGGCACAGTGGCTCACACCTGTAATTCTAGCACTTTAAGAGGCTGAGGTGAGAGGATTGCTTGAGGCCAGGAGCTTGAAACCAGCCTAAGCAACATAGTAAGACCCCATCTCTACAAAAAATAAAAAAATTAGCCAGGCTGGTGGTGTGCATCTGTAGTCCTGGCTACTTGGGAGGGTGACGTGGGAGGATCGCTTGAGCCCAGGGTTCAAGGCTGCAGTGAGCCGTGATCACACCACTGCAATCCAGCCTGGACAACAGAAATCCGGTGTGTCTTAAAAGAAAAAAAGGCAATGTAATTCATAATAGAGTGGAAACAGTTCAAATGTCCATTAACTGATGAGTGCATAAACAAAATATAGTATATCCGTATAATGGAATATTATTCAGCCATAAGAAGAAATGAAGAACTTACATGCTACAACATGGATGAATCTTAAAAACATTATTAGGAGGCCAAGGCGGGTGGATCACCTGAGGTCAGGAGTTTGAGACCAGCCTAGCCTGCCCAACATGGTGAAACCCCATCTCTACTAAAAATCAAAAAATTAGCTGGGCATGGTGGAGGGTGCTTGTAATCCCAGCTACTCGGGAGACTGAGGCAGGAGAATCACTTCAATCCGGGTAGCGGAGGTTGCAGTGAGCCAATATTGCGGCACTGTACTCCAGCCTGGGTGACAGGAGCAAGACTCCGTCCCAAAAAAACAAAACAAAAACATTATTATAAGTGATAGAAGCTAGATGCAAAACACCATATATTGCATGACCCCATTTATATGTCTTGAATTATTGCAGAGCAAAAACATTCAGGGAATTCTCCCCGCTGGAGGTTGATGCCATTTCCTTTGCCTATGCTTGAATTTTTTTTCTTCTTCAAATTTTATTTTTAGGAATAGCATTAACATTTTATGTTATTTTTTTCTTTTTATTTTTTAGGACCCTGGTTTGATATGTACCTATCTGCTCGAGACTCCGTTGTTCTGAACTTTAATCCATTTATGGCTTTCAATCCTGACCCAAAATCTGAGTATAACGACCAGCTCACCCGGGCAACCAACATGACTGTTTCTGCCATCCGGTTTCTGAAGACACTCCGGGATGGCCTTCTGGAGCCAGAAGTGTTCCATTTGAACCCTGCAAAAAGTGACACTGACACCTTCAAGAGACTCATACGCTTTGTGCCTTCCTCTCTGTCCTGGTATGGGGCCTACCTAGTCAATGCATATCCCCTGGATATGTCCCAGTATTTTCGGCTTTTCAACTCAACTCGTTTACCCAAACCCAGTCGGGATGAACTCTTCACTGATGACAAGGCCAGACACCTCCTGGTCCTAAGGAAAGGAAATTTTTATATCTTTGATGTCCTGGATCAAGATGGGAACATTGTGAGCCCCTCAGAAATCCAGGCGCATCTGAAGTACATTCTCTCAGACAGCAGCCCCGCCCCCGAGTTTCCTCTGGCATACCTGACCAGTGAGAACCGAGACATCTGGGCAGAGCTCAGGCAGAAGCTGATGAGTAGTGGCAATGAGGAGAGCCTGAGGAAAGTGGACTCGGCTGTGTTCTGCCTCTGCCTAGATGACTTCCCCATTAAGGACCTTGTCCACTTGTCCCACAACATGCTGCATGGGGATGGCACAAACCGCTGGTTTGATAAATCCTTTAACCTCATTATCGCCAAGGATGGCTCTGCTGCTGTCCACTTTGAGCACTCTTGGGGTGATGGTGTGGCAGTGCTCAGATTTTTTAATGAAGTATTTAAAGACAGCACTCAGATCCCTGCCATCACTCCACAGAGCCAGCCAGCCACTGCTGACTCTACTGTCACTGTGCAGAAACTCAACTTCAAGCTGACTGATGCCTTAAAGACTGGCATCATGGCTGCTAAGGAGAAGTTTGATGCCACCATGAAAACCCTCACTATCGACTGCCTCCAGTTTCAGAGAGGAGGCAAAGAATTCCTGAAGAAGCAGAAGCTGAGTCCTGATGCAGTTGCCCAGTTGGCCTTCCAGATGGCCTTCCTGCGGCAGTACGGGCAGACAGTGGCCACCTATGAGTCCTGTAGCACTGCCGCATTCAAGCACGGCCGCACTGAGACCATCCGCCCGGCCTCCATCTATACAAAGAGGTGCTCTGAGGCCTTTGTCAGGGAGCCCTCCAGGCACAGTGCTGGCGAGCTTCAACAGATGATGGTTGAATGTTCCAAGTACCATGGCCAGCTGACCAAAGAAGCAGCAATGGGTGAGGCAGGGGTGGGGAGCATGCCCTTGGGTCTTGTCCTCAGTGCTTGAGTAAGCAAGCCTAAGTCATATTCTACTCCAAATCTGATTTCTACCCCTTCACTAAGTTTAATCCATCGCCAACTCCCCAAATAAGTTTTCTTTTCTACCCTAGCAGTCTGAACAGCCACACTAGCTACTAGGGATCAGAATGTTCTTGCCTCCTAAGCAGGCGTGGGGGAATGCATGTGACTTTGTGCTCATTTAAGGTCACTCTGAGCTGTGACGTGTCATTCTTTTTCTTTTTTTTGGAGACAGTTTCCCTCCTTCATCCAGGCTGGAGTGCAATGGCATGATCTTGGCTCACTGCAACCTCTGCCCCCAGGTTCAAGTGATTCTCCTGCCTCTGCCTCCCGAGTAGCTGGGATAATAGGCACCCACCACCATGCCTGGCTAATTTTTGTATTTTTAGTAGAGATGGGGTTTTGCCATTTTGGCCAGGCTGGTCTTGAACTCCTGACCTCAGGTGATCCCCCCGCCTTGGCTTCCCAAAGTGCTAGGATTACAGACGTGAGCCACCGCGCCTGGCCCTTTTTGGAGACACAGTCTCATTCTGTCACCCAGGCTGGAGTGCAGTGGTGCAATCATGGCTTACTGCAGTGTCAACTTCCTTGGCTCAAACAATCTTCCTGCCTCAGTCTCCCAAGTAGCTGGGACTATAGGCATGCACCACCATGCCTGGCTAATAATTTTTTTTTTTGATGGAATTTGTTGCCCAGGCTGGAATGCAATGGCACAATCTCGGCTCACTGCAACCTCTGCCTCCTGGGTTCAGGTAATTTTCCTGCCTCAGCCTCCTGAGTAGCTGGGACTACAGGCTCACAGCACCATGCCCAACTAATTTTTATATTTTCAGTAGAGATGGGGTTTCACTGTGTTGGCCAGGCTGGTCTTAAACTCCTGACCTCGTGATCCACCTGCCTCGCCCTCCCAAAGTGCTGGGATTACAGGTGTGAGCCACCACTCCGGGCCTAATTTTTAAAATTTTTTGTAGAGATGAGGTCCCGCTGCATTGCCCAGGCTGGTCTCAAACTCCTGGGCTCAAGCAATCCTCCTGCCTCGGCACTAGGATTATAGGCGTGCACCGCTGCACCCAGTCTCCTTTTTCTGTTACTCATTGGTTATCAGACTGACTTTTGAAAATTTAGGATTTCTAAACTTGTGGCCCCACTAACTTCACCTCAGTTGTAGTGTGTCTGCTCTCTGTAAACAGGTCATCTCAGAAACTCTTCCCAGTTGTCATCTGTCATTACCTTTCTTTGATAAAATTCAAGACCTGGAAAGGACCTGGAGGGTCACAGTTGTCCTTTCATGTTGCTATGAAGTGCTGGGAGTGAAGGGGACCTCCAAGACATTCTAGTCTTCTCTTCCTCCATTTTATAAGGAGAAGACCAAGCCACTGGCCCGGTTACACAGCAAATTAGGAAGACTGAGATTAGAACCCTGGTCAAACAGACTTTCCATTTTGTTCCACTGACTCAATCTTCTCTTTTACACTTGAATCAGACTTACAGTTTTATCATAGTTTTTGAGTCCATAGCTCTCTTTGTGTACTGTCTTGACTCTTTGACTAAACTGATTTCAAATCTTTAAAATTGTGCTTTCCTTTTAGGTTCATTTTTAGCTCAGCTGTTGACAGCTATTTTTAAATATGACATAATACATTTTCTAAATAATTTGAAATATTCTAGCTTGAGCTGCTCTGAAGGTTAGTCAGCTGGTGGTGGGCATAGAGGTAGACAGAGCCTTCCCCCACTCTCAAGGATGCTGTGATGGGTATTCCTACCATGTGGTAAGTGGGGAGGTTTTCCTGAGGTCCTTTTCTGTCCTTGGACTCTAGTTTTCCATTTTGTTTCTCACAGGTCAGGGCTTTGACCGACATTTGTTTGCTCTGCGGCACCTGGCAGCAGCCAGTGGGATCATCTTGCCTGAGCTCTACCTGGACCCTGCATACGGGCAGATAAACCACAATGTCCTGTCCACGAGCACGCTAAGCAGCCCAGCAGTGAACCTTGGGGGCTTTGCCCCCGTGGTCTCTGATGGCTTTGGTGTTGGATATGCTGTTCATGGCAACTGGATAGGCTGCAATGTCTCTTCCTACCCAGGCCGCAATGCCCGGGAGTTTCTCCAATGTGTGGAGAAGGCCTTAGAAGACATGTTTGATGCCTTAGAAGGCAAATCCATCAAAAGTTAACATCTTGGCAGATGAAAAGCTACCATCACTTCCTCATCATGAAAACTGGGAGGCTGGGCATGGTGGCGTATGCCTGTAATCCCAGCACTTTGGGAGGCTGAGGTGGGTGGATCACTTGAGGTCAGGAGTTTGAGACCAACCTGGTCAACACGGTGAAACCTCATCTCTACTAAAAATACAAAAACTAGCTGGGCATGGTGGCACGTGCCTATAATCCCAGCTACTTGGGAGGCTGAAGCAGAATTGCTTGAACCCAGGAAGTAGAGGTTGCAGTGAGCTGAGATTGCACCACTGCACTCCGGCCTGGGCAACAGAGCGAGACTCTGTCTCAAAAAAACAAAAAAGAAAAAAAAAAATTGGGGCCTATGTAGCCAGTGGGTGCTATTCTGTGAAACTAATCATAAGCTGCCTAGGCAGCCAGCTACAGGCTTGAGCTTTAAAATCATGGTTTTAAAGCTAAACGTGTAATTTCCACGTGGGACTAGATCACAACTAAAGATAACACGAGATTTCAGTTTTAAGGGCATTTAATCAGGAGGAAAGGTTTGGAAAACTAACTCAGGTGTATTTATTGTTTAAGCCAGAAATAAAGTTTAATTTTTGCTTGAAGATGGTTCTTAATTTTTTTTTAACCTAATTCGTAATCCTCACAAAGATCTTTCCAACAGCAAGTTCAGTAAGTTCAGGTAATAGTACGTCACCATTGGCTTCTGGCTCATTGAGTGATGGTGGGATCGCAGTTTCCTCTCTGTAAACTTGCCCTTTACTGGGGAGATACCATCTCCTTAAAAATACTCTTCATATTCCTAAGGAGTGAACTGCTGCTGCACGAATTCTTATTTGCGGAGGAAGTAGCTGCTTCCTTACTTCACCTTCATGCACCAGTGCAGCATGAACAGGGGCTTTATTGATGGGGCTTGGGAAACTGTAATAAAGTCCAGCATGCAGGACTTTATTGTTGAAGGTTTGGTATAGCCGCCAGGAGACAAGGGGCAAAGGAACCAGCCTCTGTGGGCTCTGCTGCTTGGAGTACATTGTCCTTTCTCAGTTTGTAAGGGCAACTGTGCAGGAAGAGGGATCAGCACTTCACAAACTGGTGGGTGACCTCGTAGATTCCCACAGACTCCTGGGCCTTTTCATCATAGTCAGTCCAGTCCTGGGAAACAAAATGGCAATGTGAGCCTCACAAGGCAGAATGCAGCAGTGTGGAGAGCAGAGAACTGGGACTTAAAAGGCCCAGCTCAGGCTTTGACGCAAATAATCATGAACATGTATGACCCTGAACAAAGCCAGATAACTCAGGCCTGAATTCTAGCTCTTTCAGTTGTGTGACTGGGCAAATCACTTAACTTCTCTAAGCCTCTTCTCCGAGTCCTGTCTTCTATTTAAAAAAAAACAAAAAAAGGACAACAATGGAGTTCATATTGAATGTTGAAAGAATCAAATGAAGTAACACATTTAAAAGAACTCAGCAGCCGGGCGTGGTGGCTCATGCCTGTAATCCCACACTTTGGGAGGCCAAGGCAGGTGGATCATTTGAGGTCAGGGGTCCGAGACCATCCTGGCCAACAAGGTGAAACCCCATCTCTACTAAAAATACAAAAAATAGCCAGGAATCGTGGTAGGCACCTGTAATCCCAGCTACTTGGGAGGCTGATGCAGGAGGATCACTTGAGCCCAGGAGGCAGAAGTTGCAGTGAGCTGACACTGTGTCACTGCACTCCAGCCTGGGCAACAGAGTGAGACTGTCTCAAAAAATAAAATAAAATAAAATAAAATAAAACAAAATAAAATAAAAGCACTCAGCATAGTGAGTGCCTGGCACATATAAGAGCTCAGTAAATGCTAGCTGCTGTTACTAGGTGCTATGCAAATGAAATGAAGTTTTTGTCCTTCAAGGCCTGAGCACAAGGCTTTTTTATCTGCAGGGTAGTAATACGTCCAGTAATACAGACTCTTTCTTGTTCTTCATGGTAGTTAGGTGCAATAAAGCCGCCACAAACACTGAATTAGGGAATACTGAATGAATACTCCCTGGAGAAATACAGGGTTAGGTTCCTATGAGCCTCTGGTCACATTTTCATCAACCAATCAATCATCTAGCTTTATGTGTTTCTGTTTAAAGATACCTTACTTAATATATATTGTTGATTCATGAACTCACAGCCAGCAGCACTATAGCTCATGCCTGAATAAAGCTTATCTAACACGTATTCTCTCTGTAAGGGGCATCATAGCTTTTCCATATGTAGGAACATTAGAAAGCACTTATAGCACTATACTTGTGGCCATTTCAACAGCAAAATCACTAACAAAAAGCACAAAAATACAAAGTTGGCTTTCCATTGATGAGCTTTGTCCACCAAAAAAATATTTCCCACCAGGTGCCCTATAATACCTCCCAGAGCCCCCAAGTCTCATACCTTCTCCTGCAAATCAATGTCACTGAAGACTGTCCCTGACTCCACACCTTCAGCAGCAAACCCAGCCTGCAGGGGACAAGAAGGTACCAGTTAGTTTTGGCAAGAGGAGGCATTGGGCTCTAAGTGAGGGCTGGCCAGGTTGCTGGCTCTTCTCACACTTTTGGGATGGAGGACAGAGATGCAGTACGAGCACCTGTCTTGGAATAACTGCTGATCTTCCAGGACCCGGCAGCTGCCTCAGAACTAGAGTGATGGTTTCTCTGAATTACAGCCCTGGACCAGAAGGCAGCAGGTGCAGCATAATCCCTTCCACTACCCCTGGTTTGCTGAAGGCCCCTGGGCATGTCATTTCCCAGGTTGGACCTTAGTTATTTATAAAATGGGGATGAAGTATTTGCTCTTCTGCCTACCTCACAGATTTGTTGTGAGGTGAAACATGCACAAATAAAGGGGGATAAGCACCAGCTCAAGTCAGATAGACCTGGGTTGAAACTATAGCTCCATTGCTTACTGTGTGACCCTGAGCAAGTTGCAACATCTCTTCAGTTCCTTACTCATCTGAAGAACAGGATGAATAAATTCATAGGGTTACCATGAGGATCAAATGTGGTAACATATGAAAATGACAGCATGGGTGCCCAAGCATACAGCAGCCACTTAATAATGGACAATTATTACTACCACTAGAAAGGAGAAATGTCTAGTCCATGGTCTCTGTAGGTAGCAAAGTTCTGGCTGTCACTTCACGCATCCCCTCCCCAAAGACAGAGATTCCACAGAAAGATACATACACACCTGGGGCTGGAAATCAACTGGTTCAAGGCCCCTGCACTCAAACTCCACTATTGTCTTGAAGTTCTCATTGTCTTCAGCCTAGAAAGGAAGTGTGTTGAAGAGGTAGGCCCAAAAGAGCTCTCAAGATGACCTCATGGCTCCTCTCCTTCCCACCAAATGGGCACTTACTGCCCCTGGAGGCCTACCATGAGACCCAGGAACAACTCATCCCCTTCTTAGAGGAAGCCTGCCTTGGGCACCTGCTCCCTGTGAGGCTTTCTGTAGACAGTAGACATGGAGGCTGCAGAAGAGTGTGGATGCTGGCGTCAGCCTGCCTGGATGTAAGGTAAGCTCTGCCTCTCTTCCCCTCTGGGCCCAAGATTCCTAAATTGTCAAATACAGCCGAGGAAACCTCTACAATTTTATTGTGAGATTTTGAAATGCATATAAAGTGCCCAGCACAGTGCTCAATAAATAGTAAATAAAATTATCAACACCAAAAATATGAACAAGAATGTTAAGCTCCAAAGTCTCTAGATCATCCAAACAGACCCAGTACACTTAGCCATAGCCTTTTGCTCACTATCTGCCATTAAGTAAGGGAGAGAGCTGACTTACAGCGGTTGAAATGGTTATGCATGTGGAGGGGACACCTCTTGCGGGGTAGATGGCCAACAAATTCATGCCTACCTGACCTATGGGCTTAGGGACCACAAGTGCCATGCCTACACATTCAGTCTCATCCTGTCATTCACTGTAAAAATAATTTCCTGCACACTGACTGGATTTTGACCAGAAGGAAAACAGAGCAGAAGCTCTGGGATCTGGAACAGTGAAGAGCCTCGGACTCTGGTACTGGTAAGGCATTTCTCTGTTAGGGCCCTAGTTCGATTCTTATTTGTCTATATTTTCCACTAGACTATTATGTACTTGAGGGCAAGTCCTCATTTCATTTCTCTTTAACTTCAGGACAAAGCCAAGAATTTGGCACAACTCAAGATACTTTACATAAATACCAAATAAGGAATAGGTGAATACAAATAACTGGCTTTCTTTAAACAAAGAGACCCAAAGCACACACTCCCTCCCTCACCTTTGGGCTAACTTGTTCCATAGTAACATATAACTGTCTAATAACATTGATACTATAAAGGATGGGATGCACCAAAGGACTACCCCACCTACGGTTTCAGAGAAAGCTTGCTAGTCCCCTAAAATGAAGACAAGGCAAGTGCTCTCAGTGATGCAAACTGAACGGCTAGATTGTGTCAGAGGTCCCCTGAGATCCCACAGCCCAGCCCTCATAAGAAGACACTGCAAGAGGCAATATACCAAGCACTCAGTGTACAGTGAATAAATGACTGAGGGAAAGAATAAGTTCATGAGGCCGGGCGCGGTGGCTCAAGCCTGTAATCCCAGCACTCTGGGAGGCCGAGACGGGCGGATCACGAGGTCAGGAGATCAAGACCATCCTGGCTAATACGGTGAAACCCCGTCTCTACTAAAAAAATACAAAAAACTAGCCGGGCGAGGTGGCGGGCGCCTGTAGTCCCAGCTACTCGGGAGGCTGAGGCAGGAGAATGGCGTAAACCCGGGAGGTGGAGCTTGCAGTGAGCCAAGATCCGGCCACTGCACTCCAGCCCGGGCGACAGAGCGAGACTCCGTCTCAAAAAAAAAAAAAAAGAATAAGTTCATGAGTGAATATCCTATGGCAGGTCACTCTGATGCAGGCATGACTCTAGAACCCAGACCTACTAACTCCAGTTAGGATTTAAACCCACCATCCCTGCCACTACAGCAACAAACTTACATTGTAAGGCTTGATAGTGCTGCTTAATATCTCTGAAATAGAAAAGAGAACACAAAGTTGACTTGAGTCCATGCCCTGGCCCCAGCCAGGTGCCCAGATGTGGCCCTGAAAAAGATCGCGCTGCACAGGTGTCGGCATCTTAGGCTTGACTCCACCCTCAGGTAACATGAGTCTACTTTCAGCCTGGTGCCAGGAAGCTGTGGGCCACCCTGGCAGAACTCAGTATGCACAGCCTGACCTACCGATGGAATTTTCTCTTGCACACAGCTTGCACTTCTGGACCATGGAAGCACTGCCACGGCCCCCCTTCAGTGCCACACTGTCCTGGCAAAAAGCAAACAGAACTTTCAGTCACAAATGAATTAGATGTACGGTCCTGAGGAGATTGAGCCCACCATTTATTGTCCACTGAAAGAGACCAAGACCCAGAAAGGGTAACTTACTAGGACAAGACTCCTGGGAAGGCTTCCTGAGGAAAATAAAAAGAGCTTCTCCTTGATTTTGAACTCTGCCTCATATCTCAAAGATGTCTGTTGAACCCAGTGCTGATCACACTGACACCTGCCCTCCCAAACCACAAAAAGCAGGGAGCAAAGAACTGGAGAGATGAAGGCCAGTTTCCCCAAATCCCTGCCCAGAAGTGTATGTGTGTTTGTGCGTGTTTATGATGGGGGGGAACAGTTACCATCAGCCGGATGTACTGCCACTTGTCCGAAATCTCACCACAGTTGCCACATTTCATCTTTGGGGGAAAAAGAATGTTAGTAAAGCAGCTGGCTCAGCTGGGCAGACACCAAGGAAGGGGTAAGAGCAGTGGGAGGTGGGCAGGCTCATGGCCTACCTTCTCGTTGGCAATCTCACTTCATCCCTAACACCAGCCCCAGCAAGGACAAAACTAGACCTATCTCTAGGCAAAGGGTAGATAGGTAAGGCTGTTTAATATGCCGGCATGCCCACCCTCCTCTATGAAGTGCTCAGTGTGGCCAGGGATTCAAGGCATCTGTGGTGCAGAAATGGCTTCAATGGGGGTGGGGGGAAATAGGGAGAGATTTGTTAAAAGATACAAAATTACACCTATATGGGAAGAATAAGTTCTAGTGTTCTATAGCACTGTAGGGTGACTATAGCTAACAATAAGAGTTTCAAATAGCTAGGATATTAAATGCTCCCAACACAAAGAAACGATACATGTTTGAGATGAATATGCTAACTACCTTGATCTGATCACTATATATTACATATATCGCAACATCACCATATACCCCATAAATATGTACAATTCTTATGTGTCAATTAAGAAAAAAAAAAAAAAGAGAAATGGCCTCAGCAGGCCCCCCACCCACTCTGCTTGGTTGGCTTTATGGTCCCACAGGCCCTGTATGTCACTGGTGTATTTATCACTCTGTTGTGACTCTATTTTTCTGTCTCCTTCACTCGATTCGGCTTCTTGAAGCCAAAGAACAGATTCTCCCAAGTAAGCCCTGGTATTCAGGCTTCAAAATCCTGGGAAATAAAAGTAGTCCGGAGGCAGCTTCCTGAAGAACAGGGCTTTTGAAAGGTAGAGAAGGATGCTGGGATTTTGACCAGGAGGAAAACAGAGCAGACGCTCTGGGATCTGGAACAGTGAAGTGCCTCGGACGGCTGGAGAAGGGGAGACCTCTGTAGACCATGCCGCTAGGGTACTAGCTCTACCAGTGTGGGAGGGAAAAGGAAGGGTGGATTACGCACAAAATTAAACTATTTCACAATAAAGAAAACCAAATCAATAAACGAAAGGCGAACTATTCACCTTATTAAATAATCACAACGTCCCTTCAAGTAGCATTTCGTTTAGTGTCCGTTTACAGACCACGAAACATTTAACACAGGGAAAAACTACAAAATGAAGCTTTCCAAGACTGCCAGTTAGAGATAAACCAATACACTTTAATAAAAAGCAAACGTAAAATTCTAACTAGGAAAACCCCGAACACTTAATGTGCCTAGTTAAATATTTTCTCATACTGCCGGAGAGAAGGCTCCGGTTCAGCACTGAGATCAGGACGGGCCGCCACTCCCTGGGCCCCGCCCCGGCCGCACCTTCAGGTACCACCGGAAGTCCTCGCCCACGGGCCGGAGGTTGGTGATGTTCTCCAGCGTGGCTTTGAGTTGCAGCGCGATTTTCTGAGGGGGAGGGCCAGAGTAACTGCGTCAGCCGTGCTTGCGCAGCTCCACGCCGGCCCGACCCTCCCGCATTCCCAGCCATGGGTGTCACAGGGAGACATTCCTTCTGCTTCCTGCTCCTTCAGCGCGAACCCACTCGCTTCATCTCCTCCTGGCGCGAGCTCTTGCCTCCCAGACCCTCGCCACCTCCCCTCCGTGTCCCCGCGGCGGGCGGCTCCCCTCACCCCCATGGTGACCCGCTCCGCCCGGTGCTGGCTGCGGCCGTTGCTTTTCGGCGCGTCGTAAAAGGCGAGTGCAGTCTGCGCACCCTCAGTAGGGCCTGGCGGGGCGGGGCCGCGGGGCAGGGAGCTCTGCCTGCGGCTGCTCGCCTGGCCCAGGGGCTTTTCGCATCGGGGGATCCGGGGCCAGTGAAGGTCAGCCAGGTTCGCGAGTAACCCGTGCTCAGACCAGCGGAAGCCTGACTCCAGGATTCGGTGGTGCCACAGACACTGAACGCCGATTTTGTGCCTGCTCTAAGCGAACAAGACAGTTGCTGCCCCTCAGTTCTTTTCAGGCGCTTCACTACTCTGCTTGCCCTCGAACTTCTCAGATCACGTCAGCTCCCTCTGCCCAGGGGAAAAACTACAAAAGGAAGAGTTCCAAGACTACCAAATAAAGATAAACCAATACACTTTAAAAAGCAGAGTGTATTGGTTTATCAGATTTGGGGATGGTGCCTTTCTTTAAACTGCCCTTTCCTGTTTCACCCAAGAGACCTGGTTTCTAGGCCCCTCTCCAGAGGTTGCCCTGTGTCCACATCCTTTTCATTGTGGTCCCTGCGACTGGACATTCCCCTTCAGGTGACTCTTCTCTGGGAGCCCACCTGGTTTATCCTTCTGTCATACGTTTCTTGAACTTTGTTTTATGTGGCCTCCCGTCCAGGCTACATTGAGACCGTGCAGGAGCTGTGGGATTAACGTTAAAAGGAACAGCACATTCAAGACTCTTCTAGGAGGTAGAGCAAGATAGCCAGATAGAACCCTCCAGTGATCCTCCTCCTCCTCTTCCCTGGTAGGAACACCAAACTGAACAACTATCCACACAAGAAAGCACCTTCATGAGGACCAAAACTCAGGTAGCAATCACAGTACCTGGTTTTAACATCACATCGAGATATAAGGCAATGGCCAGGCATGGTGGCTCACACCTGTAATCCCAGTGCTTTGGAAGGCTGAGGTGGGCAGATCACCTGAGGTCAGGAGTTTGAGACCTGGCTGGCCAACATAGTGAAACCCTGTCTCTACTTAAAATACAAAAATTAGCCGAGTATGGTGGTGCACACCTGTAGTCCCAGCTACTCCAGAGGCTAAGGCAAGAGAATTGTTTGAACCCGGGAGGTGGAGGTTGTAGTGAGCTGAGCTCGTGCCATTACACTCCAGCCTGGGTGACAGAGTGAGACACTATCTCAAAAAAGAAGAAGAAGAAAAAAAAAAGGAATAAGGCAGTGAAGAGGGTAGGAAAGACAGTCTTGAATTGCTACCACCACCCCTCCCTCATCCTCTGGCAGCAGCTGGCTGCCTGGCACAGAGGGAGAATGTGCTTATGGCACTTTGCATTGGAACCAAGTGCTGCCCTGCCACCGTGGAAAGCAACTCGGGGCTGAATTCAGCAAGTGCCCACAGAGGAAGCACTTAGAGAAACCCTAGCCAGAGGGGAATCATCCATCCCAGTGGTCAGGTTCTGGCGAGCTGAACCACCACTGGCTAAAGTGATCCAGAGTCCTAAATAAATTTGAAAGGCAGTCTAGGCCACAAAGACAGCAGTTCCTGGGCAAGTCCTGGTGTCGTGCTGAGCTCAGAGCTGGTGGAGTTGGGGGGCACACAGCATAGTGAGATACCAGCTGGGGAACCAAAGGAGTGCTTATGTCACCAGTACCCCAACCCCAGGCAGCACAGCTCACAGCTCCAGGAGAGACTCCTTTCCCTTAGAGGAAAGGAGAGGGGAAAGTAAAGAGGACTTTGTCTTACAGCTTGGATACCATCCCAGCCACCGTAGAATAAAACACCACACAGAGTCCTGAAGCCCCCCTTGCCAGGCTCTATCTCCCAGATATTTCTGGAGCTACTATGGGCCAGAAGGGAACCTGCTGCTTTGAAGGAGAGGACCCACTCCCGGTAGGATTCATCACACGCTGACTAAAGAGCTGTTGGGCCTTGAATAAACATTAGTAACACCCAGTACTGTGCTGCCTTCAGGTGTGACCCAGTGCATTCCCAGCAATGGTAGTCATAGGGAGAGACTCCTTCTGCTTAAGGAAAAGAGAGGAAACAGTAAAAAGGATTTAGTCTTGCAACTTGGGTACCAGCTCAGCTGCAGTAAAATAAAGCACCAAGTAGGTTTCTACAGCCCGGACTCCATGCCCTAGCTCCTGGATAGCATTTCTAAACCCACCCTGGGCCAGAAGGGAACCTGCCACCCCAAAGGGTAAGACACAAGCCTGGCTGGATTCACCACCTGCTGACTAAAGAGCCTTTGGGCTTTGAGTAAACATCAGCAATAATCAGGCAATAGTAACCATGGGCCTTCGGCAAGACCCACTACTGTGCTGGCTTCAGGTTTGACACAGCACAGTTCCAGCAGTGGTGGCCACAGGGGTGCTTGTGTCACTCCTCTCCCAACTCCAGGCAGCTCAGCATGGAGAGAGACACCATTTATTTGAAAGTAAGGGAAGAGAACAAGAGACTCTGCCTGGTAATCCAGGGAATTCTCTCGGATCTTACCCAAGACCATCAAGGCAGTACCTCTGCGTCTACAAGAGTCACAGCATCTCCGGGTTTGGGGTGCCCCCTGATGCAGTTACAGCTGCAGTGACCAAATATTTACATCACAACACTCATTTCCCTTTGAGTACTTGGAAAAGCCTTTTGAAGAAGGATGGGTACAAATAAGCCCAAACTGTGAAAATTACAATAAATACCTAATTTTCAATGCTCTGCATTGACCAACACTCACAAACATCAATACCATCCAAGAAAACATGACCTAACCAAATGAACTAAATAAGGCACCAGTGACCAATCCCAGAGTGACAGAGATATGTGACCTTTCAGACAGAGAATTCACTGTCACTGAGGAAGTTCAGTGAAATTCAAGATAGCCCAGAGAAGGAACTCAGAATCCTGCCAGATAAATTTAACAAAGAGATGGAGATAATTTTCAAAATCAAATAGAAATTCTGGAGCTGATAAATTCAACTGATATACCAAAGAATGCACCAGGGTCTCTCAACATGAGAACTGATCAAGCAGAAGAAAGAATTAGTGAGCTTGAAGACAGGCTATTTGAAAATACACAGAAGAATTGAAAGAAAAAATAATAAAAAAGAATGAAGCACGCCTACAATAGCTACAAATGGACAAATCTAAGAGTTACTGGTCTTAAAGAGAAGGTAGAGAGAAATTAGGATAGAACGTTTATTCAAAGGAATAACAACTTTCCAAACCTACAGAAATATATAAATATTCAAGTACAAGAAAGTTATAGAACACCAAGCAGATTTAACCCAAATAAGACTACCTCATGTCATTTAATAGTCAAACTCCCAAAGGTCAAAGATAAAGAAAGGATCCTAAAAGCAGCAAGAAAGAAGAAACAACACACAAAGCTCCAATGCATCTGGCAGCAGGCTTCTCGGTGGAAAGCTTACAGGCCAGGGGAGAGTGGCATGACATTTAAAGTACTGAAGGAAAAAAAACATTTATCCTAGAATAGTATTTACAGCAAAAATATCCTTTAGACATGAAGGAAAAATAAAGACTTCCTGGACAGACAAAAGCTGAGGGATTTTGTCAACACACCAGACCTGTCCTTCAAGAAATGCTAAAGAGGTTCTTCAGTCTGAAAGAAAAGGATGTTAACAAGCAATGAGAAATCATCTGATGGCACAAAACTCATTGGGAATAGTAACTACACAGACAAATGCAAAAGATTTTAACACTAATTATGTGTAAACTACTAATCATATCTTGAGTAGCAAGACTAAAAGATGAACCTATCAAAAATAACTTTTCAAAACATAGACAGTATAAGATATAAATAGGGGCCAGGCACGGTGGTTTATGCTCATAATTCCAGCACTTTGGGAGGCCAAGGCTGGTGGATCGCTTGAGCTCAGGAGTTCAAGACCTGCTGGGGCAACATGGCAAAACCACATACTAAAAATACAAAAAATTAGTGGAGCATGGTGGCACATGCCTATGGTCCCAGCTTCCTGGGAGCCTGAGGTGGGAGGATCACTTGAGCCTGGGAGGCGGAGGTTGCAGTCAGCCAAGATTGCACCACTAAACTCCAGCCTGGGTGAGATATACATAGATATACATAGATAGATAGATAGATAGATAGATAGATAGATAGATAGATAGATAGATAGATAGATATAGAGAGAGAGAGAGGGAGAGACTGGGCACAGAGGCTCACACCTATAATTCCAGCACTTTGGGAGGCTGAGGTAGGAGGATGGCTTCAGCACAGGAGTTTGAGACCAGTCAGACCCTGTTTTTATTTCTTTTGCTGCTGCTGCTGTTGTTTGTTTTTGAGACAATAAATACCTAATATTGCTCTTGTTGCCCAGGCTGGATTGCAATGGCATGATCTCGGCTCACCGCAACCTCTGCCTCCCAGATTCAAGCAATTCTCCTGTCTTAGCCTCCTGAGTAGCTGAGATTACAGGCATGCACCACCATGCCAGGCTAATTTTGTATTTTTAGGAGAGATGGGGTTTCTCCATGTTGGTCAGGCTGGTCTCAAACTCCTGACATCAGGTGATCCGCCTGCCTCGGCCTCCCAAAGTGCTGGGATTACAGGCATGAGCCACCATGCCTGTTTTTTTTTTTTTTTTTGAGACAGAATTTCACTCTTGTCACCCAGGCTGGAGTGCAGTGGCAAAATCTCGTCTCACAGCAACCTCCGCCTCCCGGATTCAAGTGATTCTCCTGCCTCAGCCTCCTGAGTAGCTGGGATTACAGGCGTGTGCCACCATACCCAGCTAATGTTTTATTTTTAGTAGAGATGGGGTTTCACCATGTTGGCCAAGATGGTCTCAAACTCCTGACCTCAGGTGATCCATCCGCCTCAGACTCCCAAAGTGCTGGGATTACAGGGTGAGCCACCGCACCTAGCCAAGAATATTTTTCTACACTAAAGTTCTTTTTTGCCTCAGAAAACAAAAAAAGACTTATCACCTGAGGTCCCGTCAGTTCTTTAGAGTGTCATTTTTTGATGTCTACTTTACTACCAACTTGCTTCATTGCCCCAAGTACCCTTATAGGAGGAGGTGCACTGGAGTCAGGAACCCTGACATCTCAGTGCTGTTCTTAACTTGCCCCATAGTCTTTGAAGGAGTAGAGTGTGGTGGAAAAAGAATGGGTCTAGGAGTCAGGACACTTGGGACCTTGTCCCAGGCTGGCCTGTTTTTAGTGGGGTAAGTTTAGGCTAATCACTTCCCTTCAAATGAGGCTTAGTAAGACCTAGTTCCTTTCAGCAGGTGCAATCTGTTAAACCAGTACTGTGCTTAACCCACACAATTTAGCAGAAAGAAAAAGTTGTCTACAGGTCTACCTGCTGAACAAATTCCCACACTATCTATACAACTTGGCCTTGGTCCTGAATGGCTGTTGGTATTCTGATTTTAAAATGGATTAATGGGAAACTTTTCTGAGACCAGACATTTTATCCTGTATCATGTAAGAAACCAAAGCATTTTCCCCCACACTGAAATACCTATGAAAACCTAAAATATTTGTATCTATAAAAGTTGATTTTAAAAACTCCAACCACCATACTATTTCATACCTAAATCATCAAACCAGTGTTAAATTTCTTTAATGGTATTAATCCTACCTTTTTTTTTTTTTTTTTTTGACATGGAGTCTCGCTCTGTCACCCAGGCTGGAGTGCAGTGGTACGATCTTGGCTCACTGAAGCCTCTGCCTCCTGGGTCCAAGCAACTTTCCTGACTCAGCTTCCTAAGTAGCTGGGATTACAGGCTCCCGCCACCACGCCCAGCTAATGTTTGTATTTTTAGTAGAGACAGGGTTTCACCATGTTAGCCAGGCAGGTCTTGAACTCCTGACCTCAGGCGATCTGCCGGCTTCGGCCTCCCAAAGTGTTGGGATTACAGGTGTAAGCCACCACATCTGGTCTAATTTTACATTTTTTTGAATCATTATCCAAATAGGGTCCAAACATTGTATTACGTGTCTCTTAAGTCTCCTTTATAAGCTCCCATTCCGTTTCCCTTGTAATTTATTGAAGAAACCAGATCATTTGCCATTTCTTCTCAATATGGCTGATTGAAGTCCCACTGTATTTTTAAAACATGTTCCTGTATTCTCTTATTTCCTATAAAATGGTAGTTTAGAGAGTTGATTAGACTTGATTTTGGGGCAATACTTCACATAGAATGTTAGTGTTTTACAAAGTAATTGAGAACAGTTCACATGTTCAGATCTTTATAAAATAATAAAAATTGGATTTTATCACTTATTTATTAAAGACAATCATTTATAGTTTATAAAAAAATACTGCCCTGATATACACAAAATTTTCTACTCCCACCCACTCCCCCATGTCCACACCAATATTCAATCTAGATTGGTTTAATCTTGAAGTGTAATCCAATAAGACTGAAGACCAAACACTTCAGGTCCTGGACAAGATAATAAAATACTCGTAAGCCTTCTGGATCCCTAAAATGCAAAAGGAAAAAAAAAAAGTTTAAAACATTGAGAGAAAACTGGCGAAAGATACCATTTAATAATCCCAATTATTTCTCTATCAAGATGTTCCTTGCAAAGGAACATTAAAACTTTGCATTACGGTATTAAAACTTTGACCAATCAAGTGTCCCTAAAAAAGGAAAAGACTATATATTAAAATGGTATATTATGAGGTAATTTAAATATGCTGAGTTTTTAATATAGGGAAATGCTTACATTAAGTGAAAAAATATAATTAAAATAATCAACTGTATTTTTTATGCTTTTTAAAAAGTATATATTCTATTAATGCACAGAAAAAAAGACTAAAAAGAAACACTGCAAGATATTAATAAGGGTTGTCTGATTGATAAGATTGTGGATGACTTTCCCCTTTCTACTTTTCTACCTTTCCTGTATTTTCTACAATGAGCATGTATTACTTTCAGAGTTAGGAACACTTTTTTAAAAAGTAGTAGTACTAACCAGGACCAAGAGGTTGAAGATTACTGTGGCATTACTGGCTAAGAAGGAGGAAGAGTGCCCAAAGGAAGACAATCATGCCCAACATTTGCTAAAAGTGAGCCGTATCTAATCCTGAATCCTCAAAACTTAAGAGCCAAAGAAGTTGCCAAATTCTAAGGATTCTTTGTAGTACATAGGTTCATGCCTCAACTTGATAATCTACCCCACTGACAACATGAATTTTAAAATTTTTATCCCTTTTCAACAAACCAATGCTTTTGTAAAAAATAATAAATTTAAGGCCAGGCATGGTGGCTCACGTCTGTAATTCCAGCACTTTGGGAGGCCGAGGCAGGCAGATCACCTGAGGTTGGGAGTTCGAGACCAGCCTGGCCAAAATGGTGAAACCCCATCTCTACTAAAAATACAAAAAAGTTAGCCAGGTGTGGTGCCAGGTGCCTGTAGCCCAAGCTACTTGGGAGGCTGAGGCAGGAGAATCACTTGAACCCAGGAGGCGGAGGTTGCAGTGAGCTGAGATTGCGCCACTGCACTCCAGCCCAGGCGACAGTGCGAAACTCCATCTCAAAATAATAATAATAAATTTAAAATCAAATAAAATTTAGATCCTAAAAAATGTCAAGTTTCACTGAAGTCAGATTTTAAGATGTGCCAGTCTGAACAGTCACACTAAGAAAGCTATTCAGACTCGGTAACTCTACGGTTTATCATGAGCACTCTTTTTTTTTTTTTTTTTTTTTTTGAGACGGAGTCTTGCTCTGTCGCCCAGGCTGGAGGGCAGTGGCCGGATCTCGGCTCACTGCAAGCTCCGCCTCCCGGGTTCACGCCATTCTTCTGCCTCAGCCTCCCGAGTAGCTGGGACTACAGGCGCCCGCCACCTCGCCCGGCTAGTTTTTTTATGTATATTTTAGTAGAGACAGGGTTTCACCGTGTTAGCTAGGATGGTCTTGATCTCCCGACCTCGTGATCCACCTGTCTCGGCCTCCCAAAGTGCTGGGATTACAGGCTTGAGCCACCGCGCCCGGCCTATCATGAGCACTCTTTAGGCATATTCCATTTTTTTTTCTGGCTGCTCCTATGCATTAATCTGTATGTGTGTGTCAACAAGAAGAATGCAGTAGCAATGGCTGAATGAAACACTAAAAGTAATAGGAGCAAGTTTTCAAAAATAATTTGGGGTCCCTCCCTAACAAGGAGGACAAAGCTGCCCACCTGCATTTTGCATTTGCCCCAGATCTTCCCATAATGGTCCCAATTTGGTTAAGGTTTCTTACCAAACTGCTCCAAAACAGACACAACTGGATGTAAAGATCATGCACACTTACTTGGATTGATTGACATCAATAAGGGAACCAATTTTTGATGTTGTAAAAGAAATGTGTTCATCTCCAATGACGATTTCAAGCTCCTAGAAACATTTTAGAAAATCTAAGTAGAATTGGCTTATTCATCAAACACACAGGATTAATCATTTGCCAAATCACACAAACTTGACTACAGACGGTCACAAAAACAAGGGCACTTCACTCTGAGCACTGAACTGTGCTGGACACTAGAAACAAGAGATAAATACAGCTCATATTTAAAAGAAGTTGTACCCTCAAGGCTCTACCATTTCTCAGATTTGGAAAAATCTACGTAGGTCTTTTTTTTTTTTTTTCTTTTCCTGAGACAGTCTTGTTCTGTTGCCCAGGCTGGAGTGCACTGGCATGATCTCGGGTCACTGCAACCTCTGCCTCCCAGGTTCAAGTGATTCTCCCGCCTCAACCTCCTGAGTGGCTGGGACTACAGGCGCCTGCCACCATGCCCTGCTAATTTTTTTTGTATTTTTAGTACAGACAGGGTTTCACCATGTTAGCCAGGATGGATTTTTTTATATTTTTAATAGAGACAGGGTTTCACCATGTTGGCCAGGCTGATCTCAAACTCCTGACCTCAGATGATCCGCCTGCCTCGGCCTCCCAAGTGCTGGGATTACAGGCATGACTCACTGCACCCAGCCTATGTACTATTTTGTATGAGTTTTCATCATCAACAATGTGGAGTAACATGAATATATCTATGTTTTAAAAATGCCGAACGATTGGACTGGGTATGGTGACTCACACCTGTAATCCCAACACTTTGGGAAGCCAATGCAGGAGAATCACTTGAGCCCAGGAGTTTAAGACCAGTCTGGGCAACTTGGCAAAACCTCATCTCTACAAAAAATACAAAAACTAGCTGGATGTGGTGGCGTGCATCCGTGGTCCCAGCTACTAGAGAGGCTGAGGTGGGAGGATCCCTTTACCCCAGGAGGTCAAGGCTGCAGTGAGCCATGATCTCATCACTGTACTCCAGCCTAGGAAACAGAATGAGACCCTGTCTCCAACAACAACAAACAAAAACAAAAACTAAAAGATCTAACCTATCTAGGCAACTTCCAGACCTTAGGTTTGATCCCCACTTTGTCACTCCCTACCTGTATGATGGTGGGTCTCAATTTCCAAACAGTGACATGAGTATCACAAACCTTCAAAAAGGATCTATGTGTAGCCTGCTGGGTGCTCAGTATTGTTCTCAGTGCTCAGGACAGATAAGTAAAACCAAGCAAACCAAAGAGCTCTGCCCTGTGGAATTTATATTCTTGTGAGCCCTACTTACTTTTTCTTCTTTTTGATTCATGTATACTTTTTGTTATAATTCAATCAGAAAATAGAAAAAACTGAGATGTTTCCAATACTCAGATTTATAAATTATTGCCATACTTGTGTCAGATTTTTTTTAAAAGAAATAAAATATTACAAAATTTATGTCTCCCATTCTGTTCTCCCTCCTGTATCCCCTGATTTGTTCCATTCTTGTTTCAGATTTGGTAGTATGTTTTCACTTACTTCTTTTTAGATACAGGGTCTCACTCTGTCACTGAAGCTGAAGTGCAGTGGTAGGATCATAGCTCACTGTAACCCTGAGCTCCTGGGCTCATGCCATCCTGCACCTTTAGCCTCTCGAATAGCTAAGACTACAGGTATGCGCCACCATGCCCAGTTAATTTTTAGGGTTTTTTTTTTTTTGTGTGTAGAAAAAAGGTCTCACTGTGCTGCTCAGGCTGGTCTTGAGCTCCTGGCCTCAAGCCATCCTCCCACCTTGGCCTCCCAATTTAGAAAAAAAGTGCTGGGAATGTAGGCATGCGTCACTGCGCCTGGCCTAGACGTGGTAGCGTGTTGTAAAATTTTTACAAAAATAGTCATATTATACATACTTTTTGCATTTTTCATTCCACATTGTTTTTGAGATTTATCAATGTTGAGTTACACAGATCTAGCTCATTAGTTTTAAATGCTATAGTATTCCATTTCCCTACTGAAATAAACTTAAGTTCTGAATTTTTGTTCCTATAAACAATGTAGCAAGAATATTCTTCTATACATCTTATACATATGTGAAAATGTCTCCATATAATTCCTAGTATTTTAAATGTTCCCAGATACCACAAAATTACTCCCTAACACAGTTATACTAATTTTACTCTCACTCTTTTCTCGTATCATTTTTTAAACTCGGCAGATTTTTTCTGTTGTTATTCTAATGGGTCTGAAATGGTATCTCACTGTTGTTCTTTCATTTTACAAATGAAGGTGTAAATCTTTTCACATTTATTAGCCACTTGTTTGATCTTGTAAGTTATTCATAACCTTTGCACATTCTGCCACGGGACTGTCTTTTTATTACTTTCTAATTCTTTATATATTCTGGATAGAAAACTCTTGCCAGTTTTATGTTTTGCAGATACCTTCTTCCAGTCTATGGCTTATCTTTCAACTTTATCTTGCCATCTTTTGTCAAACCTAAGTTGTAAAGAAGTCAAATTTACCAATCTTACCCCTTAAGGAGTTTTTAAAACTCCTTCTCTATCCATAAATAATAAAAGATAGCCTATATTCTGTTTAAAATTTTTGATTTCTATAGCCTAATTTAAAAACATTCCATAAATATGTCGTCAGCTGTCCTGGTACAATTTGTTAAATAACTCATTCTTTTCCCATTAATGTGAAAGTCCACCTCTGTAGTATGCTGTTCCAAGTTTCCATATATTCATAAGTTGGTTTCTGGGCTGTCTATGCTGTTCCATTGGTTTAGCTGTCAATTCCCGAGGCAATATCATACTATAAATGACCACAGTTTTATAAGAAATCTCCAGTATTATTTTGGCTACTCTTGCCTCTGATTTTCCATGAATTTAATGCTTATTCTATTTGATTTTAACGGGAAAAAACCCTACTGTGATTTTTATTTGAATGAAGAGTGAATTTATAAATTACTTTGTTGAAAACTGACATCTATGTGATACTGAATCTTCCCATCCACAAAAACGATACATACTTTTGTCCTTCTATAAAGCCCTTTCAGGTTTTGTACAACTTGTTAAATGCATTCCCAAGTTCTTTATTAACTTTTCTTGTAATTATTAATGGGACTGATTTTAATTACAGTACCAATGGCTTATTGCTGGTATAAAGGAATATGCCCTTCCCTCTTCACAGAATTGTTGTGATGGTTGAACAAGCTAACAGAAATAAAAATTTTATAAATGGTAAAGCAAAATACATATATATGATATTACTGAGATTCCTTGAACATAAATTAAAGTTAACTTTAGTAAGTACTGAGGGTAGGATTTTTAAAAAAAACTCTTCTTGAAGGGTTGGTCCATCATTTTGAGTTTATTAGGCATGAGTTTATATGGGTTTTCATATTAATTTAACAAATTATTATTGGGCTTTTACTATACATGGGCACTATTTTAGTCACTGGAGATATAGCAGTGAAAAAATTGAAAAGCAAGTAAGACAATTTTAGACAATAAGTGCTACAAAGACAACACATATCGTGATGAAACTGAAAGCAAAAAGAAAACACACACACACACACACACACACACAAAGACAGCACAACAGATCTTTTTCTTAATGATGGGAAGAGACTTCTTAGATTGAATGGACAGGCAAGATATCACTGAGGAACCGACTTTTGAAGACCTCAATAATAGAGAGAGTCTTGTACAGAGTTAAAGGAAGAATATTTTAGGCAGAATGTGGCAAGTGCCAAGGCCCTGAAGTAAGAACCACCTAGGTATTTCTGAGGAACAGAAATGAAGCTAGTAAGGTTTGAACACCATGACAGACTGGAAGCATGGTAAAAGATAAGGTGGGAGTTTAAATTTTAAGTACAGTGGGAAGCCATTGGAGTTTAAATCAGTGGAATACATAAGCAAATTTACATTTTTAAAGATCACACTGGTCAGGCGCGGCGGCTCACGCCTGTAATCACAGCACTTTGGGAGGGCAAGGTGGGCGGATCACCTGAGGTTAGGAGTTCAAGACCAGCCTGGCCAACATGGTGAAACCCTATCTCTACTAAAAATACAAAAATTAGCTGGGCATGGTGGTGTGTGCCTGTAATCCCAGCTACTCGGGAGGCTGAGGCAGGAGAATCACTTGAACCCAGGAGGTGGAGGTTGCAGTGAGCTGAGATCACGCCACTGCACTCCAGTCTGGGCGACAGAGCGAGACTCCGTCTCGGGAAAAAAAAAAAAATTACACTGGCTTTCAGGATGGAAAAATGGATGGTATGGAACAAGAGGAAAAACAAGGGAACCTATTAGAAGTCCAGAAGTCTGGATTAGGATGGTAGCAGTCAGAGTGAAAATACCTTTTCTGTTAATTGAGTTCAATATGACAGTGGCTTTTATTTTTTAGTTACCAAAACGGTGCTCGGAATGAATATATAATGTATATAAATACACATGAATTTAAATACATATACTGAATTATTTGTATGATTTTCCTTTCATTAGATTGGTGAAATAATCATGTTCTACTTCTCTTTGTATCTCCACAATGCTTTGTCCATAGTAGTTAGTAAATGAGATAAGCAGCAAAAGCTTTAAGTGGAGGAGGGAGTGTGGGGGGTCCTAAGAAGAAATTCAAGGCTGGGTTCTTGGTGGCCAGCAGCACTTGTTCTCTCTGTTCCTTCCTGTGGGATTAATGCTTCCTTAGACCAAGGTGCTGGCAATCTGCTTTCTGCAGGACTGACCACCACCACCACCACCACCACACACACATGCACACAGTTTCACTATCATATGCAGAGCACTAAACCTCATCTTATTTGTAAGATTTCTGCACTACAGGATAATCAATAAAACATACCTGCCGGCCCACTCGGTCAGGAGGAGGCCACAATGCATCATCCTCTTTGGTAATTTCACTGTCATCAATTATTCTCTTCAGTTCCTCCATCACGCTTTTATGTACATAAGCCTGAAAGCAAGTTAAAAGACAAAATGTATATTGTATCCTTAAGCAATGCTTTGACTCAGATAGTGATGGAAGATAAAAATAACTGTTCCTGCAGACTTATTTCTGGCATCTCCTTAAGTGGGAAGGCATTCATGCTCAACCTCGGCATGATGCAGATGAGGGACAGGGTCAGAAGTATCTAATAAACTGCACCTCAGTCCCCCATCTAGCTGTTACTACCTCCTGGTACATCCTGTTCACATGGCCCTTCCGCCTGTCCACACAGCCAACTCACAAAGAAACCCAAAATAGATCTGTGAATGCCCCCTGCTATGGTTTGAATTTTTGTGTCTCCTCCAAAATTCATGTTGAAATTAATCCCCAATGCAACAGTGTTAATCGATAGGGCCTTTAAGAGTTGATTGGGCCTTGAGGGCAGAGCCCCCATGGATAGGATTAGTGCCTTAGGAGACAGCTTAAGAGAACTAGCTGGCCCCTTGCTTGTTCTTTCACCATATGAGAACACTGCATTCATCCCTTCTGGAGGATGCAAAAACAAGGCACAGTTGTGGAAGCAGAGACTGGGCCCTCACTAGACACTGAACCTGCCAGTGCCTTGATCTTGGACTTCCCAGCCTCCAAAACTGTGAGAAATATATTTTTACGGCTTAAAAATTACCCAGTCTCAGGTATTTTGTTATAGCAAAACAAAAGAGAGAGCAACACCTACATGCCCTGGTTTTTTTTTTTTCTGAGATGAAGTCTCACTCTGTGGCCCAGGCTGGGGTGCAGTGGCGCAATCTCGACTCACTGCAAGCTCTGCCTCCCGAGTAGCTGGGACTACAGGCACCCACCACCACGGCTATATTTTTTTGCATTTTCAGTACAGACGGGGTTTCACCATGTTAGCCAGGATGGTCTTGATCTCCTGACCTCGTGATCCGCCTGCCTTCGCCTCCCAAAGTGCTGGGATTACAGGCTAAGCCACCGCGCCCGGCCAGTTATTCTTAACTAGGTAATATGCTCCTGAGGAGCAAAATGTATTTGAAAAGATATGCCTGTGTAAAAAAATAGTGAGGATGTTGACATGTGTGAATAAGCATAAAACTGATAGCTAAAACAACAGTATGAAAAATATATGCTAAGACATTTTCAAAGGTGGCAGAGTGGTTAAAAGAGTAGCTTTGATGAAGCCTTAATGATGTAGTAGAAATCACAGAGAGGAGAATACAAACTTTACTGGGGAATTCCTTTAATTGGGAATTCCTGCTGTATCTCTTACTAGCAGGGGTAACTCTGAACAAGTCTCATAATTAATACCTGGGCCTTTATTTTCTTATTTGTAAGGGGGCTATAATACCCTCCCCCATCACATGGGCTTATAATCAGGGTTAAATAAGATGCCATGCCTGACATCTAACATGCATTCAATGATATCAACTGCTTTCCCATGCTCCCTTTCCCACTCAGATGCAAATTAAATAGCTCTCCATTGGGTACTATGTGCCAGGGAATATACAGAGCACTTTAAGTACAACACATTTAATTTTATGACAGCACTTGGGAGTGGGAGGTAGCTTTTATTTTCCCTGTTTTTGCAGGTGAAGAAACAGAGACTTAATCAAGTTCAGCCAGGAACTTGCCCACGGTCACATGAGGTAGTAAGCAGCAGACTCAGGGTTCAAACCAAGGTATGTCAATGGTTACCAGTAATTGATTCCACATTGTAAAATAAAAAAATCCCAACTAAAAGATGATTTGGGAAATAATCCAGAAGCTGTCTACAGACATGTCTCTCTCCCTGTTCTTTACCTTTCAATACTACTAGATACAACAAAAACAATGCAAGACAAAAAGTTGAAATGTAGAAAATGAAGGCCTCTCAGAAGGCATACCTCTTTTCTGATCATGACATCATTCTTGTAATTGCTGTTGTTGGCATATCTTAACTTCCCTGTGGGGACAAAAGCCAAATTCAACATATAATAAAAACATGAATAAAGCATCAATGCCATACCAAGACTATCGGCAGTTGCCTAAAATGTATCCAACTTGCTCAAAGTGTCTAAGAGATTTATTATTTACTCTTAAGGCAGTTCAACAATACTAGTCTTTCAGTTCTTCACTTCAGGCTTAAACAGCCAAATATACAGCTGAGACACAACTACTGCAAAAAGCAGCTCAGGTGAGGTAAAAACACAGGCAGGCTCTTTTCTGACTTTGTTGAATCACATTTTTGCAGGTGAATGTTCTGAAAACAGGCAGAGTAAATGATAACTTACCAGCACATAGGACCTCCTGAGGCTCAAATAAGTTGTGAAAACATTTTGAAAACTGTAGGATGCTGTTTACATATATTATCATGTGACTGTGCCACACTCTATTTCTGCGATGGAAAAGCTGTTGCTTTTATCACTGAGCACATTTGGTACACAAGACCCTTTGTCCATGTGTGCATCTAACAGGTTAATGTGAATATATGGTGGGGATGAGGAGAAAATAGAAGGAAACAGAAGACATGTAGACTAGAAGACATACGTGTGAGATGAGCCCAGTGAATTTATTCCAACAGTCTCTGTGCTGTCTCTCTGCCTCAAGTTTCTTCACATTCAGTTCACTGTCCATACAGTGGACAAGGTGATGTGGTAACAGATCTATCAGATTAGGTTACTCTAATACTTTGATAAAGTCAATGGCTTTCCGCTGCCTTCCTGGTTAAAATCCGGCCGGGCGCGGTGGCTCACGCCTGTAATCCCAGCACTTTGGGAGGCCGAGGCGGGCGGATCACGAGGTCAGGAGATCGAGACCATCCTGGCTAACACGGTGAAACCCCGTCTCTACTAAAAATGTAAAAAATTAGCCGGGCGTGGTGGCGGGCGCCTGTAGTCCCAGCTACCTGGGAGGCTGAGGCAGAAGAATGGCGTGAACCCGGGAGGCGGAGCTTGCAGTGAACCCAGATCGCGCCACTGCACTCCAGCCTGGGCGACTGAGCAAGACTCCATCCCAAAAAAAAAAAAAAAAAAAAAAAAATCCAAACTCCTCAACATGGCTTATGGCTAAGCCAAGTCCCTGCCTGGTTTTCCAGCCTCACTCCTGCAATATTCTTCTTTCACACAGCTGGAGTCGAACAACTTGGTTTCTGCCTGAAACATCCCAAGCACTTTTTGGTTTTCAGCCTCTTTGCATGCTGTCTAAAATGCCTTCTTGACTCATCTTGGTCTCCTAACCAATACCTCACATCCCCTCCTCCCATCATTTTATGTAGGAAGCCTCCTCTGACCCTCAGGCTTGGCTAGGTGCCCCTTCTCTGCTGCAAGTCTCCTCTGTTTCTTTTTACCACAACACCTAATACGCTGTTTGGTCCCTGCTTACAAATCCATCTCCCTCACAGTCCGGGCCTGTCAGATACATCCTTGTGGCCCGCTTAATGGATGTTTTCTGTCATCTTTGATTCCTCCTTCCTTCACCACAGTGCCTCCGCCAAAAAAATCCTATCAACGATCAAAGTCCAGTTGATTCTGCCTCCAACAGTTTCCTAAATCTTTCTCTCCATTTCTACTATCTCTGTAGTCCCAACCGACATCTTTTTTTTTTTTTTTTTTTTTTTTGTGACACAGTCTCGCTCTGTCACCCAGACTGGAGTACACTGGCACTATCTCGGCTCACTGCAACCTCCGTCCTAGGTTCAAGCAATTATCCTGTCTCAGCCTCCCGAACAGCTGGGATTACAGGCGTCTGCCACCACGTCCGGCTAATTTTTGTATTTTTAGTAGAGACGGGGTTTCACCATGTTGGCCAGGCTGGTCTCGAACTCCTGACCTCAAGTTATCCGCACACCTCGGCCTCCCAAAGTCCTGGGATTACAGGCGTGAGCCACTGCGCCTGGCCCCCAACATCTTTCTTGTCTTGAAAACAGTCTCCTAATCAATAGCCCTGTTTTCACTGTTGCCCATTCCGCACCCAATAACCAGAATGCTTTTTCAAGAACAGATCACATTTCTTCTCTGCTTAAAACCTTCCAAGCCCGGCCAGGCGCGGTGGCTCACGCCTGTAATAGCAGCACTTTGGGACACCGAGGCCAGCGGATCGCCCGAGGTCAGAAGTTCGAGACCAGCCTGGCCAACCTGGTGAAACCCTGTCTCTACTAAAAATACAAAATTAGCCGGGCGTGGTGGTGGGTGCCTGTAATACCAGCTACTCGGGAGGCTGAGGCAGGAGAAACGCTTTAACTCGGGAGGCGGAGGTTGCAATGATCCGAGATCGCGCCATAGCATTACAGCCTGGGCAAAAAGAGCGAAACCCGTCTCAAAAAAAAAAAAAAAAAAAAAAAAGGCCTTCCAAGTCCAAACTCTTTACCATGGTCTATAAAGATCTACAAGGTGCGGCTCCTACTACCTATCCGACATCATCTCCTGCCATCTCCCAGCTCACCACTCTTCAATCACACTGACCACCTGAGACATGCCTAAGCTCATTCCCGCCCTGCAGCCTTGACTTCTGGTATTCCCTTTGGGTAGAATGGTCTTCCTTGTGAGCTTCACAAGGCTGGGTCCTTCTTGCTAATTAGGGCTCAGCTGCAATATACCATTAGAGCTCTCTAATGGCCAACCTATCTAAAAGCAGCCCATCCAGCGATTATTCTACCATATTTTCTGACCACTCACTGCTATCTGGAATCATCTTTTTATGATCTCTCTCCCAGCAATAAAACACAAGTTCCACGAGAGAGGAAGTTTGTCTATCTTCGCTGCCGTATCCCCAGAGTGGAACAAAGCCTGGCACACAGTGGGCGTTCAGCCAACGTTTGTTGTATGGATAAAAAGACGCCGTGGAGCAGACACAGGGGCGCTCCTTTCAGATCCGCACTGCACAGGTCTCAGCCCCTTCCTCCTCTAGTTCCCCACAGATTTCCGACCCTCTGCCTCCCCACTCGCCCGCCCCCAGGCCTGGTCCCGCTCCCGGCGGGCGGCAGGCTGCTTTTACCGTCCGGTCGGAACTCAAACTCCAGGAACTCGTGGCCGAACTTGCCCTTGTGCCCCACGTAGTAACGCAGATAAAAGTCACTCTCCATGGCTCCCAAAAGACAACCGAGCCTGAACTTCCAACAGCCAGCCGCACTGCCGCGGTCTGCGCCCGACACTGACGTTTGCGGCGGCGCGCGGAAGTGACGTCAGACCACGCCGTCGCGTAATGGAGGGGTTCCTTCTCGCTAACCTATTCGCCCGGAAGTGGCAATAAGACTGCCACACCCCCTCACGCCTAGGAGGTAACGAACTTTGTTTAACCCGGAGGCGGGGCCGACCAGTTCCGCCTCTCCACCTGGACGCGGGAGCGAGGTTGAGGTTGGTACCCGCTGGGTTCTCTCCAGGCCTGAGGCCGAGAGCCAGCCGCCTGCCTACCTCTGGGCTTTGAACGCGGGGTCTAGTGGCTTCGCTTAAAGATCTCGGGCCGAACACCCCGAGCCTTGCGCCCGCCAGGCTCAACCTCAGTTCACAGGACCCCCCCCCCGACTTGTGTGAGTGGTACACCGCTCTTTACCGTCTCTGGACCTAGGTCATCTCGGCAGTAAAATAGGGTGAGATGACCCGACCTCCCCGGAGGATGCCGCGCACGATGTGTGTGCTTCAAGATGGCTTCCATTGACCTGAATGAACTGTTAAGAAAGCCCTCCTCAGTGACGCCTTCCCTGAATCCACAGTGGAGATTGCCGTTTCCCTGGAACTAGTTCACCCACACTTACCCATTTCGTCCTTTTCCACCTTTTATTTCTATCTTTCTGCCCCACTGATCTCTAGAATAGGTGCTGTGAGAAGTTATTTGATCTCCCACTCCCCAGACATCCCACTTACGGAGCAGTGATTCTCAGCCTGGCTGCACATTGGAATTACCTGGGGAGCCTCTAAAAATACTGATGCCAGGGCTCTACCCCAAGCCAATTAAAATCTCCAGCGCTGGAACTGGGCATTGGTACTCTTTGTAAAGCTCTCAGTTGAGTCAGAGTTGAGGACCACTGACCAAAGAGACTCTTTTCAGGGCAAAGTTGTCCTCTGTGAAGCCATTCTGGCTCTGGAAAAAATTTACAGTTGAGTAGGGCTAGAGCAATCAAGATCATAATTATTTAATAGGAGCCTGCTTTCACTTGTCTAAGTTCCAGACTTAGAGAGAATGAATGGTTCTAGAGACAGTGCTGAGATGACATCATTCTTGGGGCCTGGCAACTAGAACTGTATAAGATTCTGTAAGTCGGGACAGCAGTCTCTGATTCCTACCCCCAGTCTTTTTTTTTTTTTTTTTGAGACAGAGTTTTGCTCTTGTTGCCCAGGCTAGAGTGCAACGGCTGGTTCTCAGTTCACTGCAACCTCAACCTCCTGGGTTCAAGTGATTCTCCTGCCTTAGCCTCCCAAGTAGGTGGGATTACAGGCACGTGCCACCACATCCAGCTAATTTTTGTATTTTTAGTAGAGACAGGGTTTCACCATGTTGGCCAGGCTGGTCTCAAACTCCTGACCTCAGGTGATCCATCCGCCTCAGCCTTCCAAAGTGCTGGGATTACAGGCATGAGCCACTGCGCATGGCCCCCAGTCTTAACAATGAGTCCTTTTCTCCCTGAAAAAGCATTAGCAGCAGAGTGTAGAGTAGGTGTGGTGGGGGAAAAAAATCATTGGACACTGGTTAAAATAATCTTTTGTGTAACAATGACTCATTGTAACCAAAGGTGAACTGACTCAACTTTTTAGACTTCAGAGTTTCCTTCTCTTTAAAATGAGCATAAAAATGTACACCTAGCAGAACTGTTATAAGAAACAATGTCTCGGAAACTGTAAATTGCTATAAAACCATAAGACATTTTTATTACAAAACACTGCATATTGGTGGTAACAGGGGAACTGTATAAAAGAGAAGGGGGCTAGACACAGTGGCTCACACCTGTAATCCCAGCACTTTGGGAGGCTGAGGCAGAAGGATCACTTGAGCCCAGAAGTTTGAGACCAGCTTGGGTAAGATAGGGAGACTTTGTCTCTACAAAAAATTTAAAAATTAGGTAGGTGTGGTGGTGCACACCTGTAGTCCCAACTACTTGGGAGGTTGAGGTAGGAGGATAATTTGAGCCTGGGAGGCTAAGGCTGCAGCGAACCATGATCACACCACTACACTCCAGCCTGGGTGACGAAGCAAGACCCTATCTCAAAAAAAAAAAAAAAAAAAAAAAGAGAAAAGGGAACCACCAGGTATCAAGCACCTAATAAATGTCAGCTCCTACGCTGAATGGGATTACCTGTGCTTGTTTTTCGAATCATCACAACAATTTTGAGGTGGTAATTAGAGTTAAGTGTGTAGAGGGATTAAGCAATTGCTACAAGGTTATTTTCCAGGAGTAAAATTATAAAAATCATAAGTGAATCTGGGGATCTTCAGATGTGGCAAATAACAGAAGTGTTGAGAAATTTAAAGGACACACAACTCCAGTCAGGCTGTAAAGTAATCCAGGTTTCTGGATATGAGACGTGGTGTAACTGAAAGAGCATGGTCTGTGTGTGTCTGCTGTGCCTGTATTCAGCATCATTTATTGAGCATCCACTGAGTGTCATGTGCAGAGAGGATACAATGTTGAGCAAGACAGTTCTTTACAGAGCTTGCAGAGGAGGAAGTTAAGGAGCATACAAGCAATTACAATGTGAGGATAAGATTACCAATAAAGGAAGCACAGAGTACTATGGAAGCACATGAGGTGACTCCTAATACAGTGTAGGGTCCTTAGGGAAATGTTCCTGAAGGAAATGTTCCAGACGGAGGCCCAGAACTGTATGATTAGAATATAGAACAGTGAGTGATGAGGCTGGAGATGGGGCAGAAGCTGAATCATGAAGGGCTTTATAAACCATATTAAAAGAGTTTGGGCACATCCAAGAATACTGAATTTTAGTGCCAGCAAAGCAGTTGAAGGGCTTTAAACAGGAAAGTGGAAATAAGTGGTGGTGATACAGCTATGGCACTTTAGAAAGACACTTTGGCTGCAGTGTTGTGGGTTAGATTGGAAAATGAAAAGACTAGACGTATGACATACAGATAAGTAGTTAAAGTAATCTATTAGCTGGGCAGGATGGCATGCGCCTGTAGCCCCAGCTACTTGGGAGGCTGAGACAGGATAATTGCTTGAGCCCAAGAGGCGGAGGTTGCAGTGAGCTGAGATCATGCCATTGTACTCCAGCCTGGGCAACAGAGAAAGAGACCTTGTCAAACAAAAAAAAAAAAAAAAAGAAAAAAGAAAAAAAGAAGGAAAAAAACAAAAAAGGCAAGCAAAATGATTAGCCAGGCATTGTGGCATGTGCCTGTAGTCCCAGCTACTCAGGAGGCTGAGGCAGGAGGATTGCTTTAAGCCCAGGAGTTTAAGGTTGCAGTGAGCTATGATCCTACCACTGTACTCCAGCCTGGGTAACAGAGTGCGACCCTGTCTCTTAAAAAAAAAAAAAAAAAAAAGTAAAGGAGATAGAAAAGTGGATGGATTTGAAGTGGAATACCATAATTTGAAGGGTGGGCAAAGGAGACGAAGATGTGGCCAGAGAGATAGGAGAAAAACCACGAACATGGTATCATGGAAGCCAAAATAAGAGTATTTCAAGAAAAGAGTGGCTAACAGTGTTAACTACTGCTTCCAGGTCAAGAAAGATCAAGACTGAAAATGTTTACCAGATTTATAATCGAGGAGGTCCTGGATGACCTTGGCAAAAGCAACCCCAATGGCATGGGAATGAATGGTAGGGCAGAAGTATTGGGATGCGAGTAGGCAAAAATTGTTATGGAAGTACTGAGGTGAGTTATCTAACCTAGTCTTAGAGAGAAGGGAAGGCTTCCTGGAGGAGGCATTACCTAAGTGGAGTACTCAAGGACAAATAGGAGTTAGTCATATAGAGGCAGAGAAGGAAAATTTAGGCAGAGAATGCTACATTACAATTGATCTTAGGGGGCACTAAAAATAACCTTGTGACTTTAGGCAGTTACTTCACCCATTTTCTCATCTATAAAATGGGAGTGGATAGTATCGATAGTATTTACCTCACCAAATTGTTGACAAAGATTGAGATAATGTATGTAGAATACTGGTACACATTAGGGACTCAGTTCACTCCCCCTCATTAAAGTATTACAATGAAACAATACTTAAAGATTTTTTAAAAATGAATTTAATATCTCTCTAGAAACAGTGCACTGATTTTACAAATGTCCACATTTGGTTTTCAGTTTACCAAGATTATGTTAGTACAGCTAGTGAGATGCAGCACGCCATCTTCAGCCCCCTCGCCTCTGGAAGAGACACCAGACTGCAAAGGGCACCGCGTACAGAAGCTAATGGAACTTGAATGAAAAGACAAAAAGAGCAGAACTGGTTAGTGTGACACAACATTCTAACATGCCTGATTCTTACATCGAATATGGTAACTTGAGGGTTGGTGGGGGAAGACAAACAAGGAAAATCCACTTGGGAACAATTGGATGAAGTTTGCAAACCAGCACTTTACCCCCAAATTAACAACAGCTTGTATGGAAAAAAAAAATGCTATTTTAAAAGTATATGGTTTGGACAGGTATCTGTTTTCTCTTGCAGTTTTTGTAAAAAAGTATCAAAACCTTGGTTTTAAATATATATATATATATATACACACACACACACACACACAAGTGGCTTTTTAAAAATTACTTTTTATAGCACAAAGTGTTTGTAAATGCAGAGGGTTTCTGCTAATTCTTGACTGTGCACATGGTGCATAGCCTGAATGAACAGAGCTTCCTGATTTTTTTTAACTGAAAAATTGAAGCAGTAATTCTTTAACCTTCTAAATTTTCCATACCCTAAAAATACAGTGTGAGAAGACTGTTACTCTATCTTCATGCATTTCGGGAAAAGGAATTATTTACTCTGAAATTTTTAATGCTAACTCATTCATATTTTGTGAAATGATGAGTGTATGGCTGGAGTTTCGGGGGTAGGGTGGAGAGGCTTGCATTCCTGTGCCATTTCCCCATTCCCACCAACGCCTGACTGGACAGTGATTGGTATCCCCTCTCCAGACTCAATGTCTTCAAAATTTTCAGTTTTCTCTCTCACAGTTGAGAAAATCTAAGAGGCTCTCAACAACATGGCATTCTTCTGTGAAAATCCCACTGCCCTTGTATTAGTCTTCGTTGACCATATAAAAAAATCTTTGACTCAAATATGTGAAAAGCAGTCAGCATTTTCCTTTGGGCACTGGAAAGCTTGAGGCTGAATAATATCAGGTCTGCAAAGTGCTGGCAATGCATCCTAATGAATTTTCCTTGATGAATTTAGTGCCTTGTACACAATGATCAAGAAATGCTTCATTGAATCAGAAATTAATCTATTTTATAAAGTGCTTACATTGAACCTCTTTCCATACAGCCTCATTTCTTGACCCCTTGAGCCTTTTGTTCCTGTTAGAATGAACTGTGCAGTTCCTAAAGTCCCCATGCTGTTTCATACCTCTGTGTTTTAGCTCGGTGTGTCTCTGCCTGAAGCAGCTTGGAATCCCCTTCTTAATTTTAAGACTTAAAGTCACTTCTATGATGACCCTATTCCTCATCTTCTTAGGTAGAAAGACCCCTCTCTCCAGTGTGCCCTAACAGTGCTCTGAATAGAATCGATGCCTTTTTTGTTTCCACATATATCTTCCTCCACTGCTACTGTGAACTCTGTAAATTCAGAACATGTGTGACTGACCTTTACATCTGCAGTGCCAGGTGTGTAGTTGGTATCTAATGAGTGGTTTTAGTGAATGAATACACTGCAGTCATACTGAGATAACTGGAGGGATCAATAGGACTTACTGCCATACATTGAAATCCGATCTCATTCTCTTTTTGCCAGTTAATGGGTTACTTCAATCTGTTTTATAAATAATCCGTGCTATCAAAAGTAGATAAGTAGTTTTCATTTTCTCTGTTTCTAGAAGGCATTTCAGCTAGTGCCTTTGTAATTCCACTGGAGGAGAGGTAGACCATAGTATAGGTAGCAGATCTGATACAATGTTCAGGCAGCCCAAAATAGTCTTCCTGCAGATGGAAATGGAGGAAAAGCACTGGGACTGGCTTCTGATACATTTTCTGCCCTCTTGGCATTATCTCTGAGCTTCCTTCCAGCTCTATAGTCCAGTGACTCTGTGATCTATGATTGGCTGTAGATACCTATGCACAGGGGGCAAAAGGCAAAAGATATGTAACTACACCTCAAAATGAGGCTGAAAAGCCTCTGTGAATGGGGGAAGGTGGATCTGACTCCTCAGGTTTCATCTGTTTACTGCTGTCCAACAAGTGAGTATTTCACAATTTGTTTCTTGTAAAGGGTTGCTCCCATAGCTGCCTCTTTCAAACTGCAGTTATAGCATATGCAAGAAACATGGATGTCTCTGAGAAAGTTGTGAATTTCATCATCATTTTGAGATCTCAGGCTGTATGTCCAGACCCCATTCATTATTTTTTTCTGTGAATGCCAGGATCTGACCGAAAGTTTAGAAACTATGCCTTATCCACTGTTATCATTTAATTCCTTGGAAAATTCAGTTTCTTTGGAAGAAGGTTACAGAAAAAGTCACTTGTTTTGAGTAAATTTCCATGTTTTTCACTGTCATCATTTTTCTTCAGTCAAAAATAATTTTACTCTCCGTTCTTAAAAGAATGGTAATGTGAGTAAGCTCCATAGGAGTTGGCCACCTGTTCTTAAAATTCTGTTTGGTATTGGTCATTCTAGGTCAACTGCATTTACCCTCTCAATGAATATTTCAGGACTATCAACACATGCATGTCATGAGGAGATTGCTGGATTATGCAAAACACAGTGCCCAAGCTCCAGAATATAGTTATTTTCTTAGAGTTTAGGAGACCAAGAGTGATGCAGAGGAAGGTCCTAGGTACAGGATGCTAGAACTCCAGAATGTCTGACTGAAAATTCAAAGGGTATCAAGCTGGTGAGACATCCAACCTTCATTGAGTTGGGGGCATCTGGCAGGTAGGGATGGGAAGGCATTTGCTTAAGTGTGTCAAGTTCCAGGTATGATGAGATTAGATGCATCTCCTCTGCTCCTACTTAAGTCAAACACTTCCATGTTGCACCTTGTCCCTGGTTGTCTAATGGGAGTAAGTGGCAGAACAACAGAGTTAAGAAACTCAAACTCTTTCTCTTTGGATGGGAAAGCCAGTGGGGACTGAATCCTTCTGGGACTATAGGATTATGTTTCCAATGGGAGACCCCACAAATAGAAAAGAGCACTTCTCCCTTCCTCCTGCAAGGCCAGGAAAAGCAAAGAAGGTGTCTATAATGAAGAACATCTATACATATACCCAGAGTTTTTCCTTTTATTTACAAAGCAGTAAACCAAATTCCTGTGTGAACATAAATATCCAATATACTATAATATTGTGTATGCCATTTCCCCCTCAAATATGACTTCAGTTTTCGCCAGTTGTTCTGACTTAAGCCAAAAATTAGTTTCATCTATATGAACATATGATGGTAAGTAACCTATTTATTACTTTAAAATGTTTCCCCACATAAAGGAAATGGTAGAGAGTAAGGGGAAAAGAGAAATAAGAGATGTAATAAAACCTATTCCACCATCTTTATTCTCAACCACAGCATGTCCCAGATGTTCAGTGCCTGGGCCAGTCTCTATAGTAAACTTGGGCTGTTCTGGAAATGTCTCCACTTAGCTCTGTAAGGATGGCACCCTTCAGGGTGCTTCAGAGGAAACTTACTGAATTCAACCCAAGTGTCCTGAAAGAAATTGAAGAAGTTACTCAAAGAGCTGAACTTTAAAACAAGGAGTAACTGAGGGTGAGGCATATTCTATCTTGAGTTTCTGAGCACTCTGGTACCATGGAATGTCTCTACACTGACCTTTGCCAAAGCCAAGAAAGCCCCAGTAGGAGTCACAGCAGCCATGTGTGAGCTGAAAGGCTTTTCCTGACTTCCTGGGGTCGCAGGAATGGCCAGAGGTGAAAAGATTGCCTTTTTTACTACATAATTGCACAAACCATGGTATCTATTTTCTGAGCCAGATTTCCAAAGGCTTTTCTGAAAACTACAAGATATACCCCTTGTGGACTGTGTTAAAATAAATTTATCTTTATGTATTTGAACAGTAGCCATAGATGTGCCTCTTTTCTACAGATTTTTCTGTCACACACATACACATATAAACACACACATATACACACACAGAGTCTGCGTGGTGGGCCAAACATGCCAAAAATAAATACTCTCGCTTCTCTAAATTATTTATAGAACTCATCTGATTTTTAAAATATGTTAATAAATAATCTAAATGGGGGAGGGAGGTGAAGTTTTTTTTTTTTTTTTTTTTTTTTTTACTTATGTTGATGGATAGCCACAAAGCATAATCATCTTATTTACAAAAAACAAACCTCCCAAAACCTAAAAAAGTCCCCCCAGCAACCAAACATCTTCTGTAAATATATTTTTTAAATGATGAGTAAGGTACTGTGCCATTGGCCCCCATTTGGTTATGTGCATCATGTTAGTCAGCAGTAGCCATTCCACGAATTCCTCATGGGTAGTGCAACCAGTTAAAAAGTGTATAAAACATTATACATAGAAAAAGTCTCACATCCTTTGGATGTTTGCAGTTCATCATAACTTTGTGGTTACCTTTCCGCAACATAAATTTAAAAAAAATCACACACACACATACACTCACACAGACCCATATATAGAAACCCATTCATCCAGTCATACACCATCCAGAGTGTAGTGGGTGGGACTGAATTCCATGAGGCACGAAGTGGGTGATCCCATCCTCAGGGTAGTCCATCATCTTCAAGGCTTAATGCCACTCGCTGGGGAGACAAACCAAAGAATTCATCATTAGATCCATAAGAGTTACTATTTATTGAGCATTGACAAAGTACAGACTTATGTTACTTTAACAGGTATTAGCTCACATAATCTTCAAACTATCCCAAGAGACAAGATTTATTCTATTTATTTTACAGATGAGAAAACAAACTCAATGAGCTTAAGTAGGGTTTGTTCTGGATCACATAGCAAGTGGCTGAACCAAAATTTGATCCCAGGTCTGTATGAATCCAAAGCTGTAGATTTTTTCATCATTCTGTTTTGTATCTTTGTAAAGAAGAGTTGCACAGATCTAAATTTTCTCAGTCCTCCCTTATAGGATTTTAGGTTTGGTCAATTTCAGTGGGTTAGCTTTGGCAAATGTTAAATTTCAGGCTATGGGGTTACTTGTCTCTAGCATGCTAATCACATTCGGGAAGGTAATATACTGCATCTTCCCAACAGATTAAACAGAATTGGGAGGTAATGCAGGTTAATTAAATTCCATCCCTCTCTCCCTCACCTCTACTTTCTACTCATTAGGTAGATGCTAGACTCCTGTCTGCCAAAAATGGCTGACCATGAGATGGTGAGCCCACTAACCCCTGAGCCAGTCTACTCCATTGTGGACAACAGATTTAAATTCTTTTCTACATTAATGTGAAATTTGTTTGTTTATATCTTCTGACATTCCCTGATTCCATCTCTCAGACTCAGAGACAGTTCTACATAGGACAACCTTTGAAATTTACAGATGGTGTTTGAATTCCCTTCCCTTCATTCTGAGTGTTTTCTTCTCCAGGATAATATCTAACTTTCCCCATCTAGTCCTGATGTAATCTTGTTTGCCTCTTTTCCATTTCCCAGATACCCTCCTTTGGAAAGACCCTCCCCAGCTTCAGTATTTTTCTTATAGTTATGTGAATTTGGGCCAGCCACTTTACTTCTCTGAGACTTAGTTTTATCATCTATCAAATGGGAATAGTAATAGGACCTACCTCACAGGGTTGTTGAGGAATCAAATGAGATAATACAGGGAGAGTGTTTACTGTAGTACCTAACAACACATAGGGCCCAGAGTATCCTAGGTCAACATAACCAGCATAAAATAGAATCAGACCTAGTATCTCCCATCTCTGGACATTCTACATATGATAAAAAGTAACTCTACTGCCTTTCAAGTCATCTTTGGGTTATCTGTAGTTTTTTAATGAATGCAATGGCCATCCTCCACTAGTGTAGATAATTGAGACTACCTTATTCTAGTCCAGCCACCCTCCCACTCTCTCTAAGACAGATCTCTAGGCCAAAGATAGACCCCAGTAGTGATGGTACAGTTACCGGAGAAATGGACAGAGGAGAGACAGGTTGTTGAGAATATTGATTTCTAGAGCTTCAAGGCTATTTACCTCATGATATAAAGGACAGAGCATGGGCTTTTGTGTATATACAGACTGGAGTTTGAATTCTGGTTCTGCCACTTCCTGGCTATGACCTTAGGCAAGTTATTCAATTTCTATGAGTCTCAGTTTCCTCATCTGCAAAATGGGGCTAATAATATTGGCTTGATAAGGTTATTATGAAGATTAAATGAGATAATGTATGTAAAACACTGAGAACAGTATCTGACACACAGTAGGTGCTCAATAAATGTTGATTTCCTCATTCTACTACTCTATTTCTCTGCAACTGGCAGAAGCTTATTACTCGGTCCTTAGACTCATCAGGAGTAACTCCCCCTGAGTCATTTCTTTCTCTGGAAATAATGTCATTTGACATGTGCAGAGTGCTTTGTAAGTCACAAAGTGCTCTTACATGTGCTATCTCACTTGTACTTTATAAACTCAGGAGGCAGGTAGAATGCGGGTTATTATTCTCAGTTTACAAATAACAGTGAGCAGAAAGAAGTGACTGAGATCACAGGGCTGTGGAAGGATGGAACTGGGCATTTTCTTACTCCAAGTTCAGTGCTTCTTCCACTGTGCCCCCTCTGATCTTCAAAAATTGGTCAAGCAACTATTTTTTTTTGGACTGGCCGAGGTTAAGGATCCTCAAGGCCGTCTGCTAACCCTCCTCATTTGCTCCATCTCATTTCCCATGTCTCCCCTTCATGAACAATTTGCCTCAGCAGCAATTCTGTCTGCTCTGCCCCAAACTTGATCACTTTCTTCCACATGCCATTCATTGGTCTGTGACTAACCCATTTTTCTTCTTTGCTCCAACACCCAGCTTACAATTTGCAGCCTTCCCAAACCAGAAAACCTTCTAGGATTGGCTGCACCTGCCTTGGTTCATGCCCTCACTCACCAGCCCCTCAGACTTAGAGTGGCACTGCCCTACCTTGGACTTGACGACAGGCAGCTCGGAAAGAGGGTTCTTCGGGAGTTGGTGCAGCTGTGACCTTGGTTCCCCCGGCAAGACAAAAAGCTCCTTGAGGGCAGGGGCTGGGTCTTCCAGTTCTCTGGTCTCCCCAAGACAGGGCTCTGCCCACAGTGGGCGATCAAAGCTGCTGATTGCCTGACAGGGGGATGGCACTGTGGATGACCTCTGAGGTCACACTCAGCCCCCTGACTCTGCTGTATAACAGTGACACCTGTTATGCCACTTCGTGGTCCTCATTCCCCCAAAAAGCCATGCTGTGTTGTGCCTTTAAGCCTTTGCACATGCCTCTATCTGGAATGCCATTTCCCTCCTTCTCTCCCGGGAAAACTGCTATTAATCTTTCAAGGACATAGTCCATCTGTCACCTTCTCTGTGAGGCATTCCTTGCCTGATTCTCCAGACAGAATTAATAGCTCCCTTGTTGATGTTTCCATAGCATCTATTCAACAAATATTTGTTGGGAGTCAGCCATACTGTGCTAGACATCAGGAAAACAGATTAATCAGACAGTTCTGCCCTCAAGGATCTTAGGGTTTAGTGAGGAGACCACTCAGTAAAAGACAAGTGGACTACAGTGTGACAGGGGCTGTGAGGTAGAGAGGCCCAGAGGACTGTGGGAGAACAAAGCAAGCCAAGAATAGCTTTCTAGAAGAGGGGACTCCTAAGCTTCCACCACGGCACTCAGCACACAATTATACCACTGTATGTTAGTATCTCTAACTCCCTACCAACTTCTTGGGAGCAAGCACATTCCTTATTGACTTTTGAATACTTGATATCTAATGTGCTTGGCACATAACTGGCATACAGTATTGAAATGAATACATTTGAATTAAATGGCCACAGTTACCCTTCCAGGCCAAAGGTTCTGAAAATTTACTGAGCAGAAAGAGACATTTGGCTTTTTTACTGCCAGGAAAAGCCTCTAGGTACAAGATGGTCTTGATACCTTTTTACCTTAACCACCTGCCCCAGCATTTCTGTGTTCCCCAGGGCCTAGAACAGTGCCTGATACATGGTACATTCTCGATAAATGTTTCAGGAAGGGAGGAAGGAGGAAGGGAAGGAAGGAGGAAAGGAAGGAAAGAAGGAAAGAAAAAAGACAGGGAGGGAGGGAAGGACAGAAAGAAGGAAGGGAAGGAAGGAAGAACGGAAGGAAGGAATGGAGGGAAGAAAGGATGGGAAGGAAGAAAGGATGGGAGGAGAAGAAAGGATGGAAGGGAAGACAGTCAGAAGGTAGGAATTCTCCCAGTGAGAAATACTTACTGCAGGATAGACATGGCCAATCTGAGCAGTCCTCCCTATATGGAGCTCATCTTCATCTTCTTCTTCTGTTGTTTTCCTGTAGACTGGGTTGTCAAAATTCATGCTTTTGGTGTTCTTCCGCTTCCAGTTTCTCCAGATCAGGTATCCACTCATGCACAGCAGGGCTATCACCACTGGAGGAAGGACACAGGACACTGGACCTCCAGCAGGCTCCAGCCCACTGCTCAGACATCAGTGCAAGGCTTGTCACCACTCCACCTTTCCTGCCCCTTGCTCCTCAGGCTCTGTTTCTGCATGTTCTTTTTCTGCTGTTTGAAAGCCCATCTCTCATCCCTTCTTTCATTTATTAACTATTCATCCTTAAAGATCCTGCTCAAATGTGAAGTCTTCCCCAACTGTGCGCAGAGGCAGTTGCTCTCTCATGTGTGCTCCCAGATCACACACAGTATCTTACTTTATGTATCTGTACTCCCAACTAGATAGCTCTTTCAAGGCAGGGACTGTGTCCTTTTTTTTTTTTTTTTTAACTCTTTATGCCCAGTTCCTAGCACTGAGTAGGTGCCTAGTAACGTGCTGAATGAATGAGTGAATTTTACTGCACCTTTTCCCTAATGCTGCTGCTTCCCTATATTTCTCTAAGAAAACCATTCTCTCCCAAAACTGGGGGGTGGAGAGTGGGATGGGGCCAGGTACAGTGTTTATTTCCAAAGGTGAGGCTCCACCTGAAGAAGAACATCTCTAGAAGGAGACACAGAGGGCAACATAAGCTGTGATTTAGAATAAATGAATATGTTAATGATTAAAGGAGGAAGCTCTGTCCAACAGAGCTGGGTAAAAATGGAGCAAGTAGCTTCGTAAGGTGGTTAGCAGTCACTCAGTATCCCAGTGGAGGCTGAATGATCACCTATCTAGGATGGTATAGAAGGGGTTTCCGTTTTAGTAAGATTACAATAATTAATATGCACTAAAGACAGAAGCAAGGCAGTTACCACTGGTAATATTTATTGTCCTAGAGATCTAGCTATGCAGTAAGGCCAGAAAAAAATTTAAGAGTATAAATATGGGAGAAGAGGCCAGGTGCAGTGGCTCACACCTGTAATCCCAACACTTTGGGAGGCTGAGGCAGGCAGATTACTTGAGGCCAGGAGTTCGAGACAGGCCTGGCCAACATGGCGAAAACCCATTTCTACAAAAAAATATAAAGTAGCTGGGCATGGTGGTGGGCACCTGTAGTCCCAGCTACTCAGAAGGCTGAGGTGGGAGGATTACTTGAACCTAGGAGGTCGAGACTGCAGTGAGCCACAGTCGTGCCACTGCACTCCAGTCTGGGCAACAGAGGGAGACCTTGTCTCAAAATAAATAAATAAATAAATAAATAAATAAGAGAAAGGAGGAAACCAAACTCTCACTAACAGCTATATATATATATATATATATATATATATATATATATATTTTTTTTTTTTTTTTTTTTTTTTGAGACAGAGTCTCGCTCTGTCGCCCAGGCTGGGGTGCAGTGGCCAGATCTCAGCTCACTGCAAGCTGCGCCTCCCGGGTTCACGCCATTCTCCTGCCTCAGCCTCCGAGTAGCTGGGACTACAGGTGACCGCCACCTCGCCTGGCTAGTTTTTTGTATTTTTTAGTAGAGACGGGGTTTCACCGTGCACCATGTTAGCCAGGATGGTCTCGATCTCCTGACCTCGTGATCCACCCGTCTCAGCCTCCCCAAGTGCTGAGATTAAAGGCTTGAGCCACCGCGCCTGGCCAGCTATTTATATTTTTAGGAACTCTGAAGCTGGTGAAAAACTATCAGAAATAATTTTAGTTAATCAAGAATCAACATAAAAGATCATTACCTTCTTTTTTAATCAGCAAGAACCAATTAGAAAATGTAACGAAGGCCAGACATGGTGGCTTACACATGTAATACCAACATTTTGGGAGGCTGAGGCAGGAGGATTGCTTGAACCCAGGAGTTCAAGACCAGCCTGGGCAAGATGGTGAGTGAGCCCTGGTCTTTACAAAAAAAATAATTTAAAAAATTAGCCAGGTGTGGTGGTGCATGCCTGTAGTCCCAGCTACTCTAGTCCCAGCTACTCGGGATGCTGACGTGGGAGAATCCCTTGAGCCCAGGAGTTCAAGGATGCAGTGAACTGTGATTGCACCACTGCACTCCAGCCTGGGCAAGAGTGCAAGATCTTCTTGTCTCTTAAAAAAAAAAAAAAAAAGAGAAAGAACATGTAATGGAATAAAAATACATTCATAATAGCCCATCAAAAAGCTATAAAATATAAAATACCTAGGAAAACCTAAGAAGAAATATGCAAGTCCTATGTGATCTATAAAGTTCTGCTGAAGGACATAAAAGAAGACTGAAATAAATAGATATGCCACATTTCTGGCTGGGAAGCTTTAATATAATAAAAATGTATATTCTCCTCACATAAACTCATATAGCTAAAGCAATCTTGATAATTTCACCAAAATTTTTATAGAATTGATAAGATTATTCTGAAGTTCACTTAGAAGAGAAACTGAATAAAAATAACTGAGAAGATGTTGTGAGTATAACATATCATGAAGTTCTGCTAATAGTATGTAGGAATATATAAATCGGTGGAGGAAGATAAACTGCTTAGACACAAATCAAAGTATGTATGGGATGTAGTTTATAATAAAGATGACAGTGCAAGTCAGGAGAGAAGTATAGATTATTCAATGATGGTTTTGGGGAAACTAGACAGGTATATAGAGAAAAAACAAGTAAATTTCTACCTCATCCCATATTCTAAAATTTAAATTCCAAATAGGTTAATATCTAAATACTAAAAAAAGTTTAAAGTAGAAAAGAAAAACATCAGAAGATATTTTAATAATTTAGAGTGAGGCAGGCCTTCTTAAGCGAAATACAAAACCCAGAAATCTTAAAAGATTGACAGATCTGATACTTAAAAGTTTTATATTTATGCATGGCAAAAGATACCATAAACAAACTTTAAAACCAAATGTCAGACTGGAAGAAAATATTTGTAGCATGTATTTTAAAGGTTTAATATTCATCATGTATAAATATTTCTATAAATAAGAAAAAATAGCCAATAGAAAAATGAGAAAAGACTGTGAGTAGGTGGTTCATAACAGATAAAATATAAGTAAAGGGACTGATAAGCTTATGAAAAGATACTCTACCTCACAGGGACATGTCAGGGAAATAATACTCATCTTTCATTCCTCAGATTAGCAGAAATTAAAAATATTGATTATTTCAGAGTGAGTTATGTCAGCAAAACAGCATACATCTGCCTCTTTCTATAGGGCAAAGGATGGCAAGAAAGGGGTGCATTTATCTTTCTCCACTCCAGTCAAAATAATACTGGAATAATCATCTCACTATCATCTTTCCTGGTGAAGCCTTTCAAGGCCAATTCAAATGCCTTCTTCTCCAGAAGCGCCACTTTTACTCAGGAATTACCTTTCTTTCAACCATCCCTTCACAGGAGTATCATGCCACTGTTACATTGTTCCTCTGTATCTATATCCAAAATGCCCCTATTATAGCACATTATGACATGTATTAACATCTACCTTAAAGGACTTTATTTTTGCCTGATTAAACACTGAAAGCTCTTAAAGTCTTTATCTTTTTCTTCCCTGGATCCTTGGCACTTGGCACAGTGTCTCACACAGGGGAGAAGTTTTTAAAACATTTGCTGACTAACTCACCATACTGAAGATTCCCAGGATAAAAGGACAAAGTTCCTGTCCTTGAAGTACTCATAGCCAAGTAAGGGAGATAAAGCTCTGAATGGACAATCAGAATGCAAAGATACTGCTAAGAGATGAGACTGCTAAGAGAGGGGTGTACAGTATACTGTGTGGACTTCGGGGTGGAAGAGAATGAATCAGCCCCCATGATTCTCTGTGAGGGCTTAACCAAGTGTTATACTCTGGCCGTACTCATCTCCTTCTAGCTCTAAAACCACACGCCCTGACCCTTCCAGGCCATTTCCTACTCCTGGCTTTACTCATGCTGTCTTCACTGCTTGGACTGCTCTTGATCCTCCTTCACTTGACTGACCCAGCTCAAATGTCACTTCCGTTAGGAAACCTCCTCTGCCCTCTTCCCCTCTCCCTCAGCCCAAGCTAAGTGTATCCTCAGCACTGTCTCTGAAGTCAGTGCATGCAGCTTAACCTTAGGACCCACCAGGTCATAATGAACTTATCTGTGTTATGTGGGTCTCTCCAACAAGACATAAACTTTTGTAGGACAGAACCATGTCTTATTCATCTTTAACTGCCTTTCCTCCTGTTATCACAGAGTTTGGCACATAGTAGCTGCTTAATAAATACTTGTTGAAAACCAAACAGAAAGAAAACAAGACAGTGTGACCTATTAAAGGAATGGTAAGCAGCTGTATTCATTAATTCAACAAATCCTTGATTTCCTACCATGTGCCAGACATTGCTAGGAGCTGGGGAGAATGGTGAGCAAGATACCAGCCCTATTCCTAGGGATCATACAGTCACACTTCATGTGGCTGGAGTGTACAGTGTGAATCGAGGGGTGGGGAGATGGGGGATGCACTTGGAAGGTCACCTGGGGCCAGATCCTGAAGAGCCTTGTGTGCTAGGCTAAAAAACAAAATTAAATCAGGACTGGGAGGTGGGCAGGAAGGCTGCAAGGGCAGAACAAGTCAACAGGGCAGGCCAAGTTCTCTACCCTGCTAGCGCTTTTTCCTAGGCCTGAGCAGGGTCTCTCTTTTCAGTGACTGGGAGCCACACTCACCTATGGGCACAATGATCCCGATAACAGCGGCAGTGACTGTGGAGCCCATCTTACTGTCTTCATTCCCATCTGTAAAACACAAACATTTGCAGAATGATGCTCTGTCACTGTGTGTCCAAGCCCCTACTGGCCTCAAGTGGTAAGAACTATCCAACTGCTTCTCATCCTCATTCTAAAATGATGATCCTGGCTGTTGCCTAATAATTCAGTCTTTCCAGATCCTATCACAACTCCTGTGAGGCAAGCAGGACAGAGGTTATCTCCATTTTACAGGTGAGGAAACTGAGTCTTAACTGAGGGGTTTGGGGACTCACAGAAAAGTGGCAGAGCTGGGATTCGAACCCAGGACTCTTGCCCCAAGTCCCATAACCTTTCCACAGCATCATGGTGGTAGGAAGCTGGGGGCTGCACATGGTAAGATGAGCACTTAGGTCTTTATGTTGCTGACGGACTAGGTCATTTGCCTTTTTCCATCAGTATCTGTTGCTTTGCCAGTATTGTTTTTGGTGAGCTGTCTGGCCATCTGCATTATCAGATTATTTCTCATAAGTAATTGAAATGGGACATAGTATAGTGTAGAGGAATCAAGAGCACAGTCTTCTGTGTCAGACTTCTGGGTTCAAGTCCCAGCTCTACTACTCACTACCCATGTGACCTTGGGCAAATTATTATATATTATAAATACAGCACATGATATTATACTTTTATATCTTTCAAATGGTGATATTACCTACCTCCTAGGGATATGGTAAGGATTAAATGAAATAATTTATCTAAAATGAATATAAAATGCTTGGCACAACTTTGCCTAGTTCTAGGAGTGGGATAGGGGTTGTTGTAGGGTCTAAATTTTAAAAAGATATGTAAAAGCACATTTTAAACTGAAAACTGCTTGGAAAATTTACTGTCTTTTTGAAAAACTATCCCATGCCATCTTTCTCACTCTTACAACCATCTTCATTGTAACATTTGTGAAGCACTTTATAGTTCAGAAAGCATTTTTCCCTTAGATCCTCCTGACAGCTCCCTGTGGTGTGAAAAGGAGCTATCATCTACATTTGCTGCAGGTGAGGAGATGACTGGCCCTGGCAATGGCCCAAGGCCCATCCTCTCTCAGTGTGACTGTTTATCCATGTTACTCCAAGAGAATCTAACAGTTAAGGGGAGAAAAAAGCTGCACTGCTTGCTTCCAGAGCTAACTGTGGAAATGCTGCTGTCCTCCCCTGTCTGGTCCACAGCGAACACTGGACAGTGATATTAAAACCTAGAGCATGAGGAAGCCAGTGAGGAGAAGCTGGTGAGAGGCTCTGCCCTTGGATAAGAGGAACTGGAATTGACACATGCTCCATCTGCCTCTGCAAACTTCGGAGTAAGTGCTCCACTCCAAAAAGCCAGCTTCCGCTGGCAAAATAGCTCCAATTAGGAAGATGCTGCCAAGTAGCTTGGCTTCTGGGCTGTCCATGTAGGGGAAAAATTAAAAAGATAGTTTATCCTTTTAAACGAACTCCCTCTGGCAGGTGACTCAATTAAAAAGGTGTTTGCTGATTAATGAGATAGAACATTTCTAGCAGTGATAATTACTGCTCCCAATGATTTAATAAGTGGTGAACTTAATTATTTTCATCCCAGGTCTGGAAAGAGGTATGAGGAGACCATGGTTGTAGATATTACTATCTGGGGACCTGCTGGGAACTGAGATCAGAGCTTTCCAAACACAAGGGACACCTCCTCATATACACATCAGAACTTTGTGAAACAGACACACACACCCTCGCAGAGTCAGCAACGGCTGTGTGTGTGAGCACCTCCGGTTACACCGGTTACGCCTTTGTCTATCATGGCAATCTTGTGAAGCAGGTTGTGGAAGGGTGGTTATTTCCACTTTGTAAGAGAAGCAACTGAGGTTCACAGGGTCTCAGCTTCCTGCCAGATCCTCTGTAAGTTAGGGGCACCTAGGAGTCCTAAATCGCAGGTTGGTACTCTACCTCCCTCTCAGATAAGCAGTAACCTCCTCAAAGATATGCAGTATTCAGCTCTGGTAGGTTCTCTCTTATCACATACCCGCCATCCTGGCTTCCCTAGGAGCCCTCTCATGTCATGAAAGAATGCAGAACTCATTTCCTTACAGTGCTGGGAGTGGTTGCTGGTTGCAGGACTTAGGGTAGACAGGCTGATGCTGGGAGCCCTGGGGACACTAACTGAGCTTGGGACTGCAGCTGCCAGGTTTGGCGTCTCTGTGCTGTGGTTCTGGTCAGTGGATCTGTGGACGGTGGTCCCAGGGGCTCTTGTGGTGGCAGGTCCTGTCCTCGTCGTGGTAGAGGCTAGCGTCGTAGTTGAGGTAGATTGAGGTGCTGGAGGGGAAATACCATGGAGGTCACTTGGACAGATAATTTTGTTGCCTAAGTTATTGCCTCTGAGTTATACTTAGGAACTTATCTTCATGGTGTAGCTCAAATGCCACTTCTGTGAAGCCTTTCCTAATCTCCCCGGTGGGCTATGATCTTTTCTTTAGCTGAATGCTAAGCACTTCACTTTGATTCAATAAAGATGAGTCATTAAAACATTGCTGTGGAATTAGTTGTAAGACCAGCAATAAAAAGACTGCAGGGAGGGGAAATCAGATAAATCTAGAAGGATTTTACACTCATATTGTTATACCAATAGATTTAAAGTCTTATTCCACTTTAAACAATTGAACCTGTAAATTAGTAATAATGCAGTAGACTTAGGCTCAAATGAAAGGTCTTGGCTATACATCAAGGTTGGGACATGAATCTGTGTATGCAGTTGAAGTATTAACTAGTAGTCCCAATCATATTGCAAAAGGGCTTCTGTGTAGTGTTTGTTAAGTTCTAGGTGAGAAATAGGCAAGTACATAGTTATCTGCATGTATCCGAAGCCATGGAGATTAAGGGTTCTTAATTTGAGGCTTTTAAAGGGTTCCAGAAACTCCCTGAAATTGAATTTAAAATATTTTTATGTAAACATGCATTTTTTCCTTGGGAGTGAGAAAAAGCTTTGGAAGGATCCTGGGGGCATGAGCATTCAAGGAAGGTAAAAAAGAGAAACCCCAAAAAGGCAACAAGTAGCCAGGGAAGATGGAAGAAAACCAGCAGCATACTGTGTCCCAGAAGCCAAGGGAAGATTTCAGCAGGGTAAGGTCTGACACTGCCAGGGGCCATCCCTCCGGGAAGGTCTGCTTACCTCGGTAGCACCTCTTCATGTCTGGACCCAGCCACATTGTGTCAGGACAGGCACACGTGTACTTGGGAGAGTGGCTGGAGATCTGAGGAGCAGGAAGGCACAGGTACTCACAGCCTCCATTAGGCTGGACACTCAGCTTACAGGCATCTGCAGCTAATGGCAGAGAGGGAGACAGCTGGGGCACAGACAGGACATGCCAGGTATTCCTGCCTCCTGAGGATGAGGCCTCTTCCACCTGGCTTGCTCAAAAAGCTTGCCCTACTACTTTTTTTTCATATTTTTTTTCTTTTTCTTTCTTTTTTTTCCCCCAAAGCTTTTGGGGTACACGTTGTTTTTTGTTACATGGATGATTATATAGTGAATTCTGGGACTTTAGTGCACCTATAACCCAAGTGTAGTGTACATTGTACCTAATGTGTAGTTTTTTTCTTTTTTTAATGTCTAGCCCCCCTCCTACCTTCCCCCTTTTTAGTCTTAAAGTCCATTATATCACTCTGTATGCCCCGTGTATTCATAGCTTATTTCCTGCTTATAAATGAGAGCATATAGTTTTTGGTTTTCCACTCCTATCATATTTTACTTAGAATAATGGCCTCCAGCTCCATGTAGGTTGCTGCAAAATACATCATTTTGTTCCTTTTTATGGCTGAGTAGTATTCCAAGGTGTATATATGCCACATTTTCTTTATTCACTCATTAGTTGATGGACACTTAGGTTGGTTCTACATCTCTGCAATTGTGAAGCCCTTCTACTTTTAAAATGTTTTTTATTTTTTATTTTTTGAGACAGGGTCTCACTCTGTTGCCTAGGCTAAGTACAGCAGTGCAATCATAGCTCACTGCAGCCTCAAACTCCTGGGCTTAAGAAATCCTCCCACCTCAGCCTCCCCAGTAGCTGGAACTACAGATGCATGCCACCACACACCAGGGTAATTTTTGTAGTTTTTGTAGTGATAGAGTCTTGCCTTCTTGCCCAGGCTGGTCCCAAACTCCTGGACTCAAGTTATCCTCCCGCCTTGGCCTCCCAAAGTGCTAGAATTGCAGGTGTGAGCCACCATGCCCGGCCTCCCTACTACTTTTATTGGGTACTTTCCAGCACCATACCTAGTGTTTTATCCCCACACTCTCATTTAATCCTTGCAACAATTCTGAGAGGTGGGGACGTTACATCCCAGACTGACAGATAAAGACACCTAGGCTCAAAGAGAACAAACTCGTCAAAGCTATTCTCTAGGAATTTTTTTTTTTTTTTTTTTTTTTTTTTTTTTTTTTTAAAGATGGGGGTCTTGCTCTGTCACCCAGGCCAGAGTGCAGTAATGCAATCATAGCCCACTGCTGCCTGGAGCTCCTGGGCTCAAGGGATCCTTCTGCCTCAGCCTCTCAGTGTTGGGATTACAGGCAGGAGCCACCATGTCTAGACTAGAGGTAGAACTTAAATTGAGGTCTGCTGGGCTCCAAAGCCGATAAGCCCATGGTTTTTGTTTTTCCATGTGCCACATACTATGTCTCTCATTTAAATTTCTAGGTCTAGAATCAGGCACCAATCTTATCTCCTTACACTCCCTTGCTTTCCCACTTTCACCCTGGCAGCCAACACTTCAGTTAGTTAGAATTAGTATATCCTAGTGATAGAGGAGGGGACAACCTACTAGTAGGATTCCTAGATTCTATTCCCAACCAATAAGCTGACTTATTATATGGCCCTTGGATACATTAGCTTATACTACTGCAAAATGGCTCCAAATGGCAAGATAGATGCAATGTGTCATGGTGAAAGCAGCTTTGGAACCAGACAGACCTGGGTTTAGGTTTCAGTTCTGCCACCTGCTAACATTATTTTACCTCTCTGAGCTTCCATTTCCTCAACTGTTAGAAGAGTAATACCCACACTTTGTAGGATTGGCAAAAACAGGACATTTATGTATTAATTTATACCCAGCCTTATTTCACAAAGAACTTGAGGTAAAATGAGACAAAATATATGATGAAAAAGTACTCTACCAACAAGAGGGATTGTTGTTATTATTTCTGGGGTTGCTGAGTTGTGACCTGAATGTGAACACAGCCTGCAGGCAGGACACAGACAGGGGACCTGGGACCTAGGACCAGAGACAGCTCACCTCTTGGCTGCTTCAGCTCATGGAAGATGACAATGTCATGTGGATTATTGAGGTTCTCAGCCAGGATGGAGATTTCCAGGCCATTGAGCCGATTTGCACTGAAAATGGCCTCATTCTCCAGGTCTGTCCAGAACACCTTGTCCTGTGGGGTATAGATGCAGAGGATGGGAGGCCTGGGGTCTAAATCCATGACCTCAGTCTGAGGGGTTGGCCCCAAACCATAGTCACAAGAACTGCCCTGATATCTCCCCTGATCTGTCCTGTCCATGGATTCACGGTGGGGCTCTCAGTCTCTAATCTGTGATGGACCTCTCCTCGTTCCCTTCTATCTTAGAGGATTATTCGGTGATTCTGTGCTTTGAACTGACAGCCACAATATTACTCATTCATGCTGAACTAAGCCTGCTTGCTAGAGCCCAGCAGAAACCCCAGGTTAAATCTCTATAGCATTATCGTTACTGGGGCCTGGGACCAAGATTGGAAGGGATGTGTGAGCTATGAGGGTTATGTCCTGCTGGGCTTCCTGTAGCCTCTGGATATCCACACGAGTCCACATGGTTAGTCCATATAAGCCTAGATGTGCATCTGTCAGTAAATCCACATGTACAGGTACAACTGTGCATCCTCATACAAAGATCTAAACACATACCCAATGTTCATCCACACACAAAAAGCTACATTTGCCCCTAAATATGCAGTCTAAATACATCTTAGTATATGTATGTACACACATAGGCACCAGCACTTAGAGGAACGCACACCTTTATTCTGATGCATTTATATTTACCCATGCACATACACATACTTTACAAGTACATGCCATGTATATACACAAGCACATACACTTGTGCCCCAATACACCTGTCCTTTAAAGCAGGAGCTGGACTTAGAGGTGGAGCTTTGCCCACAACTTCAGAGCAGTGCTGAGTAACTTTGCTGCAAGCAAATCCTGCCAATACCCACCACAGATCATCATCCCCTTGCTTTCCCTCCCCTTGGTGGTGGAGTTAGTTTTGGGGAAGAGGTGAATGTGTGAGACCTTGGTTGGTTCTGGCTTCTTCATTTCCAGAGAAGAAAAGTCATTAGGATCAGGGCACAGGAGAGTCTTGGCTCCTCACTTTCCCGGGAGCTTCTTCAGACTAGGATAGTGTCTGATTCACTTCTGTGACCCCAGGGTCTGGCAGAGGTCAATAAAAGTGTGCAGAGCTGAACAGCATCTCTCAGGCCATTTCATCCAGTAAATGATTCTAAGGATAGGTATGTTCCTTCTTCCTTTCCTCCCTTTAGTGGGTACCTTTTGTATATGGGTTACAGTGCTGGGTGCTGAGGGCATAGAGAGGAAACATACATGCCTAGCAACTCACCTGTGAGAAGTGCTCTGAGAGAGGGGTCTTGGGAAGACAGCATGGGAAAGACTGCCAGGTGGAGAGTGGGCTGCAGAGCCTTTGTGTGCAGGCAGCTCACAGATTGTATACAAACAAATCAGTTGGTTTCCCTGTTCCTGTTTTCATTTGAACAAGTCTCAGGGACTCATCCTATTTGAACAAGTATTTTCTAGGCTTCAGCTTCCTAGTGGGCCCATGCCTCTCCTTACAGCACTCACCTCAAACACAGCTATCCCAAAAGGGTGGCTCAGGAAGTCAGTGGAGGAGATCAGCATCTTTCTGTTGCCTCCACTGAAGTCAATGCTGGACAGTTGGTGTAGCTTGGAGTCTACCCAGTACAAGCGTTGGCTCAGCAGATCTTGGGAAGGAAGCAGGATCAGGTCTTGAACCTGGGACCCCAATGTGGAGCTCTGTTCCTTTGTACCCCTCCCTGCCCACATTTCTAGGCCTCACACTGGGGCCAGCCTAGGGCAACCATCAGGAAGCAAAGTCACTGGCACCATGACAGGACCCAGAAACAAGACTCATGGAGTTCCAGACAGTGATCAGGACAAGGCACTAGAATAGGCCCCCAACCCATGAAAGGCAAGGCTCACCCAGGGTGATTCCGTTGGGCCATTCAATATTGTCTGACACTAGTGTTTGCCGGTCCACTCCGTTGAGCCCAGATTTCTCAATCTTGGCCTGGTTCCCCCAGTCAGACCAATACATGAACCTAAAAGACAAAATAACTCAATTTGGCTTCTTGTTGGGGACATGACTGGGGTAGTCTGAGTCACAAGAGCTCAATAACCCATTGAATAGTTGAGGGTTATGTTTAGTAGGGACTGAGAAGACCTCTAAAGTTCTTTTGAACCATCAGATCTTAGAATTAGCAGGCACTTTAGCCTTCACCTCATTTGAGAACTTGAGGAAAACTGTATTCTCTGAGATTGCGCCCAGACTCAGCTAATAGCCTGTGACCCCATCTCTCCCATTTCTGGCAGTGCTAACTGGAGCCTTAGGGTGTCACTGTGGGGAAGGCCCTAGTAAACCCTCTCTTTTCTGGTTTCAGAGGAGAAAGTGGATGAGCTTCCTAACTCAGGTAACCCTCCCTGCTTCTGTCTCCTCAGGCCTACTAGGGCAGGTAGCAGCCCACTGTTACTAATCCAAGGTAGTAAATTAGACCTTACCCACTCCTTTGTAAATAGTCCCTTTATTAACCCTCCTCCAATTATCTTGAGTATGCAGTGGGTTTCCTGCTGGGACCCTGACAGATCCACAATAGATTGGGGTTGGGCTGGGTGTAACTCTATGATGTGAGGGACAGGATGTGGCAGGTGCAACACAAGGTCTGCATGAGAACAGATAGAGAACAAGGTTGAAGAGAGGGTGAGAGGAGAGGCTCCATATCCATCAGAGTGCCTAGTTCTGTGCTGGGAGCACGTGACCTATGCTTAGTGAATGGCAGCTATCAGTCACTTCCCAAGGCCTCACATAACCTCCCATGTGGTACTCCCCTCACCAGCTGCCCTTGCTCGAAGAAGAGGGCTTTCTTATCCCTGTTTAACAAGGAAACAGCAGTAGGAGCAGATGTTGATTCTGGGAAACTTAACATGATACAACACTAAAAAAACCATCTCAAGATATCCCCACTGAGGGAGAGAGGGAGTCCTGTTCTGTTCAGAATCCCTAACTCCCAAAATTGGAGGCCACAGCAGGGCAGCCTTGGTGGTGAGGGCCCAGAGACCATAGGCAACAGGGGTGGGGATGGAGGTGGGCAGTCTGAAGCAGAACAGACCAGTGATCTTGGTCCTCAAATCTTGCTGGCTGTCCCACAGGGCAGGGAATAGACATGTTTTATGTAACTCCAGAGGCCAATGGAGGAAGTTGTAGGGAGATAGATTTGGGATTTTGAGGGGAAAAGACCCACTTTCTAATGGGCAGAGCTGCCCCACAGTGAAACAGGCCCTATGGGAGGTAATGAGCTACCTGTCTTTGGAAGTATGTGAGCAGCTGCCAGATGCCCACCTACAGCAGCCTGAGGAAAGGCTTCCTCCCCCAGGAGCTTCTATCAGGCCATCTCTAGAGCCCTGCTCTGCTCTGAGACACTCCAATTCTACGATATAATGAGTGGGTGGGAGAGTCCAGGGAGAGCTTTGGTGACCAATGCCCAGAGAACCTTGGTTGGGGATTAACAAGACTTTCTTCCCCATGGCCTGTGTCTGAGTGGGCCAGAGCTTTCTAGAGCCCTCAAGATAGCTCTTGTGACAGACACAAGAGGACTGAGCACCTATGGTGGGAGAATGGGAAGTTAAGTTGAGACACTCACCCTTGAAGGGGGTCAACAGCGATGGCCCGGGGTTCACTGAGGTTATGGCTGAAGAGAGTGCATCGGCGGCCACCATCAACTGTGGCCACTGAGATGGTCTTATTGCCCGAGTCGGTCCAGTAGATGTGCTTGTGGACCCAGTCCACCGCCAGGCCCTCTGGAGAGTGCAGCTGCTCGTCAATGAGGACCTCCTGCTCTTTGGGGTCACTGGCCTTGTCCATGTAGGCACTTAAGAGAAAACAGAGATGACCATGAGGCAGATATTCCACCCATGGGCCCATCTGGAGCTACCTGTGCACCCTTCCCCTCTGTCTCTTCCATCTGGGCCATGGCAATAGATTTTTAGAGGAATGTGGATAATTTCCACTCTACACATTCCCTGGGGTACCAGGCTAGGGGTACAGACTTACATGGGCCACAGTCTCTGGCTTTCTAAGGTGGGGCTGCCCCATAGCTCTGCCCATTAGAGTGAGCCAGATATAATACAATGTGATTATGGAAAGCATTAGAGGCTATGGCAGCAGAGGCATGGAGATTACCTCATCCCAGAGGGTGGGAGAAGGCTTTATAGTTGAGTCCTGAAGGACAAGTTCACCAAGAGCACAAATTCACTAGGACAGAAAGCCATTAGGGAAAAAGAAAGGCTTGTGCAAATGGCCAGAGGTGAGTCTGCTCTGGAACAGTGAGATACTCAGGGGAGCTACTTATGTGGGTGTCAGACTGCAAGCAGGTATAGGCAGGAACCCCATCCTGATGGGCTTTGAGTAGCATGCCAAGGAATAAGGTTTTATCCCCCGTGGTAACTGGACAGGCCAGAGGACATAGTCCAATAAGCATGTTAGTTCACTATGGCATCTATGGAGTGGGTGGGTTGGAAGGAGAGGGAATGAAGCAGGGAAACTGATTAGGAGGACGTTACAGCATCTGAGTGGGAGATTAAGAGAGTCTGAAGAATGACCGTGCCTGTGAGAATGGAGAGAAGGGCTAAGAATACAGTAGACACTAAGGAGGCAACATTAGCAGGACTTTCTTTCCTAAATGCTGTTTCCCCAAAGGTTTTCTTCTTCTTGCTCTCTCTCTGGGTGATTAGTTCCTTAGTGTCCACTGCCATCAATAACTAAGTCTCTAATCCCAACAGCTCTCTTACGATCCAGACTGCAAAGCCAACTAGCTCCCCTTGGATGTCCCATGGACACCTTGAACTCAATATATCCAAAACTGTTCATCCCCATTCCCCTCCCCTCGGCCAACCAGACGATCCAACCCCTGAGCCCTGATCCTCCTCCACTGCTTCACACATCAGAGAACAGCACCACCATTCATGAAACCTCCCAAGCCAAAAACCTGGAACTCCCAAAATTCACTCTGAAGGAGTAAATTTCCTCCTTCAGCCCCATATCTAGTCTGTCACCAAATCCTGCCTCTTTCAGTTACAACTCTTGGACAGGCATTGTTCTAGTTATGTTTTTGGGTGTGTGTGAACCGAGTGTCTGTGTTGCGGGGAGGCAGGAATCTAGTTGTCAGTGAGTGGCACTTGCTATATTTGCTTCCATCCACTCATCCACCCATCTATCCATCATTCTTTCATCAGTGACTCAGTGTCTACCCAGCCCCTGGTCATTGGCACTCCTGCCAAGTGGATGTCAGGACAAAGAAAGGACATGACTGCCTAAAGGGGTCCCAGACATGCAGGGAGGCAAGCTGCTGGCAGCTGAGAAAGTCCTAGGAGAGAACCTCCTCCAGTGTGTGAAGAGCTTTGCCAAGTCAGGTCCACTGACTGTGGCGTCAAAGACACAGTGAAACGCTGGCCTTGGGGTGATGCCATCCGGGAAGGCATGCCAGATCAGATGCCCAGGTGGGTTCAGAGGCCTCCTCTGTACTTTCTCATGATCATCACAAATGGATGTCCCTGTGTTGTGACTGGGATCCTCTGGGCAGGGACCAGCTCTAAGTCCCCAGGGTCCAGTACGCAGGGATGTGAGCTGTTTGGAAAGTCCGCCGCAAAGCCAGGATTTCTTCCTTTCTGCCCTGGCCAAACAGTTCCTGTGTCTTGTGCTTCCATATTAGGCCTCCAGAGGTCAGACAAATCCCAAGTGTTTGGGGCTTAAAGCTGCTAACCCAAGGGAGCCCTCAGCCTACTCTAGCCCCAGTAAATTCCCAGAAGTGCCATATCCACTGTGATCCTGCATCTCTTCCCAAGCCCCAACTCTGTCCTGAGGAACTCTAGAGGCAGAGGCCACTACTCCCCTCCTCATCTGTCACTACCCCTCACCCCCATTCTTCAGGCCTTGCTGCAGAGGATGTGGCCGCTCACCTATAGATCTTACGGTAGGAGAGGTCACACCAGTAGATGCGATTGGTGGCAACTTCCACATCTAGTGCCACGACATTCTTGAGCATGGGGATGAGGCGTGAATAGTTCCGCTTCACCAGGTCGATCCTCCGCACCTCATGCCGGTTGGTGAAGATTAGGGATGGGCTCTTGCCAGCTGCCATGCAGGGAGGTTGAAAGAGAAAGAATCAGTGCAAAAGGCAGGGAGCCTGGAGACCAAGACTCTGCCACTGGCTTGCTGGGTGACACACCCATTTTCCTTAAAATAGTAGTGACAATTCCTACTTTACAGGTTGCAGGAGCAGATGAAATAATGAGTACAGAAATCTGAAGATGCAGAGCACCATGCATAGCAGGAGGATTTTTCTTCTTTTTATTAGATACAAACTTCTCCAAAATATTTTATGGCTACCCATTTTCTCCTTAGGTCTGCACTGAAAGCCTTCCACAGTGTGACCCCAAGTTCCCTGTCCAGCCTCATTACTTGCCCTTCCAACATAGCTTGATTCCAGCTACCAGATACCATTACCTAGGCCATGGATGGGCTTCCTGCCTCAGGGCCTTTGCTCAGGTTGTCCCTTCCACCTACCATGTATTTCTTTCCAGCAACTACCACCTTCTCTGCTTGGGCTCTACTGCTGTGGTTCAAGAAGGAACTACCTGAGCAAGTAAGTGTCTTAGAATGATAACTAGGGGCTGGGCACAGTGGCTCACACCTGTAATCTCAGCACTTTGGGAGGCTGAGGCTGGCACATCGCTTGAGGCCAGGAGTTTGAGACTAGCCTGGGCAATATGGCAAAATCCCATCTCTTAAAAAAAAAAATTAGCTGGGCATGGTGGCACACACCTGTAGTCCCAGCTACTCAGGAAGCTGAAGTGGGAGAATCGTTTGAGCCCAGGAGGTCAAGGCTGCAGTGAGCCATGATTGTGCCACGCACTCCAGCCTGGGTGAGAGACCCTGTCTCAAAGGAAAAAAAAAGATAACTCAGGATAGAAAGTGTTGGGGACGTAGCAAGAGATGAGCTTCAGAGATTGGCAGGGGCCAGATCACAAAGGGTCCTGTGAGCTGGGTGAGTTTGTTCTCTAACCTGAGCCAATGGCAGAGATGGGACATATATGATATACAGCACAGATTATATATATGCAGTAGAGACAACATATAACTGCTCATATATACACAAAGCCTGTTTTTTTCTTAGATTTAGGGTTAGATTTTAAGATGATAAACAAGTGACCTAGACTTTCCTGGCTACTCCATATGGGAGGTCACTGTCCCACGGGCCTCTGAGGGCCTAGCACCAGCTCCCACCTGTTTCTAGATGTACTGGGTCACTCTCAGGCACCAACACTGTCTGAGGGGCTGCTCCTAGTAACGCCTGCCCCTCAAGCTCCTTGTGCCTCCTTCTCTTGTTTTCCAGCTGACACTTCTGCCAGCCACCAGTCCCTATCACTGTGCATCTTTGCCAAGCTAATGTGCTCCCTGGAGGATGGGACCAGCACAGAGTCATGTAGGGCCTGGGGCTGGTGTGTGACCTGTGTGTAGTGATGGAGACTAATTCAAAGCAGGGTGGGAGTGAGAGAGAATTGTGGTACAAATAGAGAGCATGGAGAATGGGCTGAAGGTGCAGGAAGGGGCAAGGATGAAAGCTGAGTTCCAGGCCAGCTCTGCCACTGACAAGCTGTGATTTCCCTCACACCAAAATGACAGCAATGACACTTCACCTCCCTGAAGGCAGGAGCCAGGTTAAAAGGGCATGTTGGAGTGATTTTAAATGATAGCTGTGACTGTGACAGGAACCCGTGTGTTTATGATTTGAGATTTTATGTAATTGCACTTGAAATATTCATGTGTGTATATTTTGTATATGAATGGGTAGTTGCGTGTTGTCTCCAGTGCATGTACATAATCTGTGTCATGTATTAAATGTGTTCTATATGGGGGCAAGAACAGGTTACATGCTATATGTGATATACTAATGTATGTGTTACATATTGTACAGTTCGGGTGGTTTACTTTTTGGGTTTATGGGCTACCTGTCACTATTATGGCTGCTGTATTGTTATAATTTATATGTTGTATATTATATTTAACTTGCATATAAACTGCAGACTCATATATCCAACTGCCTTCTCAATATCTCTATTTGGACACCTAACCAGTTTTCTTAAACTTAACATGTCCAAAACAGCCTAAGATTACTCCAAACCTGCTTCCCTCAGTGTCTTTCCCAAGCCTATACGTAGCAATCTTATTGTTTCAGTTGCTCTAACACTTTTTTTTCCAGATTCCACATTCAATTCATAAGCAAATTCTGTTGGCTGGCCTTTGCACTATATCTGCAGTCTGTCCACTTCTCATTATTCCCATAGTAATAATGTGGGAATAAGGGTTCAGCCACCATCACCTCGCTTCTGGATTATTGCAATGACCTCTTAAGTGGTTTCCCTGCCTCCTCCCTTGTCCTCTACAGTCTGTTCTCAACACTGCAGTCAGAAGGACCTTCTTAAAATGTCACGCCATGTCCCTTCCCTACTCCGAGCCCTCAATGGCTTCCCCCTAGTTGGAGTGAAATCCAGAGTTGGCTCTTACGATGGTCTAGAAGGCCCTTTGGGCTGCCCCAAGCTACCTCTCTGGCTTCATCTCTTCCTAGTTTCCTTGTTCCAACTGTACCAGCTTCCTTGCTATTCCTTGAACATATTAGGCATGCTCCTGCATTAGGGCTTTTGCAGTTTCTGTCTCTTCAGCCTGAAATGCTTGTTCCTACAGATAACTGCATGGTAGCTCACTGTCTCAACTCCCTCACTCCCCACTTTTTTTTTTTTTAGAAAAGGTCTCACTCTGTCACCCAGGCTGGAGTGCAGTGGCATCATAACTCACTGCAACCTCAAACTCCTGGGCTCAAGAGATCTTCCTGCCTCAGCCTCCTGAGTAGCTTGGGACTATAGGTGCATGGTACTATACCTGGCTAATGTTTAAATTTTTTTAAGATATGGGGTCTTGCTACATTGCCCAGTATTGAACTCCTGGCCTCAAGTGATCTTCCTGCCTAGGCCTCCCAAAGTGTTGGGATTACAAGCGTGAGCCACCACACCTGCCCCCCTTCATCTTCTTTACTCAAATACTTTCTCAGTGAGGGCTTCCCTGACCATTCCATTTAAAACTAGAACCCCCTGCTCACCTGGACTTCCCTAGTCCCATTCTCTACTTTGTATTTCTCCTTAGCCCTTATCGCCATCTGCCATGCACTATATTTTATTTATTTACCTGATTCCTAGCCTGGCTCACCCATTAGAATATAAGTCCCTTGAGGGCAGACAGGGATTTGCATCCATTTTGTTTACTGCTGAACTCCCAGTGTCTACTACAATGTTAGCTGTTCACTATAAAAAACTGAATACAATGAATTAATTTTGCTGGCTGAATTGATCAATGTGTAGGTCTGCCCAGGTCGTGCTCTTTGTATAGACTCCTTATGCTGTGTGTGTAGTCTCTGTGTGGTTCAATTTTGTGTCTATATATTCTGCTGTATGAGTGTCATCTCTGTGGGCTGTATTAGGTGGCTCTATACAGTGTCTGTGTGGGTGTTAGTGTGCAGTGCATTGTGTGTGTGATGTATATGTACACTTCTGAGCACTGTACGTGCAACTGTTAGAGTAGGCAGACAGCTGGACATGAGTAGAAGGGGGAGTCCCTGAGAAAAGGGAAGCCTAGAAAATCTCACACCTAGAGACCACCCAAAACATGCATGCTAGATATGAGCAGAGAGGAGGGGAAATACCTGTGCAGAAAGGAACGCCCTTTAAGATGCCCAGTAACTGCTCACTCTGCAGTTCACCCATCAGAATGTAGCTAGCCATATGCTGAGGAGGAAGGGGAGGGCAAAGGGGAAATTCCTAAGAAATATGCAGGCCTAATAAGATTTGACTGCTATACAACCTTCCTGGGGTGGTGGTAATGAGTGATGCCGCCATTAGGTACTATTTGTGCCCAGAGCTGGGCATGCACACAAGCTAATTGTAAGGGAGGTCCCACAAGCCTGGGTGGAAACTAGGTGAGGAACAGGCAGGGACTGTAAGCAAGAATGGGAAAACTAGACAAAGAAAAAGGCAGAGATTTAGGACAGAGACAGGAACTTCAAGAAAAAGACCCAATGCAGAACTCTCAGGGCTGCCGCCGGTTCATTCTCTTTCAGCAGCCTGCCCTGCTCTGCCTCACCTTTCAGAGTGCACTGTCCCTTTAAAGAAACACGGCTATTGCTGCTGTTCCCAGTTGGGTCAGCCCGCTCCTGTCTTGGACTGTAGTCTTATCTCCTTAATAAACCTTTGGCTTATGTTACTAATTGTCTCTTGGCTGAATTCTTTCTCCCAAGCTAGACAAGGGACAGAAGATTCCTGTGCTTCTCAGTAACACAAACTGCCTTCTTGTGTGTGCGCACATGTACACATCCACTCCTCACATGTGGAAGCATGCTGCTTCCTATATCCCTTTCAGAGCTGCCCCTCTGCCCTTGGGGTGTCCTTACCAGCAGCCTTGCAGTTCTTGGTTAGCAGGTCCATCTCGTAGCCAGGGTAGCACTCGCACTTAAAATAGCCCTTGTAATTGACACAGATCTGGCTGCAGGCATCTGGGTCCTTGCATTCATCAATGTCTGTGGGGAGGAGCAGGGGTCAGAACTGGCAGGAGGATCTGCTTCTGCTTGGGGGTGTGGGAGAAGGTCTCACCGCCACAGGTCTTCTGGTCCAGGAGCTGGAAGCCTGCTGGGCACGTGCATTCAAAGCCAATCTTGAGGTCAGTGCAGATGTGTGAGCAGCCGCCATTGTTGTGCAGACACTCGTTTAGCCCTGGGGAGGGACATGGACTCCTGAAGGTCCAGGAGCCCAGGAGGAGTGGGGGCAGGGAAGGCGTGGGACCTAGAGCAGAAGCAGAGCCTCGGGCAGTGGGACTCCCACAGAGGCAGGAGGGCTCCACAACCTCACTGAGCCTCAGCCTCATCTACCAGGTGTTCTGGGCAGGAGGTGGCACAGAGAGGGCAGGTCCCTACTCAAGGCCAGACACAGAGACAGGGTAGAGTGGAACCAGAACTCAGGTCCCCGGCCTCCCAGCTGGGGCTCTGTCCACCACCAAGCTGGAGGCAGCTAGGCCTTCCCCAGTGGCCCAAGGTCTTTCCTTTCACAAACATGTTTCTTGCAGTGCCTCCTTCCTTGTGACCTCAGAGTTGAAGGGGCCTGTATGTGTCACATCCAACCCTCAGGATACCCTAAGAATCCCTTCCAAAATGCTCCACTTAAATATCTCCAACCTCAGGAAGCCCACTTCCCTCCTGAGGCAGCCGGCTCCACTGTGGACCAGCACTGCCTGCTGAGGCTTCTGCTTCTGCTCCCAGCTCTGCTGTGTGGGGTTAGCCAGGGTGCACAGGCTTCCTCAGAGCCTCCTTAAAGCACTGATATCTGGTCTCCTGCCATCTGGGTGCCTTTCTCTGGACTCACTCCATCTGTCGATGTCCCTCTCTGGACAGGGCCCAGAGCTAGTTTGCCACCCAGAAGGAACCTGAACAACACAGAATGCCCCCTAATGTGCTTGTGGTTATTTAAGACTCCTGGGCCTTTTTTTTTTTTTACATGGAGCCATTGCTAAATCAATTCTCTCCTTTCATGAACTAATATGATGGGATTTTTCAACTCCTCTCCTCTCAGCACCTGTCCCTGTTCCTCCATCTTGTCATGGGCCTGGTCCCAGGATTACCACCTGCTCCAAGAGGTGAAGGGATGCCCGGAGATCATCTGTTCTGGCTCCCCATCCTCCACTCCCTCACTACCTTCTGTCAGGGTCTTAGGGGAGGTCAGGGAGTCCAGGACCAATGCTCTCACAGCATCTCCTGAGCTTTAGAGTCACAGAAGGTTAATTCCACAAGCCAAGGGGAGGTGCCGCACCCCTCTGCCCCCCAGGCTCATGCACTGCCACTCCAGCCAAGCCAAGCAGTGCTGAGCTGAGCCAGCCATGGCCATGCATGTAGCTGGTCTGAGCTGCCCACCCCAGGCCATGCACAGCTATGGGGTGCCCCCACTTCCAGCCTGAGCCATGCTTAGGGAATAACCCCTTTACCCCTGGGCCTCCTCCTGTTTCCCAGGAATGTTGGCGGAACTGAAAGAACAAGACCACAGCAACCCCATGACTGGGAGACCCACGGATGACTCAGCCAGACCCAGCCCTGGGAAGCCCCAGACCTTTGGAGGTGGGCTGAGCCATGGCAGCTCCCACCTCCAGGAATTTTTCAGTCGCTCGGAGCCCTCCCTGACCTCTCCTTTCCTGTGTTATTCCCTGAGCACCATCCATTCATCTGTCCTCCCACTCACCCACTGCCCCCATCATGCATCCACTCGCCTCCTTCCTCTCCTTTTGCAGGTAGCAGCAACCCAACAATTCTATTTACTGAGCACTTGATGAAGTGGCATGTGTAGGTGGGATGGCCCTGAAAGGGGAAAGGGGAAAGGGGAAAGGAGAGAGCTCAAAGTGACTGGCTTCTGATGAAGGAAGGCACAGAGTTCTCCAGGGCTCAGGTAGGTGAGGGGAAGAGAAAGGAGAGCAGGTCTGCCCCTGTAGCCTTTACCCAAATGTCTGCAGGGAAGTCTCCAGTCCTTCTTCATTCTACCTAGCCTGGGTGTGATTCCGCTGGGGAGCCAGGAGAGGAGGGGGATGAGGTAGAGTGGTGCAGAGGGGCCAGAGTAGTATTTGCAGCTTCCTTCCATGGAAGGAAGAAGTGGTGTCACTGCACACACCTACATGCACACACCTGCATGCACACAACTACATGCACACATACTAGCTTATGTGCAGAGCACAGACAGTCCCATGGACTCCATAAATACATTCACACATACTTGGGGTCACACATATAGATGCATGAATGCAGTTCCCCTGCTTTACTCAGAGAAGAAGACATGGATACAGACACCGGCCTCTCACCAACACAGAGACAGAGGCCACACGCAGACACAAGCTCGTGTGTACATACTCCTCTTTGGTGTGTCATGCAAATTACGGGAGAGAAGAGAGGGTTTAGTAGGATAGTAGTCCCTGGCTACTCCAAGTCTGGGTGTGGGGGGAGCTAGGCTTAGTAGCTCTGGCTTCCCTGTCTCTTTTTCCACAAGTTTCTTCTTCTGGGACTTCTCTTGGCAGGGCCTGGAGGCAGAGGGAGTATCTGCCTCCTGCCAGCTCAGGTAGAAGCTGAGTCACTTTCATTCAGCTACTCTTCCTTTCACAATCAGTTTTTTAATCTTCAAAAGGGGGAGGAAATATGATTTTCCTGGGAAGCTCCAGAGGATGAACCTCCTCTAAGCGCCCAGGAGGGAGGTGCTGAGGAAACAGTCTGCCAGGAGGCAGGAGAGGGAGGGACTGACCTAGGCTCTGTCCTCCCAGGGCTTCTCTGTCAAATCTCCCTCAAGCCCTGACCTGGGAACAGTTAAAAAAAAAAAAAAAAAAAAGACTCATGAACCTTCCTGGAGTCCACACTGGGTTTCCAGCATGTTCTCTGGGAGGCCCACCCTACCTAGAGCCTGGAGCCTCTGTTCTTTCTAGCCTGAAACCCACCCTGACAGCTGTAGCCGACATCAGGGCAGCCGCTTCCATCCAGGTCTCCCTTTAGTCTGGCCTACAAGTCTGGTCTCTCCATCAGGTCTGAACTCCTCAGGACTTAGGATGATGCCAGCTCCTGCTGCAAGGCCTGCCCTACTCCCACGCAGGTATGGCCCGAGCAGTGGCCCTGGGATATGCTTCAACTGGCTGCCTGCCTGCTGTGCCCACCTCTTCCTCTGCTGGGTCTTCTGCAAGCGGCTAGAAGACCTCAGAGCCCAGGGCCCTGGCTAGGTCAGCAGGGCAGGAACACCGAGGAACAGAGAAAGTTCCAGAAGGTCTCAGAGGTCTGAACGGGGAAGGAATGAGGAGAGGCCAAGTTTGTGAGAGAAAACGTAATTTTTTAGTACCTGGGATGGACAAGCTCTTAGCACTTTGTAGAGATGTAGACCAGAGGCCTGGGGATGAAAAGCCCCATGTGAAGCCATAGGACAGCACATGAGTCCAAAGAGAGGGTCAGAGCAGAAATTGTCAGGGCAGGGGGCACTGGAGGGCCTCGAGCCCAGATACCAGGAGAGGGATGGCAGGAGACTGAGTCCAGCCAGTGGGCGTAGACAGGCACTACACCACACTTTCAGAAGCTCATCCGACCAATCCCGGCAGTCCCTCTGCACATCACACACTTTCCTGCCGTCCATGCGCTCGCCACTCTTACACTGAAATCTGCGGGGACCCTCACAAGGTGACTCTGTTGGGCTGGACAAGAGAGTGGACAGTGCCTGTGAGACTTTGGACAAGAAGGGCTGGGCTGGGCTGGGGCCCACAGGAGGCAAGTAGAGCTCCAGTTCTAACCCCTCACAGGTCTCTGGAGGGTGGCCCAGGATAGACAGGTAAATCCAGGACCTGAGGAAGCTCTGCTCACAGGACAGGATCCCAGGGATGATTAGGAGGCTAAGCCTCATGTAGCTGGGCAGGGCTGTGGGGATCTGCGTCTCATCTTGCAGAACTCAGGTCTTGGGAGGGACCAGGCAGCAGCTCTAGAGAGACCTTAGAGGCTGGATTGACCATCTCCTGGGGGGACCTTTGCCCCATGGACCCCAGAGAGGGGAAGTTGCCACACTGCCCAACCTGTTATCCATTCCCCCAGATGACTAGTGAAGGAGGGTCCCTGCTCCTGCAGAGGGCAGGTGGGGGCCAGAAGAACCATCTGAGAATTAAAGGGGGTCCCTGGGGAGCAAGACTCAGCCTCTGCTCAGCCTGGGAACTAGTGAGGGAAGCCACTCAGCAGCTGGGACCTGGACAAGTGGTGGGGGCTGGACTTCCCAAATGCCCTGTCATGTAGCCCTAGGCGTCTTTCAGCTTTGACAAAGTCCTTACAAATCCAATTCTGGTGCCACTAGGACCCCATGGGAAGGGAGCCAGGTGATTTAGGGGCAAGTGGTGCTTTGGGGGAAAATGCTTCTTGGAGACCAAGGGAAAACTCCTTCCAACTCTGCTCTCTGGAGAGTCACCAGAGCCCAGGGCATCCTCACAGAAGATGTGTTCTGTGCCCTGACCACACGCACCCTGTAGGCAGCCAGCTTCATCACTCCCATCCGGACAGTCCTGCTCCTGGTTGCAGCGCTTGATTGCAAGGACACATGTCCCATCCCCACACTGGAACTCGTTCCCATGGCAGGTGCCCAGTGCTGCCAGGAGAGGGCAAAGGGAGAGGATCAGAGTCAGTGTGGTGCTAAGACAGTTTCCCCACCACCCCCATCCCCATGCCATAGCCACCCCTGGCAAAAACCGAACCAGTGGCTGAACTTAGGAGTCCTCAAAGGACACCCGGCCAAGGCACCTCAGTGTACAGATGGGGAGACTGAAGCTCAGAGAGGGGGAAGGCCTTGCCCAGGGTCACACAGCACTCTGGCTGGCAGATTCAGGACTAAACCCAGGTCTCTTGTTTCCCTGTCCCTGCCTCTCTCCAGGGCCACTCCTCAGAACAGACACACGACCTTCATTTGAGTCTTGGTGCTCATTACTTAATGACATCATCCATTTGGCAAACCTTCCTGTGCCAGGTGCTGTGCTGGGAGGGGTGGAAGTGGGGGTGGGAGCCCAGAGACTCCTGAGAGCCGCCTCATCCTCTAGGAGCTCAGGGTGCAGAGCGGGGCTGAGGAATGCTCAGATGGGGACATAAGTGTGAGATGAGCTGTAAGAGAAGGCTGCTGGAGACCTGCCCGGCAGAGGGACCCAGCCCAGCTGGGAAGGTCAGATGAGTCTAGGCCAGGCCTTGAGGAATGAGCAGGCCTAGCAGGTAAAGAGATGGGAGGAGCTCCTGAGCCTGCCAGGTTTCTGGGTAGAGGGGTTGGGGGATGGGAGTGGGAAGTACAAGTGGGAGGAGGGCTCACAGCACGGACACAGGTACCAGTGGAGGCTTCTGGAGTTAAACCTGAGCTCCGCAGCCCGGCAGTTGCATGAACTCAAACAAGTCACTTCACTTCTCCCAGCCTCGGTCTCCTCTGTAGTAAACCCAGGTAATGTATTCAGGTAAGGCAATGAAAGGAAGCCTGCACCTGGCGGATCGGGATCGGGTAGCGGATCCGCAATCCCTGGGCGGGGCTGGGCGGTATGGAGGGGGCTTACGGCAGTCGGCCTCGTCGGATTTGTCTTTGCAGTCGCGGTCGCCGTCGCAGCGCCAGCCCAGGTGCACGCACTCGCCGCTGCGGCAGGCGAACTGGGCGGCGGTGGCACAGGCGGCGGGCGCAGACGTGGCCCCGGGGCCCGGGCGGCCGCAGAGCTCGGCTGCCTCGTCCGAGCGGTCCTCGCAGTCAAACTGGCGGTCGCAGACCCAGCGCTCCGGGATGCAGGCGCCGCCGCCATCGCGGCCGCAGCGGAACTCGCGGGGCCCGCAGGCCGGGTCTGCACAGCCGCGCTCATCGCTGCCATCACCGCAGTCGTCGTCGCCGTCGCACACGAACACGGCGGCCAGGCACGAGCGGTTGCCGCACTGGAACTCGTGCGGGGCGCACACTGCGCGGGACAGAGAGCAGGTCGGCCCGCCGACCCCCTCCCCGGCTGACCTGGGGCCCCGCTGGTCCGGCTACAGGGGTTCCGACCCTCACCCGGGGGCCAGATCAAGTCCCTTTTGGGGGCTGAATGGTGGACGTACAGTTAGGCACAGCGAAGGCGGGCTTCCAACACGGACATGCTAGGTGACAGGCAACACACCTGCCCTTCGTGAGCCCCCCAGGCCTCACTGGGTAAATGAGCATGAGCATGGTGGAACTAGGAGGGGCATTCTGAAACCTTACAGCACTGCTTGTCTTGAAGGACCTTGTGATGGGCCCAGGACATGATCTGTTAAATGACACTGACCCTTCCCGGGGACCAGGGTCTGGGGTTGGCTCTTCATAGCATAGCGATGCATAGCATAACCTGCACTGTTCCACCTGAGTCCCCTGGCCTGGTATCCAAGGCGTCTCTTGGGTCAGTACTGTGGCTCCATCACCTCACTCCTGAATGTTCACAGCTCCGGCCATGCTAGACCATTTGCTGGGCCCAGTGCATAGGCTCCCACCTCCAAGTCTTTGCTCAAGTTGCTCCATCTACTGGGAACCTACTTCTTGCCCACCACTGTCTCTACATTTTGCAATGATGAGTTCTTATCTTCCAAGGGCCCAAATTCCACCTCTTCCGTGACACTCTGGTGTTTCCCTGCTTGGGAAATCTCTGCCTCTGCCCTCGTTTCTGAGCCCCTCAGTCGCGCAGGCATCTGAGTTTCATGTCCTTTTCCATCTGCCCCATGAATCCACACTGCCTAAGGGTGTCCCTCCTTTGTCCTAAGGGCCTGGTACAGAGCTCCCTGCAGTGAGTGGGTGTGGAGTGGATGGAACTGGTCTTGCCCAGGTATGAGGTGTAATTATGGGATGTGCAGTAAATAAGCCTCATAGCTCTGCCTGGGGCTCTGGGCTTCTCTCTGATAAGCTAGTCTGAGCTCAGCGGCCGGGATGAACTTAGAGACCAGCCAGCCCTATTGCCAGATGGGGAAACTGAGGCCCAGAGAGAGGAGCAGCTTGCCCAGGGTCACACAGTCCATGACAACAAGAGAACCAGAACTCAGGTTTGGGGCTTTTCTTTCCTACTCTGTCTCCTCCTTTTGGCTTTTCTGGTTTTCTCCTCCCTTCCTGGAGTTTTTCCAGCAGTTTTTCAGGGCAGTGACCTCCTCACTTCCCTCCCTCCTGTGTGTTCACACACAGGCCAAGACATGGCCCTGGGGGGCCCTGGTGGGGCATGGCTGTGGCCAAAGGTGATGTGGTGGTGGCAGCACCAGATCTTTCCACGTGGGGGCGCCCAGAGTCTGTGTTTTCATTTTCTGATGGAAAAATGTGAATTTTCATTGTTACTGAAGATAAAGAGTGATGTCTTCAGTTTCACCAGGTAGGTAGCTCGTGTCATGCATTTCTGACAGCTCTACCAAGTGTCTGACAGTTGTGTTTTTTTTCCCCTCCGGGACTTTTGAGACACTGTGGCATTAGTGGAAAAAGCACATGCTGCTAGTGCCACTGCCCCTCAAGATTACACTGACACCTAGATGAGCTCCCTTCCTGCCTGTCCCCTCCCAGCTTGTGCATGTGCAGGGAGGGCGGACTCACTGCTTTCTGGGAGTTCCAATGGGAAGTGCTTTTTTTTTTTAAATTTTCTTTTTTGAGACGGAGTCTCGCTCTGTCACCTAGGCTGGAGTGCAGTGGTACGCTCTCAGCTCACTGCAACCCCGCCTCCTGGGTTCAAGTGATTCTCCTGCCTCAGCCTCCCGAGTAGCTGTTACTACAGGCACGTGCCACCATGCTCAGCTAAATTCTTTTTCTGTATTTTTAGTAGAGGTAGAGTTTCACCCTGTTAGCCAGGATAGTCTCAATCTCCTGACCTCATGATCCACCTGCCTCGGCCTCCCAAAGTGCTGGAATTACAGGCGTGAGCCACCACGCCCAGCCCTAATTTTTAATTTTACTTGAAGATTTTGATAGCAAGGAAGTGCTCCTTCATACTGAGTTTTCTCTGAGGTTTTGGAGCCAACAGTAACTTTTAAGATCCATATTCTCAGGCCTACATAGCCCCAGAGACCCTACTCCTAGCATTCACAAATGGAAGAAGCTCAGAGAGATGAGGGGTGGGAGGACTCCTTCTCCTCTGCCTAGGAGGGTGGGAGCTGTAGCACAGAAGCCCAGTAAGACCTGACACCCCTGTCTCCCATAATTAATGGGGAATGTTCCTATTCCAACATGCCCTAGTTGGAGAAGCTCCCATCCCTTGCAGTAGCGGCCTTCATATTGGAGGAATCATCTGATTATGGGGGTTGGTAAAGAGGAAAGAGGATTCTCATTGGCCAGTGAGTCCCAGCAAAATTATCACAGCTGAGGAAGTGAGCCAGTGCCATCACTGGGACTTTGAAACTACTGTTCCCAGCCAGGATCTCCCTCCATACCCAGATGCTTCCTGCTTCAGACACATCAAATTCCAGACTTAGAATCTTAAAGTGCAACTACTCAGACACCTCTGGAGGAGATGGCATTTTCCCTGGGCCAGGAAAGATGGATAGGATGCAAATATAGAGGCTGGCAGAGGGGAGTAGGCAGCAGTGACGGGCAAGTGCCTGGCAAGCCCTCCAGGGTGACCGCCCATATCTCAGCCCAGCTGCACAGCCCAGTAGCGACAGCCAGTCTGTCTCTCCCATTAATCATGTGTTCCCAGAGGGACGACTGTGTAGGATTCACCTCACTGTCCCTTTCAGAGCCTGGCTTCAGGCCTGGCACACAGTAGGTGCCCCTCGAATTGAAAAAGTAAGGCCTGGCCATGCTCCTCACTGGCCCAGGCCCTGCTGGCCTGCTCCCTGGGAAGGAGATAATCCTGTGTTTGAAGCTCAGTGATGTGGAACTGTCCCAGTGGCCACTTCCATCTGTCCCTGCCGAGGCTGCTGAGAATATCTTCTCTGCCCTGTGACGTTTGTGCTCAAATCTGATATTTCAGCAACAGTCGTCCTTGACACCTCAGGAATCCGTCCCCCTCCCCCCAGCACTGCTGGCACTCTGGCTCAGGCCACCACCATTTCTCCATACAGTACCCTCCCTGGTCCCCCTGCCCTTGCTCGAAGATTGGCAGACTTGTGGGATGGATGAGCAGATGTCAGACATGGTAAAAAAGCTCATGGGCTTTGCTGTCCAGTCCTGAATCTGAATCTTGGTTTCATCACTCAGCCCTGGGTACTTTTCCTCCCTTGTCTGAGCCTCAATTTCCTCACCTATAAAATGGGGATGATAATGGCTGCTCATGAGGTGCTTGTGAAGATGAAAGAAGACAATGTCTCCATAGTATCTAGCCATTACTAATGTCCTGATCCTTATCCTTTCCTCTCCACCTACCAAGCCCCACGGGCAACTGGGCCCCTCCCCAGAAGTGGCTGTCACTTCCTGAGGCTGCCTGACCATGCTTGGCAGACCCTGGGGATCTGACCCCAGACTCACAGGTAACACAGCCGGCCTCATCCGCTCCACCCTCGCAGTCCTTCTCCCCGTCGCAGCGCCATGAGGCAGGTACACACTTGTGGCTGGTGGGTCCACAGCTCAGCTTCTCTGCAGGACACACCTGCTTGGCTGTGGAGACAGACGTCCATGCATAGCTTAGCCAAGGGGGACACAGGGCATGGTGCCAACCAGTCCAACCACCCTGTTCCAGCCATCTGGTCCAAGGCCCTAGGAGTCCATCAGGGCTCTCCTGGCCCATATCTCAGTTTCATCAGCTGAGAAGAAGCCTCTGTCTGTCCCAGGAGTTTCCAAATCCTAAATCTGACCCCACCACTTCTCTACAGAACATCTTTCATGGCCCCCTGGTCCCTGGCCCTCAAGTTCCTCTTTTTTTTTTTTTTTTTTTTTTTTTTGAGACGGAGCCTCGCTCTCTCGCCCAGGCTGGAGTGCAGTGGCCAGATCTCAGCTCACTGCAAGCTCCGCCTCCCGGGTTCACGCCATTCTCCTGCCTCAGCCTCCCGAGTAGCTGGGACTACAGGCGCCTGCCACCGCGCCCAGCTAGTTTTTTGTACATTTTTATAGAGACGGGGTTTCACCAGGTTAGCCAGGATGGTCTCGATCTCCTGACTTCGTGATCCGCCCGTCTCGGCCTCCCAAAGTGCTGGGATTACAGGCTTGAGCCACCGCGTCCGGCCTCAAGTTCCTCTTTAATCCATTGACTCCTGCCTGCCTCTCCTGGCCACACCTCCCATCCCTCCAAACCTCCACTTTAAGTTCCGGCAACATGGAGCCACCATGCCCTGCACTCATCTGTGTCATTTCCCAGCTGTGTGCTCTTAGGTGAGATATGTCCCAGCTGGGCCTCAGTTTGCTTTCCAGATCAGTGACTCCATGATTGGAACCTGTAAATTTAGAGGGTTCACCAAGGCCCCAACGGCTCCAATCGGCCCGCCTCTAAGCCCCCTCCCCGAGTGATGGTGCTGAGCCTGCTGCTGAGAACAGCTGCTGCATAGCAGGGCCCAGCGGGACTGCATAGCTATAATTACTGCAGCCGCAATCAGAGGCTGACTCAATCAGGGGTCTGAAGCCCCAGGGTTGAATCTCAATTTGGAAGAAAGAATGAGAACCCTATTCAAGGCTGGGGACAGCTCTTATCATGAGTTTCTGCCGGACCCATGTGACAGGCTCAGCCAAGGCAGATGCATCTCAGACCTCTGTGGCTGGCTCCCGACAGCTTTCCAGAGTGTGCAGGAGGCCCGATTTCTGTGGTCTCTAGGACGTGTCAGGCATGGTGCTAGACGCTTCCATTTAATTTTCACAATAAGCCAGCAGGGTGAGAGGATTATGTGCTGGCCTCCAGCATGGAGGTGGAGAACATGGGCTCTGGAGTCTGGCTGCCTGGGTTCAAATCCTAGTTCACTCACTCACTGACTATGTGACCTTGGCCAACAATTCTTATCTCTGTGCCAATAAAGTGGGGATAATACTATCCCTCATAGGATTGTTATCATGACTAAGTTAATGTCTGTAAAGCAAGCACCTAGAAGAATACCCAGCCCAGTGCTTACTAAATGTTACCTATTATGATTATCCACACATAACAGATGACTCTGAATTTTGCTTATTCATTGAGTATTTGAGCACTGCTGTGTGACAAACATGGTGGTAAGCACTAAGTTCTGGTCACAGAGCTGGTAAACAACAGCGTTAGGATTGACTGAAAGTCAGCTGTGTCTGATGCCGGAGACCTGGCACAATCCATTTCCCCCCGGAGGCAGTGGGCTACTCATGCCTCACCCTCCATTTTGCTCTCTGATCTCAGACCAGTTTCTCCTCTTCCTATTTCTATAGCTGGGATGAGAGACCACAAGGGATATAGAAAAGGGCACAGATGAGTTGAGGAGGGGGGCAGGTATCTGTGTCAAGGTCCCCAGACCCCACTACTGCCATGGGAGAAGAGTACCTTAGGCCCTTGAAAGTGAGGTCCCCAAGGTTATCCCTAGGAATGTTTTCATGAGTACAGGGCAATTCCTTGGGAATACAGGATTCCTGGGATTCGTTTTCACAGAAATTTCCCTTGCTCGAGGATTGGCAGACTTGTGGGATGGATGAGCAAAGAACTGTCAGGTTGAGCTCTGGAAAGTACTGACACTCAAAGGCCTCTTATAAAGGCCACCTTGGGGCTGCAGTGCAGGGTGGTGAAGGGAAACTGGGAGTTGGGAGATGGGGTCCTTCCAGGGTACCTCTATCACTAACACTGCAGGACCCCAGGTAAGCACCTCCCCTCTGGGCCCCACTGGAACACAGGAAGCTGAAGCTGACCAGTGCTTTGCTGGGGGTCCTCTCATCAAAGGATGGGGGGTGAGGGAGCTACTGAAAGTGCAGGTTCCTGGCCTCAGCTCATACCGGCTGAATCTAGACTTCTAGGGCAGAGCCTAGGGATCTGCATTTTCGTAACTCCCCACCAAAACCCAGGTGATTCCCATGCACCTCTATTTGGGAACTCCTGGGTTAGTTACCATTCTGCAAGCATAAAAGACACGGGATGTTTCATCTCTTTTCAATTCACTACCATAAAAGCGATACAGATGTTCCATATACTTGCAAGCCCCTAAGACAGCAATGGGAAGGAAGGTCAAAGCAACTACTTATCCCTAAGCCAGGCCTCAGGAAACAGAACCTCTCAAGGAAGTAGGAGGGGACTCCCAGTTTTTGAACACCTACATTGTGTCAGGCTACGGTGTGTCAGGCTACATTGTGTCAGGCTGCTCTGTGATGAGAATTTTATATGTTTTCATTTCATTCTGTCATGGTCTGATCGTCGGTATCCCCTGAAAATCCATGTTGGAACTTAATCCTCAATGTGATAGCATTAAGAGGTGAGGCCTTTAGGAGGTGATGAAGCCATAATGGTACAGCTCTCATTAATGAGATTAGTACCCTTAGAAAAGAGGCCAGGGGGAGCCTCCTTGCCCCTTCCACCATGTGAGGATGAAGCAAGGAGGTGCCGTCTATGAGGAATGGGCCCTCACCAGACACTGAAACTGCCGGTGCCTTGATCTTGGTCTTCCTAGCCTCCAGAACTGTGAGCAACAAATGTCTGTTGTAAGGTAAGCAGGCCCTGTGGGCTGCCAGTGCAAATTCCAGGGGTGCCATTTACAAAGGTCACCACATAAGTGGCATACCCAGAGTACAGCAGGGCAGCAGTCCTGCATGTAAGCACTCCATTTTATAGATGAGGAAACTGAGGCTCAGCGAGACCAAGTAACTGGCCCAAAGGTGCACAGCAGGCGAGAGACCGAGCCTGGGTTCCTATGACTAGAGCCTTGCCTGTCCATCAAACCCTACATGCTCCAAAACTATCCCCAAACTCTCCTCCCAAAAGCCCAGGTGACTGAAAGGGCCCTTGGCTGTATGCTTCACCTCCAGGGGCCTGGGTTCTACAGACCCCAGTGCAGCAAGCAGCTGCTTGAACTTTTAATGAATATTTATATAGTTAATTGCATAACCTTTCAGCAAGGACAATGATTAAACAATCTGTCTGCTTCCTTTCTTTATAATTAATAAGACATTTGCTGTGTCCCTAAATAGACAGCTCTAATTATAGGCTCTCGAGGATTCAGCAGTGCCTGATAACAGCCCTCCTCCCTCAAAGAGCCAAGGCTCTTGGCATGCAGCACTTGAGAGGCCTCAGAGGTCACATTGATGAACACCCTTGGAGTGGCAGGAGACCAAGGCCCAGAGAGGGGAAGGGACCTGCCTAGGGTCACACAGCTACTGGCAGTTGGGTATTCCAATTCCTGTCTCTCCTGGAACCTCACTGTCCTTCCTGTGTTGTAGCTTTCCCCCAAAGGTAGGACTGGAGCCTGGCTTGCAGGGTCCTATGTCAGGCCTCTCCACTCCACAGTCCTGGGAAGTTGGTCTGGGTAATTACTGACACATGGTATCACCCTATGAGTGGATATTATTACCTCTATTTTATGAATGAAGAAAGTAAAGCCCAGAGAGAGTAAGTTGTTTGTTCAAAGTCTAGTGGTGAGAGGCAGATCTGGACTTCCATCCCAGGTCCAAACACACTGCTTAACTTACTGCACCTAATGACTGCACAAGAGAAAAGCAGATCCTGTTGGTCTCCCTGGCACCTCTGGCCTGGAGAGAGGTCACTGGAGGAAGGGGGCTCACTGAGCCTTTGGGCAGGTTCTGCACGATGGCCATCTGATGTCCACTCTCAGGACAACTGAAGCCCAAGGGCTCCCAGCAGCATGATGTAGGAGAAAGAGCCTGGGTTTTAGAGACACACAGACCTGGGCCCAAATTTCATTTACTAATACTAAGGTCCTTAGGCAACTTACTGAACCTCTCTGCACTCTGGCTCCCCTCATCTGAAAATGGGGTTGAATAATCTCCTAGGGTTAGTGGATGGCTTAAATGAGGAAACATATGGAAATCCCTACACTCAGAGCCTAGAACAAACTAGGAGCTCAGAAAACACTTGCCCTTGTTTAATTTCATGAAGTGCAAATGCCAATGGCTGGGGAGGGGCCCGGTGTCACCACTGGGGAATGCACATTATGAGTCCACATGGTCCACCACGATGCAGACCCCATCCCAGGATAGCCACTCCCTCTGTGACAGATGCCCCCTGAGGGGACCATATGCCTTCGGCCTGCTCTCCAAGTACCCTAGGTTCTGAGAGGCAGGAATGAAGAATCCCACTGTCTCCCAGACAACAGGAACCCTCCAAAGCTGGCAAGGGGGCTTTTCATGAAACTCTGTATCCTGTAGTGACTCAAGGCATTTAAAGGCATTTAAATTCCCAGAGAATCCTGCCCCAGAAATTCAAATCCATTGGTACTTTCTCTAATTCATAAATTCACAAATTAACAAAAAGGGAAATGTCTGTTAAATTAAAGAATGAAAGTACTTGGTGGCTGCCCATTGAGGGAGCATATAGTGTCAACCCACGTGAGTTTTACGGGCAGATAACCTCCAAATGGGGACTGCCAGCTCTAAGGGACCAGAGGCTCAGGTGGTGAGAACTGTTAGTGTCACTCAGTACAGCTCCTGCCACAGGAAGCACAGCATGGGGCCACCCAAGGTGCAGGACGAGGAGTTACACCAAGTTCCTTCGGTTGAGGCCAGGCAAAATGCTGCTAGCTGGGTCAGTCTCTAACTTACTGAGTGAGCTCAGAAAATCTCTGGGCCTCCATATTCTGATCTGTAATAGGAAGATAATCCTGGTTAATCAGAGAGGCCCCCCTTCCAGGTGGAAAGGTTCTAAGATGCATGAAAAAGCCTCCATATTCAAATAAATAGCATCCAGAACTATAACTCACCTTGAACCATCCTTCCCTCCCCCACCCTCGCCCCTCCCAACAGACGCTTGAAGGTGGGTCAGAAGCCATCCCCAATCAAGTGAGCTATAATTAGAGCTGAAATGCTATTGCCACTAGGCAAATGTTCTGGGCTTTTCCATTGTGAGTCCTCACTACATTTGAAGGTACAGAACCCAGAACCAGAGGAGAAACCCCAGCCAGCTAGGGTCAGACAATATAATGGGGGAAAACACAAGAACTGGGACCTTCTCTCAAATCCCTTTCCCGCTCAGTGCAAACCCCTTCACTGACACTATTTTAATACTATAAGAATCTAACATCTTAATATCTAACAAACTGTTGTGTTGGGGAGAGAGGGCTTGCAGCCAAAATATAATAATACAAATAACACTGCCATTTACTCCAGCAATGACACTTGCATTCTTTCATTTGATTCTCACAATCCCTCTAAGGCAGGTCCATTACCACATTTTACAGATGAATAAACTGAGGCTCAGGATGACTGGGCAGCTTGCCTGAGATCTGACAGGTTAAAAGACCTGAACCCAACTATATCCGATTCCAAACTCACTACACTTTACTGCCTATAATCTTTCTTTTAGGGGTAGGGAATGGGGCTCCATCCTGGGAGCTGGCACAGCCCCAGGAACCTGGTAGGCCGTGGAGGTTGCTATGGCAACACCAATTAAATGGATAGTAGGTTGGCTGCTAGGTTCTCATTCAGTTGGGAAGGAGTGAGCAAGCCTGCTATCAGGTCCTGCTGCCCCAAATTCTGCCTGACCCTGACTGGCGCTCCCACTCTGGCCAACTTCCTCCAGGCAGTCTTCTGCCTTGCCTCCAGCCGAGCAATGTAATACAGGAAGTGGGCATCCTGGCTCTTGCACCCCAGCTAGCACAAGCGAGGGAGAAAAGGGGTCTCGGAATACTAAGAGTTTAGGAATCTAGGAATGGAGAAGATTCTGGAATTCTGGAATGTTACTGATCAGGACCCAGAGGGAGGTGGGAAGGTATGCAGGGCCTCACGGTGAGTAGCTGGGAGAGCCCACAGGAGAGCTGGGCTTCTGTCTCCTGGGGTGCTGCTTTGGCTACTGCTCCCACAGGTGCCTTGTGATACCTCAGAGAGCTTGAAGAGCCTTTTTTCATAAAAGGGAGACCTGCCATGAATAAGCTGTGTGTCTCTGAAGGAAGTCTATCAACTTCTCTGGGTCTCTAGTTGTCCCTCAACTGTGAAAAGTGGGCCTGGGAGGCAGGAAGAGTGAGGCAGGAGGGCCCCTGCCCAGCCCAGGGGATGGGAAGGCAGCAGGGATGGGCAGGTGCTGGGATGGGCAAGAGGGAGAAAGACAGAGGGACACATGGGTAGGGCAGGGGGGAGAGATGGCGAGAGGGAGGGTGAGGATAGGAGATGAGCAGGGAAGGGAGGCAGCCCAAGAGGGCAGGGGTGGGTGGGACCCTGAAGGGGACAGAAAGGAAGATGAAAAGGGACATCCACACAAAGAGATAGAGACGGGAGTGTGGAGGCGGGGGGAGAAGGGGAGCCCAGCCCTCAAGTAGCAAGGCAGCCCCCTCTAATAACCACAATGAGGCTCCTCTCCCTTCCCTTTCCATCCCCAGTGTCGGAGTATCTGCTGGAGTGCGGTACAGATGGAGAAGCTGGCTGACTGCAGTGAAGGAAAAGCCCCCTGTAGCCACAACCCCTCCCCAAGCACACACTCCAGGCTGCACATGACTCTGCCTCTTGTTAGCTAGCCTTGGGCAAGGGGGAGAACCGACTCCAGCCTCAGTTTCTTTCTCTTTACATGGGGATCCCCCTCCTTCCTTAGGTTGCCAAGAGGATGAAAGTCACAAGTGGGCGTGGTGGGGCTTTGTTCCTTCTGAAGCTCAGGACAAAGCACTGGGCTTCCCTCCTGCCTGGGAGCCTCCAGTACAGCATGGAGTTTGTCCACGTGATGGGTGAGGAAAGGATGGGGCCTGTGGCATGGCTGGGGAGGCCAGGAGCAGCTGTACGAGGAAATGAGGGCTCCTTGTCTCGGGTGGGGGCCGCTCTTGCTCTGTTCTCTCTCTCTCTCCCTTTCTCTTTCTCTTATGTGGAGACTGGTAGCTCTGTTGCTAGGAGACAAGGAAACCCAGTTATCACCAGCCACAGCATTAGATGGAACTCCGGTCTCCATTGTCCCCACCTCTACCTCTGGGGCGACTGTTACCCCTAAAGAGGGGCTCTCGGGTCCCCGCCAGCCCCACCATCCTCCACATGCTTTCGCCTGAGCCTTTTGTCTCGGGCTTACGCTGCTGAAGCTCTGCCTCTGGACTGCGGGGTCCTTCCCCGCCCCCTTCTCATCTCCTTTTTAATTTAACAAATGTCACGGAATGACCTGCCGGGTGTAAGTTTGCTTTGAGGATTAGGGCCTGGAAAATAAATCATGGAGAGACAAAGCCCTGAGTGTAGGGGGCAGGCCTGGGGCTCAGCTCTGGCCTCCACCTCCCCCCGCCTGCCTCTGCCACCACCCAGCTGGTGATGGAGGCAGGAGCTCCAAGGCTCAGCCCACCCAGGATAGAGGAATGGGCCAGGGCCTCAGAGTCTTGGCTGGGTAGCCTTGGGCAAGTCACTCAACCTCTTTGAGCTTCAGTGTTCTCCTTTACAAAACTCAGAAAATGACAGTATCTGCTTCATGAGGCTGCTGTGGGGATAAACAGCATTAATGCACACAGAGAGCTTAGCACATGATAAAGGCTTAAGAAGCGCCAGCTGCCATTGGCACTCCTGGAATTATGGTCGGAGTTCTCAAGAACAGCAGCAGGCAGGCCTGGAGGACATGCTAGGGCTCCTTCTGGGCAGAGGGGCTTGACAAGACTGTTTCTAGCTGCTGCTGCCACAGAAACAGGGTCCAATCTGCAAGAGGGCTGTGAAGAAAGCCCAGAAACAGGACAGTAGAAACCAGCAACTAAACACACCTGTTTACCAGGAGCGCCCTGAGGGCGTGGCACAGTGTTCAACTGGTCACCTCTCCTGAGCCTCACAGCTTCTCAATAAGGAAGATCTGAGGAGGAAACTGAGGCCCACCCCCACCCAGCCTGAGGGGCAGGACTCACTGCAAGTGGCCTCGGACTCATCGGAGCCGTCAGGACACTCCTCCTCGCCATCACACTTCCACCGCTCGTGGATGCAGTGGCCGTTGTCACAGGTGAAGTCACTGTCCGCACAGGTCTTCTTGGCTGCAGGGTAAGGAGGAGAGCGTAGTGAGTCTGGGAGCAGTCAGGAGGGTGGTGGGGCAACCAGGATGTGCTTGGTCTGCAAGCCGGACCACAGGGCTTCCCACAGCCCCACCAGGCCACGGACTGCCTTGCTGACCAAGGGCAGAGGACAGGAGAGACAAGCTTCTTTGTTCCTTAGGCATCTGAACACTGCGTGAAGACAGGTGACATTTTGCTCTGCCCTCCAAGTCCAAGAGCTCAAATCCAGCAAACATGACAAGACTTATCATACTCCTGTCACTCTCCTGCTTCCCTTCAATGTCTAGTTCCACTGCCACTGCCTCCAGGAAGCCTTCCCTGATACCCTACAGCAGCTGCCTTAGCTCCTTCAGCCAGTTCTCAGTCTCTTTACCTGCCTGTCCCACTTTCCCCAACTGGACTGGAAGTCAAAGTCCCTTCTGCAGGCACCAGGCAGTTTGTGACCATGAATCCTACACGTAGATGATTCCTTTGTGGCAAGATGAATGAGGTATTTTGTGTTCAGAGCAGTGGAAGGAGGATCTACTGGGCAAGACACCCAAATCAGTCCCTGCCCCCAGGTGTCTACAGCCTGCGGGGTGATCTCCACACTGCTCTGGGGATTTCAATCCCAGTTCCTCCTCCTCCTCCTATCTGTGTGACCTTGAGGATGTTCCTTAACCTCTGAGTGTACATTTTCTTATCTACAGAATAGCAAGAGGAAGACAAAAGGCAGTGAGGAGGAGCAACAAGAAGTTATAATGTATGAAGAACCTGCAGCAGACTCAGGCACATGGCAGATGCTGGAGAAGTGGCAGCTGCTGTTGTTTTCAGGGTTTGAGTCTCAATTAGAAGCTGAAGGAATGGGGTTCTGTGCCCACACAGGGGATATAGCAGGCTGAGAGCTCACAGCTGGTAACGGAGCTGAGATAAGAATACGGGTACCATCCCCAGTCTGGTTCTTTGCTGCTTTCTGTGTCTTGTCCTAAGAGGAACTAGAGTTTCCAGATCAAGGAGAGGAAAAGAGATGGCTGCCCATGTCACAAGGTGCCCCAGCTTCTTCCCAAGCAGCAGCACAGCACTGGGTGCACCTAGCAGGCCCGGGGGAGAGCAGTTGCCCTGTCAGGCCTTCCATGGTGGAACTGAGGCTGCCTGGGTACCCCCAGTAGCAGGGGGTGTTGGAGACCGGAAGGGGCCTTGAGCACTCCACCCCTGACACCCTGCACCCTCCATAGCAGCCCTAGGCCTCTGAATAATTGGGGGCTCATCTGCATCGAACTCACACATGCCCTGTTCCTGCTGGACCAAGCGTCCAGGACCCACTACAGAACAAGGTGAGGAAGAGAGCACTGGGCAGGGAGTCCGGAGGTCTGGATTCGAGTCACTGCTGTGCTATTTTGCTCTGTACCCTCAAGCACATCATGGCCCTTTTCTGGTCCACAGTTTCTTCATCAGGAAAAGGGAGGGTGATCTGATGAGAGATAAACTTTCAGGTGTGGTAGTTCCAGATCAGGAGGCCCAGAAATGAAGGCGGCAGGGGGCGGCGGTGGGGGTCTCTTTTCAGCCTAAAAGAGGATACCTCAGCACAGCAGTGACTTACCCCAGGCCTTGGGGTGCTTAGACCACCAAAGTCCCCCCCTGGAACGAGCCTGGGATGGATTTAACATTAGGGGCCATAGCATGCGGCCTCTCCCCAGAGGCTGAGAAGTCCCGTGGCCCCAGCCTGCCCCACTCCCTCATCTTCCCCTCCTCATACTTCCCAATCTAGCCCCACCTCAGCTGCAGGTAGGTCCCTACATACCCCATGCTTTTTATACCATCATGCCTTGTCCAAGCTGTCTTTAGTCTGAAAGCCCTTTCCCCCACCTCCCGCCTTGTTTCCATTACACACTGGGCTTAAGTATCGCCTCCATTCTTGATGTGGGAGCCTCCTGAGCTCCCACAATCTGCTGAGTGTCCTTCTAGGGCAGAGGTTGGCAAACTTATTCTGTGAAGGGCCAGATAGTAGCTATTTAGGCTTTGAGGGCCAAATGGTCTCTGTCACACCACTCGACCCTGCTACTATGGGGCAGAAGCAGTCAGAGACATTAGATAAATAAGTGAGCATGGTTATGTTTCAATAAAACTTTATTTACAAAAACTAGGAACAGGCGAGGCCTGTGGCCTGTATTTCGATGATCTCTGTTCTAGATCATCACTGATCACGAGTCCAACATGGTTTGCTTTCTTCCCTGTCCCTGCAGCACAGGGACTGTCAAATTCACAAGAATCCAGCTTGGGGTAGGTCTCAGTGGGGGACATTGAGCCAAATGCGAGCACAGCTGCCCAGCCTCTGCTCCATACTTGCAGCTCTGGGACTTGTCTTCTCCCGAGGAAGCTACTTCCATGGACCACCTTTATTCAAATCTATCCACAGGCCCTCTGGGTGCTTCTGGCGCTGCAGGCCTGCTCCCCATCCTCCGGGTAGCCTGGCAGGGATTTAGTGAGAGAGACTGGGTCTCTGAATCTGTTCCATGTCTGTCCTTTTCAGTGGAATCTTTGCAGTACATCTGCATTCTAAGATGAATTTTCTTCACACTTTGCTTAGAAGAATGCCTCTGTATGTGCAGAACTAGAAGAAACCTGAGGAATCAGAGTCCACCTTCAGATGTGTGGATTGAGGCCCAGAAAGGGAAAGGGGCTGGCTTAGGGAAATACAGCACGGCAGGGATAAGAACAGCTCTCCCGCCTCTCAGCCCAGGGCCCTGGAGCAGCCCGCCCTGTTTCCTGCACTGAGAGGTCATTGTCAGTGATAGATACGAATACCACCTATTGGTAAATCATAGTCGGTAATCATCTTAAAGTAAGTACAAATATGAACCACAGCACCTGGGGAATTTCCTAATGTGAACACCGGTGGTTTTTCCCTCACAAGAAGCTCAGCATCCAAAAAAAAATAAATGTATATCCTAGTTTCTTCTTTTTCTCATTCTAACACTTACTGGGTGCTTCCCCTGTGCCAGTCTCTGCCAGGTGTTTTTACCCAAGAAACCTCATGGCAAGGGGCCTGCTATGTACTCATTTGATGTATGAGGAAATCCAGGCCCAGAGATGTTAAGTTACATGTCCAAGGTCACATATTGGGGGAGCAGGGTCACAATCTGAACCCACAGTCTGATGCCTGCTCATCCCCACCATGGCTCCCCAAACAAACATTCAGCAGTATCAGATGTGGAAAAAAAACCTTACAGTAGGTGAGCAAGCCCTGTGCAAGCTTCAGTTCCACATTCAATGAACCTTACTTCCGTTCTACGTTCTGCACTGAGAACACAGAATCAGCCCAGCCCAGTCTCTGGGAATTAAAAGCAAGTAGGCAAGTCCGGCAAGGATGTCTGGTCAGATGTGCCCAAAACATCAGGGCAGGCTTGGAGAAGGTGATGATGGGGCTCTGTCACTGGGCACAGGACAACCAGATACCCCCCAAAAACCCTGCCCTGCCTGGGATTCTGAAAGCCTGGGGGTGAGCTTGTCCTCCATGTGCCAAGCCCTGCAGGCACTGGGCAAGGAGGCCAGAGCAGCCAAAAACACCACTGCTGTCCCAGAGGGCAGCTTTGAGGTCAGCCCCAGCTGGGAAATGGCAGCTGCAGGGAGAGTGCCCTGTGGTGGTGGTTTTGGGAACAGATTTGTTCACTGGCTGGACCGGCTTGGAGATTTTCCACTCTGGCTCTGGCCTGGCACCTTTTGGCTCTGGCCTGGCACCTTTCACCCAATATCCCAGTGACTCCTCACAGCTATCTTGGTAGTTGTTGTTAATCCCATTGTACAGAAGAGGATATTAAGGCTTAGAGGTGAGGGTGTTAGGTGGCAGAAGTGTGATTTCAACTCTCTGTGGCAGCTGCCAAAGCTTGATCTCTTTCCATTCAGACCCTCAGCCACCTCAGTGTTACCAGGCTAAGAATGAGGACCCGAGAGTCCTCAAATGTACTGAAACACCTCTCAGGTCTCCTGGAATGTGCCCAGAAGTGTGCAGCAGAATAAACCCAGGCCTGGGACGGCTTTTGCTCTGCTAATGGATGGCCAGGAGTGGGGACTAGAGTAAAGCACGCTGGAGGGCCCCATCACTTGGATCTGGAGTCAGAGTGGAGACTGACTCCTGGCATAGCCAACTCGGGGTGAACCTGGGCAAGTGGGGATGTGGCTTTCCCATGCAGCTTTGTCACAAGGACAAAAGGCAAAAAGACTCTTCTGGGAGATCCTAGTGAACACCCCGTGTCGGGCCGTTCAGTGCAATGAGCCCAATAGTCCCTTGTGAAGAGACCATATCAGCCCTGCCACGAGATGAGGGCTGTGCTGCCGTTCTAAGGCTGTCAGAGCAAGCCATGCCAGACCCCTACTCTGCTGGCCTTGGCTCTGGTTCCCAGGGTGATTCCGCAGCTGGGCTCATGGCTCCCTGTTTCCAGGGATTTATGTCCCCCCATGCCAGTCTGCCCCTTGGACAATGCCCACCTCTGTGAGTCCCTCAGCCCAGGAGTGATACATAGTCAACCAGGGTCTGCGACATCATAATCTGGTGCCATGGCAACAGAGGGGTAGTGAGGAGGGGTTGACCCCAGGGTAGAGTGGGGGAGAATGGGAAATCCAGGACAAAGGAAGTGGGAAATGCTATTTATAACAAGAACATGGGCCAAGGAGAGCACCAGACAGTCCTTGGTCTATCAAACTGTGCCCTGCCACTTGTAGGCTGTGTGACCTTATGCAAGTTACATGACTCCTCTGAGCTGCACTTTCTTCGTCTGCACTCAAGGATACCATCCCTGCTTCACGGGACACACAGGGTCATTGTGAGAAGCAAATAAGCTAAGGATAACCCCAAAGCTTTATGAACTGAAAAGCAAAAAGGCGCAAGTTAGAGGTGTGTGAAGTCACAGTCCTGGCCCCAGCTGCTGTGTGTGTAACACTGGGCCCATCCCTCAAACCTTCTGAGCCTGCCTCCTCCTCATTAAGGAATGGAGGTGTGGTGCTGACTAAGTCTTAAGGCCCTCTCCACACTGAGTGTCTGTGATCCTGTGAAATTATTAGAATCACTCAGCACCTCCTGGCTTCCCCCGCCTCCAGAGACATCCTTCCCATGCTGCTCCCCACCCACACACATCCTGGAGCCCCAGTGCAGAGAGGAGGCTTCGAAATAAAGATCAGTCAGGGCTGCCCAGGGGCACTGCTCCGTGTGGCTTCCTCTTGGCAATCCGAATGTCCTGCCGTGTTGGACTCCAGAGTCTTGAGGCCCCCTACGTGGGTCTCCCATGTTACATGACTGGAAGCCAAGGCGTAGTGAGAAGTGACTGCTCAAGGTCACAGCACATGTCTGTGGGAGGGCTGCCCTTGAACCCAGGTAATGACTCCCAATCCCACTTTGTGGCCAGCAAGCCAGGCGAGGGCCACCTGACCTGGCCCAGGGGTCGGGGAAGGCTTCTTGGAGCAGAGGCACTCTGTTCAAAGAAGAGGAGTCAGCCAAACTGTGGGAGTGAAGAGAGCAGTGAAGAGCATTCCAGGAAGAAGGATAATGGGGCTTGGGAGCATAGAGGAATGGGCAGAGTGACCATTAGGGGCTGGGACGAGGTGAGTGGCAAGGGACCTGGAGATCCACCAGGCCAGGGAACAACTTGCCCTGGTGAAGTTGTTCACCAAGTTGTGCACCAAGCTGCCCTGCAGAGGCCTGGCACAGGGGCCTGGCTTTCCTTGAGCTCACCCAGGGACCCATCCAGCCTCTTGCTAAACACAGGACTGCTCTCCAGCAGCCAAAAAACCCCAAAGCTCCAGGCTGCCAGAGCTTCCTTTGGGTTTTATGAGGCTGTGCAAGACAGAAAATCGGCCCCTAGCAGAGGAGAGGGGTATGGGGCAGGACAGAGCCCAGGGGTGGCCATGCACCAGGATATTTGGGATAGACACTATTTTCCCCCTTGAAGATGCATGACGCCCACCGGTTTATAAAGGCCCTGAGAAGGACTGCAGTGAGGATATCTGATTGTTTCCTCCAGTCTTCCAAGCTTGTTTAACCAAGGAACTCCTTTTTCAGATGCCACATCTGTTTATTTCCCAAGAAACAAGTGGTCCAATGAACCACACCTAGGAAAACACTGCTAGGGCGTAAGCCTCTCATCCTACAAATGATTAGATGAGGTGCAAAGAAGGGAGGGACTGGCCCATGTTCACACAGCAGCCTGGTACTTGTACTTAGCCGTCTGCCTCTGGGCCAGCCCCACTAGGCCATAAAAAATAGAACAAGGTGTTCACAGAGCATAGAGCCCAGAGTGAAGCTGCAGGGACCCCCCTGGAGACCCCAATCCTCAGAGCAGGGACATGTCTAGAGAAGGGCCCAGGAAAGGACAGAGAGAATTTATACCCGGCCACCTAGAGCAGGGAGATGAGAGAGCCGTCAGCCTTACAGGCTCTGACTGATCTCTGGTTTCTGTGGTCAGGTCTTGGGCTCTAGAGAATGTTCTCTGAAGGCAGAGCAGCGATCCCTAAGAAAGATGGATTCCAGCTCAACATCGTTGCTCAGCAACCTGGGCAGGTTCTTTCCCCTCCTAGGGCAGTTGAGAGGCAGAGAGCAAAGGTAAAGCCCCCACACTGGAAAGCTGGGTGCACAGAAGGGACTCGGCTATTCCCACTTCCTCTCTCAGGTGTGGGCCAGTGCAGGGTGGCTGGCTTTGGCCCTGCAGCCCAGCCCTAAGGCAGCTGGGCCACTTGTACCGGGGTCGGGGAGATGAAAGGGCTGCTCCCACCAACAGTTACCCTTCCACAGAGCTCACCAGGCCCTGGCGTTGCCAGGACGACCGCTTCCAGCAGAATGAAGATCCAGGGTGGGGGCAGGGGGTGTGCCAGCCCACCCCTGGCCTACTAACCTGGCAGGCAGATTTAAATGACAGTCCAGGAAGCTACTATTAAACTGTCACCCCAGTCAACAGGACGACAGACCCGGAGTGTTCTCTGGCTGCAGCAATGACACAACAGTAATGAGAGGGGGAGGAGACCGTGGCCCAGAGCAACCTGTACCCCACCCGGGGACCCTGGCCTGCTGGCTGTCCCACTGCCAGAGCCACCCTCTCCCGCTGTGGCGGGTCCTGGCATGGAGCTGGGGCTCAGCACAGGGCCTGGCAAACTATTTTTAAGCAGAGGAACCCTTTTCCCAAGTGAACGCCCAACATAAAACAGATTAAAATGGAGCTGCATGGTTGGAAGTGGGGGTGGGGGTGGCACCCACAGCCCATCGCCAGCAGATCTGGGGTCCAGCAGCACTGGGTTCAAATCCTAACCCCTCCCTGGACATGTGATGTTCCCAAAGCCCTCAGTTTAAAGATCCCGTGGGTCCATTATAACATTGCAAATAGCTTCCACCTGGCTCTGCTGCTGATGCGCTAGGGACCTAACACTCTGATTTGCACCCTAAGCCCCTGTGACAAGAGTCCGAGATGTAGATAAGCTGCGGATGGCAGCCTCTGATGCCTTCCTTGCAAGGAACTGTTTATCTGAGTCCAGAAGTCCACATGCGGACAGTCTCTGACTACTCAAGGCCCGTGGTTCCCAGGAGGCAAACAGTTCCCACAGTCTCCTGACAGTAGGGTACAGGCAGCCAGCACCCATATGTGGTGGGTGGGACACGGTGAGTGGCTTTGTGCTGCCCAGCGGGCTCTGGGGCTCGAGCCACCATCATCCATCAGCAGGTGACATCTAAATTCACCCTTTCCTCCACTCTCCCATCCACCTGGGGAGACTGAGAAGCTGCAGGTGCTGAGGAGGAAGGAGACACATGAAGGGCTCGAGCCAAAGGATTCGCCCCATTCGGAATAAAGAGGCTGTGGCGGAAGGAGCACTTTTTGGTGAGGGCGGCTTTGCTTTTAAATCGGGAAGTTTCCCTCAAAATTTGCTGGGTTCTCTCCTCCAACCCATTCCACTAAGGAGTTACACAATTCTAACCAAGCCAGATCCTAAGACCGTAAATCTATTTATTTCCCAAGAAACAAGTGGTCCACCTTTGCCCCAAAACACCAAGGCATGAAAATGAGGGTCGGGAGGCCTGAGGAAAGATGAAATGGGAGGCAGTGGCAGGACCCCGCGGTGGAAGGAGTGTCACCCCTTCCCATTCTGGGCCTCAGTCTCCTCATGTGAACACATCTCTAAGGGCCCCCTCCAGATGACCTTCTGAATTTGTGACCCCATGACACGGAGGGGTTGTGGTTCTTGGTGCTGTTGCAAGCTCCTCCAAAGGGCTCACCTGGGGCTTCCTACAGCCAAGCACCTCCTCCAGGCCCCAGTACATCCCAGCTGCTCTCAGATACTGCCAGACCCTGGCCCCACTGTCACCAAGGGAGGCCCAAGCCCTTGCTGGGGTATGTAGGCATCCCTGTCACCACAGGGAAGAAGAGCGTCTCCGAGGGACAGACCGACAAAGGCGCCTTCCTGTCCCAGTGATTTGTGCATGCAGGAGGTATTGAACGAGTTGCAGCTGAGGGGCCGGGAGGAGGTGGGTATGGGGGAGAGGTGGGTGGGATGGGATCAGCAGGGGTCCCTGGCTGGCGCCTGCAAGGTGCTGCTGAGAGCAGGCAGCACGCTGAGAAGATGACCACGTTCCTGCCCTCTCCCAGGCTCCAGCCAGCCCCACCCCAGATTTTGGCACTGGGATTGTGGGTCCCAGAGAAACAGCTAGAAGAAAACTCATGGCATTCTTAAAGTAGAAGCTACCAGAGGCCAGAAGGCAAGGCCACGAAACCCTTTAGGCACTCTAGCCAGAGTCATTGCCAGGTTCCCAACCTCACATTCCCCTTCCACTCCTACCCCAGTGGAAATGTGGTCTCCTCCGACCAGGCGACCTCCCTGGCTAACCCCAGCTAGGCCCCCTGGGGCTGATGGATCCATGGCTCTGCCTCCCTTGGCGGGCTGACCTTGGAGCTTGCCAAGGACCCCTGCATTCCAGGCTCTGTTCTTGCCACCAGCCTCCTGAGGGAAGGAGGGGCAGCTCTTCTGCTTCTTCTTTTGCAGTCGAAGAGAAGGTTCTAGATCTCATTCCAGCTCTGCTCTGCCACCAACATGCTGTGTGACATGGGGCAGGCCTCTCTGGGCTCTCAGCCCCCACTAACTGCAAGTGGGAAGTTCAGGGCTCCCAGAGCAGAACTCTGCAGCCAGGGCCAAGGAGGCCACGCTGGAGGGACTCAAGAACCCACGAGGCACAGACACTCCTCTGATGGAGCGAATGATTGAGTGATGACCCCTGCCTGTATGTAGGGGGTGGTGGTGGGCCCCTCACTGCTACCCACAGGCAGACAGAGCACTCGGGCCTCTGATGTCAGCAGTGGGTTGCTGCAGCACCCTCCCCTCTGCCCACTAGGTAGAGACTGCACTCACTAGCAAGCAGCCTTGGCTAAGTGAAAAACGCAAATGCTTTCACCAATTAGGCTGGTAGGAGAAGCATTTCCTAAGATGAGCCCCACTGGCCCATCCTGGTGATAAACGGGCAGCACCTGTTATTGGGAAATCCATCTCCTGGTGCGGGACTGCTGCCTCTCTGGAGTGCTCCTCTGTGCTGGGCTCTGGGCTCCTCACCAGGAAGTGTGGGGCAGGCTGTGCCCAGGAGGCTGGTGTGAGCTCTCTGCCACCCCCAGCCTCATGCTGGTCATCCAGGGAGCCTCTGCCCACCTGTGCCCACCTGTGTGTCCAGCAGAAGGTCTGCAGGTTAAAGTATCACTCTGTGACATCGCTGAGGCCTGTGCAGGGAGTCTGCTAGCTTTTCTGGAGAGAGGTTAAGAATCTCTCACTGAGAATGGCGTTAGCAATGGGCCGTCTGCCACCCCTGGCCTAGAGGGCCTGGCTCTGCTCTGTGGCCTTGATGTAAATCTCTGGCCTTCTCTGTGCCTTGCTCTCTTCTGTCATGGCATGGTGAGTTGGATGAGATAAGCTCTAAGTTCCTCTCCTTTTCAGACAGGTTTTACCCACCACCAGGCCTAGAGTGAGGCTGACAGAGGGAGGGAACTGTGGCTTGGTCCCCAGCCCCTCACAGTCCACTCCTGTGGCTCCAGGGGCTACAAATCCAGAGCCAGTAGTCACTGTCCTCCCAAAGGCCTCTCCATAATCAAAGAGCCATCTTTCCTTGCCTACTGGCTTCCCATCTCCCCTTGAATATGACCGACTGCCTTAGCAGGACACTCAGGAATAGTTCAAGCTGCCCTGCTACTGCTCTGGCCCATCCCTGGCCATCACCGGCCTCCAGTAACCACTCAATGGTTATGGACAAGCCATCAGCCTTCATACCAGGTGCTTTTGCTCATATAGCCCCACCAGGCCGGAAGCCCTTCTTCTACCTCCATGGGCAAAACTCTCCCACCCTTGAAGGCCAGCTCAAGCATCAGCTGTTTATGGTGTCTGATGATGCCCCCATCTAAATCTCCCCACCTCTGACAGAGCAGAAATGAGTGGATCCCAGCCCGGGGCCAGCCAGGGCCCACAACACCAAAGTAGGACGTTAGCAAGCTCGAGTCTCCACGGGGTGCTTATTTTGCTGCTGTATTTTTGGCAAGCCAGACCCAGGCAGTGCCTACAGGAAGCCCCTTCCAGGCTGTGCCCACCCTGGCTGTCAGTGCTGAGATGAAGATCTGTGGCCCCACTGGCCAGGGGTGACCTCAGGAGCCGTCCACCAGACCAGACTGGACTCAGAAGTCATCCCAGCAGCTCAGTAAGCTGCTCTATGACATGGCTCGGCCACTGTCATAGAACGGGGCTCAGGGAGATGCAAACCCTTCCCAGTCTCACCTAGTGACAGCTGGGCCCTCGGCTGTGAGAAAGGCCTTCGCAGGGCTTCTCTGGGGAGTTCTGCAAAGCCCTGTCTGGGTTCCAGAACCTCTCAGTGATCTGGGCCTCGGGAGCCCTGGGCACCCCTCCAGGCTGCCCTTGACCTCTGGGGTGACATTGGACACGCCCCTTACCCTCCTGTGCCTCAGCCTCCTCACCTAGACACTAGAGGAGTCAGGTTTTCATGTGTACCATTCAAAGGCCTGCCTGGGTTACCTCACAAGGTGAGAGTGAACGGGACAGAAGGCGGGTGCTCGAGGTGTGGGGTGGGGCTGAGTGGTGTGGGCCAGTGTGGTCCGTACCCGCTCACAGAGGGGAGACAGGTGTGCTGCTGGCTGATGCAGACGCAGAGCACGTGGCTCAGAGCAAGGGCTCAATGGAGAGAGTGGAAGGGCCCTGAAGCCAGGGGCTACTGAAGACCTTCGGCTCAGAGGTGGGGATCATGGGGGCGCTGGGGAACAAGGAAATTGTCTGATTGGGATATACTCCTTGAGCCCAAGAGAAATCTAGCAGACTGGTCCTGGGTCCTTAGCAGGTGTGGAGTTGAGTGACAGGTTTGAGACTCCATCCCCAGTCCCTTGGCCTGGCTCCTCAGGGCCAGCTGTGTGGTGGGAGGCCACCACCCACTTTGAGAGATTAGGAAGTAAAGACCTTAAAAGGCATGAATTGGCCAGGCATGGTGGCGCATCCCTATAATGCCAGCACTTTGGGAGGCCAAGGCAGGCAGATGACTTGAGCCCAGGAATTCGATACCAGCCTGGGCAACATGGCAAAACCCCATCTCTACAAAAACAAAAATACAAAAAACATTAGCTGGGCATGGTGGTACACACCTGTAGCCCCAGCTACTTGAGAGGCTGGGGTGGTCGGGTGGCTTGAGCCCGGGAGGTTGAGGCTGCAGTGAGCCATGATCATGCTATTGCATTCCAGCCTGGGCAACAGAGGGAAACCCTGTCTTAAAGAAAAAAAAAAAAAGGCATTGATTGTCCCAAGGTCATATAGCTTGAGGCAGGACCAGAACCCAGGTTGTTTCATCCCTAATGCTGTGCAAGCAAAGGAAAAAGTGAGAGGTGGACCTTCCTTCAGAGAGTCTATGGCCAAACCGAGCAATGGAGAACCCCAGGTGTAACAGCCACAACCCAGAACAAAAGGAGATTTATCTTGGTTAGACTCCAGGGTGTTGACGTCACTCATCTCCCCTCTCTGGACCCCAGTGCCTCAGCTGTAAAACAAGGATGCTGACTTTGGTGGTCTCCAAGCCCGCATCTCCCTTGCCTGTGAGTAAGGTCTGCTGGAGGGAGAGGAGGCAGGCCTGGGGAGGGCTCACTGCCTGGAAGACAGACATTTTAAGTTGGTCCTCAAAGAAAGGGGTGATTTTGGCTGGCAGTAGTAGGGGCTAAGGAAGCCTGCTCCGAGGAACTATGTTTTTCCAGAAGGAAAAGGTGGATTCTGAAAGCAGATGGAGAAGGCTGCTTCTGGCTTCTCAGTGCATTTGGAGGGAAATGGGGTCCATTCTGAAGCTCTTTAGAGATTCAGGATTGGTTCCAACAGGGAGGTGTGAGCGTGTGGTCCATAACCCCTACCCAACAAGCAGATTCCTGGCCTCGGGCTCATGTTAGGCTGGAACCTAACATGATGTGAGCTTGGAGACCACCAAGGTCGGCATCCTTGTTTTACGGCTGGGGCACTGAGGCCCAGAGAGGGGAGATGAGTGACGTCACCACCCTGGAGTCTAACCAAGACCCATCTCCTTTTGTTCTGGGTTGTGGCTGTTACACCTGGGGTTCTTGTTTCTCGGTTTGGCTATAGACTCTATGATGAATGTCCACCTCTCACTTTTTCCTTTGCTTGCACTGCATTAGGAATGAGATGACCTGGGTTCTGGTCCTGCCTCAAGCCATATGACCTTGGGCCAATCAATGCCTTTTTTTTTTTTTTTTTTTTTTTTTTTTTTTTTTTTTTTTTTTAAGACAGTGTTTCCCTCTGTTGGCCAGGCTGGAGTACACTGGTATATCAGCTCACTGCAGCCTCAACCTGGCAGGTTCAAGCCATCCTCCCACCCCAGCTTCCCACGTAGCTGGGACTACAGGTGTGCACCATCACGCCCAGCTAATTTTTTTTAAATTTTTTTATTTTTGTTGTTGTAAAGACAGAGTTTTGTCATGCTGCTCAGGCACCCTAGGGCTGTACTACAGCAGGTGATCCAGAGTCAGGGCCTGGCAACAACCTGTGTGATTATACGTGAGTGACTTAACCTCTCAGAGCCTCAGCTTCCTCATCAATAAAATGGGGCTAACCACCTCAGGGGGTGGGAATTAAGAGAGGTTGTAATGTTGAAATTCATGGTAAATTGCACATCCTCACAAAAGCAGGCAGAGCTCTTGTCAATCATGCAGCTTATTTCTTACCACCACCACTCGCCCACTGCTCCAGCTTTCCTGCAGGGACTTTGGGGAGAGCTGGGTTGCCTCCCTGTTGGAATGGGAGAGGGCCGGGGGCAGACAGGCAAGGGGCATGGCTCAGCTGGAAAAGCATTTGGGTCCAGTGAGGTGCTGGGGAGCGGCCAGTCCTCATAGGGCCTGTGGGAGGCTCCAGTGGAGCCAAGGGGGCTGCAGGCAGAATACACCTGGAATCCGGGCCCCGAGGCCATGTGGCCCAGCCCTTGGATTTCATACACGAGAAAAGGGGCCACAGCAGCCTCGAGCTCCCATGGCAACTTCAGCAAAGCAATTCCACTCCTCCCAAGACCCAGTCAGGAACAGAACTGCCACTGAAGAGACTTAAGGAATCATAAGATAGTCTTTGAATCACAGAACAGAATCTCCTCGTCTCAGAGAGGATCTGAGAATCGTAAAACACAGTTTATAAGTACTTAGGCTTATTCCGCTAAACATCAGGACCAATGAGTCACGGAATCTTTCCAGTTTTAAATCACACATCTTAGACTCACAAACAGAACAAAACTCCAGAAGCTTCTAATCTAATCCAGGCGCCAGGAGTGGCAAAGGCCTGTCCCTTTCCCCCAACCCCTACCAGTGCAGGAATCCTCTGTTCCCACCACTGACATATGGCCATTTGCCCTCTTGAATGCTCTCAGCGACAGGGGACTCAGTCAGCCGTGCTGGCTGGAGGCTGAACACGTTCCTTCCTCTTGAACGGGGAGGGAAATAAGCTCTCAACAGGAGATCCCCACTTTGTACAAATGGATTTTTCACCCCTCCTTGTTCTTTGGCTCTGGTCAGAAAGATTCCCAGGGAAGTGGAAAGGAGCCAAGAGCTGCCACGAAATGACTTTACCCAGCAGACAGGCTGGTGATAGGTTTCGGTGGGAAAAAGAAAGGAAAGGGGCGATGAATTCTAACTTGCTGAGCGATAAAGGAAATTAAGGCATAATACCGAGGAGGCAGCAGTTCTATTAACCTGGGTGGAATACCAATTACTCCAGCCTTCTCAACATTGCTCCAAGTGAAGAGAAAACCCCCAAAGAGAGTGTGATTGTGGCCCAGGGCTCATCTGGATTAGACTGTTTGTTTGCCCTGGCACCCTAATGATGGGAATGAGAGAAAATTCCCCGTTTCCTGGGAGACAACCATGCCAAAGTGGGGGAGGACAGGCAGGCCCACGCGCAGCCACTGGACTGCTTGGCAAATGCGCACGGCAGAGGGGGTCCCCAGGCCCACTGCAGAAAGGCTCAGTGAGGGGCCACCAGCAGCCTCCCCTCACCCCGCCCTGTCCAGGGCACTTTCTCTGTCCCATGTTCTGGGAAGGCCAAGCTTTCTGCTGACTCCTGTGCTACCTGGAAAGTCTCAGGTCTCTGCTGCTGGAAGCCAAAATAATCAAGCAGCAGGCCTCCTGTGTGTCAGGGACCTGCTAGATGCTGGCATGCCCTGCAGTTAGGTAAGACCTGCGGAGGTGGCCATGCCTCCGGGCGTTGGTTCTGGCAGGGCCGGGGCTAGGGGCTCTGGTCAGGACCACCCACCCATTTGAGGCCAGCCACGGGGCGAGCAGTATGGGGATAGTTCATGGCCACAAGCCCCAGCTCAGTGCCTCCAGCCAGAGCGGGGCAGAAGGGGGCAGACACAGCTGTGGGAGGCAAGAAGAGGAAAGGAGTGGGGTCATGTGCCCAGCAAACCCTCACTGCCCACTGGCATCCTGGCCCGTATCTCAGCCACAATGGCCACTTCTCAGAGCCCCTTACAGAGGGGTGTCCATCAGCCTAGGGGTTCTGAGCTGGCATGGCTCCCCCAATAAGACAGGTCCCACTACAGCTTGAAGAGGAAGCCACTTTTAAACAGCCCTCCCAGTGAGCACTGCTGGCTGCCTGAAGATGATTCCACTCACCTTGGTCTTTCCTGCAAGTGAACCCTCCTCCCAGAACTAAGGTTTGGAAGATCCCAATCTGCTGCCTGACATGGCCATTCTCCCACCAAAACAGGTGAAGGAACGCAGGACTCAAATCACGCCTTTGTCCCTTACTAGCTAAGCGACCCCAGGCAGGCTACCAGACCGCTCTGAGCCCATGTTTCCTCATTTAAAAATGTGGTGGTAGATCCTGATTCGGAGGGCAGTTGGTTGCTAGATCACATCTATCAGTGCCCGACATAAGGGATGGCACACAGAAAATATTCAGTGACCGAAGTTCCTCCTCCCTTTTTCTCAGCCCTGTGGCAGCCCCACCACCAGGCTTTGTACACATTGAGTCCTGAAGAAGTTTTTGCTGCAATGTTTTTAAAAGGGCATCTGGAGGCCTAGCCTCTGTCATCCTGGGCCACCTGGTTCTTCTGTGACTTGTTTTCTCCATGTATAAAGTAGAAGGGCTGTTCCTTGGAGAAAAAGGTCAAGGTGGGTGGAATTATCACCGGGCAGCCAGCTGGGCTCAGTGCAGGCTACTTCAGAAGCCTCGTCCCTGGCTAACACCACAGTGGTTATAACGCCAAGCAGGGCAGCCAAGACTGGCCCACCTGGACACACAGGCAATGAGTGGAGGTCACAGGAGGTCCGGCCGCCACCTTCCCTGCCCCTCCGCCCCGACCCCCACACTAGTCTCTCCTAAGCCCCACAGGGAGCCAGGGGCCTCTAGAATGGCCTCTCCTCCACCCACGTGTATGGGCCCTGGCACAGGAGAGGAGCTGGGGAGGAAGCTGGAAGGTACCCAGCCACCCATTCCAGGTGAGCCTGCCCAAGCATGAGCTCTTATGAGGCCCAGACTGCTGGGGAACCAGGGTGTCTGAGGCGCACGCGTTCCTCACTCTCTGGGAGTTGGGAGTGGAGGACCCTCCTCCCCTTCTCTATTCTATTGGGAAGCTTTCCATGACCCCATGTGGGATCAGAGACCTCTTCTGACCCACAGCTTCATCATCCTGCGTTGGTGTCACTCAACCATCTTTCTCTACCAGACTAGCAGCTCGGTGGAGGCAGGCACTGAGGGAGCACGTGCTGAAGGCACCGCACGCAGGCAATCTGGAAGCCTGGGGCTTTTCCATCTATACAGAACGTACAACCCCAGACACAAACCCTGTTTACCCTCCAGCATTCTGTATACATAGGAAAAGCAGTAATCATTGAAGTCTTGCTTCAGCTCCTCCATTCATGCAGGAAGTGGGGCTCTGGTCTGTTCCAGTGCTCTCCAGTTGGGTGGCACTCCCACATCCTTTTCTCCAGGCATGCGAACTAGCTCTTGTGTCCTCTTTCTCTCGCCAAAGACAGTGTGGTACCAAGGAGAACAGAGCCAGGGGCCAGGAGGCCTAGGTTTTGGTCCCAGCTCTACCCTCAAGCTGCTGTGTGGCTTTGAGTAAGCCACTCTCCCTCTCTGGGCCTCAGCGTCAACACCAGTTGGATGAGGGGTTGGGTCCCACTGCTCTCTGGGTCCGTTCCTGCTCTACTTCACTGCCATGAGCCACGTGTCTGCGGCTGGAACTGGAGGAGAGTGCTCGCACCAGGCAGATGGTTCTGGGGACAGGTTCGGAGTCTGCAAGGCTGGGAGGGCACCTGCCTCTGTCCTGGGTCCCAACTCCTGGCCTGCTCCTCAGGAAACCCTGGGACACATGAACTTGGGCCTCAGCTTTGGCCCTGATCATAGTGTGATGCCATCTCTGGGCCAGGCCTCATCTGTCTACATCACCTCACCTCATCTCGTGGTTTATGAAGTCCTTTGTCTATATCTCCTCATTTAGTTCTTACAATCACCCCTGAAGTTCAGACAGGGACAGGATGGGCCCAGGTCACACCGCAGTCAGAGGACTATCAGGCCCAGCATTCTCCAGCAGCCCTGATATCTCCTCCATGAAACAGGAAGATTCCTGTTTCATCCTGTTTCAAGATTCCTGCACAGGATGTGCAGTGGGAATCCTGACCTTGCCCCCTGAGCAATACTGAGTAGTGGGGGTGGTACTCTCTCAGGAACCTCTTCGAGCCACCATGAAAATCCAACAGCATAAAGATGCCAAAGCACAGGTGCCAGCCAGGGCCGCAGCCCGCTGGAACAGAAAGAGCACCATGCAGGGAGTCCCAGAGCCCAGGCTCCAGTTTTGGGTTTTCCCATCTGTCAAATGAGGGCAAGGATGCCTGCCCTGCTTCACCCACTCAAGGCCAGCTGTGCACTTGCCACACTTACCCCGTCCCACCTTCCACACAGCTGTCTGTGCCCACCACCTCAGCCAGGAGGAGTCATGAGTGCCTTCCCTATCTGCACACAGCCCAGCCTGGCTCACTGCACCAAAAAGGCAGGCCTGGGCACAGACCACACACACAGAGGTGTGTTCAGACAGACGTGCAGACACTCAGGCACATGCACATAGCACGGGTACTTGCAGATGGGCACCTGTGCATACAGCAAGGCACACACCACCACTTGCACACTCAGGTGTGCACCACATACTGAACATACTCAGACATGCATGTCATGCTGGGCACACACTGCAGCACACAGACTGCACACCCACACATGCACAGCTGGCTTCATATGACGCTCACACACTGCAGACAAATATGCATAGATTTTCTTGCCTCTCCCGTGATAGCCAGATGGCGGGATTCTCCCAGAGGGCTGCCATTTAATGCTCTAATTAATTTTTTTCAATTCTAGGTACCCAAAGCCTAGGTTTGCTCAATTGGGCCAGGCATGACCCAGTCTGAGGCCAAGGCAGGAAGCAGGACCTAGGACGAGAGGGTCCCACTACACCTAGGAGAGGCTTCGCCCTCACCTGGTGAGTAGATACCTAGCCTAGCAAGGGGCCCAGAATGTGGGTCTGATCCTGGTTCCAACAGTGCTCCTATGACCCATGACAGGGAGAGACCCCTTCCCAGCAGCCCCGGCAGAGCGGTCTGGCCCTGGCTGCACACCTCACGATGCAGGGCGCTCAGTCCCTGCAGAGGCCGCTGACTCTCCTATCAGACTGCCCTGCAGCGAGGCTTTCCTGATATGGAGGTGGGTTTGGGGCTGCACATCCAAATCCAAACACACCTTTGCTGATCCCTACTGTGTGCAGGGCACGCTTCAAGGCACTGTGGGAGGACAGCGAAGGGAACGGGATGTTCACAGAGCACAGAGCTAGCAGAGAGTCAGTGCTGAGACAGTGCTCACCGCATCTCCAGGCAGTCTGCTCTGAGCAGGCCAGAGTTCATCCTCACCCAGTTCTCCCGGGGAGCCCCACCTTGTTCTCTAGGCCATGAGGATCCTGGGGGGTTCAGGCTAGCAGGAACCAAGCATCACTGGCCCTCCAGGTCTCCTCTCTGCCTTTCCCGGGGCACCATCTTTGCTGCTAAATGTTTGGAAAAAGCAGTGATAAATTTACTGCCTCACTTATGAATAATTTGCTGTCAGGAGCTGTGTGTAAGCAGAGGGCTGAATTAACGAGGCTTAATTAACATTAATGTTGTGACGGATCTCAAGTGAGTCGGGAAATCCCCCATCCTCACCGCCCGGACCTTGCCTGCTGATTCCCTGCTCATGTGGGAGGTGAGAGGCCCAGGGAGGGCTCTCAGAGCTGCTGACAGACGTGACTGGGGGCTGACGGCTTGCAGGAGATCAGCACAGGAAGCCAGAGTCTCTGCAACTCCAATTCCAAAGAAGCTCTCAGACTAAGTCCTTCATCCCTTGCCTGGTGCACTGGCTAACACGAGGACCCTGGAGTGCAAGAGACCAGCGTTTAAATCCTGCTGCTGCCACTCCTATGCTATGTGATCCTGGGTGAGTCTCCCCACCTCTCTGTGCCTCACCATCTCTATCAGTAAACGGACAGGACAGATCCCCCCGCCGGGCACAGTGGCTCACGCCTGTAATCCCAGCACTTTGGAAGGCTGAAATGGGCGGATCACGAGGTCAGGAGCTCAAGACCAGCCTGGCCAATGTGATGAAACTCTGTCTCTACTAAAAATACAAAAATTAGCTGGGCATGGTCGCAGGCGCCTATAATCCCAGCTACTCGGGAGGCTGAGGCAAGAGAATCGCTTGAATCCAGGAGGCAGAGGTTGCAGTGAGCCAAGACTGTGCCATTGCACTCCAGGCTAGGCGACAGAGCGAGACTCCATCTTTTTTTTTAAAAAAAAAGGATTCATGAAGTCATGCATGGAGAGCAGAGGTGCTTCCCACCCCGCTCCCCATAAGCAGAAGCATCATTGGTGATGGTGCGCGGGGCTCATCATCTCATTTAACCCTCCCAACCAACAGCCCTTTGAGGTAGGGCCTGCCATGACACCACTGTGCAGAAGAGGAAACCAAGGCACTGAGAGGGGAGGTGGCTCCCCCAGCTCACACGCTGTGTGGCGTTGGGGGAAGAGACTCCAGCCACCCACCACAGTCGCTGGCAGCAGCCCCTCAAAGGACTCAGAGAGCCAAGGTGAAGGGAGAGGTCAGGCTGCGGGGCCATGCTGGGGACCAGTGTGCCCTTGGGCAGTGGGCATCCCGTCAGAGAGGCTAGGTCACTGTTTTTCAATGACTCAGGCATTACTAAGCTGCCCCCCGAGGGCCCAGCCTATGCCAGGCTCCGGGGATAAGATAAAGGTGGTGAAAGCTGTGCCCCTGCTCTCGGGATGGATTCCACCTCCGACTCCTATCAGCTGTCCTCAGGGCACCCAGCCCAGCCCTGGCATGGGGCAGGCACACCATCATTTATCATCAGTGATCGCCATTATTCATATGAGTTGGAGGATGCTTCTGAGCAGAACCAACTTTGAGCAGCAGCAGAAAGGAAGCCCAGCCCCACCCACCTACCCCAACGCCTCACCAGAGATGGCAATCCCCATGCCCCCAGCTGTAACCCTGCGCGTCTCAGGTCACTGGACAGGGCAGTGACCTCTCCTGTCAGTTTAGCGGCCCTGAGCTCTGCCCTGGAGCATACCCACACCCTGGCCTCCAGGGGACAGGAAGGGATCTGGGCCCCAGGTCCCCAGGTCTCACCTCTGGGACTACCCAGTTGGAGTCTTGGTGTCAGGGATCCATTTGGGGACAGCATGGGGAGAAGGGAAGAGACAGGGGCTGGGGCAGGGGCAGATTCCACCTCCAGTAAAGCCCTCAGGCCCCTCCTCAGCCTTGCCCCCTCCTGCCAAGCCCCCAGTACCCCCAAGCCCTGCTACAATCCCATGCTCCAGGAGGTCTTCCTCCAGCCCACCCCAGCCCATCTCCCACCCTCCTGACTCAGACATTCTGTGTCCTGCTAAGCCATGTGACCTAGAAGAAGTCATTTTTCTCCTCTGTAAATGCGGGCTGAGAACTACCCGCCTTACAGGCTGATGTGAATGGAATGAGATGCTGCCTGGGTGAGGGCTCAATATGTGACACCTATGATTACTGACAACCCAGAGGTTAGTGCAGTGGAGACCCAGCCCTGCAGGAGCCTGTGAGGAGCTGGGCTGGCTCAGAGGTCTCTGGTCTTTTCTGGGCTGCTCCCAGGCAGCAGGATCAGCCAGGGTCTCTGTGTGATCCCTGTGCCAGGCCTGGGAGCCATGGAGCCTCTCAGGAAGAACCAGAAAGAACTTCGTTTCTGAACATCTTAGAAAGAATTGCTGTATAAAGGAGTGAAGCCTCCATCCCAGGAGGTATCAACGATCCATTCATTCGTTCAACAAACTACAATGGGCCCCTCCTCTGTGCTGGGCCCTGTGTTGGGCACTGGGGGGTTGGGAAGGAGCATGAAAGCCAGTCCTGCCTGAAGAAAGCCATACTATAAAGACACAAGAGATGACAAGGGTGCCAAATCGACCCCGGGTCATGCCTGCCCAGCCCTGCACATGCTTCAGAGCCTGGAGGAAATGCAAGAGGCCCTGTGCCATGAAAAGGAGCTCGGGAAACACCCAGGGCAGCACAGTGAGGGCTGAGCTCCAGCCAGCAGATGCAAGACCCAGGCCCCAGCCTGCTCTGAGCTGCCATGCCCTCCGATATCCCGGGGACCTCCCTGCCCTGGTCCACCTCCATCACAGCTCCGGGTCAGTCCCCAGGCCCTGCCCACCCCCAACACCCAGTGAGGGGTACGCAGGAGGAATCCGTGGTTTACAAGGAGGGCCCTGCTGGCAGCAGGGTGTGAGGAGGGGGCGAGGGGTAGCTGTCTCTGCCTGAACAGGGGCATGGGCACAGCCAGTTCCAGGCAGGTGGCAGGCTTACCCTTTGCCCACTTTCTTGTCCCCCGGCAGTTTCTGGGGTGTGGGCTCCAAGGAGGCCCAGCAGCCAGACCACCAGCTGCTTCCCCTCCCCACACAAACCCTGGCCACAAAGCGCCCTCCCCCAGCTCTGCCCGCCTGTGGTGACAGCCTCTTGGCACCAGCTCTCCCCTCCCTCCATCTGTCAGGAATCGGTGCAGACAGACTGTGAGAACCACAGAGGAAGGAATGACGCTGCGTGGACCCTCCCTGCCCCCAGCCTCGCCAGCGTGCTCCCCACCCCATCCCGTCTCTCTCTCCCCACTCCTGTGTCTCTGCCTTCTCTTCCATCTGTCTCCCTCTCTCCCTACTGATGAAGATGTTGACAGAGTGGGCGTAGGGAGGGGAAGAGGACCAGCCAACCGGTGACCCCACTCGTAACTGCCACACACCATGACCACAGTCCGGCCACCCATGTGGCTTCCCTTCTCCCCACCATTAAGGAGTCAGACACTGTGGGACTATGGGTTCAGTGTCCCCATCTGTACAATGGGTGAAGTCATTCCTGCGGGCCCACCTCCCAAGGGCCACTATGAGCCTGGAGGCAGCACGTGGGAAGGGCCTTGTCCACTGCAGAGCTTTGTACAATGCACATGGCCAGCGCCTCCAGCTTCTTTCTATTCATCATGAGAACGGCGATCTCAGTACTGCCCTCCACTTGGGAGGAGTGAGGCCAGCGTGGGACATGGACAGATAGCCACATGCCTGGAAGAACAGAAATGGCAGTGGTAACACAGGCAGGCCTGTGAATGTTATCATTCTCACCACAGTCATACGAGGTGAGCAGGGCAGAGATGGGGAAACAGGCCAGAGAGGGGAGTCACACAGCTGGGCTAGAGGCAGTCTGTAACAGCAGCCAGGTCTCCTGGCCCTATCCACACAGCTACCCACTCGGGATGCTTGGCCCTGCTCTTCCAGACCTGCCAAGGGCCTCTGTTTCTTTCTTGAATTCTCCCAAAAGGTGAGGAAGAAATTAGTCTTTTCTTTTGGCAGGGAGGGGTTGAGACAGGGTCTGGCTCCCTCACCCAGGCCAGAGTGCAGTGGCATGACTACAGCCTACTGCAACCTCAAACTCCTGGGCTCAAGCAATCCTCCTGCTTCAGCCTCCCAAGTAGCTATAGGCATGGACTACGACACCTGGATATATATTTTTTTTCTTTTTTGGAGAGATGGAGTCTCACTATATTGCCCAGGCTGGTCTTGAACTCCCAGCCTTAAGTGATCCTCCCATCTCAGCCTCCCCAAAATTCTGGGATTACAGGTGTGAGCCACTATGCCTGGCCTTTTTCTTTGTTTTCAATTAAGTGAGCCATGCCCAGCTAGCAGAGTCCACAAGGGATGGGGAGGACTTGCTGGGGACCTGAGGGGGCAGTGGCCAGGGCTTGGGGGTGTAGCTGGACTGGTCAAGTGTCCCAGTTTGCTCACAACTGAAGGGGTCCCTGAGATGCAGGATGCTGAGTTTTAAATTGGGATAGTTCTGAGCAGCCGAGGAGGCGTGGTCACTTCATGTATGGTAAGCACATGGCAATGCTGACATGCTGGGCAAATGAAGTGGACGTTTTCGCTGAAGACAGAGCAAAACCTCTGCTCACCCTGCTCCTGTGAAGCTTGGACCAGGGCTCCAGAGGCCCAGTGGAGAGGAAGTTCTGGTCTAGCTGCAGCCGCAGGGTCATGTGGGGCCATGTCTGACCCCCCCAGCCACAGCATAGATGTGCCCAAGGTAACAGGGAAGGGTCTTAGGTCCTCATCCCTTTCACAGCGGAGGAAGCTGAGGTTCAGAAAAGGTCACACATTGAGTTAGGGGCTGGTGCTCCTAGGGCGTGACCTGCTTTCCCATCTGTGGATCCTCCCCAGGTCCTGGCAGGGCACCTGGTACAGAACAAACCCTCAGTGAATGTTGGAGCTGGGACCCAAAGGCTCCAGTCCACAGCAGGCGCTTCCCAGGGACTCACAGAAAACCATATACAGTCATGCGCGGCAAGAGGGACTGGAAACCTAGCAAGGGGTCGGTGGCACAGGGCACACTCAGAGTCCAGAGGCACCCTCCACCCCTCTTTCCTCTGCCATCCTCTACAGGTCCCTGTCCCCCTGAGGCTTGTGGTCTGCACCATGAACCACAGACTCTAAATCAGGCCATCATGGTATCAAGTGTGGGGAAACACAAGGATGGGGGAGCCCAGAGGACACTCACCCACCCAGGGGAGGAAGTACCCTGGAAATGGTGACTCCGGAGGTCAGGTGAGGCTGGACAAGCAGAGGTGGGGCCTTCCAGGCTAGGGACCTGCATGCGAAAGGGCCTGAGGCTTCTTCCGGGGGTGTGGCTGGAGAGGAGACGCCTGGGGCTTGGGGTCAGTGCCAGGTGAGACCTGGAGAGGAGACAGGTGCATGTCGGGTCTTGAGGGCTCTGAATGTCAGTTAAGAAGACTTGGTCCTATGAGGGGTGGACGTCACTGCAGAAGCTGAGCAAGGAAAGGGTGTAGCTTTGCAACTCTCAAGAGCACTCAGCTGCAGAGCGAAGATAGGTTTAGAGGAGAGAACAGAAACTAGGTAGGGGCTGCTGCTGAGATCCAGGAAGGGCACGGCAGTGCGGGCGGGGGGAGGCCCAGACTGGCAGGTAAGCAGGTAGGCAGGTCGGGACTTTCCTCCTTCCTCTGTTCGAGGTGAGGGCTCAGGGGAAGGAAGGGAGGAGTTGTGATGACTCCCAGGTTCCTGCCCAAGGCCCAGGCAATGCCTGTGCTCTGGACTAGTCCAAGAGGCGGAAGAGGTTCAGCCACAGCCCCCTAGTGCTATGTGCTGTGCCACAGTCATTGCAGGATCTGGGCACTGCCGCCCTGCTATCCAGGAGAGCAAGTTATCCATAATGATGTCACCTTTGCCTCCAGGCACGGCACTTCTGTCCTCACCCTCCACTTCTCAAAGCCCTGGGAGGTAAGTCACAGGACACAGCTAACATTTATAGAGCCTGTGAATGTGCAGGCCACCAGGCCCCACGCTGGGGGAGCCAGAGAAGCAGTGGCCCCAGAGAGGATAGTCCTTATCCGAGCCCACACCACAGGTCAGCTGTCACAGGCTGGGCCTCCCTAAGCCTGGGGGCTGTGGCAGGAATGCAGGTAGGAAGGGCCACAGCGCAGGCTTGCAGTGAAGCGGGGAGCAGACTCTGTAAGCAGAGGCCCCATTAACAGAGCTGGAATCAGAGAGGGCAGAAGAGCTGTAGGAGACAGATCTGGGATTGACAGAAGAGCAGGTTTTGTAACAGGAAGAGCAGTCCAGGGGCGGGGAGCTGCTTGGCAGTGAGTGAGCGCCCAGTCCCCGGACGCATTGGACCCCCGACCTCCAGCCCACCAGGCTGCTGAGGAAACTCCTGCATGGAATGGAAGGGGGAGGCTGCTTTGGCTTAATGAAGATGCTGCCCTGGCCCACAGATCACGCATCCATTCACTCAACACCTTCACCAGGGCCTGCTCTGAGCCAGGCTGGGGACAGTGGGCACCAGGGCTGGGTGGAGCAGAACCAGATACGCCTCCTCTGTCACCCTTCTCCACCCTGATCCGGCAGGTGAGGCCAGAGCCCAGTGGGAGTAGGAGATAGAGGCATGGGTTCCTTCAGCCCTGGCTGACCATGTACCACATCACAGGCCTGTGTCCTGGCCACTAAAGGACCAAGTGTCTGTAACTTCCTGGGCATATTTAGGGCACAAGGCCAGGGGCCAGGCAGGGCCAACCACAATGTAATCTCCTTCTGCACCCCACCCCTCCTGAAGGTCCCTAAGGCTCTGGGCTCATTTCCTAATGAGGTCCCTAGAAGGCCTCTCCCTAATTAAACTGGGCCAGCAAGTGACAGCCTGGAGCGGCAGGGGAGAAGGGGAGATAAAGGAGTCTTTCTAGGGGCTCCCTGGCTCCTCCTATTCCACCCCACAGTGCAACAGCCCAGTAAGGACGGGGATTCCTGAAGGACAGATGGGAGAGGGAGGTTCAGAGAACGAGGTCAAAAGAAGCCCAGGCAACCTTGAATTGAGCACTGCGCGTGCACCACGCACCGCTCTTAGTGTGCCTCACAAGTGAACTCACCGATCAATCCCACAGCCACCTTGAGGGGTGGCTCCATCCTACAGATGAGGCAGGTGCTCAGACAGGTGAAGTCATTTGCTTGGGGCCCCACATCTGGGAAGCAGTGAGGTGTGGACTTGACCCTAGGCGGCCTGGTAGGGCCCTGCTGTTATCCATGTCATGATATATCCTCTCACGGATGAGGTAGAGGCCTGTCCTGGGGACTTGCGCATCTACACCTCCCAGCTGGCTTTGCACCAAGTGGGCCTGGAAGCGGCTGGGGTGGAATTTCAAAAGCTGCCCCTAGTGACGCAAACCACTGATCTAATCCTCAGTCTCTCAGAGCCCCAGAGCAGGAATATACCCAGGTCACATGGCATGTTGGGGACAAGACCAGGCTGACAGCCTGGAGGGCAGCCAGCCAGGTAGGTCAGTTAGCCAGCAGCAGCAAGGGATCAGGCCTCTGTCACAGAGGGGAGACATCAGCACAGGACCTCCAAGGGTGGGAGAGACCAATGGCCAGAGGGGAGGGCAAGGCATGGTGGGGGAGGTGGCAGAGAGAACAAGGGCTCAAGCCACATGGGCTGCCAGACCACTCTGCCCTGGTTTGGTCCAATTCAGTGGTGTAAAAAGAACCAACTGCCTCATGGGACTCGCACGCTGAGGGCCAAGGAGGTTTCTGGTACTTTACATAGGCCAGGAATTATTTATTACCCACATTGTACAGAGCGGGAGTCTGGGGTTCCATTCAAGGGGCTTGCCCTGGGGTCTCCCAACCAGGAAGTGGGAGAGCTGCAGCTGGAAGCCAGATCTAGCTGCTGCTGGAGAGACCATGCTGGCCGCTGTACCACTTGGTCCCTACGCTGGAGAAGCAGGCAGTAGAGGCAGGCTGGGAATGGGGAGGGGAGGGAGACAGAAGAGCGTCGCATGGGCAGCTGATGTTGAGTCTGCTCTCACTGGCTCATAGGTATTAAAAAATCAGCCCCATCAGAGCTCGGCACAAAAATAAGCAGACGGAAAAAGCCTCCAGTAGATGCAGGCTCTAACAAACAGTCGTATGGTTTAGGCCATGTCTCCTGTGTGAGGGGCTGCGGCAGGGTCCCTGGGGCCCCATAGGGCTGGATTTCACAGCTCCTGCCCCCCTGCTTCCAGCCCTGCGCCTCAGAGAAAAGGGTCAGCTCCTTGGAGCACCCCGTACCTGGGGCCTGGCCATGGCAGACTCCTGCCACGTGAATCCCTGACTCTTAGGGGAAAACAAAAGAATTCCACAGAACGGGACTAAGAGGGACTGGAGATGCCCCACTCCCAAGGGGCAGAGACCCCACGAGGGGCAAGCATCTGCCAAATGGCCACTTGGCAAGGCGGGAGCCGAGGAGGAAGGCTGCCATTTATAACAAGCAGCCCTCCGGGTGGGGCTGGAGCACACGTGGCCTGGGGAGGAGAGGCTGCTGTGGCGGGGGGCAGGCTGGGAAGAGAGACTGCTGGCGCCTCTCCAGCTACAAATCATTCCCCACCACAACAGCCTGGTGGGGCGGGCGGGGTCTCTGGCTTGGTTTGGGCAGACTTAGTGGGTATGGGAGAAGAGTGTCATCTTGGCCCCATAGCCTCCACGGGTCCAGAATAGTCACCTCCTTCCTGGTACACACCCCCTCCTCTGAAGCACACCCCCAAGCACACGCACATGTGCCCGTGCCCATGGCCGAGAAAGGGCTCTGAGAGTGTAAGGAAGGCAGCAGATGGCAGCTCAGGGTCCAGGAAGTGGGGGAGGGAGGGAGGGGAGGAGTGCTGGCTTGAATGTCCCTGGATTCAGGCCACCAGGAAAGTCCACCCTTGGCCTCTAGCTATTCAATTGGGCAGCTTAACCTGGGCCTGATGGGACCTTCCTGCCTCTCATCAGCTGCCAAGTCTCTGATGTTACCCCCGACCCAATGGGGAACCAAGGCCCCGCGTGGCTAACTACCGTGGCAGGCCCGGCTGGTTAACCAGCCCCCCTGGGCCACTCAGGAAGCAGCCACCCTGGGGCCCCAGTGCAGATGGGGTGGAATGAGATGGCTCCAACAGTCCCTCCCAGCCCGAGGAGCTGCTGTTCTCTCAGGCAGCCAAGTCCTCCCAACTGGCCAGTTGACCTAAATCTCTCCTGCTGCTATTTCACCGCTGCCCTCTTGTTGTGTCCTTGGTGGAGGAGGAGGAAAGCTGAGGACGGTTCCTTTTACTCAGCCATTCCCTGTGCAGGAATCACAGGCTCAGGAAGGGAAGGCTCATTTCTAGGGCCAGGCTCTGGGCAAAGTGCTTTCATCAGCCCGCACACCTCTGGAATATGGGGTCATTTTCCCCCTTTCGGAATGTCTCATGAAGCTGGTGGGCCTCACTCCATTTTTCTCCATCACTGCACTGCATCCGGCCCAATTGTGAGTGCAGGAAGAAGGCAGCAGGGAAAGTCACCCAAGGAACCTGGGCCTCAGGGTGGAGCTCTGGAAGTGGAGCTAAGGAGTCCAGCTGCCCTGTTTCCCTGCCCAGAATCCAACCCACCAAGCCAGCTATACTCCCCGCACTGTCACCAGGTAGTAAGGCACAGATCCCTGCCCTAGGCCAGGACTGGCCAACTCCAGCCCTGAACCCAGCTCCAGGTACAGGATTCTGCTCGAAGTGCTGGGGGCAGAGCAGGTGGAATAAGGACAAATGAGTGAAGGGAAAATGAAGTTCAGAGAGGGACAGCCATTCGCCCAAGGTCACACAGCAAGTTAGGGGCATAGATAGAGGAATTAGAATGCTATGGAGGAGATGCCGTCTACCAATATCTGAGAAGAATGAAGGAACAGTTTTGTACTCTTCTGCTTTTTATTTTTTTGGCGGGGGTGAAAGCCCTTGGGGCCAGAACACCATTGTCCTCTCTCCTGGCTTTGCTTTCTGTGGCCTGGATATGGCTACTTTGTCCCGTGGGACCAGGATGAGGTGGCCCTGTGCTCAGAGAAGAGGGAAGTCCTTCAGCTGTCTGCCTCACTGGAAAGGAGAGCTGTGGGGCCATGGAGGGAGAGGGCTGTGAGATGGGGAAGAGTCTCCCCTCTAGGGAGCAGCATGGCAATGACGAAAATGCACACACTCAGCAGCTCCTTTCCTAAGAACTTATCTTAAGGAAAGGACCAGGCAAACGCACAAGGATGGAGTTCAAGGATGTCTATCCTAGCACTGCATAGAGCAGGGAAAAACATGGAAGAACCAAACACACATCTATCAACGGGAGATAATGTCATTAAATTATGAAAGAGCTACACAATAGAATACTATCTAGCCCTTTAAAACAAGGATGTGGACTACTGTTATTGCCATAGAAAGCCATATGTGAAAGCAACTGGCATAACATGGCCTCATTTTTATTAAAAAAAAATACATACGTTCAAGCCCAAGAGCTCACATGGAGAGAAAAATCTCTAGAAGGTTATGCTGCTTAAATAGTGGTACTAGCAAGGGTGGGGACTACCTTCACCCAAGCTGGAGTGCAGTGGTGCAATCTCGGCTCACTGCAACCTTCGTCTCCTGTTCTTTATTAACTGTGTTTTTCATTGCCAGTATAAAATTACTTTCAGCTAACCAGAAGTTACTTACCCTGGAAAACTAAATTAGTAAAATCAGTTGAAATGAGTTTTAGCTCCAGAGCTACCAATAACTGGGCAAGTCTCTTATCCTCTCTGAGCCTCATTTTCCTCATCAGAGAATGGCGATCATAATGAACTCCTGCACCGCCTGCCCCGCAGGAGCACACCTGTAAGGCACCAACTGGAAAAGCCATCCAAGGATTATGGCAGGTTGAGAGGGGTGGAAACTGAGATGCTCTCCAGAGTGGCTGGGATGAAGTCCCCTGTGGCACCTCAAGGCCAGTGACCAGGGGAGGATGAGGACCCCATGACCACTCCCGTGGACTCCTAGACAGACTGGCAGACGGCTTTGGGCTGTCTGTCCTGCCGCATGCCACGTTCCAAGGGGCAGGCGTGTGGAGGCCATGAGGTGTCATGGGAACTGTGTGCACCACACGAGCCCCACAGCCCTGGGCTTGCTGGGTGACTCTCAGTTACCTGAGACACTCCATGGCACCTGAGAGTATGCTGTGTTCTATGCCCCCAAAGCAGTTAGGCCTGGCTCTCCCATTGTGGGTACCCAGGCTGGGCCCCACCAGAGATACAGAGGTCAGAGCAGGTACAGTCAGTGAGAAGATCGGTCAGGACTGAGCAGGATTCCCCCGAAGCCCCGAAGCCCCTCCCATGCCACTCCGGCTGCGGGGTGATTACTGGAGTCTATGACATATGGCAGCTTGTGAGAGGAGCTGGGGTGAGCAGGGCTGATAATTAAAACTGCTGCCTGGGGACCCAGCTCATGCTGGAGGGTGCCCCAGGGGCCGGGCTGCTCAGGAGGGAGCTGGCACACCCACTGGCAGATGCTGGCAAAGAGGGACGCCTGGAAAGGAAGAGCGGCCCCAAGCCACACTTTACTGTCGTCATGACTGGGATGTGTGAATTCATATCCCCTTTTAGCTGCCTCAGACTTGCAGCCAGACAGGCACGGCCCAGTCCTGCCACTGACCAGTGGGGCCACCCGGGGGACAAGTGACTTCATCTCTCAGAGTCTCGGCTCTCTCCTCTGTGAAATGCAGTCATGACACCTCAAGGTACTGGCTGAAGGAGGTCTTGCATGAGAAAGTCCCCTCACTAGCTCACTCCCTAACTCTTCTTAGTATTAAGGTGAGTATTTTAGATGACTTCTTGGCAATCCAGAGGTGGGCAAGCAGGGCCCAGTGGGAGCGGTGGTGCACCTGAGGTCCCCAGTCAGGAGCCCAAAGCCCTTCGGTACTGAGTCCACCCCTCAGCCTGAGAGCACCCGGTTCCCGGATCCGGCAGGGAACAGAGAGGGTGGGGATGGGAGGGGGAAGCACATAGAGTTCTGACTCCGGTCCTGCCCAGAAATGAGGACACCTGAGTTCTGAGAATGGGTCCCTACTGACGACGGAGCCAATTCGACCATCAGAGCCTTGGTTTCACCTTTCTAAGCCTGGGTGCGAGGAGGCAACCAGGCCCTGTGTTACTACAGAGTAAAAGACAATCCCTGAGGTCATCTGCATCACTAATATATCATCGGGTCCTCAGTTTCCCCTTCCGTACAGTCAGAAGGAGAATCAGCATCTAACAGGCAAAGGCTGAGAGAAGCTTATGGAAATTGGAATGTCATCCCCACAGGAGCTGGAAAAGGGAGGCCTATGTGAGGGCTCTGTGGGGTCTCCAGAGAACAGGGTCTCTCCCCAGTCCCACTCCTCAGGTCACAAACAGGTAGCCCAGGGAGGCGTTGCTGAGTCCTACAACTGCTCCCTATTTCCTCCCATACCCTCCAAGCACCAGACTCTGACCCACCAGGGTAGACAGCGCTCAGCGGGGAACAGCTTAAGAAGAGTCTGGGCTCCAGACCAGACAGACCTGGGTCAGATCCTGGCTCCACCACTTAACAGTCATGACATTGGCCAACTCCCGTCTCCTTTCTGAGCCTCAGTTTCATCATCTTCGAAATGAGAATAATGAAAAACTGGCCCTCACAGGTTGTGAGTAGCGAAGCTAAAGGATGCGAATTGTCCAACATGGTCCCAGGCATGGGATGTAGGCAGCCAATAGCTGTTATTAGCTACTCCCTTGAGGAAATGACTTTGGAGTCCCTAGTGCCCAGCACAAGGCTGGCAGAGCGCACGATGTGGAGAAGGCTCTGCGACTGCAGGAAGAACAAGGACACGTTGTGGGAGCTCAGGGCCTGAGGGGCTGGAGGACAGGGGTCTAAAAAGGCATCTCTGGAGGAGGTGGCATCCCTGCCAGGCCTTCAGAGCCTGGGTAATCTGGATGTGTGGTCATTTTGGGGACAGGTGCTACCAATGTTACTTAGGCCTGGGGCTGTAAGGCCTGGCTCCACAACCCTAAGGACACAACCCCACACCCTCCCACAGACCCCAGAGCTGGCCCCCTGGGACAACATGGGCCTGGGAGTAGATCACTAACCCGGTGCTGGGAGAGCATGCATGCATTTATATCCCTTGAGGGGGTGCCTGTTCCATTCGCCCTCTGGGCTCTCGCTCCTCACTCGCCCTGGGGATCTCCCTCTCTCTGGCTTCACCTGCTACCAGCATTTCCCCAAGGAGGAAAGCTGTCAAGTTGGCCACCAGCAGACAATTGGGGAGGAAGAAGCCAACCATCCCTGAGGCCCAAGGGACTCACACAGGGGAACGCTGACCTGGGAGGGCCCAAGGGAAAGTCTTCAGCAAACACTCCCAAGGCCTGCTAGGGCCTGCTGGGCAGTGCCATGGGGGATGCAGGCCCTCCACTCCTCCCTGGGCACAGCCAAGAGGAAAGGAACAGACAGGACAGAAGCCAGCCTCTAGGACCAGCACACAGCCAGAGGGAAGCCAGCCCTTGCCCCTCCTAGGGCCATAGGCCTGTTTGATTCATTTGTTCCCCCAGCTCCTTTGCAAGCAGCTTTCTGTCACCTCCACAGTGGTTGGGCAACTCCCTGGCTGAGGCCAGCACCAGCTGCAGGAACCTCAGACTTCTGGCTAAGCAGACAGGGGCAGGGGAAGCAGGGGGTCTAGGGTGGTCTGCAAAGACCAGAGTCGGGTACCTAGATACCTCAGTGAAACCCCTCCCACCAAGAACAACCTCACCCACTGCCACTCACTGAACACCTCCTGCTCACCAGGCACGTGACCTCATTTATTTTTTTTATTTTTATTTTTTTTTTTTTGAGACAGAGTCTCACTCTGTTGCCCAGGCTGGAGTGCGGTGGCGCAATCTCGGCTCACTGCAAGCTCTGCCTCCCAGGTTCAGCCATTCTCCTGCCTCAGCCTCCCAAGTAGCTGGGACTACAGGCGCCGCCACCGTGCCCGGCTAATTTTTTCTGTTTTTAGTAGAGATGGGGTTTCACCATGGTCTCGATCTCCTGACCTTGTGATCCGCCTGCCTCGGCCTCCCAAAGTGCTGGGATTACAGGCGTGAGCCACCGCGCCCGGCCACGTGACCTCATTTAATCCTCACATTTAATCTCTGTAAAGAAGGGCCTAGTATCACCCTCACAGCCATTCATCCAGGAGGCGACAGCTGGGATGTAAAAACCAGGTGTGTCTGGGTTGTGATTTTGACATGGGTCTCTAAGTCCCTTATCTCAACTCCTGTATCTCAGCCTGGAAGCAATGGGGTGTCAGGGAAGGCTTCCTAGAGGAGGTGACACTTGCACCGAATCTCCTAAGATGATAAAATGAATCTAGCCAGTGAGGGAGCAGGGCGTCCGGCAGACGGAATGGCACACACAAAGGCCTCGAGGTGAGAAGCAGCAGGAAGGTGAGAGTGTGGCAGAAGCTAGTTTGGTGTCACAGGCTCACGGGAAGAGGTGGGAAGAGGTTGCAGGGAAGTGGGTAACAGGAGCAGGTCACAGAGGGCCAAATACAGAGGAGTCTACACTGACTTTATCCTCCGGATAGTTGGGAGCCCCAGGAGGACTCTGGATGGTGGAGTTGCCTGGGATGAAGACGGGGAGGTTCAGAAAGGAGCCGCACTGTCATCATATGGCTCCATCCATGAAGGAGATGAGGCTGGGTCCAGTGTCAGGAGCACATGTCCAGGACACACACTGAGGGCCAGATGCGGGCTACGGCACAGGCCGGGAGCTGTGGCCGAGCTTTAATTATTTACAAGGCTGTTTCCCAGCAAGCCTCAGCACTCCTGCAGCCTGGCCTTGCCCAGCTAATGAACTCTCAGCCATGGGAGACCTCCCTGTGGCCACTCTTTATTAAACCTGGGATGGAGGGGTGATGGGCGCTGGGATAACAAAAGAGTCCAAAGAAGCCTGAACAAAGTGAGGTCAGGGAGCACAAAACCGATCTATCTGTCCACCCAGCCTTTCCACGAGAAGCACAGAACTTCCTAGAGGAGGAAGCGAGGTGTAGTAGCCTTAAGATGTCATCTCAAGACAGGGAAATGAAGGCCTGGGAAGGACCTACCTAAGGTCACCAACCAGTACTTGAGACAGTACAAGTTCCATAGCTGGTCACCCGCATTCACACCCCAGCAGTTCTACACCCTTGGGACAGTTACATAAGCCGTCTGTGCCTCGATGAGATGGGACTAATTCAGGTACTTCATAGTGTTGCCCCACTATTGTCCACCATCGTGCGTGGACAATCTCAGCACGACGCTTGGTCCACAGCAAGTGCTTAGTCAGTGTCATCGGCGCTATGGTTACTGTTGTTGTGACTCTGGAAGTAAAGGCCGGGCCAGAGATGAGAATCTCTGCCTCTGCCCCCAGACACTAGGGAGCAACAGGAAACTGAGGCCAAGGGGCCAGCTGGCCTACGTGACCCAGGTCCGCAGCCAGGAATCCCACCCGACTTCTCCTGGTTGGGCTTCCTTGGGCCTGGCTCTCTGGCTTCCAGCTCCTTCCTCCACTTTGAAGGTTCTTTGAGCTGGGAACTAAAGCCCCAGGAGCTTTTCCCTCTTCCATCCTGCAAGTTCCTGCTGTGTCTCCAAAGAGCCAAGTCTCAGTCACTGTGGATGAGGCTCAGGACTTAGAAGACCTCAGTTTGAGTTCCAGCTCCAACCCTGAGGAGCTCTGTGACTTGGGGGAGTCACTTCACCTCTCCAAGTCTATGTCCTGTATAATATAGGAACCATACCACCTGTTTTTAAATGGTAAACTCTGGGGGAATGCTATTAATTACCATCTTTCAAGGCCTAGTTCAGCTGTCTCCTCCTGAAGGAAGCCTTCCTTGGCCTCCTTAAAAGTCCCCTCCTTCCAGCCTCTTGGTATTCAGGGGCTGCATTCTGGCCCCTTTGGGAATTTGGACTCATTTTGCCTCACGCAGACTCTATCTACAAATTCACCCCCCATTTTGCAGGCCCAGAGATGTACAAAGGTAGGCTACTCAGGCCCTCTTGCAGGGTGGTGTGCCAAAGAGGTGGTTAGGGGTAAGGCACGGAGACTGCTCAGGGAGGAGCAGCTTTTGTTATCCCAGCACCCATCACCCCTCCATCCCAGGTTTAATAACGAGTTCCTCAGGGAGGAGCCAACAGCTCTCTCTCCTGTGGGGAGAACAGTTCAAAGAAATTCAGTCTGGGCAGGTGGCCTAGAATGCGAGAAACCCTCAGATGGGGAAGAAAGGGCTGAGGAAAGAACATTTTCCAGCACCTGGCCCCAACACGGCCACAGAAGCCCCACTCCGTTTCTTCAGTTTCTCTTTGTGGCTACCAGGAGTCCATTTCTAAAGGCCGTGGAGGTGGGAACACTCATCCATCTGTTCCCTTCTTGCCAGCCCTGTGTGTCTATGTGCACAGCCAGCATTGGAGGGACAGCTGCCCCTGTTTGGCAGATGAGGAAACAAGCTCAGACAAGCCATGTGTGATTGCTACTTGGTACTATCAGCAGTGCCACCACCCTTTCCACTCCAAGCTTGATGTCATTCACTTTTGTTTAATAACTCCCTGCCTGTGACTCTACCCCATGCATCTCAGAGCCATGCAGGAGCCCAGCTTGGCCATTGGAGCGCTCTTGGCCCACCTGGGCGTCACTCAGCACCCAGCTACCTCACTCCTCCGTCTTGTCCAAAGCCTCACATGGAGCTGAAATGCACCAGGCCTAACATTTACAGTCCGTCTTTCCAGCTCCTAGATCACACTCCTGGTGCTTTCCGCACCACATTCCCCACCGCAGCAGACAGTGCCCTGAACTAGAGGCAGGCAGAGATCCTGACCAAATTCTGTCATCCTGAGCTGTGTGACCTTTCCTAAGTCACTCAACTTCTCTGGGGCGGTATCCTTATCTAGAAAGTAGAATGACAAGAGAATTGCTGCTCTCTGCAGCCATCCTCACAAGGACAGTTGTTATAAAGAGCCAGGGAGATAAGGCATAACCAGCCCAGAAACACAGTTTCTATTCCTTGCCTCGTCCTCACCACTCCCACTCTAAGGAGACCACAGAACAACTCCCAGTGAGGAAATTCACAGCAATATATTAGCAAGGCACAGCCATTTTCATAACCTCAGCAGCACTGGGAAATGGTGCAGGGTCACGATTAGACTAGGAACTCTGGAGTCAGATGCTTAAGTTCAGGCTCCTACTTAACAACTCCGTAGCTGCTAAGCAGGTAACTTAACGGTTCAGTGCCTCAGGTTTTTTGTTTTGTTTTGTTTTTTAATCTCTAAAATAGGACTATTGTGAAGATTAAAGGAGTTTATACAAGATAAGTACTTACTGCAGTGCTTGGCACAGTTAATGGTCAGCACACATTAGTCTCATTACTTCCAATTTCACTTCTGGAACTGGTCCTCAAAACAGTCCCATGAGGTTGCTGGGGCAGGAATTATGTGAACCCAAGTGGTCAGGTGAGGAAACTGAGGGAGGAGATATAGACTCAGGCAGTCTAGTTCTGCCATGCACAAGTCACAAAGCCAACTTTGGCTTAGGTCTGAAAGTGAACGGGAGGGAGACTGACAAACACAGTAAAAAACCAAAAGGATTCAACAGAGAGGGTGCCTGTCCACCTGTCCCGCTACCCTTCCTGTGCAGTGTGGGGCTGTGGGCCTGTCCACCTGTTGCCCTCCTCCCTCAGACCCTGTCAGTGTTCCCTGGCTGCCAGGGCTGGCCTGTCTTGGAGGGCGCCCCAGCGCCTGGCACACAGCAGATGCTCGCGAATGATGAATGAATGACTGCCTGGGTCTATGTCTCTAGGAGAGCCCTGTTTTTCTGTTCCTGGAACTACATTTCTTCCACCGTGGCAACTGCCTGCTAATTAGCTCCTGGTCCCACATACACTCTGAAACCCCGTGAACTCTGAGAAGAAACTTCAAAATCAGTCGCGCACGCCCAGCAAAGGCAGCCGGCAGCCGTTTCACGCGTGGCCTCGGGCTTCTCGGGCCCCTTCCGGGAAAAAAACTCTCCCTCCTGGTACCCTCCTTCCTGGAGTGCCACATGACTCAGAGCCAGGCAGGGCTAGCAGGAAAGCACGGTCTGCTAACCACGGTGGCTCAAAAAGGTCTTCACTGTGACTCGGCAGAAAAACGGCGCCCGAGCCCCGCCTGCACCTACCACCCTGAGGATGTCCGCGGGGGTGTGGCCGGGGCGGGGCCAGGGCAGGGCCCCCGCGCCCAGGGAACCCGAATACCACACATCCGTCTGCTCCGCGATTGGCCGCTCCGGCCACGGGGGCCTATGGGGTGGTCCTCGCCCAGCCAATCAGGGGCCCTGGGGAGCCCATTCATTCACAAAAACTGAGCAGGAATAGGAGCGCAGTGCGGCCCAGAGCTGCGTGGAACTTTGAAACACGCGCGCGTCCCGCGGGGCCGAGGCAGGAGTCCGAGAGGGCAGTGTTTCGGGAATCCAGACTTTGCAGGGACTGCCACGTCCCCGCCCACAGCTCCGGTCTAGCCTCCCCAGCTTGGTGCGCCCTCCTCCCCCGGCCCCACCAGGACACGCCAGCTTTCCTGCCCTCTCCGGGTCGCTAAGAGCCACCCGGCCCCGAGGGAGGCGGCGCCCAGGCGGTTTCCCGGTCGCAGGCTCCAGCGGCAAGGCCCGCGCAGGTGGCAGCGCCGCGGCTGCAGCCAAGTGCGCGCCAAGCATGGTTTCCCCCACCGTTCCTCTTCTCTCCCCGGGTCTGAGCTACCCGGCCCGCCACTCACGGCAGTCGTCCTCATCGCTGTGGTCTAAGCAGTCATCGTCCTCGTCGCATCTCCACACAGAGGGGATGCAGCGCTCGTTCCGGCACTGGAATTGATCCTTTTCGCACTCCTTGGCCGGTCCTGCGGGGGGAGGGAGCGTGAGCTGGATCAGCGGGCTCGGCCCCGCTCCCCACCATGCGGCCCGGGCCACCCGGAAGGGCCCGCTGGGGAGGAGGAAAAGGGGTGATTATGGAGACCCCGGGGCTTCGGGCACACTCCTTCCAAAGGGGGTACGATGGCAGGGGTTCCGTGGATGTCGGGCCGCTCGGTGGCACGGCGAGACCAGGCACCTACTTACAGTGTCACACGACCTGGGTGTACCCTCCATTCAGACCCATTCACCCGCACACGCGACCCATAGTCAGAGATCCGCGCAGACACAGCCCATAGGGAGTCCCCGCACTCGCGCGCCACGCGCACTGGGAGCCGCGGGCACATCACCCTGGCAGGCAGCCCCCTCTCTCCGCCGCGCGCAGGGGTCTGCGGAAACGCATTGTCAAGCGAAGAAGCCGCCTGGCTCCGCTCATTACCGCCGCGGAGCGCGCGTGTCAAATAAACCCCAACGGCGAGAATCACACAGCTCATCCGGAACCATGAATGGCCTCCCCTTCGGCAAAGTTCCCCGCTGGCCAAGCCCCCCTGCACCCCTTTCCCAAGAGCCGCTGCCCAGAGGGCAGAGCCCTCAACACGGAGGCCCGCGGGGGCGGGGGGCAGAGGCCAAATTCAGGAATAGCCGCGTTGCGGGGAGCTTGTCCATCCCTGCGCCCCCGATAGCCCCCTGGTTCGGGAACCCCCCCACTCTGACCCTCCCCCGGCCTCTAGGCCGCGCTTTGTTGGTGGCTAGGGCGGCGCAGAGCCGAGGCAGGAACCGGCCGCACGCACCTTGGCCGCCGAGCAGCGGATCAGTTGCTGCCGCCGCGAGATGCTGAAGCCGCAGCAGCAACAGCAGCAGCAGCAGCGCCAGCGGCCGGAGCGCGCCCCGCTCGGGGCGGCCCATGGCGGGCCCGGGGCTCCGGCCGCCGCGCCCCGCGCTCCCCGCGCCGCCGCCGCCGCGCCTCAGTCCTCAGAGTCCTTGCCGCGGCGCCGGGGCTGCCGCTGCCCCCGCCGCCGCCGCCGCCGCCGCTGCCGCCCGCCCCGGCTCCTCGGCTGCATTTCAAGCAGGTTCGGTGACGCTCGGCGGCGGGGCGGGCTCAGGCTGGGCGCGCGGCCCCGGCCCTGCGCTGCCGCCGCCGGCGCGCGCACTCCCTCCCGCTGCCGCCTCCGCCCCACGCTCCGCTTGCCACCGCCTCCTCGCCCTCCTCCTTCCTAGCCTTCGTCCACTCTTCTCTCAGCGGGCGCTCGGGGCTTGCCTGAGTGCTGGGCTCTGTAGACGCAGGGATGGGCCAGGGGAGCCCCTGACCCCGGAAGTAGCAGGTCCAGAGGAGGCAGCAGAGGCTTCCTGGAGGAGGTGACAGGCCGATGAGAGGCTGAGGGATGTCTAGGAGTGAGCCTGGGCGGGAGGGGAAATGATGTTCCAGTGTGAATAGGCCTGTGCAGTGTGCGCGTGGGGCGGGGGAGGGAGGGATAGGGGTGGGGTACCAAGATGTGGATGAGCAGGGAGAAACTGGGGGCGCAGAGCTGGACCCCTGCAGCGGTCATGGGCTCCGGCTGGGATATTATAAATCCCTGTGGCTGGTTTGGTTTCCGTGCCCATGTGCATCTGTGCATGTTCCATGCTCATGTGATCATGGGCGGGGACGTGAGGCAGGTGGCTTGGGCCTGGTGCACGGACTATATTCATCGTCGGTAAGTACGCTCCAGGCGCCTAAGCAGAGGGGCAATCAGGGGGGCCCGCAGGGACGACAAGGAATCCTCGCTGTGATGGAGAAAGGCGAGGTCTGTGGGGGGTGGAGAGGCGGAGAGGGGGGAGGGGGAGGGCAGGGAAGGGATGCCATCCCTGCCGCTAGGGGCCGCGCACCTAGGCCCGTGCTGTCCGCCCCTGCTGTCCTCTGCAGTAAGAAGGCGCCTCCTCTGGAGGGCTGCAGCCCACCTCACCCACGCTGCGGAGAACGGGTGCCGAGAGCAGAGCTGGGATTCCATTTCAGCCTCAGACTTGTGAGCTGGGTCCAACCCACACAACCTTCTTTAGAGAATGAGATTCCAGGGCACTGGCCACGCAAAACAACTGGCCCGCAGGTGCCAAGAGCCAGTGTTAGGTCCACCCTGCCTCCCCTCTTGCCCCTTCACCTGCCTCACAGACGGGCGGGTGCTATTAGCCCTTGACTTGGAAACCACCCTGTCTCATCAGCAGCCTCCTGAGCCCTAGTCCCCCAAAGGGCAGCCCAGTGGCCATGTCTGTGTCTACCCCACCAGATAGGGACTTAGACCCCCAGAGAGCCCAGCACGGTGCTCCTGCCATCATCACTCCTTCTGTCCCTGGTTCATTCAGTCATTCAGCAAGCATTTCAGGCCCTGTTCTGTGCCAACCCTGTGTTGGGCCTGCAGGTGCCAAGGTGAATCAGGCATGGTGCCAGCCCCAGAGAGGTCCCTGACTGGTGGGGAGACAGACCATTAGCACACAGAAATGCAGGCGTACTATCACCTATATGTGCCAAACGCTGTTCAAGGCTCAAGGATACAGTGTGGAAACAGATAAGGTCCCTCCATGCTCTCCTGCAGCTAGGTCTTAGTTGGAAGAGATACACACAAAATCAGGAAAACAAAAGATTATTTCAGGTCATCATAACTTCTATGGAAAAAACAAAACAGACTGATGTGAGAGCAATGGGGGTAACTGTAGAGGAAGTGATCAGGCAAGGCCTCCCGGAGGAGGTGACATTCCACTGAATGGCAAAATGGATCCTGCCCCATGAAGATCCAGCGGAAGGGTGCTCCTGGCAGAGGGAGCGGCAATGCAGAGACCTCAAGGTGGGTCGGGGCCTGGTGACAGGGAAGGAGTGGGTGCCTCAGGTGAGGCTGGAGGGAGTTGGCAAGGGCCTGACCACTAGGGCTTTGTAGGCCACAGCTGGGAGTTTGGATTCTGTGTCAAGCACAATGGTGCCTGGGACTGTGGGACAAAGATAGAAGCCTGTCTTGCCGCCCAGACTGGCTTATCCCACTCAGTCCCTCCTTCTCCTCCACTCTGTGGTCGTAGGAAAGTCAATCCTATCTCCAAGTCTCACTTTCTCATCTGGGAAATGGAAGAGATAAGGAATTTCTGAGGTTCATTCCAACTGTAAGATTAGTGTGTGGGCTAAAGTTTACAGGCAGCAGATGAAGAAAAAAGAAAGAAAAAGAGGCCAGGCGCAGTGGATCACATCTGTAATCCCAGCACTTTGGGAGGCCGAAGCGGGCAGATCACGGGGTCAAGAGATCGAGACCATCCTGGCTAACAGGGTGAAACCCTGTCTCTACTAAAAATACAAAAAATTAGCCGGGCATGGTGGCAGGCGCCTGTAGTCCCAGTTACTCGGGAGACTGAGGCAGGAGAATGGCGTGAACCCGGGAGGCAGAGCTTGCAGTGAGCCGAGATCGCACCACTGCACTCCAGCCTGGGTGACAGAGAGAGACTCTGTCTCAAAAAAAAAAAAAAGAAATAAAAGGAAGGAAGGAAGGAAGGAAGGAAGGAAGGAAAAAAAAAAAAGAGAGAGAAAGAGATGGAGAGTACAGGCCTTGGGGGTGAGACTGCCTGGGTCTGAGTCTGTTCATTCCCTTTCTAATTATGTGAACTTGGGCAACTCAATCTCTGTGACTCAGCCTCTAAATGTGAAAAATGAAAAAGGTGGCAGTCCTCACCTCATAGGGTAAGGATATGAGATGAGATTGTGCATGCACATCATACAGTATATGGTAGCTGCATGAGAAATGTTAGTTATTGTTACTGTTATTCAAACGCAATTCCCTGTTCACAAACCCCTGATGGCTTTCCAATACCCAGAATCAAGACTGAGCCCAGGCATCCCCCGACCTCCCCAGGGGAGTCCTTGTGCGCACTATCAACACACACAGCCAGTTGCCAAAGTGGGCAACTCCTTGTCTCTCAACAGCCCCCCAGCAGAGGTTCTCCTGGCTCCTCTCAGCCTCCACCCACTTTGGGCCACTTCCCTGGACTCCTGCAGTCACTGGGTTTCCCTTTGTCACAGCCCTGACCACCCTGTGTTGCCACAGTCTGCTTATGCAACTGTCTCCCTCGTCACTCTGCGAGCTGCCGGAGGACAGGAGCCCGCTCTCCTGCATTCCTGGATTCTTGGCACAGGGCACATTTGACCAATGCTTGTTTCTGCCTTTATTGAAGGCTTTTGTACCCCTAGGAGGACTATGCCTTCCTCATCTTTGTCTTCAGAGGATAAATACAAGGATTGACACATAACAAGCGTTAGGTAAGTTATCTTTACTTCAAAAAGTTAAAAGAAAACCACATAAGGTAATAACAATAGCCAGTATTTATTTTATACTTGCTGGGGGTCAGGCACCATTCTAAATGTTTTACATTCTTTTCCCTGTTTAATCCTTACAATATCTTTATGAGGCAGGTTTTGTGTTTATCCCATTTTACAGATGAGTAAACTAAGCAGCAGAGAGGTCACACAGCTAGTAAGTGACTGAGCCAGTGTGCAAACCCAGAGGGTGGGAATTTTTCAGGGCACATAAACTGGTTAATTTCTGTGAGGGGCAAAGGGAGAAAGCTCAGTCCTTGAAACACACAAGAACACAAGACACCAAATGGACACTGAGGTCCTGGTAAAACTTCTGCCGCCCAGGTGACTTCCAGTCCTCCCCTACCCTCCCTCTCCATCCTGGACTGACTCAAGCTTACAGATCCTCCCTACCCTGGGTTTCCAAAGAAAACTCCCAAACCCAACCCCAAATATAATGAATTCCCCATGAGACAGATGTAGGTGACATTTCACCTGCTGTCAGCATGGTGCCCTGCCACTCCCAAGTCCCATGTTGGCCTCCAGAGCCATGGGAGCCCCAGCAGCCTACTCTCTGCACGCTCTACTCTTTCACTCTACCCCCCAGGAACTGGAGCTTCAGACCTTTGCCAGGCTGTGCTCTGCGAGGCCGTGCCCTCTGCCTAAAACACTCCTGCATGGGTTGGCTTCTGTTTACTATTTGGGCCTCACTTCAAACTGCCTCCTCCTCTGGGAAGCCTTCTAGTCTCCTCCAAAGAGATCCTCCCTGCTCCTCTGGCCCCCACGGCACTGTGTGTCCCAATCTCCCTGATCACACTGGACTGTCGTTGTTGGCTCATCCATCCAATGGGAGCTCCTCCAGTCAGAAACAGGATCATCCTGGTTCTCGCTCTGTCCCCACTGATGATGCCTCTCCGGGGCCAGGGCCAGAGGGCCTTCTGTGCTCACCTGGCCCAGCCTGCTCTGGCAGGCCTTGTGCTAGGCAAGGGACACAGATGAATAAGACTCCACCTCTTCCCTGGAGGAGCTCTGGTCTGGGGGCAGAGAGCGCCTGGGACAGACAGTGTCAGCACAGGGGGACAGGAGTCAGGGAGGGGTCTGCACAGGGGCGTCAGATTACCCCCCACCCTAGGTACCTTAGACTGTGTCACCAGCCCAGCCAGGGTCAGAGACCAGCAGCCCTAAGCCAATCACAGCCAAGCTGCAAGGGCAAGGATGCTCTCCACTGTCCCTCACTTTCCACTTCACTTACACTTCACTTCACTTCTCCACTGCCTTCACTTTACGCAAGTGCAGCCCCAGTCGTTCACATGGTACTGTGAGCCCATGGCGCACTTCTCCGTGTCACTGTCTCTCTGTGTTTGTGTCTGTCTCTTTCCCTCTCTCCCTCTGAGCAGGCAAAGTGTCCTGATTCCTGTAAAAGAGAGATCTAATATATTACTGAACTCTACATAGATCCAAACTGCCATGGTTTAAACCACTTGTTACCTGTGTGACCTGGGGAAAGTTACTTTTATGCCTCAATTCCCTCATCTGCAAAACACTGATAGCATTAGCTAATGTTTCCTAATGCTATCAATTACCTATTGCTGCAAACACATTACCCCAAAACTTAGCAGTTTCAAACAGAAATAAACATTTATTATCTCTCACAGTGTCTGTGGGCCAGGAATTGGGGAGCAGCCTGGTTGCATGGGTGTAGCTCTGGGTCTGTCATGAAGTTGCAGTCAAGATGTTGGTGAGGCCACAGTCCTCCGAAGGTTTAACTGGGGCTAGAGTGTCTGGGCCAGCTCACTCACAAGGCTGGCAAGTCCCTTTTGGCTGGTGGCAGGAGGACTCCATTTTTCACCATGTGGCTCACTCCAGAGGACTGCATGAGTGTCCACATGACATAGCTGGCTTTCCCTAGGGAGACTGATCAAAGAAAGAGAAAGCGATGAAGTCACAATGTCTTGTATGACCTGACCATGGAAGTCATGCTCCCTCATCTCTGCAATATCCTGTTGGTTACATAGGCCAGCTCTATTCTATGTGGAAGGGAACTAGGTAGGGGTGTGACTCCCAGGAGGTCTATCTGGAGGCTGTCTTGGAGGCTGGCGGCCACACACTGTCGTAGGATTTGTGAGGATGAATTAATACAGTCCTCACTCTGTATCCATGGGGGACTGGTTCCAGGACCTCCTGCAGATCCCAAAATCCTCAGATGCTCAAGTGCTTGATAGAAAATGATACAGTATTTGCATATAATGTATACACATCCTCCAATATACTTTACATCATCTCTAGATTATTTATAATACCTATGCAATGTAAATGCTATGTAAATACTTGTTACATTGTATTGTTTAGGGAATAATAACAAGGATAAAAGGCCTGTACATGTTCAGTACAGATGCAATTATTTTTTCCTGAATATTTCTGATCTGAAATTGAGTGAATCCAGGATTCGGAACCCATGGATAGAGAGGGGCAACTATGTATACACTTATATAGTGTGTACTATGTACTAAAAAACCTTCTTTTTTTTTTTTTTTTTTTTTTTTTTTGAGACGGAGTCTAGCTCTGTCGCCCAGGCTGGAGTGCAGTGGCGCAATCTCGGTTCACTGCAAGCTCCGCCTCCCGGGTTCACGCCATTCTCCTGCCTCAGCCTCCCAAGTAGCTGGGACTACAGGCGCCTGCCACCGCGCCCGGCTAATTTTTTCTATTTTTTGTAGAGACGGGGTTTCACCATGGTCTCGATCTCCTGACCTTGTGATCCGCCCGCCTCGGCCTCCCAAAGTGCTGGGATTACAGGCGTGAGCCACCGCGCCCGGCCTAAAAAACCTTCTAAGAACTTAAGTACACACTATATAAGTCATTGCTATTATTATTGCCATTGTGGTTGTTTCTGCCACATAGTAAGTAAGAACTCCACAAGAATTATCTGCAGTTACCATTAATATTAGCTACATTATTGCTATTAACTGCAGAATCCCTTCATTTTGCAAGGAAAGGAGAGGATGAAGGTGGTTCAGGGGTTCATAGACTAGCAGGACAGACCCAGCCTCAGTTTCTTGCCTCCTGGCCGTGTGCTTTCAGGAGGGTGGGCTCACAAGTGCCTCCTCCTCCGCTGCCTTATGTAGGAGACTGAGTGGGTCCTTCTCCCTCTCTAGGCCTGGGGTGTCCATCCCTAACCTGAGGGGCTGAACTAGGTCAGTATTTTCCGTAACTGCAGCCATTCCCATCTGCTTGAGTGACTTTCTCTATTTCCCCTTACCTGCTACTGTCATCCCAGGGTTCCCCTTAAATCCTTTCACTTAGTAGATTTAGCTTCATCCTAAGCAATAATCTCCATGAAATCACAGGCTTGATATGCTCATTATATTTTTCCAGTACATATTAAAATAAATGTGTGGCTATTCACGTAAACAATGGGCCTCTGTGCACCCAGATATGTCTCTTTTCTCTAAGGGCCATCAGCTCTGAGCTCCCTGTTTATTCCTGGACTATTGGAGGGCAGGAGCCCTGACCACTCTGCCCATGATGACAGGCATTCCTCAAGGTGACTTGCAGGTGGCTCAGGCCCTGGGTGCCCACCCCCTGAGTTGCATGGCCTTCGGGGGCAGACTCAGTACTTTTCTGTTTGCTTTTATTTTGGGTTAGTTTTTATTTTTTAAATTGTTTTTTATATTTTTATTGATTGACTGATTGATAATTGATTGGTTGAAACAGGGTCTCTCTGTGTCACCCAGGCTGGGGTGCAGCGGTGCCATCTCAGCTCACTGCAACCTCCGCCCACCCCAACCCTCCACCAGCCCCAGGCTCAAGCAATCCTTCCACCTCAGCCTCCTGAGTAGCTGGGACTACAGATGCACACCACCACACCCAGCTAATTTTTTTTTTTTAAGTCTTTTTAATGAGACAGAGTTTCACCATGTTGCCCAGGTTGGTCTTGAGCTCCTGAGCTCAGGCTATCCACCTACCTCAGCCTCCCAAAGTGCTGGGAGTATAGGTGTGAGCCACCTCGAAATCCCCTTCCTTCCTCCCTGCCAGCCCCAGAAATCACCTTTCTACTTCCTGTATTTATGAATTTGGCTACTCTAGGCACCTCATGTAAGTGGAATTATACAATATTTATCCTTTTGTGAGTGACTTAGTTCACTTAGCATAACAGTGTCAAGGTTCATTCATGTTGTAGCGCATGTCACAATTTCCTTCCTTTTTAAGGATCAGAATACTCCATTGTATGTCTTCCACATTTTCTTTCTTCATTCATCCATCAAGGGACAGTTGGGTTGGTTCCACATTTTAGCTACTGTGTATAATGCTGCTATAAACATGAGTGTACACATATCTCTTCAAGTCCTTGCCTTCAGTTCTTTTGAATATACTCAGAAGTGGAATTGCTGGATCATACTGTGATTCTAGTTTTTATTTTTTGGGGAACCATCATAGTGTTTTCCACAGCAGTTGTATCATTTCATGTCCCTACCAACAATGTGTAAGAGTTCCAGTTTCTCCACGTCCTGGCCCAAACTTGTTATTTTCTGCTTTTGTTTGCTGGTTTTAACACAGATCCTAACGAATGTGAGGTTTTTTTCCATTGCAGTTTTAATTTGCATTTCCTTGATAATTAGTGATACTGAGCATATTTTCATATGCTTATTGGCCATTTGTATATCTTCTTTGGAGAAATGTCTATTAAAGTCCTTTGCCCATTTTTCAATTGGGCTGTTTAGTTTTTTGTTGTTGAGTTGTAGGAATTCTTATATATTTTAGCTATTCTCCCATCCCATTGGCAGCCTTTTCACTCTATTGATTCTGTCCTTTAATACACAGAATTTTTCAATTTTGATGTAGTTCAATCTATTTTCTCTTTTGTTGTCTGTGCATTTGGTATCATATTCTGAAAATATTTGAAATATCTGAAAATATTTCTATGTGATCATGATCAAGTAAATGCTATTTGTAGTGTGCCATGATGAATACTTTTTTCCTGCATGCCTTTGTGTTTTCCCTGGAATTAATAATTGTTATATTTTGCTTTATTGCTTTGTTTCTTTCTTAGTTTTCTATGTATTTATCTCTCCTTCCTCTCTAAACTCTCCCTCATTTGTGTAAATCTCCTCCTACTACAATCACCCACATTCAATACAGTAATCCCCACTTATCTGAAGTTTCACTTTCTGCAGATTTATTTACTTGAGGTCAACCATGGTCCAAAAATTTTAAATGGAAAATTCCAGAAATAAACAATTTGTAAGTTTTCAGTGGCGTGCTATTCTGAGTGGCACTATGAAATCTTGTGCTGTCTGGCTTCGTCCCACCTGGAATGTGAATCATCCCTTTGTCCAGTGGATCCATGCTGTAGACACTACTCTCCCATCAGTCACTCAGCAGCCGCCCCAGTTACTACATTAACTGTCGCAGGATCACAGCGCTTCTGTTCAAGTAATTCTTATTTTACTTCTTTACGGGCCCCAAAGTGCAAGAGGAGTGTTGCTAGTGATTCCGATATGCCAAAGGGAAGCTGTAAAGTACTTCCTTTAAGTAGAAAGGTGAAAGTACTTGACTTAATAAGAAAATTAAAAAAACAAAATTGTGTGCTGTGGTTGCTAAGATCTACAGTAAGAATGATTCTATTCATGAAATTGTGAAGAAGGAAAGAAATTTGTGCTAGTTTTGCTGTTGCACCTCAAGCTGCAAAAGTTACAACACCTGTGTGTGATGAATGCTTAGTAATGATGGAAAAGGCATTAAATTTGTGGGTGCTAGACACGAACAGAAACGTGTTCTGATTGACAGTAATCAGGTTCCACTGGGGGTATTGGAACGCATCCCTGAGGATAATGGGGGACTACCGTATTCTACCAACTTATTCCTCTTGAAGAATTCCCTTTGGATTTCTGACTGCCGTGTCCTGGACTGGTTGATGACAAGACCAGCTGCCCTGGTTGTCACCTGGAGACTGTTCTGCACTTTTCTCCTGGGTCGAACCCCTCACTTGCTAGATCCCATGTCCTCCCCTTCTGGGTTGACTGCCTTATTTGGGGGAACATATACCCATAGCTTTCTTTTGTTTTATTTTTTATTTACCTATTTATTTATTTTATTTTATTTTTTGAGTCGGAGTTTCCTTCTGTTGCCCAGTCTGGAATGCAGTGGTGTGACCTCCTCTCACTGCAGCCTCCACCTCCCGGGTTCAAGCAATTCTCCTGCCTCAGCCTCCCAAGTGGCTGGGACTACAGGTGCATGCCCCCATGTCTGGCTAATTTTTGTATTTCTAGTAGAGATGGGGTTTCTCCATGTTGGCCAGGCTAGTCTCAAATTCCTGACCTCGGGTGATCCAACCACCTTGGCCTCCCAAACTGCTGGGATTACAGGCGTGAGCCACCGCGCCTGGCCACATATATACCTATACTTTTCTAAAAGGATATGTTTGAGGTGAAATCTTAAGACCTTGCATTTCTAAAAGTGCCTCACATTTAATCAGATAGTTTGACCAGGTATAAATTTCTAAACTGGACATATTTTTCCCTCTGACTTTTGAAGGCTTGCTCCATTGTCTTCTAGTTTCTGCTGAAAAGTCCAAGGCTATTCTGTAGAGACTCTGTTCTCTCTTTCTGGAAGCTGTGTCCTCAGCAGGTCTTTTCTTTTAAGAGAAGGGATCTCATTGCCACCTACGCTGGAGTTCAGTGACACAGTCATCGCTCACTGCAGGCTTGACCTCCTGGGCGCGAGGATCCTCCTGCCCCAGCCTCCTGAGTCGTTGGGACTACAGGCTCATACCACCATGCCTGCTCAGCCTTAGTGTGTCCTGAAGTGAATCAATTTCCATTCACTGTGCTGGGCACCCAGTGAGTCCTCACCGACAAACTAATCATCTTCATTTTGGAGAAAATTTAAAAGAAGTACCTCTATAATGATTTTATTTTTTCTTTCAGGAACTCCTTAATTATTCAAATACTGGCCCTCCTGGACCAGTTCTCTATATTTCTTATATCTTTTTTTCACCTATTTTTCATCCCATTTTGCTCTTCATTCTGGAAATCTTCTTCAACTCTTCAACAGTTTTTTGTTGTTTTTCAGAAATGTATCTTATCTGATCAAAATGAGTATAGTTATCATAAAAACTCTAAGCACCCCTGTTTATGCATTTCACGTTGATAGAAAATTTATGAACAACTAATAATATCACTAAAATTTTTTTTGCTAAATTCTAAACAAAAATTACCTAAAAAAAAAAAAAGAAATATATCTTATCGTATTTCCAAAAGCCTTTTGCTTGTTCTTTGACTTTTCCGTTTTTTAGAGTATCTCGTTCTTTTTTCACGGATGCAATATTTCCTCTTATTTCTTTGAGGATGTTAGTAATGTTTTACTGTTGTTTCTTTTGAAGTGTTTCTCACCATGCCTAATCTCTTCTTTGTCCAAGTTAATTTTTTTTCTGATTGTTGAAAAGACAAGTCACAAACTGGGAGAATATATTATAGCACAAATAATGCACAAAGCATTACTATCCAGAATACATAAAGAATTCTTACAAATCAGTAAGAAGACAACTCAATTAAAAAAGAGTGAAATATATGAATGAGAATTTCACAGCAGAAAAATATGAATGAAAAATAAACCACAAGAAAAGACTCTCAGCCTTATAGAAATCAGGAAAATGTAAATTAAGACCACAGGAAGATTTTCCATGGAAAAGGAGTCCCACAGTGGTAAGCATGGCAGAGGCAGGAATCAGCGGGGATCCTTATATGCTCTTAATGCAGTGTAAATTGCTGAAACCACTTTAGAATATTGCGATTTCATTACTAAGTGTAAACCCTAGAGATACACATGCATGCAAGCACCCGGAGACAGGAGCAAGGATATTCATAGCAGTGCTGTTTATTGTGATAAAAACATGGAAACCACCCTAATGTCCTTTACAGTAAAATGAATTAATTGTGGCATCACCATATAATGAAATCCTATACAGCAGTGGCAGTGACTCTAACATAGCTGTGGTCGACTACAAGAAGGAATCATAGAATTATAATGCGGGGTGAGAAAAGCCTGTTGCAGAAGACTACATACAACAGGATCTGACACTTGTAAGGCTTCGAAACAAGCAAAATTAAATGATATTGTTTAGGTTTTCATACATATGTGATAAAAGTATGTTTGTTTGTTTTTAATGAGAAAATGAGTCACAGAATTTAAGATAGTTGTTACTTCTGTAGGGAAGGCAGGGGAATGGGACAAGGAAGAAGCTCACAGCATTGGTCATGCTCTCATGCTGAAGTTGGGTTCAAAGGTGCTCATTATTACAATGCTTCATAATGATGGCCATACTTTTGGTGTTTCTAGGACAATCTTGGTTTACACCTGTTGTCTCAACATAATTATTCAGTGCAAGCCTTTACTTTCTCAGAAAGGTCCTAATGTAGATAATAAATGATTTTGGCCAACATTTCTTATAAAATGCAACATGCATCTCTTTTTTAGGTACCTATTATTCCATAATAGGTACAGTTGTTTTTTGTTTTTGTTTTTAGTTGTTTTTTTGTTTGTTTTGGTTTTTTGTTGTTGTTGTTGTTTGTTTCTTTGAGACAAGTCTCTCTCTGTTGTCCAAGCTAGAGTGAAGTGCACAATCTGAGCTCACTGCAACCTCCGCCTCCAGGTTCAAATGATTCTTGTGCCTCAGCTTATCGAGTAGCTGGGACTACAGGTGCCCGCCACCACGCCTGGCTAAATTTTTGTATATTTAGTAGAGACAGGGTTTTGCCATGTTGCCCAGGCTGATCTCAAACTCCTGGCTTCAAGTGATCTACCCACCTAAGCCTCCCAAGGATAGGATCACGCTAAGATTATAGGCGTAAATCACCGCACCTGACCTCCATAATCGATATAGTTTTTAATACTGGGGCCACAGCCTGGCCATAGTCTCATGAGATGTTTGTGGTTGGACCTTGACAACCTTGTGAACTAGCCTGGGTAACTGTCCTTCGGACCGCAATGAACCAAGCCCTGGAGCACCCAGCCCCTAGACGCCTCTGGCCACTCTGACTCCCTGTGCCCTGGACCCCACACCTCACCTGTCGTGGGCCCCACCCTGTCCTCTCCTCCACTTCTCACCGCCTGTGGAGCCATCTTCCAGGGGCCCTGAAACCTCACCTACAATCCAGGTCCACCCAGGGCCCCTGTGCCAGGCCACATGCTGGGTGATGTTGGGGACCCATCCTGGGGGCAGCTGGAGGTGGAAACTGTGACAACCCAGTGGATCAGGGCTGTGGCACAGACTGGGCTGTGACACTGCAGAGGAAATAGCTTAGCCCAACCTGGGGCCCAGGGAAGGCTGCCTGGAGCTGTTTTGAAGTCTGATGGGAGTGAGCTGGGTGGGGGAAGTCGGGGGAAGAGTGCTCCAGGCAGACAGGACCATGTGCAGACAGCAGGGTAAGGAGGCACAGGCTGGGGACGCAGCTCACAGGTCGCTATGAGCAGAGCACAGGGCAGTGCCTGGCAGAAGTGGGGCTGGAAAGGGCGCCTCCTGGAGCCTCGAATGCCAAGCCCAGCATCTTGGACTGTATCCTGAAGGCAGCAAGGAAGCGCTGAAGGCATTAGAGTGAAGCAAGGAGCACTGTCAGGCCAGGTGAGTCATATCAAGTGAGGTGAGAGCGAAATTGGGAGAGAGAAGGGGAAGGAGACAAGGCAGCAGAGACATTTGATTGTTCTGCTTTGTCCTGGAAACCCACTCTCTGACAGCCTCCTCCCCCTGTCCTGCACCGACCACCCCCACACCTATCCATGCACACACTGCAGAGCCGGTAGGGGAGGAATAGTTCTGTGGTCTTGTGTGCAGGTGCTTCCTGGGTTCACATCCCAGCCTTGCCACATGTCCTACCTGTGTAACTTTGGGCAGGTGGCTCAATGTCTCCATGTGTCCAGTTTCTTTGTAAAATGAAGATGATGGAAGTACTTACCTCACTGAAGCTTAACTGAATCACAGGGGCCTGGCACATAGTAAGCTTTCAATCACTGTGAGCCGTCATGGTCACTGGGGTGACACCACCTGCTCTCCTCCAAAACAGAGGAGACTATAGCCGAGGAAGAAGAAACTGGAGAAAGAACAGGAAGGTTTGGTGGCAGTGACTAGTCTCGAGACAGTGGTCCCCAGCACAGGGCTGGATGTATTCCCACCAGTACACAGGCCCAGATGCAAGGCCTCTGGTGTGTCTGCCGCTGCATCCTCCATTCCTAGGGTGGTGACTCAATAAATATATGTGCTGAGTGAATGAAATGTCATGACTTCCAGATGACTTCCAGATACCCCACTGATGTGGTTTGACTGTGTCCCCACCTAAATCTCATCTTGAATTGTAGCTCCCACAATCAGGTGTTGTGGGAGGGACATGAATCATGGGGGTGGGTTTTTCCCATGCTGTTTTCGTGATAGTGACTAAGTCTCACAAGATCTGGTGGTTTTATAAAGGGCAGTTCTCTGGCCGGGCGCGGTGGCTCAAGCCTGTAATCCCAGCACTTTGGGAGGCCGAGACGGGCGGATCACGAGGTCAGGAGATCAAGACCATCCTGGCTAACCCGGTGAAACCCCGTCTCTACTAAAAAATACAAAAATCTAGCCGGGCGAGGTGGCGGGCGCCTGTAGTCCCAGCTACTCGGGAGTCTCGAGGCAGGAGAATGGCGTGAACCCGGGAGGCGGAGCTTGCAGTGAGTTGAGATCCGGCCACTGCACTCCAGCCTGGGCGACAGAGCGAAACTCTGCCTCAAAAAAATAAAATAAAATAAAATAAAAATAAATAAATAAAGGGCAGTTCTCCTACACACGCTTTCTTGGCTGCTGCCATGTAAGATGTGCTTTTGCTCCTCCTTCACCTGCCGCCATGATTGTGAGGCCTCCTCAGCCACATGGAACTGTGAGTCCATTAAACCTCTTTTTCTTTATAAATAATCCAGTCTCATGTATGTCTTTATAGCGGCATGAGAACAGACTAATATACCCACTTACAAATAAAGCCCTGAGGTCTCTTCCCCACCCTTGCTTGGGTGGGTGCCGTGAGTGGAATGTGTAATCCCTGATGCACCATCTCCAGCCCTTATGGCTTATGGTCCCTCACTGGGCTGTGTCCAGCAACATCTATACTGCTGTCTCCCCTACCCTGGGCTGTCCCTGCTTTTGCCACTTTCCCGGGTAGTGGGTGAGGACTGAGGGACACCCAGCCCCAGCCTGGGGCCCAGGGACCAGGAGACACCTTGGGAGGATTGGGTCACTTCAGGCAATTCCCTTCACCTCTCTGAGACTCTTGAAAATGGGCAGAATGATCCCTAGGTGTCAGAGGTGTGGAGAGCATCATGGGAGATGATATCCCTGAAGTGAGACACATTGTGATCTGTGTGTCAGCATTGCCGGGCTGGGACTAGGGTGAACCTGTGAGGCACCTGGGGTGCAAATTCTCCCTGGGTCTGGCCCTGTGCTCAGTAAATGCTGGTAAATGCCGTCTTTTACTACGTAAGGGGCAAGGCTGTCAAGAGTTCCTGGAGCAATGGCCTGCAGCCAGGCCTGGGGACAGGGTCTTCCTGGGCTGGGGATGGTTTGAAGCTCAAGTGGCAAGAAGAAAACCGGAGCCAGGAATCAGACCAAGAGGCCCCCTCCCACTCAGGACCACCCTCTCCCCACCCCTCACCCCGTTCTCCCTAGGAGCCCAATAGACACATCATTTCTCTTCCCCTCCATGAGTGAGCTCCAGCGGGGGATTGTGGCCTGGTTTCCCAGGCTCTGCCCCTTGAACCCCCAACCTGTCTCCGAGGAGATGCCTTCCCAGCCTCAGGCCACAGTCCGCCCAGCCCACCCTGGGAATGACCCAGCACCGACACCAGATGGCACTTCTGTATGTGAGTGTGTTTCTACATGACTGTACGTGTGTGCATATCCATGTGTGGAGAGGGCTATTTCTTCATGTGATCTTGTATGGATAGCTGAGTCTGTGTGCGCTTGGAAGTATGCTATGAGTGTGTGTGCCTGTGTGTGTGTGTGTCTGTGTGTGTAAGCTCCCAGATGTCAACTTATTGCTTGCGTCACCATTAGCATGTACCCGGGTGTCCTGGTTAGAGGGTCATGTGTATGTGCCTGTGCCTTTGTGTAACTGGCCCTTGGGGTGTCTGGATGTACCCTAGATGAAGAGAACTTTGCTATACGTCTGTGTGGTTATATGCTTCTGAGTGTGTTGCTGTGCATTTGGAGGGGTTTGTGTAAAATTACTAGGTGCCTAGTCTAGGAGCTGAGACAAACAAGACAATCACAGTGGTGTGTGGTGCTGTGCATCCATGGAGTTTCAGAGGAAGGGAAGATGAACCCTACCTGCAGGGAGATGGAAGTCTTTCCAGAGGAGAGTGGGAGAGCCTTCAGATGGAGGGAACCGCAGGAAAACAGGTGCAGAAGTTGGAAAGCATGTATTGAAGCAAGGCTGGAGATGTCTCCTCACTTAAGAAGACCTGGAATGGTGGGATATAGGACAGGAGAAGGCAAAGAGTATGTTCAGTATGGTCATGGCTTCTGCGGGGCCTGCTGTGGGATCCCAGGTCTAGGCTCTGGAAACTGAGGGAGAGGGACAGCCCTGGTGAGGATGGAGAACAGGCAGCATCAGCTGGACCAGCCCTGCCCCAGGTTTCTAGGGAGATGGATGGCATCGCTCCTGAATTGTTCTTAGGCTGATACTTCTCTTTCCCAGCGGTGATGGCCTATTTACCCAACCAGACCCAACCAGATCCTAGGGTGGGGCTGGAGTGAGGGGGATGGGGAGCTGTCTGGGACAGGAATCCCTGAGGCCTGCATCCTCATTGCTGGCTCTGCTGCTGACATCATAATGCTGGAGCTAGGAGAAAAGCCCATGGGGATTTCGGGTCCAGCATGTCCCATCAGGCTGGTGCTCTGTGCTCATGAGTAGTGGGTAAAAAAAATAAGGAGTTGGGAGCCGAAGGCTTGGATTTAAACCCTGACTCTACCACACACTTGTCTGTGACCTTGGGCAAATCACCTAACTTGTACTTTCAGTTTCTCTGTGCCTCAGTTTCCTGATCTATAATCGGGGGATGATAATAGCACTGACGCCTGTCAATAGTATTGATGTGTGGATTAAACTAGTAATATGTTAAAAATGCTTATAATAGCACCTGGCCCAATAACGAAAAGCGATGGAAACATTAGCTACTATTGTATTATTTCCTTACATTCTCACAACCACTATATGAGGCCCATATTATTTCCTTCACTTCAAGAACACAGCCTTTGGACTCACCCAGGCCTTGGTCTGAATCCTGACTCTGAATCCACCTCTAGCTGTGTGAACCCGGGAAAGCTGTTTCCCCTCTCTGTGTTTCAGAGTCCCCATGCATGGAATGAGGCTGCTGTCAGGAATGAATGGAATGATACATGCCAGGTTCTGAGCCGGGTGCCTGAGGCAGGGTACACATTTCTGACAGGTCATACAAGGTGAGGACCCAGAACCAGCGTAGTTAAGTGACTTGGCCAGGGTCTCAGGGCTAGTAAGGAGCAGGGCTGGGACTTGAACGTGGAGGGTCTGATCAGAGACCCAGGGGCCTCTCCCCTGCCAGGCTGCCGCTCCTTTGGGTCTTGGCATCCCCATCTGTAAGGCGAGTTGCTACACTGAGGGCCTGCTGGGTGGGTCAGCGAGGAGGGAGAGTGCTGAGTTCAGACTGCAGGGCTGGAAGGGAGTGGAGGAAGCCCAAACCCCCAACTGGGACCAGAATTATGGTCCCATGACCAGAGCCTTCTGCTCTACCCAGAGATCTGCCCCTGTACCCAGCCCCTCACCAGAACAGGCTTCCTGGTGGGGGCCCCCAGTGCCACATATTTCTCCATCTGTTCCCTACCAATCATCCTGTGAACTTGGGTGAGTCTCTCAACCTCCCCCAGCTTTGGCGGCCTCATCCGGGCACCACTCAAGCTCACTGCTGGTGGAAGTGCCTGACTTATACATCAATGGCTAGCACTTGCTGGGTACTTGCTGGGTGCCAGACTCTTTTCTAGGCACTTTACCTGCATTAATTAAGTTGGGTACCAGCCCTGTAAGTGGCATACTGCTCCCAGGATGGGATGAGGTCCTACACGCTGGGTGGGGGAACAAAGTAGATAACAGAAGAAAATTGCTATGAACGGGGCTAGGCACCTGGTAAATGCTACATACATGTTTATTTCCTTGTTATTATTATTGCCAGGACTTCCGAGTTGGTTTTTGTTTTGTTTTGTTTTAGAGATGAGGTCTCACTATTTTGTTCAGGCTGAATTCAAACTCTAGGCTCAAGCAATCCCCTTGCCTCAGCTTCCTAAGTAGCTGGGGCTACTGGTGTGAGCCACCACACTCGTCTCTGGCACTTCCAAGTTTACAAAACACCAGGACTTCCATGCTTCTCTGGGAAAGTGGGGCACAGGGAGCAGGCATTATTACTCTCATTTTTGCTGCATTCATCTATTCTCCATTCATTCATTCATCAACCCAGCATCCATCCAAGGACCAGGCCTGGGCCAGGTGCTCTGGAGACCCTGACAAGAGGCTGGGGACTTCTAGCTTTGCTCAGGGGCAGAAAGCCCACTGGCCTTCAGGGCTTGGGGAGTGAGACCCACTCCAGTGGGTGGTTGCCTGGCAGGGATGGGGACCCAATGAGACCAGATCTTCTGATTCTTCAATAAAAGCTTTCAAGAAAATAGATCTAGATTTTTGTGTAAAATATCCTGATCTTTTATCTTTTAAATGTTTGCAACCAATTTGATAAAAACAAGCACAGGGGCTCACGCATGTAATCCCAGCACTTTGGGAGGCTGAGATGGGAGAATTGCTTGGACTTCAAGACCAGCATGGGCAACATAGTGAGACCTCATCTCTACTAAAAATAAAAAATTAGCCACACATGGTGATGCCTGCCCATAGTCTCAGCTACTCTGAAAGTTGAGTCTGGGAGATCCAGGCTGCAGTGAGCTGTAATCGCACCACTGCATGCCAGCCTGGGCAACAGAGTGAGATGCTGACTCAAACAAACAAGCAAAAAAACAGAAGAAAGAAAGCTACTGTGCAGGCTGTGTCCTGTCCATGGAATGAATGTTTAACACCCTCCCATAGCCCTCATCACCCTGTAACCCTGGCCTGGCATTCCAGACCCTTCTCTATTTGGGCCTTGCTCTCCTCCCCTCGCCTCACCTCTTGAGGACCTTGCTCTGGGATGCCCACCATCTGTCACACCTTCTTCTTTCCCAAGCCTGATCACACCTGAGTCTTTGCATATGCTGTGCACCCTACTTTTTATTTGTCCTTTGCCTAATTTTTGAGGCCATGTACACGGGTGCTGCTCTACACACAGAGATTCAAAAGCAAGCAGAAAGGACAAAGATCCTCCCTTCAGAGAACTTACATTCTAGGGGTGAGCCAGAAAATAAAGAAATCAGGAAAATCATGACCGATGGCAATAAGGACTATGCACAAAAACTAAAGCAGGGAATGGGGGCTGGGGCTGCTGAGGCAAGGAGAACGCTGGAATTTTAAACAAGGCTTCTTCCTACTTTGGGAGAAGCCTATGCACCTGGGAGTCAAGTGGCTGAACCTGGGTCAGTGCAGCAGGGTTTCCTGGAGGAGGCGTCCAATGATGGCCTTGGAGGATGGGAAGGGAGTGGTTACTATGCAGGGTATGAGGGTCCTGAGGAGAGATTCCTAGTGGAGCTGGGAGTTAATTCACTCCTGACTTATTGGGTACCAGACACAGTGGGTTGGGGACAGCCCTCACCCCAGGACTGGGCCTTGAACCCAGACTATTGGCCCAAGCCCCTCATTACCAGAAGCCCTTTGGCTCCCACCAGGTCCCATTCTCTTGCATCAGGAACTACCAGGGCTGAGGCAGCAGGTGGCTGTGTCTGGAGCTAGTCAGGGAGAACACACACGAGGCAGGAACAAGGGCAAGCGAAGGCCTGGTGACCGGACTCTGGGTGGTCTGTGGGGCAGGCTGGTGGACACAGAGGGTGCTGAGCTGGGCCTTCTTAGTGGCTCTCCTACCATCCCCTGCCAATGTTTGCCAAGAAGTGCAGTTGTGGCCAAGATGCCACCGGCCACTCTTCTTTTATTTATGGATTTAATTTGTCTCATACATCATGCTGACAGCTAGGAATTAGGCAGCTGCAGGGGCCCTGGCCTGGCTCCTCCATGATCCGGCCTGTGCTTAGGCCAGCTGGGCCCCGAGGCGTTTCTCTGCTGCTGATTTGTGCCCGAGGCCCCGGGGGATAGGGTGGTTCAACTGCTATTTGTGGAAGGCCCTGGGGTGTGCCAACCTGACCAAGAATCGTTCCTTATCTCTGGGCTCAGAGCAAGTTCATTGTCCCCATTTTGCAGGTATGGAAGGCGAGGCCCAAGGTGACATGGTGAGTCTGTGGCAGAGACCCTGAGACTGCTGCATCCCAGCTGGCACTTGCCACCATCTGGTCCAGCTTGGAATTTTGTCACCCAGGCCTCCCAGCCAGGAGGAGGGTGTTGCCCGCTCCCCATCAGTGGGGATGGGTGAAGGGAAAAGCAAACTGGGGGAGGCAGAGTGTATTAGTCTGTTCTCACTCTGCTGTAAGGACGTACTGGAGACTGGGTAACTTATAAAAAAGAAAGAAGGGTTTTTTTTGTTTGTTTGTTTTGTTTTGTTTTGTTTTTTTGCGACAGAGTCTCACTCTGTTGCCCAGGCTGGAGTTGGAGTGTAGTGGTGCAATCTCAGCTCACTTAGCCTCCACCTCCTGCATTCAAGTGATTCTCTTGCCTCAGCCTCCCGAGTAGCTGGGGTTAGAGGTGTGCACCACCACGCCCAGCTAATTTTTTTTTTTTTTTTTTTTTAGTAGAGGGGATTTTGCCATATTGGCCAAGGTGGTCTTGAACTCCTGACCTCAAGTGATCCGCCAGCCTCAGCCTCCCAAAGTGCTGGGATTACAGGCATGAGCCACTGTGCCCGGTCTATAAAGGAAAGTTTAATGGGCTCACAGTTCCACATGGCTGGGGAGGCCTCACAATTATGGCAGAAGGTGAAGGAGGAGCACATTTTCAACTTTTCTGTGTAACTGAGAAATGTCAGGGTACAAAGTTGGTTGGGGGAGATAAAACTGTTGAACTCCTATTTAAAGACAGTTCCCCGTTTTCCAGCTCTTGGTAGCAGAACACAGTGGGTAAAAGTGCAGGCTTTGGGGTCCAGCTACCTTGATGTGGCTCCTGGCTGTGGCCTTGAACCAGTTAACCTGCCTCCATTTCTTCACCTAAAAAGTAGAGATAATGGTGTACGTACTACCCCATCAGGTGGTTGGGAGGCTGCGATGGGAATGTATGTAAGTGGTCAGAATGGAGCCCACACAAGGTGGGTGCTCTGTAAATGTGGGCTGCACCATGGTTGGCCCATTCCTCGGAGAGCTCTCAGCAGGGTCATTAACACGGGCCATGGAGAAAAGCCACGTGGCACCTGGGGATGGGCCAGCACTGTGAGGGGGTTGAATTGCCTCCTCTTATTCCTAGACACACACACACACACACACACACACACACACACACCAGCCAACTCTGCACAGACTGCATTTTTGTAATCAATCAGATTTATTACGACTTGTATAGGACTGTTAATTCTTTATTTTAATTTTTAAAATTTAATAACATTGTGTTGTTTCCACTGTTCATTTTTAAGATTAAAGTCTATTTGAAGCAAGTCATGCTGGTTTTCCATTTGCAGAAATAATGAAATGTTTCCTTTTAAAATAAAATTTAAGAAGTGAGTTGATCTCTGAACTATCGTTACAATATTTTTGTAAATCTAAAACTGTTCTAAATGAAATACTTAAAAAAATACCCAGGTTCATTTTGTTTTTAAAAGCTTTTAGAGAAAAGTGAGTGGATTAAAGGGAGGTATGAAGTAGATGCTGGTGAATGCTGCTTCGCTGGGAACTGGTTTCAGCCTGCTTTCCTCCCAGCCCTGATGGACTGTTCACAGGAGAGGGCCTGGGGAGGCTGGAGAGGGGAGAGGAATAAGTATGGGTGACAAAGTCCGGAGTTCTTTGGGAGTGGGGGCAGGGTGTCTCCAAGGGTCCCTCTCATAGGTGTGACAGAAGTGAGTTTAATGACAGGTGAAGGGATGATTAAATTCCCCGAGACAGCAACCGTGGGGAGCGGTTACCACCCCTGGACTCACAGGGCAAGGCAAGCAGCAGTACTGGAGCCCTGTGAGGGCCGAGGCAGTGGAAGAGGGCCAGTGGCCTTCGGTACAGGAACACAACTGGCTCAGCAGGGACGGAACCAGGGAGTGAACCCACCAGCCTCTCTCTCCTTCCCACCCGCAGAGCTCCTGCTCCTCCTTCCTGCTGAGCAAACCCACCAGAAGCCAGAGGGCCAGGGAGCTCATGTGAGGCGTCAGTCCATGGAGCAGAGGCAGAGAACGCAGCTGCAGGCCCAGCGGAGAGGACCTAGTCCTGGCAGGTGGAGCTGGGAGGGCAGAAGCTCGGCAGATTTGTGGGAAGAGCCTGGGAGCCAGAGTCAGCTGCCTTGTGACACACCTACTATGTGCCACAGGATGCGCCGCTTCTCCTGAGCCTTGGTTTCCTCATCTGTCCACTGGGGCAGCTGACAGTTCCCCCTAGGAGTGCAGAGAAGCCTCCATGGGTCAATGTAGGGTATGTGTAAGCCCTGGGCACACAGTAGGCTTGCTGGTCAAACAGAATACCATCTGCCCTTTCCAAGAGAGCCCAGAGCCCCTGCTGTCTCCTCACAGTCACTGGTGGGATGCCACACTCTACTAACTTCCTCTAAGCCACTTTGGGGGCAGTAATGTCCTCTGCACAGGTCCCTATTGGTCTGGCCACCACCAGTTTGCTCAAACCAGGCCTCCAGCCTGCAATGCCCGAATGCTCCTTGGCGTCTCTAATCCTATCACACACACTGAGTCTCACCTCGTCACCCCATCAAGGTACAGAGGAGGGAAGTGACTAGTCCAAAGTTGCTACAAACTAGTGGCCGGTCAGTGGGACTGCCAGGGGCTGGTTTGGTCAGTACATTGCTGGGGAGGCCCTTCCCCTAGACCCGGCCTGATTCCTGGCCTGAGGGGCATCCCCAGGAGGCAAGAGAACCCTGGTCAAGGCTTCTGCATCCTTTATTTTCCAACCTCATTAAACACCTGCAGATCCATTTGCTACCTAAAATACAGAGGGAGCCCCAAGGAAAAAAATCATTCAAATTGAAGGAATAAATAAACACAGGCTTGCAGGAGTACAAGTGCCCTGGGAAGTTCCAGTGATTTCAATACCCACCCATCTCTAACAGTACCCCCCACCCCCATTTCTTTACAAATAGCTGATGGCCTCTTGGTCTCGAGTAAAGAAATTACAAAAGTACCTCCAAGCCCCTCCTTCCTCCCACGTCCTCCCTTGGCCTGGCAGGGAAAGTCCTAGCTCCAATCCCTGACTGTGCTGACTGGCTGTGTGGTCCTGAGCGCGTGACTGTCCTCTCTGGGCCTCAGTCTTTCCCACCGGTATAAAGGAATAATGGTCCTTCTCCTATTCTCATCCTGCTAGTCTAGTAGAAAACACCTGGCCGCAGCCATTCTTCTTTCTCTCCCTCTCTCTCCTCACCTTCCAACAGCCCCACCATGCTCCAGCCACACTGAACTTCCTGCCACTCCCCAAATATATCACAAGTGTTAGGGAAGGTGCGTCAGTTAGATTTTGTTGTGTAATAAACTGCCTCCCAGTTGCACCTGTTGGTTTAAAACAATAAGCATTTATGGTTCCACTGGACAGTTGTGTTGATGTCACTGTGTTTAGTGTTGTACCTGAGTCAGGACGTCCCGTCTGTGACAGGTTGATTACACACTTGGCCCCAGGTCTCCACCCCCCTCCCATATCTGTGACCCTTGCAATGTGACTTCACAGTCCCTCCCATCAAGCGGGTTGGTGGAGAGGGGGTGGTGCCATTTTCCTACCCCTCCTTCTGGGCTGGCCTATGATTTGCTTTGACCAACGGAATGTGGCAGCAGTGACAACAGGCCAGTTCTCAGCCTCAGCTGTAAGAAAGAGGCCCTACATGCTTCTTTTCACTGTTCCGGCCCATCACTGCTGCCGTGAGAATGACTGGGCTTGGCTGCTGGAGAATGAGAGACCCCATGGAGGGAGGCCTCAGCCACCACAGCCCAGGCCCACCCAGACCTGAGAGCCCCTAGTCAACCAGGGTCAACGAATTGTCTCAGTTTGCCCAGGATTAAGGTTTCTCTTGGGACATGGGTCTTTCAGGGCTATCACTGGGACAGTCCCAGGAAAACCAGGAAGGTTGATCACCCTAACCTGACCCACCTGCTGACTCAGGGAGAGGAACAAATCCTGCTGAGATCCAAAGAACTGCCCTGCTGGCCTGTAAAAGCCAACTGTTTTAAAGCAACTACTGCATTTGGAAAGTGGTTTGTAATACAGCAAAATCTTCCTCATACACCTTCTCCATCTCTGTGTGAAGAACTCAGAGTTGCTGCCCATGGCTGCCATGTGCACTGCACAGCTTCAGGGAGAACCAGTCCCAGAGAACGCATTGTGAATGGCGCTGCTTAGGATTGCGCAGGACGGAAGTCCTAGAAAAACTCAGCCAGGCTCCAGTTCAAATGTCACCTCCTCTCTGAAGCCTTCCCAGACTCCCCTGGATCTAATTTACTGGGGGAAAAGGAACCTCCTGTGCTAAAAAGATCACAGGTTTTAGAGTCAGACAGGCCAGGTTCAGAGGCCCTGCTGCTTACACACCCGGCCAGTCATTTGAACCTCACACAGAGACTGGGAATGGCCACAGCTGCCATTCTGGGGGTTGTGATGAGGAAAGAACACAGGGACAGTGCCTGGCAGACAGTGTGTGTTTCACAGAAGCACCAAGCCCAGGTGTCTCCCCACACAGGCCCAAACCCTCTTCTCTCTGTTCCTGCTGCTGTTTTTCCTTCCCCGGCTCCAAGACTTTCTTCCTCCACAAAACGCAGTCACTTCCTTGCTGGTGTCCCATCCCCCAGGCTTGCGCACTGTATTATGTATTGAGGCCAAAGGGACTTTCTCTTTTTTAATTTTTAAAAAATTATATAGGAAAATTTACTTTTTTCTTTTGATGTACAATCCTATGAATTCTAACTCATGTACAAACATATGTAACCACCACCATAATCAGAACTTTCTGATAAACAAGGGACTTTCTTTTCAAGATTTGTCTTTTTTAATACTAAAATTTTGGATAGATAACATATATACTTTGTAAAAAAAAATGCGTAAAAGTATAAAAGTTACTCAGTGAGAACTGGGTCTCCCACTGCTGGTTACTCCTCAGATGCAATTTGTAGTTTTTAGTTTTGACAATTGTATACATGTGTAACTACTCAAAATAAAACATAGAACATTTCCATCATTCCAGAAGATTCCCTCATGCCATGCTCCTTCCTGGTCAGTCTCCACTCCCATCATCCCAGAGGCAACAACTGAGATTTTTCATTACAGATTTGTTTTGCTTGTTCTAAAATGTACCCTTCCAGAGATATTTCATGCCTATGCAAGCATAAGTATGTAGAACTATCCTGAAATCTCCAATTTTATATCACTGAAACCATATCTTGTCTTTTTGTACTTGATATATTTTGGAAATTGTTTTAGATCAGTAATAATTCTAGCCTACACACACGGTCCTTACCATATACCACTGATCTAAATGCTTTGTGTATATTTGCCTATTTAATTTTCAGCACAGTTTTGAGATAGGTGGCATTATTGCTGCTATTGTTGTTGCTACTGTTATTATTACTATCATCATTATCATTCTTACCAGTCCCATTTTAGAGACAGCAAAAACTGAGGCACAGAGAGATTAGGTTAAGGAACTGGTTCCAGGTCACACAGTCAGTAAATGGCAGAGCTGGGGTTAGAAGCCAGGCATCCTAGCTCTAGAGTCTGTGTTCTGAGGGACCACATTCAACTGCTCTAGTGTACTTCAAGCAATCTCAAGGAATTCCGTTATATCAAGACACAGTCATTTATTTAACCAGCATCCTCCTAATGGCTATTATTTGCCACCGTAAACAGGGATGCAATGGATATCTCTGTCATTCATCTTTCTGGACATGTGGAAGTGTATCTGTTGAATTAATTCCTAGAAGCTGAATGCCTGGGTCACAGGGTGAGTGCAATTTTGTATTTGATAGATATCGCCAGAATGTCCTCCGAAGAGTTATCAATTTATATTACCATTAACAAGGCAAGGGAGAGCCCTCCACTCTTACCAACATAAGATATTATCAACATTTTTTATCCGTGTTATCTAGCTGGGGAAAATTGTAACTTCATGCCATTTGTATTGGCATCTTCTCTTATTGTAATTTAGGGGGACATCTTTTCATGTATTTGGAAGCCATTTGCATACCCTTTCTGTGAGCCATCTGTCCATGCCCTGTGCCCATTTTTTTCTTGGGTTATTAATCTTTTTAAAAAAAGAGTGGTCTCTCTTGATATAATAGTTCATTCATTTTCTTTCCATTTTATTTATGGCATTTTCCCCCCAGTCAGATGTGGTTAATTTTAGTGTGATCACATTTCTCTTTTCTTTTTTTATGGCTTCTGGGTTTGAATTATCTTGAGAAAGGCCTTCGCCTTTCCAGACAAAGAACAACAAAAGAACGAAACATGTTTGCTTCAGTACTTTCATGATTTCATTTATTTACCTTTCGATCTTTGATCCATTCAAAATTAATGTTGGTGAAAGAAGTGATATGCGGTTTCAACCTACTTTTTTCCAGTTACCTAAATATCATTATTAAATAATCCATTTTTACCCACTCATTAGAAAAACTACATTGTCATATGTGTTTGTATCTAATTCTGGATTCTTTATTTCTTGTGTCATCTTCCTAGCTATTCTTTTAGTTTTTATGGTGGTCTACTTTAGATATAAAGAAAAAATGCATAGATTTTCAAGTGTTTGGTTTGGTAAGTTTTGACAATTGTATACACGTGCAACTATTCAAAATAAAACATAGAACATTTCCATCATTCCAGAAGATTCCCTCATGCTCCTTCCTGGTCAGTCTCCACTGCCATCATCCCAGAGGCAACAACTGATGTTTTTCATTACAGATTTGTTTTGCTTGTTCTAAAATTTCATCCAGGTGGTTCTCTGAAGCAACAGTTTGCTCCTTTTCATTGCTCCATGATGTTTCATTACATGCATAATCCACAGTCTCTTTGGCCAGTTTCCTACCAATAGATACCTGGGCTGCTTCCAGTTCTGGACAACTATGAATAAAGCCATTATGAACATTCTTATACAAATCTTTTGTGAATGTATTTTTTCATTTCTCTTGGTGGAACTGCTAGGTAGGAGGGTAGGTGTGTGTTAGTCATGTAAGAAACTATCAGACTTTAAAAAAAAATTGTTATACTATTTTCTATTCCTGCCAACAGTATATAAGAATTCCAACAGATCCACAACTTTTGCTATATTTGTGGTGTTGTCAACCTTTTCAGTTTTAACTATCTGGTGGTTGGGTGGTTGTATCTTACTGTGGTTTAATTTGTATTTACATGAGCATTTCTTCTTGTGAAGTGCCTGTTAAGATCTCTGGCCTAAATTAAAAATTAGATTGTTTATCTTTTTAATTATTGAGTTGTAGGAGTACTTGATATATCCTGGATACCAGTCCTTTGTCTCACACACACACACAGACATACACGTATTTATGTTTTGTGAATATTTTCTGCCAATCTGTAACTCACCTATTCATTCTCTCTCTTTCTCTCTCTCTCTCTTTTTTTTTTTTGGGGGGGGGGGGGATAGGGTCACCCAGGCTGGAGCGTAGTGGTGTGATCATGGTTCACTGCAGCTTTGACCTCCTGGGCTTAAGCAGTCTTCCCACCTCAACCTCCAGAGTAGTTGAGACCACAGACATATGCCACCACATCCCGCTAATGTTTGTTTGTTTGTTTGTTTGTTTTGGAGAGATGGGGGTCTCACTATATTGCTTAGGTTGATCTTACACTCCTGGGCTGAAGCGATAATACCGCTTTGGCATCCCAAAGTCATTTTTTCAATGATGTCTTTTGATGGCAGAAGTGTCTAATTTCAAAATTTATAAATTGTTTTCTTTTATGGTTATTTTATGTTCTGACCTCTAAGAAATCTTTGCTTACCTCAGTGTCCCAAAAACATTCTATTTTTTTCCTTAGAAACTTTATGATTATGGCTTTTTCATTTATGTCTATGATTCATATAGATAAATGTTTGTGTTTGGAGTGAGATAAGGACTTTGTTTAACATTTTCCCATATCAATATACAGTTGTTCCAACACCATTTGTGCAAAAAGAAGTTCCTTCCCTGATGAATTGTTTTGGTCCCTTGGTTGAAACTCAACCATATACATGAGATCTATTTCTGAATTTTACATTCTGTTCCTTTGTTCTATTTGCATATACTTACATTGATATCACATTGTGTTGATTACTGTAGCTTTATAGTAAGTCGTTAAGTCAGGCAGTGTTCTTCAAACTTGTTCTTCATTTTCAAGGTTGTTTTAGCTATTCTGGACGCTTAAATTCTCACATAAATTTTCAAATCATCTTGTCTACTTCTTTAAAAGGGCCTACTCTTACTATAATAGGGATCTATTGAATCTACAGGTCATTTTGGGGAGAATGGACATCTTAACCATATCAAGTCTTCATTAGCCATATTTTTTAGACACATGTTTACATATATTTTATTTGCTGTTTCTAGTATTTGATATTTTCTGATGACAATGTAAATGATACTTTAAAATTTTATTTCAGTTTTTTCTAGCATATAGAAATAAAATTGATTTTTTATAAACTCACCTCATATCCTGCAAATTTGCTAAATTTATTTACTAGTTCTAGTAATTCTTCATAAATTCCACAGTTTTCTGATTAAACAATATATCATCTGCAAATTCCACATTTTAACTCATTCCTTTCCAACGTTTGTGTTTTTTATTTCGGTTTTTTTGAGGCAGGGTCTCAGTCCGCCACCCTCAGTCACCCAGGGTACAGTGCCATGGCACGATCATGGCTCACTGTAACCTCAACCTCCTTGGCTCAAGTGATCCTCCCCACTCAGCCATCCGAGTAGCTAATTATCATTAGCCAGGCTAGTGTGTGTGTGTGTGTGTGTGTGTGTGTGTGTGTGTGTAGAAATAAGGTCTTACTATGTTGCCTAGGCTGGTCTTGAACTCCTGGCCTCAAGTGATCATCCTGCCTTGGCCTCCCAAAGTGCTGGGATTACAGGCATGAACTATCATGGTTGGCCCCTTTTATTTTTCTTACTTTAATGCACTAAAACTTCCAGCTCAATGACAAATACACGTGGTGAGAGTAAACATTCTTGCCTCATTACTGAACTTAGGAAAAAGAGATTAAATGTTTCACCATTAAGCATAATGTTAGCTTAGTAGATGACCTTTATCAGTTCAAGTAATTTACCATCTACTTCTAGTTTGCTGACAGTTTTTTATAATGAATAGATTTAGAATTTTGTCAAATGATTTTTCTGCACCTATAGAAATAATCATGCAAATTTTTTCCTTTATTTTGTTAATATGGTGAATTACATTCATTTCTGAATGTTAAACTAATCTTGCACTTCTGGAACAAACCTCACTTGGTTATGATGTATTATTCCTTTAATATACTGCAGGATTCAATTTACTAACATTTTGTTACGAGTTTTCACATCTGTATTCATAAGGAATATTCGTCTGTATTTCCTTTTCTTGTAATATCTTTACTGGGTTTTGATATCAGGATTATACTGGTCTCCTAAAATGAGTGAGGAAGGGTTCATATTATTTTCGCTATAGATGACAAAAATTGGCATTCATTGCTGATTTTTAAAAGCTCTATTTTCTGAAATAGTTTGTGTAGAATTAGTATTATTTCCTCCTTCCTTAAAAGTTTAATAGAATTCACTAGCAAAGACCATCTGGACCTGGAGTATTCTTTGTGGGAAGGGTTTTTATTGTAAATTTTGTTTCTTTAATAGATATAGGCTATTTGGGTTCTCTATTTCTTCTTGTGTCACTTTTGTTAAAGTTGTATTTTTAGAGAATTGTCCATTTCATCTGAGTAGTCAAAATTTGCATAAAATTATTTATAATGTTCCCCAGCTATCCTTGAATGTTTTTCATGTGAACTTTAGAATCTGTCAATTTTCCCATGACAAAAAGTGCTTCAACTCAATTCCTCTATTTCTTAAGCAACCAGATAGACTACATATCCTAGCCTTTCTGGTAATTAAATGTGGTCATATGATTGATTGAATTCTAGCCAATGGAATGTGAGTCGAAGTGATGTGTATCACTTCTAGGACTGGCCCCTAAAAACCTTCAATGTTTGGTCATTCATGTTCCTCTACCAGCTGGAGGCAGATGAGCACAGTCACTTTGGAAACCATGTGTTGAAAATAAGAACGACACGAGATTGAATAAATCTGAATAGGAGAGGGGAAGTAAAGAGAGAAAGGGAGAGAGAGAAAGAAAGGGAGAGAGAAAAACCTGCCAATCAGGAATATCTATCTTGAACTTCACATAAGCTAAAATTAAATATCTACTATATTCTAGCCATTATATATTGAGGAAGAACTCTATTTTCATTTTTATTGGAATCATTCTAAATGTATACATTAATTTAGGGAATTGATTTTGTCAAAATACTATCTTCCTTTCCAAAATAGGACACCTCTTTCCATTTATTCTTACTGTGTTTTAGGTGTCCAGTAGCATTAAAATTTTTTTCATATAAATCTTGCATGTTTCTTATTAAATGTGTTGCAAGATATTTTATAATTTTTGCTACTTTTGTAGATGGAATCTTTTCTTTATCTTTTCTAACTCATTGTCATATAAGAAAGCTATTAATTTTTGTATTTTAATTTTTACCCATTTATCACACCAAATCATCTTATTTGTAATAGTTTCTTAAAGTTTTTCAAGTATAAAATCATATCATATGAAAATAACACAGAACTTTTGTCTCTTTATTTCTTCCCAATACTTATACTTCCATTTTTTGTGAAATTATAGTGGCTAATATCTCCAAAGTAATGTTAAATAAGGCTGGTGAAAGGGGACATCCTTGTCTTGCTCACGAATGTGTTGGAAATCCTTCAAATTGTTCATCATTATGCAAATGGATGGCATTTGCTTTGATATTGTCTCGTTAAGGAAATATCCACCTATTTCTATTTTATCGAGAAGTTTTTAAAAATCAGGAATGGATGTTGAATTTTATCAAATGCCTTTTTGAAATCTATAGGGGAAATAACATGATTTTCTCCTGTTTTGATGTACTATATTTACATGACATTTATATTAATATTACATTATTGGTATTAATCTAAATTAATTGGTTTTTAAAAATTGGACCATCCTTGCATTTCTGGTATAAACTCCAAAGGTTTGCTACAACAGTAAGCTATTTCTTTAATGTGTGTCTGTATTTTAAAGTATATTCCTAGAACTATTTTTTTACTTAGGATAGTTGCACCCTCAATATTAATGTGAGCTGACTTACTGCGTTCTATTGTGTGCTTTCTTGCATTTTGCTATCAATGTTAAATGGCTTTCATGAAAATAACTGGAAGCTCTTCTATGCTCTGGAACCACTTACATAGCATTGGAGATATCTATTTCTAAAAGGCTTTGAAGAATTTACTTGTGAATCTTTAAAGTATAGTGGTTTTGGGGACTTGCAAAATGAAGACATTCTGATATTCCTTTATCATTTGTTACCTAGAATATCTCTATCAAGGGAAATTTCTCTTTATCAACTATTAATTTACCACAAGGTAAACAATTTTGTAAACAATTGTCTGCTTAACAATTTTCTTTGTTTATTTTAAACTATTTGGTCCTTTGAGATTTTCTTTCAGAAAAGGCAAATTTAATCCCATCACATACTTACTTAGACTGTAACACTTGCAGTGACTATGCTTCATGGTAAATTAATAGTTGATAAAGAGAAATTTCCCTTGATAGAGATATTCTAGGTAACAAATGATAAAGGAATATCAGAATATCTTCATTTTGCAAGCCCTAGTGAAATAATGAGAAAATTGATCTAGTCAACATTCTTAAATAACAGCTAATATCACAAAAAGAGGACAACCAGACATTTAATTCCTCCTGATGGAAGTTCACAATACTATCTATGAATTACTTTTGCTATACATTCAAGCCTCTAGATCTAACCCTGGTTGCCAGGAGCCAGTCTCATGGACAAGTGTGGAGAGGTTCTCAAGCCATTCTTTTGCTCCTTGTGAGCCTCTCCCAGCCTGCACAGATGAGAAAACTGAGACTTGGCAAAGAAGTCACCTGCCCACTTTTCAGCTGTGTGTCCTTGGACAGAGAACTTGATGTCATCTTACACACTCAAGACAAACCATAATGCCTGCCCCAGTGGCCCCTGACATGTGCGTGCTCACCGATGTTTGCTCCACTTTCCAAAAAGAACAAAAAGACCCATCCTAGATCAACGTACTCAGCCTGCCACTCCCTCTATTAGCTGAGGTATAGGCTGGGGTAAGTTCTTTCCTACTGCCAGCCTCAGTATTTCCATCTGCCAAATGAGTGTTTCTGAGAGCTTGCTCATCACTGTCTTCCTCTCTTGTAACTCTGTGCTAGGACCTGGGTAGTGTAAGCACCCGATCAAAAGATGGCAGACCCTTGAGCTTCTGGGCCTGCTGTCACCCTGTGCAGTTGGGGGCCTGCCTGCTGGAACTGAGATTTCTGCAGATCCTTGGACCAAGGGCCAGGAGTTAGCAAGGCAAATTCTGTGAGACAGGTCCTTGATTATCTCCTTCTGCCGCCTGGACCACCCAGGTCTAACCCCATGGCCTTTCTGCAGCTAAGCTCATCCCTGTTCCTTGCAGCCCAGAATGGGGCCCCTTCCTGCTCATAGCTGCCCCAGAGTGTCCAGCCTGCTCCCATCCAGAGCTCCCTGGCCCAGAGGACCGAGGCCGAGAGCTTCAGCCTGGTTGCTGCCCACCCAGGGACCCCCTGCCAGGACCTCTGAACTCCTAGTTCCTGTATGGACATCCCAGACCCTCCATGTCCAGCCCTCCTGTACCCCTTTGCTGAGGCTGTTCTGCTTACCTGCGACACATACCCTACCCTGAAGAGAGTAACGTTTGCCCTTCAAAGACAGCTCATGCGCTTCTCTCCTCCACCTCCTCCGGGAAGTCTCCCTCGACTGCCCTACCCACAAAGACCTCTCCCTCCACTGAGTTCCCTGTGCGTCTCACTCCGTGTGTATCTCAGTGACTAGACAGTGAGGGCCATGAGGGTAGGGGCAGGACCTGACTCAGCCCAAGGACCTGGGAGGCAGTTTGGGCCAGAACTAGGTTTAAATTGCACATCCGCCATCTTTAAGCATTTTGACTCTGAGCTGTAGTTTCTCATCTGTACAATGGGAATAGTATCAATTATCTGTTCAAGAAGTACAACTCCTTCTGTCTGGAAGAAGTTGTACTTCTTGAACAGGAACCAACATTTATCAGCAAAGATGTGGGCCCAGAGCCCCGAGCCCAGAGCCTGGCCCCGGATATTAATCTACTAATTCTCACCCTGTCACAGAGCTTTACAGCTGCTCTCTGTGAAATCCCCTTATCGCCTTAATCCGCCTTAGTCCACTTTTTTTCCAAGAATGGGAGGGGCCATCCCATCCTGTCATGGGGAACCAGAGAATGGGAAGGCCTGGCTGCGGGCCTTGATTGGACCTGGGTGAACCCAGAAGGAAGTGCTGAGTCTGGGAGCTTCCCCTGGCTGTGTGCAGGGAGTCAGAGTGGGAGGGGCTTCCAAGCTGCCCTAAATGTCCTAGTCAGAAGCCATGCACTCAAAGCCATGCCAAGCTTTGGTAAGACGCCCCTCCTCTCTGTTTCACCCAGCCTGAGACCCTGTGTCCCTAGGCTGTCTTACAGGGCCAGACCACACACCCACGAGTCCATGGGCCCCAGAGCAGTGCCTGACAACCCTGAAAAACTGGGGGAGGCCCAGTTTACGAAATACTCATAGGCCTGTGCCAGGAACTGCAGACTCTGGGGGAGTCCCTCAGGAAGCCCACAGACTGCTAGAGATGATGCCTCCCAGTGCCATCTAGGGACACCCAGGGTCTGTAGGACACCCAGGAGCCCCTGGCCTAACCTGGAGCCTAGGAGGACTTTTCTCCCAGGGCAGGTAGGGTTCTAGGTTCTAGGGGGTGACTGGGGCCATGGGGTGGAGGAAGGAGGAGGCCAGCACTAAGCAGCACTGACGGCCGGCCTGGCTGCCAGGGCCTGAGATCTGTGCAGCTACACAGGACTCTGCATTTGGAAGGGTTTAATGCTCTGCAGGCATCATCCTGAAATGCTGAATAATTTTTTAACAAGGAGCTCTACGTTGTTTTACACTGGATCTCATAAATTATGTACCAGCCTTGCAGGAAGTGGGGGTGAGCCTGTTACCAAAGGGGACTGGGAAAATAGCCTCCCACAAGGAAAGGGCAGAATTCGAGGTCAGGAGTAGGTCCCTGACAAGTGCATATGACCCTAGACGAGTCCCTTTCCTCACAAAGGCTGCTTCCCCTTACGATCAGGGAGGAGCAATTAGATGGAGAGATTTAAAAGCGTTAGAATGGGGTAGGGAAGGGAAGAGTAGGCAAGTTCAGCACAGAGGCGGTTCCTGGCCCCTTTTCTGCCCCACCCCATTGTCCCATCCCTCCTGGACCCTCCTGGGAGCTAATGTGATTATAGAATCCTGTGGAATGTGCTGATGGTGCCAATGGGTTCCTTGTTCTCCCTGCAAACACCCTATTTACGTCGTTCTGGGGTCTTCATTCCTCTGAGGAGTTGGTCGCCATCCTGGAGGAACTCCAGTCCCCTACAGCGTGGTGGGACTGTGCCCCCTCCCCCGGCCTCCCTCACAGCTGACCCTCTCACAGCAAAATCAAGCTCTTCCAAGATCTTCTCCTGCCTGGGTACAATGCTGTGGCCCAAGGCCCTCCAGTCCTGAGGCGAGTCTCTGCAAGCTTTGGTAAGACACCCCCTCCTCTCTGCTTCACCCAGCCTGAGACCCTGTGTCCCTTGGCTGTCTTACAGGGCCAGACCACACACCCACGAGTCCATGGGCCCCAGAGTAGTGCCTGACAACCCTGAAAAACTGGGGGAGGCCCAGCATCCCTGATGTGTGCCTCCAACAAAAGCCATCTAGGGCCCATTTTACACTCAGAGGCCTGTGTGCCTGAGCAGAGTGGGTGAACTCAAAGGGTCACTGTAAGAAAAGGGGCTGACATGGGAAACTAGGCCAGTTGGGATCTAAGCTCCAGCCCAATGTCTCAACCCCACCACCACCAACAGACTGCGGGGCTGTTTGTGAAGCAAGTAGCCTGATCCACCTGAAATAGACCCCAGTGGTACTCTTACTCTCCTGCAAACCTGCTTCTCCTTCTGTCCCCATCTCCAAGGGACCCTCCATCCCTCAGGCACCCAAGCCAGGAATCTGGATATCAACTTAGACCCCTCCCTCTGGGTGCTGGGTCCCCTCTACTCTTCCCCACCCGGCTGCCACCCAGGAGGCTGCCTTGCGTGGGCAAGTTCTGTGGTTTCCAGTTGGGTTTGGCCAACGGGAGGTACCATCTCCAACAGGAGATGGGGAGGCAGGAGTGAGGTTGGGATGTCTGCTCCAGGCCCCCTCTTTCCAGGCCATGGGTAGGCTGGTCCCTCCTGTCAAGCACCTTCTCCCACAGCCACCCTGTCTCGTTCCAGCGGCCTTGCCCTCCCTTTGCCTGGGGGTGGTGACGTCTCCCACAGGTGCCGCACCATCCCTTGTTAGTTTCTTTTAACGTGTCCCAGCCTTAGTCACCAGCACCTTGGTTACTTTCCTCCATTCCCCATCTGGAGTGCACCATCTGCTTCCTGCCACGGCCCTGTGGGAAACATCGTCTGCCCCCGCCCCCCCCCCACCAAGAAATACCCAGTCCTCTCAATTCTACTTCCTAAGTACCTCCCCAACCCACCTTCTTCTCCTGTCTCCCCAGGTGCCATCTAAACCCCCTGGATACTCCTAATGGGTCTCTCCACTCCACCCTGGGTCCCCCATCTCACCCTTCACAGGCAGCCGCAGGGGGGTTTCTTCAAATGCAAATCTTCAAAGAAAGATTTTTAATATTAAAGACATTTTATCATGAAAGCAATACTTGCTTGTTGTGCAAAATGTCAAACACTACAGAGAGGTATAAAATGAGAAGCAGAAATGCCCTCCTCCCCAGTCCCCACCCTTACTCCCTGCAGAGCCACCAGGTTCTGGTTCCTTGTGGGTCCCGCCATGCACCTTCCATCCATATGTGCACATATCAGTGTGCATCTCTTTTTATTCATGCAGTGGATTTGGACCACACATATAATAAGCCTGCGACGACTTTTGCACTTTTAACCTGTCTTGGAGAACTTCACATGTCCACACACATAGATTAGATTTAACTCCTCCTTGATGGCTGCTTAATATTTCACACTACTGATCTCCCAGTTTTCCCATCCACTGCCCTATGAATGACCATTCGGTTGTTTTCACAGTTTAGTTGGCTACCAGTAGTGCCGCCACTGGAATTCTGTCCAGGTATCGCTCTGCCTGTGAGTGGACATTTCTGCAGCATTGACTTGCTGGGTCAAAGGGTGTATGTATGTAACATTTGAAGGATGTGTCAAATTATCCCCCTGAAACACCGCTCCAATCTACACTTGTACCGACAGAATATAAGGGTGTCTTTTTCCCCATATCTTTGTCAACACTGGGTTTTAAGAAGATAATCTTACCATGCAAATTTCCTGCTTAAAACCCCTCACACCTCAAGGAGCTGGAGCACAGGGGCTGGGTGCGGTGGCTCATGCCTGTAATCCCAGCACTTTCAGAGGCCAAGGCCGGTGATCACGAGGTCAAGAGATCAAGACCATCCTGGCCAACATGGTGAAACCCTGTCTCTACTAAAAATACAAAAATTAGCTGGGCATGGTGGGAGACGCCTATAGTCCCAGCTACTCAGGAGGCCGAGGCAGGAGAATCGCTTGAACCCAGGAGGCAGAGCTTGCAGTGAGCCAAGATCGTGCCTCTGCACTCCAGCCTGGCAACAGAGTCAGACGCTGTCTCAAAAAAAAAAAAAAAAAAAAAAGAGTTGGAGCATAACTTTCCACCCTTAAGTGTGGGCTGTGCATAGTGACCTTCTTCCAAAGAGTGCGGAGTGGAAAGGGAGGAAAAAGGGTAACCTGAGGGTTACAGTGGAGAAGCCTGACAACACTACCTCAGCCAGGTGACCGAGCTCAACAGCAACAGGGGTAAGTCACAGTGACAGTGCACACCTTTGTTACGATGACGTAAAAATCACCCTTTGCTTCTGTGGTCTTCCTCCCCCAAACCCATAACCGCAGTCTAATCGTAAGAAAAGCACAGGACAAATCCGAATTGAGGAACAGCCTCCTCAAAACTGTCAAGGTCATCAAAGACAAGGAAAGACTGACACACTGTCACAACCAAAAGGAGCCTAGGGAGACACACTGACTGAATGCAGTGTGGGGTCCTAGATGGAGTCAGAAAAAACAAAGGCAATCTGAATCAACTATGGACTTCAGTTAATGATAACAGATGGACATAGGTTCAATAATTGTAACAAATATACTCACACTCAGGTAAGATGCTAATATTAGGGGAAACAGTGTACAGAAACTCCTTACAAACTTAGAATTATTTTCTGAAACTTTAAATCTGTTCTAAAATATAAAGATAAAAGAAAAATCTCACATCCAGAGCAAGCCTCCCACAGGCACGCAGCGGCCTCTGCCACCGGGCCCTGGCCTCCTGTTGAGTTGTGTCTCCCTCCTCTCTCTTCTAGGTACCTCCCATTCCTGCCATATCTGCAAGTCAAAATTTCTAGAAAGCCCCACTCTGTTCATTTCTCTGGGCTGCTGAAAATTATACACACACCGCCCCACCCCCACCCCCCAACCGCCACCTGTCCCGTGAACACTTCCTACTCAAACCCCAAGATAAAGGAGGCTTCCTCCGGAGAGCTCTCCTCTCGCCTCTGACCCCAGCACAGGTTGGCTCGGTGCCCAGTCCCTGGCACCTCCAGGACTGCTTCTCAGCTTCTCAAGGGAGTGAAGTGGAAACTGGGTGTGGGAGCTGTCTTAGTTTCCTGTGACTGCTGTATCAAATTCTCACAGAGTGGCTTCAAAAGCAGTAGAATTTATTCTCCCAGCATTGGAGGCCTGAAGCAGAAACAAAGCATCGGCAGGGCCATGCTCCCTCTGGAGACTCTGAGGGAAGCCATCTTGCCTCTTCGGCTTCCTTGGCTGTGACCACATCACTCCCATTTTTGCTTCTTTATTTTTTATTTTTTTATTATTATTATTATTTTGAGACGGAGTCTCACTCTGTTGCCCAGACTGGAGTGCAGTGGTACGATCTCGGCTCACTGCAACCTCCACCTCCTGGGTTCAACCGATTCTCCTGCCTAAGCCTCCCAACTAGCTGGGACTACAGGTGCCTGCCACCATGCCCAGCTATTTTTATTTCTAGTAGAGAGGGCGTTTCACCATGTTAGTCAGGATGGTCTCGATCTCTTGACCTCGTGATCCACCTGCCTCAGCCTCCCACAGTGCTGGGACAAGCAACTTGCCAACTGGGTGTGAGCCACCGCGCCCAGCCTGCCTTACTCTTGTAAGGACACTTGCCGTTGGATTGAGGGCCCACTTACATAATACAAGTTAATCTCTTCATCTCAAAATTCCTCATGACATCTACAAAGAATTTCTTTCCAAATAAGGCAATATTTTTGGGTTCTGGGGTTTAGGACATGGACATATCCTTTTGGGGCCAGCCATCCAGCCCCCTACAGAGTCCAGTGTGGCTGGTTCCAAAGGTCCCTTCTTGGCTCGCCTTGCAGGCGGGTTCCTCTTCTCCATGGGTTGGTTGGTCCTTGCTCCACGTGGAGTTGGGGGCTTGGGGACTGGCCACTGAGGGCATGCTGCTCACAAAAGCCGTCTGTGGGCACCCTCCCAGACTCAGGGTCGCCGTGCTGGCTGGAACATAAATGGGCCCCGTTGCAGTCGGGGTTGTCCTGGAGCAGATCTTGAGATAGACTTTGACATGGAGGATATTTACTTGAAAAGTCAGCACCTGGGGAGGAGATAGGGAGGAAGCAGGATTTGGTAGAGAGAAGTTGAACAGTGACACAGGACCAACCGAGTTTCAGCTATCCCTGGAGCCCATGTGGCCCATCTCAGTTATCCCATGGGAGGTCAAAATGTCTGCACCTTTACATCCTAGACATGATCAGTCACTGGTCAGCCCTTTGCGAAACAAGGGCAATGATAGCTCCTAACTTCTAGGTCAGAAGGGTTAAATGAAACACCCTGGCCACTCACAGCTGCCATCCAGCTGTCAAATTTTGACTTGCAGATATGGCAGGAATGGGAGGTACCTAGAAGAGAGAGGAGGGAGACACAACTCAACAGGAGGCCAGGGCCCGGTGGCAGAGGCCGCTGCGTGCCTGTGGGAGGCTTGCTCTGGATGTGAGATTTTTCTTTTATCTTTATATTTTAGAACAGATTTAAAGTTTCAGAAAATAATTCTAAGTTTGTAAGGAGTTTCTGTACACTGTTTCCCCTAATATTAGCATCTTACCTGAGTGTGAGTATATTTGTTATAATTATTGAACCTATGTCAGCTGTAAGGGTTATCTTCCCCTTACAGTGGGGAAAAGCCGGCCTCAGAGAAGACAAGCAACTTGCCAAGGCCACCCAGCTAGTAATGGCAGAGCCAGGACTTAAACTGAGGTGTGCCTGATGCAGAGCCTGAGCCCCTGAGAGCTGCTGGGGGAACCCAGAAGCCCGGCAGGTGCCTGGCTCCACACCCAGCTCCCTGACGCTCGCTTTCCCACTCCCCATGCCCTGTGCAGCATCCTCCCAGTCACTTCCCATCGCCATCCTCCAAACCCCAGGGATCTCTGTGCCCCAGGGGACACCATCCAGGGGTCACCTGGCCTCCCTCCCCTCTCCACAACCAGTGATCCAGCCTCCTGGAACCCCTCACAAATCTCCAGGCACAGCCATCACCTGCCTGCCCCATGCCCTCTGCCCCCACGCCCTCTGCCCCCACGCCCTCTGCCCCCACATCCTTTTCCCAATGCCCTCTTTCCCCTTGTCTTACCTTTTAAAGTGGTACACAGAGGCCTAGCTGTCCCAGTCAGATGCGACCTTCTTCACGAAACCCTTTTGATTGGAACTCTCCCTCCCTTCTCTCTCCCAAAAGACTCGATTTCTATCTCAATCAGGGCTGAGTTGCCTTCGGTCTGATATGAATCTGGTTCCCCCAACAAACCAAAGCTTCCAGGAGGGGAGAAAGTACAAGTTAGGAGCTCTCACTCAGCCAGCTGCATGGCCCGGGGCTGGCCACTTCCTCTTTTCTGAACCTTACATTGCTTATCTGTAAAATGGAGCTAACAGAGCACATTGCCAGGCACAAAAAAGGTGCTCAGTAAATGCTGTCTGTCAACCTTTAGCCTGGGTGCAACTTTGTGTCTGCCTCCAGGGCTGCAAACACTCCCTGCCCAGCTGACCCTTTGCTTTCAATTGTCTGTTTCCTCCACACTCCCAGTCCTGTTTCCCGTCTGTTACACAGACTGTCCTAACCATTCCATGCAGCGGACCGTGTGGGGACTAGAAGAGGATCAGCCCAGCAGAGGCTTTATGGGCATGTTGCTTTCTTCTTTTGCCCTTCCAACTGCCTGCCTTTTCCATCCCAGCAATGGATGGGCTGGGAGCCAGCTGGGCCCGGGTGCCTAGGCCGACCATGTGGCGTCGGCCTCAGCCATTCCTCCCAGGGTCCCAGCCGCTCTTCACCCCTAGGAGCAACTGCGGGGTCTTGGCAGGGGCGGGAGGCAGCTCTAGGGACGCAGCTCTGCCCTTGACTGGGAATGGACGCCGAGGCTGCTGCCTGCTGACAGTCTATCCTGCTGTCCAATCCCCTGGCCGCAGACCCCCTCTGTTCCTCCTTCACAACCTGCTCAGGTCCACTCTGACGGGGCGAAGCAGAGCTCCCCAGTCCGGGAAGCCCAGGCATCATCAGGCTCTGTGGCCCTGGCAAGTCCTGCCAGTGTCTAGGAGGTGACCAGGACCAGTTCTGAAAACCCAAGAAGCTGGAGCACAAATACCCCTTCCTGACCCTGCCACCTGCAGTGTGAAGGTTCCGAGCAGTGACTCCGAAGCCAGACTTAGCCACAGTCAGCAGTGTCTCTGGGCAAGTTACCTAATCCTCTGTGCCTCTGCGTGTTCGTCTGTAAAGTGGAGTAACAGTGTCTACCCTGCAGGGCTGGTGCGTGGACTAAACGAGGTAATACACAGGGGACTCTCGGGACAACAGAGCCCCTGGGAAGCACTTCATGAGGATTAGCCATTATTATTTCACCTGTGTTCTGTGTGTGGAGAGGGCAGGAACTACGGTCCCCACTGGCAGTAAGGAAACTGAGGCCCAGAAAGGAGCCGCACCTGTGTCTGGGCCTCACCCTGGCCTCTTGGTTTCCTAGGCTACCGCAGCGTCCACCACACCAGCTCTCTACCTCAAGGTCCTCTGCGGTTCATGAGCACCTCCTGTGTGCTGGGCACTAGCGCAGACTGGACAGCTCTAAGGCGTAGCAGGAGAGCTTGGGCTTCACTGCATGCAGGTGGTTTATGGTAAACCCACAGTCTGGGTGTGGTGACCCACGCCTGTAATCCCAGTACTCTGGGAAACCAAGACAAGAGGATCTCTTGAGGCCAGGAGTTTGAGGCCAGCCTGGGCAACATAGCAAGACCCAACCTCTACAAATAATAATAATAAAAAAATTAGCTGGATGTGGTGGTGCTTGCCTGTAGTCCTAGCTACTCGGGAGGCTGGGGCAGGAGGATCATTTGAGCCCAGGAGAGGCCAGGACATTCAGCCAAGGTCACACAGCTGACACACAGCAGCCAGGTCCTCAACCTGCTTGGCTTAAGCCCTTTGTCCCACACTGGTTCCCAAACATAAATGTCTCAAGGACACCCAAAACACAGCCCACCAGCTGGCCACCCACTTGCCTCGGGACTTTTATAAAGAAACCCAAGGCTCAGGTGCCTGTTCCCCACTGAGAATGCCCCACCCACCATGACTCCTGACCTCAGCCCCTAGGCCCTGCCTTGCCCCTCATAGCCACCAGGCTACCCTGTCACCCACTTTAGTACAAGATAGGATAAGTCTTGGTACCCTCCAAGAGCGCTGCCACCACCAATGATTACAGAGGGGCAGGAACAGAATTTGGGATACTGATTTGGGTTGTTTTTTGGGGGCTATATTTCTCCTCTTCTCTTTCTCTTTGAAGCAGGGGCTCTGTTCTCATGACTTGGGGGGCTGTGGCAGGACCCCCAGCAGAAGTTTTCTGCTAGACCCTGCCCTTCCTGGTTGAGATTTCTAATGCTCCTTAGGAAAATGACGCTTGTGATGGGGGCCTTCTGAGGAAAGCTCAGGAGGGAGGAGGAAGGAGGCTTCCCTGTGTGAAAAGACAGCAGCCCTCACTTGGGGTGGGGGTCACATGAGCCCTGAAATAGCAGGGCCTCAGGGAGGCGTGGCCACCCAGTTCCAGACCCTCCAGAGACTTGAGGTCTCACAGGGTCCTGGCTGAGGTCTCAGAGCCATGGGTCGTGCCAGCACCAGGGGTTGGGGGTGGGAGGGCTGGATGGTGACTGGTGTGGGCCTCCCATGGGCCTTCGCCTGAGACGCAGGGTCCCTGTCTCACCACCTCAGACAGATAGATTCTTAGAAAAGCAGGACCACAGCACCACTCACACACCTGGGCATGTTGCTGCCCAGCAGCAGGCAGCTTTACCTCACCTCCCAGAGACTGTGCTGTTACCCTCCAAGGAGGAGCAGCCCCTGCCTGCAGCCCCTGCCCCCCAGTCATGGGGAAGCGCTGCAGCATCCCACAGGCATGCCTGTGCCCAGCTGTGCACATGCCAGGCGTTGGGAGGCCCGGCCTCTACTTCTGCCCCTCATGTTTCCTCAAGCAACAACCTCTGCCCCCGTGAGGGTCCTCCATTTCACACCCACCCCACGCTTTCCCTGCCGCATCCCACAGGCGATCCCCACCCCTCCCTCCACCGCCCCATATAGAGGCTCCTCACCCCATTTCCTTGGAGTGTGCACTGCCCACTTTGGGGTGCTCTGAGAGCTCCTCCCACGGTCTTAGGGAGGAAACCATGAATGAAGAAGCCAGGAGTGAGGCCCAGCCGCAGCTGTGGTCCCTGCAACTCCAGCCCTGCCTCCTGGCTTGGTTTTTTTGAGAGAAAGAAGCTCCTTCTGCCCCCCACCGCAGTCGGATAATTAACAGGCTCATCGGGGCGCTGGAGGAAGCAGTCCCGGCAGGCAGGTGCAAGAGCCCAGCCTTCCCCAGCCCCCACACGGTTATCAGCCCTGAGTTGCATCCCGGCCTCAGGGAAAGTCGCTTCAATAATTTATTCGGACATTATCACAAACCCACTCCCAGCATGGTGGGAAGCGAGGGAAGGAAGGCACCGCGGCTGGAATGCCAAGCAGGGCAGCAGCCTCACCTGGCAGGGGGGCGGGTGCTGGGAATGCTGGGGGGAGGGCTGGTGCCTCCGATCCCGGGGACTGTCCACCTCTTCTCCTGGGCTCATCCATAAAATGGGCAAGGAAATACCTGTCCTGTTCCTCTCCTGAAGAGTAAAGAGAAAACGATGCCCCTGCCAAGCCTGGGCACCAGGGGTCCTGGGTCTTGGGGTCCTCCCCTGCCCTTCTGCCTGGTCTCAGCGGCAGAGCTGACTCCAGAGCCCACAGGGTCTGTCTGGCTCCCCCAGCCCTCCCTCTTTTCTTTCCTTCCACCATGCCAGGCACGAAAATGGGCACTCGAGGTAGAATCCAGAAAAAGATAAGTCCCTGTTCTCATGGGGCTTTGAGATTTTGAGTGGACAAAAAGCATTCACTGAGATAATTTATGGAGCGACTGAAACAGGGCAGTAATGGGACAGAGTGGCCTGGGATAGGGAGCCATCTCAGCAAAGGCTGGCCAGCCAGGGCCAGCAAAGGAAGGCTGAGCTGAGACTGAAGAGGAGTGGAAGATGTGGGAGGAGAGTGTGGGACAGACACAGCTGCAGGTGCCCATCCAGAAGAGGAAAGACACTGGAGCGACAGATCCTTAGGGCCCTGTAGGCCTGGTGAAGGCTGCATTTCCATTCAAAATGCGATGGGAAGTCATTGCAGGATTTAAGGTCGAGGAGAGGTGCCCTGCCCCTCTTAACATGTCTAAGGATTGAATGAATGAATGAGGGAGGGAGGGAATGGGTGATTGTATGCATGAGTGGGTCCAGCCATGAGGACGCAGCAGTGTTGTCATCACCACCGTGATGAACGCCACTGAGACTAAATCTTTGCCCATCTCCTTGATTATTTTGGCAGAATACACTTCTAGAAGTGCTGACAATAATGATTCACGGGACATGAGACAGCCTTTAGTGTCACAGAAAGTGTTGGGAGATGGTGGGGAACAGGACACTTCTTGCAGAAGGCAGGGCTACCCAGGCAAGGAAGAGGTACCCCCAGGCAGACAGGTGAGTCATGGCTGGAGAGTGGCAGATCTTCAGTCTTCACTGAGGCCTGGGACATGGCTGCTCCAGACGGCCTCATTTTGGGGTGCCAGCTCTGCATCAATGTCTCTAAGGGCCACAGCCATCGGTCTCGGGGCCCTCTCCATCACCATCATCTCCACTGTATCATCCCTCCAGCACCCCACACTGACTCCTGCTCTCCTTCCAGGCCTCTGTCACCTGGGCCTTGGAGCTCCAGAAAAGAGGAGAGGCTGGATGCCAGCTTGAAGTGGGGCCTCCTCCATGAGGACTGGGATCTTCTCCCCTCAGGACGGTGCCTGTCAGGGGAGAGTGAGGCAGACCCACTGGCCCCAGGCATTTGTCTGTCCATCTCTTTCTTTCTATGGCCAAGGCCAGACAAGGAGCAGGGGCTGAGACCTGGGCCAGAGGAGCCTGCATAGATGGGTGAGAGTCCCAGGCAGCCCCAGGGCCTAGGCTGGGCCACAGCATTCATGTCCAGCTCTAGGTCCAAAGTGAATGGTCAAGGTCCGCTGTGGTCAGCCTCTGGACTCCTTAGCTAAGTCTGTGAGCCCCTCTTTCCTCATCTGTAAAATGAGAATAATGATCATACCTTCCTCACACAATTGAGATTATAAATATTAATAAATAAATGATAGCATTTATTATAATAATAACAGCTAACACTTTTTAAACACAATGTGCTAAGCACTGTTCTAAATACAATGGAAATAATCTCTGCAAAGTGCACAGCATGAAGCCTGGTCCTCAGTGGGTGCTTAATAAGTGGTGCATGGATAAATTGAATGAATGGAGTAAACATCCCGGGTTCTCGGGGACAAGCCACAAACTCACAGGTGAATATGCATGGCCTACTGTGCGCCAGGCCTCGGGCTAAGTATTGTGGATCTGCCTTCCCCTCCCACTCAGATGGCAGGGACGCTGTTGCAGACTGTCAGGTGTGGAATATAAAGTGAGAAGCCCGGGGCTGCTGTAAGATGTGTCATTATCATTTTAGCCTGTCTTCCCCACCAGGATGGGCTTTCCACAGACAACTGACCACATCATCTGATGGCGGCTGGGCCCCGAGCATGCCGCTTTGGGTGCAACAGAAGGGAATGAGAGCCTAATTTGCTCTGAATACAGCTCACTAGCAGCCTGGCACACACTCTGATCAAATATTTAGGTTCTCAGGAGCCCTGCCTGCAATATTAATGCAACAGGCCGGAGGCACTGGCTGCAGCCATGCCGAGGGCTGGGGCTTCAATAACAAACAAGGGCTTTGCACGCTGAAACATGAGCTGATCTGGTCCATGAGTAGGACAAAAGCACCACGGCAAAACACCTTAGATGCTTCCCCCATCACCCCAGCACACGCGATCCGAACCCATCCACTGCAGTCATCAACACGCCTTGCTGGCAGTCACGCAGAGACTTTTCGGAAGTTTGTACAACTACTCCCCAGGGTCTTTCTGGAAATCCGGATGAAGGAAATAATCAGAAATGTGTTACATTTAAGAATATTCATTTATTTATAATAATAAAGGGTTAGGAATATCAACAATTCTAAACAATAAGAGATGGGTTCAGGAAATGATAGCATATCCTCTTCGCAAAGTTGTCATGTAGTCATTAGAAATTACGTTTGCAAACAGTTTTAATGACATAGGACATTATCATGATCCAATATTTTATTTATTTATTTATTTATTTTTGAGACAGGATCTCACTCTGTTGCCCAGGCTGGAGGGCAGTGGTGTGATTGCGGCTTACTGCAGCCTTGACCTCCCCAGCTCAAGGGATCCTCCCCCTGCCTCGGCCTCTCAAGTGAGCTCGGACTACAGGCGTGCGCCCCTATACCTGGGTAATTTTTGTATGTTTTGTAGAGATGTGATTTTGCCATGTCACCCAGGCTGGTCTCCTTCTCCTGGGCTCAAGCGATCCACCTGCCTCGGCCTCCCAAAGTGCTCAGATTACAGGTGTGAACCACCATGCCCAGCCCCAAATAATTAAGTGAAAAAGGCAGGACCAAAAAAATGCTATATCCAGTGCTAACACAATCGTTAAGATAACTGTTTACATAAACTTGGGCAAATTTCATCATCTCTCTAGGGATCTCTGTTTCCTCATCTGAAAACTAGGTGTAACACCTACCACATGGCTTGTTCTAAAAAAAAGCACAGGGTGCTATTTGTAAATGGCCTAGGATAGTGTCTGGTAGGCAGTAGACAAGCAATTCATGGTACTTGTTACATAAATTTTAACAAGAAGGACTAGAAGACACTATCCCCAAATACTAATGACAAGCTGTGATAAGTGATAAGACTGTAATCATTTTAATTTTCTTCTTTTCTGTTTTCCTTACGTTTTACAGCATAGTGGGTTACTTGTACAGTGAGAACCTTTCTAATAACCTTTATGCTATTCCTTCAACAATTTTTTTTTCTTTTTGAAATGGGGTCTCGCTTTGTCACCTAGGCTAGAGTGCAATGGCATGATCTCCACTCACTGCAACCTCCGCCTCTTGGGTTCAAGCTATTCTTCTGCCTCAGCCTCCCGAGTAGCTGGGATTACAGGCATGTGCCATCAGGTCTGGCTAATTTTTGTATTTTTAGTACAGACGGAGTTTCATCATGTTGGCCAGGCTGGTTTCGAACTCCTGACCTCAGGTGATCTATCTACCTTGACCTCCCAAAGTGCTGGGATTACAGGCATAAGCCACTGTGCCTTTCCTCATTCAACAAATATTTATCGAGTGCTTACAATGTACCAAGCACTGGGCTAGGCTTTGAGACACAAAGATGGATAAGACAGACAGAAATCTTTGCCCCTGTTGAGCTAAAGCAGGGGACGATGAACAATAGTCATAGCACATGAATAAATTGTGTAGCTGTTAGAAGGTTCTGACTGCGAGTGAAGGAAAAAGGAGAGCGTGTTAAGGAGATGGGGTGTGTGACGCTGGGGAGGCAGGGTGCAGTTTTGAAGAGTGGTGGGTGGGCCTGGCAGATATCCATGTGGAATATCCCAGGTTGGCCCTGAGGTGGGAGCATGCTAGCAGGTACCAGGAGTGGCCAGGAGGCCAGTGAGATGGGAGCAGAGTTCATCGGTGGCAGCGGGTGGGTTTCAGCTGAGAGCCACAGTCAGGAGTGAGCAGGGGGCCATGCAGGGGAGCCGTGATCTGACTGGGTCTGAACAGCTCACTCCAGCAGCCACTGAGCTGAGAGGGGATTATCAGGTCCTCGGGAGGAAGCTGGGAGAACAGAGCAGCTGAGGGTCCAGGCCTGGGGGTGGCGCTGGGGCCTGGGAAGAAGCTGTGGTGGATACTGGAATCTGAAGGGAGAGCCCCCAGACTTGGTGGATGGGCGTGGGTGAGAGAGACAGAGAACTCTAGGATGATCCCAACGTTTCTGGTTTGAGCAACTGGAAGGAAAAGCTGTCCCTGCAGATGGACTAGGAGATGAGGAAGGAGATGAGTATATTTAAAAATGAAACAAGGCACAGAGAAAGAGAAGCGTTTGATGTGCAAAGCTCCAGGGGCAAGAGGAACCCGGAGAGGAGTGGGCCCAAGTGCATGTGGAATGGCGGGAGGTGGATGGGGGGCTGTGGGGGCCCCGGCCCTGGTGAATAATGGAGGAGGCCGAGCCTTTGATGAGCAGCTGCCGGCAGCCGGCCGGGCAGGGGAAACAGCTCTGCACTGGGCCACTCCAGGCCTCCCAGGGGACACACGCTCATACCCGCTCCTCTGCTCGCCAGGCAGCCCTCCTCTGCTTTAACAGAAGTAGTGCTGTGACTGTTCTAGAGGCTCAGAGCATCTCTAACACAGACTCCACCCAGGCAGGACTTCCCACTACAGTTTTCCTGCCAGATGACCCCCTAGCTGTGCCCTCACACCTCCAGGGACAGGGGGAGCAGGGTGGGGATAGGAGGAGCAGGAGTCCTTCTATGGACGGGGGTGAAGGAAGTCAACCTCCTGTACTGTTATTCTGTCCATACTCCACCCTGGCTTTCCGGAGACTCTGCCCAGGTAAAACCCTCCCCTGCCCTTGATCAGAGGCCACACGGAGCCCAGAATGGAGAGGGCTGGGAGCAGCCCTGGACTTCAGGGACAAACCCTGACTCAATCTTTTGTTTTGTTATTAACTTGTGGCTTAACCTGCACCCTCCAGATCTTATCCATTCACCATCCCCCATCCACCCATTCCCCACTCACCCATCTAGCCACATAGCCAAGACCCAGGCAGAACTGATTTGGACACTGCTTTGCTACCTCCAAGTCTTGTGGCTGGAATATGCTTCTTGCCCTCTCTGAGTCTTAGCACCCCACCCCTCCGCTGCTGGAAATGGGGATATTGATCTGTATCTACCTAGTGTTGGTTGTGGGGAGCATCACAGGACGCTTTGGGGTGTGACATCTCCCTTTCCTCCTACTTTGTCCAGGCGGGAAAGTTGGCTTCCTCTGTGGCATCCCTGGTCCCCCCCCCCCAGCACCTCCCCGCTCCTCACTAAACCTGCCTTCAAGCAAGGATGGGAAGGAGAGCGCAGGAAGGCACCCTGGCTGCTGCCTCCCCTTGGGGCACACAAAGCACTGCCCCTCCGGGAAGGAGCGAGAGGGAGCAATCCAGGCCGAGGATGAAGGCAGGCAAATCTCAGGTGGAAATTTAGGTAGCAGTTGACAGGAGAGCCTGAAGTACTCACTGAATTGTGTTCCTGGCAAGGAAAAGGGCTTTGTTAACTGTGGAGTACTGGACCAATACAAGCATTGCTCTTGTTATGCCTTTTGTCTGTTTAATCCTCAGAATAATACGGTAAAGTGAGAGGGGCCACTGCACTCATTTAGAGAGGAAGAAACCAAGTGTCAGAACAGCAGCGGATAGCTGGCACTTGGTTCCTCCAGGGCACCTTAGCCACTTTCACCCGTGTCCCTGTTGACCCCTCTCCCCAGTGAAGCCCCACCTGGCCTCATTCAGGAGGCCTGGCAGGGCCGGGGAGCTCGGCGCCCTGCCGAGTACCACAGTGCTCTGGTAGCCCAGAGCGTGCCACTGCCTCCAGTTCCCTACGCCAGACAGGCCAAGTCCCACCTGTGAAGAATGAAGATCGAACCTTACGAATGTCACTCGTCACGAGGCAGTGGCTCCCCTTGAACTGCTTCCTGCCTAAGTTCTTGAAAAGCAATTCACTGTGTGTCAAGTGACCACAAGAGATACGTGGAAGGCCCTGCCCTGAGCTGCCCTGGGCATCTGGCTCAGACGGCAGGACAAAGTGCAGTCTTTCATTAAAGCTGGGGAGGGTCAGGAGCGGTGGCTCACGCCTGTAATCCCAGCACTTTGGGAGGCCAAGGCAGGTGGATCACCTGAGGTCAGGAGTTCGAGACCAGCCTGGCCAACATGGTGAAATCCCCATCTCTACTAAAAATACAAAAATTAGCCAGACGTGGTGGTGCGTGCCTGTAATCCCAGCTACTAGGGAGGCTAAAGTGGAAGAGTGGCTTGAACTGGGAGGCAGAGTTTGCAGTGAGCCAAGATCATGCCACTGCACTCCAGCCTGGGCGACAGAGTGAGACTATGTCTCAAAAAAAAAAAAAAAAAAAAAAAAAAAAAAAAAAGCTGGGAAAGAATCCTGCCCACGGTCTGGGCTAGCCTAGATCCTGAGACCCTAGACCCTGAGACCCTGAGCAGCTCTACAGCCTGGAAGGACCCAGCGTTCAGTCCACAGTCCCCAGCACCCCTTTCAGGCAGGACATCCTTCCCCAGGTGCCTCGGCTCTAGTGGCCGAGCCCAGAGCCCTGCCTCCAACCCTCCTCAGGACCATCTCTGTCCCCAGCAGTACACCCTGCTGTGCCCAGCTCAGGGGATGGGTGGTGGGTGGGCCTGGTCCTAGTGACCTTGACTGCCAGGTTAAGGGTTTCAGACTGAATGTGAGAACAAGGCAGGGGGCAGGCAGGGTCTCGGTAGGCCCGCTGAGGGTCTAGATAGGTTTGGGGAAGGATTAAGGGAATTCCTGACTTCTCTGGCGTGGATGAGCAATGGGTTACCGAGGGGAGCAGGAAATGTTGCCTTCGAGGCTGACACCAGGGAGGCCAAATTTGAGCCCTCTCAAATCCCTGCCTTGATGTTTTCTGTGCCATAAATAGGACCTATTCAAACATCCTTCCACCTATTCATTCAACCCATCCATCCACCCACCACATACAGAGTCTATCCTCTGTGTCCAGCAGGGAACTCTGTAGACCTTGGCCTGAGGGTGGCTTTGTGAGGCCCCAGAGGGCAAGTCTATCATCCTGTGTCTAGACGCCACCCATGGTAATAACTGCTGTGTTTAAGGGCCACTGGATGCCATGAGCGGTGCTAAGGGTCGCGTATATTTATTCTCAGCACAGACTCCCACAACGGTCCCATGAAGCAGAGCTGGTAGCCCATTTACAAATGAGGGCCCTGAGGCTGAGAGAGTTTAAATGCCTCATGTAAAGTCCTGCCATTCATAAGTGGCAGGATTAGGACTTGAATCCAAGTCCATGTGACTCCAAAGCCTGGGCTCTCAACTCCTTCTAATGCCGAAAATGTGATGGGGCTTTAGAGGGAAGGGGTATGGATCTGGGCACGTGTGCTTGTAGATTTGATGCATAACATACAGGCCACGTGTCCAGTGCCTGCTCTGCCGGACTCAACCACTTGTTGAGTCCCCCTGCAGGGTCACGGGTGAGGGCTCAGGGCTCCTGCTGGGTGCGGATGATCCATGAGAACCAAATCTGGAAAAAGACTCCTGGCACATTGTAGCGTGAAGTGGTTCTTCAAGTGGCCAGATTTAGTGTTCCCAGGTTGGAGAGAGGCAGACACTGTGCATTAAAAATGACAGTGAGCCGTGTAAATTATCAGGCACAGTGCTTAGGTTTATGGACTTTGTTCATAATTCTCGCTCGATCCAGTGTGATCAGAAATGAAATATGTCCAGGCCGGGCCTGTTACTGTGTGTGGGCCTGGCGTCTTCCGGCTTACTTATCCTTCCTAATCCACTTGGTAATTTATGGGGCCCGCCAAAAAGCCGCCTGCCACAATGCCTCCTGGATTTCTTCAGCTGAGGATCATGTCTCCTCCCTTGCCATCAGGGCGCAGAAGGCAGAGACAGCAAAATTCTTCTGTTCAAGGTGTAGGGAGGCAGGTTGGAGCTGCACACGGTAAACTCTGGCACTACCCCTCTGTGGTCAGATCCCTCTGAGAACAACTCAGGAGATTAACTCACAGTGGCCTTAGGTGCCTCTGAGCCTGTCGGTCTCCACTCCCCCATCCGAGACTGGACTTGATGACGCAAATGCCAACTCTAGTTGCTGGGTATGGCTGCCTGGAACAGAACTGACATTGATTCAGAGGGGCATCGGCTTCATGGGAAAGATGCCTGTTTGATTAGTAATGTCTGCCATGGTCTGGAGATGCAGGGAGTGATGCTACACACACCGTGTGCCTGCAGTCCCTAATAGAGTCCCCCAAGGGCCTTTCACCTCTGACATCGTGGCCTCTGCTGTGCCCTGTCTGTATAATGGAGGTGATAATTGATATTCCCCATTTGTAAACATGGGAGTTAGACCAGGAGAATCAAGGTCTTCCTCTGTGCTCCTACAGCATTTTGTCCATGCCACTGTTAGCCGGTACGTGCGCATGCTAGCCTGGGGTACTCTGAGGGCTGGCGTCTGATTTATCTCGGGGTCCCTGGCAACCAGCACAGACATTCCCACAGAGTGAGCTCCAGTGAATGTTGATGAATGGATGGATAGATGGGTGACTACATGGAAAAATGCATGAATGAATGGATGGGTGGAAGGATGGATGAATGCATTGCAGCCTCACAGGATGTCAGCGGAGATTGACCCCATGCTGTTAAATGTCTGAGGAACGGGGAGGCAAAAGGAATGTGAAAGATAAGATGCCAGCGTGTTCAGGGCGCTGAACAGGAGGAACGAGGACGTGAGGCTGGGGTGTGGAGGAGTGTGTGGGGATCTGAACCCTGTCCGGGAGATAAGCTTGCCTAGGCTTCAAAAGAGGGCTGGCTGGGGGTGGGGGCTGCCTCCAGCAGAAGGCACAGGGAACAGGGCACGGGCACTGGTGATTCTGGTTTTGTTTAGCAAACTATGACTGCCCTTGTTGCTTTCTCTGATGATCTACGTAATGAATTTTCCTGATAAAAACATTCACGCAGAACAGTGCAAGTACACAGAGCAAACAAAAATCACTCCAGATCCCACCACTGTGAGGGAATCAGTGGTAAGACTTGGGTGAACCTTTTTCAGAGACTTCTCTATGCACCTAAATATGTATGCACATGCATGTATATTATACAAATACAAAGCTGCAAAAATGAGGCACTCCTCTATGTGCTGTGCTGTAACCTAATTTTGTCATTCAACGGCATGTTAAAAATGTATTCATCTGTATCACCATTTTAAAGGTGAAGAAATTCAGCTCAGAGATGGGAGGCCATTTGCCCACATATCTACCCTGTGGGTTTTCTCTCCCTCCCCCAGCTCCTTCTTTCCTTCCTTCCTTCCTTCCTCCCTCCCTCCCTTCCCCTTCCCCTTCTCCTTCTCCTTCTCCTTCCTTCCTTTCTTCCCTCTTCTTTTTCTTCCCTTCCCTCCTTCTTAAAGGAATAAGTTCACTGGAAGCACGGAAACAAAACTCTAAGTCTCACCATAGAGTATGTAAATGGTTGACATTTTTTGTTTGTTTGTTTAGAGACAAAGTCTCGCTCTGTCACCTGGTCTGGAGTGCCATGGCACGATTTTGGCTCACTGCAGCCTGGACCTTCCAGGCTCAAGCCACCCTTCTACCTCAGCCTCCTGAGTAGCTGGGACTATAGGCATGCACCACCACATCCAGCTATTTTTTTGTAGAGACGTGTCTCACTAGGTTGCCCAGGCTGATCTTGAACTCCTGGACTCAAGTGAATGGATGACTTTTAAATGCTGTTTTCATTTGACTCTGTACTGCAAAAGCGGTCAGAATGAAATATGTAGTGCTGCTGTACTGTGTTGCATAGACCTGTGTCTTTTCTCTTCTTCTGAAGAGCACAAATGCTTAATGAAAAGTGCAACAGTGCATCCCTGAGACTTGGAGGTGGCAAATGTGATGTAGCAGGGCTTGAAATGTGCTTTGCAGCAAGGCTTGTTCTGTGTCACTGCTGTTGCTGGGGAAAGAAGATGTCCTGGATGGCCTGCTGGTCTCAGGATGAGGATGACAGACATGGAACACAGAGCTATTCCAGCCAACCCACAAATTTGGGAGTGAGAAAATAATGTTTATTGATTTGCACCACTGAGATTTTGAAGTTGTTTGTTCTGCTGCAATAGTTGACTGATAGATCAGAAATGGACCGCTAAGCAACTCAAGCTCTCGGGTCTCAATCCCCTCATCTGAAAAATAGGGATAGTAATGACCTAACTACCGGGCCATTGTATGAATCAAATGGGTGACTAACTGCACAGTTGGTAGTGAGCACTCGATACCAACTCTTGTTAGTGCCTGACCTGCGAGTAATGTTTTTCAAATCACACCACCCACTAATGGACCCAGAAATCGACTTAGTGCGTCACCACAAGGGTTTTCTTTTGATAGGATAGACCAGAAAGAGATTACAATACTTTGCAATTAGGAAGGGTAAATATTGTTTCGTGGGACTGCTGTTTCAAGGCGTTTGTGTAAAACAAATTCCTTTCTGTGTGTCACAGTCAAAAAAATTGACAAGCCTCTGCTGAGCGTGGTTGGACTGTTTCCTTCCCTGGTTGTTGGTCCTTGGCCAGGAGACAGGAGCAGAGGTGGGGTGGGAGCAGAGGAGGGACACCAAGGGCAAGTATTAGGATCGTCATTTTCAACGAATATTTATTGAGCTCCTCCCAAGTGAGATAGTGTCACGTCTGGCACAGAGTCTGCACTCAATAAACAGCAGCCATTATTAATATCATTATGACCGTGCTGTTCCCTGTGTCTCTCTAATTTTCACCTCATTCATTTATTCATTTGCTATTCAACAAACATTGACTGAGTACAGAGTGATGGGGACATAAAGATGACCCAGGTGTAGCCCCTGCTTCTGCCCAGAGGCTGATTTTTGTGTTGATTGACTTGTGTCCACCCTCGTGAGGGGTTAAGAGCTCCAAATCGGGAGCCAGACAGCATGAATATGAATTCCAGCTCCTCTACTTACCAGCTGTGTAACCTTGGGCAAGTTACTTACCCTGTCTGTGCCTCATCCATAAAGTGCAGACATCAGTAATGAGGTTACTGGGTGTGTTAAATACTTACTTAGGCAAAGCACACAGAATGCTGTCTGGCCCACAAGATGCACACAGTGAGGGTCTGTTGGCTGTTATTACTGCTGTCAAGGTTCAAGCGTGTGACTTGGAAAGAACCCAGGAGATGTGGAGCCCAGGATGGTAGCACGCTTCATCTCAAGTGCTGGTGGCCTGGAGTGCTGTGTTGAGAAGGATTCTGAGATTGGATCTGGACTCAGTAAATAAAGTCTTGAGTAATTAGGGATGTTGGCATGGGCAAGGAAGCGAGAATGGGGGTGAACGTTTCACCTACTTGCCATCCCTGATCCAGCCCAACCTTCTGCCTTTACAGATAGAGAACTGAGCCCTCAAGAGAGGAAGGCACATGCCCAGGTCACAGCTGGCATTCTTCTGGGATGGGACTTCTGACTTCATCCAGGGCTCCTGCTGATGATCCTTCCACCGTGGGAGAACCAGAGGAGCAAGAAAGCGTTTTCCAAGGCGCTGTTGGAGCCTCTCCCCCTTGGCACCCACTCCTCTAGGAGCTCAGTAGCTTGCACCAGCCTTAATTGAGCTAGGGAACATTTGAGGCAAAATATGGCCCTGCAGAGAGCAGTCGCTTGAATGGCACTTTTTGGGATGATGAATGTACTTGTTTGGATTTGAATGAGGCAGAATCAGCAGATACGGTATTGCACTGGAAACCAATGGGGTGGAGAACTCTCCTTTTTTCCCTTGAAAAAGCATGATTTTTTTATATTGCAATTAAACAGTCCTTTGGGCTGATTTTGCTTCTCTATTGCTGACATTGAAAAATGCCAAACAAAGATAGCGGCTTTCTTTCCTTGAGATGCACCTCCAGCGATGGGGAAGCAGCTGCTGCTGTCGCTTGGGAAAATAGGGTGAGAGATGCCAGCTCTGGGGTCAAGGGCTGCTGACATACTCTTGGGAAATGTGGCTTCCTAGCCTGTATGCACATGACCTGCAGGCATTTGAGGGGCCCCAGGCCAGCTTTTCCCATGAAAGATCACCAGCCCATGCCACAAGTTACCTTTTCTACCCTGGAGCCCATGAATGACCCTATTTGCTAAGGACCCCAAAGACTGTGTATCTGAGATTCCCCCCTGGGAGCCTAAGGTTTCGAGGGCTGGACCTTGCAAATGGTCCTTATTAGGGGTCACTTCAGTCTTGTGGGGGCCATCAGCACTTGAGGCTTTTGAGTGTCCAATAACCGAGTCCCTTCCATCTGCAGAGGCATTTCAAAAGAGTTGAGATGCAGGATCATACCTCCCACTGTAGAAATTGGGGCAGAACAGGTGGTCTCCTTTTGGCCGGTGCAGTGGCTCATGCCTGTAATTCCAGCACTTTGGGCGGTCGAGGCAGGTGGATCACTTGAGGCCAGGAGTTTGAGACCAGCCTGGCCAACATGGTGAAACCCGATCTCTACACAAAATACAAAAATTAGCTGGGCGTGGTGGTGTATGCCAGTAATCCCAGTTACTCAGGAGGCTGAGGCATGAGAAATGCTTGAACCTGGGAGGTGGAGGTTGCAGTGAGCCAAGATGGCGCCACTGCACTCCAACCTGGGTGACAGAGCGAGACTCTGTCTCAAAAACAAAAACACAAAACAGGACAAGTGGTCTTCTCCCTGAAATCTGGGACATGGGGTCAGCTGGGAACCATGCTGGGACCTTGACTCTGGAAGAAAGGACCATGTGAGGTGGTGGCGAGAAAGTAAACGGTGGAGGTTAAGAACATGGGCTCCAGAATGAGTCAGTGGGTGGAATCCTGGCTTTCCCACTTACTGGTTGGAATCTTGGACAACTTGTTTTGCCTTTTATGCCTCAGTTTCCTCATCTATAAAATGAGTTAAAACAGAAGAAGTCTTTAGCACATGCCTGGGCCCCAGGAGGGCTCTGCAAGGTCAGCTGTTGCCGGTATTTGTGATGGTGACAATGGCAATCTCACAGAGGGAGCTGAGTCATCTGTGTGACTCATTCCCATGGCGAGGGGCTGCCAGGCAAGGCCACCATAAGTGGCTGGTTCTAAGGTACAGTGGTGGCTGAGTCCTCAGTGGCCTGGCCAATATCCTTTCAACTGGAAGCACTTTTCCTGCTTAAGTTGGTTAGATCTGTTTTTGTGGCCCTTAACCAGGACCCTGACTGGTCCACACCGTAATGAATCCATAGCATGGTTTAGAGGAAGCTTCAGAATCAATTTGTGTGGTCAGGGCTGCCTTGGATTAAGAATGTAATATCCATTATCTGCTTGATCCTTCGCAACCCCCGGGAGGGACACGGCACCTTCTGTTTTCCACTTGCTCGGTCAGTACTTGTAGATTCACAAATGAGATAAGAGACAAGAGGACTTGCAGTCAATTAAAAGAACTTTGCCACCAGCTGAGTATAACAGAATCCTTAGCAGACCTCAGTTCAAATCGTGTCTCCATCACTTTCTTTGGGTGAATTACCCCCCACTCCCCAGTCTTGGTTTCCTTATTGGTAAAGTTAAAAGAATGATAGCCAGAGAATTCCAGAAGAGAATACTGTAATGCAACATGCTGGCAATGTTGGTGGGCAGGACAATGACTGATCTCACTAAAGAATTTGTGGTTCTTTCAGAGGTTGGGGCAGGAAAAGGGCACTGGGACTTGGGGGCAGGGGTGTGGGCCTGAGGGCGGGAAAGACCTGTGCTGGGCAGAGGGCCTACTCCACTCCCTCCAGGACAAAAGCATGGCATGTGTCACTCTTGGCTTTCAGTATGCTCAGGCACTCAGTGGTCCGTCCCAGGACTGAAGTGTTCCTTGGGGCTTGGCACCTGTAGGCTATCTCAGCCACCCGGCTCCCCTGGGCTTCTTGTGGAGAGAAGGGTGAATGGGCTTCTATTAGCCAAGCGAATCCCAGTGGTTAGAAGAAATGGTTCTGGTGTAGTCAGACTGCCCAGATTAGAATCCTAGCAGCACCACCAACTTGCTGTGTGACTTTAATCAAGTTAATTCACCTCTCTGAGCCATAATTTCCGTATGTGTCCCTCACAGGGTTTTTGCGAGGATTAAGCATTTAATACCAAGCCTCCTCCAGATCTCTCCCAGCGCCGGAGGAAAGGAAGCTCAGCTGGAGCAGGAGTGCAGCTAACCACAGGACTTGGCTTTGGGCTCAAGGGAGAGGCCTTGTTGAGGTTCACCGGTATCTGGAGCAAACCACAGTCTGGCTCTGGTGCTCAAGATGGTGCCTCATACAAAGACAGTAAGGGCTCCCCAAGTGGGAGCTGTAGTTATTACGATTTTGGGCACAGGCCCTCATTCAGAAAGTGGAGGAGTTTAATTACAGGCAAATTGTGAATAATGTGATTCTTTCATTCCTATAACTGTGACTTCCAGACACCTGCTCCATTCAAGAAAAAAAATAGGTTTAAATTGAAAAACGCTTCTTCTGCAGTCCTTAATCACCACCTCATTGAAGTGCATGGTACAAAACGTCTTCTGCTGAGGAAATCTGAGAGTACCAGGAAGAGTGTGAGAGGGAGGACAGAGCCCCTGCATGGGGAGGGGCTGACCTCCTTTGACTTGGCTGGGAGGGGGACTATCCTGACATGGGGCAGGATCACTGACACTGTCAAGGCCTCCGCCTTGACAGAGCATTTCACATTCCTCTAAGTGACACCTACGAAAAGTTAAAAGCATAAAAAGCATAAAAATATTTATTTGAAAATGTTGAGTGAGAAGAGCAGAATATAAAATTAGATGGCCAGATGATCACAAGTATCTAAAAACAAAGTAATTTCCTTGCCAAGATGGAATAGCAGGGGCCAGATTAATCTTCCCAGATGAAACAACAAGCCAGACAAAATACAGGAAACAATGGATTTCAGACATTGAGGACCAGGCAGTGCAGACAGTGGCCCCCGAGGAAGGAGATGCAAAGGAGTGCACATTGGATTGCCCAGTTGCCAGTCTGGTGAGAGGCTGCAGGGCAGGGGGGCACCAAGGTGGAGCCTACCTTCCCTGAGTTGAAGAAACAGAGTGAAAGTCCAGGGAGCCACGGCGCTAGAATTCAGAGGGCAGAGGAACCAAGAAGGGAAAGCTGCCCACAGAGAAAGTTCTGGCAATTTGCAGAGGTCCTCCCTTGTGCCTTCAGCTGAGCACTGATCAATGCCTGTGTGACAGGAGATTACCAAAGGCTGCAGAAGAGACACCAAAAAGGAGCAGGAGGAGTGATGCCTGGACTCACACAAGATAGGGAATGGTTTGTCACAACAGTCATAGATACTAAATTCTTTTTTTTTTTTGAGACAGAGTCTCACTCTGTTGCCCAGGCTGGAGTGCAGTGGCGCAATCTTGGCTCACTGCAGGCTCCGCCTCCCGGGTTCACGCCATTCTCCTGCCTCAGCCTCCTGGTAGCTGGGACTACAGGTGCCCACCACCACATCCGGCTAATTTTTTGTATTTTTTAAGTAGAGACGGGGTTTCACAGAGTTAGCCAGGATGGTCTCGATCTCCTGACCTCATGATCTGCCTGCCTCGGCCTCCCAAAGTGCTGGGATTACAGGCGTGAGCCACTGCGCCCAGTTGATACTAAATTCTACAATATATTGAATTTATTATTTCTTCCCCTTCCCCTTTCTCCCACACTTTCAATATATTTCATCATATTGAATCTAACAATATATTGAAAGGATGATACATCATGGCCAAGTGGAGTTTATCCCAGGAATGTAAGGTTGGTTTAATATTTTAAAACCAATGAGTGTAATTCAGCATATAAACAGACTAAAAAAAGAAAAATATATGATCATCTTAATAAATGAAAAACATTTTGGATACAATCTGGTCTCCATTTATAATAAAAATTGTTCTCAGCAAACTAAAGATGGAAGGAAATTTTCTCAACCTGATAAAAGGCATCCACAAAAATTCTTCAGCTAGTGTCATTATTAATCATTAATGGTGAAAGACTGAATGCTTTCCTCCTACAATTAAGAATAAGGCATGGATGTTCTCTCTATCATTACTATTCAACATTATACTGAAGGCTATAGGCAATGCAATAAGGCAAGAAAAAGAAATTACATGCTTACAGATTAGAAAGGAAGAAGGACAACTTTATTCACAGAAGATGTGATCTTCTATGTAGAAAATCTTACAGATCCTACAAAAAATTACTAGAAATAATAGGGAGTTTAACAAAGATACAAAGTCAATACACAAAAATCAATTGTATTTCTATATACTAGAAATACAGAAATTGTGTGTCTGTATACTAGGAACAAATACTTAAATTTTTATATTTAAAAAGTGAGATCATACAATTCGTCAAAATACGAAATATTATGAATAACTTTGTCAAAAAACATTCAAGACCCAAACATTGAAAATTTACAAAACATTGCTGAGAGAAATCAAGATGTAAATAAAAAGAGAAATATATCATGTTCGTGAACCAGCAGACTCTGTATTGTTGTTAACTATCCTCAAATCAGTCTGTAGATTCAATGCAATCCTAATCATATCCATCAGGCTTTTTTGTATGTGTGTGGAAATTGACAACCTGATTTCAATATTTATATGTAAATGCAAAAGGATCTGGAATAGCCAAAACAACTTTGAAAAAGAACAAACTTGGAGGACACACACTACCTGGTTTTAAGACTTATTATAAGGCCACAATAAACAAGATAGTGTGATATTGGTATAAAAATAGATAAATAAATAATGAAACAGAATGGAGTACAGTAGAAGACCATACATGTACAACTGATTTTTGAGAAAGGTGAAAGGCTGCACTTTTCCACAAATGATGCTGGGACAGTTGTATGACCCAAATGACCAAAAAATGAAGCTTGACCTTTACCTTATATGTAAAAATTAACTTGAGAACAAGCTAAACTCTACAACTTCTAGAGGAAAACAGAGGAGAAAATATTAATGACCTTGAGTTTGGGAAATATTTATAAATACAACACAAAATTACAAATTATAAAAGAAAACAAATCAGTAAATTGGACTTCATCAACATTATAAAGGCTTATTCTTCAAAATAATCTGTTAAGGCTGGGCTCGGTGACTCACGCCTATAATCCCAGCACTTTGGGAGGCTGAAGTGGGTGGATCACTTGAGATCAGAAGCTCAAGATCAGCCTGGCCAACATGGCAAAACCTCATTTCTACTAAAAATACAAAAATTAGCCCAGCATAGTGATGCACACCTGTAATCTCAGCTACTCGGGAGGCTGACGCACAAGAATTGCTTGAACCCAGGAGGTGGAGGCTGCAGTGAGCTGAGATCGCGCCATTGCACTCTAGCCTGGGCAACAGAGTGAGAATTTGTCTCAAAACAACCAAACCAAACCAAACAAACAAACAAAAAAGAATCTGTTAAGAAAATGAAAAAGCAAGCCACAGACTGGAAGAAAATATTTGCAAATTATATACCAACATAATGATGAGTGGTGCACAGCTTTGTGAATATACTAAAAGCCACTGAATTTTACATTTTAAAAGGATGAAATTCATGCTATGTGAATTATATCTCAATAAAGCTGTAAACAAAAACAGCATATATCCAACAAAGGACTTGTATCTAGACTATATAAAGAACTCTTGCAACTCAATAAGATTATAAACTCAATTTTTAAAACTCAGCAAAAGATTTGAACAGGTACTTCACCAAAGAAGATGTATGAATGGCAAATGAGCACGTCGAAGATGCCCTGGATCATTGGATCATTAAAGGACAACAGGTTAGAACCACAAGGAGACACCACTACACACCTGCCAGGGCGGCTCGGATTCATATTCCATTGAGTCAGCCCCCAGGGAGCACAGTCAGCGTGGCGCACGAGCTCCCAGTGTGTGCAGGAGGCCATCTGCCTCTCCTCACCTACGATGTCCAATCTGGCACCCCAAGTACACACCTGCTATGTTAAGGAGTTCACTGCACCCTATTTGGCCGGGACAGTGTCTGGATCCCAGGCTGGGGGTTGGGGGAAGTGCAGGAGAAAGGGGAAGGGGAAGAAATAGCAAAGGAGTCTTAAGGTGGATGGTGGCAGCAGTTGTGGCCCAGGGGTGGGGAGGGGGGTGGATGAGTCTGGTTCCCAGCAGGCACCAGCAGTGTAGGGAGCTTGGGGGATGTCTTAGTCCATTCAGGTGGCTATAACAAAATACTGTAGACTGGGTAATTTATAAGCAATACCAATGTATTGCACACAGTTCTGAAGGCTGGAAAGTCCAAGATCGAGGTGTTGGCAGGTTTGATATCTGGCGAGCCCCTGTTCCTTATGGACGGCAGCTTCTTTCTGTGTCTTCATTTGGTGGAAGGAGTAAAGAAGCCCCCCTGAGGATCTGTTTTGTCTCTTTAATAGAGACAGGTTTCACCATGTTGCCCAGGGTTGTCTCAGACACCTGGCCTCAAGTGATCCACCTGCCTTGGCCTCCCAAGTGCTGGGATTACGGGTATGAACCACCATGCCCGGCCCGAGCATCTTTTTAAGGGCATGAGCCCCATTTATGAAGTGGGGCCCTTATGACTTAATCACCTCTTTATACTATCCCATTGGATATTAGGTTCCAACACATGAATGTTGGGGGAACACCAGCATTCAGATCACAGCAGGAGCCAGGAGGGTGGGTAAGAATGAGCAGGAACCAGCCAGTGTGAGGGCATGGACTCAGCAAGCCCTGAGGAAGAGCAAAAGGCAGATCTGAGAACTTAGCAGGCAGCCTCAAAAGGACTTGAGGAGTAGCTGGATTTGAGTGGGTTTGGGAGACAGAGAGAAGGACCAGCCAGGGGGTCAAGATATGTAATCCACCAAGACAGAGAGTATGAGGAGCAGGAATGTGAAAAGACACCAGCTGCCACATCCCAATTGTGCAGTCTGGGTGCCCCTGGGCATCCTGGCGCTTGCCCAGTGGGTCACTGGATGTGTGTGTCTGAGGGTCAGAGAGCTCCAGGCCGGAGCAGACAACATGATGGTCAGCAGAGGGAAGTGTCTAGAAGCCTTGAGAGTGGAGACATTGCCTCAGGAAAAGGAGAATGGGGGCAGAGGAGCCAGGGCCATGTGCCAAGGGACACTTACATTAAGGGAACACCAGGCTCTCAAAAAGGGAAATGAAACCAAGTGGCCTGTTTTCCTGCCAGCTCCTCCCTGGCTGTGACTTGAGACAGCAGAAGGAGGAGAAGGGGAGTGGGGAGGACTCTGGCCCTGAAATTGGAGGAGACAGGCCTCACAGAGGCGCCAGACAAAGGCACCCCCTCCAAGGAACCCACCAACCTGGTTTCCTAATGTTCCAATCTATGTTTTTCTTTTAAAAGAAATTGGGCCAAATTCCAATCTGTAGTCCACCAGCCCTTCTGCTCTTTCCCTTTTCCTTCACTCAGGGACCCAGAAGTTACCGAGCGCCTACCACCAGGCTGCTGCTGGAATACCCTGGGGAATGAATCAGACACAGTCTCTGCCCTTAGGGACGGGCGTTCCAGGCTGGTGGCCCCAGGTTAACAAGGGGGTTGGCAGTGACTCCTGCAGGGCTCTCTGGAGGGTCAGCTCCAAACCCTTTTTTTCTCTTTCCAGCATTTTGTTCTCCGTTAACATAGGTGCCCCTCAGCGCACCGCCCCACCTCCTCCGCCACACTCTCCCATCTCCAGGGGAACATCTCAACCCTCAAAGCTTTCAGGCACTCCCTTCTGCTGACAACCATGCTGCTTACTCAGGCCCAGAGTTTTTTCCTTTTTTTTTTTTTTGAGACAAGATCTCCTTTTGTCAACCAGGCAGGAGTGCAGTGGCAGGATCATGGCTCACTGCAGCCTCCACCACCTGGGCTCAAGCAATCTTCCTGCCTCAGTCTCCCAAGTGACTGGGTCTACAGACATATGCCACCACACCTGGCCTAGCTCATTTTTTCATTTTTTGTGGAAACAGGGTTTCGTCATGTTGCCCAGGCTGGTCTTGAACTCCTGGGCTCAAGCAACCTTCCCACTTTGACCTCCTATAACAAAATGCTGAGATTATAGGTGTGAGTGACCACACTCGGCCTTCTGGAGCTTTCTGACCCTCAGACACACACAGCCAGAGGCCCACTGGACAAATGCCAGGATGCCCAGGGCACCCAGATTACACGTTTGCAAAGTAGAAGTTAGTGTCTTTCCACATGAGCACACCTCATAGTCTCTGCCTCTGTCAAATGGAAGGCTCTGACCCTTGCCCCCACCAACTCATCCTCACTTCTCTCTCTCCCTCTTCCAACAACTCCAGTCACTCAGGGAGTCCCACTGACAATGCCTGCTGAGTTCTTCTTGGATCTGGCTGGGTCTCTCTCCTTAGTACCTGTTCAAGTTCAGGCCCTGATATCTGAGTGATTCCCTCTCACTTCCATCTTTCTTTGGTCTTAAATCTCCCTAGTGTGTACTATGTAGTATGTAGCAGATAGGAGATTTTTAGTTGCAAGTGACATAAACCTAACTCAAATTAGCACAAGCAAAAAGTGGAATGTATTGGCTCACATAACTAAAAGGCTCAGGCTTGCTTCGGGCATGGCTGGATCCAGCAGATAAGCAAGGTCAAGAGGACCTGGTCCCTCTGCTTTGCCATTTTCTTGATCAACATAATTCCCTGGCACACTCTGTCCATGGGCTGGTCTCATTTTTCCCACATCAAGGCCAGCAGAAAGAGAGATTTTTTTTTTTTTTTTTTTTTTTTTTTTTTTTTTTTTTTAACAGATCTAACCAGAATCCAGTTGCATTTCATTGACTGTGACTGGGTTGCATGGTCATCCCTACACTAGTCACTGGGCACAGTGCATGCAGCACTCTACTGGGGCATGTCTGCACCATGTGCTTACCCCCGAGGTTGGGCGTGGGGTCAGCACCACATAAATCACGTGGGCTACAAGTAGGGAAAGGAAGGTGCCTCCAGGAAAATCCATGTCTCTGGGTACGTAGGATGGCTATGAAATTGGTGTCAGGAGAAGTGACCAACCCTGCCTTACGCAGGAAAGCACCTGCAGAGAACGGGAAGCTGTGAAAGGTTTGCTGAGGAAAAGCAGCATTAATTGTCACCATTTACCCACACATTTTCTTTTCTGCCCAGTTATACCACACAATCGCCATCACGTCTTTCTTGGGCGTGGGATTAACTCTGTCGTTCGTGATGTTGAATCACATCGCTAAACTCTGCTCTGAGACACTCATCTGCACTGCGTGCCCTCCTGAGTACGCCTGCCCTCTCTCACCCTAACACAGCCAGTGCAGAGCTTGCTCCGGGCCCACGCTACACTCTGCACAGCCAGGGAAGTTCTGAGTTGACCCTGGAGCTGACTTCAGAATGAACCTACACACACCCTCGGCCTCGGGTCACAGCCAAACCTGCCCGGGCTCTAGGAGGCTAAAGCCTTGTTGTGAGTGTTATGGGAGGGGGTCCCAAGGTCTCCTCCTGCCACGCAGATCCCCTGAGAGTGAGGGGCCTAATGGGGGAATAGATTGGGTGTGCGTCAAGAAATGGTCAGGAGATTGAGACCATCTTAGTTAACACGGTGAAACCCCGTCTCTACTAAAAATACAAAAAAATTAGCTGGGCGTGGTGGCGGGTGCCTGTAGTCCCAGCTACTCGGGAGGCTGAGGCAGGAGAATGGCGTAAACCCGGGAGGCGGAGCTTGCAGTGAGCTGAGATCCAGCCACTGCACTCCAGCCCCGGCGACAGAGCAAGACTCCATCTCAAAGAAAAGAAAAAAAAAAAAAAAAAAAGAAAAGAAATGGCGCTGGTGAATGCTTGTTGGGGTCCCCTGGGAGCCTCTTCCAATCAGCATCTTCCATCCCCTAACCCCAGGATTACCTGTGCCCCTTCCTTGATAAACAGGACCCACCATCTCGGAAAAAGCTCCTGGGGCATGAATCCCATTTATAAGGATTGTCAAGGCCTTCTCTTTAAAGTAGTGGGCCTGATCAAGGGTGTCAAGTGCAGAAGGGCTTGTCCGAACACAATTTATTGAAGATGTGTGACCATCCAGGTTTTGGGAGAAAGAGGAAAAGCAGGACATGGGTTCTGAGTGTAAAAAGGACACAATTCTTGAGTGATCCTTGTGGACGAGTCCGGAAAAAGTCATCTGTCCTGGGGCGCCCCCTGCTGTCCATAGCCAAAAACGGCGTCCCCAGAGCTCAGGCCTCAGACAGAGGCTCAGAGAGCCTGCGCAGACCTGCTCTGCTCTTTAGGCCTGGGGACGTCCATGCTGGCCAGCATTCCTCGGGGGCCTGGTCAGATGGCAACCCAGAGGAGAGGTCAAGTCCTGCAACTTCTGACGGCACCCAGCTGCTGTACACAGAAATGTGTCCAAGATATTTTCTCTTCTCCCTCTTGGCATCAGGCTCCAAGGGTTGAAACCTTGGCCTACCGCAAAATGACTGGTACTGTCTGGGCAAATCCCTTCACTTCCTCAAGGTGCTGCTTGCCCCTGTGAGATACGGTTGAAGTGCTTGCTGACTTCGCAGGTAGCCTGCGGCAGATCGTAATAGATGAACACAATTTGCAAGGTGCTTCTGTGTGTCACTCTAGATGGTGCTCACACAGGTGCCCTGTAAAAGCCATGCACGTCTTAAACGTGTTGGCTGTGGCTCAGGTAAACAAATGTGGGAACAAATCATCCCGTGACTCAGAGAGAAGGTGCACTGTGGTACCAGCCTGGAAGGGGCAGAAGTTCTTGCAAGCTCTCCTGCCCATCTCAGCCCTGGCAGCTCTGGGATGGGGGTGTGTGTGTGTGTGTGTGTGTGTGTGTGTGTATTCACTAACAATAGGGAACTTTGCAGCCCCATGGCAGCAACTCCTCCAGGTGCCCTGAACTTTTTTCTGTGACATCTTCTGGGCTTCAGGATTGGACCCTGAGGGACTTGAGGTGGTAGAGGTCTATCCATCTGTCCATCCCAAACCTGTGGGGCACTGTCACCCTTTTACAGCTTCTCACCATTTCTCTGCCCACCCCAACGTCATCCTTCCCATCTCACCCTGTCCAGACCCAGACCCTCATGGGCTGGAAGGAGGGCGGCAGCCACCAGCTCTGCCACTGTTGCATCCCGCTAGACCACGATTAGACCATGATTTCAGCCTCCTGGCCACCGCTCTGCCCAGGCTTGATCTCCTGCACGCTGCCGCAGAGAGATCCTGTTCCCAATCGCAGCTCGCTTCTCTGCTAAAGACCAACAATCCTTCCCCATAACTAATGGAGTCCAGTCTCTGGATGTGCCCTCCTCCACGCCCTGCCCCCCATGCTGTGCCCCCTGGCTCCTGGCTGCTAGGTCAGCACCACTTCCTGCCCCTCGTTCTACCACTGCTTGGGCTCCAGCTCCTAGAGCAACAGAAATGTACCAAGAGACACAAATTCAAGGCACATAAGTAATTTCACATCTTGTAACATCCATGTTTTTAAAAACGGAAAAGAAACAGGTGAAATTAATTCCATAATATTTTTAACCCAGTATTTCCAAAATATTACCATTTCAACATATAATCAACATCAAAATTATTATGATAACTCACTTTTTTTATACCAAATATTGGAAATTCAGTGTATAAACAGCACATCGGAATTCAGACTAGCCATGTTTCAAGGAACCAAAGCCACACATGATTAGTGGTGACTTTATCAGACAGTACAGTTCTAGAACCTTCTCTGGCTATTCCAGCCCCTGCCCACTTCTCCCTTCTCCCTGAAGATGGTTTAGGGTGCTTTCTGGTTGTTTCTTGTCCATGAAGGTGATTCAGCCAAGGCCTGGAATCCCAGCCTGTCTGAAGACTTCAGTGAGACCTGGGAAAGTCTCTTCAGGTCTGTGGGGGTTCCATGGTGAATATTTATTAAGCAGCATGTATTCGGTTTTAAAGATGGGTCCATATTCTGAGGTTAATTTCTTTCCAACATTGGGTATTAAAATCTGCTCCCTCACTTTTAAATTTTTTATTTTTGACATAGTGGGAGATAACTGCAGTTACTTTTAAGAGCAAAATTAAAAGGTGGCAAACTTATGAACCAGAGATATTAAAAAGAAAAATAAAACCCAAATGCTAGCATGTGAAACCCAGAAAGTGGCAACTCCTGGGCCCCACAGGCTGCCACAGGAATTTTCCTAAAATGAAGATTGGATGATGTTGCTCCTGGGGCTCCACCATTACCTCAGGAGGGTGCAGAGTCAAAGACTCATGAGCCTTCAAGACCAAGAGGGTGCTTACTAGCCACCACATACATAATTTCTCCAGGAAGAAAGCATTGTCGAACCCCTCCTCCAGCCTCCCTCCCGAGGCCAAGCTGCTTCATAACTCCCCTGACTTGTGCCAGCCTCTGCCTCTCACTGGCCAACTCCTCCTCATCCCTGTCCCAGCTGAGCTGGAATGCCACCTCCTCCAGGAAGCCTCTCTGACCTCCAATCAGGGTTGAGCTAGCCCCTTCTCAGGCTTCTGCAGTTGCACGGTTCCCTCTGTCTCACTTGTCGTAATTGTCTGCAGCCGGCTCTGCTACCCTAGCAGAGCGTGCTCTGCCCCTGTCCCCAGTGCCTGCACAGGGATTACACCCAGGGAGAGCTCAGTCTTGGTGAGGGTTGTGACAAAGGAAGTGGCAGTCCTCCAGAACCCAGCCAGGAGGGTGCCTGCTGTGCAGAGTCTGGGACCCGGCTGTCCACGTGATCTGCGGTGGCTGTGGCTGGAGGCGCCTCTCCTGGTGGAGCTGTCTCCGGGCCATTCCCTCACACCGAGGTGGGAGTGCCAGGTGGCACTGGGCCTCCCCTGAAGACACTGAAGGGGCCCTTCCCACACGACCTTTAAGGCAGGGACTGGGATGCAGCAGTGGCAGAGCCTGTGGCTGCCACCTTCCTTTCTCTTTCCCCAGTGATTTTCAATCAGCTGTACTGATGCATCATTTGCATACAGTAAAATTCACCTAACAGAGTTTGAGAAGTTTTGACAAAATGTTTCCATCACCCCACAAAATTCAGAGCATCTCCATCACCCCTAGATCCCCTCAGGACACTTTGCAGTTGATTCCTTCCCCTGCTCCCCGCCCTGGCCACATTGGTCTCTCCATCTCTATCCCCGTGGTTTGTCTCTTTCAGGATGTCATAGATACGGAACCATTACATATGCAGCTTCCAAGCCCGCTTCCTTCACTCGGCACAGTGCTTTTTAGCCTCACTGCTGTTGCACTTGCGGGGAGCTTCCTCCTTTCCATTGCCAAGCTGTATACCGTTGTAAGGATACACTCAGCTTATCCGCCCCCAGCGGAGGGACCACCCCTTTCATTTTAGGGGAGGACAATCAGAGGTCCTAAAGAACTGTGGATAATGTGGTCCTAGGAGAGAAAGAGGTGGCAGGAGCCCCTTGCAGATGGGACAGTCAGGACAGTCTCTAACCAAAGGCTTCTCTAACCGGGTCACTGTCCCTGCCTCCCAGCAGGGCAGTGGAAGTGATTTTCTCCTGGCTGCCTTCCCAGATCTGTCTGATCAGGAGCCTTCTCCACTCAAAGTCTTTGGAGCAGCGCATTCCTTTAATTTTCCCGGAGTGGATGTTCTTTTTCTCGATGGGCAGGTATCAAGGGTTATTCAAAAGCCATATTTACACTCCTGAATTATGCCTACCCTTCCTGACCCAGGCAGAAGAGGCAGCTACAGGGGTCTTGCCTTTGCCTTGGGGGTGTAGGAACAATGTGGATGAGACAAAAGAGCCGGGTAGGAGGAGACAGAGAGCTCTGGCTGTGGCTCTGGCCAGCTGTGCCTGCAACACAAAAGTCTTTGCCTCTCAGGGTCCCAGTTCCTGGGGTCTGAGTGAGAGGGATTCTGACAGTTCTTAAAGAACTATGGGCAAAGCTAGCTCCCTGACTAACCATGGAGCCCTGGCCAAGTTGTTTAGCTCCTTTGGACTCAGTTTCCTCATCTGTAAAATGCGGGGCCACGCAGATGTTCGTTAGGCGGGAACACCGAGGAGCCCCCATACCTTCTGCTTGGTCAGGAGGTTATGGGCCCTGCCCCTTTCTCCTGTTTCTGAACATTATTTAAATGATCCTGATATGCATCCACCTCCCCCGCTCCCAGTCATTGGATGAGCGTCCCCAGGCCTGTGCCCTTGTAGGGATTAGGGAGCCAATACCCTTCAAGTCCGATGTTTAGATTAGTGCTCTGTGAACAAGAATGCCCCCTCTATTGATTTACCCTGCCTACATCTCAACTCCCTTCCTCCTCTCCAGTCCTGCACATGTGACCCTGAGCAAACTACTTCCCCTCTCTATGCTTCAGTTTTCCCATCCATAAAAAAGAGTCAATAAGACCGTGCGCGGTGGCTCACGCCTGTAATCCCAGCACTGTGAGAGGCCAAGGTGGGCGGATCACCTGAGGTCAGGAGTTTGAGACCAGCCTGGCTAACACAGTGAAACCCCATCTCTACTAAAAATACATAAAATTAGCTGGGCATGGTGGCACAGGCCTGTAATCCCGCTACTCAGGAGGCTGAGGCAGGAGAATCGCTTGAACCTGGGAGCAGAGGTTGCAGTGAGCCGAGATTGTACCACTGCACTCCAGCCTGGGCGACACAATGAGACTCCATCTCAAATTAAAAAAGAAAAAAAAAAAGGCCGGGGCAATAATAGCACCAACACACATATTGCTGTTGTCAGGATGGAATGAGATGTATATGAAAGATAGAAAGTGTTTCGAACAGTGCCTCTCACAAGATCAGCACTCACCTTGAGCTTGCCGCGATGATGATGATGAAGGTAGGTTTGTCCTGCAGCCCCACAGGATCCAAGGTCAGGCCTGCACCATCATGCAAATACTTACACTGGTGCTCCTGGGCCGTGCTGAAGGACTTCCCCATCCACTGTCTAACTATGCCTCCAGCCCTCACAGCCTGGAGGGGAAGCCGCTGAGAGGCCTCCTCACATGTATTGCTAGTCTCAGCCTCCACTGGGAATGGTGGGTCTTGGTGATAACATCAGCCCCTTTGAAATCCTAAGAGCTTTGTCTTGTATTCTAAAAGTTACAAACTCCACCGACAAAACATGTCCTGAACGTTTTGCTCCTTCAGTGCTGTCTCTCCTTTGTTCTGGGCCAGCACTGGGGCTTCCTTTCTTTTCAAATGCATATCTGAATTTCCTTTCAAATGTATTTTTTATAACATATTTATTGTTACTCCCTGCTTTCAAAATATGTATTCAATACACTTTTCAAATGGTCAAAAGCTGTTTGCTTTTGATTGAAGGCCTTCTTCCCCTGGGCATCGCAAAACAATTTCTGGAAAGCTGGTGAGGAGGGATCTTGAGCTGGACTCGGGAATAAGAGACCTTGTTAAAGCAGTGTGTTGAGACAAGAGTTTCATAAGTACTCTTGTCCCTGCACCCAGGGGACATCTCATTTTTTCCTGCAACACGCTTGCAGGAGCCATGCCTTTGCAGGCAGGATCCCCAGCTGCTAGGTCACGCCCATAGCAGAAGGTCCCAGGGACTGGGAGTAATCGTCAGCTTCCCATCGTTGCCATCGATGGAGGCTCTGCTTTGTCGTGAGCACCTCGCAGTTATGACCTCTTACCCTGCAACAGCCCTGAGTCGTGGAGGTTTCCATCCTAATTTCACAGCAAACAGGCCCAAAGGTAGGACATAAGTGGCCCTGTTACACCACTGGGAAGTGCGGACAGAGACACGGGGAGACCCTGGGAGAACACTGGACTCCAGATCTTCTGTCATTGAATACATCTGTGTAGGAGATAACGGAGGGAACGTTGCTGCATCTTCCCATCTGCCGTGTGACTTTCCGTTTTAGATCTTGATCCCTTGTATTTTGGTACACACTCGATGACATTAGTCAACACCTTCATGTGTGTGGGCGAAGCATTACCCAGGTGCCGAGGCAAGAGGCTGAAGGCACAAACTGTTGCAGTATAATAAAGAAAATAGTTAGAATAAAGAAAAGTTATAATACAAATTAGATATAGAGATGATCACGGACAATTATCAATCATTAGTATAAACATTATTAATCATTAGCTTTTAATATTACTCTTTGTTGTATTACTAATATAACCAAGAAATAACTGGCGGGTATAGGGTCAGGTGCTGAAGGGACATTGTGAGAAGTGACCTAGAAGGCAGGAGATGAGACTTCTGTCATGCCTGCCTAAGGGCCACTTGAGGGCTCCTTGGTCAAGTGGTATTGCCAGTGGCTGGGAAGGCACCCGTTACTTAGCAGACCATGAAAGGGAGTCTCCTTTCCTTGGAGAAGTCAGGGAACCCTCTGCTCCACCAGCTTCTTGTGGGAGACTGGATATTATCCAGGCCTGCCCACAGTTACCCGGAGGCCTAAACCCCTTCCCGTGGTACTGTGCTTCAATGATCATGCTCCTTGTCCACCTTCATGTTCCTCTCATACTCCTGGTTCCTCTTTGAAGTTCTTAGTAGATAGCAGTAGAAGAAATAATGAAAGTCTTGAAGACTTTAATCTTTTCTTATAAGTGCATAGAAGAAAATGCTGACGTATGCTGCCTTCCCTCTGTGCTTCGGCTACCTAAGAGGGAAGGGCCCCCTGTCCTATGATCATATGACTTGCTTGAGTTTATCAATTACTTGAACAACTTACTCTCCTTACCCTTACCCCTCGTCTGGTATGCAATAAATATCAGAGTGCCCAGCCATTTGGGGCTACTACTGGTCTCCGCATCTTGGTGGTAGTCGTCCCCCGGGCCCAGCTGTTTTCTCTTTATCTCTTTGTCTTGTGTCATTATTTCTTACAATCTCTCGTCTCGGCACACGGGGAGAATACCCGCTAAGCCCCGTGGGGCTGGACCCTACACATGTGTAACCTTTGTTGATCTTTTCAGCGTGTGGTTTGGTGTTTGGTTATGTGCATACCCTCCCTGAATCCATCACCACCATCAAGAGCGTGGGTGTATCTATCATCCCCCAAAGCTTGCTCTTGGCCCCACCGTGGCACCCCACCCCCTCCTCCAGGCTACCATTGATCTGCTTCCTGTCACTACAGATTAGTTTGCACTTTCTAGAGTTTCATATGTACTCTTGTTTGGTATGGCTTCTGTCATGCAGAATAATTATTTTGAGATTCAGCCGTGGTATTGTATCAATGGTTCATTTCTTGGAATCTTCCTTGAATTCTTATAATAAGTCCTACTTGGTTATGGCCTGGTATTCTTTTAATACACCGATAGATTTGGTTTGCTAATAGTTTATTTAGGACTTATGCATCTATATTCCATAAAGAGGGTGATAAAACAAAAATTGGGCCCAGAATAGACCAACCAGATAGCAAAGAGCAGCCTAGCAAAAACATGGCAGAGACTCCTGTTTCTAGGAGGACCAGTGGACACAGAGCAGACAGACTCAGACTGAATTAACTGACCCCTCTCAGCCGGGCCTTCCTTAGAAGAAGAAAATAATCGCGACGGGTTTTTTTTTTTTTTTTAACTTTATTAATTCCAGAGCATTAGAATTCAAAAGAATGAAAAGTCAAATACTATTGTAAAATGCTTGGAAAAACACAGACCCACTCTACTGTGGGAAAGAAAGCCGTAGTGTGGTCACGAGAGCAAAGCCAAGACTCAGGAGTTTTTTAAGAGCCGAGAAACACTCTTCCTGGTCATCACCTCTGAGAAACCATGGGGTCCTCTGGGTGGGCACCTCAGAGCGGAGGGGCAGACAGGAGAGGGGCTTGGGTGAGGGGAAGGGGGGAAGCGAGGAAGAAAGAAGAGGAGAGAGGCAGAGCTGGGAGACAAAAACTGGGGAGGACAAGAGACGGGAAGGAGGAGAAGAAGAAAAGAGACACAAAGAGGGAGAGAAGAGGGAGCGGGGAGAGAGAAGGATGTTAGTCATTCAAAACAGCCACAAACCCAGGGAAGGTGGTTATCTCGCTTCCTGAAGCCATGAGCGAAATAATGATATCCAAGGAGCTGTGAGAGTATGGGGCAGCGGCATGAAGAGAAGGGGTTCACTGTGGGCTGAATTGGGTCCCCCCAAAGGATATGCTGAGGTCCCAAACCCCAGTGCCCGTGAATGTGACTTTATTTGGGAGTAGGGTCTTTGCAGAGGTAATCAAGTTAAGTGAGGTCACACTGGAATAGGGTGGACCTTGTAATAAGAGAGAAGTTTAGACATGACACAGAGGAAGATGCTGTGTGAAGGTGTGGGGTACACAGACAGGGAAGAACACCATCTTGAAGACAGAAGCAGGGACTAGAACCATGCAGCTATAGCCCAGGAATGCCAAGGACTGCCAGTAACTGACAAAAGCTGGAAGAGGCAGGGAAGGAATCTGTTCTAGAGTCTTCCGAGAGTGTGGCCCTGACAGCACCTTGGTTTCAGGCTTCTGGCCTCCAGAACTGCGAGAACATCCATTTCTGTTGTTGAAAGCCTCCCAGTCTGTGCTGATTTCTTATGGCACCCCTAGAAAATGAATTCTAGAAAACGAATTCAACGTCCCCTCAATGCATCCACAGCCCCCTGTGAGGGGCTTACTTGGACCATCCAAAACTCACATGTTGAAATCCTAATACCCAGTAGCTCAGAATGTGACTGTATTTAGAGATGAGGTCTTTAAAGAGGTAATTAAATTAAAATGAGGTTATTAGGGTGGGCCCTAATCCAATGTGACTGGTGTCTTTATAAAAAGAGGAAGTGTGGACACAGGCACACCCAGGGGGAAGCCCATGTGTAGTCACGGGGCGAAGACAGTCATCTATGAACCCAGGAGAGGGGCCACAGAAGAAACCAACGCTGCCAACACCTTGCTCTCAGACTTCCAGCCTTCAGAATTGTTAGAAAATAATGTCTGTTATTTAAGCCACAGTCTTAATTGTGGGACTTCGTTATGACAGCTCAGCAAACTAATCTACCCCAAGCCCTGATAGGTGGGAGGGCAGCTGGAGACTCCCCTGCCTGCACCTTTGGACTGACAGCATTAGCTGGCTTGAGGATGGGGTGGACGGGAGTCAGCACACTAAGCCATGAACCCCCACCTGGCACCTGCCCAACCCTTTCAGGAGAGCACAGTTCTTATCCAGTCCCCCATTGCAGAGGCACCTCTGAATGTCCTGCTTCCCCAGACTCCTCCTGTGCGAGGCTCCCTTGTGGGTGCCTTGGCCTGGGGCCTTCTGCCTGTGCCTGGCCTTTCCCATGTACAGCTTTGGACATGCATGGCCACCAGCACCACATGGGGGCTGGAGTGGGGCCTCTACAAAGGGTAATCATGTTGACAGTAGCCAGAAAGAGATGGGTTCCTAAGCGGACAGGATGGGTTCCCGGTGAAACCTGACCTTCAAGCCAAAGACAGCTTAAAGCCTGAAAACTGGGCTGTCAGTTCCAGACAGAGTCCACGACCCAGAGTGAGAACTTCCTTGATGCCTTTTAGTCAGTCCAATGGTGCTTCTTTCAGACCCATCCATGGACCAGTCAGGAGGCACTCCCCCTATTCTGAGTCCATAAAAACTCCCGACTCAGCCACACCTTGGGACTACCTGCCTTCAGGTAGGGGCTACCCACTTCAGGTCCCCTCCAGTGTTGAGAGCTCTTCTGTCACTCAATAAAACTCTTCTCCACCTTGTTCACTCTCTAGTTGTCTTCGTAACCCTCACTCTTCTTGGACACGGGACAGAAACCCAGGATCTGCTGAACACGGGTGGGAAATGAGCTGTAGAACACTCTGCTGGCTCGGGGTGGCTTCCCCACATGATGGAAGCAGCAGCTGGGCCAGGCCAGCCCAGGAGCCCCGTGCCAGAGTGGGGCAGAGGGACTGAATAAGCTGTGACATGCCATTGTTTGCCAAAGCATGCGGATGGTGGGAACAAGCAAGCTGTAACACAAATGAGCCATAACATACCTCCTACAACATGCCCCTTATAACAGTGCCCCCGACACCATTCACTGCACTGCAGGGGTGGGAAAGAGAGAGAGCTATAACAGTCCTTGGAGGTTCAGGCCTACGGACTCCCCAGGTAAAAGCTACATCACTTGGGACTCCGTGTTGCTGATGTCTGTGAGTTTTTGGGCACTACTGCGTCCCCCTTGTCTAGACACTGGCCCCAAGGCAGAAGCCGTTCAAGGTGGCATGCTGGGACCAGTTGTGGGCTGAGCACAGAGCTGGGGGTGTGGAGTCTGGGCCAGAAGCTGGAACTGAGCGGGGTCCACTGGACCGAGTGGGCAGAGGGAGTCCAGCAGCCAGCCCAGAGCCCAGTGAAGCCCAAGCAGAGGTGCCACTGACCACAGAGGTTTCCGGCTGGAAGAATCCTGTCAGTGTGACACACTGGGCCTTCCATACCTGGGCAAGGGGTTTTCATGCTTCATTTCTGCCCCAACCCTTCATTTTCTGCTCAGTCTAGGAGTCCATCTTTCAGAGCTGCCTTCTCTTGAGTGGAGCCATATTCCTGAGAAGCATGTTGGAGCAGAAAGATTCAGCCTTCTTGTCTTTTTTGTTTTCGCTTTAACACATGAGGAAACTAAAGCTCAGAGAGGGAAAGGGACCTGTCCCAGGCCACACAGCTATTTGGGGATCAAATTAAATCCAGAACACTAGGCCAGTGAGGCCAGACGAGCCCTCAGCATGCTCAGCACAAGTACCTGGAGAGTTCTTGCATAATCCTGTTAGGTCACTGTTATTTCTGCCTAACATTTACATTAACATTTAGGGTGAGCCGCAGAGCTTTTTCAACTTTTAAAAGCACTTCACTATCTTATTTATTACGGCAAAATCTGGTTTAAGTCACTGTTCATAAAACTGTGATTTAACATAGAGCTTTTATTACAAAAATAAATTGCAGTAATAACTGCTCAACCAGACACTTTGCAATTAAAAATAAAACTGCACAGTAAAGAGAAATGCAATTCACAATAAACTAAGTTGTTCTTTCTGTCCCCACTCCACCTGCCTGGGCTCCACATATTGCTACTGGATTTCAAACCATTTGCTGGCATTAATCTGTTTAGTACTGCTCAGTTCTCCAAATAATTGGACAATTTCATATTTTTAGCTCAGGATTAATGGCCTAAGAGATAGTCACATGTCCTTTCAGTCCTCAGCTACAAACTCTACCAATAATCTAGTGTGTCTCTTTGCTTAATGTGATCTTGAATTTTGATCTCGTCACTATCTATAATGAAAGCTCAGAGGGAAAGAACCCCATTGTATTAGATATGGCTGTCATGACAAAATAGCATAGACTGGGTGGCTTAAACAACAGACATTTATTTTCTTGCATTTCAGGAGGCTGAGATTTGAGATCAGGGTGCCAGCACGGTTGGGTTCTGCTGAGGGCTCTCTTATGGGTTGCAGACAGCCACCTTCTTGCTGTGTCCTCACTGGCAGAGCGAGAGAGTGAGAGAGAGAGAGTGAAAGAGAGAGCTCTGGTGTCTCTTCTCATAAGGGCGCTAATCTCACTATCAGGGCCCTATGCTCATGACCTCATCTAATTCTAAGAACTTCCCAAAGGCTCCGTCTCCAAATACCATCACGTTGCAGGTGAAGGCTTCAACATATGAGTGGGGAGGATGTAATTTCCTTCATAACACCCAAAGCAACTGGCTGGTTATTTGCACAGTGCTCATAAACAATTTTGCACTTAGGATCATCCTAGTGGAAATAATTTCTCCTCTTACATGTCTCCAAAAAATATTTTTTCTCCAAGCAACGTCCCCTTTGGTGTGGTGGTGAGGACCATTGAAAAGGAGTAAGTGTGTTTAAATAGCATTCGTTCAAAGTAAATGGAAGGGTTAATTGCTGTTCACAGTTCTGGAACTGCTTTTTTCAGCTGCACAGCCTCTGAGCTAGTAGGAGATTGCAGGGATCTCTGATGATTTCCACCTGGTTATTACTCTATTCATTCCTGCTCCTCTAACCTTTCTGTAGTTTATGGGTGAAATAGCTCTTGTAGTGAAGAAAGTCGGCAAATGCTTTTGATCATAAGTACAGATAATACACATCCCACGGACTCTGTTTTGTGGGATTTTTCTATATATGTTGACATAGCTAATCTTTGCTTCTGCGGCATGTACATAAATACTATACAAGATGACTGGCATATGGTACTGTTATGTGTCTTTTAAGAAAATCTCCAACTGAATCCAATATTTCCCATGTGGCACCTGATACACTGTGGGCACGGGATATTTATAGAGCAGTAATAACGATATTTGAAAACACTGTGATGTCTAAAGCCTCCATTTCCCTGAAAATTTCATCTAGAAGGCTGCATTTCTCAGGCATAAGCTCTTGCCAGCCATTCACGGTGATTACCGGAAGGTTAAGCATTGTTGGGACTCACAAAACAGTTGTGTTAAGCATTACTACCTCTAAACACTTCAGGAGGAAAGCAATCTTCTCCTGGGGAAGGAAATAGTTGCAGGTAAGGACTTGTCACCTAACCTGGCCTTCTAATGCTAGTCTTTTGCCCTTCAATAGAATTAGGTTTTCTGAGCATTTCTGCTTGATGACCTTGGTTGCACCTCAGGCTACATATGGCAGTTCATGAAATTGTAGAGTCAAAGAATCTTAGAATCAGAGGACGTGTGAGCTGGGAGTTAACCTGGTTACCATTTTAACCTAGCTGTCCCCTTTTTTAAAATTTGAGACAGGGTCTCTCTCTCTCTCACCCAGGCTGGAGTTCAGTGGCACGATCATGGCTCACTGCGGCCTAGACCTCCCAGCCTCAAGCGATCCTCCTGCTTCAGCTTCCTGAGTAGCTGGGACTATAGGTGCATGTCATCCTGCCCGGCTATCTTTTTTTTTTTTTAGAAACAGGGTCTCGCTACGTTGCCCAGGTTGGTCTCGAACTCTTGGGCTCACACAATCTTCCTGCCTTGGCCTCCCAAAGTGCTGGGATTACAGGTGTAAGCCACTATGCCTGGCCCATCCCTTTTTTAAAAAGTGAGGACCCCAGGGAGGACATTAGTTTGGTGACAGAGGTGGGACTGGGGTCTTTTTGTTTTTATCCTGGGGCTCACTCCATTGCACCTGGCTTGTTTCTGTAGCTAATGTAATCCAGCCCTATTCTATTTAATTTACTGTATGTTACTAAAAAGCCCACCTGAGGGATAGCTCCCACTTTTATGTGTCTACTACGTGCAGGTCCTCTACCAGCTCCAGTTGCATCACGTTATTTAATTTCTACCAGAACCTTATGAGGTAGGCATTACCAGCTCCATTTTATACATGGGGAAACTAAGGTTCAGAGAGGTTGAGTGTCTTGCCCAAAACCCATCATTAATAATTGGCCAAGTCAGGGCCTGAACCTGGGATATCTGAATCTGCAGACCATGCTCCTGCCATCAGAGTTGGAGACAAGGTGAAGCCAGAGACAGTCCTTCTGCATGAGCAGGAAACGTTATTTTACTGGCGAGGCCAGAGGTATGGACATTGGATATAGACCTTACAGCCTGCGTTCCATCACAAGTTAGCCACTGGCCATTCACCATGTGCCAGACTTGGGGGACCCAGAGGTGAATGGGGCACGGCCCCTGACTTGGAAGAACACTCTGGCTATGTGGGAGACAGATGTGTAAACAGATGACAATAGCACCTTGGGATCCAGGTTAGAAAGAAGAATTGTCAGGGGCTATAACCTTAACCCTAGAGGCTGGAGATAGCCCCAGGAGGTGGTGATGCAGGAGCTGGGTCTGGAAGGATGGAGAGGACTGGGTCAGCTGAAGAGGGGGCTGGGAGGGGAGGAAAGTCTTCCAGGCAGAGGAACCTGCATGTTTCATGTCAAAGAAGTAGGAGAGGGCCCAGGGAAGCCAGAGGGGCAAGAGTAGGGAGGACATAAGTCAGAGTGGTCATGGAGACCAGATGACAGAGGGCCATGGGTGTGTACTGCTGAAGTCAGGGGCAGACCCCACCCAGGAGGCTAGGGGAGTTGTGAGGGTCTTGGGTAAGGATGATTGTCTGACCTTGGACAGATATGCAATCCAGCATAGAGGGAGGACTGGGGAAGGAGGCCAGGCTGGAGGCAGGGTGCTTGAACCTAGGTGAGGATGGCCATGGCAAGAGAGAAGGAATCCTGTGCAGAAGAGGGAATAGACGGCCTGTGGGGAGGGAGGGGGAACCAAGGATGACTCCCAGGTTTCAAACCAGCACAGGAGGGTGGTTGGTGGTCCCAGCAGCTTAGCCTGGGAACACAGAAGAGAAACAGCTGAGCAGCGGTAGAGATGCCTCAGGGAAGGCTAGAGAGGCTGAGGATGGGGAGACTGAGGCTGGACCCCTGCCAGTGTTCTCAGCGTGCCTGACAAGAAAGGTGATATAGTTTAGAAATCCGTCCCCTCCAAATCTCCTGTGGAAATTTGATGCCCAGTGTTGGAGGTGGGGCCTGACGACAGGAGTCTGGGTTATCAGAATGGGTCCCTCTTGAATGGCTTTGTGGCATCCTCGCTGTAATGAATGAGTGCTCGCTGTATGAGTTCACCTGGAGGTCTGGTTGTTTAAAAGATCCCCTCTCTGTTTCCTTCTGTGTCACCAGGTGATACCTTCTCCCTTCACCTTCTGCCGTGAGTGGAAGCTCCCTGAAGCTCTCACCAGAAGCAGATGCTGGCGCCATGCTTCTTGTACAGCCTGAGGAACCGTGAGTTAAATAAACCTCTCTTCTCTATAAATCACCCAGCCTTTGCTATTCCTTCATAGCAATAGAAGCAGACTAAGACAGAGGGAGATAGAGATGGTGTAGGAGCAGAAGAGAAGCTGGGAGAGCAAGGTGGGGAGGAGGAATGCATCTGCATAGTCCCCATGGAGTGGGGGCCAAAGTCACTTGCTGAGAGGAGTGGACAGGGGTTTGAGAGGGGAGTGAGGGTTGAATGGAGGTTGGGTGGAACAGGGAGATGACAGTTCTGAACAGCCTGGCAGTGCTGAACACCCAGTGGCACTGAGTAGCCTGGGTAGGCATGGAGAAGGCGAGGCCATCAGACTGTCCTTGGGTTGGGTTTGCCAGGTGGGTGAGAGGCAGAACTGGGGCCTGGGAGTGGAGTCTGGGCCCATGAGGAAAGAAGGGCAGGAAGCAGGATGGACTCACAGGCTATGAATTTTGCAGAATCTGAAGAAAGTCACAAATGAGACTCATCCCTTAAGTCTCCAGACAGTAACTATGGTGCCAGGATGACTCAGGCCCAATCTTTTGGGGGTTTCCCGGTCTACAGGAGCCTGACACCTAGAGCGTGCTGGCTGTCGCGTCAGGTGCTCCCATGTGCTGCTTCTGTGCTGCACAGTCACCTCTAAAGGTGAGCGCTGCCCTTGCCACCAGGCTGGAGAGACACTAGGGAGCACGCCTGAGTGGCCGTGCTGGAATCCAGACCCACAACTGTCTGACCCTAGATCTGTGTTTGCTGAACAGGGAGATGAAGGGACCCAGGAGACTCTCATAAGTCCTGTCCGGGCAGAAAAACACCGCCGCAGCTGGGCCACAGAGGTTTCAATGGATGCACCAGATGCTTAACTCACCCCAGGTGCTAGGCTGATTGGGCTTGGGGCCAGCACAGGTAGCTGCCTTCAAGGAACTTCCAGCATGAGAGGCAACCTTAGAGAAGTTTTCAGGAAATTATTTTTATGGGGTGTAGATCTTTGGGAGAGGTGGCCCCCTAAACAACCTTCCAGTCGCTGGTAGAATGCTGCCTTTGTGCAGAAACGTGCCCCAGGCAGATGCTCCACTCTGCCACAGCATCTCTGCTGTCTGGCCATGCACACATGTGCCCACCCGCTCTGCTGCTGACAACAGGATGTGACAGATCTATGCTGGAGGGAATGGGAGACCGACACATCCCAGAGGAGATGGGGCTCTCGTGGTGGGGGCTGCTCCGCTCCTCCCACTGGCCCCCCAGTGCTGCAGCATGGGGACTTCCATCTGCAGTCGTGTCATTCCTTTCTAACCCAGCCTGGCAGGTGTTTTTGCTGAGGGGGTGTAGGATGAGGGTCTGTGTGCAACGTTGATTCCTTTTTGTGGCAGGAGATTGATGAGATGTTTGAGGGTGACTGGACGCACTCCCTGGCTGCCTTCAGGAAAGGATCAAGCTGGTGGAAATGAATTCAATCACTCCAACTTAGCAAAAGGTGTCTCGAGGCCTTTCCCTTCCTTTTTGCATCACTCCTGGAGTCTTAAATCCTAAATTACTTTCCTTTTGAAACAGATTTATTTTTGAAGTATTGACCCATTGTCATTTCAAAAACTTTATTCACCGTTGCATTTAAGGAGTTTGCCAGCTTCCTTCCAGCTGCAACTCTGGACTGCAGAAGATCTAGTGTGTTTCAAACCACCAGTTTTTGTTTTTAGAAGGACGGGTTTAACGTTCAGACTTTATCTAATTATGGATAGTTATGATGCCTTGCTGAGAAATCACAGTGGGATATGGGCTCCGCAGAATAAGACAAACTGACAAACACGGTTCCCGCCTGGTCGATTTAGAGTCTAAATAGTCACATTTAGATTTCAGTAATGGCGTGGAACATGAAGAATTCTCTCACGCTGCGTGAGTGCGTCTGTGACTGGTGGGGGAGAGCAGGGAGGGGTGTCCCTAAAATGAATGCTAAGCAAAAAAGTCCTTTCCTAGGCTGGTTGGTGGGCTTGGGGCCAGCACATGGAGCTGCCCTCAAGGAACTTCCAGCATGAGAGGCAACCTTAGAGAAGTTTTCAGGAAACTGCTTTTATGGGGTGTAGACCCTTGGGAGAGGTGGCCCCCTAAACAACCTTCCAGTCGCTGGTAGAATGCTGCCTTTGTGCAGAAACGTGCCCCAGGCAGATGCTCCGCTCTGCCACAGCATCTCTGCCGTCTGGCCATTCACACAAAAAAGTGGAGGTAATCAATAATCTAAAAGGAGGTAAGAAAAGGAGAAATAAATTAATGAAAAGACTTTAAAAAACCTGAAAATGAGGCTTTGTTCGTAACATGAGCAAAAAAGAATGTAAATCCTTCAATAAATGCTGCAACCACCAGTGTCGCAGGCCCCTGGCTCTCATTCCTTAATGCAGCAAATATCGATCAGGTGCCCACCATGTGCCAGATTCCATGCATACTAATCTTTTGAAATCAGCAAACACCCCACATGTCAAATTCTATTGTTGTACATGTTACAATCACTGATTGATGACACTTAAAAAAAAAATCTACAAGCCTTAGGTCTGTAAAGGTTAGTATGCTTTTTCACTCAGTGACTCAAATCCTGAAGCACACCCTGATATGGCAGTTGTAAACTACGGTGGAAGAATGTATCATGTAGAATGAACCATGGCATTTGGCATTCTGTGTGGTTCTGATGTGGGCCACACACTCTTGAGAACCAGGGTGAAATCCAAGAGGGACCCTACCCAGACATAGCGGGTGAGAGGGCCAGGTCTGTGACTGGGAGCAAGCAAGAACCTGGATGGTGGAGATGGGTCAGGGAGTCAGTGGGCCTAGACTCAAACCAAAACAGGGCACGCAAGCAGGGCAAGAGGTTAGCGGCAGAGACACAGATGACCTGGAGATAAGGGCAGCCCCATTTAGGTCAGGTTTACAAGCAGCTTCCAGAGCCTCTGTAGGCAACAGACGGACCTCTGTTCAAACCCTGAGGTGAAGCTTGGCTCTCAGCTCTGCCACTTTCCAGCCGTGTGACCTTGGGCTTCAGTTTCTCTGTGCCTCAGTTTCTCATCTGTAAAAAGAGCCATTCTTCTCGGCCTGTTGTGAGGACTCAATGAGTTATACCATTTAAAGTGCATGGCAAAACACTCAGTAAATGTTAGGCATGGCGATTCAGAGGAGTGAAGTGGCTATTTTTCATCTCTTAACCTACCCAGCATCCAAATATCTTTCCTTCTGTGGGGGTCCCTGCATGAAGGAGGCAGAAGGTGGGCCTCGGGGAGGCTTAGGACTTTGATCCTGAGGAACCGAGACAAAGGTGCCGGGACCCCTCTTGGAGATGCTTTGCAGGGCTGGTGGCCGCGTGGGGAAGGGTGGCTGTGGCCAGTGTGGCAGGACAGCAGACTGTCCCTGTGCTAACTTGGCATAACCGCCCCAGCTCCTGCCCGCTGCTCTTCCAATAAATTCCATTTCTGCTGCATCACCAGAGGCTGCCCTGTGGAACGCAACCAAGAGCTCCAAGTAAAGCCATGCTTAACACTGCTGTCCAATACCACTGCCCTCTGGAATGCCCTCAGACCAGCCAGAAGGGTCAGCTCAGAAGACAGGCCTGAATTCCACTACAAAATGGAGAATGGCCCCAGACCCCACAGAAAGACCCCAAGGCAGAAATCCCACACAGGGAGCTCCTTGTCCACGGACAGCCCGGCCATTGGAAAGGGCCAGAGCATCTGACAGATCCTAGGAGAGAGAGCCCAGGAGAAGCCACACACAACACCTCTGAACTTGGAGATGGCAGGGGGCTGGCAGGCCAGGGGGCAGGGGAGGTGGCCCGGAACCTAAGGCATGGTCTTTTTGGTTTCTAATCCTCGGTTACTGTTTTTCTGCCAACTGCTTTCCTCGCAGGGAGCATGAGGTTTTTCTTCACGTGGGGCCGGGCTGTGTTTATCAGCTTGTTGCAAATTACATGGTAAACACGGATCCCCCTGGTTGAGGCAGCCACTGAGTCTCTTTGTTAGATTAATAAGATTACAACAATCTGGGCAGACTTTCAAGTGTTTATTTTCCAAACCTCTCTTAGAGGGTGGTAGTCACATAGTCCCAGGCCCGCCTGCATTCCGGGTAGAGCTCCTTTCTGTTCCAAGCGCTTATGTCTCCACATGCAATAAAAGAAAAGGTCATTAACCCTCAGCCTCTGACAGTTTATCCTCACATACCCTATTGCCCATTTTCTAGTCAATAACTTAGTGTTTCTTATAACACCTGCACGCTTGTCGGCCTTGTCCCACAGACGTGTTTTCAAAGCCTAATCTTTACAGTGAATCATTTCCTGACTACTTCAAAAGTGTTTTGGCAGATGGACTGCCCTTCTTTATAACTAAGTGCATTTCAGCAAAATTTACTGAAAGTCAAATTCTGTAGCATCCTGTTGACTAATATTATTGTCGTATGGATGGTGCAGCTCCCTGGCAAAAACAGTCCACTGCACCCCTTGGTGGCGTGAGGGGTGGGTAATGGGGTGCAGTGAGGCACAGCCTGGGGTGGCAGCTGGGGATGGCTCTGCTTACTCATCTTCAGAACTGCCTATCACATGTCTCCCCTCTGGATTCTCCAGACTGCACGGTGGTGAGAGTGCTATGAGCACTGTGGGAACAGAAAGATGACTCAGAACCTCTCTGCCTTCAAAGGAGCTGCAGCCTGACTGGGGCCGCAGGGTCCTCCCACCTCCTGAGCACACAGGCACCTGGAACCTTCACCCCTGGGCCCAGTCTACCTTTCTGACCTCTGGTCCTGCCACCGCCTCTCAGGTGCGTCCCGCCTCACGTCCACTCTCCTTCCCCCTAACTCAGCCCCAGAAGCTTTGATCCTCAGTCTGATGTTGCAGTTTCCTGACTCCCAAAAGCTGTCTCATACCTCTGGCCCATATTGAATGACCAACACAGTTCCCTCCAGCTGTCATGCCCTTCCCCGCCCCATCCTTCCAGATCCAAGAACAGGGCTGTTCTTCTGGAACTCATCCCTAAGCCCTAAGTCCCCACTTCCCACAGCTCCCAACTTGTCACAGGGTTCCCCTCCTGGGTTGAGACTTGACTGCTTCCCTGACTGATTCGCCCATGAGGCTATGAGCTCTTTTGAGGTATTTCAAACTCATCTTTCTAACCTCCCCGCTGGGCTTTACATGTAGCAGCTATTGGGAATTTAGCAAATGTTAAATGAGTGAATGGATGGATGAACAAAAATATGAATGAATGAATATGCCGATAGAGATACAAATAATAATAAACTTTATCCAAGGGCTTTCCGTTTACAAATGTTTCATGCCCATCAGTTTAGATGATCCTCATACCTTAGAAAGGTAGTTACCATGACCTGAATTTCACACAGAGGCTAAATTATAATAACCGTAACAACTGCAACGTCTGAAGACTGATGCGAATATGCTCTGCTCATCCTAGGACAACTGTGCAAGGGAGGCAGTCATCTTCCGCTGTTGGGAACTAAGTTTCAAAAACTTGTCTAAAGCCTGAGCCAGGATTGGAACCCACATCTTGAGACTCTAAAGCCTTTATTTATTCCCTGATATATGTTGGCAGACAGGGGGATGGAACTCATCCCAGCCGGACAAAGGGGGCCCGAGCGGAATCCTGAAGGGCCAAAGTGAAGATCAAGGGAGGGGCAGATGGGCTGGCCAGTGGGACGGACATGGGCAGAGGAGGGGAGGGGGCGGGGACCTGAGAGGCCGTGTGAGGTTTAGGCAGTGCGTGGAAAACGTCCCATGCCAGTGGCCAGGAGGAGCCACGCATTGACAGGCCTCATAGCCTCTGGGGTGAGGCACTTAATTTTGCCCACAGTGGCTCCCCTGTGGGAGTGCAATGCAGCACAGGGGACTTGGGAGTGTTCTTCTGTGTCAGGGAGGAAGAAGTTGGAGGCAAGAAGACCAATTATTGGATGTGGCAATAATTTGGACCAGCCATAAGGTGACCTACCATGGATAGTGCGTGGAAATATAAAAGGGGAACACGTTGGGAATATTTCCCACACTTTCCCCCATCTCTGTTCTTAGTCCAAAGAAATTTCTCCACTGAAAAAGCTCCCCATGGTGTGTGGGTTCAGGCTGCTGTGCCCATGTGCTCACTGCTCCGCGGCCTCCAGTGCTCCTTTCCCACCTACAACTGCCCATCTGGAGAACACCTGCTCACGTGAAACTCCTCCACAGAGCGTTTCTTGACTACAAGTGTGATGGAGTTAACCACCCCACCTTTGCACCCCTTCACACCTGGTATGTACTTCTGTTGGGGCATCTATGCCAGTGTGCCTTGTCTACACATCTGCCCTCTGGGAGACAGTGAACTCCTCTATGGTTGGGTCTACTTTCCTCCTTGTGTTCCTGGCCTAGGGCAGTGCCTGACACCTAGGAAGCAGGGTGTGGAGTGAGTGAATGAATGCAGGTCAGCATGAGTGAGTCAACGGAGACACTCTCCTCCATCCTCTCTCCAGCAATCGATGATGTCCAATAAGAGTAAGCCACGCTTGGCACTCTCTCTCAGGCCGCGTACTTTGTTTTGAAAAATGCCTTCAAATTAAACAATGATTTTGTAAAATTAACGAGTGGCTCATTTGGCAAGTTCGAAACACCCAAAACAAGCAAAAAATGCTTGGGTGGAAAGAGAAAAAGAAGAGGAGGGAGAGAAAGTGTGGTTTCAGGCCACTGGTTTACAGGTGCTATGTTTCTTGCGTATGATTGAGGAAAACAAAAACCCAGGCCTGGGAATTGACAATTGACAGGACTTCTATGACAAGTGACCTTAGACAAAGTTTGTTTCTCACTTCCTTCCATTAGCTCACAGAAGAACCAATGGGAAAAGGCATTGGAAATGGCAAGGAACACCCTAAAAGAGATGTATTCTTATTCTGCCTGGCTGGTAAAGCATTGCCTTGTGAATTATGTGCCAGCTTTCAATGTGCACCAAAAGAAAAGGAGGATTTTAATATTAAATGTATTATTTTCACTTACTAAGCCATACATTAATTAGGGAGAAAACATGTTCCAAAATATGACATTAAATCCCTTAATAAGCTCTAGTCTTTACAGAAAAGTAGGAAGTACACAGACAGTAGCAGCCTAACCTTACATGCAAAGCCATCTGTGATTTTAGAACTAACCTCAGGTGGCACGCTGTTGTGAAATTCTAAATTAAATACCACTAAACATGATTACAGCTTCAAAAATTAGTTACATGCTTCAATAACCACACTTTTATCTCAAGAACACACAATCTAAAGCCAAAATAGTTGAGTATAACGTGCCAAAAATATGCTCGCCCCATACATTGTTAGAAAGAGCAGTAGGAAAAGAAATCTAAAATTTACTGCTATTTCATTTGACCGCAGCCAACATCTCCTGTCTTCCTTGGCAAGAAGGCCATTTTTCTATGCTGTATTTTGCACAAACAGAAATCTGCATAGAGTGATTTGCATACCAAAAACACATTTGTAAAAGAAACTGTTTGCATAGAAGCCGGGGGGAGATAGGGTTGCCACTGTTGACTTCTATACACACAACTCTCCCAGGCTACTTACTTTTCACTTTCCTATGTGCTGAATTTCCAAAAAAGGGTTATGGATTTTATGATGCATTAAAACTTAAAGCAACTATATCCTGTAGATATCCAAGAACAACCACAACAACAACACACGCTAAATGTTTCGTGCTAACAGCCTGTCAACTTTTTACTGAGAGGCTGGTAATAACAAGTGCTATAATATATTGAGCATTTATGATATCCCATGTGTTTTACATAGATGATTGCTTATTCTCACAATTAGTCTTCAAGGTTGGTGTTGTGGTTCCCCATTTACATAGGAGGAAACTGAGGCATGTCAAAGTAATGTACCTTGCCAAAGCCTTGCAAGCCAGGGCGGTGAAACCAGGTTTGGAAGCCTGACTGACTGCTCAGCCCTTTCCTGCCACCCCCGCCCCAAGCTGCCTCTCTCTTTTCCCAGTTTTGCTGCACACCATTGGGTTTTTCTTCCACCAGCCTGTTGGGAGGTGGGAGGAAGTCATGCTGAGAGAGGAAGTCATGTTGTACTTTGCTTTCCTGGCATTTTCTCTGACCAGAGCCTAGAAGCAGGATGGCCAGAGTCTCAAGGCTCAGTGAAGGTGCCCCATAAACGAGCTCCATGACAGACATGGGGTGAATGGGCAATGGCCTGTGATTCAGAGGGTGTCAAGGAGAGAGACGGATTGGTCTCAGAACAAAGACGGTACATGGCTGTTGAGATGCAATGGGCCCCTCCCACTCGGTGCCTACACGCTATCACCAATTCAGTGCCAGCCCAGCTGTATTCTCAGAAACACAGAATGGTTTGTGTGTGCTTAATTATAATGCTACTTACAGAGAATTTATCAGCAGCAAATCAGAGGCTTGATGCTTTGCTTAAGAAAAAAAAATTGGTAGTGGCTCTTTGAAATGTGTTCATCTGATGAGTCCTTTGGATTTTTCCAGTATACAGCATTTGAAAGAAATTGGCCATTTCTGGAGTCAAGTTGGGGGAGGGGGCAGAAGATGCAGAATTAAAAGACTGCAGATACCTGCCAAAAAAGATTATAAACATTTACTTTCTTTTAAGATACTTCTTTGTCTTGGTGTTTTTTCTCACCTAGTTTCCTGTTATTCATGAATCCATCATTGTCCAAAGACTCCCAGCTTTGAGACCTAATTATGTATTAGTCACTGTTAAAAAGCAGTTTTTCTGACACTTTCAGTAATAAATTTTTTTGATGTGATTTATAGTAACTCTGCCTTATAGCAAGTTCCAGGCTAAAGCAAGTAATGTGACAGCAAACTGTTTTGGAGGCAGACGGATCTGTTGTAAATCTTGGTTTTGTCCTTCCAGTTTGACCTTACTAATCTCTCTGAGCCTTAGTTTCCTCATCTGTGAAATAGGGAAAATAATGCAGGGCGGACCCTGGTTGCCTACCTAATAGCCATTTCCATCTCCTTCAATGAATGACAACAGATCTTAGTTTTGTTCAGGTCACAGTGTTCCTGATCCCAGCAGAGGAGCTGAATTGATCTAAGTACTCCATTTCTATATGCCAGTGATTGGCTTACAGCCCCTATGGAAGGCTTGTCATCAAATTCCGCCCAATGAGGCTGAAGGGGTAATATGCTAGAAGCTTCTGAGAAAGATTTTCCTCTCTGATAAGAGAGATACATGAAGAGAAAGCCCATTTGGGAGGGGTGCAGTGGTTCACGCCTGAAATCCCAGCACTTTGGGAGACCTAGGCAGATGGACCACCTGAGATCAGGAGTTTGAGACCACCCTGGCCAACATGGTGAAACCCCGTCTCTACCAAAAATACAAAAATTAGCCGGGCATGGTGGTGTGCACTTGCAATCCCCGCTACTCGGGAGGCTGAGGCAGGAGAATGGCTTGGACCTCAGAGGAAGAGGTTGCAGTGAGCCAAGATCACACCACTGCACTCCAGCCTGGGCAAGAGAAAGAGACTCCACCTAAAAAAAAAAAAAGGAAAGAAAGAAAAAAGAAAGCCCATTTGCCTTTGCCCTCTTGTTTCCCATTCTGCATGCTGCCGTTGGGACATGATGTCTGGTGCTGTGGCAGCCATCTTATGAACACGAGAAGAAACATCATGGACACACTAAAGACAGCAGAGCAAAAGGCCTGAAAGAGCCAGAGTCCCTGGGGACAATGCTGATCTATTGAACCAAATGTCCATCCATCTCCAGGTTTCTTGTTAAGAGTGAACGTTTTTATGGTTTAACCAGTTGCGTATTGGGTTTTCTTTTGCATACAGCCACACACACACGTGCACACACACACACACTAACTTATACAAATACCAACTTCATAAGATGGTTGTAATAAACCGTACATTGTATATAAAGTACTTAGAACAATATCTGGCACAGTAAATGGTTGCTATAAATAGTAACAAAACTGATCAAACATAGATAATGACTTAAAAGAGCAAAAGTTCCAAAGCACAACACAGATAAGACGAATGGTACTGATTTAGCATGACAAAAACCACCTTTATATTCCTGGTGAAGGGGTGCTAGGGAGACCTTGAGGTCTAAGACATTGATTACAGTCACAAATCCTCATCTCAGGGAGTGAGCTGCAACCGCTGCCAGAGCACACAAGCTATTGGCCAGGAAAGGACTGGGGTTCTTTGCCAGGTTTCCATCTCCCCTCTCACAAACCGACAATCACCCTGTCAGCAGCTCCGATTCATGTCTGGAGCCTAACAATTATGTGTATGTGAATTCCCAGCCTTGTGAAGGGGCAGGGTTCTTTCAACCCACAAAATATCTTTCTAGAATACTAAATTTTACTAGAATTTTCTAAAAACATGTTTTATTTCTTTATGGCAGAACAATAGATACACTGACATATATGAATATAATTTAGGATTATAATTTCCGCAGATATAGTCTACTATTTTGAATCACCACGGTATCACAGGACCACATATAGTTTACATGAAAGAACTGATTTTTTAAATACAACCTACTGGAACACAAAAAAAGAAAACAATAAGATAACATGTGAAAGTATCTAGTATAACAGAAGTAAGAAGTAATACCTCTATTACTATAGAGGTAATATAGTAGATACTCAATAAATAATCTCAAAGTAACCAGATTTTTTTTTCATCACTCTATGTTTTACCAAAGAGGCAAATGACAAGATTAAAAATTAACGCTGGGGAATAAACATATGCACATACTCACATCCTTATCCACTTATGTCTAAGGTTAGTGTACATCCATTCAAAAGTCCTACACTTTCTGTGCCTATGGTGCTATATAACAAGCACTGATTTTTATAACTTATGGCCATAAGGCTTTGCAGATCTCTGAATTAGTAATCATATCCAGCATATTTGTTATAAAAAAGAAATAATCAAACATACAGACAAAAATTCACGAATAATTGGAACCCAGAGGGTTTTTCTAGTTAGATTGCAGTTAATTGAATAAAACCACCAATTACTGAACATTTTGATTAATTGAGATTTTCTTATGTGCTATACACGTATTTCCTCTTTCCTCCTTTACAATAAAAAGCAAAATTAGTGGTAGCTCAACTTTTCACATTGTGATTTCCCAAAATCAGTGATTCCTACTTCACTAGAGACTAAGATAGCATTGATTCCTTGGAGGCAATTTCTACTCTTTACAACATGATAGATTGTTTTCAACTTGTTTTTAAGAAATTTAATGTTTACTTTAGCAGCTATGGTCTTAACTTGATATTTGAAGCTCAAGGTAAGGGCTGTACTTTTAGAAAGAAATATTTCAGGTGCTTTTCATAGTCCCATAATGTTTTATAATAGATTTGTTGAATAGAATTCATATACCATGAAATTCATTCTTTTAAAGTGTTCAATTCAGTGGTTTTTAGGGTATTGACAAAATTGTGCACCATCACCACTAATTCCAGAATACTTTTATCACCCCCAAAAGAAACCCTTTATCCATTAACAGTCACTCCCCATTCCTCCCTCCCACCCTCACCCACCACTCCAGCCCCTGGCACCAATGTACTTTCAGTTTGTATGGGTTGCCTAATCTGGACATTTCATATAAATGGAATCATACAATATATGGCTTTTTGTGTCTAACTTCTTTCACTTAGAGTAATGATTTCAAGATTCATCCATGCTGTAGCATGTACTTTATTTCTATTTATGGCAAATAGTAATTTATTCCTTTTTGTGGCAAAAATATTCCATTGTGTAGATAAGCAACATTTTTATCCATTCATTAGTTGATAGACATTTGAGTTGTTTCTATTTTAGGGCCACTATGAAAAAGTGTTTCATGATTATTTTTATGGAGGTGAAATTCATATGACATACAAGTAACTGTTTTAAAGTGGTCAATTAAGCAGCATTTAGTGGATTTAGAATGCTGTTCCACCACCACCTCTCTCTACTTTCAAAACTATTTTTATCACCCTGGAAAAATCCTTCATGTCCATTAAATAATCACTTCTTGCTATGGTTTGAAAGTGTCACCCAAAGCTCTGGCATTGGAAACTTAATCCTCAGTGCAACAGTGTTGAGAGGTGGGATCTTTAAGAGGTGATTAGGTCATGAGGGCAGAGCCCTCATAAATTAATGTCATTATTGCTATAGTGGGTTTGTTATTCCAAGAGTGGATTTGTTATAAAAGCAAATTTGGCCCTCTCTTGCCACTGTCTCCCCCTCTTGCTCTTCCACCTTCTTCAGTGGAGTGACACAGTATGAAGGCCTCTGTCAGATAGCAGTACCATGCTCTTGGACTTCCCAGCCTCCAGAACTGTGAGCCAAATAAACCTCTACTGTTTATAAATCACCCAGTCTGTTGTATTTGTGTTAAACTAGCACAAAACAGACTAAAACATGAAATTGGTACCAGAGATAGGCTGTCACTATAACAAATACATGAAGATGTGAAAGTGGCTTTGGAAGTGAATAATGGGTAAAGGTTGGAAGAATTTAGAGGTGCAGGATAGAAATGCATGGGTTACTGTGAATGAGACATTAAGGGCAATTCTAGTGAAGACACAGAAGAAAAGAGTTTTTGTTTTTAAAAGGTTATAAAAAGCCATGAAAATGTAGTTTTTGTTAAAGGAAAAGTAATTTTGTCTAGCTTTGAGGTTTTAAAAAGTTGTTTTAAATTGAAGGAATAAAAAGAACAGATATAGAAAGTTGGGGAAAGAAAGAGAATGGGAAAATTGTAAGAGGTTGTAAAAGGTTTATGGAAACCTTATCTTGTGGTCAAAACTGATTGAGATTGGATAGACTTGTTTACAAGGTTTATTAAGATTGGCTTTAGTTTTAATAACACACTGATACAAAGGTAGAATTTGGTCTTCTCTTTTGAACAAGATTTTTGTGTAGTATTAATAAGCGATAGGAAAATATTTTTGTTTACCTTTGAGTAAACTGCAAAAAAAGATATAAAGGGGAAACAGAAAAGACAGATTCAGTTTGCCTCATGGTGTCTTTATTAGGTCTTATGATTGCTTGGGAAACTGAGTCTCCTCTCTATTAAAGAGTGAAAGGTTTTGCTTTTTGAAATCTCTGAATTATCACTTTGGCTAAATGAATAACTATCATTTTCCAGTGACTCATGATCCTATTTTGAACAAGAGTTTTAAATCTTTGGTATTTGACAAACTTTCCAAAATCAAAATTCCATATTCTAAATTCAATCTTCTTGACCTCAAACTAACTTTTTGGATATTAGGGACCCTGAAAGTCTAAGAGAAACATATTAGACTTGCTTGGTATGTTAAAATCATATGTGAAGCATTGTCAAATAAGAGATAGTGTTTAACTTTGTTTGGGTTATATTTATATAAATGTGTTTTAATATACGTTCCAAAATTGTATGAGACTACTAAAATTCTCATATGTCTTAGTATATGTTATCAGTAATAATTATGATCACTATGTTAAATGCCACAAAAATAACCAAATTTCCTTGTCAATTATATCTTCGACCACGGCTATTCTAGACTTTTGTCATCCAGACAATTATTGTTTTACTTTGACTTTTCTCAAAAACTGGTTTATAGTCAGCTATGGTCCAAAATTTGCTCTTTTTCAACGAATTAATGGAAAGGACTTTCACCAATACTCTTGAATACAGGTTTCTGACAACTTTAGAGATTATACTATTGAACTGGCTAAAAACTTCCAACCCTATAATTAAAAGGTTGATATGCTCATGACAATTGCTAGCTCAGGCTGGGTGTGGTGGATCACACCTGTAATCCCAGTGCTTTGGGAGGCTAAGGAGGGTGGATCATCTGAGGTCAAGAGTTCAAGAGCAACCTGGTCAACATGGTGAAACCCCATCTCTACTAAAAATACAAAAATTAACCAGGCGTGGTGGTGGATGCCTGTAATCCCAGCTACTACGGAGGCTGAGGCAAGAGAATCACTTGAACCCAGGGGGCAGAAGTTCCAGTGAGCTGAGATCGTGCCACTGCACTCTACCCTGGGTGACAGAGCAAGACTCCATCTCAAAAAAAAAAAAACAAAAAAACAGAAAAAAGTCAAAAGATTGCTAGCTAAACATCAAGTGGAATAAGAATTCATTAAATAGAACTAAACTAATAAAGAACTGAAATAGTTTTTATGACTTCTTTAAAACAAAAAAAGATTTTGGGTTGTTGTTGTTGTTGTTGTTGTTTTTTGTTGTTTGGTTATTGATTCTTTTTATGTTTTGTTTTCCAGAGCCAAGAAAATGTTTTTTTTTCTTTTGAGCTATTTTTAGCTTACAATTATTATGTAAAGTATACCTTTGTGAGCAAATTTGAAGCATTTATCTTTCTGATTTCTCCAGAATTTGGAAATTATATGTGAGTATTCTTATTTTTTGGCAATATAGTTATTTGTGTAAGTTCAATATGAATCTGTTTTCTTTTGTAACAGGGCACATTAGAGGTTGGTTATTTTACTAAGGCTTTGACTGGAGTGTCATATTTTCCAGTAAGATCAGATTGCTTTGAGAAACAGAGGTTGACTTTATAGAGCTAATAATAGGCTCTTTGGAAAGACTGGCCTGGTACCTTATCTATGAGATTTCATAAGGTTTCTAACTTGTGTTAAGTAAAAAATGTAACTTTCTGACAGGCCTATGAAACTCAAGTTATTTTGGAACCTCAAAGAAAGAGGAATGCACCCAACTCATACAGGTACCACAAGCACAATCTAATGGCAAATCCCTGGCTTGGCTTCCTAGCCTTGAGGATTTTAAAAGTCTAATCTGAAATTCTGATTTTAAAACAGCCGCTATGGCCAATCACTATTATTGCTACATTTTATGCAAATAATCAGTCCAAGAATAATAAGACTAAATTTTTTGGGGGTCAGGGGACAGAGTCTCGCTCTGTTGCCAGGCTGGAATGCAGTGGCGTGATCTCAGCTCACTGCAATCTCTGCTTCTCGGGTTCACGAGATTCCCCTGCCTCAGTCTCCCGAGTAGCTGGGACTACAGGCACGTGCCACCACTCCCAGCTAATTTTTTGTATTTTAGTAGAGATGGGGTTTCACCATGTTGGCGAAGATGGCGAAGATGGTCTCGATCTCCTGACCTTGTGATCCACCTGCCTTGGCCTCCCAAAATGCTGGGATTACAGGCATGAGCACCCAGCCAAGACTAAAACTTATTTTGCAAATAAATTTATCTTACTATGATTTGTCTTTGGTAAAAATAGGGGACTGCAGAGAGAAAAATTATGTTTCAAAAGAAAACCATAAGACACATATTATTAGATTCTAGCTTTGTCCATTGTTTTTGAGTTTTTATTATTTTCCTAAAATTTGGACTGAATTCTGAATTCCTTCCTGGCTATATGTCTCCAAACTAACATTTTCAATTTTTTTTTTCCATTTTTCTGACTTGAAATCATTAGAAATCATTAAAATTGTGCTTTTCTTAAGGCCCTGCAAACTGAAGCTAGACAACTTAAACTTCAGAGAAATCAAAGCAAATTACATATAAACAGATTTCATGCTTGCTGAAGTATGGACGACTGAAAAAGTTCACTTAAACACCTGAGTTGAACTGCAATCCGAAGTCGCCACTGCAGTCTGAAGATGCTTCAGAGACTCTTGAAAAGCTTGTCTATAGACTACTCCAGTCATTAACCTTTGTTTTTCTTCTGTTTCCATAGAAATGCTTCGTATTAAAGATCTGTTTGCCTGCATCATATAGAGAGAGCCAATCTGCAATCCCACCTCCTGAAATAGGTCACAACTGTTTAACCAAACTGATATATTCTCAGGGGTGACTGATTCAAGAAGATATAGAACGATACACTTAAATTTACTTTTTTCTGTTTATCCCAATTTGTTTTTCCACTCCTTTGTCCATCAGTACCTAATAACTTCTAAGCCAAATCTCTCCTAAGCTATTGGCTTGGCTTTTAATATGTGAAATTTTTTAAAGTTTCAACGTGGGGACTGAAGGAAATAAAAATATTTTACCCCAAAATATATTTCTTTGACATATTTTGAGATGGTTGTCAGAGAGCCAGCAAACAGAAGTAGGCATGTAAAGCTGTCTTTTGTGGGGGAGATTTACATGTGTAGAGAATTTACATTGATGCAGCCAGGCTTTCCTTTGTCTGGATCTAGGAAAAAGAGTCTGACACCTCTAAAGGTCTGAAAGAAACACCATCTATTCTCTCTGAGGGCTACTACCTGTGGAATTTCATCTACGTAACAAGACCACCTCTGCTGGTCAGGCCTTCTCTTCTTTTCCTCCCACAGCCTTTTAGTGTGTATGTGTGTATGCTGCCATAACCTGATTTGCCACAATCCAGGCCCCCGTTCTTTCTGTAACCTCAAGATGGCATAAAAATTTCTGCACCCGGCCGGGCGCGGTGGCTCAAGCCTGTAATCCCAGCACTTTGGGAGGCCGGGACGGGCAGATCACAAGGTCAGGAGATCGAGACCATCCTGGCTAACACGGTGAAACCCCGTCTCTACTAAAAAATACAAAAACCTAGCCAGGCGAGGTGGCGGGCGTCTGTAGTCCCAGCTACTCGGGAGGCTGAGGCAGGAGATTGGCGTAAACCCGGGAGGCGGAGCTTGCAGTGAGCTGAGATCCGGCCACTGCACTCCAGTCTGGGAGACAAAGCGAGACTCTGTCAAAAAAAAAAAAAAAATTTCTGCACCCCACTGGGGTACTGGGTAATCATTCTGATGTACTCTATGCACATGTTAGTAAATTGGATGCCTTTTCACTTATTAATCTGCCTTTTATGAGTTGATTTTTCAGTGAAACTCAAGAGAGTGAAGAGGTTTTCCCCTTTGCCCCTACATAATTTATTTTTCCCACTAAACTGTAAGATCCCCAAGGGAACGGTCTGTGTATTATGCTAATCACAAAAACTTTTTGCCTAGCACATGGTGGATATTGACTGGTAGTGTTTTAGACTGGGGCATGAGCATATTTACCACAATGCTGCTGAAATTTTGGATACCCTATCACTGAGGCTCTCAAAATATACTAACTGAAACACACACACACACACATAAACACAAATGTGGTCATGATCACATCGTTAATAACTACCCTATTCACACATCCACCCAAATAGTAGAATTCAGGAAACCAAGACAAAGTCTCCTAAGTGATATTAAAATTTACATTTCCTTTCAAATGGTTCTTTGCTCATGATTTAAAAAATAATTGATCTTCAAGACCACAAAAAACAAGCATACCATAATTGAATGACTGCCTATCAAAATGTGATCTGACTTCAGTGATTATTTTGCCTTCCAAAGGCTCAAAAGAAAGACTTTCTAAAGACATACTTGTACAGCAAGGAAAAGTACTCATAACATTAACACTTTGATTTCTTCTCATCTTTATCATGTGGTATTAACATGTAAATATGACCTTTGTTTTTCAAGATTTTACCTACTTCCTTTATTCACTTCTCAAAGGACAGATCAATGGATGAGATTACAGCTATCATAAAATTAATTTCATATACTTGAGAAAGCTACTTTAATCACCACCTGGGGGAAAAGATAAATAGCCTGATATAGCTTCCTTAGCAGTAGGAACTAAGATTAGAGGAAAAAATTGTGATGAAGCCTTTCATTGAAACTGCAATACCACACACACACATACACACACACACACACACGCAAAAGTGCTGCATTTATGATCAGTCCCTTCAAGTTAGAACTGAGGCACTGACCTGGTGAGCAAATGACTTAAATATTAAATTAAATATTGACTATTTTGCAGTTTATTTCTAGATAATTTTGCCATAGGTTTTCCACAATTGAGACACACTGCAAACTCCTCATTGGTGCAAAATGAGGAAAGCTTTATAGTACATACAAATATATATTTTTTTGAGATGGGGGATCCTCCCACCTCAGCCATCTGAGCCTTCTGAGTAACTGGGACTACAACCATGCACCACCATGCCTGGCTAATTTTTTTTTTTTTTTTGTAGAGATGGGGTATTGCCATGTTGCCCAGGATGGTCTCGAACTCCTGGGCTCAAGTGGTCTACCTGACTCAGATTCGCAAAGTGCAGGGATTACAAGCCTGCACCACAGCACCCAGGCTTAATTTTTTTTTAAGAAATAAGTTCAGGGTACTATGAAAAACAATTTAAGAAAATGATAGTCATTAGTTCTATCAAGGTGCTGAGCTGGAGTAATGAAGAACAGGTGGACTTTGATTCAGACTATATCACTCATCAGCTACATGACTTTGAGCAAGTTATCTAGCATCTGAGTCTCAGTTTTATATAGAAACAAGAATAGTGATTGTCAAGCACGTCCATGTAAAGAGAGTCCACCAACAGACTTTTATGTGAACAATAAAGCTTTTTAATCACCTGGGTACAGGCAGGCTGACTCCTTTTTCAGACTCAGCCCGCCTGCACCCAGGTGATTAAAAAGTTTTATTGCTCACACAAATCCTGTTGGTGGACTGTCTTCACATGGACACGCTTGACATTTTGTGCTGAAGACCAGGAACAGGAGGACTCCTTTGGGAGACCAGTCCCCTGTCCTTGCCCTCACTCGGTGAGGAGATCCACCTGCGACCTCGGGTCCTCAGACCAACCAGTCCAAGGAACATCTCACCAATTTTAAATCGGGTAAGTGGTCGTTTCACTCTCTTCTCCAACCTCTCTCGCTATCCCTCCACACTTCAATCTCTCCCTTCCTTAATTTTGGTTCCTTTCCCTTTCTGGTAGAGACAGAGGAGATGCGTTTTATCTGTGAACTTAAAATTTCAGCGCTGGTCACCAACTCGGGAAGACAGTCTTCCCTTGGTGTTTAATAACTGCGGGGACACCTGTCTGATTATTTACCCACATTTCAGAGGTGTCTGATCACTACAGGGATGCCTGCCTTGATCCTTCACCTTGGTGGCAAGGACCACCCCCCATCTCTCTGTGTCTCTACCCTCTCTTTTCTCTAAACTTACCGTTTTACTATGGGCAACCTTCTTCCCTCCATTCCTCCTTCTTCTCCCTTGGACTTAGTTCTAAAAAAGTTAAAACCTCTTCAACTTTCACCTGATCTGAAACCTAAGTGTCTTATTTTCTTCTGCAACACTGCTTGGCCCCAGTACAAACTTGGAGTAATGACTCCAAATAGCCAGAAAACGGCACTTTTGCATTTCTCCATCCTACAAGATCTAGATAATTTTTTTCAAAAAATGGGTGAATGGTCTGAGGTGCCTGATGTCCAGGCATTCTTTTACACATCAGTCCCTCCCTAGTCTCTGCTCCCAATGCTACTTGTCCCAAATCTTTCTTCTTTCTCTCCTGTCTGTTCCTTCAGTCTCCACCCCAAGCTCTGAGTCCTTTGAATCCTCCTTTTCTACAGACCCATCTAGCCTCTCCCCTCTTCCCCAGGCTGCTCCTCGCCAGGCCGAGCCAGCTCCCAATTCTTCCTCAGCCTCCACTCCCCCCACCCTGTAATCCTTCTATCACTTCCCCTCCTCACACCCAGTCCGGCTTACAGTTTTGTTCCATCACTAGCCCGACCCAACCTGCCCAACAATTTCCTCTTAGAGAGGTGGTTGGAGCTGAAGGCATAGTCAAGGTTAATACTCCTTCTTTAGTCAAACTAAATCAGTTAGTGTTTAGGCTCTTTTTCATCAAATATAAAAACCCAGCCCAGTTCATGGCTTATTTGGTAACAACCCTTTGACACTTTACTGCCCTAGACACAGAGGGGCCGGAAGGCTGTCTTATTCTCAATGTGCATTTTATTATCCAATCCGCTCCTGACATTAGAAAAAGCTCCAAAAATTAGATTCTAGCCCTCAAACCCCACAACAGGACTTAATTAACCTCGCCTTCAAGGTGTAGAATAATAGAGGCAGCCAAGTGGCAACGTATTTCTGAGTTGAATTGCCTCCACTGCAAGAGAAACTCCAGCCACATCTCCAGTACACAAGAACTTCAAAATACCTAAACCACAGCAGCCAGGCATTCCTCCAAGACCTCCTCCCTCAGGATCTTGCTTAAAGTGCCAGAAATCTGGCCACCGGTCCAAGGAATGCCCGCAGCCCGGGATTCCTCCTAAGACGTGTCCCATCTGTGTGGGACCCCACTGGAAATCGGACTGTCCAACTCTCCTGGCAGCCACTCCCAGAGCCCTGGAACTCTGGCCCAAGGCTCTCTGACTGATTCCTTCCCAGATCTTCTCAGCTTAGCGACTAAAGACTCACACTACCCAATTGCCTCGGAAGCCTCCTGGACCATCACGGATGCTTTGGGTAACTCTTACAGTGGAAGACAGGAATGTCAGGCCTCTGAGCCCAAGCATGCATGCACACATCCAGGTGGCCTGAGGCAACTGAAGAACCACAAAAGAAGTGAAAATGGTTGGTTCCTGCCTTAACTGATGACATTACCTCGTGATATTCCTTCTCCTGGACTATAAGTCTCCGGAGCTCCCCACTGAGCACCTTGTGACCCACCCGGCCCCAGCCCACAAGAGAACAACCCCTTTTAACTGTAATATTCCACTGCCTACCCAAATCCTATAAAACTGCCCCACTCCTATCTCCCTTTGCTGACACCTTTTTTGGACTCAGCCAAGCTGCACCCAGGTGATTAAAAAGCTTTATTTCTCACACAAGGCTTGTTGGTGGTCTCTTACATGGACATGTGTGACAGTGGTTATATGAGAAAATGAGTATGAAATGCCTAACAATACCAGATGTATACTATGGCTTTTATTACTCTAATAAGATATGGATGATTTCACAGAGAATGCTAATTATAGGTGTGAGGGAAGAATAACCCCCATAGGTTCTTAGTTGGAGTTAACCTGTTACAAAAGACAAATTAACAAGAGAAAAAGAGAAGCTGATTAACATGTATATTTCACATATATATGAGATACAGAGAATGAGTAGTTCTCAAAGAGGTGGCTTTGAATTTCAGTTTATATAGCATCTTCAACAAAGAACAGCAGGATGGGCATGGTGGCTCACATCTGTAATCCAAGCACTTTGGGAGGTCAAGGTGAGCAGATCACTTGAGCCCAGGAGTTCAAGACCAGTCTGGGGAACATGGGAGCGTGCAAAAACCCCATCTCCACCAACACACACACACACACACGTGGAAAAACCCCGTCTCAACCCCTCCCCGCCCCCACACACACAGTAGCTGGGCATGGTGGTGTGTGCCTGTAGTTCCAGCCTCCTGAGTAGGAGGCTGAGGCGGGCTCAGGCTCAATCACCTGAGACCAGGGAGGTCAAGGCTGCAGTGAGCTGTGATTGCACCACTGCACTCCCACCTGGGTGACAGAGACCCTGTCTCAAAAAAAAAAAAAAAAAAAAAGAACAGCAATATTTAGAGAAATTTTGGGAAAAGGACTTTTGAGCCTTTAGGGACAGCACCTTGGGGGAAGGCAATAAAGGGCACATAAAGGCTAGTTAGTAAAGCTTGTTAATACAGATTGCTCTAGTATCATCTCCACACCTATAAGGGTCTAAGTTGTTTTCAGTGGTTAATGTTTGTTCTCTCTGGCAGGAAGGTGGGCAAGGTACTTTTTGTCTTTGTAAATCTATGTCCTGCTCTTTGGAAAATAAGGAGAGGGCAGATAGCTTTCCTGCATTTACTTCTTCTGTTCTGTTCAACAATCCTTCATATTTTGGGGCAGCATATTCTGGTCTCCTACACAGGCAAGGTAAAACATTGAATAAAAATTTAAATTGTTCCAAAGAAATAATAACTAGGAAAAACCTTAATGATTCTGAATTCTTGTTATCTTACTTAAATTATCTTTATTCTCTATTATCAGCTATCCCTCCCCTATTTATTCAAACAGACATTTGTAAGTCACCAAAAAAAAAAATAATAATAAATAAAGCGGGGTGGGGGGGAAGGGGAGTGGGGAATAGAGTGTACAGGAACTGAATATGAAAACTGCTGACCCGAACTAAGTAAATTATTTTGCTCTTCACTCATGCGGGAGTGCAGTGGCATGATCCTAGCCTCAAAATCCTGCAATCTCAAACTCCTGGTCTCAAGTGATCTTTCTACCTCAGTCTCCCAAGTAGCTAGGGATTCTCACAATGTTGCCCAGGCCGGTCTTGAACTCCTGGCCTCAAGCGATTCTCCCTCCATGGCCTCCTAAGCTGTTGGGATTACAGGTGTGAGCCACCTCCCTGGCCAATAAACCCATCTTCTTGACCATGTTCATAACTACCAGAATCATGCCATCTGGTTCTCCTTAGATTATACTTCTCTAAACATATACCATATATATTACAAAAATTATCTGGTGTTATCAATGGAACAATCATGAAATACCACAAACCAGAACAAGTGGTCTCTTACTATCTTGAAATCCATAGATTTTGCAGCAATTTCCAAAATTATATTACTAAAAGTACTTTACTTAAAAATTGTTTACCAAAGAAACTTCCTACACTTTAGAAGACAATAGACAGAAATGTATTTAACTGAAGTGTCTTAACAATAGCTAATGTTCCTTCCCAATAATATGCTAAATAGAAGCATTAAATATTAATAAATTTCATTCCATCTCATTCAAAAGTCGACTTTTTTCTTCATCTCTTTATTATTCAAGACAGTTCAGACATACTTAAATTTAGACACTTTTAAACTTCTGTTAACCGCTGAACAGTTTACTATTACAAAGTTTAAACATTAACATATTCTAAGTTTGTAGTCTAATTTAATACAAGTTTTAAGGCAATCATGTTACACTTTGGTAAGTTATATCAAATGCCTTATTGAAGTTTGTTTCTTATTCACATTTTACAAACATCTCTAATTCACGGAATTTCACTGATTGTAAAATTTCCCCAATCAGAGATGTGAAGGCTACAGAGAATCAAAAACATGCTTTATAATTTCATTAAAGTTTATGAATCTCAACCATTGTAAAGATCACTGAAACATCTACCAAATTAAGTGAAGAGTATTTATTACACTTAAAGTGAGATTTTTCCTCCAAAGTCACCAAAACCATTCTTTAATATTCAACAGACAGTAGTTGGAATTTGCAGGATTTGGGGTTTTTTCTTCCTTTTTTTTTTTTTTTTTTTAATGTCAGGGTGGTATGGTCTTCTTTGGATGTATGGCTGTTGAAAGCTGAGTTATACAAAAGAAATCTTTGGAGAACAGAGGCTTTTCTTTACGTATTTATTCCCAGAGCCTGCCCTTCATCTCTTTCCGGCTTTCCACATTGATCCAATTGTAGCACTTCCTGGAGAGAGCTATGTTCTAATCAGCAACATCAGGAAGAGAAGGGACAAAGAAAAAGGAGAAAATGCAGATCTTCTCATGTCTCTTTGAAAACAGTGAATACATTCTAAGCTACCAGGCAGTATAAGTCACAATTTAACTTTTAATAATTTTTACCTGTAATGGATATGAACAGGAAATACGCGATGAGTCCTTCATCTATTCAATAGGTGCCCGATTTCTATTGAGATGAACACCATGTACCAGAATCTCACTTTGTTCCCCATCCATATAGTTGTGCTGACCTTAAAACCTCATTTGCAGGCTATTCAGTAGTTATGCTTGGATAATCTCTACAGAAAGGGCGAATCAAAGGAGCTAACACCTAGAGACCCAAAACTATCTAACATTACTTCCTGTTAAGAATTTTTCCTTTTAATTGCTGAAAAGCTATTGAGTTAAAGCAACCATGCCAACTCCCCAAAGATAATGGTTCAAACCCCCAAACGAAAGGTTTGCAAATCCTCTTGAATTGCCAAAAAGAAGCAGTCATTTAAAGAGAACTCAGACTGCATATTAAGTAACCTCTACCCAAAATGTGAACATCTTACACACTAGTATTGTTTGCACGCGACTCCCCACTTGATGGAAATCTGGACCCACTGTGGCTAGAGCAGTTCAGAACTCCACGCCTACTTTTTCTTCTTCAGGGGTTCGGGCGCTTGCGCCACGGGAGGGCGAGGCAGCTTGGGATACACCTTGACCAGGTCGTAGATGAACCACTGCAGGGCCGCGAGGGTGCGAATCATGAGGATGTGCGCAAAGAGGCCGATGCGCGCAAAGAGGCCCTTCCACACGTCCGCGAACCCCAGTCTTCACAGGACGCCCAGAGCCGTGCTGCCCTTCTCCTTGTTCAGCACAGACACCACAGAGTCGGCAGGATGGGACACGACGGCGCAGAAGACGCCGGCGATGTAGCTGGCCACGAAGGTGATGCCCAGCTGCTCGGCCTTGGTGCACTGGCTCTGGGGCTTGGGCACGGCGTACCTGTAGAGCACCTCCACCGTGCGCTCGAAGCAGGCGAACTTCCTCATGGTGTAGGGGATCTGCCGCAGCCACAGCGGCGCCACGCCCTTGCAGAAGGCCCACAGGCCCTCCTCGCCCTACCTCCTGGGCGCCGCGGCTCGCAGGGTGCCGGCGTAGCCCAGTCGCGTCTGCACGCGGACCTTCACCGCCTCCACCGGCGCCAGCGAGAGGTCGGCGAAGAACTCGGCGCAGGCCCAGGCGACCAGGTACAGGCGGGTTCTCCACGCGTAGGCCTTCTCTGGGCCCGGGGCCTCTGCGTAGCGGATCTTGAAGACCTCGTAAAGGCCGAACTTGAAGCCCTGCAAGGAGTAGCCGAAGAAGGTCAGGGCCCAGCCGCGAGCCAGGCCGCGCAGTCAGTCGCTGCGCATCGTCACACCGAAGCCGCTAAGGACGCCCTTTTACCAGCCGGGGTTCACCTGCAAGCGGCACTTGACTAGCTCCAGGGACACGATGGCCGTGTGTGTCAGCTGCAGCTCAGCATCCCGCCCAGGCCGCACAGCAGCAGGTACCGGACCGAGCCGTACTCCACGCTGGCTTCCTCCGCAGCCGCTGCCCAGGGCCTGCAGCCGCCTTGGCCCACGCTTCTCGCCTGCAGCACTTGGCGGTCGCCAGGGGGTCATCCATGGCTGCGCTGGGTGCAGGCCGACCCTGCCTTCCTCCCCTCCCGGCGCATTCCCTCAGGGGCCGCGGGGCGGGGCGGGGCATCGTGAACCTCCCTGGTGAGCCCCCCCAACGGTGCAGGCGAGGGCATCCAGGCGGGACCACAACGCTTCATTCCGCGCCTGCGCAGTCCGCGGTGTGACCAGACAGTTTAAGTAGGCGGTGTTGCCCCGCCCCTTCCCCTCCAGCACGCCCCGCCCCTTTGCCCCTTCAGGTCAATGGGCTCCTGGTAGCTGCAGGAACCCCGGCCCCGCTGCGCCTAGGCCAGTGGTCAGTGGTCCCAGAGCTCACCTTGGACGGTGGACCGGGCCTTCACTACCCTCGTGACTTTGGTCCAGCTTGGCTGCCTAGTCCTCTACAAAAATGCGAAGAAAATAAACCAACAAGTACAAACACGAGTAAACGCAGGAATAGGCGAGTACGTAGATGAGGAGGTGGGCGAAGGGGTGAAGAGTCGCCATGCACTGTTGCCTTCCTGAGAGGCCTTTCTGGAGTCCTCACCCAACTACGCCGGTTTAGAGGAATGGTCATCTCCATGGCAGTGGCGTTCCACGGTGCGAATGGGCAGAGAGAGCCAGTGGCTTCTGGCCTTACATAACGATCTCACCTGGTAGGTAGGTGACAGTTTCCCCCAGCTCACACACTACTCCTGTCTCCCAACAACGGTTGTAGTGGGAGCCTAGGAAGCATGGGGACACTCACTGAATTTAGGAGGGGTGCTGATTATTTTCACTTATCAGGTATTTTCTTTTCATTGACTACTGATTTTGGAGAATACGAAAGTGAGTCAAAAGCCCTCGTCTTTTGGGAAGCTTACAGTTTCACTGGCCCCAAAAATGAGAACTAAGTGACCCCAGGTATAAATCAGTAGCATACATCATCCATTCATTTACCCACTTTGTGCTGGGCCCTGTGCAGGGCTACGGGTTCAGCAAAGAACCAGACATACTCCTGCTTACTTCTAAATAAGATTTTGTTTTAAAAGAAAAAAATCAGGATTTTGATAAGTATTATAACAGAATTTGTTTGGTTTTTGAGACAGAATCTCACTCTGTCACCCAGACTGGAGTGCAGTGGCACGATCTCGGCTCACTACAACCTCTGCCTCCTGTACTTTTAGTAGAGATGAGGTTTCACCATGTTGGTCAGGCTGGTCTTGAACTCCTGACCTCAAGCGATCTGTCTGCCTTGGCCTCCCAAAGTGTTGGGATTATAGGCATGAGCCACCGTGCCCAGCCTATAACAGAATTTGAATAAAGTTCTAGATGAACAAAGAAGGAGCAACTCATTTTGCCTGATGAGGTTCAGAAGATTTCCCTGAGGAAGTGACAGTGTAGCTGGGTCTTGAAGGATAAGTAGGAGTTTGCCACGTGAAAAAGACTAGAAGGGCAATTTCAGGTTAAAGGAAACAAACCTAAGTGCATTTCCTACTGAGCAGAGGGGATTAATTCAGTATGATGGAAATCAGGAAGGGCTGAGTCTGGAAAAATAAAATTGGGTCAAATTAAGGAAGGCCTTAATGTCTTGTTCAGGACTTTGACTTTTATCCTGTAGGGCGGGCCTATCTTTCTCACAAGTGTGATCCACAGACCACCTGCATCAGAATCACCTGGAGTGCCTTATTAAAAATCTCAGCTCACACTCTAGACCGTCTGAATGAGAATCTCTGTGAGTAGAAGTGATTTCAATACACTCCTAGGTGGATTCTTCACTAAAGTTTGAAAACTACACACCACAGTATGTGGATCATGGGAAGTCAAAAATTTTTGTTAAGGTTTTCTGATCCACCTGCATGTGGCACTTGACCAGGTCCAGGGCATGATGGATTTTCTGATCAATAATTTAGTACTTATATCCAGAACTGGGTGTATTAAAGAGAATAAAAAATAATATTCCCTCAACCCTCATAAGTTCATAGTTGGGACAGACTCCTGCAACAAAAGATTAACAAGAGAAAAACAAGCAAGTTTATTAACATACAGTGCACATAATGTGGGAGAAAAGTAACTCTAAGCAGTAGCTTAAGAGTCTGGCTTATATAGCATGTCTAATATAGCATGATACATTTTAGAAACGAAATGACAAAAGCAGTCCCAGGCTCCTACAGGTGGGAAAATGTAGGAAGGTAAATTTATGGGGAAGCTAATGGAGTAAAGTCTGCTCAGATTCCTCTGGCACCGTCTCTAAGCTGATAAAGGTTGTAAAGAATTTACATACTGTCTTTAGGCGGGAAAGCAGGGTGGATAGAAAGACCTTTTATATTTATAATTCTCTGTCCTGCTTTTAGTCAGACAGAAAGAAGGCAGAGAACTCCCTACATCTGCTTCCTAGTTGCCTTTAGCAAAAAAATATATATATATATATTATGTCAAAGAGGCATGTTTTGATGTGACATGTGACAGATTCTGGTTTCCTTCAGTATTCACCTGTGAAAATTTATCAAGCTGTACACTTAAGATTAGAGTACATTATACACTTTATGTGTATTATACCATAATTTTTTTAAAAAGTTGACTGTTATAAAATTCTCACCCCAAACTAGGGATGATGGCTAGATGGGAGAACAGAGGCAGATACAGGTTTTCTCAATCAACAAGCCTTTTTTAAAACTCCTCTCCTTGTAATAGTCTTCTACCAGGAATTTACGTATTAAAGAGAAGTCTCTGTCCTTGAGTCACAAGAGAACAATGAAGTGTTAAAATATCCCATACTAACTAAATTAGGGCTTCTCACAGTACGTTCCTGGGAACACTGGTCCACTTGAAAGGTCTGCGGTCAAATGAGTTTGAGAAGTGATGTGCTTTGGATCTGTGTCCCCACCAAATCTCATGTCGCATTGTAATCTCAGTATTGGAGGCCTGGTGGAAGGTGACTGAATCAGCGGGGCAGAGTTCTCATGAATGAGTTAGCACCATCCCCTCCGTGCTGGTCTCGTGATAGTGAGTGAGTTATCATGAGATCTGATTGTTTAAGTGTGTAGCAGTTCCCCACTCTTCTTCCTCCTGCTCTGGCCATGTAAGATATTCCTGCTTCCCCTTTGCCTGTCGCCATAATTTTAAGTTTCCTGAGGCCTTTGAAGAAGCAGATGCTGCTATGCTTGCTGTACAGCCTGTGGAACTGTGAGCCAATTAAACTTCTTTTCTTTATAAATTACCCAGTCTCAGATATTTCTTTTTCTTTTTTATTCTTTTTTTTGAGACAGAGTCTCACTCATGTCACCCAGGCTGGAGTGCAATGGAGTGATCTTGGCTCACTGCAATCTCCGCCTTTCGGAGTTATTGTGAGTTATCGTGAGATCTGATTGTTTAAGTGTGTAGCACTTCCCCACTCTCTCTTCTTCCTCCTGCTCTGGCCATGTAAAATATTCCTGCTTCCCCTTTGCCTGTCACCATAATTGTAAGTTTCCTGAGGCCTCTGCAGAAGCAGATGCTGCTATGCTTCCTGTACAGCCTGTGGAACTGTGAGCCAATTAACCTTTTTTTCTTTATAAATTACCTAGTCTCAGGTTTTTTTTTTGTTTTTTTTTTCCAGACAGAGTCTCACTCATGTCGCCCAGGCTGGAGTGCAATGGAATGACCTTGGCTCACTGCAATCTCCACCTCCCAGGTTCAAGCGATTCTCCTGCCTCAGTCTCTTGAGTAGCTTGGATTACAGGTGCCCGCCACGACACCCAGCTAATTTTTGTATTTTTAGTAGAAACAGGTTTCACCATGTTGGCCCGGCTGGTCTCAAACTCCTGACCTCAAGTGATCCGCCCACCTCAGCCTCCCAAAGCACTGGGATTACAGGTATGAACCACTGTGCCCAGCTTCAGGTATTTCTTTATAGCAATGTGAGAGCAGACTAATACAAGAAGCATTTCACACTAGGGCATGCTTCTCAACTGAGGTGGTATCATCCCCAAGGGGGTGAAATGGTTCTTAGGGGGCAAAGAATCTTAGTACAATGGTTTGTGGTCCCCCCAGTAAAATTTTATTCCTTAGTATTTAATTTTGGGGTAGAGTGGGAAGGAGGGAAAGGATGATTAGTAAAAATGTCTAAATCTCTGGGGGAGGGATGGCCTGTAATGAACAAAAGGTTGAGAAACGCTGTGTCAGAGCTTGCTGTTGGAGATTCACAGGACACATAAACACATTGAAGAGTGAGAAGTTGTTTAGTAAAAAAAAAACTCTGGCTTTGTTAATTTAGGGTTTCCTGGTTTTCCTGGATTTCAGAACCCCTTTTTAGTTTTTATTTTATTTATTTTTTATTTTTTGAGATGGAGTCTCACTCTGTCGCCCAGGCTGGAGTACAGTGGCTTGATCTCAGCTCACTGTGACCTCCGCCTCCCAGGTTCAAGCAATTCTCCTGCCTCAACCTCCTGAGTAGCTGGGACTACAGGTGTGTGCCATGGTGCCTGGCTAATTTTTGTAATTTTAGTAGAGATGGGGTTTTACCATGTTGGCCAGGCTGGTCTCAAACTCGTGACCTCAGGTGATCCACTGGCCTTGGCCTCCCAAAGTACTGGAATTACAGGCATAAGCCACTGCGCCTGGCCAGAAGCACTCCCCCAGCCACCTTTTTTTTTTTTTTTTTTTTTTTTTTTGAGATGGAATTTACTCTGTCACTCAGGCCAGAGTGCGGTGGTGCAATCTCGGCTTACTGCAACCTCTGCCTCCTGGGTTCAAGCAATTCTCCTGCCTCAGCCTTCCGAGTAGCTGGGACTACAGGCGCAGGCCACCATGCCTGGGTAATTTTTTGTATTTTAGTATAGATGGGGTTTCACCGTGTTGCCCAGGCTGGTTGGGAACTCCTACGCTCAGGCAATCCTCATGCCTCGGCCTCCCAAAGTTCTGGGATTGTCATCATGAGCCACTGCACCTGGCCCAGAACCCTTTTATATATCACACCTATTCACATTTCTATTCATAGACATACCTATTCACAGGTGTAGTCTTTCATGGAGCATATTTTGGGAAATGCTGGACTCTTCAGAAATGGAGTTTAGAGAAAATAAGGAGTAAAGAGAGCTAGAGTAATAATAATAGCAGCTACATTTACTGAACCCTTAGGCCTCCATTTCCTAAAGGTACAACTTGGATGCTTTCCTAACATATAACAAAGGTCACTGTCCACTTTATGAAAGCAGAGGTTATATCAAATTGATCTCATTTCTATGGGATACTTGTTCTGTACTGTGGGCGGCAAGCCACCCAGGTGCCAAGGCAAGAGACCGAAGGCACAAGCTATTCCAGTATAATAAAGAAAATATATAGAATAAGAATAGTTATACTAGAAATAGATTATAGATATGATTATATATGACTATTATTAATCATTAGTTTGTAGCATTACTATTTATTCCAATATTACAATAATCTTTGTTCTTCAATTATAACCTAGAAAGAACCAGGCCATACAGAGATAAGAGCTGAAGGGACACGGTGAGAAGTGACCAGAAGACAAGTGTGAGCCCTCTGTTACACCCGGACAGGGCCACTAGAGGGCTCCTTGGTCTAGCACTAACGCCAGTGACTGGGAAGGCGCCCATTACTTAGCAGACCTTGGTCCAGTGGTAGCGCCAGTGCCTGGGAAGGCATCCATTACTTAGCAGACCAGGAAAGGGAGTTTCCCATTCCCTGAGGGAGTTAGAGAAGACTCTGCTCCACCACTTCTTGTGGAAGGCCTGACATCAGTCAGGCCCACCCACAGCCATCTGGAGGCCTAAGCATCTCCCTGTGATGCTGTGCTTCAGTGGTCACGCTCCTGATCCACCTTCATGTTCCACCCTGTACACCTGGCTCCACCTTCTAGATAGCAGTAGCAGAAATACTGAAAGTATTGAAGTCTTTGATCTCTCTGAGAAATACATAGAAGAAATAATGACGTAAACTGTCCCCTCTGTCTCTCTGCCTCGGCTGCCAAATAGGGAAGGGCCCCTTGTCAGGTGGACACATGACTCACACGACCTAACCCATCATTGGAGATGACTCACACTCCTTACCCTGCCCTCTTGCCTCGTATACAATAAATAACAGCATGGCCAGGCATTCGGGGCCACTACTGGTTCTGTGCCTTGGTGGTAGTGGTCCCCGGGCCCAGCTGTCTTTGTCTTGTGTCTTTATTTCTACGATCTCTCGTCTCTGCACACGAAGAGAAAAACCCACAGGCCCTGTAGGGCTGGACCCTACACTGTACCACTAAAATACATATATATATATATATATATATTTTTTTTTTTTTTTGAGACAGGGTCTACTCTGTCACCCAGGCTGGAGTGCAGTGACATGATCATGGCTCAGTACAGCCTCAACCTCCCGAGGCTTGAGTGATCCTCTCACCTCAGCCTCCCAAGTAGCTGGGAGTACATGCACGTGCCACCATACCCAGCTAATTTAAAAAAATTGTTTATAGAGACAGGGGTCTCACTGTGTTGCCTAGGCTGGTCTCAAACTCCTGGACTCAAGTGATCTGCCCTCCTTGGCCTCCCCAAGTGCTGGGATTATAGGAATGAGCCACTACATTTGGTCTTAAACTATTGTTTCAAACAATGTATTTGTACAAGTTAAAGAAAACAATCAAGAAATTGTCAGGATAAAACTTTTCTTAGACACTTCTTAGTTCAATAATATTTTAGTTCATTAGTGTTGTTATAAAGGAATACCTAGGTAATTTATAAAGAAAACAGGTTTATTTGGCTTATGGTTCTGCAGGCTGTACAGGAAGCATGGCACCAACATCTGCTTCTAGTGAGGGCCTCAAGCTGCTTCCATTCGCGGTGGAAGGCAAGAGGAGATGGCCAGAAATCACAAGGCAAGATAGAGGGGAGGAAGGTGCTGGGTTCTTTTAAACAACAGGCTTTTTCACGAACTCATGGAACTCACTTGCTGTTGTGAAGACTGCACCCCCTCATTCAGGAGCCACCCACCCCCATAATGCCTCCCATTAGGCCCCACCTCCAACATTTGGTATCAAATTTCAACATGAGGTTTGGAGAGGTCAAATATCCAAACTATAGCAAATAACTTTACTAAAACCCAGCCATAAAGTCAGTAATAACTGAAAGTAGCCTATAAGAATATTTCACCATTACAGAGCACACAACTACCATTATTATTTCCTTGGTGGTTACATGATGTTGGGCAATATTTCTCTCTTGAAATCGTCATCATACTTTTACTGTGTTCTTTCTGCAAACTTCGATTGATGAGTTAAGTAGACCTTTCCTTTCCAGAAAGCCAAAGACTTTTGTTTCTTTCATTTGTTAAAGAGAAAAGAGTGAAAATGTATTCCTTTATTCATCCATTCAACAGATTTTTATTAAGTGCCTATTATGTGCCAGGCACATTTTAAATGTATTCCAAAGCAGAGCTAATATCCCACATTGTCCCCAAACATAATTTTCAAAAGCTCTAAAGCATAATCATAGAGTACTTAGATAAAACAATAACAAACACTTACTTGGTATCTACTCTTTGCCAGTTGCTATAAACATCTGTAATCCTACAATAAGCATATAAGATAGATGTTCTTCCCATTTCATGAATATAGAGTGGCAGACACTGTTGTCTACTCAAAAGCCAACTGCCCATTCCTCTTTAGCAACAGAACCCCTATTTGTTCAGGTATCTGGGAGATACTCTTTGATCTCTACATCATTTTGACTCACTTCCTTCTCAAGAAATTTTAATTTGCATGTAGGGTATTTGATTTTCAGCCATAAATACTTAGGTCCATGGCCCATTGATACTTTCTTTACTACAGTTACACAAATATATAATATATTCATGCAAGATGTCCTTATTCCTGTTGTCCATGTTTTTGTGTGTACCCCCCCCACACACACTTTCCTCTACAAATCCATGTCATCTTACACAGTCAGTTACAAAGTATATCTGCCAGAAAACTTTCTTTGCTTAATTCACCTCCCTTGTGTTTGCCAGACATTCATTTGTATGTAATCTGGACTGGTAAATTGCCTTTTTTTTTTTTTTTTTTTTTTTTTTTTGACTGTATAGGAAATACTTCTGACAGGATTGTAAGAACACTGCTTACTTTGTTTATGTATCATTTCATGGAACAGTGTTCTATCCAGTAATCAGGAGGTAGTGACCAACTCTCTTACCTATAAAAATGAACCAGAGTAGTTGCCTGAATTATTTTCTCAGAGTGAACTTAATCAGATGACTTCATTCTCCCATAGTGAATCTCTATATTCACCATACAAGTTTGGAGAATAGTGTTTTTGGCATGTTATTTTATTTTGTTAGATTTAGCCTAAAGCTGCCTCCTTACATATTTTAAGTTTGGCCTAAAGGTTTCTCCGTACATAGTGAACTATAACCTAACTGGACGTGCAAACAGACTGCAACCTACCCTTGTGCCAATCACTGAGTTTCAGCCAATCAAAGTCAGCCAACTGTTCAAACTATGTTCAAATAACACAACACTGAGCTGTAACCAATCTAGTTGTTTCTGTACCTCGCTGTTTTCTGTACATCACTTTCCTTTTTCCATCCATAAATCTTCTTCAACCATGCACCAGTGATGGAGTCTCTGAACCTATTCTGGTTCTGGGGCTGCCCGATTTGCAAATTGTTCTTTACCCAATTCAACTCTGCTAAATTTAATTTGTCTAAGGTTTTTCTTTTGATATACATTTTTTCTTAACAGCAAGCTCATCCTTAATCTTTTTATAATTTTTAAAGCATATGGAGGACACTGAAATTAATAAATTCAAGTCCTTAGGAACTTCATGGGAAGGGGAATTGAATATTTATGAAACACTATGACTTGTCAGTACAGTGAATGCTTCTACTCACTTCTGACACCAAATGCGGATTTTTTCCACACCACCAGTCAGTTCTCCAACTCTCTGGACACCAATTGGGTATCCAACAATTCAATCCAATTTGGACACTAACCACTTGGAATTCATGTCAAGCCCCACAGGTAAGGGCTTAGTCCCACAAGACTGTCCCCACTTCAGACACCAATTGCAAGTCCAGAGCCTCCCATATTTCTGACCTACTGGCAATATATTGGAGATTCCCACAATCTCTTCCTCGTGTTCAATAATTTGCTAGAATAGCTCACAGAACTCAGGAAAACACTTTACTTACATGTACTGGTTTATTATAAAAGATACAACTCAGGAACAGCCAAATGGAAGAGAGGCATAGGACAGACTAAGGGGAAAAGGGACACGGAGCTTCCATATACCCTCTCAGAGCCTGCTAGCCTCCCAGCATGTCAATGTGTTCACTAACCTGGAAGCTCGCAGAGCCCTGTACTTTGTTTTCATGGAGGTTTCATTACTTGTGCATGGTTAAATCATTGGCTATTGGTGCTTAACTCAATCTCCAGTCCCTCTCCCCTCCCCAGAGGTGGGAGTGGGAGCTGAAAGTTCTAATTCTCTTATCATGCCTTGGTCTTCCTGGTGAGCAGCCCCCATCCTGAAGGTATCTAGGGGACCCCAGCCACCAATCACATCATTAGCATACAAAAAGACAGTGCTGTCATTCCAGAGATTCCAAGGGTCTTAGAAACTCCTGTCAGGAACTGGGGATAAAGGGCAAATATCATAACAAATGATGCTCCTATCACCCCTATCACTCAGGTAATTACAAGGGTTTTAGGGACTCTGAGCCAGGAACCAGAACAAAGACCAGATACATATTTCTTATTATATCACAATATCACAGTCAGACACTATGATATAGTAGAGAAAGTGTCACAACTTTGGGCTGAAACAAATTTTGAGTTCCATTTTTTTTTCTAGCTGTGTGAATTTAGACAAGCTATTTAGCCTCTTTCTGAGCTTATTTTTCTTTTGTAAATCTGTAATTTGAGTTCATTATAACTACCTTTTATCATTTAGGGTTGCACTAGGAGAGACAATGTGCACGAATGTGTGAGAAGTTGTGCATAGGTATGTGGCTCAGTGCCCTGTACGTTAATAAGCATTCCACAAATGTCAGTTCTGTTACTCACTCCCATTTTCTGGCCTCATTCAGTCCTCTCAAAACTCATGTTCCTGTGATGCCAGTTTCTGCTCTTTCTCCTCCACTCAAGTGGATGATTTGGTTAACCAAATTCCTGCTGACTTTAATGATTTGGGACAGGAATTGAAGAAATCGTAACTGGCAGAGATGTGAACTTCTTTGACAATGCCCCAGGATGTGTCACGGCATAAAATAAGCAGGACAGAGATTGTTCACCTGTGGCTGCCTCAGAGCAGGACAGGACAGAGAACCAGGCAGCCTTCCTCCTTTTCCAAATAAACCCTTCCAGCCTGCTGCCTTATTCCGTTGAATTCCAGCTATATCGGTCAATTTGTCCCAGCTTGTCCTGCACAAAATAGGGAGGTTTTACCACTAAAAATCCTGTGTCCCTAAAACTCTTTCAGTCTCAGGCAAATCAGGATGGTCACCATACTTGAGGAGTCTGAGCTATGTCCTTGGCCTCCAGCTATGGGCAGTGTGCTGCAGTACAAGAAGCACAGGCTTTGGAGCCAGGCATACCTGATCCACAGTCTGGACTACTCCACTTCTAGCTATGAAATTTGTAAAGTTTATCCTATATTCTTGATCCTCAGTTTCTTCATCTATGAAATGCATCATATTCTTTCCTAAATTTGTAATGAGCTTCATATTATTAAATGATAGAACAATGCTTGCAATGCTGTAAAACCTTTATATGTGTTAGTTCTTTCCTTCCTGACTCCCTTAAGAGGAGTTTCATTATTCCCTGGGGTGCCATGTCTCTAAAAATTCCTGAAACCTCAAGTTTCCATGAGGGGAAGTGGCCACTGGGCAGCAGGGGGCACTGTTGCTGCTATTCCATTCTTCCTACCCACTTCTCTGCACCCCCTAGCCTCACACCAAAGGAATAAAGCTTTAGTAAGCCACTGATGAAAGATGGCCAAACGCAAAACCCACACTTGGTTTTAACTTATCTAAATGTGTCCCACATGCTTGCAATAATGTTAAGTGTGTATCTGGACCCTTTTACATCTTGTACATTAATTTATAATCCTTCTCACTCCAGGGCGTTTATGAGGTGCCAGGGGGTCAAATGTTTATTCTTAGAATTATTCAACTCCAGTCAACTAATTATTCTGATGAATTGTATACTTTTTCTTCTTTTTCCTTGACCAGATTGGAAACAATGATAGACATTCAACTGAGATTTATTTGTAAAACTCTGACAGATTGGGAATGATGGAGCTCCTTAAACTGTCTCTTAAAATAAATATTTCTGATTTATCTGGCAAGTTAAAGAGGAAAAAGCAACAATCCCCAAACTGATTAGGCTAAATAAGTTTAACTATGTTTAAAGAAAATGTGTAGGAGGTAATAATCTCTATATGCTTACGGAAAAAACTGTTCATAACAAATCTTCATGCCTTTTCTTGTTTAAGGAATTATTTGTGCAAAGCAAAATTACTATTCCTAGTGGTAGTAATTGTTTACCTGGGGTAGGTTCTGGGGGAGAAGAAGGGCATTAATCAAATACTTTAAAAACTAATTTTCCAGAATTCTTACAATATAAAATGTCCACAGGACTACATGTATCAAGTGACACGTACATAATCGACCTATGCCCTCTGGTCGAGCTTTTAGGCAAAACTGATGAATTCTATATTGTAGGCATGCTGTAACCTTAGTAAATAATGACACCCTTCTTTCTTTTCTAGTTTACACAGTATTTTACTAGTAATTTATACCTAACGAGAAATAGGAAAATATTCCCATAAAAATAACATCATATGTTTGAAGATTCAAAATGCAAACTGGAGTTTTATTAGACTCTTCTAGCTGGCATTTTCTAATAGTAATATTTCCAGTTCTGAAGCACAAGATGGTGTTTTGATCCCATTTAAAAGGCCCTAAATGGTGAAGAGCAGAGATTCATGCTAGTGAAGGTTATCTAACCACCAAGATGGAGGGGGGTATGAACATGGTACACTCTAGCTGAAGATGATGTAACACCTTGAATATGAGCTAATGTGGAAAACTTGGTCTTCAGAAATAGAAGGACTGAGCACACAAATCTCTTGTACGCTGCTGCCCAATAGAAATATAATGAAAGATCATACATATAATTTAAAATTTTCTGGTAGCAACATTAAAAAAGTAAAAAGCCACATTAAAATGTTATTTAATTCAATATGTCCAAAATATTATTTCAATATATAATCTATATAAAATTGTTGAGATATTTTGCATTCTTTTCTTCATACTATGTCATTAAAATCTGGTGTGTATTTTATACTTTCAGAGCATCTTAAATTTAACTGGGCACATTTTAAGTGCTCAATAGCCACAGTAAATAATAGGTATAGTATTGGACAGCTGGGGTTTAATCTATGCTTGGAAAGCCTGATGCCACTGTGTAGCTAAATCAAATCCTGTGATTGGAAGTGGCTTGGGATAAGTCAGAAATACTACTTATTCCTCACCCCCCTTCCCTTTGTCCCTTCTTCCTCCTTGATACTATGTAATGCATGCTAACCATGTGCCAGATACCAGACACTGTGCTGGGCTATTCAAATGTATTATCTCATTAATCCTACAAGAGTGATCCATCTCACCTTATTTCCTTACAGTTAAAGGAAATAACTAAATAACGGCAATATGGCATAGTACTTAGGAGTTCAGACTTGGAGACTATTCACATGTGTTTCTGTCGCTTCCTATATACCTTGGGTAGATATTTCTGAACTTTCAACTTCAATGTTATTTGTCAAATGGACACAATAAAATTACCTACCTTATAGATGTTGTTCTGTGGCTTAGATGAGGCCATGTCTGCAAAGTTGTAAGCATTCATGAAATAATATCACTAAATGGGATAAATGTGCTATACTTTGGGATTTGCAACACGTTTTACAAATATTACTACTGCAACTGAGGCTCAAAGAAGTGAAATAATTTAGCTAAGGTTAACACAGCTAATAACTAATGATCATGTTCTCACCCAGCTTGCCTGTCTTTAGAGTAGTATTACTTGCCATCTGTTTTCAGTTACAAAATGGACTGAACTTGTACTGACTCTCTGACATAAAATGTTTAGAAAGGTCTCTCGGAAGATAAATTATTGATATCTATTTGCCTTTCTCATAGAAGCATAACTCTGGAAAAAAATGCTAGAGTTTTTGTTTTTTGATAAATAGAAAGTTACTGTTCTAAGAAACTAGACAAGGAACATACACAGAAAAAGGAAGATTCAATTTAATTTTCTTTTTCCTTTGCTCTTTTTGATTCTGCTTTTACCAGAGAACAGTACCTTGTATATAGTAGGCATTCAGTGCATGCCTCTTGTGTTAAATTGAGTTTGCATTTTACCACAGGACAGAGATATTAAAGGCTGTATTATTCCCTATTAGCAATGTAGTTTATAGGGACATGTGCCTCTCATATTTTCAGAAAAAAAATTTGAAATTTATAGAAATTTGATAGTACTGTCAAAAATACATGTAATCAGCTACATATACTATTATGGAAGTTTCTGTGGGCTGAGCATGGTGGCTCCTGCCTATAATCCCAGCACTTTGGGAGGCCAAGGCGGGAGGATTGCATGAGCCAGGAGTTTGAGGGTGAGCTATGCTCGTGCCACTGCACTCCAGCCTAGGTAATAGAGTGAAACCCTGTTGCAAAAAAAAAAAAAAAAAAAAAAAAAAGGAAGGAAGGAAGGGAAGAAAGTTCCTGTGGGTGTCAAAAAATGTTTGTTCATCCAATTAGCAAGTAAAAACAAAACAGAACAAAGGTCAGTACAGTAGCACTTGGAGCATGTAGCACCTGGAGCATGCCCTCGCCACCAGGATGATGTACTTTTCCTTTGCTCCCCAGAATTGCTTGTTCCAGTCTTTACCTTCACAGCCTCTCCAACAGCTTTGGTCTGTTTGACTACCTGATGCTCTTCTTTTCTCTCCCTCCTTTGCCTTCCATCCATTACTATTCTGTGCCTCATTTCTCTAAGATTCCTAGGAGAGGTCAGATGAATCTGTTAATGGTGTCCCAGGGTTAGAAGGAGCAACCCTGTCTGGCCCAGTGCCAGTTTGGACCATGGCTAGCCTCAAATGTGTGCCCCACCTGGAACAACCACCTCAAAGAAAACCCCACTCAACTCGATTTGAATCTTGCAATACCTGCACGAGTCTTCATTACTTATTGTTTTGCTTTCTGAAAGAATAACCAAAGTTATAGTATGGCTTGGCTCTGCCGTGTCATTTCCTCTTCTCCTTGGTCAATTTCCCTCAAGGACTCCTTCCAGGTTACTCTTCCACCTCACTTCTCGCCAGTGTCTCAACCTTGCTGCGCGATAGCCACACTGCAGGCCAGTAAGCCCGTGGGACACACTTCTGCTTTTGTGGCTGGCTACTAACCCTTTAAGCATCAGCTTAGAAATCAGCCCCTCAGGGAAGTCTTCCTTGATTTCTCACGCCAGTTTAGGATTCCATATGGGCTCTAAAAGCCTGACTTTTATTACTCTGGAATTACTTGTTTACTGTCTGGATTGCCAGCTAGAATGTAGGCCTAAAGGCAAGGATCCTGTCTTTTTACTTACTTCTGCATGCCTTATGCTTAGCACATGGTTGGCACTCAATAAATATTGACCATGGATACAGAAAAGCAGCTAAGCAGGGCATCCTAGGAAGTTTCCCCAGGTTGCTACCCGCTTCACCCCCCTTTGCCCCAACTGTAAGAGAGTATATAATGATACGAACATTTCTATTCATCACCAAAGCTTTCTTGGGGAGATCACTGTTTGGTTTAGAAGAAATATTTGGTTAGCAAATATATGGTTAATAACAGAGACTTTGATGTTAGATTTCCTGGTTTTGAATCATGGTTCTGCCACTTAATGGCTGTGAAATCTTGGGAAGTTCTAAACTTCTTTGGTCTCAGTTTTTCATGTATAAAATGGGGGTGATAACAGTAACCTACCTTGGAGGCTTGTTAGTAGGATTATATGACTTAATACATGTAAAGGACTTGAGAGTTCCTGGCACATATAAACAGTTAGAAAGTGCTAAATATTATTATTACTATTATTAAGCCATTAGGGGAGGGGGTAAGCTCAAGACCAAAGTCAGTCCCCCAGTTCTGCTGGTCAGAAGAGTGGCCTTGATCACTGCGGGCTTTCTGTTTTCCTGAGCACTTGTGTAATGTTTGAGGAAAGTTGCTGAAGCCAATTGGGGAGGAGATAACTTTGACACTGGCAGGAGAGGGAGAACTCATTCACACATGCAACAAGTATTTACTGAATATCAATTTTGTGCTAGACATAAAGGGAAATAAGATAGTCACAGCCCTTACAGAGGCTAACAGAAATAGAGAAAGGAGAGAGGAACTAGAGAGGCTGGGTACTGGCCGGTGGGAGGACAGAGCACTGGTCTGTGGGAAGACAAACCAGTGGGTTTGGCACAGCAGAGGAGGATCCTGAGAGAACAGAAATGCTAAGGCAGGATTTTAAAGCATCTGCCATAGGATGTATCATGTAAATCCTCCCCTCCACCTCTTCTGTGAAATCTTCAATAAAGTTTTCATTGCTCACTGGAGAGAGCTCGAAGAAGGGAAGATAGCAGATATCTGGGTTATAGCTGCTGGGGGAAAAAGATGCTATAGGCAAAAAAAAAAAAGGCCCTTCCTTACTCTTGAGTGCTGCCAGTAAGGAAACATTCTAGTGCATGCAATATTTAATGATTATAAATGATACCCCCGTGCACTGCATAATACAAGGCTCTTTAAAATGAATATGAATTAAACAGTACTAGCAGCAATCATATTAACCAAATAGAAGAGGTATTAGGAAACTAGGGACTCTGGGAAAAAAAGCTGGGAGTCATATATGACCACCAAGCATCCTAACTGCAGTTAATTAGTCAAACTGCAATTCTTCAGCAATTGTAAGTTGGCAGACTTTCTTAAATGTAAATATCCCAAGGTTTAAGTGTGGGGAAAGAAGTCGTTCACTGTTTATTTACTGCTCCCATCCTTTTTTGACTTCCTGTTTTCTGCTTTTATATCATGTCACTATCTTTTAAAATACTGCCAGGTGCAGTAGTTCATGCCTGTAATCTCAGCTCTTAGGGAGGCCAAGGCCAATGGATCACTTGAGCTTCTGGGCAACATAGTGAAACCCCGCCTCTACAAAAAAATACAAGAGTTAGCCAGGTGTAGTGGTGTGTGCCTGTTGTCCCAGCTACTTGGGAGGCTTAAGTGGGCAGATAACCTGGGCCTGGAAGGCGGCGGTAGCAATGAGCAGAGACCACGTCACCGCACGCCAGCCTGGGTTATGAAGCCAGACCCCGTCTCAAAAACAAAAACAAAACAAAAAAACCCAGTTAAATGTCTTTGTGGCCGGGCGCGTGGCTCACGCCTGTAATCCCACCACTTTGGGAGGCTGAGGGGGGCGGATCACAAGGTCAGGAGATGGCGATCATCCTGGCTAACACGGTGAAACCCCGTCTTTACTAAAAATAGAAAAATTAGACAGGCATGGTGGTGGCCGGCGCCTGTAGTCCCAGCTACTCGGGAGGCTGAGTCAGGCGAATGGCGTGAACCCGGGAGGCGGAGCTTGCAGGGAGCCGAGATGGCGCCACTGCACTCCAGCCTGGGCCACAGAGGCAGACTCCGTCTCAAAAAAAAAAAAAAAAAAAAAAAAAAGAAATGTCTTTGTATATATACATATGTATATCTTTTTTTTTTTTTTTAAAGCAGCAGTCTAAGAAGTAATCAACCATCAACCTAAACAGAACAAAACTATCAATTTGCTTGAATTTCCAAGAATGAGATAAATAAAACTCTGTTGAAATTTACCTACACAAATTGAGACTTTTGGGGGAAAGAGAGAAATAAACTAGTGTTTTTCTTTGTAGATTTGTTTACTGTGTAAACCCTGCATCTTATAACATGACTACTGATTAAAAAGATACATGGTTGTTTATTAATGTTCTCAACGCACTATGCAAATTCACATCACCTTGGGTATATTTTGCTCCTAAAGCTATGAACTGAATATGGAAGCATTTTGTAGTTAACAAGGCTAAAGTATGTTAACTCAAATAGCTTGCTTTGAAGAAAATTTTCCTTTAAATTATTAATATTAATGAGAAAATGCAAAGAGCTTGGGTGGTCAAGCATGAAATATAAATGAGTAGTTTTCGTTTTTAGGCCTTATTATCCGATGTCATCTGATGTTCAAATTTAAATTTTATAATGCAGAAAATGACATTAGAATTTGCAGTATCATGAAACAATGCAGTTTGTGCCCCAGATTTTTCGACAGCAGTACTGAAACTATGATTTTTAAGTGTCATTTTTGAAAGACAAGGTCAGTGAAAAACACGATACATTTTTTATTGGGTAGTCAGAAAAAGAGCTTACCTATCCTTTAACCAATTTTTTTTTTTTTTTTTTCCGACAGGGGCTTGCCTTGTCACCCAGTCTGGAGTGCAATGGCACAAATATGGCTCACTGCAGCCTCGACGTTCTGGGCTCAAGCGATCCTCTTGACTTTACGCGCGCAAGTCACCATGCCTGGCTAATTTTTGTAGAGACATGTTTCGCCATGCTTCCCAGGCTGGTCTGGAACTCCTAGGCTCAAGTTATCCTCCTGCCGCGGCCTCCTCAAGTGTTGGGATTACAGGCGTGAGCCACTGCGACCGGCCACTAATCATTCATATATATATATATATATTTCTTTTTGAGACAGAGTCTCCCTCTGTCGTCCAGGCTGGAGTGCAAAGGTGCGATTTCAGCTCATTGCAACCTTTGCCTTCCGGGTTCAAGTGATTCTCCTGCCTCAGCCTCCCGAGTAGCTGGGACTGCAGCTGCCCGCCACCACACCCAGCTAATTTTTGTGTTTTTTTAAAGTACAGATGTTGACCAGGCTGGTCTTGAACTTTTGACTTCAGGTGATCCACCTCCCTCGGCCTCCTAAAGTACTGGTATTACAGGCGTGAGCCACTGCACCCGGCCCACTAATCATAGTTTTAAAATAAAAACTTAACTGAGAGGTTGTTACAGCAAAGCAGAAACAAACCTAGACCTCCTTAAATGGATGCAGAGCTACCAGTGAAGTTCCTAACAAGCCAAGTAATACAGGAAACACATACTTACTTTTACTTTCTTATTAAGATTTTTTTTTTTTAAAGCAGAAAAAGACTTTACAAACCTTTTTTCGCTTTCCAGTGTCTAACAAGCCCCCAAATGGTAACCATTTCCTATTCCCAGGCAGCTAGTAAGAAACGCAAGGTACAACTACAATCAGAGACTAAAGAAAATCAAGGTGGACACCAGGCGTGGGCTTCTCCCATTCTACCACCAGAAAGAGAGGAATTCAAAGAAAGGGCAATGAAAAATGCACAAATTTTAGCCACTTTTTTTTTTTTTTTTTTTTTTTTGAGACAGAGTCTGGCTCTGTCGCCCAGGCTGGAGCGCAGTGGCCGGATCTCAGCTCACTGCAAATTCCGCCTCCCGGGTTCACGCCATTCTCCTGCTTCAGCCTCCCGAGTAGCTGGGACTACAGGCGCCTGCCACCTCGCCTGGCTAGTTTTTTTGTATTTTTTTAGTAGAGACGGGTTTTCACCGTGTTAGCCAGGATGGTCCCAATCTCCTGACCTCGTGATCCGCCCATCTCGGCCTCCCAAAGTGCTGGGATTATAGGCTTGAGCCACCGTGCCCGGCCTTAGCCACTTGTTAACTGTAACTACCTCCTTAAATGCGACTGATCTAATTAGAAGCTTTTCGGCTTGTTAGTGGCCCATTTTTTCCTTTTTTAGGAAAAAGAAGGGAGGAGAGGGGAGGGGAGGGGAGGAAAATGGAGGCAGTGGGGAGGTAAGGGGGAAAAGAGAGAGAGAGGCCTCAGGGTGTCACAAATTTGTTTTTAAAAGATGAATTAATGGCTGGGCAGGGTGGCTCACGCCTGTAATCCCAGCACTTTGGGAGGCCCAGGCAGGTGGATCACCTGAGGTTAGGAGTTCAAGACCAGCCTGGCCAACATGGCCAAAACCCCGTCTCTACTAAAAACACAAAAATTAGCTGGGCATGGTGGCGGGTGACTGTAACCCAAGCTACTCAGGAGGCTGAGGCAGGAGACTCGCTTGAACCTGGGAGGCAGAGGTTGCAGTGGGGCCAGATGACACCACTGCACTACAGCCTGGGTGACAGAGTGAGACTCTGTCTCAAAAAAAAAAAAAAAAAGAAAAAGAAAAAACAAAACAAAACAAAAAAACCTTAATGTCCTTGGGTAAACTATGACGTTTGTGTTAGTTTTTCAGATGTCCCAATATTTGCGTTGTTTTACAAGGATAACAAAATTCATGATGAGGTTAAGCAATTACTGAAGCTAGTGCTAGACAGTTTTTTAATTTAATTTTTTAGAAACAGGGGTCTTGCAGAATTTGTTTTATTTAATTTTTTTTAGAAACAGGAGTCTCGCTATGTTGCTCATGTTGGTCTCCAACTTCTGGGCTCAAGTGATCCTCACAAGCAGCTAGGGCTACAGGCACAGGACACTATGCCAGGCTTAGTGCCAGAATATTCTGCCTATTTTACTTTAAAATATTCTAAGTATGCTTACTTTGGAAGGCATGAACATCAGCAATGTGCCATCCTCCAGAAGAGGATTTCTACACAAAGACTCTCAAGAAACGGGAATTACTGCAAGGGCATACTCTTGAGCAACCATCACACTGCACTGAGCTCTTGAGAATATTCTGGAATATCCTGGAAGCATCTCTGCAGGGCAGAGAAGTGAAATGCCACAGAAGCAGCAGCTTTAGGGAGGAGAAATACGGTTTGCCTCTTACAGTGCTTTTCTACACTGAAAGCTACATTCCTCCCGAGTTTTAAATCTGTGGACCGTTGAATATCACTCCGCCTTTCCTGAAGTTACAAATACCTTCCGTCAGTGGCGGGAATAGAGTTTGGAAAATTACATGCCTAAGACTTCAGATAAGCTAAATGACATACATGCAATAGAATCCCATTAAGAATTTATGCAACCCAGTCCATTGCATCTAATTACCCAAAGCACAGAAACTCTCCAAACTGTGCACCCCCCAAAAGGAGGGAAAATGCAAGGTTCTTGCTGCAGTTCCCGGGACACACTGCGAGACGCTTTGTTACAAGTGTATCCAATGTCCCCAGAACCAGGGACTTGTGGGGCGCGGCTCATCCCAGCGCCACTTGCTCTGCAGCTCCCAGAGGTGGTGGTTGTGCTACGAAGGCTGACCCTGCCAATGGCCGACAAGATGGTGCGCACCCCTAAGTGCTCGAGATGCAGGAACCATGGCTTCCTGGTGCCCGTCAAGGGCCACGCGGGCAAATGCCGCTGGAAGCAGTGCCTCTGCGAGAAGTGCTACCTGATCTCCGAGCGCCAGAAGATCATGGCCGCGCAGAAGGTGCTCAAGACGCAGGCCGCCGAGGAGGAGCAGGAAGCGGCCCTGTGTGCGCAGGGTCCAGAGCAGGCCTCCCGGGCCGCGCCTGCCGCGCCCGCCCCCCTCCCGGGCGGGAGCCTGCGCCCTCTGCCTCCGGGGACCCCTTCCGGAGATGCCGAGCCGGGACCCGAGGGCCGCGCGGCCGCCTGCTTCTTCGAGCGGCCCCCGCGGGCCCAGAGTCCCGGCCCGAGCGCCTTCCAACCGGTTCTGGACGGCCGCGGCCACGTGGAGCCGAGCGAGCGAGCCGCCGTGGCGATGCCCAGCCTTGCGGGACCCCCTTTTGGGGCGGAGGCCACAGGCAGTGGCTACCCCGGCCCCCTGGACCTGCGCAGGCCGCTGCGGCCCGTGCCTGGCCCGCCGTTCACCGACTTTGGTAAGTCGTGGCCTCAGTCCCGCGGTGGACTCCCCGAGCTGGCAGTACAGGCCAGCCCAGAAGGGCAGCTAGCATAGGGGTTTGGGGTGGGGAGAATGCTTTCCACGGGTAACGTACCTTCTGCTTTAAGAACCCCTTCTTGGAACAGGGATTTGGATTGGGTACCTTTTCGCAAAAAGGAAACATAAAGGAATGGGCGGTTCAGAGGGGTTTTTTGGGTTTTTTTGTTTTTTTTTTTTTGAGACGGAGTCTCGCTGTGTCGCCCAGGCTGGAGTGCAGTGGCGCGATCTCGGCTCACTGCCAGCTCCGCCTCCCGGGTTCACGCCATTCTCCTGCCTCAGCCTCCTAGTAGCTGGGACTACAGGCGCCCGCCACCACGCCCGGCTAGTTTTTTGTATTTTTTGTAGAGACGGGGTTTCACCATGTTAGCCAGGATGGTCTCGATCTCCTGACCTCGTGATCCACCCACCTCGGCTTCCCAAAGTGCTGGGATTACAGGCTTGAGCCACCGCGCCCGGCTCAAAGGGCATTTAGCTGTAGTTTGTGCCATTCTGGCATGCAAGAACAAAATGGCGTCCAGTCGACTTAGCAGTGCTTCCTCCTCCAGGAAGAGGCCGCGAGGAGCCCAGTCCTACTGCGCTTGCGCACCTCTTCCCGCCATTTCCTTGGGCTGGAGGCTCCTCCTCCAGAATAAGAGAATTTTCCTGCTGGCAGGTTAGCGCAAAGACGACTGCGCCTGCGCACTCTTCCTTCCCTGTTCGCGGTCGGGAGGCTCCTCCCCTCAGCACGGCCCTGGACCAGTGCGCCTGTGCACCTCTTCCCTCCCTTTCCCCACGTGCGGGTGAGCTGAGCCTGCTGCTTTACTACGCGCAAGAGAACAGTTGGTCTGTAAAGATGTTGCCTTTCTTTTCGCCCCTCACCTGGTACATAAATTACATTGTTCCCTGTGCCTTGGAGCTTTCGGTATTGAAGTACAGTTTCAAGTCACATGTACATTTGAAGCTTTAAAAGCCCCGGGGTTTGGTGTGGACGCGTTTTCCTGGTGTCTCCCCATGGTGGTGTGGTGGGACGGGCTGAGGCCAAGGCGGGAGCCTGGGTCACGCTGGACAAGCTCCTGCCCTCTGTGTGCCAGGGCATTGGTCCAGAGGCTTCTGCAGGCTCGTCCCGCCTTCCTGACTTTCCAGGAAAATCTAGGTCCCCAGGGAACGCCCCATCTGATGGGGTCACAGGCCTGAAACCGCAATTCTAGGAGAAGCCGCCTTTCTTTGTTCCATCTCAACAGACAAGCAGGGCTGGGCTGAACTATGAGCTAGGCATTCGTGATGGAGGACGCGGGTCACATTTCTTGCCCTCAGGGACCTTGTCCTTGGGGGAGGAACAGGGTTGATTGAAGAGTCACACAAATCGGTGTCCAGAGCTCGAGCCATGGCTGGGTTCACTGTTGACCCGGAGGAAGAGGAACTTGGCACTGAGGACTTGTAGAGGCAGAGTGTGGGCGGACGGCGTGTGGGCAGCGGGGAGCCGCAGGCCGGGTGCCCACAGCGGGCTTGATGGTCGTTCTGAGGACTCTCCAAGAGCAGCGGGGCTGGCTGGAGGATGGAGATGCAGTGAGGGCCCAGCGGAAGGAAGGGCGGGGTGGGCTTTCTGTGCTTGGACAGCAGCGCTTATGGCCCCGCCGGCCTGTGCCGCCCTGCGGATGCTTTTCCTAGCGGTGTCTAACACTTCCCTCCTTGCTTGCCTTCTTCAGGGCGCCCTGTGAGCATCAACCCGGACCGTGCACTGGGCCCTGAGTACCCTGGCGGCTCCAGCATGCACCCCTACTGCCCATTCCCACTGGGTTACCTGGACGCCCCTCCTGGCGTCCCCCTGCAGCAGGGCTTCCGGCATGTGTCCCGCAGCCAGTACCAAGGCGGAGGCTTGGTGAGTCCCACCCCTCATTTCTTGCCAGCTTCCTCCTCCTCCCAGCAGCCCCTGTTGCCTTGATGGATCCTCATTCCCAGGAAGCCAGCTGTCATAAACGGTGTGCCCACTCCATGCCAGCCCCCGAGTGCTGGTGGATGGCTTTAGGCACTGCCCAGACACAGTGTGTGTGTCTCTGGGAGCACACGTGTGGACCAGTCTGCACCACTCGGCCTGGGCTATGGCCTGTGCTTTTCAGGGCAGTGGGCTGAAAGATTCTGAGCGTTCAGGGTGACCCCTTCCTTGACTGATGCTGATGCTGGAAGGGCCCTTCATTTTGCTGGACTCCAGAAAGGGAATATCACCTTACTGGGACCACAAAATTTAAGGCAGAGTCAGGACCAGAGGTAGACTCCCTGCCCACAGGTAGAGCACACTTGAGACTGCAGAGGGCTTTCAGGAGGAGGTGGCATTTGAACTGAGTCATGAAAAATACGGAAACCTTCCCCCAAACACCTGACACTTTAGGAAATACCTGTTGAAAGAATGAAATTTAATCCTTTTATAAGATTAGTAAAGGTCAGTCATTAGCTGGTATTCTCTCTAAGCTGGGAATTTTGAGAACGAGTGTGTAAAGTCAGTTCACCCCTGTGGTGTGTACTACGAGGCAGGTGTGATTGAGTTTTATGGCCTTGGTTACCAGCTCCTTCCAGACTAGGATGGCTGAAAGCCCTCTCTCTCCTTAATGAAAGTCATTAGCCGCACATTGTGGAGCCAGTCCAGTGGGGCTCGAGCTGCACCCGGGCAGGTTGGGCACACAGGTCACTGGGTCCTCACTCCTGCTTCAGCCTGGCGGCAGCAGCTTCTCTTCCACTTGTCTTAGATGTTGTAAAATTGTGCTTAAAAATCATTTTCCACTGATTCAAGGGAAAGAAGTTTGAAAGCCACTGGCCTTGATAATTCCAGGGTGCCTATTGAACCTTCAAGGTAGGTGTTGTACCCCATTGTAGCATTGAGGAAAAAAGGCTCAGAGAAGTTAAGCTTTTGGCCAGGGTCACAAAACTGGTGAGAGACTAGGATTCCAGTTACACAGCTGGTTAGTGACAGAGCCAGGTCAGGCACCTCGGTTGCCCTGACTGGGGTCTAGGTGCTTTCCACTGCCCCTCCCTCTCTCCCACAGAGGTAGAACACACATGGCCCTTTACTCACACCAGCAGTGCTGCCTGCCTGACATCTGTGGGCACTGCCCAGGGAGAGCCAGGCATCTCCAGCCTCCACACAAAGAGAGGGGCTCTGGCCAAGTAGAGCACGCTCCGTCTGCTCACACAGAAGCCTGGAGCCTGGCGTCCAGGGCAGGGGCTCTGACTGACAGGCCTGCCAGACGGCCTTTGTTAAGAGTGTGATCTCAGTCAGTTTATCTGGGCCCAAGCTGCCACCACAGGCCCCCGGCAGGAGCTGTGATCCAGGGAGATGCTTGGCTGAGCAGCTCGGAATTAAAGCATTAATAATCCCCCTTCTACCCTCTCACGTCTGGAGAGAGAATCAGGCATTGATTTGTGAGCTGTTTCAAACCCAAGAGCCCCTGAATCACTTTCATCCTTGTCCTGCTGCCCCCTGCCAAGGCTTGGAGGTGCTCTCTAGAACAGCTTCTTCCTTCCTGTTCCTGTCCCTGCCCATCTGCTGCTGCTTGGCTCCCTCTACTCTCCTGTTCACAGGACAGCACCAGCCGTGGAGCTGGGCAGACCTAGGGTCCAATCCTGCCTCCTCTGTCGTGTCCCAGCCATGTGACCCGTGGCAGTTACCTGACCTCTGAGGACTTTACTCAAGTCTTGGTCTGTAAAGTGGGGGTAGGAGGACCTGTCTATTAGGGCTCCTGAGTAGAATACATAAGGTGATGCATGTAAAATATCTAGCACAGGGTCTGGCACATAGTAGGTACTTAAAAGTGGGCTTTCTTCCCTTCCTGGTGGTTGAATGAAGTTCAACCGGGTTAGATGGGTTAATCTAAGGAGATTTTTGCAGACTCTTCCAAGCCTTTAATATGCTGATGGGTGACCCACTAATGTGGGGAACAGTATATGGGGTTTCTCAAACTCACTTAACAAATAACACTTTTAGAGTACTAAAAAATACTTTGTAAGACACCAGGACTCCATGAAACTCAGCTCAGGAAGTGTTGCTCTGAAGCATCTAGATAGAGAAGTAAACGGCGGGAACTACATCCAAAACTCAGTATTATTTCTTACAACATTTGTGTGTTTCTCAGTTAAGCTCTGAGCTGTGTAGTCATCCCCCCTCCAGATCCTGTGATGGGTCCCTGTGCTGTGGTAAGAGATTGGATTCTATCCCTTGAAGAAGGAATAGAAGCAGCAAAATGTTGATCAGTGAGGCCACTTGTCTGAAGTCACCCAGCGTATCTTGCTTCAGAAACAGCTGCTCTACACCCACATTGCCAACCACTTCTCCCAAAGGCCCCGCTGGCACTTGAGTTTAAGTGACCACATGTGCCAGACAGGGGGTCCTGTGGGCTTGGGATGCATTCAGACCCTTCCCCAGTGCAGAGCAGTGCTGGACAGAGGTCAGCTGAGTGGGCTGTGGAGTCAGCCAACTTGAGATCCAGTTCTGCCCTTAACCACAAAGTAGCTCTGGGGCCCTGGGCCTGTAGTTTCATCTCACTGAACCTGTTTTTCATCATTACAGCAAGAATAGTAATAGAACCCCCTCCTAGGATTGTGAGCACAGTCGTCCTGGCATATACAGAAGGGCTGTGTCACTGTGACCATTCAGCTGTTCCCATGCTTATCTTAGGTTGCCTGTATTCCTTCTTGCCTTCAATAATTTGGCAGGTGTTTGCTGAATGCCGCCTTCCGAGTGCCCTGTGCCTGTGTGTTTGGGGCCATGCATCTCCCCATCAGGAGCCCCCCACTTCAGGGGTGAGAGCTATGTTTGGTCAGCCCATCTGGCTAACTCTCTCTCCTCTCTGCTTCTCTGCTATGCGTGCTGTGCAGGCATCAGAACCAGTGGGAGACTTCCAGCCAAGCTACTACCTGCCGCCGCCACCACTGCCGCCCCTTCCACCACTTCCACCACAGCCCCAGTTCCTCCCGCCAGGCTACCTCTCTGCACTCCACTTCCTCCCCCCGCCACCGCCACCACCGCCTCCGTCATCTTTCTCACTGACCGTCCTGTTTGATACTGACAAGGAGAACACTGGTGAGTGAGCTCCAGTCTTCCAGCTTCTGCCAGAGCCAGGTAGACTTTCTGGAGGAAGAGGTACCTAATCTGAAGAAAGTTTAGGTGTGGAGAGAAGTGACGTGGAATTTAAAGGGTGCTGAGCCCTAGGATGAGCTCCTTCTTATACTCCTTCTCCAGTCCCCATAAGCACACACCTAAGGGAGGTGGGAATGGGATTCCAGATGAGGAAATCAGGGCCTCCAGCAGTTCTCGTGGGTGTAAATGGCAGAGCTGGGATTTGAACAGAGTTCTCAGCCTAGGTCCCAGTCCAGTGCCTGTTCACTGACCTTATTGGCTCCGTGGGCAGAGCTGTGGAGGACAGCAGGCATGTGGTGCGTTTGGAAGACCGGAGGTGCCAGGCCTCTCTGGCTGGGGTAGGAGAGCAGATGCAGAACCTGGAGCTGCAGCAGGAGCCCGTGTGGTGGGGCTATGCCTCTGCCCCAGGCTGCTCTGAGGGAACCAGACCAGAAGCTAGAGAATCTGTCCTTCACAAGCTCTGTCACTGGGGCACTGGATGGTCCTGGGCACTGAGGCTTTTCAGCTATAAAAGGGGCCCCCTTACTAGGTTACTGTGAGGGTCGAGGAAGCTTTTGGATGTGAAAATGTTTTTGGTTTTCTTTTGAGGGCCCTTGCAGCTTTAAATCTTCTAGGATTTTTTCCTTTCAGTCTTCCCCTTGGGCTCCTGTGATTTGGAAAGAACTGACAAACTCAACTAGGCCTTTAAAATGACTGTCAGACCATCTTATGAGCTAGGGGAGTCTGGTGGTATCACCATTTTACTGAAGAGGAAACTGAGGCCTGTTGGACACTTACTGTGTGTGCAGTGCCTAGATCCAGTAGCTGGAGAGGTGGTGTCATGTGGCTGAAAGCCACTGGCCCCAGTGCTGGGTAGCCTGGCTGCAGCACTTGCCCAGCTGTGTAACTTGGGCAAGCTCATTCACTCTTTGGTGCTCCAGTTTCATCATGTGTAAAAGCAGAGAAATAGTGGTCCCTACCTCATGAGGATTCGGAGGATTAAATAGAACCTGAAGTGATGAAGGCATTGGTGAAGGTGGCCGATCACTGTGTTTCACTTAGTACCCGTGCTGCCATTGCAAGGTGGATACGTCTCGTTTTTCAGAAGGGGAAGCTGAGGTTCAGAGCTGTGGAGTATCTTGCTCATTCCTCCCAGCTTGGGAGGAGCAGAGCAAGAGCTGGAACTTGAATCTGAATCACATGGCCAAGGCTAGGATTCCAGGCTCCTGACACCTAACAAATTAAAGAAAATTCATTCTCTCCTAGGGCTGGGTATGATGAGAAAGGCTTATGGAAAATCTATATCTGGGCTAGGCACAGTGACTCACACCTGTAATCCCAGCACTGTGGGGAGGGCGAGGTGGGTGGATCACCTGAAGTCAGGAGTTCAAGACCAGCCTGGCCAACATGGGGTAACCCCGTCTCTGCTAAAAATACAAAAATTAACTGGGTGTGTTGGTGGGTACCTGTAATCCCAGCTACTCAGGAGGCTGAGGCAGGAGAATCGCTTGAACCTGGGAGGTGGAGGTTGCAGTGAGCCGAGCCTAGGCGACGGAGAGAGACTCCGTCTCAAAAAAATTAAATAAATAAAATAAATTAAAATAAAATAAGGAAAAAAAGAAAATCTTCATCTGCAAATAGGTAGTTATTTTCCCTCTTTCTGAATCCAGTTGCCTTCTTTGTCTTTCACAGATGATCAGGATGCAGAGGTGCCACCGGGTGAGCCCAGCCAGCCATCGTCTCAGGAGCAGTCTGACTAGGCCCCAGGCCTGCCCTCCAGGCCAGCAGAGTGGGGCACTGGGGGGCAACAGCAACAGTTTTCTTGTCTTCATTCAGTGATGTGTAGGGAGGAAGGAGGTTGATAGCATAGATGGCAACTGATTCCCAGTTCAATATAGGAGGAAGGAGGGCGATTTCTAAGTTTCAGTTCTGCACTGTACAGTTGAAGAGGAGTATGGAGGAAGTTATTACCGGGGAAGGACCAGGGCTCTGAGGAGTGGGCGCTGGGAGAAGCTCCCATTTAGGAATGAATTTAACTGTCCTTGGGTTGCACTGCCATTTATTGGAACAAGCCCCAGAGGCAGTATTTGATTTCCTCAGGCCCCACTCCAGGACAGAAGGCATCATCTATTTCAGCCTTCTGCTGCCTTTGCCTGGTCCTCCAGGGCACTGGGGGCACCACAGACATCGAGATTCCAGTTCATCCAGGTGGCTGGAGCCAGCAGCCAGGCCAGGGTCGTTGACAGCAGGTTCTGCAGCGTCCTGCCTTGCTGCTGTGTCCCCTACATCTTCCTGACCACAGCCCCTTGCCCCTTCTCTAAGGGGTTTTACTAGCAAGCATCCTGGCTGCTGGGGCTACTTCATTCCCCCTCCATAAAGTTTCAGCCATTATGGGCATTGGTTTTAAAAAATTTATTAGTTTGACTATTTGATGTTTTTATAGTGATTGCCAACTTTAAAAAGGCTGTTCATAAGCACTGATGCAGTCCCTAGGGAATAGAATGGTGCCTCTGATCGCCTGTAACATGAACACTTTCTTCTCTGAGGACAGTTGGCTATTGAAATAAAATGAGCAATGGAAATCCTGGTGGAAGGCTTATTCTCCCTTTGATCCTGGTGGAAGGCAGGGTTGGCAGGAGCCTGGGTTGGGGAGATTGGGGGCCTGGGTTTGTGGCCTGTGGCTGGCCTTGACTGCACTTGCTTAGGCATGCCCTCCCCGTTCTACCTCCCCCTTCTTTATCAAGTGAGGGGATTGGGCCAGGCTAGTAGACTTCTTTATTACTGCTGTTATTTGAAGCAGTAGAGACCTTTTAAAGAAATCTGATGCAGACACACAAAATGTAAAGATGTCTTAGTTTCCTTCCTCCAGCTCCTTCCATAGTCCCTGCATAGGAACATGCATTTAAAAAAAAAACAGAACTTGAACCAATTCTGTTTTAGGGTCCTGAGCTTCTTTCCTTGGTTGCATTTATAACTTCATTTAGAAGACATCCTGTGTCTCTACTAGATTAAGAACCTGACAGTCCCCAGCTCTGCCCATGAGACACATGACATCTAGTGGGAGAGACAGAGAGTCTCAGGGGATTCATACTGGAACACAGAGGTAGGGAGGCTATGGGAGTGGTCAGAGAAAGCCTGCAGGAGTCAGGGCCTCAACCACATTGTAAGGGGCAATAATGAGTTAAGCAGAGAAGAGAGATGAGTACTCCCAGTAAGAGTGCAGAGGAGGATGGGGACCTGGTGTAAAGGATTCCAGGGTCACGGCAGTGTCCTGTTCTCTGTCCAGGGAATGGCTGGCACCCAAGAGAACAGGTCAACTTTACTTCCTCTTTTGCCTGTGGGCAGAGGTGTCCAGGCATCCTTCTAAGTCCTCTAATAGGTGGCGGGGGGATCATTGAGAAGTGATACCCTAACTGTTCTCTTGCATCAGTGTGGTGGCTGGGGCCCAGGGCCTGGGCTTTGTTGGAAGGCGCTGGAGACAGGTACTGTCACAAGAACTTTTCAGTTACTGCTATACAGACACAAGAGTGCTTTCAGCAGGGCAGACCAGGCATGCTGAGGCCTGAGGCCTGCAGGTCAGCACTGGTGTCAGCCTGGACAGGATGATGCAGTGATTTGAGACTAGCCTGGCTTGGGGGCTAAAGCTATCACTTACCCCAGTGCTGGTCTTCCCCTTGGGGACCACAGTGCTGTAGGACCCTGAGAGGGTGGAGAAGACATGCCTTTTGGTTGCACTTGACATCGATCACCATGCCCTAACTGAACCCCTGACCTGCCAGGGCTGGATTGGTAACCTTACTTTTTCCTTTCCTTTCCTTTTTCCTTTCTCCTTTTTCCTTTTTCCTTTTTTGAGATGGAGTCTCGCCCTGTCGCCCAGGCTAGAGTGCAGTGGCGTGATCTCTGCTCACTGCAAGCTCCGCCTCCTGGATTCACGCCATTCCCCTGCCTCAGCCTCCTGAGTAGCTGGGTCTACAGGTGCCCACCATCACGCCTAGCTAATTTTTTTTAATTTTAATTTTTAGTAGAGACAGGGTTTCACCGTATTAGCCAGGATGGTCTCGATCTGCTGACCTTGTGACCTGCCTGCCTCAGCCTCCCAAACTGCTGGGATTACAGGCATGAGCCACCACGCCCAGCCGGTAACCTTACTTTTTCATAACACTTGAAGTTTTATCTTAGACTCCACATTTTGAAAGACTTTCCAACCAAGTTGCATTACTCAAAGCTGTTTTCCTGTTTCTGGTCAGCACACACACGGAAGTATGAAACAGTCTCTGTGGCCACATAGACACCACAACTATTCCAGACCAATGCAAGGAAATGGGATGTTTAGCTAGCCTGTGGGGAGATGGGAGGCTTTGGCCTTCGGAGAAGAGTAATGTCCTGTTGGAGGGGTTCATGCCCACGGGTCTCCAGGATGGGAGGATTTCTCATTTCTCCTGTAGGCCTGTGAGCTGATGAATCTCCAGAAATTGGTCAGCATCTTTCCTGGAGCCTTGGAGGCACCTGCTGGGGTGAAAAGACCAACTGGGGGTCAGGGGCTTGTCCCAGTACTGCCCCCTGGCTTACTGGTTTTCAGGAAGGCCTGCCTTCCTTTCCCCGGTATGAACCCCAAGTTGTGAGCACCCAGCCTGCCCTTTCCTGCTCCCGTGGGCTCACCATGGTTACTTCCTCTGGTAGGTGGTAAACCCCTGCTCCCCATGGCCTTGCCAGGCAGCCCAAGCCATGATCCCTTAATGCCCAGCTCCTCCAGGCAGGTCTCCAGCAGCAATAGCATAAGCATTGAAAAACCAGGTCTACTCATGTTGCTGCTCTGCACACAAGCCCTCTGTGGCTCCCTCCTGCTCCCTCTGACGGGGCACGGTGGCTCACGCCTGTAATCCCAGTACTTTGGGAGGCCGAGGTGGGCGGATCACTTGAGGTCAGGAAATAGAGACCAGCCTGGCCAGCATGACAAGACCCCTTCTCTACTAAAAATACAAAAATTAGCCGGGCATGGTGGCACATACCTGTAATCCCAGCTACTTGGGAGGCTGAGGCAGGAGAATCGCTTGAACCTGGGAGGTGGAGATTGCGGTGAGCTGAGATCACACCACTGCACTCCAGCCTGGGCGACAGAGGGAGACCCCATCTCAAAAAAATTAATAATAATAATAAGGACCTGCCTGCTGGCCTCTCCAGCCTCTCCCTCACTGGCTGGCCCAGCCCAGGTCCTGGAGGGCGTGGGGTCGTCCAGGTCCAGGCAGAAAAAGGATGGAAAGCCTAGAGAGTGGCCGCCAGGGGCAGCACTCTTCATCCCAGATGACCGGGATAATGTGGAAGGCAACCAGCCGGCATTCCCTGACGCCGGTGCACTGGCAGGGCGCCGCCGGGAGAGGGGGCGACTGCAGCAGCTGTGGGCGGGGCCGGGGCCTGTTGCCTAGCGACCGTCCTCCCGAGGAGCAAGTGGGCGGGTCGCTGCGCCTCTGCTCGCGGGGCAGGAGGAATAGGTTTCCGCAGCGGCGAGCTTGGAGCGCACCTCGGAGACTCGGAATTTCCCTCTAGGTTGGGCTATGCAGTCGCCAACTTCAGCCAGTCGTCTCTGCACAACCCTGCCTGTGACATCTATGCCCTCCTAACTTTGCTTCAGACACCACCCGCATCTTCGTATTCCATAGCACATTCTCCCGCTTTCTTTCCTTTCCGCACTTTTGCGCGTGGAGAGCCGTCTGCCTAGACTCCTTCCAGCTTCACTTAGTCATCTATTGTCCTTTCAGACTTAGTTCCGGCGCCGGCTTCTTCAGGACACCGGACCTCAGCCTCAGCGTGGGTTAGAAGCTGGTGGGGCCTGCCCTGCCCGCTGCTGCCTCCCGTCAAGGCCTCTGACTCCACTGAGTAGATGTCCCTCCCACAGGCCCGGGAGCGTCCTGGAGGCAGTGGCAAGGGCTTTTTAGCCTCTGTCCCCAGCTTCCAGTGTGGGGCTTGGCCCTGATTAGCCCAGTATATGTTGCCAATGGATGGGTGAATCCAGGGCATGTGTGGTTTTCCGGGTGGAGAGTTCAGTTACCCAGTCTTTAGCCACCTACTGCGGCATCTTTTGCCTTACATTTTTGCTCTGTTTGCTGGGACATTACACAGGGGTCAGAAAGTCAGCTTTCGTTGAAACTATACTGTGTGCCAAGCCCTGCACTTCTTCCCTGGTTTAATCCTCACCACGACCCATGGAAGGGGTGCATTATCATCCCTGTTCTAGAAAGTGGGGCACACACAGGGATAGAGATTTGCCCAAAGTCACACCGTTTGTAAGTGGCAGAACCCCAGGTATAATAGAAGTGTGGACAAGGGTGTGCACAGGGCAACATGGGTCCCTGGGCACCAGTTACGGAGTTTTTAATACCCATTTTGCTTTGAGTTACCATCCTGGGATTTTTTGAACACAGAACCCATGACGCGCTCTAGTTTCTGGGCAAATTCAGGGGCAGCATAGGGAGTGCATCCTAAGGGCGTTTACCTCCTCAACCACTGCCCACTCCATTCACCATAGCAGGCAAGGCCCCAAGGGAATCCTAAAGCTGGCATCATGGTGAGTCAGCGGGAAGAGCCCTCAGGGTCTCAGGTATAACGCCCCACTCAGCCAGAGATGTCCAGCATCTCTGCGGCTTGAGCTCCCGCTGTGGCCCAGGCTTCACCATGAGCCCCACTATGTGGCATGAGATTGGCAGAATGCTTGCTATTGTGGCCAGGATGGAGCAAGGTGGGGAGGGTTATTTTCAGAGACAGGGTCTCACTGTTACCCGGGCTGGAGTGCAGTGGTGTGACCATGGCTCACTGCAGCCTCAACCTCCCAGGCTTAAGCGTCCCTCCCACTTCAGCCTCCAGAGTAGCTGGGACTATAGGCACACCACCATGCCTGGCTAATTTTTAAATTTTTTGTAGAGATGAAGTCTCACTATGTTGCCCAAGCTGGTCTTGAACTCCTGGGCTCAAGCAGTCCTCCTGCCTTGGCCTTCCAAAGTGTTAGGATTACAGGCATGAGCCACCATACTCAGCCCACTTTTCTGAGGAGAGTGGGGTAGAGGTGCTCTGCTCCCTCTTGGAGACATAATGTACCCTCAAGGCATGGGGGGATGGGGGATGAGGTCTTCTCTTTGCAGTCCTGGAGATTCTCACAGCTCCTTCCACTGCTGGGCACTATGATCTTGGTGGGCCTGGGCCAGGCTCCTCTTCCTGAGGCTCTGCGTGAGCCAAGGCTTCCTCTCCTTGGCTAAGGCTGGGGTCTTTGGACCTCGCTCTTCTTCCTTTCTCTTCCTAGCTGTGTACTGTTGGGCTCATCATGTCATTTTTCCAAGCCTTGCTTTGTTCTCTGGTGGCATTGGTTCGGTGGTGCGCTGAGAATGCAGGAGTGCTTCTGTGAAACACCTTCTTTGATGGCACCGGTGTCATTGGATGCTTGAAGGCAGTGACCTTTTTGAGACCATGTCAGAGGCTAGAAATGACCAAGGCTCTTTCCTTCCTGGTGTTCCCCACATGACAGGCACTGTGCTGAATGCTTCCTGCACATTCTGTCTCTGAGTCCTCAGAGTGACCCCTCAGGCAGGCACCAAGTACCTCATCTTACAGATGGCAAAACTGAGGCCTACAGAGATTAGATGTTCCCCCTCAGTCGCCATGTCCATAAGTGGCAAATTCAAGTTCCACCTGAGTGCAGAGTTAAGTTCCTAGCTGCACTGTGCTCTCCTGCTTCTCTGAGAGGGAGTCTTGGGGAAGCGGTCCCCCCAGGACTTGCTGCCCACCTGGGGTTCAGTGGGTGTGGACCAGCCAAAAGCAAAGAACGTGTAGCTTAGGTCCTACACGAGGAATGAAATCATTTCTCAGAAATTTCCAAATCCTTTAATTTCATTTTGAAAATGATGAACAAACAAACATGAAGTTGATTTTTTAAAAAAACATGAGTATTAATAGTATATTAAAATGTAAGCCTTATCCCTTTCACAAACTAGATGGGAAATTTTTCAGTATTAGTGCTTTTAATTCAAATGTAACCTGGGAAATCGTTTTGATTTTTCCTAGGGTAGTTTCTTTTCATGGTTATTTCTTCATCTTTCTCCATGCTTTTTGTTTGTTTGTTTTTATTTAAACATAATTAATTATGAATATAAATAATGCACAAACATGGTAAACAATTTAAAAGTATGAGCAAGGAACAGATATTTTTCCCACCTCTATTTCTCATGCTCACTTATATCCTTCAGAGATATCCCTGTTTTTTGTGTCTCTTTCCAGAGATAATTTATACATATAAAAGCTTTTTTACATTATATTTTAATTCTGAGGTAGTTATAGATTCATACTCAGTTGTAAGAAATAATACAGAGCAATCCTATGTACCATTTACCCAGCTCCCCCCAATGGTGACATTGTGCAAAACTACAGTACAACATTACAACCAGAATATTGACGTGGATAAGATCTGTCCCATTTATTCTGACTCAGTTTTACAGTTCACATTCAAATTAATTTTTGTATCAGGTGTGAAGTGTAGATTAAGGTTCCTTTTTTTGCCTGTGGATGTGCAGTTGCTCCAGCACCACAGAGTCCTCCACTGAATTGCTTGGTGCCTTTGTTAAAAATCAATTGAGCAGATGTATGTGGGCCTATTTCTGGGTTCTCTATTCTGTTCAACTGATCTGTGTTTTGAACAAACACACATACAGTGGCATATGATCCATACTGTTTGCATGTCACTGTGTTCATTAACACCACAGGGTTTCTGAGCTTTTTTTCCGTAGCATGAACCCCATTGTCAGTCTGGTGAAGCCAGTGACTCCTTCTTAGAGTAGTGATTTAAGTGGATAAAACAAAACACATAAGGTTACAGAGAAAACCAATTAGGTTTAATACACTTGTCAAAATAGAGAAATACATTTGCCACTTAATAATACATGTTATTCCTGGCTAACGTATTAAATACCAAGGTCTAGCCATGGGTCTAATCATTATTAATAGTTTCAAAGTAGTGATGTAATTGATCTTTTGAGATACATGCCACAACCATAAAGTGAGACGAGAATATCTGTGATTTCTGTCAGTGACCAAGTCACAGCTAATTCTACTGGGGTTTGGGGCCTACGTTCATAATTAAAGGAGACACTGAATTATAGTTAGAGGTTAGTGAAAAATCAAGCTGTGATTCCTTCATCCTAGTTCACAGAGCCCTTAATTCTCTCTAGGACCCCAGTTATGTACTTCAGCATTAGAGCTTGAAGATCCTCACATCTTCTTTCTGGTTAGCAGCTGTGTAGTATTTCATTGAATTGATGCACCCTTATTTAATGCTACTAAGAGACGTTTAGGTTGTTTCTAATCTTTTGCTATGACTGCTAACTTAATTTCCTGAAGGTTTCTCCTGCTAAGGTTTTCTTCTCAAGCAGGACCACTACGCCAGTCCCACTGCATGCAGGGTAGACCCTTGGCCAGTCTGCAGAGGATGTCTGGGCAGGCAGGCTCCAGCCTCACCTCTTACCCCTTCTGGAGCTGTCCAGCCTCCATACAACAACATCCTTTTCCTCTCCCTAGCCTAGGACCAGGGGTTCCATGCTAGTCCTGGTGAGAGAGCAGTTGGGTAGGCGGGCTGGGGAGGGTTCCCCAAGCTGTGCGGCATCCTGTGAGCAGATGTAAAACTCCTCTGTGCCTTTGTGCTACATTTTATTAACAGCAGATCACAAGATGCTAACATTTTATCATGTCAGCTCTTGCATTTGAGCTAGCACAGGCATTGGCCTGTGAGTAATTAGCTGCTGGGTGGTGTCTTTTCTTCATCTTCTTTTTTTTAATTGAAATCAGAAAATCTGTTTTCTTTCCTTTCTTTCTTTCTTCTTGGTAGTAAATGTAATCCATGGAACACTCCACGTGAACTTGGCTGCTTCTCCGCATTCATGGACAATTAATTTCCAGCTATAATCCAGTTTCCCACTAAACGCTGAGTTGCCACTTGCTGGAACAATGGTCCCCCCTTGCGTGGGAAAGCAAGATATCATAACACTTTGTTCTGATATGTGAAACATACCTGGTTTTGAGACCCTGGCCATTTCCATTGTCAGTCTTTAATTAAATCAGTGTTTTTCTACATCTGGCTCTTGGATTTTTAATTTTTCAATTTGAACTGAATTTTTTTTACTACCATGGCATATTCACATCAGTCATGGAGTGATGTCAGCCACCATCTGCAACATTAGAAACAGCCCATGTTCTATCCACTAAGGCTATAGCATTTACTGGATGCCTAGGACACGTCAGGCTTTTAGAATGAGCTAGATATTGTCCTCATGCATGGCAGCGTCCGAATATCCAGATCTGAGCATCTCCCCACGTAAAACCCTTCCCTGGTTCTCTGCTGTTCTGGGGATTGAGAGGCATAGGTCAGTAATCAAAGTCCTCTCACAGCCTCCAGTTCAGCTGACCATCTCTGGGGTTTCTATGCCACATTGTCCCCGTTGCATTAGAATTTCCCAAAATGCCTCCAGCCCTTGCTCACGTAGCACCCTTTGCCTGGGTCGCCCCTCCCATGGGGCCTCCTCCCCACTCCATGGAGCCTGTTCTGAGCCTCCCCAGAAGTCCAGCCTTGCTCTCCTTTGCTCTCTGTCCCTTGCTGCCAGGCATGGCTTGCACTTTTCTCCAAGACATTATTGCACTTGTTTCTTCTGTGCAATTCTTCTTTCTTCTTAACTTAAGGGTAAGGATTACATCTCACTCACTGATTGAGATCACCAGCCACAACTTGGTGACCAAATCCAGTGGTCAGTTCTCTGTCCTCTGCTTCCCTGACCTCCCGCTGCATTTGCACACACTTCTCTAGACTTCAGGACAGCACTCTCCTCTCATCTAATTCCTACTTCCTGGGCTGCCCCTCCTTCGCCCATGCTCCTCCTCCTTCTCTGCCTGCCCTCTGGCTACTGGGGCTCCAGCCCCTCCTTTATTCTTGTGGATGCTTTTCTTCTGAGGTGCTCATCCGGGTCCATGCTCTTGCTCCATCTTGTGTGTGGCGAGGGCTCGCCTGGGCTCCGGACTTGTGTCTCCTTTGTCGTCTCAGCCTCTCTGACTGTATGTCTGAAAGGTGTCCTGGCAGTGGGGGTTCTGGTAGGAAACAGAGGCCAACTTGGAAGGTTCAAGAGATTTAATTTCTTGATTAATCACAGTCCACCAACTCTTAGAGTTGTGGGCAGGGTTAAGGGAAACAACAAGAGACACTGGTACCCTAGAGACACTGCAGCAGGAACCTGTTACCATCCCAGGGCCAAAGGGGCAAACTAGTGTCCACAGATCCCAGAGCGAACAGGAGCCTGTGGAGGAAGGTCTGCCCTGTGCGGCTGTGCTCATGAAGACACGTGACTGCAGCCAGGAAAGCAGCCCTGCACGCAGGGGAACCCGGGAGGACCAGCCCTGCCATGCTCTCCTCCCGCCTTCTGCTCTCTTGCTAGTGCCATCCACTGTGCAGACACAAGCAGACAGCAGAGGGCCAAGGGGTCTGGGCGAGGCCATTCACACACCCTGGCTCAGACTCATGTGGCAAAGAACATGGCAGAGAAGGGCGAAGAATAGGCTGGGGCGGGGCGGATAGACAGGATTAGCACAGTCTGCCCCTCTGCTGCTCAATGCCTATTCTTGCCCTTCTTTTAGAGCAAGAAACTCTTGTCTCCAAGATGGGGGCAGAGACACAGAGCCCATCAGCCACTGAGTCAGCACGCAGCGATGATAGTTCAGTCATGCTCCCACTGGGAGGCTAAACCAGAACTTTTGCTTGATGGCAGGAGACGGGGGAAAGACATCAACCAATAAACACAGGCTGCGGCAGTGGCTGTAGTCACCATGTCTGTAGCTGACCAAGAAGCAAAGGACAGTCATCATGGCTTCTTTCTTCCAGCACCCCCACCATGCTTCCTTCACCCTTAGAGCCCCTTGGCCGGTGATAGTTCTGTACCTGGCAGCTGACCCAGTTCTTCAGTCCTGCCAGGCCTGAGTCCCCAGTCAGCCTGCTTTAGTTGCCTGCTGCAATTTCCCCTGTATCTCTCCCCGACCTCTGTGGATGCCCAGGTTCCAGGCAAAGCCCCCGTTTTCTCTTTGTGCAGCAGAGCCCAGCTGCTTTGTGGTGATCGAGCTCACCCACCCAGGGCACTGTGGTAGCTGTTTGCCTGTCAGCTCAATAGCACAAGGAGTCCGAGTGGCCAACAGTAGCCCCACTTTCTAAGGTAACGGCCTCACAACTGTGTTTCTTGGTGGAAGCCTTTGAGAAATAGGACCTCCAAACCTGCTTAGTTCGGGTTCCTCAAAAGCAGAGTCCAAAATGAGGTTTCATGCACCGGTGACTTACTAAGAAAGTGCTCCCAGGGGAGACCAGTCAGGGAGAGGGGGAAAAAGAACAGGGAAAGGGAAGAACCTAGGAAGGCCCCAAGTTCAGGCAAGCCTCAGCCTGAGCCTGAGCACATGGGAGCTCTGGCGTGTATGTGCCCCCGGGAGTTAGGTGGACATGAGGTGGAGATGCTGGCTGTCAGCCTCTGACTCGCTCCATGGTTAAGGGCTGCCCCAGAGGTGAAGTAAATTCCCAGCCACCCCCAGCTGCCTGAGCCAGCATGCCAGGCAGGCTCTGGGAGTCCAAGGGATGTTCTCTGAAAAAGAGCCTCACATGTGGCTGTTAGAAACAAAAATACACCAAAACCAGGAGGCCCAAAAATGGGAAAAAAGAATCCAAGGGAAATCTGGGCAGAGCTCCAACATTATCTGTTACGTTGCAGAGATGGGAAACAAGAATTCCATAAGTAGGTTATTAAGGTACAAGAACGAGGGGGCTGTGGTGATGGTTGCACAACTCTGTGAATATACTAAAACCCATCGCACTGGCTACTTTAAAAAGGAAATTTATATGGCGTGTGAATTACATCTCAATAAAGCTGTTATTAAGAAAAGAAAGACTGGGGATGCTTCTGGTGGAAGACAGCACTGTGTACTGGTCCCTGGCTAAGGACACCACCCGCGTCCAGGACAAGGCCCTGCCTCACAGAGTGCTGCCTCCCCGCTGGCTCTGCAGCAGAAGCTTCGGCAGGCCATTCCACCATCCCTCAGACTAGCTGCTAGGTGCAAGCCTGTAGCCATCCTTCTCTCACTAGCCATTGAGTTCCTGGGTTGGAGGCGCTGCAGTGTGGCGATGGGTAAGGCATTCCATATGGCCACAGATGGCATTACTGGCAGAGACATCCAGTAGAGAAGGCAAATCTCTGTCTAGATTCCCTGGGGATGAATTTCAGCACCCCTCCTGATGGAGACCGTTCCATGTAATCAACTTGCCATCACCGTGGTTTCCTGAGGAATGGTGCTGAGCGGGTAGCATTGGTCTGTGTGATTGGCAGCCTGGGCTCTCAGTAGCAGTAGGCAGATCAGCTTTGGTGAAAGGAAGTCCATGTTGCTGAGCCTGTGAAAGGCCCCTGTCCCTGAGGTTATGCACTGAATACTTACGTCTCCCTCACCAAATTCACATGTTGAAGGCCTAACTTACAGTGCCTGTATTTGGAGATGGGGCCAAGATTACTCTAAGAAACTAATTAAGATTAAATGAGGTTATAGGAGCGAGGCCCTGATCCAGTAGGATTAGGGTCCTTAAAAGAAAAAGCAGCTGGGTAGGGTAGCTCATTTCTGTAATCCCAGCACTTTGAGAGGCTGAGGAGGGCAGATCACTTGAGCCCAAGAGCTAAAGAGCATCCTGGGCAACATGGCAAGACCCCATCTCTACAAAAAATAAAAAATAAGAAAATTAGCCAGGCATGGTAGCATGGCTGTAGTCCCAGCTACTCAGTAGACTGAGGTAGGAGGATCTCTTGAGCCTGAGAAGTCAAGGCTGCAGTGAGCCGTGATCATACCACTGCACTCCAGCCTGGGCAACAGAGCAAGACTCTGTCTCAAAGAAAGACACCTTCTCAAAGAAAAAGACACCAGAGTGCATACTCTCTCTCTCTTTCTCTGTCCCCCTCTCCCTCCCCCTCCCTTCCTTATCCCACCCCCATGTGCACGAAGAGGTCATGTGAGCACAGCAAGATGGTGGCCACCTACAAGCCAAAAGAAGAGCCGCAGGATGAAATCCATTTTGCTCACACCTTGATCTTGAACTTCCCAGCCTCTAGAACTGTGAGGAAAGCATTTCTGTTGTATAAGCCACACAGCCTGTAGTATTTCATTATGGAAACCCAGGCAGACTAAGACACTGGCTTTGATGGTCACTTAGTTCTTGAGCCCTTTGAGCAAGGACAGGACTAGCTGGGCAAAGGGACTAACTGATACCCACAGGACAGGGCCTCTTGTTCACCTAATTATTGACAGCATCCTCTGCAGTGGTTGTCTCCTAGTGGGCATTTATGTGGGACATGAATGTCTTCCCATACTGTGCCTTACAAATTTTTTTTTAATTTAAAAATTTTTATGTATTCTTTATTTTTGTAGAGACAGAGTCTCTACAACATGTGCTATGTTGCCCAGGCTGGTCTTGAACTCCTGGCCTGAGGTGATCCTCCCACCTCGGCCTCCCAAAGTGCTAGTATGCCTATTTTGAGAGGTCTAGCTACATACCTACCTCCTTATCACCAATTTTCCAATCTCATTTTTTCCCATTCCTTGAGCACCCATAAATCCCTGCCCATGCATTGATGCAAATCTATACCTCAGGCTATCTTTCCTTCCACTGAAGTGGACAATTGAAGGAACCAGTGGAAGTTCTCTGCCCATAGGAGGATCTCCTTTTGCCACTGTCTTTTAGGATAGTCCCCGAGTGGAGCTGTCATGCAGCCTCCACGCTTCTGGCTAGTGCTGGCATACCATGCACACCCATTTCTAAGCCAGGTTTCCAGAGTTTTCTCTTCTGTTAACTGGTCAAAGGGAATTTCACAAAAGACATGGCAAAGAAGCAGGAGCAGGTTTTGAAGGAACCTAGGCCAGGTGTTCATATAATTTACTTGTAACTTCTGGACCTGTTCTGGCCCAATTTTGTGCATGTGTTTCCATTAAATGCTAAGAATGCTGCATGCTGAGCGCTCCTGCTCATAGAGGATCTCCTTTCACCAAGGCTGCTCACGCCCAACTCTGTGATTTGGAGGATCAGATAAAACCTAGTGTATCAATTTACTATTGCCACAAATTGGTACAAATGCAGTGGCTTAAAACACCTATTTACTAGCTCACAGTTTCTGTCGGTCAGAAACTGGGTAGCAGCATAACTGAGTCCTCTGCCCAGGGTCTCACCAGGCTGAAATCAATGTGTCAGCCAAAACAGCAATCTCATCTGAGGCTCAAGGTCCTCTTCCAGGTTCATACAGCTTGTTGGCAGAATTCAGTTCCTTACAATTGTAGGAGTGAGGTTCTGTTTTCTTGCTGGCTGCCAGTTGGAACTCACTCTTAACTCCTAAAGGCCACCCTCTTGTCCTAGCCACGTGGCCTTCTCAGCACAGGCAGCTTCTTCTTCAAAACCAGGACAATCTCCAGTCTGCTATGATAGTTTTATATAATGTAATTGTAGAACTGATTGTCCCATCATACTTAGACACAAGGGGAAGGGATTCTATGGCCATGTACGCCAGGGGGCGGGCTCTTGGGATCACGTTAGAATTCTGCCTGCACACCTGGTTTATGACGTGCCCTTGTATCATCATACAGCAGGAAATGGATAGTACATACAAATTAAGACAATTTAAGGGGACTTAAAGGAACTAATAAAAAGATTTGACAGGAAATGGGAAACAAGGGGTAGTGCAGTACCTAGAGAGTGCTCTTACCATTAAGCCTGGAGGGGTGCGGGGATGGGACAGTTGGTGGAACCTGGGAAGAGAGAGTCCTGTGGAGAAGTCAGCTGTGACTCCCATCAAGGGCCAGCCTACAGGAGCAGAAAGGCTGGGAGCAGAAAGGCTCTCTCTCCCCCACCCTCTAGTCTCCTGCTGTGGCTCCTCAATGCTGAGCCCACCCAGAAGCCAGAGAGCCGCAAAGCCCCTTGATGCATTCCCCACAGGTCAGCCTCCTGGGGCACAGACCAGGGGAGGAGAAGGGAGAGAAGTTGGGGGCAGGGGTGGGTATGCAACCGGAAGACATCTAGCCAGCAGCTCAGGACACAGCTGTTTGGCGTCCCATGGCCATGGGGGTCAGTCTCTACCAGGGCCAGTAGCCAGACTCAGCTGCCTGTCCAATGCAGAAGAGCAGCTGATGAGCAGAGCATCAGGGCTCCAAGCCGGAGGGCTCTGTGCTGTGACACTGGGGGTATGCCACGCCCACCTGTCACCCAACCTGCCTAAGACACTCCACGCTCCCTTGGATCTGCTGGGTCATAAGGCCCGTGTGTCAGGGCAGCTTGCACTGTAGCCAGACCTAATGCAGAACCCTTTCTTACTTGGAGCCCCTCCAAAACTGGCAGTCTCACCAGTTTCCCAGGAAGTAGATCAGAGCTGCACCCCCAGGTGTGGTGTACGCAGCCTCCGAAATCCAGAGGTCCTGCCGGCACCATGTCTCTTATCTACTGGCAGATGGTACAAGGTATAGCCATGTACCTTTCAGAGGAGAATTCCAAATTCTGTCACCTCCTGCCCGCTGGTCTCCTACTGGGAGCCAGAGAGTGCAGGAGCCCAGGAGATGCTGTCTGTGGGGGTCAACCCGCTGAACACGGAGCAGGGTGGAGGCTGCATCTGTGTGTGAGCCGCAGAGGGAGAGTAACCACCACTACACACCATGCATCAGGTCAGTCCCCTGCCCCCAACCCACCAATGGCCTCTACTGCTCTTCAAATAACCCCCTAACCCTTGGCTTGGGCCTTGAGATTTGGGGCCATCTGGCCCCCACCAGGTTGGTACATGAGACGCATTCATCGTTGGTCCAGGTGTGACCCACCTTCACTTTGTTTGTTTGTTTGTTTGTTTTTAATAATGTGATAAGCACCCATGAATCCATCGCTCCAGACAAAAATCCAGGCCCAGACAGTATCAGACCTCCAGCCAGTGAGCCCCCATTGACTCTCACCTCCCCAGCCTCGGCATCTAGAACCTGGAATCCCTTTGCCTCCTGCACTTGCTTTGCTTGTTGGATTTCATTGCATCCATGTGTATTCCTAGACGGTCTTTTGAACAGCTGTTTTAGAATGTAGTCTTTGGTGCGAGACTTCCTCACTGAATATGACGTTGCTCACATTCACCTATAGTGTGGTGTTGTACGCTGCTGCCTTCTCTGCTGCAGGGTACTCCGGGGGCATCCCGGGGTTCTCGTGCTCTTCCTCTGGCATGTGGGCCTGCAGGTTATGCTGCGGGGAGCAGGGCTGCTGTGGACGTCACTGCCCAGGTCCTTGTTGGTCCACCTCTCCCCACACCTGCTACTCCCCTTCCTCTCTCTCACCCTGCCGCATGCCAGCCACACTGGCCTTTCTCCATTCCTTTGAGCTCGTCCCCACCTCAGGCCTTTGCTCCTGCCATTTCCTCTCCCAGGAAGGCTCTCCTTGCCTGTCTCATCCTCATTCTGGTTCAGCTTGATGGCGTCTTCTCAGATGCCTGCCCCAACCCACTGGGCTCTGTAGCCCTCCCCTCCAAGCATCTGTCCCCTTTAGGGCAAAGTCTTCCCGGGGGGCTCAGGGAGGGACTCCAGCAGCTGTGGCTGGAGCACAGGGTGAGAGGGTGGGGCGAGAGATGTGTTGGAAATGGTTGGAGAGCAGATGCAGGAAGGCCTTGAATGTCATGCCAAGGAGGCCCGAACACGCCCCAGGCTTCAAAGTGTGTTCGGATCCAAGCCCCAAAGGAGGCCTCTGGCAGCCAGAGCACTCCCCCAGGCCCTTGAGGAAGGGCAGCTACTGCATGTGCTTCAATATGAAGCAAGCAGTTCTCCCCAAATATGGCCCTCAGGAAAAAAGGGGTTGCTCATTTTGAGTCTTTATATAGTTTCACAGTTTTTGGGGAGCACTTGTTACTTTATTTTGAAAATCAAAGTTCTGGCTGGAGAATGCACGTTGGATTAAAACATCCTCAGCTGTTATGGAGGCTTCTGAGGGCTACCTGCAAAAGTGGTGGAAGGAAGATGTGAAGAACCTTCTTACTGACAAGCACCATCCAGAGCGGTGTGAGCTGGGGAAGGTGAGTGCCTGAAGCCACTCAGCCAGCGGGCTACAGAGTGCAGGTTCATCCTCCTTGTTTTCAGAAGGGGAAACCAAGGCCTGGGGAGGTGAGTGACTTCCCGAGGAGGAGAGCCAGGCCTGGAATGCAGCATTTCTGCTTCCAAGCGCTTCTGGCTTTTTCACTGTAAATGCAGGGCAACACGCCGGGCACAAGGGACACAGATCTTTCTGCTTTCTTGACTTTGATGGCGTAGATGATGTTGTTATGGGGTGCACCAGCTTTGGAGCCAGGAGACCTGAGTTCTAATTCACAGCTTCTCCCCCACCCAGCTGTGTGACCTTGGGCCAGTTACCTCCCCTCTATAAGCCAGCTTCTCTGCGAGTGGAATGATAGCAGTGCCCTTTCCTGGGCTGCTGTGAGGCTGCGGCCTCTGCAGACGTGGGAGGGGGTCAGGCCTGTGAATGTGAGAGCCAGGGGTGTGAAGTGGACACCAGGGTGGGGTAGAGGAACTGTGTCCTCTCTCTGAAGTGGTCCATGGGGCAGCTAGGACGTGACCCTGCTCAAGGGGGTCCAGGTGCAGCAGAGCAGGGGCAGGAGGGGCCTGGGTGTCCATTCAGCTGCACTCACAGCCCTGTGCCCAGCAGGTCCAATGATTCTCACCATGGGAACATGTGTTTGCCACCACAGGCCTTGGATATCTTGTAAAACTCACAATTTGTTCAAAAGAATAAACAGCATGAAAGGGGCTGCCCGGCCTTCATCCAAGGCTGGGAGGGGTGGGAGCAGCCCTGAGGCTGCTTTCCATTTAAACCAGATTTGGAGGCGTCTGTTCTGTCAGAGCTCTGGGTCGGGAAGCCCTCCCTGGCACAGATTGTGTGCTCGACTCAGGCCTTGGATGGAGGACACAGGACCTCACTTCCCCATCTGTAAACAAGGATAACGATGGGGTTACGACATGTGATAAAGGATGAATGTATGCAAAGTGCTTACGCCTCATTGGGAAAGCAGGTGCTGGGAAGGGTTAGCGTTATTTCTGTAGGAGACAGATGTGTACAGACTGAGCCCTGAGGAGCAGCACTGGGATTCAGGGAGACTGGGACTGGGGGACATGGGAGGACCCTGGTCTGCTGGAAGAGGCGGAGAAGCTTTCCTGGGTGGAAACCAGGGACAGGATAGACAGAGGTGGGTCCCAGCAGAAAAAGTGGCATGTGTAAGGGCTCTGAGGTGGGAGCCAGGTTTTCATATTTGAGGAGCTAATAGAAACTCCCCAGGGCTGAGAGGCAGGGGCCAGGTCACATGGGCTAATGGGCTGCCTTAGAGGCTGCCAGCCTGAGCATCAGTGAATGCGTCCCAAAAAATAACGCATGGGCTTGGCCTCAAGGAACAAGATGGCGTTAGTGTTGTACAGAACGGTGTCCCAGGCAGAAGGAGCTGGAGTCCAGGGAGCGCAGACACAGTGTATGGTGAAGCCACGCCAGGCCTGGGCAGGGCCAGATCCCATTCCTCTCTGTTGGTCAGGAGGACACAGTTTCACTTTGTCCCACTCGCCTCTGCCTCCGGGAGACTCCGCACACCCAGCGTATGCAGCCAGCTCACAGGGATGAGATGTGCTGTCTGCTGAGCTGGCTCTGGAGACCCAGGTGCCATTTGGAGCCTGTGAGACCCCTTCTTCGGGAAGTCTCAGCCAAGAATCAGGACAACGCCTGGATCTCCGGCCCAAGTGGGTGAGGTGCTGAGATGGGAAAGTAGGAGAAGGGCTTTGGGGGTGCTGAACAGGAATGTCTATAAGAAGCTGCAGGAGGGGTGGAGGGCAGCTTCCTGGGGCTGAGTTCAGGAGGCACCCGCCCTGGGGTTGGAGAGGAGGTGCTGTCCGCGCGGATGTGGTGTGCAGTCCTAAGGGGCGGGGTGCCTGCGGACAGGGACTGGAGCCTGAAAAGGAGGCAGCCAGGGGATGAAAAGAAAGCCAGGACAGGCGGGAGGGGCCTGGGTTCCGGGTAGTGGGCTGAGAGAGTGGCACTAAAGAGAACAAGAAGGGTGTTGGAGTGATCATGAGGTGGGAAGAGACAAGTAAGTGTCAACACATCCTTTACAAATTAGACTATGACTAGGAGGACAGAAATAGGGAGGAGCGGGTGAGGGAAGGGGTCTGTTGGGGCCAGTGGGGATCAGCAGCCTCCAGGGTTCCTTCGGTTCTGATCTTCCCTGACGACTTGGTTTATTTATGGCCAGGGGTTTGTGGGGAAGGCAAAGGAGCGGCCGCGAGGGGGAGCCAGGACCCAGCCCAAGGCCTCCTCTGAGCAGAGACTGGGACACTCGTCTCAACTCAATGTGTTTCCAAGGGGATGTGAGCTGTGATGACAATTTGAGTTTCCATGAAGTAGGGTCTCTCCTGTCCTCTGCCAGAGACTAGCGGTGAGTCCTGCCAGTGCCCTCTAGGCCCCCATTTCCATTGGTCCATGGTGGTGCCCTCCTCAGCCGGGTGGTGTGGAAGTGGAGGGGTGGGTGGGAGGCACGGGTTGAGAGAGGGCCCACGGGGCCTGTGCCTCCCTGCCCGGCCGGCCCCACCCATGCCCCGTGGGGCCCCGTGAGTGCGCTTGCCTGCAAGGCTGCCTCCCAGCTCCGAGGATGTTTATTCACCAGCCCGACCTCCATGAGCACCTGGGAAGTCACCAGGACTGTGTTGCTGAGGAAACTGAGGCACAGGCCACCGCATGCTTTCACGCTCACCTGCCTGAAAATCCCTGCTGCCGGGAAGGCTGCGCTCTGGGCTCTGGGCCTAGGGTGGGCTGTTTCTTCTCTATTTGCTGTGAGTGCCGAGGCAGAAACCGCATGGGACCAGGGTTAGGAGCTGCAGATACACAAACCAGCCCAGTAGAAGGCAGTCTCCTCACAGGGAGAGCATTGAGTCCAAATGCAGCCCTGGTGCAGGGCTTCCAATGTTAGAAGCTCTCAGGGGAGGCCAGGAATCTGCATTTGGAGTAGTTGCTCCAAGTGCATCTGAAGGTGGGGTTGGGGTGTGAGACAACCCTGTGAGAAGTCACTCTATAGATGAAGGTAGCTTGTCCAGGGCACGAGGCTGGACTGCTACTGCCAAGCCCCAAAGTCACATTTATCCCTTTCTTCCTTTGTTTAACAGGCATCAATCCACTCCCACTACATGGGGGTCCTTGCTGTGCCCAGGGCGCTCAGAGAGAATTTACAACCGGTCCAGCCTGCAGGAGACTCACAGGCTAGAGGGGAGACGCTCACCTGTAGCAAGCAATGAGGAGTGCTCCAGACAGAGGGAACAGCACGGACAAAGGCCTGGAAGCAAGAGGCAAGGCTGAAAAGAGCAGAGTCAGGGAGAAGGCACCATGACAGGAGGAGGGCCAGGGCTCAGGTACGGAGGGGCGGAGCCCTTACCAAGGCCTTTGAACTTAAACTGGGGCTGGGAGAGCCTGGGCATGTCTCACAGAGCTCTGCAACTGTCCTTTTACTTGAAAGTCTCTCACCATCCTGAGGACTCCCATGGCTGGTGAATTCTGTGAACCTACTCCTGGCAGGAGCCCTGGCACCCCCCAAACACCATACTCTAGTGTCGAGCTGTCCAACTGGAATGCAGGTTGGAAAGGAGGCAATGGAGTAGGGTGAGTGGGAACTGAGGTTGCAAAATTCGGTGGAAATGGGGAGGGAGGCAGTGGGGAAGGGGAGGCGTGGGGGGGGAAGGGGAGGCGGTGGGGGGAAGGGGAGGCGGTGGGGGGGAAGGGGAGGCGGTGGGGGGAAGGGGAGGCGGGGGGGGGGGAAGGGGAGGCGGGGGGGGAAGGGGAGACGGGGGGGGCAGCTGATTTGTTTTAGAGCAGGAGGCTCTGGGCTGCTTTCTAAACCGCAGCACCAAAGGCTGCCTGGAAACACGTACAGAATAAGGTGGAATATTATGGAAATCGTCTTCCCTGCTTTGTGGCCTGGGAATTCACGATCATTGAGAAGAATTTCCCGTGGTCCCATATTCATCCCTATCTTTGAAAGTAAAGCTTTCGAATCAAATAAATACAAATTATGGTCATACGTTTCTTCTGAACTCAGCTGACTTCATCAGCCATACTGTACCTGGATGGAACTTTTTAAAAGCTGTTCTTCCAGGGTTGGAGGGTCAAGCGGACTTGCCTCTTGAGAGTCAGTGTGGGAAGGTTCCAGTGTTCATCTTTCCGGCCATCATGCTTCTGGTCACTGGCACCATGAGTGGCCTGTGTGGAGGGCTCCGGCTCCATCCTGACATGGCCATGCCAGGGTCTCATGTGAGTCCCTTAGATTTGTTGAGCCTCCGTGTCTTCTCTGCCAGGATGGATTAATTATACCTACTGATCATTCATGTTTATTTTTCTTAAAGTAATATAAACACATTGTTTCAAAAAATCTAATGGAACTATTGGCCAATAAAGAAAACCAACAGTCCTCAAATTATCCCCATCTCAACCAGTTCCAACCCAGTTCCACTTTCCAGAGGCAGCTGCTCAAGTCCTCAAGCTGCTTCTGTCTTCCCTTTCATACCTCAGTCCAGCATGTTAAAAATGCTGTTTCTCGCTCGGCTCCTCCAAGAGATGTTTCCATGGGCTTCCCGGGCAGGGCAGGGGGAACCTGCCTTTCTCCCAACGCTCCCACACTTCCTCTTCCCCAGCTTCTGGTAGTCAGAGCACATGCGTTCACACTAAATCGATATTCTGGATTTATGTTGTCATGACTATGTAAATATTTACTAATTCAAGTACTGTAATCTGATTAGTTTCTTTTCCTCATTCTTTTACCGTTTTCTGAAATTAATAATTGCCTGTTTTCCCACTGGCCTAGCTGTCTACGTTTCTATTGCTAATTGTTCCCCAGCCCTTCTAATAGCGATGTCCAGCACCTCTCACATCACTCTCACACCAGCCAATGCATCCAAGCGTCCAGCTCTGCTAGCCCTGGACCAGCCCTCCGCTCCCTGCAACCCAGCTGTCCACCTGGACTCTCTTTGCCACTATCCTGCACTGGGGTCCTTGTTTACAAGAGTTCTTGGCTTATTTCCTCAGTTTAGAGGAGCTTTCCTCTGATAACTTCTTGAAAAAAATTAGAAAATGCTTCTTTTTGGCGGTATGCGGTGGCTCATAGCCATAATCCCAGTACTTTGGGAGGCCAGGCGAGTGGATCGCTTGAGCTCAGCAGTTTGACACCAGGCATCAATCCACTGGGCAGCATGGTGAAACCCTGTCTCTAAAAAAACAAAACAAAACAAAACAAAACAAAAATTGCATGGTGGTGCACGTCTGTAATCCCAGCTGCTGGGGAGGCTAAGGTGGGAGGTTCATGAGCCTGGTAGGTGGAGGCTGCAGTGGGCCGAGATCATGCCACTGCACTCCAGTCTGGGTGACAGAGTAAGACCTTATCTCAAAAAAAAAAAAAAAAAAAGAAAAGAAAAGAAAACTATTTTTTTTGTTGTTTTCGCATGTCTGAAAATTCCTTGTTCTACGCTCACCCTTGATTAATAATTCAGCGGGGCATAGAATCCTAGATTAAAAATTGCTTTCACTGAGAAATTGTAAGTCTTTTGCTCTACAGTTTTCTATCTTCCAGTGTTGCTCTGAGAAATGTGATGAGATACTGTTCCATATTTTTGTAAGAGGCTCTCTTTTTCTCCTCTTCCTTCTCCTTTTAGGATCCCTTCTTCATCCCTGCACTTCTGAACTTTTCGAATGCCATGTCTTGGCACGGGCCCTTTTAATTCATGGCACTGGGCACTCAGTGAGCCCTGTCAAGCTGGTGGCTTACATCCCTTGGTTTTCAACATTTTTCGTCTGTTGCTTCTTTGATAACATTCTTTCTTCCATTGTCTCTTTTCCCCTTTTCCGGAACTTTTTTTTTTTTTTGAAATGGAGTCTTGCTCTGTCGCCTAGGCTGGAGTGCAGTGGCATGATCTCAACTCACTGCAAGCTCCGCCTCCCAGGTTCTCCTACCTCAGCCTCCCAAGTAGCTGAGATTACAGGTGCGCACCACCACACCCAGCTAATTTTTGTATTTTTAGTAGAGATGGTGTTTTAACGTCTTGGCAAGGCTGATCTTGAACTCCTGACCTGGTGATCCACCTGCCTCGGCCTCCCAAAGTGCTGGGATTACAGGCATGAGCCACCGTGCCCAGCTGGGAACTTTTATTCATCAGATACTGACTTCCTGGATTGATATTCAAACCTTCTCATTAATTTTTCCCTATTTTTCCTTTATGTGCTTACTCTCTTACTTTCAAACTTTTTATCTGAGCTATAATTGCGGTTGTCTTTTCTGTTTGTTGGTTTTGGTTTTTCTCTGCTGCCTGCATTATCTGTTTCTCCCAGGGTTGGTTGGTTTGTTTGTTCCTGGTGATCCTTGGCAGATGACTGGTATAAGAGTGAGACACTAAAAAACCTCTGTGCACCTGACTGGAGTGGTGAGGCTTGTTGATGATGAGCTTCACTGGGGTGACCCAGTGGCAAGTCAGCTTCTTGGGGTGGGCTCAAAATGCCCATTTCTAGAGGCCACTTTTTCCAGAGAAGCATCTCCACCTTCCTGTCCAAATAGCCACTTGGTGTTTCTGCATCAGAATCCCCTCTGGTCCAGTTTCTGTGAAGGATAAGCCATCATCTATCTGCTGGTCTTCTGGGAGTGGGATGTGAGTGGTGGAGGGAGGACTAGCTGCTTGGTTTTCGGGGGTCCCCAGGGAGTCTAATAGCTCCTACACTGACTGTCAACCAACCTAGCCCCCTCTTTTTACTCCACCCTGTCTCCCACCTCCCTCAGGACGTGGTGCCTCTGAGTCCTGGGTGTTTCTGGGCTCTGTGGGAGACCCTGCCCACGTCTGGCAGTGCCTCTCGGCAGTCTCCAGCTCCTTTTGGCACCAGCCCAGGCTCTACTTCCCGCCGGCTCCCATCTCCCATCCACGCCTCTCCTGGTCTGACAGCTCCTTTTATTTCTTTATTATCACCTTAATGGGGTTTAGAAGGAGATGAGATAAACACTTATGTCCAGTCTCTCTCTGCCATTTCAGTTACACTTTGCTCACATCAGGCAATCTGGAGAAGCCAAAGAAACATCATCATTATTGTAACAGCTAATATTTATCCGGCACCTTCTCTATTCTGAGAGCCTCGTTAAGCATGTTACAACGTATTGTCTCATGGGATTCTTAGCATCACACTAGGAAGAAAGTTACAGATGTGGAATGGGCTCAGAGATGGGGCTGACTTGTCCAGGGGCACCCTACGAGCCCATCCAGACCTTTCCCCAGGAGTCAGTCCTCTGGGCAGTCGTGGCACACTGACCTCTCCAGCCTCCCTCTTGGCCTCCCCCAACCCTGCTCCACTGGCCCGAACTACCCTGTGTTCTGCTCACCAGGGCTCACCCTCTCATTTCCACACTTTTGCACGGGCTGTGTTCCCCTGGAGAAGGAGCAAAACATGTTGGGAGAGAGCTTGCCTCTAAAACAGAAAGGAGCCAGGCTCCCGGGGCTGTGGCAGAAGCCCCCACTCCCCTTCTATCCTCCTTGGCATCTGTGGGAGCCCTTTCCACAGCGGCCTCTTCTTTCAGTGGTTTTGGTCTGGAGAAGAGGCTTGCTTCCGCCTGTGCCTGGAATGCACGCTCTTCCTGGCCACTCCTGTGTCACTTGAGAAGGGTGGCTTTTCTCTCATTAGTGCCTCACCTGTTCATCGTTTTGTATCTCTGAGGTGACACAACTGGCCAAGCAAGGGACAGGGTTGCATCCTGATGAGAACTGCAGTGCCAGTGAGAAAATAATAGATTAGTCGTCTGCTGCCGCCACCAAGACAGTCACTTAATTAGACTGCTTGGATGCTGTCATCATTAAGAAAGCCAGGCCTGGTGGCTCATGCCTATAATCCTAGCACACTAGGATGCCAAAGTGGGCATATTGCTTTGAGCCCAGGAGTTCAAGACCAGCTTGGGCAACATGGCGGAACCCTGTCTCTACAAAAAATACAAAATTTAGCCAGATGGCACACGCCTGTAGTCCCAGCTACTCAGGAGGCTGAGACTGGAGAATCACTTGAGCCTAGGAAGTGGAGGTTGCAACAAGCCAAGATTGTGCCATTGCACACCAGCCCAGGTGATAAAGTGAGACCCTGTTTCAAAAAAAAAAAAAAAATTGGGACCAGGCATGGTGGCTCACGCCTGTAATCCCAGCACTTTGGGAGGCCAAGGCAGGTGGATCACCTGAGGTCAAGAGTTTGAGACCAGCCTGACCAACATGGTAAAACCCTATCTCTACTAAAAATACAAAATTAGCATGCTTGAAATCACAGGTATGTGGGAGGCTGAGGCAGGAGAATTGCTTGAACCCAGGAGGTGAAGGTTGCAGTGAGCCAAGTTCGCACCATTGCACTCCAGCCTGGGGCAATGAGAGTGAAGCTCCATCTCAAAAAAAAAAAAAAAAAAAAAAGAAGAAGAAGAAGTTTATAAGCAACAATTCAGCATACAGACTCTTTTTAAAAACTAATGTGGCTGGGCGCTGTGGCTCATGCCTGTAATCCCAGCACTTTGGGAGGCTGAGGCAGGCAGATTACTTGAGGTCAGGAGTTTGAAACCAGCCTACCCAAATGGTGAAACTCTGTTTCTACTAAAAATACAAAAATTAATTGGGTGTGATGGTGTGTGCCTGTAGTCCCAGCTACTCTGGAGGCTGAGGCAGGAGAATTGCTTGAACTCAGGAGGCAGAGGTTGCAGTGAGCTGAGATTGTGCCACTGCACTCCAGCGTGGGCAACAGAGCAAGACTCCATCTCTAAAAATAAAAATAAATAATAATAATGGCTTTGGCCAGGCACGGTGGCTCATGCCTGTAATCCTAGCACTTTGGGAGGCCAAGGTGGGTGAATCACTTGAGGTCAGGAGTTCAAGACCAGCCTGGGCCAACATGGTCTCTACTAAAAATACAAAAAATTAGCTGGGTGCGGTGGTGCACGCCTGTAATCACAACTACTCCAGAGGCTGAGGCATGAGAATGGCGTGAACCTGGGAGGCGGAGGTTGCAGTGAGCCAAGATCATGCTACTGCACTCCAGTCTGGGTGACAGAGTGAGACTTTGTCTCCAAAAAAATAAAAAATAGAATAATGATAATAATAATGGTTTTATTGAGATATAATTTGCATGCCATAAAATTTATCCATCTAAAATATACAATTTGATGGTTTTGGGTATATTTACAGAGTTATGCAACTTCATCACAACCAATTTTAGATCATTTTCATCATCCCCCCAAAAAAACCCATACCCATTAGCAGTTACTCCCCATTTCCCTCAAGCCACCATTCCTGGGCCACAAAGAATCTGCTTTCTGTCGCTATAGATTTGCCTGTTCAGACTCTTCATATAGAAGGAATTGTACAGTATGTGGCCTTTTGCAACTGGCTTTTTTCAGTGAGCGTAACATTTCCCAGGCTCCTCCGTGTCGTAGCACGTGTCAGTACTTCATGTCTTTTCATTACTGTGTAATATTCCGTCGTGCGGATAGACCACATTTTGTTTATTCATCTGTTGATGAACATTTGGATTGTTTCCACCTTTTGGCTATTACGAATCATGCTACTTTAAATATTTGTATACAAGAGTTGGTATGAATATATGTTTTAATTCCTCTTGGGTTTTTCATTCCACCTAAGAATAGAATGGCTGGGTCCTATGGTAACTGTATTTAACATTTTTAGGAGCTTCCAAGTTATTTTCTACCACAGCGGCACCCTTACATTCTCCCCCGCAGCGTATAAGGGTTCTGATTTCTCCACATTCTCACCAACATTCCTTAGTATCTGACCGTTTGATGATGGCCATCCCAGCGGGTCTGAAGTGTATCCCACTGCAATTTTGACTTGCATTTCCGCGATAGTTCATGATGTTGAGCATCTTTTCAAGTGCTATTTGCCATTTGTAAATCATCTTTCTTCTTTCAACATTGGGTTGTCTTTTTGTTACTGAGATGTAAAAGTTCTTAATATATTCTGGTTACAATTCCCTTATCTGATATATGATTTATGCATATTTTCTCCCATTCTGTGGACTGTATTTTCATTTTTTTGATGATGTCCTTTTAGTACAAAAAAACTTAATTTTAATGGAATTCAATTTATCTTTGTTGGTGGTGGTGGTGGTGCTTTTGGAGTTATATTTAAGAAACCAATGCCTAATCCAAGGGCACAAAGATATTTTTCTTTTTCTTTTTTTCTTTTCTTTTTTTTTTTTTTTTTTTTTTTGTGAGACAGGGCCTCACTCTGTTACCCAGGCTGGAGTGCACTGGCACGATTTTGGCCCGCTGCAGCCTTGACCTCCTGGGCTCAAGCAATCCTCCCACCTCAGCCTCCCAAGTAGCTGGGACTATAGGCACACACCACCATGCCTGGCTAATTTTTGTATTCTTTGTAGAGACGGGGTTTTGCCATGTTGCACAGGCTGGCACAAATATTCACTCTTATTTTTTTCTTAGTTTTATAGTTTTAATTTTCATTTAGGTCTTTGGTCCACTTTGAGCTAATTTTTACATATAATGAGGTAGGGATCTCACTTCATTCTTTTGCATGAGGATATCCAGTTTTCCTAGTACCCATATGTTGAAAAGACTATTCTTTCTCCGTTTAATTATCTTGGCACTCATTAAAAATCAATTGACCATAAATGTGAAGGTTTGTTTTTGAACTCTCAGTTCTATTCCTACAGGTCTTTCTTTATGCCTATAAGCTTTAAAGTAAGTTTTGAAATTGGGAAGTGTGAGTTCTCCAACTTTGATCTTTTTGAAGACTGTCTTGGCTATTCTGGGTCCTTTGAATTTCCATATGAATGTCATGATCAGATTGTCAATTTCCGCACAGAATCCATCTGGGATTTTGAGACGGATTGTGCTGAATCTGTAGATCAAACTGGGGAATATTGCTATCCTAATAATACTAAGTCTCCTAATCAATGAACATGGGCTGTCATTTTGTTTACTTAGGTCTTCTTTCATTTCTTTCAACAATATTCTGTAGTTTTAAGGCCAGGTGCCTGGTGGTTCATGCCTGTAATTCCAGCACGTTGGGAGGCTGAGGTGGGTGGATCATTCGAGGTCAGGAGTTCGAGACCAGCCTGGACAACATGGCGAAACCCTGTCTCTACTGAAAATATAAAAATTAGCCGGATGTGGTGGCAGGTGCCTGTAGTCCTAGCTACTCAGGAGGCTGAGGCCGGAGAATTGTTTGAACCCAGGAGGCAGAGGTTGCAGTGAGCTGAGATTGCACCACTGCACTCTAGCCCGGGTGACGGAGTGAGACTCTGTCTCAAAAAATATGTATGTTTTTAGTTTTCAGAATATAAGTTGTGCACTTTTACTAAATTTGTTACTGAATATTTTATTCTTTTTAATGCTATTGTAAGTGGAGTTGTTTTCTTAATTTCATTTTTGCAATGCTCATTGCACGTGTATACAAGTATACTGTTCGTGTATTGATCTTGTATACTACAACCTTGCTGAACTCATTTGTTAGCTCTAATGGTTGTGTGTGTGTGTGTGTGTGTGTGTATTCCTTAGGATTTTCTATATATAAGAACATGTTATTTGCAAATAGATAGCTTTACTACTTCTTTTCTGATCTGGATACCTTTTGTTTAATTTCGTTGCCTAATTGCCCTGGCTAGAACCCCCAGTACAATGTTGAATAGAAGGGTCAAGAGTGGGCGTCCTTGTCTTGTTCCTGATCTTAGGGGGAAAGCATTCAGTCTTTCACCATTAAATCTGATGTTAGCTATGGCTTTTTCATAGGTGGCCTTTATCAAGTTAAGGAAGTTCTCTTTTATTTTTAGTTTGTTGAATGTTTTTCTGATCATGAAAGGGTGCTGGTGTCTACCAATAAGGTAGAGATTTTAGTCCCTTAGAAAACTAAGGCTAAAAAAATGCTACAGCAAATTTAGAAAATAGGAATAAATATGAAGAAGGAATAAATATCACTATCAACCCCATCTCTCAAAGATAAACCACTCTTAACTGTTGGAAGAACATCTTTCCAGACTTTCTTCTAGGCATTTTTAGAAAATTGCACACCACATAGACTACCTTATTTCACTGCATGATGTGTCCAGAACATTGAGGGAAGGATTTTCTCAGCCAGAGCTGAACAGAGATGAAGGGGTCTGCCTGGTGGTAGTGAGTTCCTCGTCGGTGGGAGCATGTGAGCACAGCAGCTTGTCCACACAATGTAACAGGGCGTCTCCTGGGGGATGTTTTTGAGCCAGTCTTCTCTCCTGGCTGTGAGGCTATCCAGGGCTAGGGCCAGGCTGAGTCATCTCACTTTCTGGTGCCCAGCTCAGAGGAGACTTGGAGTCAGTTTGATTAACTGATCAGCAGGAGCCGAGGGACCTGAAAGGGAAATGAGAACCAGCTGAGTTGACAGCTTCTCTGGGCTGGGTCTCTTTAGGAAAAGGAATTATGACAGAAGTGTCCTGGCCTGGGCTCTGCACTCAGTGGGCAAGTCCCTGGCCTTCCCCAGGCCTCCATCTCCCTATCTGTCAGATGGGGGTTGAACAATTTCCCCTACAGGCCCTTCTGAGATGGACTGGGTGAAACTCTGGGCCTTGATGCCTAAAAGACCCTGGGGTCTTGAGACCCAGGAGTTGGGGCCTTCTCCCAGGGTGGGGCCCAGCAGCCATATGGGAATCCCCATCCAACATGTCAGCATCCATGCTGTGTAACGTACTGCATGTTCACCTGCGTGGAAGGAAGACTTGGTGACCTGGTCTTGAGGAACTGCCTGTCACTGGAAGATGAGGCGTCCTAAGGAAAAGGTCCTGGAAAGATGGGCCAGCTTGGCAGGGCTGCAGAGATCCTGGAGCTCTGGCTGGGAGTTTGGAGACTTGTGAGTCTAGTCTCTGCCACTCTCCTGCTTGGTGAGTGACCTGGGAAGGCCCCACTCCTCTCTATCGCTACTGGCTCTGAGTCCGTGACCCCGTGAGCTTATCCAAGGCTCTTACTGACTGTTGAGCAGTCACTATGCTCTGGTGCTGGTAGCTGCAGAACTGAACCAAAGGATGAGGGTCAAGGTGGAGGAAGCAGGACTCGAAGAGGCAGCTTGTTCCAGGAGGAGGGGGAGCAATCTTCGGACCCCACAGACCTGGCCTGGCACTCAGCCTACATTCCCTCACTTTCTCACTTGTTTAAAGAGTGAATGAGCCAGGCGCAGTGGCTCACGCCTGTAATCCCAGCACTTTGGGAGGCCGAGGCGGGCGGATCACGAGGTCGGGAGATCGAGACCATCCTGGTTAACAGAGTGAAATCCCGTCTCTACTAAAAATCCAAAAAAATTAGCCGGGCATGGTGGCAGGCGCCTATAGTCCCAGCTACTCGGGAGGCTGAGGCAGGAGAATGGCGTGAACCCGGGAGGCGGAGCTTGCAGTGAGCTGAGATCCGGCCACTGCACTCCAGCCTGGGTGACAGAGCGAGACTCCATCTCAAAAAAAAAAAAATCCATCTCAAAAAAAAAAAAAAAAGAGTGAATGAGTTAACGTATGTCAAGTAGTTGGCACATAGAGGGGCTCAAAACAATTCTTGTTGTCATGAAAAAGGCCTGGAAGTTGGGGAGACCAAAGGAGGTTCTTGGCCAATGGATGAGGGTAGGCAGCATGGACTCTTGACTTTGGAGTGATGGCCTTGCCTTCAGGCAGCCTAGGCCCGTCAGCTGGCAGGGTCACATTCTGTCTCTGTTTCTGGCAACAGCAGGATTTTCCCTCCCTAATTATCAACCTACTCGGGGAGATGCTAAAAGTAATGCCCATTGCTGGGCATATGTCCAATTGTCAAGAGGGCACTGTGGAATTAACTATTTCATTAGCACATTAAGTGCACAGAGAGAAATTAAGAAAAGAGACAGAGATTTGCAGGCTATGGGAAGGGAGGTCATGCTGGTGGCACTTCTGGGTGCTGAGCCCTGAAACACACTTGCAGGAGCCTACCTTGTTGAATGGGTCTAAGAAGACCCAGAACAGCCTCAGACCCTTTTTAAAATACAGCGGAGTATGACGAATGGCTCAACTGCTGAACTGACAGATGGAGACTTCTCCTCTCCCCTCTGCCTGTGGCTCTCCAAGGTCACCAAATGCTGCCACTCCTGGTTTCTCCTGTCCTCTTCAATACAACCTTATGTGTGATCATGGTTTTCCATTTTTCAGTTGAAGACACTGAAGCCCAGAGAGGGCAGGTGACTTATCTAAGGCTGCACAGCCAGAATATATATATGTGTGTATGTGTGTGTGTATATGCGTGTGTGTATATGTGTGTGTGTGTATATATATGTGTGTGTATATATGTATATATGTGTGTGTGTGTATATATATGTATATGTATGTATATATAGATAAGACAGGGTCTCCACCCTCAGGCTGAATTGCAGTGGTGCAATCACAGCTCACTCACTGCGGCTCATGTGATCCTCCCACCTCAGCCTCCCGAGTAGCTGGGACTATAGGCGTGCGCCACCACATCCAGCTAATTTTTGGATTTTTGGTAGAGATGGGGTTTCACCATGTTGCCTAGGCTCATCTCAAACTCCTGGTTTCAAGCCATCCACCTGCCTTGGCCTTCCAAAGTGCTGGGATTACAGGCATGAGCCACCATGCCCTGCCTCCAGAGCCAGAATTTGAATCAAGGTCCAAGGCCCTGGGTAGACAAGCTGGGATGTGCTGACTAGTGAGGCCTCTGCCCAAGACAGCATGGGGTGGTTTGAGCACTGCCCTAGGTGTCCTGAGACCAGACCCACCACCAAATGGCCATGTGTTCCCAGCAAATCAGGCCATCTCCCTGGGACTGTTTCCCCATTTGTACCATGGAACTTGATTTCAAATCATGAGGAGCATGCTCAGGACACTCGTCTAAATGGACAGTCCTCGAATGAAAATACTCACACCTGAGCACCTACTATGTGCCAGGCCCTCACTCTGGAGCCCCGTTTGATCCACCCACCCGTGGAGGAGGCATCATCTCATCATACAGAGTAGAACCCCAGACTCAGTGAGGTGACCTGCCCAAGAGCCCAGGCGGAGCATGTGGCTGCGTGGGTTTTGGAACTCAGATCTGGGAACTCCGGAATCCCTGCTGTCAACACTCTCGGCCACACCATCCCTTTTTTTTTTTTTTCCAAGACAGAGTCTTGTTCTGTTGCCCAGGCTGGAGTGCAGTGGCTCTATCTCAACTCACTGCAACCTCCACCTCGCAGGTTCAAGCAATTCTCATGCCTAAGTCTTCTGAGTAGCTGGGACTACAGGCGTGTGCCACCATGCCCGGCTAATTGTTTTTTGTATTTTTAGTAGATGGGGTTTTGAGATGTTGCCCAAGCTGGTCTAGAACTCCTGAGCTCAGGCAATCCACCCGCCTCGGCCTCCCAAAGTGCTAGGATTGTAGGTGTGAGCCACCTCGCCCAGCCTGGGCCTTGCCATCTTTTGAGAGCCACCAGCTCCCTGACCCTGAGTTTCTCCATCAGTAATAGAGCAGTGTGTGCCGGCTGCACTCTGGACACTCTGGGCACACAGCCCCGTGGAAACCCTAGGCCCTGTGGAGATGGCTGCAGCACAGCCTGTGTCCTGCTTGGCAAGGGACGGTGTCTGGGCCCCATGGAACCTGTGCTCCTGGCAGTCTGCCCTGCGTGGGGCTTAGTGACTGCCCCCCGGGACTGCTCTCCACCTCCCACCCTTTCCTTCCTAGCTGGAGACCCCCACCCACTTCTTTACTGGGGGCTCAGGCCCCAGCTCCTCACCCTGGGCCCCACCCTAAGTTGCTCCCTGTCTAGTGGCTGTGGTGTGACAGACACAGAGGAAACCGCAGATGAGGATGAAGTGGCAGGCTCCAGTGAGAATACCAGCTCAGCTGCACACGGCCTTTCATGGTTTGCAAAACCCATCTCCTGTCCATCAGTGCTTTTCATTCCCCAGAAACCAGGAGGGCTGAGAGGATGGCTTCCTCTCCACAGACAGAGAAATGAGGCCCAGAGTGTGAAGCGACTTTCCCCCAGTCAGTGGTACAGGCAGGTTGCAAACAGGCTGACTTCCAATCCCAGGGTCTCAACTCAACTTGGCATGTGCCCCTCACCTCAGGAGTTTGGGGACAGCAAAGTTCTGGGGCTCAGAGGGTGGCCAAGGGCATGGGCTTTGCAGTTGGGAGGACATGAGTTCAAAACCTGGCTCAGTGTGATCTGGGGCAATTTACTTTGCCTCCCTATAGAATGGGGGTGAAAGCAGGACCAACCCCACAGGGCTGTCTGGTTTAACAGTTAATGTGCGTGAAGCGCTGCGGTGCTGGCCATGGTGAGTGGCATCCTCACCCCTCCTGGGTGCTGGAGCCCCGGGGAGCTCTACAAGCAGCAGCCTGGCTGTCCTCAGAGAGGCTGACTCTGTTGATCAGAGGTGGGATCTATGTGTGCAGCTTGGGGACTCCGGGTGATTCTAATGTGTAGCAGTGGTGGGGGGGGGGGGGGCTCTGCTTTACGGGGCCCATTGTGCAGATGGGTAAACAGTCTCTGAGGGCAACGTGACTCCAAAGGACCCACAGGTCCTCTGGGCTCCTGTTCCTGCCTCTTCCATGACTTGGCTGCCCTCAGACGACTGATTCCTGAGGGTGCCGCTAAGCAGGCAGGCGAGGCGGGGGCTCAGGCCTCCCTGCGGGGCTGGCCGGGCCTCTCCTTGGGGACTTGATTTCTCCTCCTGTAGATAATAACCACTTCCCAGATAATAACCCTCACTTCCCTGTCTCAGGGGTAGAGAAGGTGGCCCTGAGTAGTTGTGTGGTCCTTGACCCAGTGACAGGACTGCTGCAGTCTCTTGGCCACCCTTGCTTGCACCGCCCCAGGGATGGGGGGGCTCCTTTTCATACCAAAGTCATCCCAGGGTCTCCGAGCACAGTCACCTCCTCTCCAGGGTCGCACTCTGGGGTTGGGGCCAGGGTCCTTGAGTCTCCTGTGCCCCCTGCACTGTTGGGTATGAGGTTAACCAGCCTCACCCTGTCCTGGCCCTTGTTCTGCACATACTCTTGTCACCAGTAAATTAATGCAGAGAAGCCGTTAAATCCCAGCTGTGCACCAGACCCTCTGCTGCGCTTTGGGGATACAGGGGCACCAATGTGGTCCCTGCTGTGACAAGACAGTCATGAAGTAAAGAAGGACTCAGGCCCCAGACCCTCCCACAAGGAGGCCCCAGCCTGGAGGAGCAGAGCCTGCCCCAGCTGCCAGGCAAGCGAGAAATCCCAGCCTGGCCGCACCGGGACTACTTGAATTCATTTCTGGAAAATGTCAAACATCCACACAAGTGCTTTAGAGAACAGCCTCGGAGCTGTTCTCTCAGAAAATACCCTGGTGGCCGAGCCTCCAGCGCCGGCATCTCTACTTGCTGTTTCCACACCTCGGCTCCCTCCAAACCATGGGACTGCCCGGTTCTTTATTCTGCCCTAAAACGAATGCAACCAGACCCAAGTCCAACCCCAGAGCTGGGCTCCCTGCCCTCCTGCGCGGAAAGGACACGGACACGCCTGGTGGATGGCGCAGCCCGGACGGGGCTGCCTGGAGGCGCGTCTATCTCCTCCTTGGCCTCCCATGGCCCTTCTGCAGGATCCTGTTGCACCCAGGCCTGGGGCCCATGATTAAATCGTGCGTTGGCGCTGCAGCGCGGGCCCAGGAGGGGCTGGCAGCTCCTTCCCACTTCACATTGGTTTGCATTTCCTCTAGAGACAGGACCACTTAGAAACCTATAAATCCCTGGCAGGGCCGCCGGCCTCAGCGAGTATATAAATCAGGACTTGTAAAAGCCTAATGGCCCCCTCTGGGCGGGTGAGACAGCCGTGTGCCAAGAATCCTCGGGCGGCGCCCCAGGACTCCAGTCTTGGTCTCGAGCTGCAGACCGGCAGGGGGCACGCAGGCGGGTGCCACAGACCTGCCTGGAATCCCCCTCTGCCCCCTCTCCAGCCGGGGGCAAGTCACCGCTGTGAGCCTCAGTTCTCTCCTCAGTACAATGTCATCAGCAGGCTGCACAAGCCCGCTAGAAGCCCAGCATTCTTTTCAGGTGGGCTGAAGGGATGGGGGACAGAGCACAAATGGGGCCCTGAGGCCAGGGCTCCCTGCTGCCTGCCGCTGGCCTGCCATCTACTCTGAAACTCAGACAGGTCACATGCCCCTCCACACCCGTGTCCTCCTCCGACCACGTTCACGGGTATTTGCTGTGGCCCTGCTCCGGGCCAGGAGCTGTGGGGCCGGGTCCTTGTTTCCTCGCTGTCTCTCTAGCTCCACTGATGGGTATAAGAAACTAAGAAACGGGTACTGAGTGCTGGCTGTGTGCCGGGTGCTGTTCCAGGCACTGGGCAGTCAGCAGTGAAGAGGACAGCTCAGACCCTGCCCTCCTGGGACGGACGTTCTAGCAGGGGCCTCAGCAGCGCAGTACCCTCCCAGCAGAGAGGCCTCCAGAGGCCCAAAGCTGCTGTGTCACTCTCCTGACCACCCCCGGTTGGCTGGATTAGGGGACATGGAGAGAGGCTGGAGGGGTGGCAGAAACAGTCTCTTGGGCCTGGGCTTTCTTTCTGTGCAGTGAGTGGGGTGGGGCTGGTGGTCTCAGTGGGCCCTCTCAGCCCTTATGGACTGGGTCCCCTGATAGCTCATGTGGTCCCCAAGGGCCAGCAGAAGCAGGGGGAGTCCCTAGTGGACAGGACCAGAGATGGTGAATCCCAGTGCCCAGCATGGAGGGCACCTGGCCTGGGCACACAGGGCAGAAGGGGACCTAATGCCCATGATCCAAGACCCCGGCAGGGTCAGAGCCTTCCTCCACCCTAGAGGGGGATGGAGGTGAAGAGCCAGAGAGGAGTGGGTAGGGATTGGGGGTCAGAGAAGGAAGACAGAGAGGACAGAGAGGGACAGAGGAGAGTGGGACAGTGGAGACAGGGAGAAGGACAGGGGAGAGAGGAGAAGGGAGGGACAAGGAGGCAGGGGAGGGATAGGGAAAGAGGAGGGGGAGAGGGACAGGAAGAGAGGGATGAGGGGGACGGGGAGAGAGAAAAAGGGGGAGGGACAGGGATAGAGGAAAGGAGGGAGGGAGAGAAGAGAGGGGAGGGGCAGATAGGAGAGGGGAGAGGGGCAGATAGAGAGGAAGGAGAGGGACAGAGAGAGGAGAGTGGGGATGGGTAGGGAGAAAGAAGGGAGAGGGGCAGGGAGAGAGAGGAGAGGGGAGGGGGCAGATAGAGAGGAGAAGGGGAGCGACAGGGAGAAAGGAGTGGGAAGGGACAGAAAGAGAGGAGAGGGGGAAGGGACAAAGAGAGAGGAGGGGGGAAGGGACAGAGAGGAGGAGGAGGGACAGAGAGAGAGAGAGGAATGGGGAGGGACAGAGAGGGAGGGGAGGGAGAGGGAGAGAGAGGGCCCTGATCCCTGATGGAGACAGAGAGATGAAGGCTTCGGGGTGGGGGTGCTCAGCCAATCTAGCTTGAACTTGACAGAGGCCAGGACTGCGGGCGTGGCCTGGAGTGGCAGGGCTGGAAGGAGGCCATGGTCTCCTGTCCGTCCTGGGCCCTGCCCCTAGGCCCTGGGTTGGACCCCGGGGCCCCTCAGCAGACTCAGCCCCTTGGCTCTATAGATCCTGGGGGGTCCTGGGCTCGTGGCCCCCTAGGGGCTCTCTAGGCCCTGTGAGAAATCTCAGCCCCTCCACCTAACCCCACTAGCCCTCCCAGTGTGACAGTGACAGTCATACCTCCTTGCCAATGGTAGGTCTGGGGGTAATCGCTGTGCCCTGCAGTGGCAGTAGCCAGGTTCCCATGCGCTTCAGGCTGCAGGTCAGGGCTTGGGAGGGGCTTTGGTCTGGGTGTTTTTAAAATAAGGGCTGAAGACAGCACTGGGGAGGGAGCTCAGGTCCAGCCCCCGGGGGTCCTGACTGGGAACCATGGTGCAGCGTTCGCTTTCGATTAGGAGGGAGACCCTGCCGGCGTCGGGGCATCGGGGCAGGGCGTCCTGAGTGTGCCAGGAGGAGTGGGGGCTCAGCGGAGCCCCAGGCAGAAGAGTGAGGAATGGCATTTCCAGATCCCCGTCACCACCATCACCGCAGCTGCCTTCCCCTCCAGCCTACTCGTCTCTCCTCCGTCTAGGCCTCTTTGTTTCTCTGCCTTTGTCTCCTTTTCTCCCTGTCTCTGCTCTCTGAAATTAAATGGGATCCAACTGCCAGCTCCCTGTGTGTTCCCGGCTTGCGGCTCAGCCCCTTTCATTATTAATAGAAATATGTCCTCATGGCGGAGCTTCACGCTGCTTATCTGGAGTGGATTAAGCGCTCACAGTGACATGCAGTATTGATTCCTCAGCATCCCTGTTCAAGGGGTTTTGCCTCGGCCTAATTAGTTCCATAAAATCAGTGGGGGAGGGGGTGAGGGGGCGAGGGGTCCCTGGGTGGCAGGCAGCAGCCTGATGTGCCGTGTGACAGTGGGTGGGTCCCTGCCTGCTGGGGGCTTGGACTGGGCCACTCTGGGAGGCAGAGGCTGAGAGGCGGTGAGAGCAGGTCGCCCGATTCTGCAAGGGGCAGGACAGTGTGAAGGGTGAAGTTGGAGGCTCTGGAGCCCGATGCCTGGGTTTGAACCTAGTTCTACCACTCACAGGCTGTGTCACAGCCTCCCTCTTCTATGAGGGACAGAAAGAAACTGTCCTTCAGTTTCTTTCCCTCCCTCCCTCCCTTCCTCCCTCCCTCCCTTCCTTCCTTCTTCTTTCCTTTTTTTTTTTTTTTTTTGAGACAGAGTCCCATTCTGTCACCCAGGTTGGAGTGCAGTGGCGCGATCTCAGCTCACTGCAGCCTCTACCTCCTGAGTTCAAGTGACTCTCCCAAGTAGCTGGGATTACAGGCGCCCGCCACCATACCACGCCCGGCTACTTTTTTGTATTTCTAGTAGAGACAGGGTTTCACCATGTTGGCCAGGCTGGTCTTGAACTCCTGACCTGATCTACCCGCCTTGGCCTCTCAAAATGCTGGGATTACAGGCGTGAGTCACTGCGCTGGGTGCACCGTCCCTCAGTTTCTGTGCCTGTAGGATGGGAGTAAGTAGCAGGGTTTGGCAGGGAAGATGGTCCTTTTCAGCTCAGGGTCGTCAGGAGTTTCCTGAGGGGACCATGCTGCGGTGTGGGCCAGGGTGTCTCGAGTGATTCCCCACTCCCTCCACGCCTGAGCGAGGGAGGAGGGGAGCTGCTCCCAGCCTGGAGTGGGCTGTGTGGAGAGGGCCACTGGACTGGACCGAGACCTTCAGTGGAAGACACAACCACCCAGGGACCCTCCCTCCCATCTCCCTCCCATGCTGGGCTCCTCACTGGCTGGAGCCAGCCCAGAGCCAGAGGGGAGCAGCCCCAAATGCAGCCCCCGTGGGTTGGCCCTGGACACAGAGCAGGCAGAGTGCATGTCTGGAGGGGCAGGTAGGACATGGGTACAAGCACCTCATCAGCAGGCTCCTGGGAGGAGGTGGAGAGCAGATCCCCGGGAAGCCCCGCAGGCCAGCATGGCACCACTGCGTCAGTGGCATCGCGGATGAGGGGGAGGACCAGGCACGCATCACGGCTCTGTCGCCACGTGGCTAGGTGTTCACTCTGACCCTCGGTCTCCCTCTCTATAAAGGGGAGACCGAGGGTCTTCTATAAGAGACCCTTCTTTATAGAAGGGGGTTACTGGGCCTTTCATCTGGCTTTGCCTGCCTAAGTCAGCGTGTGGTACAAAGAGGCGGCCCTTTGGTGAGGTGTGAATGCTGGCTGCCCCTCCTCACCTACAGAGAGGACAAGAAGACCTCTCCCTAGGCTGTTTCTGGGAGCACAGGGAGGGTGGTAAACGTGACCGTCCTTGCATGGTTCCACTCCAGAGGGGATGAGGCAGGAACTTCCCTGGATCTTTGTAGCAGGTGATCCGTGTGACTTGGTGAGATGCTGGCCACCATCCAGGTCACCTGCCCAGGCCTGGAGCATGGGCCTGTTCCTCATGCTGGATGCTGGAGGGAGACAGACGGGGGATGGGGACAGACCCACTCGAGCCTCGGTCCTCCAGGGTGGGCACAAGGCTCCTGAGACACAGGCTGCTCTTGGCACCAGCCTATCTGCAGGGACCGGCCTTTGCCTCTGGCTTTTTGAGGCTGTCTGGGCTCTACCCCCAGCAGGCTTGCCCTGCCCTCCCAGGGTTTTCTCTGTTTGCAGAAGCCCAGACACTAGATTTGAAGCTCGTTCTCCCATCTGCAGAGGAGTCGCTGTAGCAGGCAGGGGCCCAGGTCAGATGGAGCTGGGTCCCAACTGTGGTCTGACTGTGGGGCCCGGGATCTGAAGCCCGTTGCCACACCCTCCCAGCCTCAGTTTGCCCACCTGTCCATGGGGATAGGCCTACCTCACTGCACAGTCCTGGGACTAACGCTGGTGTCTGTAAGGACCATAGCACATGGTGGGGGGGCCACGTGCCACTGGTTCCCATCCCTGTGGTCAGAACCCAGGGCCTGAGCTGGTTTCCATGTGGCCTCCCTAGCCCTGAACACCCGGCTCTGTCACCCTCCTCTAAGGCTCTCCTGGTCCCAGCCTCTGGGCTGAATCACAACGCAGAATCAGGCCCTCACATCTCCTTTCCAGTTTTTAATGTTTTTCTTGTAAAACCAAAAATATAAAACTGGCAGGGGAATGGAAAACAAGTTCTGCATATTTTATGTACACGAGGTCTGTGATTTCAAAACCACTGTGGGGAGGAATGGGAAGACACAATTGAGGGAATGTTACAGGGCCACGGATCCTGGCGGGCACCTCTGTGTGCCCAGCGCGGGCTCGGATGGTGGCTCCCTGGCAGCGCTGGGTGGTGTGGCAGCACTGGCTTCCCTGGGTCTTGGCCTGGCTGTTCTGGCTGTGGCCTGGCACTCCCGCTGGGTGCACGGAGGGTGGGAGCGGCAGCAGGTGGCAAGGTGGCATCTGCAGTGCTGGACGGGCAGGCGCATGTGGGGGCTCCTTCAGGTGTCTGTGTAGATGGAGGGGATGTGGCCCAGGCAGTGGTCAAAGGCTCCATTGGGGAAGAAGCCACAGTCCTCGGGGCCGCTGGATACCACATGTTCAGATGGCTGCTGTGGCAGCGCTGTGGGGCATGAGGCCTCAGCCAGGGCCTCATATCCTGTGAGTGGGTAGGAAAGGGTCAGCGCTGGAGGCAGCAGGGGCTGTGCCTGCTCATGCTTCCCAGTTCCCAGGTCCCACCCCGCCTGCCCAGGGTCCCCGCTCACAGTGTCCCGTCAGTGGGGACTGCTTGGAGCCCCCAACTTTTCCAAATGGGGGAGCTGGCGGCTGGAGTGGGGTGAGGGCTTGGGAGGCACCCTGGGCCTGGCATACCCAGGGGGCCCAGGGCAGCTGGGGAGACAGGCACGGGGCTGACTGACAGGCACGGGGCTGACACCCTGGGGAGACAGGCAGCTGAGGAGACAGGCACAGGTCCATCACCAGGGCTGGGGCTGTGGGGCAGAAGGTGGGGGAAGGAGAGGGGTAGGGTAGGAGCAGCTCAGCCCTTGCCCTCAGGGGCTGGTCCCCTCCTGGTAGAAGGACCGGCTCAGCCCCATCCTTTCAGCTGCATCCCCGAACCAGACTCAAGAAACCCAAAGAAGGGCACCAGCATTTACTGGGCACTTAGGAAGTGCTCATTTCAGCTTGCTTCTCTTCGGCTCTACAACGCTCCCATGCGGTGGATGCACTATCCTCCCTGTTCTGTAGCTGAGAAGGCAGGCACAGAGGCCAGGATGCTTGCCTAAGGTTAGTGTGAGTAAGGAGGGGAGCTGGGATTGAACCCAGGTCCATCTGGCTCCAGAGATACCTGGCTCTTCCACTGGACATGCTGTCTCCAGGGTGGGGCCACCACTCAGAGGCTCTTGACTTGGGAGGGGCGGGAGGGGTCATCTTCTCCAGCCCCTGCCCTAAAGGATCTGCCAATGAGCTGCTGTCACGAGTTTGTGTGGCCTAAGACAGGTGAGCCTCAGTCTATGCAGTGGGGTTGGGCTGAACTGTTCTGAGGCCTGCAGCCCCTGAAGCTTGTCAGTCTGAATTTAATGCTCTGTGCTCTGTGTGTGATTTTTGCTTGACCAGGGAGGTGTGGGCAGAAGGCCGCTAAGCAGGCCTGCAGTGGACACTGGGGAGAGGGGAGGCTGAAAGAACCTCCCCTGGCCGGTGTAGGGGCGGGGCGTGGAAGCTGCCTCCTGCTCCATTCAGAGCTATTCAGTCTAAGCCTTGCTGCTCAGCTGAGAAATCCCATGTGGGCTGGATCAGGGTGGGGAGGACAAGATGGGGAGAGCCCACAGTGCTGGGCACCTCAATTCGGGTATACACAGACACAGAGCACCCATCTTCCATGTGGGCCCCATGTCATGAAGGGGGACATGCACATACGTCTATCTCGCATGGACACGGCACATGTTTACCCACAGGCCTGTGGGCACGGTCCTCAAACACAGGTGCACACGTGCACACAAGCACGCGTCTGTGGCAACGGCCATGAGTCATGGGGTGGGTGACATGATGTGCACACAGACGGGGTGCATGGACATCTGCATAAACCTGGGGTAACACATGTGTGCGGACACAAGAGTGCAGCCCTGCCAGCTCCTGACACTCACGGAGTGCACGCTGCCCAGAGCCACCTGTGCCAGCCCTGCAAGCACGGGCACACATAGACACCTGGCACAGGTGCAGGTGTGTGGACATGGACCCACAGGGTGGTATGTACCCAGCTGAGGCCTCAGCGCTTGTCCCTATATGCCTGTCCCTCCACCCTCCCGCTCCCGCTCACGCAATCAAAGCTGCCCCAAAAGCTGACCCGCCTCTTGGGGGGTCTCAGGTTCCCCTTTGTTGGAGCCCCGGAAACCTGTTAGACCTGGGCCCCAAGGCTGTTTTGAGGGTGGGTCTCAGCTCCAGGAATTCAGGGAGAGTCTAGCCCCTCCCTTCTGATGCCCCTGCTCTGACTAGGCCTGCCCCGCTGATCTGAGCCCGGTTCCGCCTGGGCTGTGGGCACCCTCCCCCTCCCCGGGCTTCTCTAGCCAAGCCTGGGGCAGAGCTGGGGAGGCCCAGGGCCCTGCAGGGCAGCACCAGGTACCAATGCAGGGAAGGAACAGCACAACCTCTAGGCTCTGTCCCCACCTAGTTTCCTCTGCTGCCAAAGGGAGACCAGAATTTGTTCATTCCCTGCTACATCCCTAGGGTCTGCAGCTATGCCTGGCACACAGTAGGTGCTCAGTAAATAAAGAGAAGCAGTAATTAAACCATGAGCTCCCAGTCCGATTCTTCAGAAACCTGTCAGCATTAGACACACATAAGGCTCGCAAAACTGTGGAAGGAGCATGCACTTTCCAGTCAGGCAGGTACAGACAGTTCTGCAGGGTCCTGGGACCTCTCTGAGCCTCTACTTCCACCTCTGTAAAGTGAGGATGGCCCCACCACAGAAGCATCCAAAGACTGCAGGACAGTGTGTATGCAGCACCCAGCACAGGGCTGAGCCTTGGCAGGTGCCCAGGACCAGGAGCCACGCAGGCAGGGCTCACCTGTGGCAGGCAAGGGCGTGCTAAGGCTGTGGTAGCCATTGGGCCGCAGGGGGTTGAAACCATGGGTCTCCCCGACCAGTCCGTCCCCGCTGGCTGCTGGTTCGGCCATCCGGTAGCAGTCGCCATAGGGGAAGCAACTCTGGATGGAGTGGAAACTGCCCTGGTAACCTGCAGATGGGGGTGGCAGGGGCCGCGTTCACAAAGGAGAAGTGCCCAGGGCAGGGAGGGGAACATCCTTGCCGCACGCTGCACCTCCCATGTTGTCCTGTCCAGGCATTGTGGGTGTGAGAGAGAGAGAGGAGGCCCAGGGCAGAGAAGGTGCAGGAGGCTGGGGCCCCATTCTCAGCTCTGCCCTGCAGGGAGGGGAGGGCAGGCGAGGGGTGGCTGAGATGGTCTCACGTGACTGCTCTTGAGTCACCCATGGCTGATGCCTACTCCCTCCACTCTCGCGCTCACTCCCGCTCACTGGCCTCTCCTCGGGGCAGCGGGCCTTTGCCGCCTTGCCCGGAACACGCTCTTCCTCACTCTCAGAACCAGTTTTCTCCAGGCCATGCCCCCAGCTGGGCCTCTTATGTCCCGTCTCCCAGCTTCTCTCAGCTCCCAGTGCCGTCGGTCATTCTCCGAGTACCTGCCTCCCCCACTAGGTCGCTGTCTCCTTGTTGCTCTGGGGTCTCTGAGTGGGAATCAGGGGTTATATGGAGCGGGCCCTTGGCCAGAGCTTACCTTGTGGGCTGGGCAGAGGCGGGGGCGGAGGGCTCTGGAAGGGTGGGTAGGACGGCTTGCTGGGGAGTGTAGAGAAGGGCTGGCCCCCAGGAGAATGGCTCTGAGAGGACGGAGGCAACGGCGGTGGCCCGAGCCCCTTCGGGGGGCTGACTATGGGTGAGAGGAGGCCGGGCCCCAACCTGGAGAGAACAGAGATGCCCGTCAGCAGGCAGGGGTGTGGAGGGTGGGGGCCAGAGGCAGGGCTGCTGTGGCTTACTCCCCTCCAGCAACGGGGAGCCCACTCACCACTGACCTGCTCCGACTTACAATAGTTAGAAGAGGAGCTTTTATTTTTGGTCATGTTCAAGCCAAACTTTTCAATCCTGTAAGCTTTGGAGTCTGGTATTTAGGAGAGTCAGCAAGAATCTGGGTAAGAGGCGCAACCTTTCCAGCTTAGAGAACTGTGTTCGAACCCCTCATTGCTCTCATTGGCCAACTATTTTGGGCAAGTTGCTTAGTATCTCTGAGCCTTGGTTTCCTGGAAGGGCTGCTGGCTCATCACCGGGCACGCTGTAGCGTTCATTACCTGCTGGGTGCCCGGCTCTCTGCCTCGTGCACGCCACTCTGGCCACCTGGACGAGGAGCCCTGGAGCAGCCCATGGCACTCACAGTCAGCATCCACTGAGCCCCTGACTTGCTCCAGGCCCCGGGAGACAGGTGTTCTTGTGTCCTTTTTGCAGACCAGAAAACCAAGGCTGAGAGAGGTTTGCCCAAGTTACTCCCAGCCACACAGCACTGACCTCAGGGGTTACAGTGAGGGTGACATTAAAGCAATGTAGACAAAGTGTGATGTCCGATACATTCTTAGCCACTCCATCAATCATCATCATCATTATGAAGAGGAAGGAAAGAAAAACTAGCAAGTCGGTCCCATGGCCAAGTTGGCATTTTTTTTCCTGCACGGTGTACTCTAAGGAACCTTCTCCTGTTTCCATCCCTGGCCATCTCTCCTCCACTTGCACACCTCCTGCGATGGGGGGCTCACCAGTTGCCTTCATACAGGGCCTGAGGGACGCAGGCTCTAGACTGTGCACTCTGGAAGCTCATGTTCTGAAACAAGACTGCAGTGGCTGACAGCGGCACAGGTGCCCTGAGCCTAGCCCTGCTCGGGGGCCCACTACCTGGACTGCAGGATGCTGCAGGCCAGGTTCCCTTCTCACGCTACCTTCCTAAGCCCCTGGGCCCTGTTCACAGGGGCTAAAATGACTTTGGGATCAACGGCTTGGGGGCTCTGGGGACAAGGTTGAAGGCTCACAGCTTGTAAAGCATTTATGTGCCTGGCAGAAAGAGGGAGACAGTGAGAGCTCAGAGTCCCCATTTTCTTGTCTGGATTTGTGGCTTGCTGGACCATCCACATAAAAATACACAGCGAATTCAATGTCACAGCTCCAGGTGACCTCGTGACCCTTGCCCACCCTCTGAGACACCAAGTGTTAACAGATCAGTGCCTCTCTGAAGGAAGCAGGGCTATCTGGAAATGGGGAAAGTGGATTTGGAGAGGGGCTGGTGTCTCCGCATCTGTGCCATGCCAAGTTCCTCTCTGCCCCTCCAACATTGGCAGCCCCTCGACTGCCCCTCCAGTCTGCTGTCATCATCCACATGTGTGGGGCCCCCGTGACTGTGAGCTCTCTGAGGACAGGCGAAGCAAGGCCTTGGTGCTGGGTCCCTGGCCCAGCCACTAACACACTGTTGGATCCCTGTCACTGTTTTAAGTTCATGAGCCAAATCCTCATCACACCTCCAGGAATAAATTATCATTATCGTCATTATTTTTAGGCCTGTCTTATGGGGTGATCCAGTGGGACAGCGTCCTCCTCTATGCACTAGAAGCTGTGGACAGCTGTGCACAAGCTGTGTGTTCTTATGACCAGTTCTCCTGGCTGAAGCTGGGCCAGGGCCTGGCCCGGGAGTAGTTCCTCCTTCCTGCAGGCTTGCTGTGTGGTGGCTGCCTTATCCCCATCCCATCTGGGCACCCACAACTCAGCCCTCCCCTGGTTTCCTAGAGCCCCCGTAGGGAGCGCCAGGTCTTGGTCCTTCTCGGTCACCCGGTGCCCAGCGCTGGGCCTGGCACACAGCGAACAACCGATGACACTAGTAAATGAGTTTCTGAATCTCTCAGCTACAAACCCCAGAGATTAACAGCATTGCAGGATTAAGATGAACCAGATATGAAGGGGAAAAAACATGCGTTTTCAAAAGTTTGTTTTTCCTGTCTCACTCCACCATAAATTCACATTTGCCACCTTCACAGCCAGTGAAATTAAACAGAACACAACTCTGTCCACAGCAGACATGACGCCTGAGGCTATGCTGCTCTACCTGAACTCTTTAAAAGGCAAAAAAGATCTTTTGGAGCTCCTCCTCTGAGTCATGCAAATGATTCCTAAATCAAATATTTTTGCTTCAACTGGAACCTATAAAAATTAATATAAAACCTCACTGGCCTGGCAGACCGAGGGCTTCATAACTCGCACAAGACTGGGAAAAAAAATACCCTATTCGGCGTCTTCTCTGAGCCAGGGTAAATAAATTTGGTCATGAAGTCAGGCCCTCTTAGCATATTTTCGAGTGAATCAGATAATTCTGTCAAGCTATTTAAACGTCCCAGCAAACCACTGGGGAGCCACGAGTGGCCGTTCCTTGTTGACTTTGGCAGGAAGTGGAGGCTGAAGGCCCTTTCCCCACTCTCTTCTCAGGGGATGAAAAAAGAAACCCATTCACGCTGGGCCTGGGCCTGGTGTCAGGCACGAGGATGCTTCTCTCCTGCAGCTGGACCCGAGGCTCCTACCCGCAGGCAGGGGTGGGCAGGCGGGGGTCCCGTCTTGTCATCACTCTGCTTCTCGCTGCAGAATTCTTGACGGGCACTTACACAGGCGGCAGGCAGGTGATGAATGAGGCGGAGCAGACTGCACGGGCCCGAGCAGCGAGCGGCCTTCGTGGTTTATTTTCCTTTGGTTGAAGATGTTTTTCAGTTGGTTGGTGGGTGAGCAGGTGGCCTGAGCGAGTATGGGTGGGGGCGGGGACCGTCGTAGCGGAGCCTGTGCCAGGTGAGGTACACAGTGTCGGGCGTGTGTTCGGCCCTCACCACCTTCCTCAGGGAGTGCCTTCTAATGCCTTTCACAGAAGCCGCAGCTGAGGCTCCAGGAGGGCCCGGTTTTCTGGGTCCCCCTGTGCAGCCCCTTCAGACTGCCTCTTCATGGCTCTCTGCTCACACTCACAGCCACAATCTTCCCCTGCCTGTCAGCAGCCCCTCTGTACCCTCAGCTCATCCCTGAGGCCCCCTCCTCTCCCTTCCCAGCTCGGGTTTCCCACTCCCGCTGCCTCTGTGCCACCATTGCCTTCCACTGCCTTCTGGCCTCCCCCTCTCCAGCCTGAACCAGGCCCTGGCTGGGGATCCCATCCATCCAGCACCCCACAGTCCACCCCACCCCTGCAATGCTGCCCTGCGTCCTCATCCCCAAACCTGAGCACATCACCACTCAACACTCTTCAGGTTGAGTCTCATCTCAGGCCTTGGGATCTGGACCTGGTGACATCTCTCCCAAGTTCGTCACCCCACATGATGATTCATGTTTCCCAGAACACCCCAAGTTCTCACCATGCCTACCTTCATTCTTGCTACTCCTTCCTCCCAGCCTCTCCACTCATCCAACTCTAGCCTCACCTTGGAGGTCTGGCTTAGCCTCACCTCCTCCAGGAAGCCTTCCCTAATATCCTCCCGGCAGCCACACCCCACTGGGCTCTCCTCTGGGCTCCACAGCCCTTCTGCTTCGTTGCCGCACACCACTGGCCCCCTGTGTGGTCGGTCTCCCTCTCACAGTAAGCATCTCCAGGGCCAGAGTCATCCGCAGCCCCAGCACTGGGCCCAGGGCCTGCCCACAGGGGCTCCATAATTGAACACCGAATGAATGGGTGAATGAATGGCAGAAGGAGCCCAGTAATAATAGGAGCAGTGGGCCACAAATGTGGCGATGAAGCCAGGCTGGCCCCAGGCGCAGGCAGGCCAAGGCCAAGGCTGCAGCCAGGAGGAGGAAGGGCAGGGAAGGAGGAAGGTGCTGGGGCCAGGCCTGCCGGGACAAGGTGATCAGCAAAAAACAGCAGGGAGGGTAGGAGGACAGGGCTGTGAGGCGTCCCCTCTGCTCATTTGCAAGAAAAACAGATTTTGGCAGATTATGGTCCAGCAATTAACACATTCACCATTTCCAGCCAATTAGGTGGCCACAATGAGAACCACATTGGGTGCAGGAAGAGGCTGCCTCTCTCCGCAGTGATCCAGAAGTAAAGGCTCTCAGACAGCCCCCGCAGGCCGGGCAGTGTCACAGCTGCAGTGGCTGGAGATGGGTGTGGGGCCCAGACCAGCATCTGTGGAGTGCACGCTGTGGGCAGTCTGCTCCCAAATGCACAGATGAGCCAAGGAGACGCCAGAGTGAGGCCCTGAGGAGGCCTGGGTTCCATTCTGGGTGTGGCAGCCCAGAATGCAGGGGTCGCGGGGAGGGGCCACAGCACTTTCCCAGGGTCCTCCAGTGGGGAGGGACTGCATGGAATGAGGCATTCAGAAGCCAATACTGTCTACTCAGGGTTACCGCAGGCACCAATGGAATCATGCACAGAAAGTGTGTGGAATGCAGTCCGCAGTCAGTGTTCCCTGAAGGTTGGCTATTTTCATTATCAGTAACAAGCAGATAGATAGTGCGGGACACTTGCCCTCCCTGCCTCCCCCACAGAGCCCCCCTTGCTGCCCCAAGAGGACTGGCCTGGTGTACATACCCATCCCGGGTGCCCTCAGCCATGGGCAGAGGGGACAGATGGTGGTGGGAACTGGTGGTGGCATCCAGTGGGTGGTGCCTAGAAGGTACATCGTGCGCTGGGGGCAGGAGGCCTGATGCAAGTCCATTATGGGGGGTGATGGAGCCAGGATACACACCTGCAGGGAATAAAACAAGGCTCACTGGCCTCTGGCCACTCCCCAGAGATGGCTGTGATGGCCCAGGAGCTGTGTGTGCCTGATGATAGAGAAAGACAGACAAGAGGGAAAATGAGCAACGCTGTATCACTGGAAGTTTAGGAGCCCCAGTAAGGGAGGTACTGGCCCCACTCCACTCAGTTCAGCCCTGCAGACCCTGGCTAAAGGGCTGTGTCCAGGGCTGGGGTTCATCCTGATAGCAGAGGTGGACTGGCAAGGGGCTGTCAGAGGCATGGGGTACTCAGGGTGTGTGTGTGTGCGCGCGTGCGTGCGTGTGTGTCTGTTTTGAGATGGGAGCATGTATAGGGCAGGCTGCCTCAAATCTCTGTGGTGCTGTTCTGGGAAAGAAGGGGCTTGTTCCATGTAGTCCCGGAAGCAGAGACCCAGGAATGGAGAGAAGCTTGAGAACAGACAGCAGCCCAGGGCACCGCAGTGCCTTCTAACAGGCAGTGCTGCTGCAGGGCAATGGGCTGCCCTTGCACAGAATAACTACCTCCCCCAGAGATATGCAAGCAGAGCCGGGGTATCCACTGTAAAGGCTTCCAAAGAGAGATGACTGCACTAGCTGGGTGGCACCTGGCTTGGGAGACCTCTGAGAAGGGCTGCCATGGATGGTTGTATGGGCTGTGTACTGAACAAGGGTCCCAACTGAGGAGAGGAGTCAGCCACATTCTAGTCTCAGATTCTAAACCTTCAGAAGACACCTGCAGGGTGATGCCACTTTTTAATCACCTTTTACCCCCTAGAGTCCTCCCCTTGTTAAGACAGGGAGGCTAATAAATCAATGGGGGACACTAGGTCACAGTCAGATGTTGCTCCAGGGGCCCAACTGAGGGTTTGGAGTTGGTGAACCCAGCACTCCCCAAATGCCTTCACCAAGAAACCCTAATCGGAGTAGGAAATAAACTCCTACTCTGGGACTGGAGCCTAGGAAAGACACAGCAAGAGTTGTAAGTTTTTGATGTTCCCTATTTTATCTTAAAAAAAAAAAAAAAAAAAGATGAATGAAAGGCCTGCATTCCAGGCCACCACACCCAGAATGGAGCCCAGGCCTTCTTGAGCCTTGCTGTGGCTTCTCCGGGGCTCGTCTCTCTAGGGAGTGGCCAGTTTTGCATCCCATCTTCAATCTGGCCATGTTTATTTTAACAGCAATTGACATCATTTTCTTTGCAGTCCATGCATCCAGTAGATGCCCTGGGAGGACTCTGTGTGACCTGGGGACTGGCTCGGGGCTGCACTCATGGACTCTGTGTGACCTGGGGGCTAGCCCAGGGCTGCACTCATGGACTCTGTGTGACCTGGGGACTGGCTCGGGGCTGCACTCATGGACTCTGTGTGACCTGGGGGCTAGCCCAGGGCTGCACTCATGGACTCTGTGTGACCTGGGGGCTAGCCCGGGGCTGCACTCATGGACTCTGTGTGACCTGGGGGCTAGCCCGGGGCTGCACTCATGGACTCTGTGTGACCTGGGGGCTAGCCCGGGGCTGCACTCATGGACTCTGTGTGACCTGGGGGCTAGCCCAGGGCTGCACTCATGGACTCTGTGTGACCTGGGGGCTAGCCCGGGGCTGCACTGATGTGGTGTTGGCCAGTGTGCACCAGGGCAGCTGTTAACATGCTGAATAGCACTCTGGTTACCATGGATCCAGACCAGTGCTCTTATTACACCATAAGGACCAATCTGAGAATACACCAGTCTCCTTTCATGGATGGGGTAAGGGAAATTTTTACCTTCTCAGTTGGTTGGGGTTCCAAGGCTAGCTCATCCCAGGCTCACCCCTTTGGCCCAGACCTGCAATTCAGGAGGCTGCTGCAGGGAATGGAGCAGGGCTGTGGCAGGGACAGCAAGCTCAGTGCCTCAGACAGCATGGCAGGGAGCAAAATAAATGAAACTGCACAGATTAATGAGGGGAGCAGCGGGGCCTGTGGCAAAGGGGAGAGCACACGTCCCAGAAAGACCTTCACATGGAAACCATTAAAAACAAACAAACAAAACAAGCCTGTAATCCCAGCGCTTTGGGAGGCCGAGGTGGGAGGATCACTTAAGACCGGGAATTCGAGACCAGCCTGGCCAACATGGTGAAACCCTGTCTCTACTAAAAATACAAAAAATAGCCGGGCGTGGTGTCGTGCACCTATAGTCCCAGCTACCTGGGAGGCTGAGGCAGAAGAATGGCTTAAACCCGAAAGGCGGAGGTTGCGGTGAGCCAAGATGGTGCCACTGCACTCCAGCCTGGGCAACTCCGTCTCAGAACAAAACAACAAAACAACAACAACAAGCAAAAAGTGCCCCTGTGCCTATGAGGCCAAACAGTTTGCAACTCCCGGCCTGGAGTTAGAGCTGCAAGCACCCTACGTAACGTTACATCATGTGAGATTCTACTATCAAAATAATTACCATTAATTAAAAACATACTATGTGCCAAACTGTCCACATTATCTAGTTTAACCAGCTTGACAAATGTCAGTGGGGAAGATAATATATTCCATTTTAAGATGAGGAAACTAAATATTAACAAGTTGAACAACTGGTCCAAAGTCACAGAGTAGGCGGCTCATCAGGCCCATCTTCCAAGCAGCGGGGAGAGAAAGTCCACTTGAGGCCCTGGCTAGGAGTGGCTCCAGCTCAGGTGATGGGCTGGATACCGGATTGAGGCCTCGGCTCTGGGACAGGCGTCACTGCTGGCTGCTGTGAGACCCGGGGGCTCTGGGCTGCCGTCCTTACCGCTCCCTGCCTCTGGGACTCTGCTCCCAGGCATAGCACCACCTGTCTGTCCAGCCACTGCCTCCCTCCCCAGCTGGGGGAAGGCGCCTCAAGCGGTGTCTGTGGAGGGAGCCTGGTGAGGAGCTGCCCACGGTTTGAGCCACTCACCACTCTCCTCAGCACCTCTTCGCCTGCCATCTTGAACCAATTTGGGAGCCTGACAGCTGGGAAGGCTTAGAATCCTGATCAATCCTGCACCTTCTCCCTCAGCCATGCTGACCTCGTGCTTCTCAAGTCCTCACTGCCCATCACATTACCATGGATCTGCTCAGGATGGGCCTGGCAGATAAGCTCCCAGGGGTTGGGCGGGGGGTCTCCCGTGCAGGACAGAGCTGGTCCCTACTGGAGGGAGCGTCCTGCAATTGGCCAATGGAAATTTGGTGTCTCCCTCTGCAGCCCATCCCTCACCCTCTCCCCTCTGTTCTGGACTCTGCGAATCCTCCCTTAGTCCCCTGCCCTTGCCCCTGCCCCGGGGCCAGGTCCCTGCCTGTCCAGTCTCCACACCAAGAACGGACACAGGGTGGGTGACGGAGTGTGTGAACTAGAGATGCCGACCATGTCAGTGAACAGCAGATGGGAATGAAGGAACCACAGGATTGCGAGGGGCAGCGGAAGTGGGGACGCCACGGGGCCTGATGGGCTCTCCCCAAAACGCACCACTTCAGGCTGTAAAGCTGTGTCATCAATCATCAGCCATGAGCGCGTAACCTCTGGCCCTAACATCTGTTCCCCTCTCAGCCATCTGCCCTGCGGCCTGCAGAAGAACCCAGCAGGCCAGATCCTGGGGCATCCAGGACCCTGGGCTTCACCTGGCTGGTCCTGCCCTCCCCGCTGCATTGGAAGCAGCTCGAGGACGGGTGCTCAGTACAGAAGAGGAGCAGCACTAGCAGCAGGGAGGTGCGGGCTCTGGTTAAGAGGACAGCCTGCACAGATGGTCTGGGTTCCAATCCTGCCTCTGCCCCTGCTGGCTGTGGCTTGCGTGTGCCTTCTGAGGCCGATGTGAGGACGATGGCAGTGATGTCCACGCACAGTCCCTGGAGCAGCGCCTGGCACAGTCAATATGTGCTGGCTGTGCATGATTGTTAAGGTGGATGAGTATATAGTCATTCTTCTTGCTCACCATGAACTACAATAACAGTAAGACGCTCAGTCACATAGGGTTTATATAAGTGACCGCATCCGTGATCACATTTGTTCTCATAGCAAATGAGATCCCTCAGTGCCTGGGAGCGAAACTGAGGCTCAAAGCAGGAAGACACCACTTAATGTCACAGAGCAAGGGCAGCAGCTTCAGCAGGAGTGGCTCCTCCAACCTGTGATGATGGGGCCTCAGTTGACCCTGTTTCTCCTCAGTAGCGTGGGTTCACATCCTACTGCACAGCGTAGTTGGGGATTGAATGAGAGGGTATTTGTGAAGTCAGAGGCCCAAGCAGGTGCTCGAGAGATGGCAACTGCTGGCCCTGTCCCTTCTCGCTGGGACAAGCCTGAGGCTGGCATATGGGAGAACAAGCTTGCAGCCTGAACTGGCTTCTGACTTCTCTGGATGACTTCAGGTGATTCCTTCTCCTGCCTAGGACTGAGTCTTCCCAAGGTGAAACTGATGGGGTAGGCACAAGACCTTTGCACTGGGGGCAGCACTGCTTCTCTGCGGCAGCTTTCTTTCTGGCTGAATCAGGAAGCAGCTTCCGAGGCCTTCTCAACACAGAGCTCCAAGTGGTCACTGTCATGACCGTTTATTAGGAGCTGGCACTTGAGATACCTTCGTCCCTGGGTTGGATCAGCCCCCCGGTCCCTTCCAGCCGTCATTTTAGCAATTCTGACCCTGTGAGAAGCAGCCACGCAGAGGGGTCCTCTAGCTAGAGTACCTCCCCCAGGCACCCATCCGCCTGTGTCCTCACCCTCGTGGACCTGCCTGAGCACAGACCCCTGGAAAGGGGGACCCATGAGAAAGGCTAAAAGGCTTTTCTTCCTGAGGCTGTTTGGCAAGTGCTTTGATATATTTTTAAATCTGTTGCTACTTCAACATTGAGGGGAAAGAATAAAAAATTAGAAAATAAAAAATGTTTAAAATGGTTGGAGTAATTCAAGAAATCCCAGCGGGTAGGCAGAGCTTTCTGCTCTGATATTGTGGTTTCTTTAGGGGAGTCGGGGGTAGAGCACAAGTACTGTCAGATGGAATCCAAAGGCCATGCTGCCCTTATCTGGGCTGGATGCCCAAGCCTCAAAGCCAGGAATTCCTGCTGTGGCCTGAGACCTGCCCCATGGCCCACAGCTGCTGGGACGGAGAGACAGGCCACCTCAGCTGGACCAAAGGCCCTTAGCGTCTGGTTGGAGGGGCCTGCAGAGTCCCAGGGGCTCCGGGGTCCCCATCTCTGGGCCACAGAGTTTAGCGATGAGCTGGAAGTGATTTGGGCTAAGTTCCAATCCTCTCAGAGCCTCAGTTTTCTCCTCTGGAGCAGGAGTCAAGGCCAGGGACAGAATGGGCTCTTCTTGAAGACGGTTCCTCCCTGCAGATGATCCTGGCAGCGTGGACCATCAGCAAGGGCACCAGAGCCTCTCTTGAGGATGCTCGGGGCAGCGCCGTGGGTTCCCCCAGCCCAGCTCTGCACATGTCCCCATCCCGGGTGCTGGTGACCCCAGAGTGAGGCAGACCATGGGCCTCCCTTGAGGAACTCACAGTCTGGTTGGGGAGACAGATGGGCAGATGGGAAGCAGAGTGACAGCTCAGAGTGCTCAGCACTGGGGCAGAGCGAAGCCCACAGGAAGACTTCCTGGAGGAGGGGGCAAGGAGGTGGGTCCTGAAGGAAGGGCAGGAGCTACCTTCATGAAGGGTGGGAGAAGAGGGCTGGCTGGGCGTAGACAGTGCCCAGGGGTGGTGGGAGCAGGAGCAGAGAGTGTTCAGGGAACTGCATCCAACACGCCAAGGAGGAGGCAAGGGGCTGCCAGGAGGACCCAGGTCCCACACCCCTTGAAGGCCAGGCCGAGAGGGGTGAGGGCTTCATGCTCTGAGCAATGGGGAACCACAGAAGAATGTGAAGGAACGTCCGCCTAGTTAGAGGAGCCGCAGGGAGAAGATGGATTGGAAGTGGGGAGCCAGAGGCAGAGGCAGCCGAGTCCAGATGAGTGAGTGCCTACAACAAGTCAAGCCCATGTGGGCGGCCCACTGAGCATCACTTGTCCTTGACTGTGGGCAGAGAAAGGCCCCTCCTGGGCTATGCCCTGGCCCCGCCTCCCCGCACACGTACCTGGGAGCAGCTCTTGGCCCAGGCCACAGCCACCCTTGCCGTCGCTGGCAGCCAGCTGTGTGGACGCGTGGAGCTGCTGCAGGGCCAGACACTCGGTCAGGACGTCGGCCTCCGCGTCAGGGCCTGCGTGCAGCTGGGGAGCAAGCAGAGGGAAAGGAGGTGTTAGTGTGAGACCCCTGCCCACCAGCAACCCTCCCGTTAGGGGACAGGGCAGAAAGGACTGCAGCCCCAGGGCAAGACCCTTCCCTTCACTGTGCCTCAGTTCTCCATCTGTGAAATGGGCTGACTGTGTACATCGTGAAGATGGTGTTAGTCCAGGTCCTTTGAGAAGCCGATGCCACGATGGGATTCAACATGCAAGGATTTAAATGGGAGATGTGCCATCTGTGAACTGGACGGGCTGGGAGAGCCCAGGGACTGAGAGAGGGAGGCAGGGAGAAGCGGTCAGGTGGGAGCCTCCAGGACAGGGACTCAGGGAGTCCTCAGCAGTCAAGGTCTGCTGGATGTCAGGGAGTCCAGCGCCTCTTAGGAAGGCTCTGCCTCAGTGTCCCTGCTAGGCCTGCCACACTCAGTCATTGCTGGGAGCAGCCTGTGGCAGGTGGGGCCTCAACACATACACAGAATGGTGGCAAAGTGCAGCAGTGGGGCCTCCCATGGGTAGCTGAGGTCTACAGGTGCATTCTGTGCAGCCACGCCGGTGAACGGACACGGTAGGAGTAAAGCGAAATAGACGTGCAGTCAGCCTCCCCCAACCCTGCCCCAGCTCTTCCTTCCTTCCTTCTTGGTACAAGGTTCAGTGGAAATAGTTCAGGGCTAGGGATGAAGAGCTGGGCTCGGATCCCATCCCACCTCTTCTTACTCCCTGTGTAATGCGGGACAAATAGCACAACCTCTTTGAGTCTTGCCTACCCAGCCTGTAATAAGCAGCAACAGTCACACCTCACCCCAGGCCATAAGCAGTAATGAGGTGATGGCTGGGGGCATGCTTTGGAAGTGCTGTGGGAGGGCTGGCCGAGTCCCATCTGGTCACCCCGTCATGGGCACGATGGATCCGTATACGGACTTGAGGTCCCTTGGCTAAGGGCAAGCCTGGGCTGGGGTGCATCCAGTAACCCAAGCAAATCTTTGGCCAACAACCCTTGGCTGTTCCCAGACAGTCACCTCAGAACATCTTCCAGAGCCAGAATGGGAACAGGGTGAGGCCTTCAGGACACTGGGCGATGACTGGGGCAGGCACCTGGATGGGAAGGGTGCTTCTCTCAGGGAAATCTGAAAGCTTGGCTCATCCAAATGCTCATCTTCTCCAGGACAAAACAGACCCAGAGAAGGTGAGAGCCCTGCCCCACATCACACAGCAGCTGAGAGCTTTTCTGCCCTCCCAGGCCAGCAGGGCCAGGCCCAGGCTTGGAGAAGGCGTGCCCAGCCTTGAGATGGGCTCTAGGCTTCCTGACCCAGCAGCTGTTTTCCATGTAAATTAAGTTTCTGGCAAAAGAGAGCCAAGGCATGTTCTTGTAGACCGCAATGTCGATTGGATTAGGAGCAGCAGGAGAGGAGAATTAAGGAAGAAAAGCATTTCTAATTCTCTCTGAAACGCAGCAGGGCTGCCAAGGACTTGTCATAATACAAGGGTAGCTTTACCCAGAAAGATACATCATCCCTGATGGCTCTTAATGGATGCTTATTGTTGGAAAGTTTGCAGATCTGTGGCCCCAAGTCCCCAGGGGCTCAGTGCGAGCCAAGTACGGGGCCTGGGAAAGCCAGGACAGGATTCTGGTCCTCGGGCACTGGTCTGCCTGGGACAGAAGCCTCCCTGGTGTGGCGCTCCAGTCTACTGGAGCCTGGGCCATTCCCTGTCCCCACTCAGGCCCTCAACCTGAGAGCAGTGAACGGACCTCAGGCCCTGGAAGCAGACAGGTCTGGGATGGATCCTGGCTCTGGCACTTCTGGGGTGCATGATGCTGGGCTGGTTTGTTAACTCTCTGAGCCTTAGTTTCTCCATCTCTAAAATGAGTGTTTCATGACTCTAGTCCCTACATTTTGGGAGGCCAAAGTGGGAGGATTACTTGAAGTCAGGAGTTTGAAACCAGTCTGGACAACAGAGTGAAACCTCTGTCTCTACAAAAAAATATTAAAAAAAAAAAAAAAAAAAAAAAAAAAAAAAAAAAAAAAAAAAAAAAAGCCAGGAGCAGTGGAGCATGCCTCTAGTCCCAGCTACTCAGCAGGCTGAGGCAGGAGGATCACTTGAGCCCAGGAACTGGAGGCTGCCATGAGCCATGATCATGCCACTGTACTCCAGCCTGGGTGACAGAGTGAGACTTTGTTTCTAAAAATAAAATAAAATGAGAATTAAAAACAGTGCCCACACCTACGGTTGTGCTTTCTTTCTTTTTTTTTCTTTTTTTTTGAGACAGTCTTGCTCTGTCACTCAGGCTGGTGTGCAGTCCAGCTCCTGGGCTCAAGTGATCCTCCCACCTCACCCTCCTGAGTAGCTGGGGAGCTAGGGTTATAGTGAGGCCTAAATGAGATACAGGATATGAAGCCCCAGGAACAGTGCCTGAGCTGCAGAGGCACCTGGGTTAAAGCACATCTCCTCCTTCCTCAGGGAACCTGGGGGTGATGTTTCACCAGAAAGCTCATGGCGCAGGCTTTGACCACATCCCTCTCTGCTCCACAGCTTCCAATGCTCCCCACTGCCTGCAGGCTGGAGACCAACTTCCCAAGCCTGGCTGTCCCCTCCCACCCTCTTTCGCACTGAGGCCGCTTGCTCCCAGCACCCCATCGCTGTCTCCCTATCCCAGGGCCTGAGGCAGCTGCTTCCTCCAGCCTGCAGGCCTCTGTTCTGTTTCATTCCCGGCCGTGTCCACAGTTCACAGAACAATGCTTGGAACACAGTAGGTGCTCTGTAAATCTGGTTGAACCAATAAATGTGATCTTCCCACTCTGTCCTCCTCTGTCATGCTAGTGTCCCCAAGTTGGCCCCTGGTGTTTCTTTCACCCCCACACCCTCCCTGGCACTTAAGGACCTTCACACCCTGGCCCCAGAATTCCATAGGAGTGCAGGTGTGAGTTAACCCCGCCAGGTGGGCTCTGCCCCCAGCTGCAGTCCTGTCCCTCTTGCCATGGCCCAGTCCCTCAGGAACTCACACACGGCTTGTCCAAAACAGCATCCCCAACCCATTTTCTACATGGCCCTCAGGGTCACCTCTTGAGATGCCATGTCCCTGCTCTGCTTAACAGCCCTCAATGGTGCCCACTGTGCCCTGGACATAGCCCAGCCCATACCACCTCTCCTCACTGTGCTGCTCGGCCCCAAGAGAGGAGTGCCCACTGGTCCCGCACACAGTAGGCTTCAGGCTTCAGCCCTTGCTCAGTGCCAGTCACTCTGGGGAGCGTTCTTCTGAATTCAACAGCCAAACACTTAGTCCTTCCTCAAGACCAGTGAACACATAATACCAATTTCTGTTGTGAACTTATAAATTTGTGCCAGGTACAGTTCTAAACCCTCAGCATAAACCATCATTTACTCTTGACCACAGCTGTCTAAAGCAAGTCCTTTGCTGTCCCCTCTGATGGCTGAGGAACCTGAAGCCCAAAGGCACGTGCCTGGGTACACAGCCAGCGGAGGCGAGCCCGGGGGGCCCACTCCACGCTCGCACCCCTAAACACTGCACCCACGACTGATGCCACTTCCTCCACGGACCTTCCTGCTCCCACCCAGAGGGGCTAAGGCCCCCTCTTCTGTGCCCTGACTTTTCTCTGCACAACTCTCTCGCCATCTTAATGACATGAGGTGGAATCATCTGTGTCTGCCCTCGCCTGCCAGGCCACTGAAAGTGGGGCTGTGCTTTTACATTTCTGCATCTTCTGTGCCCAGCACAAGGCAGGACATCATGTGTTTACCACACAAGCTGTGGGGGGTGCACAGACGCATGGGGCGAGGAGCTGGTGGGCAGTCTGTGGGTGGTAAAGGGCCAGCTGTGGGTCAGCAGAGACACTCAGGGCAGGTGGGAAGTGGACGGACAGACGGACGGACGAATGGATGGACGAACAGTGGCATACAGGGCGAATGGGTGGGCAGATGCACGTGTCCAGGGTGGGCACCTGGCCTGATGCGGTGCAGGCAGCTGCGAGGCAGGAGGGGCCAGATGAGGAGGGCTGGCTTACCTTCTTACGCACCTGCTGCTCTTTGGCGGAATGGGCCTTGACATGCTTGCGGAGGGAGCTGGGGTCTGTGTAGCGCTTGGAGCAGCCAGGGATCTGACAGGCGTACGGCTTCTGTAACATGGGCGGCATGGGTGGGGTGAGTGAGGCCCATCCCTACAGGCCACGGGCCTTTGTGTGACCTGCTGTGGGGAGGTGACCAGGCGAGGGGCTGGCTGCAGGCCAAGAGTGCTCTGCCTCAGCCAGCCCAGCCCAGCTGTGGGGAAGGTGCCTGGCCTGGGAGCCGAGCAGGGGGTTTGTGTCTTCATTGCACCACCATCCTGGGACCTCAGGTCAGTTGCCTCTCCTCTCTGAGTCCCACACATCTTCTCTGAAATATGGGGCCATCTGAGGTCTAAGGGTTCTTCCAGGTCAGACCCTGGCTCTGAGCCAAGTCCACCCTTTGGACCCCCACAGCTGCAAGTAAGCTTCAAACAGACAGGGAGTGCAGTGGGATGGCTGCTCTGCAGATGGGGAGGAGGAGCAGGGAAGGGGGCACCCACACAGGGCCAGGCTAGGGGGCACTGGCCGCACCTTGCAGGAGGTGCAGAGGCACCGGACTGCTCTCGGGGCCACAAGAAACCCAGGTCCTCCTGCCAACAGCTGTGAGAGGCTGGAAGAACGGCTGGATCTCAGAGACCATAGGGCTGGGGAGTCTGGTGAGACTGGGCATGTGGGGGGCTGGGGGGGCTGGGGCACTGGGGAGGTGGGGAGGCTGGGGAGGTGGGGAGGCTGGGGGGCTGGGGAGGCTGGGGAGTCTGGGAAGGCTGGGGGCTGGCCAGGCTGGGGGCTGTGCCCTGTGCATGGGGAGTAGACAAGTCTCTTCCCCTCAGGCCCCCATGGCTCACCCAGAATACAAGAAGTGGACCCCAAATCCATCCCCACTGCCCCTCCTGAATTCCTGCCCAGGCCCCACCCTGCCCTCCAGGCCTCGGGCTCCCCACACACTCACAGCCAGAGGGGAAGGTCTTTCTCACAGACCCGCTCTTGCCTTTGAAACCCCTTGGTGGCTCCCTGGTGCTCTACAGGCCATCTCCTGGCACTATAGGCCCTACACCTCCCACCGTGGGCACCTCCTCAGCTCTCCCACAGCCACATCACCTCCTCTCCAAGCCCTCCTCACATCCTCCACCCCCTCCCCGGGCCAGAGTGTCCCCCTAAGCGCTGTCCAACCTCTGTGCTGGGCTTGCTCAGGGTCCCTCTTCTCAGCCAGGGAGGGACCTCTCTGACTCATCCCAGGTCTGAGTGACCCGGGGCAGGGGACGCGTGGCTCTAATTGAATCCTGATCTCTCCCAAGGCTTCCACAGGACCCTGCTTGAGGATTCGGGCTGCTGCTGGGGCTTGAAGCTCACAAGGCTTCCCTTTGTGGACATGTCTAGTGCTTCTGTTCTCTCAGAAGCTTCTGCCCTGCTGGTACTGCAGGGGACAGGAGAAGGATTGGAGAAAATGACACCTCTCAGAGTGAGTACCAGGGACTGCCATGTCCTGCCAGACACACCCACGTGGAACTGCCCCCAGAACCCCAAGGCAGCTTTGCCCCTGCTGGACTGAGGAGAGGCTGGGCCAACCTCGGACCCAGGGAGAGGTACCCATGGCCCTGGGACCTCATGAAGGAGGGAAGCAGAAAGAGATGACCATACCTTGGTGCTGCCACGGAGAGTTGCCAGATTAAAGAAACGGAGGAGAGTAAAAAGAGAGAGACAGCAGTGAGAAGCTTGCTGGGGTTGGCCTGGGAGGGACAGCGGAGGCCTGCCGCGGACAGCCCCTGCTGCCCCCAGCCTGCCCCACCCCAGAGGTAGGCTCCCTCTCTCACAAACCATACACACACACACACACACACCCCCCCACCACCACCACACACCACATACACACCATGCCATACACACCCACACACCACACACACGCATGCACACACACACGTGCGTCCACACGTGCCCGGGCACACACAAGGCCCTGCCCTGCCCTGTCCCTGAGCTGGTCCCAGGACTGTCCCTTGGGGATGCTGATACAAATCCACTTGCTTTCGTCTAAAAGCAAACAAGCCAGCTCTGTGTCTGCAGGCGCATTCGCCTGGAAACGGGCGGCAAGGCCCATCTCTATGTTTGTTTTTCCAGGGCCTGACGTGTGTAGAACGTTCCTCAGGCCCGCGAGCCCTCAGGAAACCCTGTGGCCGTTCCCAGCCAGCATCCAAGCCCCGCCTGGAATCGCCACGTGGGCTGCAGCGCTGGGCGGCCTCCCTCTGTCTGTAATGAGGACGCTCCGTGTCTGCTCCGTGTCTGCCATGCGGAGCCCCTGCCCGTCTGCACTTAAAGGCCAGCTCTGCTGGGAGCGCTCCCCTGTGCAGGCCCGGTGCTGAGCACCCGCCATCCACCATCTCCCTGAGCCCACACCCACCCAAGACACTCATCCTGCTTTGCAGAAGAAGAAACTGAGGCCTATATTTTGCCCAAGATCCCACAGCTGGGAGAGGAAGGGAGCGTGTGCAGGCCTCTGTTAGAATGCCTCCTCTGCTCGGTGGCCTCGAATGGTCCAGTGAAATGGGCAGGGGAAAGAGAATCATCCCGGTGGGGAAGCTGAGGCCCCGTGCAGGACAGCGGCTTATTTGAATCTGCTCAGGGGATCTGTGCAGTCAGGACTCGAGCCCCATACTAAGAGCCTGGGACACGGCACGATGTGGTCAGCACCCAGTCAGTAAGAGGACAGACAAGGGAAGGCTGCCCAGCCTATGTGCGGGGCCTCACACCTGCTGCCTCAGCTGACCTCCCTCTCTCTCTGAAGCAGGGATTTTACCTCTCAGGAAGCCCAGGGAGGCCAGGGGCTTTCCTCAGACCTCCAGGACCCGGAGGCAGGGCCACGATCACAACCCTGGTCTGGTCCTCTCCAGTCTGTTCTGAGAAACTTTCCCGCCCATGGAGAGAATCCCACATTCTACAATGCCAGAGGGGAGCTGGGGACATAGCTGGTCCCCTCTGGAAAGCAAGGCCCTGCCCTGCAAGGGGCCTGACCCAAGGGGCCTCTGGGGGCGGGTGCTGGGACAGCAAACTAGCAACACAGAGCTGCCTGCGGTGTTTATGTGGGGGGCTGGATCCAAGTGGGGTGCTGGGCTTGGCGTCTGCACTTCCCAGGCCTCCCTGGGACCTCTTGGGGAGACGAAGGCCTGAGATAAGCCTGCGGGCTCACTCTGGGCCTGGCCTGACCGAGGCCTTGGGGCTCTGTTCACACACCAAGTGGGGGCCAGAGGCCTGTTGCTTTGGGGCTGGGTCCAGGAAATGCAGTAAGGAGGGAGGGAGGAAGGAGGAGGGACAGGGAAGGTGGCCCGAGAGGCATGGGAGGGTGGGGAAACAGTGCAGGGAGGCCTGGCACTGTCAGCGCTGGCTTGTGGCCTCTGGGAGATATAACTGGGGGTGCTGCGGTACAGAGTGTGCCTCTTAGGGCCTGGGCCAGGGTGCCATGGGCCCCTTGGGCTGAAAAGGTGACAAAGGCAGGGAGATTTGCTAGCGCCGCTCCTCACTTCATGTCCGCAGCACAGCCTGTGACAATGAAGCTGAGAAGGGGAGGAGAGCTGGGTTCAGGTTGGGGAGGGGGCCCTTCCTTGCCACCCTTACCCCTCTGCTCTGCTGCATCCCCCAAGATGGCTTCCACATCAGCTTTTCCAGCAGAGAGCACTGGACTCGGAGTGGCACAGCCGGGTTTGCATCCCAGCTCTGCCACACACTTGCTGTGGACAGGGCAGAGGGCTCAGTCTCTCCGAGTCTCAATTTATGAAACGGGGATAATGGGCCCCATCTTGGCTGATCACCAGGATGAAACTGGGGGCAGGGTGTGTGAGACTGTGGGGCTGGATGTGCAGAGTGTCCCCTGCAGGGCCTGGCCTGCCCCCAGGAATATTGCTTCCCTGCTGTTTTCTCTGCACTGAATCTTCTGGGTCTCGGTTTTCCCGGCTCTAAGGTACATGGCATCAGAGGCCTGCAAGTGCCTTTCAGCTCTGACTTCTGCTGTCTCATGGCCTCCAACTTACTCTGGAGGGGTCAGCTGCCCTCCTGGGCCCGTTTCCTCCTCATCTGTGAACTGGATGGGCTGAGGGGCAGCCACCCAAATCCCCCAGCCCTTGACCCACAGAGTTCCCCAAACACCTGCAGGAAGCATAGAGAAGCCAGCCTGGGGCCTGGACGTGGCTCTGCCGCAGACCCCAGTCTCCTGCGGCACATGGGGGCTGGGATCCTCCTGGGGCACGTGCCCCTCACCCAGGGTCTAGTGTAAGGCCCTGGTCTGAGTCAGCTCTGCCACCATCCAGCTGGGCGATGGTGAGCAGGCACTGGCCTCAGGTGTCCCGCTTCCCTAATCTGTCAAATGGCTTAGTGACTGCCCCTGCCTAGAGCGTGGGGTCCGTATGAGATCCTGGGGGGTGAAGTTTTAGGAAGCACTCTATTAACGACACACGGAGGGCTGCCTGGGCAGACACTGGAATAAAGCTGCCGTTATCTACGCCTGGCGCAAACAAGGGAAGGGAGGTGGGAAGGGAGCCAGTATCTGGAGGCCTGGGTCACCCGCAGGAGCCTGGAGTCTTAGGCACTGCCCACTTCTGCTCCTCACCTGCAGAGCTCAAGGGACAAAGGACTGCCCTGAGAGTCTCTGACCTATGTCTACGGAGGGGATGTAAGAGCAGGGAGCAATCTGCTCTGGGCGTGGCTGACAGGTTCCAGGGAGGGGACACAGGAAGGAGAGTGTGCTCCCTCCATGAGGCTGTGCACGGCTCTGGTTCCAAGGCTGGTACCCATAGGCCAAAGCAGTGCTTCTTAACTGGGGCAGGTTTGCCTCCCCTCACCCCGGGGACATTTGGCATCAGAGAGTTTTGGTTGTTGCGGCTGGGAGTGGGAACATCGCCTCCTCTCTAGTGAAGAGAGGCCAGGGATAACTGCTAAACATTCCAGAATGCAGAGGACGCCATCCGACCCACTGCCCTGCCAAGCATCATCCTGCCCCAAACATCAGCGGCACTGAAGGGTAAGGCAGGGAGGCAGGGTCTCTGCACTGAATGAGTGGCAAGTGCGCAGCCGTCCTCCACCCCGCCCTGGGCCTCTGCCTGCTGGGCCTACCGTGTCTAGGTGGGTGCGCTGGTGCTTGGCGCGGTCGCTGGAGTTGCTGAAGGCCTTCTGGCAGCCCGGGTGCTGGCACAGGTACGGCTTCTCGCCTGTGTGGCTCCTCAGGTGTATCTTGAGGTTCTCCAGCCGTGAGAAGGCCTTGCTGCAGCCTTCAAACTGCAGGAGAGGCTGGTGAGGGGAACTCCCAGCCCGCTGGACACCCCACCCCTGCATGGAAACTAACCCCCTAGGTCTGCCGGGCCCTAGCACCCCTGCCCCTCCCATCCTGCCTGAGCCTCTGGGAGCTCCGGATCAGCCTCCTGTGAAGTGCTCAGGACCCAGGCCTTATCTGGAAACGCCTGGTGAGTCCGGAAAAACAGCACCCCAACTTAGAAATGGGGCACGAGGGCTGGAGAAGAAAGTGGCCTTTCCAGTTCTGGACCTGAAAGGCTCCCCTCTCCAGGGCCATCTGGAAACGATGCACTGCCCTGACCACAGCACAGCGTGGAATCAGGACTCTGAGGGCAGGCACGTGTCCCAGCACAGAGAGCTGAAATATGGACGGACCCACAGCCTGGATCTGAATCGGGCTCTGTCCCAGAGAGGCTTTGGGCGGTACTCTGGACCCCTCTGTGCCTTGTTTCCTTGTTTTCAAGCTTGAGACTATGTGGCCACCACTCAAGGCTGACATGAGGGCCCCAGGGGGTAGGACACTGAATGTGGCGGGGTTTGTCCATCTGGACCACAGAATCGATGCTAACTGCTGTCAGAACAAGAGCCACATTTGTAAACTGAAGGGCCCTCATAGATCCTGTGGCTCTGTGATCATATACTGCCCTCCACACCTCTCTTTAGGCCCACCCCATGCCTTAGATCAACATGGGGAGTTGGCCAGACAATTTCCAGCGTTTGTTCGTTCAAGTCACTCTTTCACAGCCACCTGCCAACCTCCCTTGGCCCTCACAGCCACCCACCAACCTCCCTCAGCTCTCACAGCCACCCACCAACCTCCCTCAGCCTTCAAAGTCAGCTCAAATGCCGCCCAGCGGAGGCAGCAGCCTCTGGTCCTTCAGTGTGATGAGCTGCTCCTTCTGGCTTCTCCCCATCTGTCCCTGTCCCAGCCAGGCTGATGTTCTGGCCACGTGCTTGCATGGGTGGGAGAGGGGACCAGCGCTGATGGGCGCCTGCTACATCCAGGTGTGGTGCTGGGTGTTGGACACACAACAGCTGTGAAGTATATGGCATTAATGTCCCCATCTCAGAGATGGAGGCTTCATGTGGTCAAGTGACCTGCCCAAGGTCATAGGGCTGTGACATGGCAATGACAGGGCTCAGGCCAAGTCTGATGCCAAAGGCCAGGTGGCTCTGCTATGCCTGCTGCCTTCCTAGGGCAGGTGACCCTTGAGGAGGAAGGGACCAGAGGAGGCTGGCCCCTCCCATGAGCCATGGATTTCCTCCAGGGCTGAACAGCCAACCATGAGCACCTAACCCAGATTAGGGCCCATGGGAGCCTGCCCCTCGGAACCAGGGGCCAGCATGGGCTCCCAGCAGCAGGTGGCCCAGGATGAGCTGGGAGCAGCCATGTTACCGGAGGACTGGCACTCCCAAAGCCTGCTCCCAAAGCCTCCTTTCTCTGGGGCTCATGTGCGGGGAGTAGGGGAGGAGCTGGTTGGGTGCCTGGGTGTGGGCTCATTTCAGACCCTGTGATCCACCTGGCTGATTTTCATGGCCTTGGCTCAAGGCTGTTCAGCACATCGAGTAATTTCTGGTGCGAGGCTGTTCACTGGGACAGACTGTCTCCAGTCTGTGGTGAGTACCAAGACGCAGACAGAACTCAGACACGGGTCCTGCCCTCTGGGTGTATAGAGCCCATGCGGGAGACGCACACATACACACCATCATAAAGCGACGCGGTTGAGCTGTCACGGAGGGAAACACAGGGGCTGTGGCCACGCAGAGGAGATGCCTAAGCCAGCCAGGGGTCTGCGAGATGCTTCCACGGGCTTGATGACTGTAGCGAGCTTAGATAGACATGCAGCAGTGTGGAGACACAGGCAGGCAGTTACCCCAACACTGATGCATTCGCCTCATTCAGTCTCTGGCCCTGCCTGGGCCCTGAACTGCGACCAACAGATCCAAAGAAGACAGTGGGGTGACTCACACTGAAGGTAAAGGAAGGGCAGGCTGGGAGGCACCAAAGCATGAAAAGGGTACAGATTCCCTGTGAAGGCCCCTGAGTGGTTGATGTGGGGTTCATCATGTTGCGGGTGGGCTGGGCTCTACTGGCAAAGAGTCTGCAGGGAGCTCAGAGGCCAAATAGCGGGGACTCAAATGCCAGGCCAATGAGCCTGGACTCCACCTTGGGGACAGCGGAGACCCTTCTCCTAAAGAAGGGAAAGGACAAGGTCAGATATGTGCTCTAGGAAGACCCCTCTGGCTGCTGGTGACAAGTGGGGACTGGGGAAGGAGAAAGGAAGACGGCAATTGTAGCAGTTCTAGATGAGGGTCACCAAGGCCCCATCCAGGGCAGAGGTGGCAGATGGAGCACAGGCCAGGGGACAGCTGCTCAGACAGACATGAAAGACACAAGAGACACAAGAGACAATGATGGTCCTGGGACAGCTCCCTCCACGCCTGTCCCCTGGAAGCCCAGCCACAACTCAGGGCCATGCTCTGCTGGGGTGAGTCCAAGGCGAGCCGTCCACAGTTGGGTTTTAGAGGCTGTTCTGCTTCCTACTTCCAGATGTTGTGCCTTTTCCATGCATCCAAACCAGAAGGGAATCCTGTTTGGGCAGTAAATAGGCCGCAAGCCAGCTCCCTTGCTCCCCTGCAATGGCCTTGTGCCAAGCTCATCCCAACGTGAGATGGGGGAGCCCGGGCTAGAGACCAGGCTTCCTCTCGGCATCCAGCTCGTGCCTTTGTTCCTCTCTGGCCCATACAGGGTGGGGAGGTATCTGCAGCAGAGGGCAATAACCCTCCGGGCTGCATCATTTTCCCGACTGGGGGAGAGTGCTGGATCAGTACATCATCTTCTCCCCAAGGTGGGGGAGAGTGCTGGATCAGTACATCATCTTCTCACCAAGGTCTGTGTATTCCTACCTCGGCTAACCCTCCACTCAGCACAGTTGCTCCTACCCCCAGCCTCTGTTCGGACTGTCCCCCTCCTGGGACTCCTTCCCTTCCAACTCTCTGACAATCTAATTCATACGTTTTTCAAACACAGGATCTGCCGCTTGGTGTTCATGGTTTTCCAACATGGACCCAACTGCCTCTCCCATGCAGACGCTCCACACGTGATCTCCAGGAGTGAGACTGTGTCTGAAGAGTCCTGAATTCTGTCAGGAATTTCCACGCCCTCAGGCCTTTGCTTCAGCCATTCCCTAGGCCTGGAATGTCTTTCCTTTATTTGCTCATTTAGCAAACATCTACTCCTGTTGCTTAAGCACTCCCTCTGAGACGCCTTCCTCAATCTTCCCCACTCCCTCCTCTGCGACACCCGTGAGCTTGTGGGGTAGGTTTTCCCTGCACAGCCATGGCCTTCTCCCCATGCCCCCAGGCTGAGAGTTTGAGAGTTCCTTGAGGGCAGCGCTGGCATCTCAATCATGGGGCAAAGGGTGGGATAGAAGCATGATATGGGGGTTGCTGGGCATGCAGTCCACGCACCCCTTTGAGTACACCCTCTCACCCCAGTGTGCAGGAAGGTACTTAGATATGTGCATGTGCACTGATGCCCCTGCTGTGCCCATGTATGTTGGCCCAGCCTTGTCCTACTTCCCGCCCCCTGGAACTCTCCAGAGCTGAGCTGCAGGCTGGGGTATATAATAAGCAGCTGCCCCGGATGCTCCGATGGGAGTGGCCCGTCCCTCCAGGTGGAAACAGAGATAGCAGCAGATGAAGGGGCACTACCCCGTCAGGACTGGTCTGGGATGAGGATGCTGCAGGCACCCCTGGCAGAGCCAGAGTCATGCCCCACGAGGACCAGCATCCCAGACACGCCAGGGGCCTTGAGGGCCTATGGGCTCTGCCTGCAGCTGCCTGCCAAGGTCCCTGTGGTCCTTCCTAGTCAACAACTGCACAGATGGGGACAACACAGGCACAGAGAGAGGGATGGGAGCGATCATCAGTTCAGTCCCTATTGTGTGCTTGGTTCTGCTGGGCCTGGTGCTGTCACAAATGTGGCATCTTATCTTCTCCACCACCCAGTAAGCAAATATTACTATCCTCACTGACAGATGGGGAGCTGACGCTCAGGGTGCAGCCAGCATAGGGGTTACACACACGGACCCTGGTGTAGACCCAGCCCAGGGGGCACTCTTTGGGTCCCAGGAGCAGCCTCCAATGAGTGCAAGGTAGCCTTTGGGGTGGGCGTGGCTTGAAGGGGCCCCATCCACCGGCTGTGTAGGGCTGAGGGAACTGCAGGGAGGGAACCCCCCACCACTGGGTTGTGGGGGCACAGATGCTGGAGAATGGATGCATGGGGCTTGTTAGAGCAGAAATGCAGCCATCCAGCACGTCCCTGGCTTCGGACCTTGCTTTCTCAGGGGGAGGGAGAACTTACCTTAAAGTAATGGCACCATGACCGAGGGCATCGTAATGATTCCATGGGGCCTGCACCACAGGGAGTGCCACTGGGGCAGGGCCTTCCTGACACCCCAGTCGCCTCAGTCTCTACAGTACATTTGTCCAGGACAGACACCTGCTTCCTGCTGCCAGTGTCCAAGGGTACACTGGACCCCCATTGCAAGGGCTGAGTGCCTCTTTGTGGGGTCAGGGAGGGGCATTGTTCCCCCTGTGCCAGGGGCACTGAACCTGAGCTATGCCACAGGCAGAACTGCCATCTCTCCTAAGAAAAAAAGTGCCTGCAACACGAGGTAAGCCCTGAAAGCCACCTGCACACCCCATCCCTCCACTCCCACCTTACCACCCACCCACCCCAACCCTGCTACTGTGCACCCCCCACCCTTCCACTCGCGCACTTCTGGGAGTCACTCACTCATCCTCTCCTCTTTGAGCACACAGGTTCTTATCCTCCTGCCTCACTCAGCTGCCCCTCTGTGTGCCTGGCAGTGTGCTGGGAGCTGAGACCCAAGGGCATCAAAGACCCACAGCTCCAAACACACTGGAATGTGTTCAGAGCCCTAGGAAGGGGCTAACCCGGGGGCTTCCGGCTGCCAGAGGCTGGGGAGCTACAAAGGCCTTCACAGAGGAGCTCAGCCCTGACGCCCAGGCAGGGGCTAGAAACACAGAGCCAGGAAAAGCATTCCAGGGAGAGGGCAAAGCATGAACAACAAAAGCAGGGAGGCTGGAAGAGGTGGGATATGTTCTGGAAATAGTTAAGAATCTGTTGGGCAGAGAAGGAAGGGGAGCAGGGAGAGGAGAGGTGAAAGAAGAAATGGGAGTTCTGGGGGCTCCCTTCATTCAAACACATGGGGTAGTGGTTCCTTCTGGAGCAGGCAAGTTTGAGGATTTTTGATCCCAAAGACTTCACAGAAGCCACCCCATGCAATGACTGATGCAGCACAGGCTCTTCACTTGAGGGACTCTGGTGCGACTTCTACTGGCTGGACCACCCCAGGTCATGCAGGACTGATGTCCTGGGTCTGAGCTGTCACTGTTTCTTCCATCTACCTTTACTAAGCACCCACCGTGAGTCCAGGAACTGGGCTGGACCAGTGCTGGAGGGTGCAACATGGGCGCCTAGGCCTCAAGCACATATGGCCCTGAGTTGCCAGCACAGGGCCAGCCCACCTTGGGGCCTCTCCATCCCTCATGGTGGGTGGCTGGGTGGGTGTGGGGCCCCTGACCTCCCACCTTCTACCTGGATGCTTGAGCTAGGAACATGTTCCCTCCCCTCCCAACCCATTTCCATGAGCTATCTGGAAAGAAGACTGAAGCCCATAGCTCTGAGTCCCTCCCTGCTCAAACCCTGCATGGCTCCCCGGTGCCTTGACATGTACAGATCCTCACCCTGGCATTCTGGCCAGCATGATCTGGTGGCTTGGTGCTGGCTTGGTGGCATCTGTACCCTCCAACCCCCATACCCACACCACTGCATTCCAGCTTCAGATCAGCCTGGGGGCAAAGCTGGCCTCCCCGTTTCCCGACCCAATGAATCAAGGTGAGCTCATTTCACATCAGAGACCAGATACCTCAGATATAAGAAGGGGCACACTGTGGGGGCTCTGTGAACCACTGTGCGCAGAGGAGGCATCAGCGCTCTGACACCGTCTGTCCACGCAGAGAATGTTATGTGCACCTTTTGTTGAGGGCAGATTTGAAACATACTGGCTCAAATAACCAAATACACAACAGACTGATCCGGCCAGAAGGAAAGGCTCCCACACCATAGGAACAGAGAAGGTGATACTGAGGGCAGGGGGTACTCAGGATGGGGAAAAGGAAAAGCAGGCATGTCTAACAATCTTGAAAAATGTGAGGATAGGCGGTTAGGTTTTCTTATTTACCCCAAAATATACAAACAGTAAAATATATTTGAAGATGAAGTTGGGGTGAATTCAGAATGATAGAAGTGACTGGGTAACACCCTCTCTGACACCTACCGTGGGCCAGGTGCTGTGTGTGTTTCAGTTAATGCAGACAACGTGCCCTGCCGGGGAAGCTACTTCCCAACCCACTCTGCAGAAGAAGAAACTCAGGCTCAGAAGGTGGATGTCACTGGCTCCAGGTCACACAGCCAGTCAGTGACAGAGCAGGAATCTGCCCTCGGGTCTGGCTGACGGGTCTGTATGTGTCCCTAACCATCTGGCCACTGCCTCAGGGACTCCTACCTAAAGCACCAAAACACAAGCTCTCTCTCGGGAGCTGTTACTGCCATTTCAAACCAGGCGTCACAGGTTCCATTCCCGCGGCAAAGCCAGGCCCGGGCTCAGCCCCAGAGCTGATGCTGGGAAGAGAGGATGCCTACAGTGGATGCCTCCATGCAGAAAGGAAAACCAGGTGGCACAGTGGAGAAGAAAGTACCAGCTGATCCACAGAACAGCCTTGAAAGGCCCAATTCCCACATGTGGGGCGTGTTACAACAGAAGATTAAAAAAACGGGGAAAATACCCCGGGAACCATGAAGCCCCAGACCATCTGGAGTTTTATAGTGACAGGCAGGGGAAAATCAGAACCTAATTGAAAAATGTCCACTGCAATCCATTACCGCTGCGTGCAGCTCACAGAGCAGAGGGCAGGAGATGAAAGACAGAAGGGAGCCATCCCAGCAGCCAGGGAGGGGGTGGCATCCTCGCCGCTGGGCCAAGCCCACGGACCCCTCAAGCTGTGGCTGGGGGATGGGGAGGGCTGAAGCCCAGGATCTGCTGGGCACTGGCTCAGACGTTCGAATCACAGGGTGGGTCCACCTTCCTCAGCAAGCCGCACTCAGAGCCTTTTATGCATCTGTGGACGGGCTAAGAGCATGCAGGGGAGCCCCAGCACAGTGCCTGGCATGCCGCTGGCACTGGGTGACGGCACTTCTCTCCCTCTGGCCCTGGGGAAGAACCAAGGGCCCTGTTTCACATGTGAGTTGGTGACACCGTGCCACAAACCAAAGTGCCACAAGCCAAGTCACACAGACAGAGGTTTGTGCTGGGCTCCACCACCGGGAGCCTGAACCTGGGCTAGTCACATCTCATTTCTGTCCTCATTTTTCTCTTCTCTAAAATGGGGCCACCACAAATGGCTGGTAGAAGTAAATGAAGGAATACGCCCAGCGTAGGAACTGGCACGTAGCTGGTGTCTAATGAATGTCAAGTTTCCTGCCTGCGGCTGGCATGGCCCAAAAAGGAGGCAGGGTTCAGTTTCTCATGCTCTAACCAAGAATCTGGACACAGAGAGTGAAGAGGAGGTTTGGGGGAACAGGGCATGGCACAGGGGCAGGGGAGGAAATGCCTTCAGTTTTAGCATTTGCCAGTGACTTGCTTCTAAATAAACACATCTCTGGTTTAAGGGTAAAATATATTGGGTTACAAAAGTCTGGCAGGCCATTCAGGGATCAACTTCTCATTTTTGTACAAACTTTTAAGTTACTTTACAACAATGATGTGGATGTGGGAAATGCGGTGCCAGCTCCTTCTCCAAGATGTCAACTAATCCTGTGTTTGGCCAGCTCTAAAGGCCAGCGATCTGGGCACTGAGGGCCACTCCTCGCTCCCGCACTCTGGGAGGGGCCACTGGCTGGCCTGAGGTTACTGTCCTGTGCTCCCCTGTGGGGCTCCCCCAGGGTCTCCTCAGAGTTTGGGGCTTCGCCAGTCCTCTGGGGGGAGGTTGAGTCAAGAAGGGAAAGGACAGAGGGGAGGAGGTTCCTGGGGGTGAGGCTGGAGAGCACTGGCCCAGGCTCTTTGATCTGGACCATGAGGCCCTCAAGGGTCTGGTCTTTGGGGATGCGGTGCCACCTACACACATGAATGGAAAGTGGGGGCATGTGTGGGAAACTGACCAGAACAGCAGCTATCACGTTGACCACGTGCCCAGGACTGGGCCAAGCTCTCCCTAAACACCATCTCACTAATCCTGCAACCCCTATTGTTACAGAGCTAGAAACTGAGTTTAGGTGAAGTGCCAGAGTCCCAGTGCTCACTCATGGGATGGAGCCTGGGTTCGCCTCCAGTGCCGAGGTCTGTGCCCTGGGCACATTCTGGTCGCAGGTAGCCATGACCAAGCACTACCATGAGAGGCAAGACCATCTGCTCACTGGGCCTTCATAAGCACCTAGAGGAGCTGGAGGCCAGGGAGGGCTGGGGGCACACAGTAAGGCAAAGGAGAATGGGACAGATGGACCATACGCCTCCTTCTGGGAGCCCATCAGGGTGGGCCTGTCCTTGGGAGGAGGATCTCAAGGCTGAGGGGGTGGGGGCTGCAGACACCCTGACCCTTCCTCACAGGAACACACTGACAGCTCTGGGCTGGGCTCTGCTCCAGCAAAAGACCCTGTCTGGGCAAGAAACGGGTTCCTGTTCCCAGCAGTGCAGTTGAGGGGGCTCCTGGAAACGTGGCCAGCCAGTGAGGATCAAGAGGGCCACCCTTCCAGGGCAAGTGGAATCCCCAAAAGTAGGAGATGCAGGGGAAGCTGAGTCAGCTTTTCTTGGGGCCCAAGCGGACAGGTGGGATCCAGGGGCTCTCCCAGTGCTGAGCTGTGGTTAGACATTGTCTGGAATGAGGAAAGAGGCTCTGCCAGGGGCCAGGGCTCTGCAGAGAGCACACAGCATAGAATGACTGACACACATACACCAAGCCACCAGCCACAGGCCCAGAAACGCCGATACTCACCCACTCTGATGTGAACACCTCTCCTTCCAACCAAGCCACACGTCAGAGACAGAGCCCCAGGACACCAACACACACACACTGATTCACACACACACACACACACACACCGAGACCCAGAAACTCCCTCACACACATACTACAGCCAAACACACACACCCCGATTCACCCACACATACCATACTCCCACATATATACCACATAACACACCCACACATATCACACCACACACACACTCCATGGCACGTGAATGCACACCACACACACAATACCACACATCCCAGCACACCCCCAACACACATACACACCATACCTCCCCCACACACGTACCACACCAATATACACCACACCACAAACACACATACCACACTGCATACATCCCCCCACCCCCACACACACTACACATCATACACATAAACCATGTTTACACCCCGTGACTCATGGCAAAAACACACGGGCCAGGACACACACGTTCACACATATACCCAAGCCCCAGACCTGCCACATTCACAAACGTACTAACCCCCACACACCAACCACACTGACACACTGCCCCACGCGTAGCACAGCACACGCAGAAACTGGCCACCTGGAATATGGATGTGGGTGCGGGGTCCACTGAGGGGCTGGGTCCACTGCGCCTCCTGACCTCCGCAGGGTGGCTGGCCTGGCCTGGCCTTGGGGACAGCATGCATAGCCTGAGAGATTCCTGCTGGCCTCTCTAGCCCAATGTCTCCTTCCCCTCCCCACGCTGCAGCCACAGGCCACACTTTCAAGCCTCCAGGCCTTTGCCCATGCTGCGTCCTCTGCTCAAGGTGCCCCTGTTCACTGGCCAGTCCTCCCTGTCGCTCTAGACTTGACTCAAGCCTGAGGCCTCCCCAATTCTCTCACTGTCATCCCGGTGCTGCGGCCAGGACTGCCGTAGGTCCCTCGCCACTCTCCTACCGTTCAAGCATCGCGCACTCCTCTCAGAGCTCGGCCCTGGGAGGGAGAGAGGCAGACACCAGGCCCCAGCAGTGAGCCTCACCCAGCCCACCCCGCCCACACAGCCAAGCTGTGGAGGGGAGCATGTTCCCATTTGCTGGGGGGATTCTTTTTAGGTGGGTGCAGCGTCTCACCATAGCCCTGGGGGTTAGGCTGTGAGTGTGGCTTCAGGAGGGAGAAGAGGCCACAGTGAATAAAAGGGTCTCTCCAGGCCTCCAGCCTCAACCCTCCCTGCAGACAAACTCACCCCATGGCCTCAGCAGGGGCCTCCCTCCCCCAGAGATGGCCTGGGGCTCAGGTGCTTCCTCCTCTTCCTGTGAGCCTCAGTGTTCTACTTGCAAATGAGGTGTCCTCCTATGGTGAACACCAGGGTGTGGCCTTGGTACTGGGCACAGGACAGGTGCTCGGGAACGTTAGTCCTCTTTTGGGATCCTCTCCCAAGGTGCAAGAAGAAACAGCAGGGGAGGGGTGGTGAGCAACACCTGGGTCTGAGACCTGAGTCCAGCCCTGGCTCTGCGTGACCTCGGCCCAGCCACCTCCCTTTCCTGAGTTTCACCCCGAGCTGCCTGCCTACCAGGGACCGCCTGCACAGGATGGGGCAGTGGGGCGATGGTACAGATGACAGGCGCATCCATGCCCAGCACTGCGCAACATACACCTGGGGCTGCCTGGGGAGGGCGGAGGCCAGAGATTCTCCACCCACTGCCTGAAAGAAAACCCAGTGTCAGGTCATCCAGAATTGTCACACATGTGCCACAGGCAAAGCTCCCCGTCTTGAGTGGGTGGAAAGAACCTGCCAGTGTGCACCTGAGGCTCAGACCCCACCAGAAATGTCCCATGAGGCCCCAGACCCCCACCTTGTGAGGGGACAGTGTTCAGCACCAGGCTGGTGAAGAGCGTGGGGGTGGGAGCTGGGCTGAGAAGATCCACTGGTGTGTAGCTCCTGGAGCCACAGGGACCTGAGAGAGTTGGGGGTGGGAGACCACCGAGAGGACTCTGCTTAGTAGCAGGATAAGCTCTATCAGGAGAGACAGTGAGCCTCCTGTCCCAGACGCTCAGGGACAGAGCCGGATGACGTATACTCATCAGGGCTGCTGGGACGGTGCAACATGGTTCCTAAGGTTACCTTCAGGAGATCTTCAGGGAACAGCCCATGGTTCTAAATTGGGCTGGGCCTGCCACGTGGGGCCAGTGGTATCAACAGGCCAGGCTAACCTGCCTTGGTCCTTCCCACACCCACCCAGCCACCCACGTGATCGACCAAGAGGCCCCAAGGTGGGCTGGCCCTGTGCTGGCGTCTCAGGACCATATGTGCATGAGGCCTAGTGGCTCACATCATACCCTCTTGCGCTGGTCCAGCCCAGTGCCTGGACTCACAGTGGGCGCTTAGTAAAAGATGGAAAAACAATGGTGATTGCCTAGACCCAGGACATCAGCCCTGCACACGCAACTCAAGTTAGGGAAGGGAGGTGAATTACAGCAGGAAACCAGTCACATACACACAAACCAAAGGAAACCAACCAGGGAGGGAAGGAGAAGCTGGGAACAGAGGCAAACCCATCTGGTGGCCAAGTGCCTCCATCTGCAAAGCCCTTCACTTCCCTGTTCCCACCAGCATCATGGCAGGATGGAGCTGCGGCTTTTGAGATGGGTAAACTGAGGCACCAGGTGGTGAAGGAAACTCTCTGGGGGTCTGAGGCTTGGTCTGTTCATCCTGCAGCTGGGGGAGTTTGGTGAGGAAGGTGCCTGGTGCACAGGTCTGTAATCCACAGCTCCGCCTGCGGCCAGTGATGACGGCACCTGGGTGATCACTCACCAAAGCTGAGGAAGTGGGAGGGCCACAGCCTTGGCACAGAGGCCTCTGTTCAAGGGCTCACTTGGCTTCTCAGCAGTTGCAAGCTGCTGCCTCCTCCCCAAATGCCCCACTGTCCACAGTGACATCTGGTTATAAGCAGGTGCCCAGCAGACTCAGCCAGAGGAGCCCTCTGGGCCACGAACCCTGAGGATATCCCCTTCCCTGATGGTCCTCAGCTTTCATGTGTCCAACGGGTCCCTGTGGAATAGCACTGCACCTCTACTCAAGCGCCGGGGGAAGGAGATGACTTAGCAGAAAGCAGAGCAGACAGGAGCAAATTCCTGGCTTTTGGGTTTCCAAATCCCAGGCCGCAGGGCCAAACGGAAAGAACTCTGGACATGGATGAGTCACAGGCAGTTAATATTTCAAATGATGTTTCCACCATAAACCCATCACAGAGTGCCCAGCGCAGGGGCTGGTACAGAGTGGGTGTTCATGAACATATCTGTTAATGAATGAAAGAACCAAGCAACAAACAAATGAACCTTGAGGGAAGTGTCGGGTGTGTGGGGAGGTGACTGGCTGCTCAGCAGTCATCCTCCAAATTAGTGGGGGCTGGGAGAGACCTGGTGATGAGGAAAGAGCAAAGCTTCCTGTACTTCCATCCCCAAACGATGCTCCAGCTGGGACGGGGACATTGGAGGGAAGCCAGACGCATGTACATGGCATGGATCCCTAAAAGCTGCGAGGTCCTGAGCTCTGCCCCTTCACCCCTGGGGCTATGCCCTGGGGGTGCTGACAGCACCACTAGCTAGGTTTGTGGGACTTGAAGCAGGGCTGTGCCCAGCAAGGCCCAGGCCACCTGGGGCATCCAGGCAGGACTCTGGCTGTCTCAGGGAGGTCCCGTCCCAGCACTATGGAGAAGACATTGAGTCTGGGCTGGGATGGACAGGGACAAGTAGATTCTGGCCAAAGATAGGGCAGGATGGTTCAGCAGGTGTCAAAGTGATAAATGACTCTACGGGCCCCTTGGCTCACTGTAAGCCCCCAAACCCCAGAATTTGCATGCAACTATGAGAGAAGATGGGCAGTGATCTGTGAACTGCCAGAGATTTGCTACCCAGCATGTGGGGGCTCAGGATAGGAAGGGAGTGAAAGGAATGTTTAAAGTTACTTTTTTTTTTCTCTTTCTCACTCCAGTTTGTGGACTTCAGGTTTGGGTGTGACATAAGTAAAATAGAGAGCACTAGCGGTCCTCCCTTACGGGGACGTGGTCCTCCCTCATGGGGACATGGTCCTCCCTCATGGGGAGGTGGACACGGGGAAAGGGAGGAAAACTGCCACTGATGGGTGCCCTCAAGCCAGGCCATGCTGCCCTTTCGGTGGACTGCCTTGTTTAACCTCCGGAGTGCTCTAGACAGAAGGTGCCACTGTAATTACCTTTCCTAGATGAGGAGACAGATGCTCCCAGAGGGCCTGAGCCCAGGGCCCCTGAGGAGTGAGAGCAGCAGTGGGAATGGAGCCAGGGCTGAGGAATGAGCCCAGGGCTGTCTGATACCAAACCCCTAGCCCCTGTGCTTATGCTGCATTAAGTCGAAAGCAAAGTGGTCTGTTGATTCAGGAAACACTGGCCCATGGGGAAGAAATGACTAGAAACAAAGGACTAAATGTTTCCATGTCACCAGAAAATAATGCTAGCAACAACAGCCACTGCAATAAGTGCGCTGGTCTCTCTTAACACCCCAAATCACTAGCTGTTCGGCTCAAAACAGGTTGGCAAGTTCTGGAAGGGTGTCGGGGAGGTCACCCACCCCTCACCTGCATCTGGGACACCCCAGGGGTCTGAGAGGGAAGTGGCTATCTGCTGGCCAGGCAGGTCGTCTGGCTCTCCCATGAGCCTTCCCTCTACTGAGCAAGGGGCACGGGAGAAACAACCCGTGGTCATCACTTGCAAGAGAGGACCGTGCCAACTGAAAAAAGTTACATCCACACGGGAGAGCAGGAAGGGGCCCCTGAGGAGAAGCGCGCTGTGAGGCGCTCCATGGAGAACCAAGGGGTGGCGGGAGGAACCATTCTGGGGCGCACGGCCCAACCCAGATGCTTGGCTCAGCAGAGCTGCGCCACCCGACTCAGAGGGACGCCTGGAACTCATTAGCATTATGTCAGGAATAATATAAAATTAAAACATTTAGCTTTGGCTTCTAAAATTAAGGAGGACAAAAAGAAAAGGATGCCATTGTGCTGAGCCGCTCAGCTATGACTTGGGCACCAATAATTTACAGAAAATAAATCACTGCATTGCACTTGGGCCCAGTCAGGACCCCGGGGTTGCCAACAGGGCTGAGGACTGACAGAGGAGCCCGCAGCTCAGCTGCAGAGAAGGGGAAGGTTGGGAGCCAGGGTGTGGTCCGGCCCCCGGGACACAGTGAGGCCTTTGGGCTGCTCACTTGCCAGGGCAGCACCAGGTACATGTGCATCGTGACACTCTTTCCTGGCCCCCAACCTCTACGCTGGCTGTTGCTACCAGATCCATCATCTCCCCTGCAGCAGGGAGACCCCTAAATTGCAAGCCTCCCCTTGCCACTCTCAAACCCTATGGGTGGCTCCACTGCCTTCAGGATACCATCCTCAGCCCAGCACTTTCAGCATCTCGCCGACTGACCTCTGGGGACCCTCCAGCTGTAGCTGGCTCCCCGAGCTCCCTGGTCCCTCTCCAGGCTCCTGTTACACTGACCACTTGGGCCATCAGAACTTCGTATCTGTGTGTTTTTATATATGCTGTTCCCTCAGTCTAGAATTCCCTCAAGTCAGGCTCAGTTCCAACACTGGCTTCTTTGTGAGGTTCTGGGCTCTGGGGCAGGTCCTGGGCCCAAAGCCTCTCTGGGTTCACCTCAGCCCAGGGGTAAATGCAAGTGGCTGGGCTGGGCTGCGTGGGAACCCAAGCCCCACACAATGTCAGTACTGGCCGAACCTCCAAGGACCTCATGTTGTGGGTAGGGACACCAAGGCAGCTCAGAGAGGGCAAGGCTCCCCAAGGCTTCCCCTGTCCCCAGTGTTTTGCAGGCCCCTGGATCCTTAGGGCAGGTTCTTCCTGCTCCTGTGTGCTCATTTTGGGGAACAGAGTGCTCAAGAGTCATCCAGACCTGTGTTCAAATCCTGATTCCCCTCAAATTCTGTGAAAACCACCTAATACCCTAATTTGTCGGCATTGCCAGGGAGGTAATGACAGTAGAGTATCACCCTCCCAGGGCTCTGGGGAGTCAGCATCAAGACGGCTGTAACACGGTCTACACTACCTGCAACCCCATGCAGAGACACTGCAGTCCATGGACCCCAAGGACAGGGGGCCCGATGGGGTAGACACAGGCTCCTGGCTCCTCGGGAAGGCAGTCTGGACAGAGTCCCTAAAGCCTGACCTGTCCAGTGGCATCATGGGGCAGACTGTCATGCCTTCATTCAGTCATTCACCAGTCATTCATTCATTTCCTCACTCACTCATTCACTCAGCTAACTGCTCATAGCCAGACACACAAAATACACTGTTAGTGAAAAAATCAAGTACCCAAACAGTAAGTATAGTATGATTCCATTTTAGTAAAGAGTATAATTATATACACAGAGAGCAGCCTGGAAAAATACTCCAAAATATTAAACAGTGGTTATTTCTGAGTGGTGTAGTTAGGGATAACTTTTCCTTTTTTCTTTACATTTCACTCTCTACTTTCTTTTTTTTTTTTTTTTTTTTTTTTTTTTTTTTTTTTTTTTTTTGAGACGGAGTCTCGCTCTGTCGCCCAGGTTGGAGTGCTGTGGCCGGATCTCAGCTCACTGCAAGCTCCGCCTCCCGGGTTCACGCCATTCTCCTGCCTCAGCCTCCCGAGTAGCTGGGACTACAGGCGCCCGCCACGGCGCCCGGCTAGTTTTTTGTATTTTTTTAGTAGAGACGGGGTTTCACCATGATAGCCAGGATGGTCTCGATCTCCTGACCTTGTGATCCACCCGTCTCGGCCTCCCAAAGTGCTGGGATTACAGGCTTGAGCCACCGCGCCCGGCCCACTCTCTACTTTCTACTTCTTTACATACTATACTTATTGCTTTATATTTTATACTATGTTGTTTTGGAAACATTTAAAAAATTTACAGTGGGCAGCGTCATACTTTCACGGACAGATTTAGTCACAATTCTAGACTTCTTGCCTAGTTCTACACGTGCCCTTGAGTGAGTTGCTGCGGAGGGCGGGACCCTGGACACCCCCTGCTGCATGTGGAGCCAGATCCAGCCCATGCACTGGCTCCTGTCCTATGTGACATGGGCAAAGGGATTTCCCCTGAACTCATTTTCCGCATAAAAATCCAGGGACAACATGATGGCTTCCAGAGGGGATCTGAGGATTAAGGAAGACATGGATGGGGACCAACTCGCTGAAGGGCAGGGGATACAGCTCATGGTGACAGTGGGGTGCCTGCATCAGGGAAGTGAGACCCACTCGCCAATGCACTGAAGGATGTGGGTGCCTCCTTGCAAGGTGACCTCACTGAGCTCCTGTTTCCCACATGATGGCCAGGGACACCTGAGGAGGCAGGGGGCTGGTGTAATTAGACATTGGTGACAGACAGGCTCACTCCTAAGAGCAGAGGAGCCAGAGGCAAGCCCAAGCCACAAACCTCGGCAGGGAGGGTGAGGATGACATTTCACTCCGCAGCAGCAGCCAGGAGCCATGGGGCACTGGGGAGGAGCGAGTGCTCCCTCAACACCATCTCTGCAGCCTCAGCCAAATGTCTGGGGACACATTCCTGAGCCACCTGGATGGGGTGCAGCTTTGCATCAGGAAGACCAGGTTCAAGTCCCAGCCCTGCTGCTTACTCGCCTGTGTCCTCAGGCACATTACTCAGCCCCTCTGGTCCTGGAGGTGTCTTCTGGAAAACGAGGTTAACACTCCCTGTTTGCAGGTGTATTGCAACGACTACATGAGATGTGAGATGGCAGGGCTCATCAATCTGGGCTTGGGACAGTGTCCATCCAGCAGTGCCAATACACCAGCGACAGGTGGCACACTCCATGCAACCGACACCAAGGTGCCTCTGCTCCCATCATTCTCTTCTGCTCCCATCATTCTCTTTCCAGAATGTTCTTCTCCTGTCACTTCACCTGGCCAAGTCCTGCTCATCCTTCAAGCTTCAGCTCATAAGCCACCTCTTCCAGGGAGCCTTCCCAGAATTCCCTGTTGTTAAGACTAGGCTGCCCTGGGGTCCCCCACCACACCCTTCCTTCCATCACAGCCCCTGGACTCAGCATTGTAACTGCCAGGCTCTGCGCCTCTTTCTTCCCCTGACTGGGTGTGGGAGGCAGACACAGGATGGACCTGGTCCTGACTGGCCTCTCATTCCAGGGCCCATCAAGGGACTAGACATGCAGCAGGTGCTCAGGGCATGCCTGCTGACTGCAACAGTGTGCTCCATCAGGGTTAGCCACCCTTGTTTCACCTCACCACTGGGGAAGGAGAGAGGCTCTTTTCTTTCAAAATCCCAGAAGGTTTGAGTTGAAAGGGATGTTAAAGCAAGTCTACCCATTTTGCAGATGGGAAGACTGGGGCTGGGTAAGGAGAAGATACCTGCTCAAGGCTGTCCGGTATGTCAGTGGTGACACAGAGACAGAGAGCCAGGGCTCCAGACTCTCTGATCCTTGGCCTCAGGGCTCTCTTCTCACAGTCACAGAAAGGGCAATAGCCAAGAGCTGCAGGCTCGATGGGGTTGAAGGTGGCAAGACCAATAGTGCACCCTGGTCTGGGCACCCCCATCTCCCCTCGTCAGCACCGAACCTGCCTGAGCTCTACTGCACTTCTCACTGCTGGCTCCTGCCTTTGATGGACGGAAGGTGTCACTTACCTCCATCAGGCCCCACTTCCCAGGCCCTGACCCAGGCAGGGCTCCCCTAGCACTCCTATCCCTCCAGAAAGTTACCAATGGCCAAAGCCCTCTGGTGGGCCCCACAGGCCTACTCAAGCCTGGGAATATATTCACGAATGGCAGCGCAGTGGGTTTTCATCATCTTTGGTATGGCCGTACATTCTGGAATACAAACTTGGTGAATTAGGCTCAGACTGGGTTTAGCGAATTATATTTCCCTGCCTCTCCCTTTGTGCTGAGCCAAGCCTGGCTGTCAGAGATCACCAGAACAGAATGGCTGTGATTTCTCATTAAAAACATGGTTCATAAAGTCGATTTCTATTTTACTGTAGTAGCCAGGAGCAGCCAAACGCAGCCTAGTGGAGGCTGTCTCTGTGAAGGGGCAGCAGGGAGCGCTTGCGTTTTCTCATCTATGCTTTATTGTGTTTTCCATGTTTTCTGAAATAAGCATATAAAACTTTTACAAATATTTATTTTTCAAAACTCAAGGACAGACTCCTGCTTCTCCCTCCCACCTCCCTGCTGGCCGCTTCCTTTGCTGTTTTCGCACGGGGGCATTTCTGCTGAGTGCAGGCTGAATGTCTCCCCTCCAGCTGCCACACTCCATGGGACTCAGGGCCCAAAGATGATCTCACAGGGCCCTTCTGGCTCTGGCACTCCACACCCAGGGTGTGCCCCAGGGCACCTGAAGGTGGGGCTCAGGTGGGTGAGTACTGAGAGCCTCCCTTCGCACCAACACAGGACTTCGACCTTGTCATGCACATCTCTAATGGGAGACCCAGTCTGCATGCAACACTGAGTGAGGCTTTAGCATGTTACCGCTGGTATTCCCACGTCCACCATGGACAGGGGGCTCTCAGGGCAGGACTGAGAGAGGGGCCACGTATCACGCGTGGACACCTGCTCCAGCTGGATGCTAATACCCACAACCTCGACTCATCCTGTGACAATGCTGCCATGCCACCAGGGTTATCCCTGCTCACATTTCTACCACTTTGTCATGCTGCCTTTGCTGTGATGAGAACCCTGGGCCTGGCTATTGAGGACAGGTCTTAGAGGAGCTTACAAGTTGCTGAGGTGCTCTGGCAAGGTAAGGGTTATAGATGGCCTCTGCTCTGGGAAGGCAAACCCAGAGGAAGGTCAAGTGTGGGCCAGATTTTCTGGCTGATGTTACGCTTGTGTCTGTTTCCCTGTGGTCATCCATGAACCTTCAATAAAGTCAGTTAGTTTTTTTTTTGTTTTGTTTTTTTTTTTTGAGACGAAGTCTCGCTCTATCGCCCAGGCTGGAGTGCAGTGGTCGGATCTCAGCTCACTGCAAGCTCCGCCTCCCGGGTTCACGCCATTCTCCTGCCTCAGCCTCCCGAGTAGCTAGGACTACAGGTGCCCACCACCTCGCCCGGCTAGCTTTTTGTATTTTTTTTTAGTAGAGACGGGGTTTCACCATGTTAGCCAGGATGGTCTCGATCTCCTGACCTCGTGATCCACCCGTCTCGGCCTCCCAAAGGGCTGGAATTACAGGCTTGAGCCACCGTGCCCGGCCAAAGTCAGTTAGTTTTTTACAGCTCTGTTGAGAGGTAGTTCACATAATCATAAAATCCACCCATTTAAAGTGTACAATTCAGTGATTTTGAGTATATTCACAGCATTGTACAAGCATTACCACAATCAATTTTAGAATATTTTCATCACTCCCAAAAGAAACCTTGCATCTACTAGCAGACAGCACTCCCTATTCCTCTCCCTCCCAAATCCCTAGAAACCACTGATATACTTTCTATTTCTATAGATTTGTCTATTCTTGACACATCATATAAGTTGAATCATGCAATATGCGGTCTTTGGTGACTGGTTTCTTTCACTAGCATCATGTTTTCAAGGCGTATCCATGTTGTCACATGTGTCGATACTTCACTCTTTTTGATGGCTAAATAATATTCCATTGTATGGATATACCACATTTTATCTATCCATTCCTCCACTGATGGACATCTAGGTTGTTTCCACCTTTGGCTATTATGACGAATGCTGTTGTGAACATTCACGTACATGCTTTTCTGTGGACATTTGTTCTTATTTCTCTTTGCTCTATACCTAGGAGAGACATTGATGGATCATATGTTAAGCATTGATCATTTGAGGAACTGCCAGACTGCTTTCCAAAGCTACTGCACAATTTTACATTCCTATCAACAAGAGTTCCACTTTCTCCACCTCCTTGCCAACACTCGTTATTGGCATCTCTTTGATTCTAGCCCTCCTAGTGGGTGTGAAGTAGTAGCTCCTTGTGTTTCTGATTTGCATTTTCCTGCTGGCTAATGCTGAGCAACTTTTCATGTGCTTTGGGCCATCTGTATCTCTTCTTTGGAGAAATGTCAGGTCAAGTTCCTTGCCTATTTTTAAGTTATGTTATCTTTTTCATTATTAAGTTGAAAGAGTTCTTAATATATTCTAGGTAAAACTCCCTTATTAGATATGTAATTGCAAAAGCAAAGTCAATTTTGAGCTGAAACAACAAAAGCTAACATTTCTTGGGTACTTCCAACGTTCCAGGCCCTATTTCAAGTGCTTGTATGTGTATTAAGTATTTTAACTCCCACAACTCCATGGGGTAAGTATGGTTGTTATTAATATCATCCCCATATTACAAATGGGCAAACAGAGGCACAGAGCAGCACCCTGCTCAGGTCACCCACCTAGGAGGCCACAGAATGAAAGCCTGGGGCATTAGGGAGGGTCATACCCACCCTTGAGCTAATGCTTCAACTGGGAAGTGGTGCCCTTGTGGCAGCAGCAAGAGGCCCCTTAATGGGGACATGACTCCCTGATGGGCATCAGAGCCACCAGGTTCTGCCCAGCTTGTGATATTTTCTCTCTCCTTTGCCAGCCCTGTATTCAATTTTATTCGCGAAGAAGTCAGTTTCCTTATAGGCATGCATGCTCAAATTGGGTGGAAAAGGAATCTTCTTCCACAAGGGATTCCAGACACTGGCTCAGGAACCGACCCACTGCAAATCATAGTTGATGATGTTTCAGAATGATGATGTCAGCACTAGAGGAAGCTCAGCCCCCATTAACACATTAGCAAGTGAGCATCCCTGGCCTTGCTCTGCAGTAGGCCTCTGCTGGAAGAAGGTAGGGCTGCTGGGAACAGAGGCCTCGAGGGGAGGCTTGCCCCAGGGTTGCAAGGGTTAGATATGACCGTGCGTAGAGGAAACACACATTTACACTGAGTTAGGTTCAAACTGCCCTTTGACATCTCCGTTTTGGGCTCCTACCCAAGGCTGAGGCTGGAGGTCAGGCTAGTTTTATGCAAGAAGATGATAAACAAAATATTGGCGTTATGAACTATGAGTGGCGGAAGATGAGTCCCACAGTCGGGGAAAAGCTGAGTGAACAGTGCCACAGTCCACACGCTGGATGATCATCCTGCTGTGAAATCACGACTATCAGGTACCATGGCACAATGGCAGATTTCTTAGTCATAATGCTAAGCCACCAACACAAATTATTAATAATCCTCTCAACAACTCCACAGGGAACGTGAGGCACAGAGAGGTGAAGTGCTTCATCCAAGATGAGGGGTGACAGGTTCAGACGCTCCCCACTCCAAAATCACAGCCATCATTTTTTTTTTTTTTTTTTTTGAGACAGAGTCTTGCTCTGTTGCCCAGGGTGGAGTGCAATGGCACGATCTCGGCTCACTGCAACCTCTGCCTCCCGGGTTCAAGCATTCTCCTGCCTCAGCCTCCCGAGTAGCTGAGATTATAGGCGCTCACCACCACGCCCGGCTAATTTTTCTATTTTTAGTAGAGACAGGGTTTCACCATGTTAGTCAGGCTGGTCTTGAACTCCTGACCTCAGGTGATCCGCCCACCTCGGCCTCCCAAGGTGCTGGGATTACAGGCATCAGCCACCGCGCCCGGCCAGTGATTTTTTAAAAGATCCCCCGTGTTGAGCCCTCACTATGTGCCTGGCATTGTGCTAAGAGAGGGGCCAACGGAAAACATTCTACCAAGGTGGTTTGAAGTCCTCTGTTCCCTTTTTCTCGTTGGCCAAATTTCTAACATATGATTATGCTGCATTTATACCAAGAAATTTAAAACACCTGCCTCTCAGGGTTGTTGTGAGGCCTGAGAACTGTGGTGGCCCATCTGCACCCTGCGCCCATGCTCAGGGTTGGAGGCCTTATGCAGAGGAGGGAGAATCGCAGGGCAAGGGTGGTCCCTCAGCCTCTGCAGAACTGTGGGTCTTAGGCCACTCCCTTCCTCTCACCAAACAGGGTAACCCCCTCTGCCCTGATGCCTCCCTGAGCTTCCGGGAAAACACCAGGTCGGTTGCTCAGAGCCCTGGGGAACCAATAAGAAGCCCCGCGAAGGGGCTGCCTTTCTCAGGTCCTCAGAGTGCTCCGCAGAGCATGCTGGTAGTCCCTCCCTGTGAGGGCACTCCCGTTTGTGAGCTCTGTAGTCCAGCCTGCTCCCACCTCTGCCCTCCCTCTGCCCGCCATTCAAGTCCCCTGTGTCAGGGCACAAACCCTGCTCTCCTCTGCCCTCTGTGCCCACCGCCTTCCCTGGATGTACCTGGTGGTTCTTGCCTCTGGGCCTCTGCACAAACCCATCCCTCCTACTGGGATGGCCTCTGACACCGGTGCTCTCTTCACCCCCAGGCCCTGTTCAATCTCATTCCTCCCAGAGGTCTTCCCAGATGCCCCCTGCAACAACCTGCGTGGTCCTTGACTGAGGTGGAGGGAGTGGGACTGCAGGCTGCTGGGTTCAAATCAAAGCCTGGGCCAGCTAGAGGCTCCTCTCTCCCAGCCAGGGCGATCCTGACACCAACACCCCTACACACAACACACACCCCTCAACGCACATCCAAACATCCCAGCACACACCTAAACACACACACACACATCCAACACCAACTCACATTCCCACACCCAATACACAGGCGCATACACAAAATAGATTCTCAAACACGCCCTTCAAACACATGCACATCATGACCACATACGCACAACTGACACACCGCACACTTGACACACCACACACCATGACCACATACGCACACCTGACACACCACACACCTGACACACCACACACCTGACACACTGCACATATGACAAACCGCATGCCTGACACACCACACACCATAACCACATACACACACCTGACACACCACACACCTGACACACCACACACCTGACACACCACACACCATGACCACATACACACACCTGACACACCACACACCATGACCATATACACACACCTGACACACCACACACCATGACCACATACACACACCTGACACACCACACACCTGACACACCACACACCTGACACACCACACACCATGACCACATACACACACCTGACACGCCACACACCATGACCACATACACACACCTGACACACCACACACCATGACCACATACACACACCTGACACACCGCACACCTGACACACTGCACATATGACATACCCCAAACACCAACCACACTCTCAAAACTGCCCTCTCCAACACAAGCACGTGCCCCGTGAGCACACTACAGCCCTAAATTCATGCTCAAATGTGTACACCCACACACACATGCCCACTCACCTGACCCAACCACACACATGCATGCACATAAGCTGGCGTGTGTCTGAAGGTGTGCTATGGGAGCGTGTGCTGGGTGTGGCCGTGTATACAGGTGCTGGATGTGTGTGTCTGGGTGTGGTGCTGGGGGTGTCTGGCTGTGCTTTGGGTGATACGGAGGTGTGCATGGGTGTGCATGGGTACATGTCTGTCTCTGCCATATACTCCCCCTCCACACTTTGACATACATGTACCTAACTACAGAAGCACTCCATATTCACCCACCCACATTCTTGCACCCACTCAGAAAACTCCCCAACCAAACACACCCCAATCACACCCCCAAACTCTGTAACCATACACATCCCAACATGCTGCAAACAGCACCCCCCGATCCAGTCACATAAACACACATACCCGCTCCCTCTTAATCACCCCCAAAGCTTAACACATGCCCAGATACATTCAACCACACACACACACTGACTGTCACAGAAGCCCCGCTAAAGCCCAAAGATGCAAGTCCCCTAGCCTCTCCCCTACCAGTTCCCAGGCCTCAGCACACACCCCAACCCTAAACTGCTATAGGTGGAAAGTGTGTCCTGGTAGGAGGGGGACCAGGCAGGTCGCTGAGAGCCCTCGCAAGGCCCCCCGCCACTCCTTTGCCTGGGCCAGCTCTACACAGCATGACCCAGGTGGCAGGCAGCCAGCCAGCCCCCACCAGGCCTTCCTTCTCAGGTCCCCCTGCCCACATTCCGGCCTGCCCCAGGGGTTTATTCTTCCCCTGCTCATTGATGATGAAAATACTTTCAGCCAACCACAAAGATTGTTGTCTTAGTCTTTTAAAATAAAAACCAACAGATGCATTTGGGGACCCTCTGGTTTACCTCTGGAGTGATTTACATGACCACAACCAGTTCTTGGAGAAGAAAAGCAAACATTCCCATGGCCTAATAGAAACACTTGCCCTCCACCATCCATCCTCCCAGCTGAATCGGCTCGTGCCCACAGATGGCTCCCCAGGGCCCCTCCATCCCACTTAGAGGCCGAGGGGCCAGAGGAGGATCCAGCTGGACCATGGGCTGGCAGCCCCACACGAGACAATCTCTCTGAGAGCTCTTCTGTTTTTATTTTTGTCATCAGCCCTGGAAGAGGGAGTTGGACAGGCAGAGACTAACTACCTCAGTGACAGAAAAGGAGACTCCATGAAATCAGCTCATTTAAACATTTAGCAACCCTGGGAGGCAGCAAGTGGAGCTATCTCCATCTGACTGATGAGGAGACAGAGTTAGAGGCACAGGAACTACTAATGTGCTCCAGGAATCAGCTGGTGGCAGGACTCACTGTGTCAGGTGCACAGCTGATGTTTCAGCTCTGGCTGGGTCACCAGCCTTCCTTGCCTTTCTAAAGATACCACTGCCCCACCTGGCTGGCTGAGAATGGCTCATCAGGAAAATGTAGATCAACCCCATCCCCGTCAGCCTTGGTGAGCACACACTGTGCTTCACAGTGTTTGTTTATCCTTTCCAGGATAAACCTGGAAAGCGCAGCCTCAGGGCTGGAGAAGTTTGTGAGGTTATTCATTCCCCTGAGAGCCACTGTGGGGCTCAGGACAGCTGCCCTGCACTCGACACGCCCCCTGTCCCTTCTGAGGCCACTTCTGAAGGACACTCTGTCCTCCTAAGCTCCATCAGGGCCTGTGAGGTGTGGAGCCATTCTCTGGGGCACAATATGGAAAGGGCCTCACAAGTAGGACAGGGCACTTGGGTATCTGAGGGGGACTGGCAGTTCCCTGGAAACCCCAAAACTGTCTCCCTAGGCAGAACTGGGTGGCTTCCCTAGGCTCAGGGACCCACGGGGCTGGCATGTTTCAGAAAGAACCCCATGCACTCTCAGATCTAAAGACGGGCAACCCATCTCCCTACTCCGGTGACAGCACCGCTCCCTTCCCTATAAAGCAACCTCTCAGGCCACTCTGGTTCTGGAAATTCTCTTATATCTTGTTTGTGGCTCTGAAGGCTGCTGGGAGAGATATGCCACCATCAGCTCGTGCTTTTAAGAGACCACTATAAGAGCATAATTGCCCAGCACTTTGGGAAGCCAAGGCGGGAAGATCACAAGGTCAGGAGATCGAGACCATCCTGGCTAACACAGTGAAACCGTGTCTCTACTAAAAATACAAAAAATTAGCTGGGCGTGGTGGCAGGTGCCTGTAGTCCCAGCTACTCAGGAGGCTGAGGCAGGAGAATCACTTGAACCCGGGAGGCAAAGGTTGCAGTGAGCCAAGGTCGTGCCACTGCACTCCAGCCTGGGTGACAGAATGAGACTCTGTCTCAAAAAAAAACAAAAGAAAAACAAAAACAAAACGCGTATTTGGATTGCTTGTAACACAAAGGATAAATGCCTGAGGTAATGGACACCCCATTTATCCTGATGTGATTACTACACATTACATGCCTATGTAACCCACAAATATATACACCTACTATGTACGTACAAAAATTAAAAATTAAGAAATAAAAATTTTGTGTGTGTACTGCAGTGTGCGTGTGTGGTGTACTGCAGGTGTGTGTGTGCAGATATGTGTAAGAGTGCAGGTGTACTGCAGGTGTGTGTGCACAGATGTGTGTGTGTGCAGGTGTACTACAGTATGTGTGTATGCAGATGTGTGTGTGCAGGTATACTGCAGGTGTGTGTGTGCAGATGTGTGTGTGTTCATGTGTACTACAGGTATGTGTGTGCAGGTTTACTACAGGTATGTGTGTGAGTGTGCTCAGGTACACTGCAGGTGAGTAAACGTGTGTGCAGGTATACTTCAAGGTGTGTGCATGGGACATAAGCAGCACCAGGCCAGCATCCACAGACCCTCTCACCTTCCGAAACACCAGGGTAAGTCCACAGCCATGGCTGGGACTGGAAAGAAGTGTGTCCATTCGCCCACACTCAGGCTTTATTTGCTGAATATCCTGGAGACTTTGTCCATAGTATTATCAAGTCCCCCAGGACAGCTCCAGTGGTAGGTATTATCATCATAATCCCTATTTTGCAGATAAAGAAACTGAGGCATGGAGCATTGTGCAACTTGGTCATGGTCACTCAGATAGTCATAGCAATTGGGATTTGACTTAAGCAGTCCAGCTCTAGAGGGAGGTTTAGGAGGCTGGGTCATCAGCCCTTGGTGACCCGCTAGATGCATCTAAGGAGGTGATGAAGTGTCCAGAAAGCCTCTTGGAGGTCTGGAGGAACGGCAAGAAGGGCAGCAGCAGATACCCAGATGCAGAGCAGCATACCCTGTGGCTGAGGCTGGCGGGGGAAGAGCCCAGCCCCCTGACCTCATCAGGTGGGCCTTGAAACAGACGCACAGGGCAGGTCACATGGTGCCATTGAGCAGCTACCAAGAAATATCTTGTCACTCCAATTACATTTCTGAATACCTCTCCTAATTCACTTCCTGTAAAATCAGACAGACTGGGTAAATATATATCTTCTTTTAAATGAAGCACGTTATAGTACCTAAATGGTTTTTATCAAGTTGTTTCCAGTGTGTTGAAAATTTTTGATTTCTAAATAATCCCTTATCCATCCCATATGCCCCTCTGAAGTCATTGTTAACAGAAAAGCAGAAAACACATAAATAATCTTCCCTTTTGCATGAGCTTAGGATTGACTCCAGTTGCTGCCAATCAAACATCATTAGGGGAGCCCCAAATCAAAACAGGATGGTGGAGTTGCTAATTAGATTGGGAACCAGGCTCTGGATGATGAAAGATGAGGTCTGGCGGGGCTGGCAGCGCCCAGCCCTGCAGTGGGTACTGCTCCTCAGGCTGGAAGGGTGCACTGTCAAACACAACGTGCAAACGATGTGACCAAGAGCCTGCCCTCGGAGGTGCAATAGCACGCAGGTGGAGTGGCTGCCACAGAGGGACACAAAGGGCCCGATGCAGGAAGAGCAACTTAAGGATCCCTCCAGGCAGGCCAAGGGTCATGCTGAGAGTCAGCCTCAGGGCTTTAGTCTCCTGCTCTGTCACTATCAAAGCGATCTTTTGATGAGGGCCTATGGAGGCCTCCACTGGCACTTTTCATGGATCTCTAAGATAAGGCCCCGGTTCCTCTGTGTGCATTCAAACCTCTGCCCTGGGCAACCTTTCCAGTTGCTGCTCTGCTGCTCTCCACCCCAGGCCCTATACTCCACAGCAGGAGACTTCCAGCCATTCTCGAACATGATGCGCCTTTGTTCACACTTCCCACACCTCCCCGTAATGAACTCATTCTCTCAGGCCAGCTCGTGTGTCCACTGCCCTTCTCCAGTGTCTGGCTTCTCCACTAGACTGGGGCAAGGTTGAGCAGGGTGTCCCATTCATGCCACGATGCCCAGCACCTGCCCAGGGCCCGGCCCAGAGGAGCTTTCAGTAAAGGCTGAGTGAGTGAATGAATGAATGAATGAATGCCACCTTCCCCTCTGGCTGGGACATTTACCCCGCACCATTCACCCTGCTCTATTCAGGCCCCACATGTGTTGAATACCCTGATCTGTGCTCACCTATCCTGGGCCATGTAGACTCTGCTCAGATGTGGCCAGAAACAAACCAGAGCTTAGCGAGCAGCCACCTGTCTCCTGTGGTCGTGGTGCTCTAGATGCTGAAGGTTAAAACATCTGGAAGGTAGACAGTAGTCCTAGACTTGCCTGTGCTGTCCCAGGAACCAAAAACCAGGAAAGGTACAAATCTCAAATTGACAAGTGTTTGTGGTATCAGAGGTAAGACTCAGAACCAGTGTGAGAAGGGCCTGGGACGCTTTGTGGGCCCTGGAGCCCTGGGACTTCTTAGAAACAGTAATTCAGAATGCAGGCGGCTTTGTGGCCTCTATCATTTCGTATAAACTCTGTTTTGGGGACTTTGGCTTCTCTGGTGACAGGGACCAAGTGTTTCTTGGCTGCACTTACCCTTCTTCAGACCCTGACCTGGCACAGAGTGGAAGGCACCAGGGCCTCCTGGCTTGGTGGACTGCGGAGAGGACCTCAGGCTACAATCCCACCGGGCCATTCGTTCAATCCCAGCACTGTCACAGGGTTTTAGACTCTGAGTTGGAAGGGTCCTGGGTCCCAGCCTTCACCTCCCCTTCCTCCCTCCACTGTGGTCAGTCCCTCGGCCCTCGTGCCCATCCTTCTAAGCCTGCTTATGCCCTGATCCTGCCAGGCCACCTCAGGCTGGGATGATGATTGGTGAACTCCTGCTGATGTCCAGAACTGGCTCGCCCCTCCCATTATTCACTCACCACGCAGCTCTGCTCCTCCTCAGGGTCAAGCCCAGCCGCTGCAATGCGGGACAGGGCCGGTCCTGAGCCCCTGAGAGCCTCTGTTGCAGCTCATCCTCCCCCACACACCCTACACCCGCTGGCCTCAGCCCTGCAGCCAGCCACCCGCCACACACAGGAGGGAGCTCTGTTTCTCTCTGACACACACAGGCACTCACACTCATCCACACACACACTGTCAGTACACACTCATCTACACCCCCCCAGTCATATACACACACCCTATCACACTCATCCACACACACACTGTCAGTACACACTCATCTACACCCCCCCAGTCATATACACACACCCTATCACATATATACACACACACAGAGTCATCTACCCAGTCTCTCACACGTACACACAGGCTCTCACACACACGGCCCTCTACCTCTGCCCACATTGTTCCCTCTCCTAGATGGTCTTTCTCCACCTTGGCTAACTCATCTTTCAAGGTCCAACTCAAGTGCTTCCTCCTCTGGGAAGTGCTCCCTGACTTCCCAGGCAGGATTAGAGGCCCCTGGACTCCCGCAGCTGCATGCCCAGCAGGATGAAGCACACACAAAACATAAGGAATTTCTAACCATTACTCTGCTGTGGGCCGGGACCGCCTCCTTGACGGAGATACAGAAATGAATCTAATATGAAGCTGGAGAGGCCTATAGCTCATCAGCAAAGACAGACAAAGAAAAGCCAGCTCGACCCAGACCCGGGGGCAGGAGCTGTGTTGACTCATCTCTGTCCCAGGACTGAGGGAAGACAAGGAGCCCTAGGGGTTGCTGGGCCCGCCTCTGCCCAGCGATTGAGTGCCCAACCCAGTAACACCCACCTGGGCCTCAGGCAGGAGCTCGCTCCCTGCTTGCAAGGGTAGGGGTTCCCCTGGCAGACGGACAGTTCCGGTCAGGAGATACCTGGTCCGCACACAGAGCAAATAGCTGTTTCCCCATGGTGCTCACCAGTTAACCCTTCCTACCTTCCAAGGAGAGTGGAGGCTGCGATAGGGAGGGCTGAGTGGGCTACAGGTGAGACTGAAGACAGGCCCCAGTTTGGCTGGTAGACCCCAGGGCCTGCTGGCATCACTGGCTTTACACTGCCTTTGGCAAACACTTGTTGAGGGCGGTGTGTCCAGCACTGTTCTAGGCACTGGGGCAGCCGTGCTCACAGTAGCTGCTTTAAGAAGGCCTCCGCCATGGCCTGCTCAGTGGATCCTCAGAAGTGGCCCACGACGGTGGCAATGAGTCCTTGGGCTCCGCCCCTACCTCAGTCCCCCAGGCCTTGCCACCTGAAGGGGCAGTACACCACACTTTTTCCTGCCCCATCCTGCCCTGCCACTGGTATCCCACCCCGCCCTGCCCACAGCCAGGCAGCCAGGCAGAGCTCCAGAGAGGAGACCGGGCCCACACTAGATGTCCGCCCCCTTCAGGATCTCCAATGTGCACTCCGGGACCGAGCCCCTACGGTGTGCCCCAGGACCGAGCCCCTACTGTGTGCCCCAGGACTGAGCCCCTACTGTGTGCCCCAGGACCGAGCCCCTACTGTGTGCCAGGCATTGGGATGGCTTCTCTACAGACATTGCCTCATCTGTTTGATTCCCACAGGCAGTGTCCCAACTACTCTTCCTTAGTCCCATTCCATCCCACTGGCCAAGTCAGAGATGAATTGAGGCTCAGAGAGGCTACACCACTTGTGTAAGGTCACACGGGAAGTGGGAGAGCACCAGGATGCAGGGAAGCCGAGCAGCAGGAAAGTTAAGAATATATTGCATTTAGAAACGGTGCACGACTTTACAAGCCTCCAGCTATAATTTCATCATAGCCCAGGACTTGGAAAGTCTGCATAATCCTGGAAGGCACTGGGTTTCAGCTAAAAGACTGCTGTGACTGCTAATTGGATCCTCAGCCTACATTGTAAATCAGACCAAAGTGTGGGCAATCTTTTCTCAAACAGGCACTGTATGTCTTTACGTTATTGTTGGCGGACCAGGGCCTTAAATAATTTCTGTGTAACTCAGTTCATAAATCTGCCCTCGCTCTGTGGCTGGCAAACACTGCCAGAGAAGAGACCAGGTTCCCAAGGTAAACAGCTCAACTGGCAGCTGCTCCCTGGCCATGCAAAATCCAGAGCACTGGCCTGGGGTGGGGGCCGGCTGTACTCACTCAGGAAGCTCAGAACATGCTGGGTTTGGCAGAGGTCGAAGGGCCAGTGGGCCCAGCAGTTCATGGAGAGTCATCCCTAGGTGTGAAGCCAAGGGAGCTTTGGCCCACGGGAGCCAAGGTGCTCCGGTTGGGGAAAACATGCCAGCAAACAGGGCAGGTCCAGAGGGCGTGCAGAGAAACTGCAAGGAATTCCCCCTCACCACACACCTAGAGCATATGAATCTCTCCACACCCTCGGGAGGCTGGCTTCACTATCCCTATTTCAGAGGTGGTGAGACAAGCTCATTTGTCCACAGAGCCAGCAAGTGGTGAACCCACAGTGTGAACCTAGCGCAGCTCAGTTTCAAAGTCTTTCCATGTTAGCCATGAAAAGAGGACCTGGGGGCAGATGGGGTTACAGAGACCATCTTCACCAAACCAGTGATCTGTCTGCCAGGAATAAGTGTATGCATCGTTAAGAGGGCAATGTAACAGGGCGTTTGAATTTGGGATGATGCCAGAACACCACAGTGAGGGAAGGGGTGAGCTTCCCAGAGATGAATGAGCAGAGGCCAGACCATCTCTTCTTACGAAGATGCTACAGATGAGGTTCCTGCATGATCATGGAGAAAGGTAAGAGTCAGTGCCTGCTTTCCAGGAGCTGAGTGGCAAACAGGAAACAGGACACCAAGATTTTCACCGTGCAGAGACGAGACACAGAATGAACCTGAGATGTCAGAGAAGTGCAGCCTTTCCAGGGAAAACAATGAGGGTCACCTCCATGGTGACTCATGACGTGTGGAAATGTACTCCCACACTCACAGCTCACCCATCTGCTCCTAAGAGACCAGCACCTCAGACCACAGCTGAACTGGCTCAACATCACCCAGCAAGAGCCTGTCAGAGCTGCAACCCCACCCTCTCTGCTGAGTCCCAGCCCATACTCCACATCACACCACACTGCCCCGGGGGTAGGCATCCCATCCCCTTAGGTGCTGGTACACCTGCAGATATTCTCATTTCATCTTCCTCCTCCAACAGTAAAAACACAATTAGAACAATGATGATAAAGAAGAATCTTAACCACTAGAAACCTCAATTTCCTCATTTGTAAATGGAGGTGATGACAGAGCCAGATCTGTGGAAGGCATGAATGAAATGATGAATGCAAAGTACTCAGCACCGTGAAAGATCATCATCTAGTAGTTATTCTTAAATTAGCACTTTACAGTGCTCTGCCATTCATTATTTCCTGTGGTCTTTACAATGACGTGTAGAGTAGCTATCACTGGTGACCATTTCACAGATGAGGAAACGGAGGTGGTGCTTCTGGGTCATTCTGCTGTAAAATAACCAGACTATGCATAAAATATAGCTTCTGTCACATTGCTTGGGTTATAGGAGGTAAGGACAATCTCAGAGGACAGGGGAGAAACAGAAGTAGAAATCCCAGGCCAGAACTGAAAGGTGGGGTTCCCCCAAGGGCAGGTGCTCAACTCAAGCCTCCAGTGTGTCCAGAGACAAACCCTGGCCATGTGGTCTCATGCTCAAAGGTGATCAAACACACGAGGCAAGAAGAGGGAGGCTCTGCAGAAGCAATGAACCATAACGCTGGACCTTCCAACGATTCCAAATGCTAAAACTATCAGACTTGGAATATAAACTAATGGGTGAAATGGGTAAGGAGCAAAAGGGCAGAATCACAAAACATGAGTAAGTAACAAGAGACTGTCCAAAACCACCAATCAGATTTGAAAAGGAACCAACAGAATTTCTGGAAATTAAAAATATAATTGTTGAAAATTTTGTTTAATTTAAACATTTTTAATTTTTCAAAAATGTTGCCTGAAATGAGTCAAACAGCAGATTAGACACAGGTAAGCCAGAAGAAAGAACTGAAGAAATTTCACAGAAATCAGATAAAAAAGACAAGCAGCTAGAAAATAAGAACTATAGCAGCCAGAATAAGAAGGCTAATCTACCTTTAATCAAAGCCTCAAAAGGAAGACAGTGTAGACAGGAAGCAGTATCTGAAGAGATAACGGCTTGGAGTTTTCCAGAGATGCAAGGAGGAAAGAAGTAAAAGAAATCCATATTTACTCACAGAATAGTGAAAATTCAGACTATCAAAGAAGTAGAAGAACTTAAAAGCAATAGACAGGAAACACAGACACCCACAAAAGAATGACAGAGACTGACAGGTTTTGCTACAACAAAACAAAATCCATTGCCAGAGGCAACATTATAATACTTTCAAAGCACTGACAGAAAATAACTGTCAACCTAGAAGTGGGCATCTTCTATCTATCTTTCAAAATGAGGACGAAAGAAAGAGCACCTCACTCAAAGAAGAATAAAGAATAAACTTCAGGAAGAAGGAAGATGATCCCAGAAGAAAGGTATAAAATGTATAAAAACTAATGATGTGCAAATAAATTTATAAACATGTAGGTAGAGCTAAACACACACCATTGTACAAAATGGTAATGCCCTCTAATGCATGGAGTTGAAGAAAGGCCAGAACTAGAATACTGTACAACAAAAGCATGTAGGTTTGGATGAAATGATTAAGAAGCAGTGCCCTAAGGTTCTTGTGTTGTTGGGGAGGGAGTTAAGGTATTAACGTTAGACTCTTTTAGGTTAAGAATTCGTAGGCAATCATGAAGAGAAAGGAATTAATCAGTTTTATTTTGCCTTTTAATCAATCTATAAAGCAAAATAAAAAACAATAACAGCAACCACAACAAAACTAAGCCAAAACATGGAAGCAAAAAAGGAAGTATAGGAAAAAGCAAAGTAGAAAGCAAAATGTAAGATATCAGAAACATGTCCAAAAGCATTAGTAATCACTATAATTGAAAATGGACTAAACTCTAATTAAAACAGAACATGTCAGCATGAACTAAAGACATAAAACAAACTAACCCCCCTTTTGCTAATTACAATAAACACATCTAAACATAAGGAAAAACACACCTAAAACATAAGGAAAAAGTTTAAGGGATAGAAAAAGATATACCATACAATTATTATTCAAAACAAGGCTGGTATAGCCATATTAATATTAGATAAAGTAGAATTTAAACCAAAAACATTATTAGGGATAGACTGATTATCTAATAATAAAAGTTTTCGTTTTATAGAAACCTAATGATGTTGCAGTGAAACCTAATAATAATATTAGCAATGTAAAGCCTGCTACCTTGGTGGTAAATTTCAATACCTTTCTTTCAATTACTAACATGTTAAAGAAAAAAATAATAAAGTTACAGAAAATTTGAATAACACAATAAGATTTTTGATCTACTGAACAAAACAGAGTATACATATTTTTCTCAAGTACATATGTAACATTTATAAAAAACTGCCATATACAAGACCAATATCATATAAATAATGTTCTCCAATCACAGTGAAATTAAATTAGAAGTCAATCACATAAAGGGAAAAAATGTCCCTATGTTTAGAAAATTAAAGGCTCACTGCATCAATCAAAACATAATAATGGGTATTTACAATACTTATTTACAACTTATTGCAACTGAACAATAATGCCAGCACTACAAATCAAAAATTCTGAGATGCAGTAAAAGTGGCATTAAAAGGGAAATTTATTTTGCAAATGTTTATGCTAGAAAAAGAGGCTGAAATTAATGTGCTAGGAGACCCATTTCAGAAATTAGAAAAGGGACAGCAAAATAAACAAAATGTAAAAGGAAGGAGATAATAAAGATAAAAGCAGAAATTAATGTCATAGAAACAAACATAAAATAGAACCAAAAAGACAGGAATTAGTTCTTGAAAAGACTAGCGGACCAACCTCTGATGAAATAATTTTTTTTTAAAGAGAAGGCAATTAAAGTAATTGGATCAGTAGTTTAAAATCTTCCCAAAAAGATAGTCAGTTTTATAGGCAAGTTTACCAAATGTTCAAATAACGTATCATTCTAATCTTATACAAATTCTTTAAGGAACAGAAAAAAGGAATACTCCCAAACTCACTCCATAAGACCAATAAAACCCCAATATCAAAATCAGATAAGAAAAGTATGAGACCATAGGCAAATATGACTCATAAATACAGACACAAAAATTTTGAATTGAGTGATGTATAGAAAAGATAACAAATTATATCCAAGTTGGGTGGATCTCAAGAATGTAAAAAGTATTTGACATTAGTAAAGTCTGTAAATTTGACTTACTACATATACAAATTGAAGTAGTAAAGCTATATAGCTTAATTATGATAACCTCAATAGATTTAGAAAGAGCATTTGATAAAATTCAATGCACATATATTCTAAAATTATTAGCAAGTTAGGAATAAAAAGGAATGCTTTGAACAAGGCAAGCAAGATGTCCCCTCTTACCATTCCTTTTCAATATCATACTGGAAGTCCTAGCTAAGGAAATAAGTCAAGGAAAGGAAACAAAAGATATACAGATCAGGAAGGAAGAAATAAAACTGTTCAGAGATGACATAAAAGTATATGCAGAAAATCCAAAAGAAGTGACCAAAAAAAACCCTATTGGAACTAATAAGCAATTATAGCAAGGTTGCAAGATACAAGGTTAGTATATAAAAGTCAATTACTTTCCTATATACCAGCAATGAACAAGTCGAATTTGAAATTTAAAACAAACACAGTATCATTTACATTAGCACTCCTAAAAATGATGTACTTAGGTATAAATCTAACAAAATATGTACCAGATCTATATGAGGAAAATGACAAACCTCTGATTAAAGAAATCAAAGAACTAAGTAAATAATCCCCACATTTCGGGGGAAGGGCCTGGTGGGAGGTGACTGGATCACGGGGCAGATTTCCCCCTTGCTGTTCTCATGATAATGAGTGAGTTCTCACAAGATCTGATTGTTTAAAAGTGTGTGGCACCTCCACCTTCTCTCTCTTTTTCCTGCTCCACCATGATAAGACATGCTTGCTTCCCCTTCACTTTCCGCCATGATTGCAAGTTTCCTAAGGCCTTTCAATCATGCTTCCTGTTAAGCCTGCAGAACTCTAAGTCAATTAGACCTCTTTTCTTCATAAATGATCCAGTCTCAGGTAGTTCTTTATAGCAGTGTGAAAACAGACTAATACAGAAAATTGGTACTGGGAGTGGGGCATTGCTATAAAGATACCTGAAAATGTGGAAGCAGTTTTGGAACTGGGTAACAGGCAGAAGTTGGAAAAATTTGAAGGGCTCAGAAGAAGACAGGAAGATATGGGAAAGTTTGGAACTTCCTAGAGACTTGTTGAATAGTTGTGACCAAAATGCTGACAGTGATATGGACAATGAAGTCAAGGCTGAGATGGTCTCAGATGGAGATAAGGAAATTTCTGGGAACTGGAGTCATTCTTGTTATGCTTTAGCAAGGAGACAGGCAGCATCGTGCCCCTCTCTAGGGATCTGTGGAACTTTGAACTTGAGAGAGATGATTTAGGGCATTTGGTGAAAGAAATTTATAAGCAACAAAGCTTTCAAGATGTGGCCTGGCTACTCCTAACAGCATATAGTCATATGTATTTACAAAGAGATGGTCTAAAATTAGAACTTATGTTTAAAAGTGAAGCAGAGCATAGAATGTTTGGAAAATTTGCAGCCTGACCATATGGTAGAAAGGAAAAGCCCAATTTCTAGGGAGAAATTCAAGTCAGCTGCAGAAATTTGCATAAGAAGAGCTGAATGTTAATAGCCAAGACAATGTGGAAAATATATCCAGGGCACATCAGAGACCTTCACAGTAGCCCCTCCCATTATAGGCCCAGAAGTCTAGGAGGAAAAAATGGTTTTGTGGGCTGGGCCCAGGGCCCTGCTGCTTTGTACAGCCTCAGGACATGGTGTTCTGCAGCTCAGCTGCCCTAGCCCCAGGTGTGGCTAAAAGGGGTGAAGGTACAACTCGGGTTATTGCTTCAGAGGATGCAAGCCCCAAGCCTTGGAGTCTTCCATGTGGTGTTGGGCCTGCAGGTGCAAAGAAAACAATAGTCGAGCTTTGGAAACCTCTTCCTAGATTTCAGAGGATGTATGGAAATGCCTGGATGTCCAGGCAGAAGTCTGCTACAGGGGCAGAACCCTCATGGAGAACCTCTACTAAGGCAGTGAAAAGGGGAAATGTGGGGTTAGAGCCCCCACACAGAGTCCTCCTGTGGGCACTTCTTAGTGGAGCTATGAGAAGAGGGCCACAGAACAGAGACCCCAGAATGGAGATCCAATGACAGCTTGCACCATGTGCCTGGGAAAGCCACAGGCACTCAACACCAGCTCATGAAAGCAGCCGTGGGGGCTGTACCCTGCAGAGCCACAGGGGTGGAGTTGCTTGAGGCCTTGGGAGCCCACCCTTTGCATCAGCATGCCCTGGATGTGAGACCTGGAGTCAAAGGAGGTTATTTCAGAGCTTTAAGATTTAATGGCTACCCTATTGGGTTTCGGACTTGCCTGGGGCCTGTAACCCCTTTGTTTTGGCCAATTTCTCCCTTTTGCAATGGAAGAATTTACCCAATGCCTGTAGCCCCTATTGTATATTGAAAGTAACTAACTTGTTTTTTATTTAACAGGCTCGTAGGTGGAAGGGACTTGCCTTGTCTCAGATGAGACTTTGGACTCGGACTTTTGAGTTAAGACTTTGGGGGACTATTGGGAAGGCATGATTGGGTTTTATATGTGAGAAGGACATGACATCTGGGAGATGCCAAGGGTGGAATATGGTTTGGTTCTGTGTCCCCACCCAAATTTCACCTCAAATTGTAATCCCCAGGTATTGGGGGAGGGGCCTGGTAGGAGGTGATTGGATCATGGGCAGATTTCCCCTGTGCTAGTCTTGGGATAGTGAGTGAGTCCTCACAAGATCTAATCATTTAAAAGTGTGTGGCATCTCCCCCTTCTCTCTTGGTCTCCTGCTCCACCATGATAAGACATGCTTGCTTCCCCTTCACCTTCCACCATAACCATAAATTTCCTGAGATCTCCCAGTCATGCTTCCTGTTAAGCCTGTGGCTCTGTGAGTCAATTAAACCTCTTTTCTTCATGAATTACCCAGTCTCAGGTAGTTCTTTACAGCAGTGTGGGAACAGACTAATACAGTAGGTGAATGGGTAAGTAAACTGTGGTGCTTCTAGACAATGGAATATTATTCAGTAGTGAAAAGGAATGAGCTATTGAGCTATAAAAAGACCTGGAAGAAACTTAAATGCATATTACTAAATGAAACACGCCAATCTAAGAAGGTTATATATTGTATGATTCCAACCATATGACACTCTGAAAAAGTACAAACTAAGGAGACAGTGAAAACATCAGTGGTTGCCAAGGGAAGGAAGGATAAACAGGCAGCACACAAAGGACTTTTAGAGCAGAAAAACTGTTGTGTGTGGTCCTATAATGGTAGACATATGTCATTATACATTTGTCTAATCCATAGAATGTACAATACCAAGAATGAACCTTAATGTAAACTACGGACTTTGGGTGATAATGATGTGTCAATATGTAGGTTTGTTGATTATAACAAATGCATCACTCTGGTGTGAGATGTTGATAGCAGGGGAGGCTGCAAGTGTGAGGGCAGGCCTATAGGGTAAGTCCATATACCTTCCACTCAGTTTTGCTGTGAACCTAAAACTGCTCTAAAAAAGAAAGTCTATTTTTTTTTAAAAAAAAGCCTTTAATCTGAGAGAAAGAGTACATAAAAATCCTATAGGAGGTATTACACTTAATGGTAAAATATTGGAAGCATTTAAAATCAGGAGCAAGACAAGGAAGTCTACTATCATTATTTCTGAAAAAGATAAAAGAGAAAGCATAAAAATTGAAAAGGAATAAAATGTTCATTATTCACATCTATGAAAGTCTATATAGAAATATCAAAAGAATCGACACAAAAAATGAATAGAAATAATAAGAGAATTTGGCAAGTTGGCTGGCTATAATATAAATATTTAAAAAGCAATTTTATTTCTATTCACCAGGAACAAATAAAAAAAGTAATTGAAAAAGATAAAATTCACAATCACAACAAAAGCCATAAGAAGACTTATGAATACATCTTTAAAAGAAAGATACATAATACATATGTAGAGAAAAATATAAAACACTGTAGAAAGTCACAAAGAACATGTTTATGAACAATAAGAATTAATAATCATATAAAGAGGTCCTATTCCCATTCCTCCCAACCAAATTGATCTACAGAGTAAATGGAATTCCAATCAAAATCTAATCAAGGTTTTTCATAGAAATGTCTTTCTTTCCCTCCCTCTCCCTGCCGTCTCTGTTTTTCCTTTCTCTCTTTCTTTTTTTATTATTTGAGTTGAGATCTTACTCTGTCACCCAGGCTGGAGTGTGGTGGTATTGATAATAGATAGCTTACTGAAGACTCGAACTCCTGGGCTCAAGCAATCTTCCTACCTCAGCCCCCCAAGTCACTGGGACTACAGGCAAGCACCATGCCTGGCTAATTAAAAAAAAAAAAAATTGGTTAGAGATGGGGGTCTTACTATGCTGCCCAGGCTGGTCTCAAACTCCTGGCCTTAAACAATCCTCCCACCCCAGTCTCACAAACAGCTGGTATTATTAGTGTAAGCCACTGCACCTGGCTTCATGGAAATTTTAAAGTTGATTCCAAAACACACATATGAAAGAGCAAAGTCCAAGAAAAGCCAAGGAACACTAAAACAAGACTGGGGTGGGAAATAGGGGGGATGGACTTTTCTGCTAGATACTAGCAAAAACTTTTTATGAAACTATGGTAATTAATGTGGTGTGGTATTGGTGCAGGGATAGAAAAATTCAGTAATAGAACAGAAGTGCCCAGAAATAGACTCATACCGATATAGAGTCTCTGATATATGACAGAGTGGCATTGTAGGCCACTGGATTTACAGATCACTAGTAAAAAGACACGCAATCCAACAAACGGTCCCCAGAATAGCTGGATATCCAGCTGGAAACAAATCAAACTGGATTCCTACCTTACACCATATACTCCAATTCCAAAGGATTAAAAATAAATGTGAAAGTAAAATTTTAAAATAAGCCCTCCCATTATCAGACGATTTTTCTGTAGCATCAAGGTACAGAAGGATATTTCACTGCAGACACAAAAATACAAACAATAAAAGGAAAGACTGATAAATTCAACTCATTACAATGAAAAGCTTCTACTAAAAAAATACCATCAGGAAAGTGAAGCTAAGTCACAAACTGACAGAAAATACTAAGAATTCCTATAAATCAATAAGAAAAAGACAAACAACCAATAGAAAAATGGGCAGAGAAAGTGAAAGGCCTTTTACAGAAGAGGAAACACAAACGGCCTATAAACTATGAAAAGTGCTCAACCTCATTAGTAATCAGCTAAAAATGAAAATTAAGACCACAAGACGCCATTTCACACCTGCCAAACTGGCACAGTTACATAACAACATTTTTGAGGATGTAGAACCACAGGCCTTCAATATGCTGTAGGTGTGAGTATAAGCAGAACAACCACTTTTGGAAACAAGCTGGCATTTTCATACATTCCCTAAGCCAGCAATTTCATTTCTAGGCACACATTCTAGTGAAACTGTTCCATGGGTTCAAAAAGAGACAGGAACAAGAATATTCACAGCAGCGTTGTTTGTACTAGCAGAAAACTGAAACAACCCAAATGTCCATCAACAAGTGAATGATTAAAGTTCGAGTTATTCACAGAACGTAATAGTACACAGTAGTGAAAATGAATGAATTATAGCTGTAAACAATAATATGGATAAAATCTTAAAAATATAATATTAAGTGAAAAAATTGCAGAGACCACATACAGTATGAGACTATTTTTATAAAGCTTTAAACCAAGCAAAACTAAACAATATATTGTTTAAGGATACATATGTGTGATGAAACCATGTTAAAGAAAGCAGCAAACACTAAACAGAAAATAGGCAGTAGTTCCGGAATTCACAGATGTTCATTTTGTTATGCTTTATTGCTTACACATATTTGCATGTATTCTCTTGAATATATCAAATATGATATAATTAAAAAATTAAACATGAGTCAGGGCTCTGGGGCCAAATAGTACTTATGCAAATCCTGGTGTCTCCACTTCCCAGAGCATGGCCCTGACAAGTGTCTTTCCTTCTCTAAGCTTCCATTTATTTCTCCATGTGTAAAATGAGAATGGTGACACCTCCCTTGTGGGCATTGGGAGCTCATCCTAACACAGCACTGTATCTGGCATGTATGAAACACTAAGCATTTACTACTTTTATTATTACTATTAATAAAGATCATCAGCTCAGTCACTGGCAGGGCAAGGACTCAGACACCCCATCCACCTGATCCAGTGCTCCTTCCACGACACCAGTTGTCCTCTGTCCTCTCTGTTTCCCCACCTCCCTTTGGGCAGTAGTGGGGAGACTCTTTCTAGCCCTGTCATAGGGGCAACTACATCAGGTGGCACCATGGCCAATAGCCTCCATGCAGTCAGGGGACATTTACATTCCTGGTGGATTAAAACTCTCAGCAGGCACTGCAGCAGCCTCCAGGCCTTGGTGATTAATAACACAGCCCAGTGCTGAGACCTCTCAGAGAATGGCTGGCAAGGAGCTGGCAGGATGGCACGAGAACCTCTTGGACACACATGAGCTCTGGGGACAGAAACATGCCTCTTTTTGGCTCTGGCTGGCCCCATTGCCTAGAGCTGGGGCAAGGGAAGAGGATCAGTGGCCCCAAGGCCTCCTGACTCAGGGGTGAAGGCTCCAATCCTAGCTGCGCCTCCACTTGCTGCAGGCACAGTCAAGCAAGCTGCTTCACTGCTTGGGCTTGAGTCTGTCATTTGTAAAACAGCACCTAGCTCAAACGTGTTAGTGTGCTCAGAACAGAGCCTAGCACACCAAAGGCTCAATCACTGTGTTTTATATTTTTCTTTGGAGAACCAGTCTTACAGGTTATTGCCAGCAGTTTATGGGTCCATCTTCTTGAGGGCTGGAACTCAAGCTGAATTATGTCTGTGTCCCAGGGTCCAAAGCGAGCCCTGGTATGGAATAAAGAGCTTCAGAGAATGTTTACTGGGCTCAATTACAAAGTGGCAGGCCAGCCTCTGCTCCCACACTTTGGGGATGGGAATCTCATCCCTTCTGTCTGCTGCGGAAGGTGCCGCCTGTTCGAAAGTCCATCCTGGTATAGAGCTGAAACCTATTTCAATGGCTTTCTCCCTCTGAGCTTTGAGAATGGGGAAAGGACAGTGGGGAGGGGAGCCCCTCCACCCCCTCCCATTTATGTCCACTTTCCAGGGCCCAGCCCACCCTTCTTGGTGTACTTCCTCTGACCACCCTGGCCTGGAGGAATGGTGCCCTCCTCAGGCTTATAGAGCCCACATTCCCAGACCTATGTTGTATGGACACACATAGAGATGTGCAGACACACACAGTCACACATACACATAGTTACATGGTCAAAAACTAACACACAAGAGGACACATGACATCTTGACCCCTGCGACACATTCAACCGTACAAATGTGCCCACAGATACTAACACACAAGCACACGCACACATACGTGCACACGCACACACACACACGCAGTTAGAGACGTGGTGTGAGGAGCGCGCAGATGCACGTGAACATGGGCCCTCAGACACAGGAATGTCAGAAGCCAAGGTGTCAGGGTTGGAGCTTCTTGGGGGAGGCGGGCTCAGTGCTTTCCTAGAAATGGACTTGGTATACCCGAACACATCCCTTTGGAGTGGCTCAGGCTAATGCTGGAGACCACAGGTTTCTCCTTGGTTGCTCAGCAAACCTGGCATCTAAGGGGCTCTTTTAGAAACAGCATAAACAGACATTCAGGGCATCCTTTCTGCCCCATTCCATGCACTACAAATGGTAAGGCAACGACTACCAGAGCAGCAGCTGCTGCAGGCCAGCCAGCTCATGCAAAGACAGACCAACTGCTGCTCTGACCTGCAGCCAGCTCCAGGCACTCAGATGGCAGGACTCCGTGACCTGGGTGGGGCCTCACCACCCTGAGACCACCCACATCTCTGTGGTCCTGGTTCCGAGTTCCTTCCAGGGCACTGTCCGTGAGGCCCTCCCTGGTCCAGCACAACTCTGAGCCTCAGTTTCCACAGATACCACTGGGCCTTTGGTCAGCTTCCCCTGCCACTGCCCCATCCAGCCCACTTTCCCCTCAGGTCCCATTCACCGCTCTGTCCCAGAATATGCACTGCTCTGTACCCAGAACATGCACATTGCCTTGCGTATTCTGGGTACTCAATAAGATTATTGAATGAATGAATGAACACTTCTCACCTTGGAACACAGGCATCATTACTGCCACATGTAGCAGGGCCTCCCACGCAGTCTCCCCTGGGAGATTACCTGTATACTAATCCCCCTTTCAGGCTCTGCTCTGGGACACCCAGCTACACACCATTCTACAGGTAAGGAAACAGAGGCTTCAGAAAGGTAAAGTGACTTTCCCACGGTCACACAGCACAGCCAGCCCTGGGGACTAGTTTTGGAGAAGTTTCTCACCCTTTCTCTGCCTGGAGAGGCTGGTGGGCTGTGATGTCTGCTGGTCCCCGATATGAGCAAAGGAAGCAGCCCCACTTGGGCCGTGTGTCCAAGCCACATTTGTCATTCTAGCTGTACCATTAGCAAGGGGCACTGCGATCCTCACGGGGCCATGGGGTCTAGCTGTGAATGTGGTAAAAAACTGGGACAGGAGGGCTGAGTTCAGCTAGGGTTTGGCCACAGTACCCCTGGAGGGAGGATGTCTTCCCTCGCCCACAGTCAGGCTCCTTCACAGCAACTCTCTTAACAAATGGTGCAATCACTTCAGGGGCAGGGCGGGCAGCCCCGGTCTGAACCACACATCTCATCTGGGCCCTCACTGGACACTTTGGCCCAGCACAGAAGATTCTTGGGCCAAGTTGGAAAACTGCTTGCAAGCACAGTACTTTCCAGCAGCCTATATAAATCTGAAAAGGGGTTATTAAACCCTGGGAAATGGCAACCAAAGATACTATGTTCCTGGAAAAAATTCTAGAATTAAATTATCTGTGAGTTATCAAGAACGGAGCACAGATTGCAGTTAACATCCCGGCTGCCTATGGGCGCTGGCCCTCACAGGGAACAGGAATCGCACGCAGGCCTCTGTTCACACATACCTCACATCCCCCTGCTTCAACCCTCCTGTGGTGTCCGCAGCCCTGTGGACAAAGCCCGAGCACCTCAGTCTGACATCTATGGTCCCCCGTCACCGGGCCCCTGCCTGCCTCTTTGGCCCCCTCATCACTCCATGCTCTGGGCCACTCACAGCTCTCATCTCCAAGGCTTTGCCTATGCTGGTCCCTCTCCTGGGACACCCTTCCTGTCCTTTAGCACCTCGGTAGTTCTTATCAAGCTTCCCCCCCCCCCCCCCACACCGGGCCCTAGTGTCCAAGTCCCCTCCTCTGAGCTCCTACTTGTCTTCTCCCAGGATATCCATCCCGTGGTTGGTTGTGTAACTCGGGTCACAAGTGGCTCTCCTTGTATGGACTATGAGCATTTCCAGGGCAAGATTCCTGGCTGTGTGGCCAACACTCAGCACAAGGCAAGACGTGGAGCAAGTGCTTGGTGAACGAATGCAGGAGTGAGTGAATGAATGAACTCATACACACACACAGTCACACCCATGCAGGAGCAGCACTGGGCTGGGGATGGGCGCGGGAGGGGCTACACAGGAGGATTCTGTAATGCCCTCTGATCACGCCGGCCTGTGGGTCCCCTCTCTAAGACACAGGGCACATACACAATCAGGAGGAGATCAAAGAGGGCCCCGAGGGGGTGCAGGGGGCACAAACAACCAAAACCACTGTGCTCTTGTGTGTCCCCAGGGAAAGGACAGTCAAAGTTATCACTCCACACTGTGCTTGCTGCACCCCAGGGCTTCACAAAGCACCCTCAGGGGAGAGAGCCTTGCCTTCTCTGCCTCCTCACCCCAGTGCCCACCGCCCCTTTCCTACCCATCCCCCTCACCAGCTCCTGGAGACGTGTGCCCTCTGTGCCTCACACTCTACACTCAGCAAAGGCCCTGTTTCTGAGGCCAGGCTTCCTCCCTGACCTAGGCCCAGCCTCATTGGGTGACTTCCTATCCTGGTCTCCTTCCCCAAATCCTCTCTCCTCCATCCTCCTCAATGCCCCCTCCCAGATCCACATATCCTACTGGGGCATCAGATGCAGGGACAATCTCAGCTCCAGCACTAGCTGTGTGACCAAGCATAAGTGACTTAACTTTGTTGTGTCCCATTTCCTCATCCATAAAAGAGAGAGAATAATACCTATTTTCCAGTGTGAGATGACCCGTGTAAAACCCTCAAGCAATTCCTGGCAGATGGCCATGGTGATCACTGAGCACAGCTGCCTCTCCTTCCAGCTAGTTAGCCAGTCCACCCCTGACCTCCCGCCTCCCCATCCACTGGGCCTCTCTGGACCCCACCTCCTCCCTGTCCTTCTGGCCTTCTCAGCTGCTAGGCTGGTATAAGCCCTGAGCAAAACGCATGGATCAGCTCCGCCTTCATGGATTCCAGCTGCTAAGAGGGCAATGACCACAACGCGCACACACATATGCACGCATACTCGTGCATGCACGCACAGACACACATGCCTGCATACAGTCCACACCAGCATAGGCTCAAGGGCTCAACTCCGTATCCCACTCTCTTCAACCTAGGCCACCCTGGTCTGCTGTACAGTCAGTTTTCCCTCAAATGTTCCCCTTGGCTGCTTTCAAACTGCCCTTCTCTCCCCCAGCCCTTTTCATTCACATTCTAACAAGGCTCAGGCTCCCTCTGCTTCCACCAAAACCCTCCTGACCCCAGGGCTCTTCCCGGTGGCTCCACTGCTCACCCCACCACACTGTCCCCTTGGACACCCAATCTCTGTGCCTCACTTTTCCTGTTCTTCCTCCCTCCCCCAATAAATGCTGATGTCCCCTGTGAGTGCTCTCTAGCCCCCCGTCTCACAGGCTAGCTCCTCCAGTCCCCTGTGCTGCTTAGCCTACCTTGAGGCTGACCACACCCCTCTCCTGCCTTAGGAGCTCGACTTCACATCCCCTGTCCCCCTCGGGCCCTCTGGCTGACATCTCCCTATTCAGCATGCCCCAGATCAAGTCACAGCTTCCTCCCCAAGCTGCCAGGCTTGCTCCTGCACCCACTCAATGAACCCAGGCCAGAGACTGGAGCCCTCACCTGGGCTCCCCGCCCCACCCCCTGCATCCAGTAGGGTCTGCACTGCCTCCTGGAACCTGTCCCTCCTGATTCTCTCTCAGATCCAGCCATTTCTGGAGCTGACAAACACATGAGTCTTACTGGCTGCCCAGTTTCCCCATAGTAAGAACTACTACTCCTTGAGTGTGGGAAGTGAAGGTGTAAATAGGGAAGACCTACGCCCCCAACAAAGCAGGGGCCAGCCCCTATCCACCTGAGGGCAGACAGGCCTGGCCAGTGGGCTGCCCTGCTACAGCTGTGGCCCTGGAGTGCAGAAATGAGGATCCCACCATGCTGTCTGGGTAGGCTCTAAGCTTGTGGGCCCCGGAGGACCTCGGATCCTGCCTGTCTTGAGTCTGATCCTCTTCCCTTGGACAGATAGACCGTGGTCCCTGGAGCCTGCCAATATATTTCTGAATGGGGACGCAGGGCTCACTATGGCCAGGATTGGTTTCTGCTGCTTATAACTAAGAAACCTGGCAGGTAGAGGTTCTCTCCTCCTCTGCCACCACTGCAAGCAAGGCTTCATTAACTCACCCCCTGGCCTTTCCCCATGCCAGTGCCTCCTCCTGGGAGCCCTTTTATCTCCTCCACGATGCCATCCTGACCCCCTACCGTAGGCCCAGGCTGATTGTTGCTCCTTCTCCTAGGCCCCACCATCCCCTGAGCACCTCCTTAAAGCAGGTAAAAGAAGAGGGCAAACAGTGTCGCCCTTGGGGACCTTGGAGTCCACTAGGCTACAGACTCCTTGAGAAAAGGACTGAATCAGTCCCAAGTAAGAGACTCAAACTTGAAGTCTGCAAAGACAGGCTGCTTGCTATAGCAGTCTGAATCCCACTGGGTGATCAGGGTTAAGTAACTTCTCTGAATCTCAATGTCCTCTACTGTAAAATAGGGATAATAACAGCCACCTCAGAGGGTTGATGTATGGCTAGGCTAACAGCACCACACAGACTAGGACCCAAGTCCTTCACTGTTAGCATTTACTTTCCCTTGGCTTTTCACAAATAATAGTAGCATAGTTATTTGTGAAAATAAGGTCTATTGTTTTATTCAGGGTCTCTGTATCATCATCTGTTAACGAACTCTCATTTTTACAGTCTTCCTCCAGCCATCAGTTCATATGACTCACACATAAGACCTCGTAGGGATTAAGTATCCAGACAAAACTGCCCCCAGCACACAAGCTGGCTGATCTGCTTCCTCTCCCACTCAAAAAGAATTCTGTAATTCAACAAGTTGCCCTCTTTGCTTTGGCTACCAGGAAGCTCCAGGAAAATATAGGCTTCAATCACAATAATTAAGTGAGCTTAGGTTTTCCAAGTATTTATGTCCTTTTCTCTAATCTATGTCAATTTAACTGCACATAGATCTTTTATTGTAACCATCCATCATTTCTTAATGAAAACCAATAACTCAATGATAAGGAACAAAATCAACTGTAACAGAAGAGAGCAGAGTAGAACATTGCAACAGGATTTTCCTCTACCTACTCCTTTTCACAGAGGATGAAATTGAATCCCAGAGAAGGGAAGGGGTGAAGAAAACATGTACCATTCTGCAAGCAGCCCCAGGATCTGCAGGCCTTGCTCTTGGGGCTGATTTTCCAGGAGACACAGCAGGCACAGAACCTATAGTCCACAATACTTCTAGGAACTCATGAAAATGTTTTAATTTAAAATAAAAAAAAAAAAACCTTTTAGGTCAAAGAAAATGTTTTAATACATGTTTGTCTTTATACCAGTGCTGTCATAAAATATACTTTTAAATGTTTTTCATGGAGGAAAGGGCCCAAAGGCACAGGTGCTGGAACTTGAGGACGTCAATGAGAAAGCCCCACTGGCTTTACCATCTCACCAATGGGGACTGGACACTCCCTGTCCCCTGCCCAGCTTCCTGGGGCCCAGGCCTACTCCATGCTTCTCTCTCTGACACAGATCCAAGGGTAACAACATTCAGCATTCTCATGACCGTGCCAGAGGACATGGGGCCTTGCCCGGTGAATCTAATTTACCCTCTAAGTAACCACCTCAGACAGCTCTTGAAAGGCTGAAACCACTGCTCAGGCTGTGGGAGGGGGATCCCCTGGCTGATTTCACCAACCAGTTGTCAGGACAGACCCAACTGGGTTCACAACGTGGAGACAATTAAAGAGCTGGTGCTTTGAAGCCATGAGCTGCCAACCTCCCGACAGAGGTGCTGACTGCAGGCGGCAGACCCTCCGTTCCTATCAGCTGCAGCTGGAAGCAGCCCTTGCTCCTCAGGACCACACCTCGTCTTCACCCAGCACACAAACTGGGCTTGCTGCGGGGGCAGCCGTGGGGGCAGAGCTGGCCCAGGAAAACACCATCACACCCCAGGGTGTGGCAACGGGCTCAGAAGGAGAGATGCACAGGGCAATCGCCTGCCCTGGGCTTTGTCACAGACCTCCCGGCCACTCAGCCAGCTCCCTGCCTCTCCAGTCCCAGTGTCTGCATTGGAAAGATAGGGCAAGGGTCCCAATGACATGAGGATGTCGTAGGACTATATGGAGTAGAGAGCAGATAAGCAATTGGACAGAGTTATCATTTCCACTGAACAGATAAGTAAACTGAGACCAGAACAAGGAAAATGCATGTGCAGCCACCGTCCTAATGAATAAGGGATCAGGCGAGGCCTCGGATCAGAATCTGGATTCCAGGAGCCCCTGGGGCAGAGTCTAGGCCTCTTGAGGAGTGGCTATGCCTGTAGGCTTACCTGAACCCCATACCACCTGTCACTGGCCATGGGACCTCCCCACATTCTGTCTTCTGCTCCCACGGGTACAGCCATGAGCCACAGAGCCCCTCCATCCTGAGCTGGTTCCCGCACCCTCTTTCAGGGCTGGAGCCCCAGGCCGCTGCCCCAAGCCCTCCCTTCCCCAAGCCCTACAGGCCTCCCTACCTGTGAAGTTGGTATCTTCCTGTACACAAAGGTCAGGGAGTGGGGCAAGAGGATGCCTTGAGCTCCTAATGCTCATTCATGATTTAGCAAAATCTCCCCAGAGGTTTTGTGAAGGTTAAGTGGAGAGACGTGGTCCAAATCCATGAAGAGCCCAAATTACATGTGATTGCTTTTGAGGAATTGCAGGAACTAATTTAATTAAGAGCCTGGTCAGGGGTCCTCTAAAGTGAGCTCAATTTAAAAGAGGAGTCATCAGCTTATGCTGACACAGAGGGTACCCCAGAGCAGGGGGAGGCCAGGGGCTGGAATCCCAGCTCTTGATCTCCCTGGGTCTCAGTTTCCTCATCCATAAAATGAGCGCATCACAAGATTCACTGAGAAAACATGGACGAAACACTTCATCTGGCATCTGGAAAAGAACACGCGCCTAACCAATGCTGCTTTCCTTCCTTCCTCACACTTTAAAATAGCTGCTTTTGGATGGTGGAATCATTTCCCCTGCTGCACTCTTGGCTGTTTCCATCCTTCTGTTATCAATTAATGCAAAATTGTACTCCTGCCCCACCTCTGTGCCCACGGTCATAAAAACAGAATCTGCAGAATGGGCTTAATGATAAACAGCTGCAGCTGCAGCAGCTAATTACTGAGCATCTACTATGTGGAGGACTTGATTGTAAATTCCTTTCCAAGAGGGAAACAGCGTGAGAACCTGGATAAGAACTCCTCTCTAGGCCTCAGTTTCCAAATTTGTGTTTCCAGTCGCAGTGGATGGTTTCTAAGTTTCTGTCTGAATTTGACATTCCAGGAGCTGTGAACTGAGGGCATAGCCTCTCCTTTACTCTGATAATGCAGATGAAGAAGGGAGGGAAATAGGGGTTGGGGTAAGTGGGTGCTGAACACCACTGGTACTGGGTGCTGGGCTGGCCTCCCTGGGCGGACAACCCCAGCTAGGCTGACCCAGAAATGCCTCTCGGACAGCAACTGTGTAGCCCTCAACACGACCCAGCAAGCTGCGGCAAAACCCCCCACTTCACAGGACGAGAGTCCTGACTCTCTGTCTGAGTCCTTTCCAGCATGTTCCATTCCTTCTGCCCCACTGGACCACTCTCCCCCTTTCTATTACTAACATTCATTTATCTGTTGATCACATATTGTGTATCAGGAACTGTTTGAGGCATTGGAGATACAGAGGGAACAAAACAAAAACGTCTAGACTTTATGGAGCTCAAGTTTGACTGGAGGACAGATCATAGACAAACACATAACAAGATTTCCGGTGGAATATAGGGGCAGACAGTGGCCAAAAGTGCTACTTTAGATAGGCAGTCAGGGAAGGCCTCCTGGAGGAGGTGACATGGCAGCAGAGGTCAGGCTGAGGCAAGAGCATTCCAGGCAGAGGAAGCAGCCACGTAAAGAGCCAGAGGTGGGAATGAACTTAGCATGTCTGAGGAACAGCTGGAACAGAGCAAGAGAGAGGAGTGTGGAAGGAACTGGGGCCACAGAGCTCAGCAGGGGCCCATACCTGCCCTTTCGATGTGCTCTACCCCCTTCCTCCTCCCCTAGGGTATGCCAGGAATGCAGGAAGGTAACTATGGACATCTGAATGTCTGAGCTCAAAGGATGGAGGTCAATGGAGTCCAGGTCTTCCATTTTATAGATGAGAAAACTGAGGCCTCAAAGGGGCGGGATGACTTGTCCAGAACCACAGACAATGGCCTGCACTGTCTCTACTTAGACTGTCTCTACTTATCAGGGTCAGGAGACCTAGGAGGGCTTCCAACTTCATCTAATCCAAGTCCTAATCACACACAGAGGAACTAAGGCCCCAGGGTCAGGTGGCTCCATGCAAATGAAGAAAGGAGGTTGGCAGAGCCAGGCAGTAGAAGCAAAGAGCTGGCACTGGTGCATGCCTGTGTGGGTCTTTGCACAAGCCAGGCTTCCTCTGGCCCTAACACCCACGGCAATCAGTCATCACACCTTCCCAATGCACTAAGAAGGTGTGACGTTTGAAACCCACCACTGGTTAAAGTCTCCCTAGAGCCTGCCCAGCAGCTCTTTGTGAATCAGACCCTGCCAGGAGGGAAGGTGATTTTGACACGTGAGGTCTACACACACCGCCAACCATCTCCTGCTGTGTGACCTCCAGCAGGTCATCTTTCCGCCCTGGGTCTCAAGGCCCCATCTGTCAAAGGGTGTCACAGGGGTTGGGAGGGGCATCAGAGGAGCTGCTGAACCTGGGAAATTTCCTCCCCAGTGCACACGACAAGAGCCAGTGTTCTTCAGAATCTGGGAGGCGACACATGCAAGTGCTCACCGCAGGACCTAGCACACATGACGTACTCAGCAGACTGTCGAGTCTAGGGGGCAGGACACTGGCTGGGAGGGGGGATGCTGAGCTTGCCTCTTTTGCTCTGCAATTTCCAGTGAGCCACATCCTCTCTACAGGCCTCAGTTTCCACATCTGCAAACAGCAAATGTGAAGATCCAGGCAGTTGGCCGTGTGGCCTAGCTGAGGTACCTTCTGTTGTCCTGGACTCCTGTGGAAAGGAAGGAGGGGAGCAGGTAGAGGGGGTGCTGGGGATCGTAAGGAAGTATCTGAAGCACTGTTTACTCATTTTTTCTGCCTGTGGCCAAACTCTCTTAAGCTCCAATCACTGTCATGTTCACTGGCAACTCAGCCTGATCAGAAATGACTCCGTAAGTGAAACTGGCTCCTAAAACTTGGGGTTCAGATGCTGAGAAGCATACACTCATATTTAAATATGGAAGGCAACTAGGGACAGCGGGAAGATCATGGGGCAGAGCCAGGACCTGAGCTGGAGGCGCAGATGTAACACTGGCCAAGTAGCTTCCACTCTGTGGATTTCAGTGACCCCACTGTGAAAGAGCAATCCAGCCACTGCCCCGCCTTCCCTGAGCACAGGAGCTATCCATCAAAACTCTGCAGCCCAGGGCCCTGCCCAGGGCCTGACTGTTCCCCAGGAAGATATAAATGTTACTTTTGGCTTGAAAACTCTATGGCTTGGGGATCTGATGAAACAAAGGGGCTGCTAGATGGTGCATCAGTTGAACAGACACTCACTGGGTGCTCTGTGCCCAGCGTATCTCCCAGTCTTGCCCCCCAGAATGCAGAGTCCTGCAGAGACCTCCGGTCCCATTGCCCCATCCCCAGGAAATGTACTGCCCAGTACCACATTGTCCGTCTGCTGTCTGAGCTTATGCCCCAACACGGCAGGACCTATTAAGGGGAGGTGGCTATAGAGAGGGGGCAAGAGCAGGCTGCCTTCTAACAGGAGGCCACCTCCCAGCCATTTGGAAATTGCTACTTGCAAGGCAACAGAATCTCGGTGACAGATTCTCATTTTATCATTACCCACGTCACAAGAAAGTATTGCGAGGAGGAGGGGCCAGGAAAGTCGGTGCCTTAATCACTTACAGACCACAGAGGCCCCACTCCTGGCAGTGGAGGAAGATTTATTGTGGGGACGGGTGGAAAACAAAGAACAGTTGTGCAAACTTTACGGAACCACATTATGGGATATGCCTTTCCCATTTCCCACTGGCAAATGTGCTGGAGGCAGTTTCCAAAGGAGGACCGAGCTCCATTACCCAACCACGTGCAGACACTGTGCCCCAGCACGACACACTGGGCTGACCTGGCCAGGCCCATGGGTGCCCAGGTGTTGGCAAGTCTGGGTGCACGGTCCGACGCTGGTGGATCTGTGGAAGAAGGTTCCAGATTTGTATGGACTGCCTTTCCCAGGCCCCAATGTCCTCATCTGCCAATGGCCATGTGCCCACCAGACTAGCAACACTAAATGTTACCTCTGCCCATATCACAGTCCTATGTACAACTCTTCTGAGACTCTCTCCACTCCCTCAGGGTACAGTCCAATTTCCTTACACTAGACCTTGAGGCCCTTTGAGACCCAATTCCAATGTTTCTGCCCTCAGCTCCCATGCAGGTAAGTTACTTCAAGACCAAAAGGACACCTGTGCTCCCCACAAGGTCAAGACTATCACATCTCAAAACCTTCACATGTGCTGTTTCCTTTCCCTGCAATGTGTCTTCTCATGGTCTACACCTGGAAAGTGCCCACTCACCTGTCAGAGCCCAGCTCTCGCGACATCCTGGGGAAAGCCTTCTCCCTCCTCTGTGTCGAAGGCATTTGGTTAATTCCTTTGCCACCAGACCATTCTTCCTTTGACACTGTACCCCTTGCTTCGAGCACTGAACTTGGCACAGGGGGGCGTTAAGCTGTGTTGAAAGGTTGGTGGCCAGGTGAGGGTGGACAATACAGATTAGCCCAAGGCTGTCTCCCAAGGGAGGGGCACAGTTAAGGAAGGACTCTAAAGAAGGGCCCCTTCTCCTGAGCATTTGGGTCTTGGTGTGTCCAGGGTGACCAAGACCTTAGGGGTTACCTGGCCCATCACCCATTTAACAGACGAGAACAGGATGCTGAGGTCTGCAGCTGCAGCCATCCAAGTGAGCGCACGAAGCCAGCTCTGGTCACCCCATCTGTTGTCCAGCAGAGACAGAGCCTAGAAACGCTCAATTACGAAGTTTGCCATTTCCAGGATGGCCCTTTCAGAAAACATGGTCTGGACACCTTCTTAGAGTCACTGTTGATTTTATCTGACGTTTTCACTCCAATAAGACAACCGTTTCAATTCCATTTACATTAAGTTCAAAAGTTTTTTTCTTTAGTAGTTTAAATTCAATTCAAATAGTTGTGTTTTTTTATCCTTAATTTTTTTTTTTTCATATTCCATAAAGCAATGTTGAGCTCATAAAACTTGGCCAGCACTCCTGTTCCCTCAAGTTTGGTGCTCCTGGGAATTCTCTGCCCTGTGAGAGCTTGGGACTAATGACTTCAAAAAATGGGGAGACGCGGGAAGGAACAAGGGCTCCTGTTTTCAAGCATCGAATATGCGCCAGGCACGAGGTAAGTGCTACATATATATGATCTCATCTAGTTCTCACAACACTCTCCCCTCCACGCAGACAGGAAACCAAGGCTCAGAGAAGTCACATGACTTGTTTTGAGGTCTCACAGCTGGTTAAGGGCAGAGTAAGGGATTTGAACCTTAGTTCCCATCAAGTCAGCAGGCAACAGGCTCTCAAGGTGACTGGGGTGCTGGCTTTTTGAGAAAAATAATTACATGCAATATCCATTAACTTCCCCACTTGGCTGAGGGCTCCTTGAGACCAGGCAGGATTTGATTTGTCCTGTGTGTTTAGCCGTTGGTCCACCCTGGCTCAGAATTTACATAAGAAGGGAAAGGGGTGGGGGCTCAGGGATGGAGATAAGTAGAAATGGGGGATGGGGAATGGGGGTGAACCAGGGCAGGGTGGGGACAGAGGTGGAAGTGAGGTAGGGGTGGGCTGTGGAGCAGGGAAGGAGGGCATCCAGCAAAGCTGCAGGCTGAGGCCTCAAGGCCAGGAACTACATTTGGGGAGCACATAACCAACCAGTTCCATTCCCGATGGGAACCTAACCAGGAGGAACACACCGGTGAACGTGACCTCTCTGCACTCAGAGGCCCGGCTACAGGCAGGAGTACTGGACTGGGAGTCAGAGACTCAGCTTGAGCCCAGCAGCCCTGACCAGGGCAACAACGCCCGTCTGCAGAGCACTCTGCAGTCGCAGAGCACAGCCCCTCCACCCTACAGACACTTCGGGGGTGAGCATCACAGCTCCCATCTTACAGATGCAAAAACAGACTTGGGAGTGAAGTGTTTTGTTCAAGGCTGCACAGCTAGTGAGCAGCAGAGCTGGGATGAGTCTCCAACTCCATCTATCTCCAGTCCCTCTTGTCCTTCCCCAGGCATATTATTTCCATCTGGGGACTCAGTCTCCCCTCTGCACAGTGGCTGGTGGGGGACAAGGTTCTGACCTAATTGCAAGACCAGAGAACTAGAAGGACACTGGCTTCCAGGAAGCCTCTCCTTGCTAAGCCCAAGCCCCCTGGGTTTGCTTTTCCAAAACAGGGGAGGAAGAAAAGCATCCCAATGTAAGCCAAGATCTGTGGAGCTAAACCTTAGGCTCAATAGAAGAAAGGGCATTGGCATCTGTTAGGCCCCTATTAAACACAGTCTACTGCAGCCTCTGACTGCTAGGCACTATCGCATTTCACAGCACAGGAAACTGAGGCTCAGCACAGCCAAGCGACGCATCCAAGGTCACAGAGCCAGCCCATGGAAGAGGTGGGACTTCCAACAGCCTTTTCTGTTTCTTTGGGGACATTCATGACAGAACAGCCACTATCCATTTTAGACTTTCCCTTTTCTCTTTTGCAAATGCAAATTGTCTAGAACAGCTATTACCATTTTGATACTTACTGTGTGCCATTGTCTAGTTTCTCATCAAAGCCTCACAACAGTCCTATTACCCCAATTTCATAGGTAAGAAAACCGAGGCTTATAGAAGTCAAGTTATACTTCTATACAATCACAGGCTGAGGGGTGGCAAAGCTAGATTTCAAATTCAGGCTTTCTTGCAGAAAAACTTCAAGCACCAGATTAGGGGGTAGACATGACAATCTTTAAGGTTCCACCAATGTTGTGACTTCATAGGAAACTACTCAGTAGGACAGAGTCCAGGCAATCTCACACAGCCTTGGAACAGAGAGAACAGATAATCACAGGGCAGAGCCTCTGTCCTAGGTAGGGGACTCAGCTCCTCTACAACAAAGGCCAGGCCAGGCACTAAAGGGCATGTGGTCCCCCCAGACACTTGGCCATGTTAGAATCCAGTGTTACACACAGCGCAACACATGCTGGGAGAACAGGAGGCACAGAGAAAGGGCGAGCTAAGGAGGGAGCACTGAACTGGGTTGTCAAGGATGTATAGGAGTTTGCCAGGCTAGGAAAGGCATTCTAGACAGAGGAATCAGCAAAAGCCAAGACGCAAAGGATTTACAGAACCTGGAGAATGCAAAGACGCTTTAGGAATTCAGGAGGAGAGGAAGCTTCAGGGCAGGAAGAAATAAAGCAGGCATCCCTGGGCTGCTGTTAATGTACTGAATGACACAGGGCCATGGTGGCTGCTCTCTGGGCTTCAGCTTCCCCACTTAATAATGAGTGTAGACATGAGAAGTGACATGATCCCAGGAAGGATCATTAACGAGGACACTTCTGGATCCCAACTTGCAAGCTGTCTTTGCCCAAAACAGTTCTCCTTCCCAGACCCATGCAGTCCTGGATTGAGTTGAGGTGAGTTGAGGATAGACTTGGCGGCTTGAGTGGGTGGGACCACTTGGCCTCTTTGGGCTCATTTACAGCAGGATTCTCCAGGGCAAGGATTTTAAAACATGTTCCATTTCGCAGCTTTTTGATTTGACCAGAAACCCCAGCCTCCAGGAAGGGAGCTTGTTTCCAGGTGACTTATTTATTCTAAAGAGAGTGAAATGTTTTACTTTTCAACCCATGAGGTGTTCTCTACTCCAAGACAGAACAAAGGACCCATCAAGTCAGCAGGCAACAGGCTCTCAAGGTGACTGGGGTGCTGGCTTTTTGAGAAAAATAGTTACATGCAATATCCATTAACTTCCCCACTTGGCTGAGGGATCCTTGAGACCAGACAGGATTTGATTCCTTTCTGTGACCCCCAGGGCCCAGCCAGGGGGCACACAGCAGGTACTCAGTGACAGCTTGCTGAATGAGTTTCAGATCTGGATATTCTCTCAATATTTGTAAACAGACTGATGATTCTATGCCTGGGAGGTGGCCTGGGGTCGTGGCTAGCACACAGTCTCTGGAGTTAGACTGAGACCTGGGTTTAAATCTGACTCCACCATGCATTTGGACCTGAACTGGGGCCAGAAGTGGACTGTCCTTACCCCACCTGTAAAATGGGGATCATAATTCCAGTCTCCATGAATATTTTGAGGGCTGAGATCATGCATGTGGAAGCACTACATAAACTGAAAATCACCCGACAAGCGTCTCAATAATGATCCCGTCCCACTTGATCAACCTGGCCAAGCTTATAAAGCCAGGCTGCAAAACCTCAGCTCCTGGCTCCCCTCCCTCCCTCCATCATCCAGCAATAATACCACAAGGCTCAAAAGCAGTGTTCTTCCCACAATGCCAGAAGTCTCACATCACAACATCTTCATCTCCGCACCCCCAGCTCCTAGCACGAGGCCTGGCACACCAAAGCAAGGCAAGTGTTTCGCGGGATGATTCTTTCCTAATTGGAGGGTCACTTTCCCACAGCCTAAACCTTCTCCGACTTTTGGTTATCAGCCCATTCAGGGAACCTTCCCTGCCCACTGATGCACACTTGCTGTGCAGTCCTGGGCCCCTGACCAGCCTCTCTGGGTCTGTCCTCCCTGTTCTCTGTCTATATGCGATGAGATGAACTGGTCGACCTGCCACTCATCCATTTCAGGGTCCTGGGTAATCCCTGGGATGAGCTTCAGATGTTGCAACGAGTCAGGGCTGTCTGCTGGCTTTAAAATGCTCAAGCCCATAGGGCTGGTCTCAAGATGTTGGGCAGGGGGCAGAGGGCAGCAGATGCACAGGGACTCCACCCACTGTGATTTGAAAAGCACAGAGGTGGCTCTGTTCTTCTGAAGGAAGAGGCTCGGCAAAGGTGGACGGGTAGAAGGCAGTGTGACCCATTAGAATGGGCCAGGGAGGTCATACAACTGAGGCAGATCGTACATCTGAGGCAGGTCATGCAGAGCAAGCCATTTTGCCTGCGAACTTCAAAAATATACAGTTTCTTCTTCTGTAAACTGGGCATGGTAATTCATGGTTGGACATGGTATGTCTCAGAATATATTAATTCTCTTTTCCCTCAGGCTATTCCATGGCATATGAGCCCAGAATCCCAGTCAAACCTCTCTCCAGTTAACACTGGGTGGGCAGGTCAGCAGATATGGCTGGTATCTACCTCCTGCCACGTGGCAGACTGTGTGATCTTGGAAAGTGATTTGGCCTCTCTGGGCCTCAGAGGCTTTTGTTTTTGAGACAGGGTCATACTCTGTCACCCAGGCTGGAGCGCAGTGGTGTGATCATAGCTCAGTATAGCCTCAAACTCCCTGGCCCAAGTGATCCTCCTGCCTCAGCCTCCCACATAGCTGGGACAACAGGCATGTACCACCATGCCCAGCTAGGTGGTCAAAACAACAGACAGGGAACGGCTAGCATTGAGCCAGGATAAAACAATCGCTGAATCTCAGTAAGGAGCAACTCCCTTTAGCTCCCTCGCCCCTCCCAGCACCCAGGATTTTGTTTCTCAGGGGTTGGGGGAGGAGGGGTAAAGGTTTGGGGCAAGGCAAAAGGGAAAGCCAGAAGCCCCAGCACTCTGGGGAATGACCTCAAGTTTGGCCCAGGCTAGGAGGGCAAGGCCCTCCCAGCAGATCCAACCAGGTGGCTTGTGTTCTCAGTTCCCTGGCTAGTTAAGGCCAATCCATAATACTCAGCTTTCAACCAGATCGATTTCTCTGGCCCTAGATTCAAAGGCACCTGGGACAGACTGGCAAACAGTGGAGAGGGGTGTAAGGAGTGGAGACCAGTGGCCAGTGCAGCTGCAGTGGCCAGAGGAAGCTGGGCAGGATGAAAACCCAGCCCAAGACTCCAGCAGCTCATGAGGACTGGGAGGACACGCATGGGCCTCCTGGGCCACAGGTCCAGCTGCCTCAGCCTAGCTCCAGGCCCCCTGCGCAGACACTGTCTGACTCAGAGCAGGTGATCTGCAAACGACTGCCAATGAACAAGATGCAAAGAATCAGAGATCCCTGGCAGATATCAAAAGGCAAGCACAGAGTGCCTGCCCTGCCTGGAGCAACGGCCCACATACTGCCCTGCCCACCCTACTGACAGCAGAGACTGCTACAGAGTCTCAAGTCCAGGCTCTGCCATCCATTGACTGGCTCTTTTGAGCCACAGTTTCTTCATCTATAAATCAGCTGTAAATAACCCTGCCCTGAGCCCCAGGGCGACTGTATACATCACCTGAGATCAATGCTGGAGTGTGATGGCAAGCACCTTCCCTTACATCATCTCTTTTATCCCTAATCACAACAACCCTAAAAGGCAAGTACTATTATTGCTCCATTTTACAATCAAATATGCTGTAGTTCAGAAAGGATAAGTCACCAGCACGAGGCCACACAGCTGCCAAGTGACTAAACCAGGCTGGGCCCCAGGTCTGTGTGACTCCAGACCTGGGCTTTTCACCTCTGCACATGCCTTCCGGACTGCGCTCACAGCTTTGGTAAAACTCCTCACTAAAGTAAAGGACTCTTCTCATGCCTATGTTGTTTTATAAAACCCAAGGTAGAGAAGGGCATTGTCATGACTTCCTTTTTCACTCTGCCACTCTCCTTGATGTGGAGAAAGGCAAGCTACAGTCTGCTAATTTCTGCAGTTGCAGACAATCAGAATTCCGGCCGTCTGGGAGAACCAACCTAAGAAAGCATGAAATTAATCTGTTCAAAGTTAACGTCTTGGAGGCGTCGCGTCAGTATTTGGGTTGGACGCGTAACCTTGTTATCATAACACAGACGAAGCCTCACATTTAATAAGGCTGAGACAACTCGGGCAATGTAAGAAACATAACAGGATATTGCAAAAAGATTAGGGAGCTTCCTCTGGACAGTGTGGACGGGCCGTGCAGAGGGCAGGTTGGGGGATGGATGGTGCCATTGACCCTGGGGGTCCAGCAAGTCCCTAGTCCCAGGCCTGGCCTAAGGACTAAGATGCTCAGGCAGAGGGGAGCAGGGCTCCTCTCAGCACATTGAGGCCTGCCTGGTGCAGGGGCAGAGGCTCTGTTGGCTAAATGTAAGCCAGCTGCGAGAATGGGAGTGTTCCAGTCAGAAGGGGTGGGGGAGGCTTACCTCATGAAAGAACTGTGGAAACGGCTGCTGGAAAGATAATAAAAGGATTAACTGCTATTTTAGTGGGCCATTTACTCTTCAATCAAAATGTCTCATCTATTTCCTGTTCTCCAGAGGCTCTGGGTCCAAAATTCCTTTGTCTATTACAGTGCATGGTAGCAGAGGCCTGTCATGAAAAATTAATAATTTTATAGGGAAGGGAGATTTTACTTATCTGGGTGCTGGTTGAGGCCCACCCCTTCCCCTGGGTTACCCACTGTACTAGCATCATGGAGGAGGGGGAGCACGCCCACCCCACCGCAGGCAAGAGGAATCCAGGGGAGGCTCTGACAGGCCTCCGAAGCCCAGATCACTGCTGCTGTCTCCAGATGGTGACACCTAGCGGGGCCGGCCATAAGAGTCCAGAGAATAGTCAGTTTAGCAGATCTACACAAACAAGAGCATTGCAGTTTAGAAAGATGCAGGCTCGAGTCCCATTCCAATGGTTACTAACTGTGTAACCCTGAGCAAGTCATTTTTATTGCCATTATCATTCTTAGCCTCTATTCTTATTATAACTGTTATTGTTTCCAACTAGCTGTGTGACCTGGGGCAAATTATGTAATCTTCCTGAGCCTCAGTTTCCTCATCTGTAAAACGGGGGTTCACAGCATCTACCCCCACAGCGTTGTGCTGAGGACCAGGTGGAGTTGTCACTTAGAATAGCCCCAGTTCACAGTCTGCACTTGGAAGCTGCTTTCCGGTATTATCATCACCACAATCCTAAACCCTGGAAGAGGCAAGACCAAGTGTTCTCATGGGAGCAAGTGGAAGGCCAGCCAGACCCCACCCAACCTTTGTTTCTTATCTGTAAAAACCTTTGGTTTTACAGGACTTGTAAGGATTAATACTGATAGATGAGTGTAGACATAGCTTGATATCACCTCCTCCATGAAGTCCTTCTGGGCCTTCCTTCCCTGGGCCTATGCAAACTCCATCCCAGGACCTGCCACTCATCTCCCACCCATCTCTGAGCATGAATGTCCCCAGGGCAAGGACCATGGCAGGTCCAAGTCTGGGTCCCCAGAGTCAGGCCTCGGCCAGTATAAGCCAGGGTCCTGTGAAGTCTGTGGAATCAAGTGAGATCCTGGCAGCCTGGCCCCAGAGAGAAAGACCCTGAGTCTGCACTGAGTAACCCGGGCCCCTCTGACCCGTCGCTGGGCCCTGCTTCCCAAGCTAGAAAGTGGACGGGGAAGGCCTAGATCCTCTCCAAGCTCCCGCATGTCCAACACAGATACTCTTCTGGATGCCGTGATTCCACACAGAGGCCCCACTGTAAGAAGACCACTAACCACAGACAGAATCCAGGTGTAAGCCAGTGTCCTATGGGGTCTTGTCAAGGTTCCTTCGGATCACAGAGCCTCCACCTAGGCCCCCACAGGCACCCATGGGCTCACCCATAAGAGAGAATCTGTGAAGGAGAACTGTGGCTCAGCAGCTGTCAGCTCCAGGGTCTCGGGGAGAGATAGGGGCCCAGCTGGTTCCCAGCAGCCCTAGCCTGGCCTGCGTGCTGTCTGTTGGTCAACTCCTTCTAGGCAGGGTCATGTGTCACAGGACCCCCAAACAAGCCAGGGCATCGCTAGGGGCTGGCCCAGCCACCAAGCCTCCTCCAGCATCCTGTCAGCCCAAAGGCACAAGATAAAGTCAAAGTCTCAGCCTATCCAATGCACTCTCCCTACCACTGCTCCACACACCAGAATGCTAACCACAAGCTCCCTCCTCCTGCCTCCCCTCGGCACAGGCCATTCACTGCTGCTCACTTGTTTACAAAGCAAACTCTTTCTCCTCCTTCAAGATCCAGCCTCCTGAAGCTGCAGACACAGAACCTGTCGGATGCCCTGCTCCCAGCTCCACAGGTGGGTGGGGCCCACAGGAGGACAGAGTTTATGCTGCTGACTGCCAGTGTGTCCTGCCTCCTTCCTGGCCCCTACAATGTCACCCTGGGCTCTGAGTGGGGACACTATGCCCCTTCCCAGACCAAGTGCTCCATGAGTGGGTGTCCAATGACAGTGTCAATGTGCAAGTGTGAAACAGCTTGACTTTGGCTATGGCACCAGCCCCAGCACACCAGCCATGCTGCTGCCCTGATGCCTGGGTGGGCTGGGCAGTGGCCCTGGTGGCCCATGCTTCTCATCACCAAGCACACCCTGAGGTCCAGCTCTGGGCAGGTGCCTCTTCTGGTGGGCTGGCTGGGCCTCGGAGGTAGCACAGCAGTTAGGCTGAGTGTATCAGGGAGTGCTCCTAGCCTCTGCCACAGCTATTCCCCTACAGACAGGACAGAAATGACCTGCCACAGAAATGACCCATCATAAGGGCCGGAGGCCTGGGTACCCACAGTTAATATGCGTGCGCTTGTGTGTGTGTGCGCGCGTGCATGCATGTGTGTGTGCACGTGCACATGCACGCGTAATGCTAGTGCCAGAAACCTGTCTCAACTCCAGGAAGAACGCTGCTGGTACGACCCAGGGCCTCAGCTAGTAATCCTGGGCCCCAGCCCAAAGCCTGCCCTGGGGACCCGCAGCTCTCCAGCCGGGTGCCTGTGAGGCCCCACTGTTCCTTGGTGGAAGCCAAGGCTGTAGGCAGCACCAGAAGGCCCAGGGAATCTCACTGGGATGGGTGGCGGTGAGGGCCCAGTGCTGGAGGAGAGCATGTTCTCCACATCTCATCTGGCCACCAGTAGGTGGGACATGGAGCACAAACACATGGAAGAAGAGGGTGGCCACACCTGTTTTTCCAATGGCACGTGCACACAGCCCCGGGCCCTGTGGCGTGCTAAGATATATCTAATGCCTCAGGGTGGGGGACTGGGCACCTGATGAGTATGAGGGCCCCTCTGCCACAGTTTCCAGTGACAGGGGCAGTGACCATCTTCACCAGTGGCTACATCCACAGCATGGGTCCTTCCCTCCTCGACCACAGGGATCTCAGTCAGCCCCGAGGAAGGAGTCCCAGGTGGCCTCTCCTGGGGCACTGGGTGGGTGCTGCTGTGCCAGAGGGGCTGGGGTGAGGCCTGATGGCCAGTGGCAACTCACCATGCATTTGTTGGGCTTCTCGCCCGAGTGCACCCGCATGTGGATGAGCAGCTTGTAGCGGGCGTTGAAGGGCTTGTAGCGGCGCACACAGCCAGCCCAGAAGCAGGTGAAGTCCTCGCCCTTGCGCTGGTCGATGTGGCTCTTCTCGATGTGCCGCACCAGCTCCTCCTGCTGCTCATATGCTGCACAGCAGTCCACCCAGCGGCACGCCTGCTGCCCGGCCACTACCCTGCCCGCCAGGCCCAGCCCCAGGCCTCCAAGGCTCGGGCCAGGCAGCAACTGAGACAGGGGATAGGGGGGCGGCAGGTCCTGCTGGTGAGGCCCAAAGAGCTCTGAAAACTCATCCACGGGTTCCTGCTTCAGGAAGCTCGCCTTCCGGCAGGCTTCAAGTTGCAAGCTGCCCTCATGGCTGTCCGTCGATGCAGGGCCAGGCCGGGCCCGCTTGGAAGGGCCCCCCAGGTCTCCTGCCAGAGGGGGGCTCCGGAGTCCATTTACACAGGTGACCAGAGACATCTGGGAGGAGCGGATGATGGAGGTGACGTCGGAGGAGGCACAGGGTGAGGAGGAGGCTGGGGAGGTGGGGGGTAGGCCCAAGAGGCAGCAGCGCTTCAGGCTGCCCTCAGGGAGGTGGGCCTCGGGCTGGGGGCCAGGGCCAGAGCTGGGTTCGCTGCCCAGAAGGTAGCAGGAAGGCGCAGGGGTGGTGAGGCTTCGGCCCGGGAGGTCCAGGTCTGGGTGCAGGCAGGTGGCCGGCGGGGCCCGACAGTGGGCAGCCAGGGACGTGCGGGCCTCTGCCATGGCTTGGTAGTTGGGCAGGGACTCCTGTTTGATGTGTTGTGTGGTTGGGAGGCTGCCGTTCACATAGGTGGCCTGGGGTCTGGGCGACCTGGAAGACAGTGGCCAGAGAGGTCATGAGAGGCTGGGCATGCCACAGAGGGAAGGCCCAGGCGGGGGCAGACAGGGAAGCTGAGGACCAAGGAATGGACAAGCCCAGGGCAGGAGACAGAGGCTGAAGGCTGAAGGCAGAGAAACAGCCCCTACAGATTGGTTGTCTGGAAAACAAGGCAGAGTGTAAAGGAAAATGGGGAGAGAGAGAGAGGAAGAGGAGGGCTGGGAAAGCAAAGAAGAGGCAGGAGGCCAGGCACAATGGCTCATGCCTATAATCCCAGCACTTTGGGAAGTCAAGGCAAGAAGACTGCTTGAGTCCAGGAGTGTTCAAGACCAGCCTGGGCTACATAGTGAGACTCTGTCTCTACAAAAAAATTTACAAATTAGACAGGTGTGGGGTTGTGCACCTGTAGTCCCAGCTACTTGGCAGGCTGAGGTAGCAGGATTGCTTGAGCCCAGGAGGTTGAGGCTGCAGGGAGCCAAGGTCATAACAGGCACTCCAGGGTGAATGTGGTGAGACCACCAGGAAGGAGGACCTTGCATCCTTTTACCAAAGCTCAGCACCCCTACCCCGCCCTGAATGCCACGCCATCCTGCCTCCCAGGGGGCTTCCCTGCTCCCTCTCCGTGGCCTTCTAGTGAGTTCTCCAGGAAGAAGGCTGAGGCTGGCATTTTGAGGAACACCCAGATCCAGGGTATATTAAATTCCACTTACATGTCCCTTAAGTCTTTCTTAATTTTTGTAATCTAGCTTAACTTCTACAAATGCTAATTGTATGACACTTTGCCCCAAGCAGCCTGGCCTTGCCACTGTTAATGTCAGTGCATGGGGGAGTGTGAAGTGCAGTCCTGGTGGGGGTGTCAAGAGGAACTGAGGCAAAGCTTCTGAGGGGTCCTAGGGATTCAGGACCTCACAATGTGACTGCATGAAACTGCGATTTTGAGGAAAAGCCATGGCGCAGGCCAGGCAGGGCAGCCCATGGGAGTACGTGGGTTTGAGATCAGGCTCAGCCACATTCAGCCATGCAAACTTGGGCAACGTCCTTTGCCATCCTGGGCCTTTCTCCTCCTCTGGGACATCAGGTGGATCCTTCCCATGAGAGCAAGGGTGGATATGTGGGCATGGCTGCGGTTTGCCAGGTGACTGTCTTCACCACACAGGTGGTATACAGGTGTCCAGAGGGCCTCTCCCAGATGTGGAGCATTCCCTCCGCCACTGCGCAGGAGGCCAGGCTTAAAGGATGCAAGGGGATTCCTGCACTGATGCTTCCACCATTCTGAGTGGCGGGACCAGGTAAGGTGCAGAGAGGGACGGCAGGGCCTGCCTGTCACCAGAGCACTCTGAAAAGGGGAAAGGTCAGGAAGGTGAGGCGGGGCTGAGAGTCAGGAAGCCCCCCTGGCTGGCTAGGCAGAACAGGAAGCCTGATGCTATGCCTGAAGTCTGGCTAGAACACCCCACGCCACTTCATCCCATCTGAACCTCAGTTTCCTTGCCCGTAAAATGGGGGCTAAGTCTACCTTAGAGGCTGGCTGCCAGATCGAGTAAGATGGCCCCGTGACAGCCCTCTGTGAGGGGGATGGCAGGGTAAAGGGAGCTCTTATCACTGCTGTTCTACCGCTACTGTCTTGGGGCTCTCTGAAGCCAGAGCTGTGGGGTCATCACCTGTCCCTCGGTTTCCCAAGATGGCCTTGCAGCTCCAGCCCCTCTATCTGTGGCTCCCTGCAGCTGCAGCGTCCCCAGCTCCAGTCATGAGGTAGAGGGGAGGGGAATGGAGAGGGAAGAGGGAAAGCCAGAGTCTGGAGGCCCTCAGAGAGCATGGGCTCCAATCGCATCATACACAGGTGGGAAAGGGGCTGAGAGGGCGCAAGGCCTGCACGCAGGCGTACAGCAGCAAGCCGGGGCCAGGCCTGGCCAGAACCCCCATTCCCCTTCTCTGGAGTGCAGGTGTTTTTTCCTATGTTGAACTGACCTGAAGCTCCCCCTGAATGAAGGGGAAGGGGAAGGGCTTTTCTGTTTGTTTCTCAACTACACCTAGCGACCTCTTCCCTCCCAAGAACCATAATCTAAGTGGTCACTGGGGGAGTGAGAAGGAGGTTTGAGTCCAAGGTAGACAGCAAACACGCATCTCCTCTCCCCAGGGCTGGGCACACTGCCCCCACCATTGCCAGCAGAAAGCTCCGAGTATCTTAAAGATCTGATGGAAAAGTGGTAACTTTATAGGGCTTAAAAAAAATAAAAGCAGGTCAGGCGCAGTGGCTCATACCTGTAATCCCAGGATTTTGGGAGGCCAAGGTGGGCGGATCACCTGAGGTCAGGAGTTTGAGACCAGCCTGACCAACATGGAGAAACCCCATCTCTACAAAAATACAAAAATTATTCAGGCATGGTGATGCACACCTGTAATTCCAGCTACTCAGGAGGCTGAGGCAGGAGAACTGCTTGCCCAGGAGGCAGAAGTTGCAGTGAGCCAAGATAGCGCCATTGCACTCCAGCCTGGGCAACAAAGTGAGACTCCATCTCAAAAATAAATAAATAAAAGCAGAGCTGCTCCTCAGGGGACTGTGATCCTGGGCCTGGCAGAGGCAGGCATGGGCAGGAGTTCGGCCAGGAAAACATCTGTTTGGAGCAGTCCCTTGGAAATGGCTTCAGGTAAATCAACCAACACCAAGAGAAGAGAACAGCTTCCATGACTGAGTTACCCAAGTGACTAAGACTGACAGCAAAACCTTGCGCAGCATCAGGTTGGGGGGGCGACTCAGGCCTTGGTGTCTGGTGGCTCCCCATATGCACTGAGGAAGTACTGCCTCCCTTTCTCCACTGTACTGTGAGGCCCAGGAAGTGGTTCCGGCCTGGCTCTGCTGCTGAGCCCTGTGCACCCCAGGACAACTCCCATCACATCTCTAGAAACTGCAAGCCTGGGTCTCTAGACAGGGTGAACAACTGCTGAGCAGCTGAACGTGCCGGGTGCCTTCCCAAGGGTCATCTAATGCAATCCTAGCACAGCAGAAGACGTGGTAGTATCTGCTGAATACATGACTACACGTTTCACGGGAGCTTCCGCCATCTGTTTTACACTTAGGAAAACTGAAGCGACCTGCCCGAGCCTGCAAGGCAGTGATAGAGCAGGAACTGGAATCTGGATCTGTGTGAATCAGAAGGTCGGGGCTCCAGCTTTGTCTATAGAATGATTTCGTCTGATGACTATTACATTCCTTACAGCTTCAATGTTGAGAGATGCACATGTTCTTCTGTCCATAATCCTGGACCCTGGAAGGGAGCTGCTGAGATTGGGATAGTCAGTGTTTCTCCGGTAGAGACTCAGGGGAGAGGCAGGGATCTCAGATTTCATGCCCCTGAGGGGTCAGCAACTGTAGTCTGAATGAAGGGTCAGTGATTTCACTCAACAGGCTTTTCACTCCATGCTAGGTGATGCTGAAGAAGTGGGGAAGACCAGGTCCCCAACCTTGGGCAGCTCCCCTTCCAATAGGGGAGTCTGTGGACCAGTCCCCTGAGAGAACATTTACATTCTGCTGAGGAGTAGGTAGAGTTCTGGTGAACAGAACTAGTTATGTAGCCTCTCTAGCCTCAGTTTCCCCACTCAACGGCAGTTGGGGGTTGAGAGCATTAATGCATAAAAAGTGCTCAGCCCGGTGAAACCCCATCTCTACTAAAAAAAAAAAAAAAAAGAAAGAAAGAAAAAAGAAAAAAACTACAAAAAATTAGCTGGGCATGGTGGTGGACGCCTGTAGTCCCAGCTACTTGGGAGGCTGAGGCAGGAGAATGGTGTGAACCCGGGAGGCGGAGCTTGCAGTGAGCCGAGATCGTGCCACTGCACTCCAGCCTGGGCGACACAATGAGACTCCGTCTCAAAAAAAAAAAAAAAAAAAAAAAAAAGTGCTTGGCCTGGGGTGTAGTGCACAGTAAGCACACTACCATCATTTTTTATTAGCCATAGGATCTGGGCCTCCTGGAACCATGAGGACTGAATAAGAAAATGTACACCCGAAGGAGTCACTCAGGAAACTGGGGCTATTTTTATTAGTATTAGAGAGTTAGGCTGGAGGCAAGGAGACGGCTGGCGCAGGAGCCCAGGCGCTAGCTGCAGGGTCCTGAGATTGGGAGGGGCAGGCACCAAGAGTGGAGAGAAGGGGCCCCAAACATAGGCCCATTGGGCGGTTGGGGGAAGGCACGGAATTCGGATCAGGTGTGGCACAGGGGTGGGGATCTGTTTTCCTTTAGGAAAATGAGCGAGTCTGAAAGTGTCAGCTCAAATTCAACCACTTTAATAGGGAGGGTATGGGGGCACAGCAACTTAGACTGATGCCGGTGTAGAATTCTACATACAGACTCTCCTGTGCCGTAAATTGTCAAAATGATATTCAAAATGACAAATGATATTTCTGACTGCCTCTAGCAAAAGAAAAAAAAAATCCTCTTCCTTAGCTTTTCCTAGATTAGCACAGCTTCTACCCTGAGAGATAATAGAATGAATTTCACCAGGAAAATTGGATACCACTGGAGAGCCTCCAGAGAAGAATCCAGTAGATAAATGCATTTGACTGTCACCAAACAATGCACAGCTCAAAGTCTAAAAGACGCTTCATCCTTGCTATGGACTGATTTGTGTGCCCCCAAAATTTATACATTGAAGCCCTAACACCCAGTGTGACTGTGTTTGGAGATACAGCCTTTAAATAAATAATTAAGGCTAAACGAGGTCATAAGGGTGAGATCTTACTCTGATAAGACAGGTGTTCTTATAAGAAATGAGGGTCGGGCACGGTGGCTCATGCCTGTAATCCCAGCACTTTGGGAGGCTGAGGCAGGTGAATCGCTTGAGCCCAGGAGTTCGAGACCAGCTTGGCCAACATGGTGAAACCCTGTCTCTACAAAAAAATTAGCCAGGCGTGGTGGCACACGCCTGTAGTCCTAGCTGCTGGAGTGGTTGAGGTGGCAGGATCACTTGAGCCTGGGAGATTGGGAGCCTTGGGAGGCTGAGGCAGGAGAATGGTGTGAACCCGGGAGGCGGAGCTTGCAGTGAGCCGAGATCGTGCCACTGCACCCCAGCCTGGGTGACCGAGTAAGACCCTGTCTCAAAAAAAAAAAAGAAAAAAAAAAGGAATTAGGGCACAGGCCGAGGGATGGCCACATGAGGACTCGGCGACAAGGCGGCCACCTGTGAGCTAAGGAGAGAGGCCTCAGAAGAAACCAGAAGGACTGCTGGCACCTCAGTCCTGCACCTCTAGCCTCCAGAATGGTGAGAAAGCACAATTCTCTTGTTTAAACCACCTAGTCCATGGCATTTGCTATGGCAGCCTAAACAAATGAATACACGCCTAAAATCAGAAGTTTCCTTCAAAGGAAGCCAGAAGGAATCTAAATTCTCAAAGGAAAATGGTTGCACTTGGGAAGAACAGCATCCTTCTATTTAGGAATTTCTCCACTGTGGGGCTCCCACAAGAACGTAAACTCCATCGGGGGAGATCTTTGCTTCCTTCACCAAGATGCTCCCAGCACCGACCACAGTGCCTGGCACATGACAGGCACTTGACAAATGGCTGGTGAAGGAATAAACTGCAAACCAGCCACTGGGCAAATGTTTAGAATCTCTGGTCTGTGAAGCAGGCCTCAGGCCAGCAGCCCCAGGCAGTGGGTGAGAGGCCTGGGGCTGAACTCATGTGCATAGAGGCCTGTCTGTGACTGACCTGACTGTCAGCAAACCAGAGGGCACCAAGGCTGCTATGGTTTGAATATCTGTTCCCTCCCAAACTCATGCTGAAACTTAATCCCAAATGTGGCAGTGTTGAGAGGTGGGGCCTTTAAAAGGTGACTGGGTTGGGTCATGAAGGCTCTGCCTCATGTATGGATGAATCCGTTCACGGGTTAAAGGATGATCATGGGAGTGGGACTGGTGGCTTTATAAAACGAGAGGGACCCAAGCTAGCGTGCTCAGCCCCCTCACAGGTAATGCCCTGCGCCACCTCAGGACTCTGCAGAGGCCCAGCCAGCAAGAAGGGCCTCACCAGATGCAGCCCCCCAATCTTGCACTTAGCCTCCAAAACTATAAGAAGTAAATTCTTTTTCTTTATAAATTACCCAGTGCCAGGTATTCTGTCAATATCTAACAGAAAACAGACTAAGACAAAGACACAACTGAGACCCCAGGAGAAGATGTAGGAGGCGGGTGTCAGCCTAATGTACACCCTAATGAGACAGGGTGGCCGGCACTGGAAGTGTGCAAGCACTGAGCAGACAGCTACCCAGCAGGGCTTTGTGGGCCACGGTCTCCTGGGGCAGAGATGGCTCGTGGGAGGACTCCCTCTCTGCCCTATCAGCAGTTCAGGGTTTGACACTCCATAAACTCTGAGCTGGGTTTTCCTTCCCCAACCTACCCATGAATCTTCCTCTTCTGAAATGATTGATTCTCTGTGAAAAGCTCCGTCTGCTTGTTCGGCAGGGAAACACTTCAACAGAACCATCCTTGTGTCTCTCAGAAGGCAAAGTAGGAGGTGCAGGATCTAGGCCAGGCAGCCGCTTCTGAGCTACGGGCCCCTCGTGCCTCCATTTCCCCATGTGTCCCCCCAGCTAAACACAGGAGGTGAGGCCTGAGGCCCTTGGTCCTGCGGCCTCCTGGGAGTGTCCACAGAAAGCAGCTGCCCACACCTACCTGTTAGGGTGGGGAAAATGCAGTAGCCTCTCACAAGCTTGGGGGTGAGCCCGAGGTGGCGGGCTTCCTGCAGGGAGAAACAGGCCCTGGCAGCAGGTGGGGCCAGGGCCCTCAGCAAGGTCCAGGTCCAGCAGGCTCTTCTCTGAGCTCGGGGTGCAGTGGCCGTAGCTTCCATTCACTAGGCAGAGAAAGACAGGGAGAGAGGGATACAGTGAATATGAACAGCCTGCAGAGGGGTGTGGGGAGAGGGCAGTCCCTGGGGTACAGCAAGGGACAGGGCGCCCAGAGCCAACACTCACTGCATCCCTGCTGCATGCAAGGTTCCAGGATACCTCATCTAATTCCCACAACCACCAGCAGGATCGATAATAAAATCCTCCATTCTCAGGTAGGGATGCTGGGTCTCTGGTGGTTAAATGACTGTTACATGAACACTGGACACCTCCTATGTACAGACACTGTTCTAGGTGCAGGAAACACTGGTAAACAAGAGAAACTCCGAGTCTCTTGGAGCGTACAGTGTATTATCCTCATGTTAACCACATGGTGCTCATGAGGCAAGGTGTGAGAACACCAGCTGGGGCGGGTGGCTGCTCGGCTGCGCTGCTGCCCACAGGCCAGAGGGAGCAGGGCTGACATGTGGATGTCAAGGAGTAGGTGCTCACTAAACAGCATCTGGTACTGTTAACACAAAAGCTCAGTCTACGTTGCCTTCCAAATTGTGTTACACCATAGAAACACAGCGTGCAGTTATACCTCGCTATCACCTGATTCCTCCACAGCCTGCTTCATGCCCTGCCTCGCCCTGCTAGTGGGTTTCTAGGAAGATTAACTGAAGCAGTTGATGTGAAAGTGCTGAAAAACCACATAAAGTGTAACAAAAGAGTCAGGTGTGCTTGTTCGATGCTCCTTCCCCTCTCTGGGCCTCAGTTTTCTCATCTACAGAAGAGGGAAACACACCTCCAAACTCTATCTTCTTACGCTTTCTGTCCTGTAACTCACAGAGCAAAGCTAGGGAGGAAAGGACATGAACTTTGGGGGCTGACAGACCTTGATGTGAGTCCCTACTCTGCCCCAAACCAATTCCATAACTCGGACAAATCCCTGCGCAGGGTGGACCCTGTTCCCCCTGTGTAAAATGGGCCAGTTTCACCCGTTCCCCAGTGATGCTGTGAGCCTCTGAGAACAGAGGCACAAAGTCCCTGGCACAGTGCTGAAACCTAGCAGATATGCCAAGAAGGAAAATTGTTCTTATTGTTAAACAGCACTTCAACAATTACAAAGTGCCTTGCAGATATAATAAAACATGATTGATAGGCCCAAGTATGGCCAACACTGAGAAAGATAAACCATTAAGATGTGAAAAAACCAGGTCCCAGAACATGATTGACTCCTTACCACGAGGAAAAGGACATTAGCAAGAGCAGCATCTGCCGAGCAGCCTGTGTAGAACCAGGGCTGGGGACGCACACCACTGTCTCACTTGAGCATCCCCACTGCTTTCCAAGGGAGGCCCGAGTCTCACTATCCCCATTTTACAGAGGACAAAATAGAGGCGTGGGGAGGTTCAATTACTCACCCAAGAACACACAACTAGGAAGCCTCTGAGTTGGATTTCCGGATCAGATCTGTCAGACCCAAACCCCACATCTTAATCGCTATGTAATAAGAAGAAGCCTTTTAGAGAGTCCACCCCTGAGGATCCCTGTCCCTCAACCCTAATTCTAGCCTGCCCACAAGGCAGTTCCTTCGGCACACAATTATCCCCGTGCTGAGGCTGGGCACTCAGTGCTAACTAGCCACGTGCCATAGCTCTGGAGAGGCACCAGGCATGTGCTTGCCGAGCACGTTCCAGTCTGTGGATGAGCATGCAATGCTCACAAGGTCCCAGGGCAGGTGAGGTGCTCATATAGGAGCCTCCAGGTTCCCAGTCACACACGAGCCTGTGGAGAGGACTCGGCAAACATCTGCTCCCACGCCACCTTCCCAGCCCCAGCCCCAGCCCCAGTCCTGGCCCGTCCTGCTGCAAGCAATGCTTGTTCCCACTGGCCCTGGCTGCTGCCTGGCCAGCCCCTCACAAGCTTATGTTTTAATCACTGGGTTTTTAATTAAAATGAAATCCCTGGTAACAAATGTGAATGGCCTGAGTTAATGAGAGCAGGCTGCCGCTCATTTAACTCCGTCTCTGCTTGGCCGTCTTTGCTTTTTCCAAATGGTTTCTGCATGCAATTTTATTGTCCCATTGAGGCAAACCCTGGGACTGGGCCTCAGAAAACTGTGGATAATTTTATGACCATTAATAGCATTTGGAGCAGAGAGTGCTTAATCATCACATGGGGCAGTTTCACCAGGGTCTTTCTCCCACAGTCTCTAATGGGGGGTACCGTTCAGAGCTTCCTTCCAGGACTCACCAGGCCCCTCTGGGGCCTTGGGTTACTCCTCCCCTCCTGCACTTAGGAGGCTGTGTGCAGTGAAGGAAGACAGGCCCTAGAAAGGGTGGAGAGGCAGCACCTACCAAGCCCTCACCCATCAAGCCCTTCAAGGGTCCATCCCTATGGGGCAGCGGCAGGACAGCCATTTCCCAGATGAGAAAGGCAAGGTTTGGAGAGAGATTCTGTGCCTTTGAGCAGGCTTGGAGGTCTGTAAGAGGCAGGGCCACAGTTCAAACCTGGATCTCCCAGACCTCGAAGCCCACATCCTGCTGCCTCTTGGCCAACTGCTGAATAACCAGAGACCCCTAAATAAGTGTCCCCACCTTTGACTCCAATGAGGGTCATGTTGGAGAGCCTCTGGGAAAGTAAAAATTAAAACCATCATAATGATGTCTAAGCTTTAATCTTTGCAATAATTCTGCCAGAAGGGTAAGCCCACTCCACTGACAGATGAGGACACAAAGGCTCAGAGGGGTCAAAGCAGTTTGCCAAGGTCACACAGGGAAGAAAGGGCTGAGTGGAGATCAAACCCATCACTTCTAAGGGAAGAAATAGTCTTTACCCAACAAACTACTGAGGCCTGTTAGCTTCTTTTCCTCTGGATACAGTAAAAAGTTTTCCTGCAGTAAATAAACAAGCCAGCTTTGGGAAGGAGGGAGGAAGGCGCCACTCAGGTCATAGAATGGTGCCACTTAGTCCTCTAGGCTCGTTCAAGCCCTTGTCTGCTGGGACCCTCACAGCGCTCTGGGTAGAAACATCAACCTCCCAACTTTGCAGAGGGACACAGAGCACCAGAGCCAGCAAGTAGCCACTCAAGGTCATATAGTAATTGCTGGCATAGCCGGGGCCCAAAGTTGGTTTCTCAAAGCCTAGACTCTGCCCCGGGATACCTGCTGTCTCAGAGACTGGAAGTTAAATCCAACGTTGCAACACGTGTCCCAGAAGTGCTGTTGGGACTCTCACCACACTGATGGAGGGACTCTCACCGCTACCCATCACGGGCCTACATCTGCCAGGAAGGATGTAGGCACTGCCTCCTGTCTGTTGTCTTGCCTCCCTGTCCCCAATATCTTCACAAGACCCAGATGGAGGAGGTCCACTCCTGTTCACTCTCCATCTCCACCACAGCATTGATGGATGGATCCTTCCCTGGGAAAGCTGGGGGAGCAGGGGTGCCCTAGAACGGGGTTGGCATCCGCAACCATGTCTCACTCTGTGCCACAGGGGGCCAAGAGCCAACCTTGGGTCTGGCTTTCCCCATGCAAATAAAGTTCCTTTGGAGACTTACAGGGTGATGGAGTCCTGTATTTACTTTTACAAGTTAGTGAGAAATCCTAGAATGTCAGAGTTGGGACTGGCTGACCATCTACTTCATTAATAGATAAGAAGCGAAGGCTCAGAGAAGGAAAGGGCCTGCCCCAGCCACACAGCAAATCCATAGCAGGGCCTGGATTGGCACTTTTTAAGCTAGGTAAGAATGTGGTTTGGTTTTCTCATCAAGTGTCAATCTTCTTATCTGTAAAATGGTGCTAACACCTAACTCACAAGGTTGAGGTGACAAATGAGAATATGAACATGATGCATTTGGCATGAGGTCTCGCTCACAGTTAGTGCTTAAAAAGTAAAGTGATGATAATTATTTCTTTTATTTCTCCTTGAGCCTGGGGCAGGGAGACGGGGACCTGTAAGGGAAACACGCTGTCCCCAGAAAGGGCAGGGCTGGATGATTCTAAGGCCAGACACAGAAGGACAAACCCCCAAGACTTGGGATTCAGTACATGCCGGATGGGGCAGCCTGAACGAGGTCACAGCCAACAAATCTGAAGCAAACAGCTCTAGTTACACACCAGAGAGCTTTGCAAATTACCATAATGACTTGGCTATAAAGCGGCACCACATATAAGGTGACTCCCCACAAGAATTTTAATTTATGCTGAACCCTGCCAAGTCTGCGTGAGAATGGACAATGATGCATTCAGCATCTAAGACCCAGAGGCTGCCTCCTTGCAGTCCCGGGAGCATCCAGCAGCTGGGTCCAGGCAGGCCTACATCATGACTGCCTTCTTGTTCACCCACAAGCAGTTTTAGTGCCTATCAGGCACTGGGCAGGTGATAGGGCACTGCACTTTATAGTTTACAAAACATTTTTGCAGCCATCACCTATGAGCTTCATTACAACCCTCAGGAGTTGGCTGGGCAGGCTCAGAGAGGGTAGGTGATTTGCCCAAGCTCACACAGCAAGTATAGGGCTTAGACTTGCCTGACTCAGCCATCTAGTCAGCTAACTTTTTCCGTAAAGAGTAAAAAAGTAAATGATTTAGGTTTTGTGAGTATATAGTCCCTGCCACAACTAAACTCTGCCCTTGTACCATAAAATATATATATATATGTGTGTGTGTGTGTATATATGTATGTGTGTATATATGTGTGTGTGTGTATGTGTATAAACAAATGAGTGGGACTGTGTTCCAATAAAACTTTATTTAGAAAACAGATTGCTGGCTCCTAGGCTGTTAATCTGCCAACCCCCGATCTCATGCAGCAGTGGGAGAGACAGGATTCAACATCTGAAATGAGCACACTTTTTCCTGCATCTGTAAAATGGGGAGGATTTTACAGGGTGGAATTGAGGGTGTGAAATCACTGTCAAATACTGAACGCAGGCCTGGCTCCTGGTGGGCATTCAATGAATGGAAGTGCCTTCAGCCTGGCTCTGGGGCCGCTACAGTCTAGGCTCCCCTGTCCACCTGGTGTGACCTCACACATCCATGATGCTTCGCTGCTCAGAGGCACACATCCTCGGCATCCCGTCAGGGTGGCCTGACCCTTCCAAACCCCTCTGGGCCCTCAGAGCCCAGCAGAAGTACACCTCTTCCTGGAACAGTCCTTGGTCTCCTGCCTTCCCTCCTGGTCTCCCCCACTGCCTGAGCTCCCCGGCCTTGGCAGTCCCTGCAAATAGCTGCCACTTAGGTGCATCTTCTGCACACCCAGCACGTGCCAAATCCTTCCCATGGTTTTTCTCTAAATCTTCACAACATCACTACAGTACTCTCTACTGCCACACAGATGCTTTCAGTGCAATGAAAGTCCTACCTCCCCTACAATCCTGAGAAATCCTTCAGGACAAGGATCTCGGAGCCCCAGAGCTGCTGAATGTCAGTGTGGCCCTCGGCATGATTTTGTCCAACTTGCTTCACATATTGAAGGGAAAACAGGGGCCCAGATTGAAGAAAGGACTTGTCCTAGTCACACAGTGAGTGTGTTCTCTAGACACCTGGGCCCCCCAGGCATGTGCCTCCTCATTCCCTCATTCCCAGCACAAAGGCCCACAGTAGGTGCTTAGAAATGCTGGGAGGGTAGGTGGCTGGGAGGCCTGTCTCAAGTTTACTTTTGTGCCTACTATATGCCAGACACTGTGACTTAGGAGAGCGGAAGAAGCTTTGTCACACACACACCTAAGTTGAAGTCCTGCTCCACCATTAACTTTCTAGCTGTTTGACCCTAGACAGTCACCTCAGCCTTCTGAGCCTCAGTTTCTTCATCTATAAAATGGGGATAAGAATCCCAGCTCCGGCCGGGCGCGGTGGCTCAAGCCTGTAATCCCAGCACTTTGGGAGGCCGAGACGGGCGGATCACGAGGTCAGGAGATCGAGACCATCCTGGCTAACACAGTGAAACCCCGTCTCTACTAAAAAATACAAAAAACTAGCCGGGCGAGGTGGCTGGCGCCTGTAGTCCCAGCTACTCGGGAGGCTGAGGCAAGAGAATGGCGTAAATCCAGGAGGCGGAGCTTGCAGTGAGCTGAGATCTGGCCACTGCACTCCAGCCTGGGCCACAGAGCGAGACTCCGCCTCAAAAAAAAAAAAAAAAAAAAAGAATCCCAGCTCCAGGGGATGGTTGGCTCTTAGGATTAAGTGAGGTAATGTACATGGAGTCTCTGGCATGGTGCCTGGCACAGGCAGCACTTTGATAAAGGCCCTCTGCTGCTGCTCGGACAGGCAGGGAGACAAGGTCAACAGCCGCTGGGGTAGATCTATTTTCCTGGGCAGTGGGCATTAGCCACCATGGAAGAGCAGCCCCAGGCCAACGGAGTCATGCCAGCAGCCCTTCCCCAGGAGGCTGAGTATGGGTGCAGCAGCCCCCTCTCTGAGCCTAGCTTTGCCCTCTGTGCCCCAGGAGTCCTCCACCAGGCTTCCCACGAGCCAGGCCCTGGCAGGAGGGGCACCTCAGGAATCACAGGCAGGAGACACGGTGCTTCCCACTTCCCAGGTCCAGGGCGGGTGAGCAACTCACCGCAGGACACGCAGCAGAGGCAGAGCCTGAGCCGTGTTCATCTCCTAACCCTTTCTGCTCTCTGGGCTGCCTCGTCACTCTCTCTTTTCCCTCCTCACAAAACCCAGAAGCCCAGAGACCAGCAGGGAGAGGGGCTTCTGAAAGAGGAGCAGCAGGAAGGTGGACGGCCCGGCGAGCCGGGTTAGCTGAGACCCGCTGCTTGCCCGGAGCCACCTTGGGGCATTCACGGCCATCAGGGGGGCCGTAACCTCAGTGGGGGGCCTCCAGAACGGCAGGCCTGATGCTCATGGCCTCACACCGGGCTTATGCCGCCCGCCACCTCTTATCCCAGGCTGCAAGAATCCTATAAATTCCCCCTTTAAAGCTACACTAGACTTACGGGGACTCGAGCCAGTGAAACCTGAGCAGGCTCACCTCAGGACGGCGCCACGGAGACACCCGAGCCAGCCCACAGGTCCAGCCAGGTCCAGGGCCAGAGTGAGCAGCTCAGGGCGGGTCACACATGTGGTGGCAGGTGTGTGGTGTGTGTAAATAAACACAGCCAGGGACCAGCTTTCCCTCAGACTCTCTTACTGCTACCAAACTCACACATATTTATTGTAGAAAAAAATCAGAAGGTGTACCTAGGCAAGAATTAGAAAATAGATATCACCTATAAGGCCACCAGCCAGAGAGTGCCATCGCAGACATGAGGACATAAACCTCTGCAGTATTTTCTATGCATCTATACACATTCTTGACAAAAAACAGGGTAATACATGTATTTTCTTTTCTTTGTTTTTCTTTTAAAGACAGGGCCTCACTCTGTTGCCCAGGCTAGGGTACCGTGGCGTGATCATAGTTCACTGCCGTCTTGACCTCCTGGCCTCATGGGATCCTCCACCTCAGCTTCCTAAGTAGCCAGGACAACAGGTGCGTGCCATCACACCTGGCTCATACTTTCTGATACCCTGCTTTCTTCATTTAGTAACATACCATGATACCAAAGTTGATGGAGTGCCCATTATGTACCAGACACAGTGCTAGGCTCTTTCCATGCCAGTATTGCTAAACCCATTTCCAGATGAAGAGTAAGGGACGTGCCCAAGGTCATGTAGCTGTGAAATGGGAGAGTCAGGACGCAAGGTGAGCTCTATTACACTTGGAAGGCACTGCTGACCCAGACACTGCTCCACATCATTAAGTAAATTAGAGCAGCTGCAGCTGATGGCTTCCCCAGTGTACTACTCAGTTCCGGCTGCTATAACTAAATACCATAGACTAGGTGGCTTAAACAACTGAAATGTATTTTCTCACAATTCCAGAGGCAAGAAGTCCAAGATCAAAGTGCCAGTCATTTTGGTTTCTGGTAAGGGCTCTCTGCCTGGCTTGCAGACAGCAGCCTTCTCACTATGTCCTCACATGGCCTTTCCTCAGTGTGGGCATGCAGAGTAGAGTGAGCTCTCTGATTTTTTTTTTTTTTTTTTTTTTTTTTTTTTTTTTTTTTTTTTTGAGACAAGGTCTTGCTCTGCTGTCATCCTGGCTGGAGTGCAATCATAGCACACTGCAGCCTCAAGTTCATGGTCTCAAACAATCCTCCCGCCTCAGCCTCCCAAGTAGCTAGGAAGGACTACAGGTATGTACCACCATACTCGGCTAATTTTTTTATTTTTTAGAGATGAGGGCTCACTATGTTTCCCTGGCTGGTTCTGAACTCCTGGGCTCAAGCGATCCTCCTGCCTTGGCCTCCCAAACTGTTGGGAATATAGGCGTGAGCCACTGCCTGGCCTGGTGTCTCTTCTTATAAGCATACTAGTCCTACCCAATCAGGGCTCCACCCTTATGACCTCATTTAACTTTAATTACTTCCTTAGAGGCCTCATCTCCAAACACAGCCACACTGGGCATTAGGGTTTCAACATATGAATCTGAGAGGGAGACAGTAATATCCAGTCTGTAACACCCAGGATTCACATCCTCCTTTTCCGTCCCTAGTAGGGTCCCATATTACCTATATCTATCTATGGAGCTTGAGAGAGAGTATAGCATCACAGACAAGAGTATAGATTTTGGATCCAGAAGACTAGGTTTGAATCCTGATTTTGCCATTTACTAGCTGTGTGACCTTGTCTAAGCCAAGTGACTTAGCTTCTTTGTGCCACAGTTTATGAAGTTAAAATGGGTTAATGTACCATATATTAAGTACCTAGAACAGAATCTGGCATACAGCAGGCACTACGTAACAGTTTCCTATCATTGTTGTTCTTATTAATCCCACCCCAGGGTGGGCTGTGGAAGGCCTGAACCAATCAGCATGATCTCATCTCTCCAGGTACAGTGCCACAGTGAATGGCTCAGAGACAGACATGTGAGGCAAGCTGGCTTAATTAGACAGATTCCTGGCAGTTGTGTTTGATGACTCTGCCCCCCTGCACGTGAATGAGGATGCATGCAGCCCTCCGGGCTAGTAGAAGCCATCCTGATGCCCTAAGAAAAGTTGACTAGAGGACAAGGTCAATAAAATGGGGCCTCTCAGCCAGAAGAACAGCAGAGAAACTAAGTCACAGCACTGGTGGCACCAAGAACCTCCAGTGAACAGTAAAGCTCTTATAGTGTTTCAAGTCTGTCACAGATGGGTTTTTTATTACTTAAACCAAAAGCATCCTTATTAATATTCTTCTACAAAATAATTTTTATCCACTTGAAAATCTTTGTTTTTAATTTGAATATTTAGTCCATTTATACCATTTACATGTATGTAATGTAATTACCATATATTTTGGTTTAATTTTTTTTTTTTTTTTTTGAGACATAGTCTTGCTCTGTCACTCAGGCTGAAGTGCAGTGGCACAATCTTGGCTCACTGCAACCTCCACCTCCTGGGTTCAAGCAATTCTGCCTCAGCCTCCTGAGTAGCTGGGACTACAGGCATGTGCCACGACACCTGGCTAATTTTTGTATTTTTAGTAGAGATAGGGTTTCACCATATTGGCCAGGCTGGCCTTGAACTCCTGACCTCATGATCCACCTGCCTTGGCCTCCCAAAGTATTGGGATTACTGGCGTGACCCACCTCACCCGGCCTGAATCCTTTTTTATTTGAACCTATTCTAGGTTTTCTCTCTTTTCTTACTTTCTTTCAAATTAATCAAGTATTTTTTATTATTCCATTTTATTAGTTTGTTAGATATACTTTCTTCTACTGCAGTCTAATACAGATCAGTACAGTCACGCATCAACAACAGGGATACGTTCTGAGAAATGCGTTATTAGGTGATTTCATTGCTGTCTGAACGTCACAGAATGTACTTACACAAACCTAGGTGGTACAGCCTACCACCTATGTGGTATACATGATCACACCTAGGCTATCCGGTATAACCTATTGCTCGTGCGCTACAAACCTGTACAGCATGGTATTGTACTGAATACTGTAGGCGACTGTAGCATAATGATTAGCATTTGTGTATCTCTAATCACAGAGAAAGTACAGTAAAAATACAGTATCATAATCTTATAGAACCCCCATTGTATATGTAGTCTGTCATTGAAACGTTGTGCAGTGCATAAATGTACTTTTACTACTTTCTACACAAGGCAAGTGTAGAAAGTAGTACTCAGGACTCTTTTAACTCCATTCATGCGCCTACACACACACATTATTTGGGTTACTGTTTTTGTTTATTTCAATTTTACATATATTTTTAAATCATTATCAGATACTATTGTTTTGTGTAGTCAATACAGTGTTTGTTTATGTATTTCTCAAAACCAGTGCCATAGTAATAGTTAATATTTAAAAAAATACTTTCTCTTCATCCTGTTTGCATATGAGGTCTTTTTCCTTCTGCATTAAACATTTTTTAAAATTGTAAGCCTACTGGCAAGGAATTATCTCAACTTTTGTTTGTTTGAAAATGTTATTATTTCATTACTTCTGAAGGATATTTTTGCTGGGTATAGAATTCTAGGTTGGTAGAATCTTATCTTCTTTCCATATATTATGGATTTATACCACTGTGTTAAGAATTTCATACTTTCTATTGGAAAGTCATCTCTAAGTCTTTTGAAGTTATTGCATCTTCCCCCTCAACCCTGACTACTTTTCAGATTTTCTCTCCGTATTTTGTTTTCAGCAGTTTGACATAATTATGACGTGCCCAGGTGTGCTTCTCTTTGTATTTATTCTGCTTGAGGTTCATAGGAATTCTTAAATATGTGTCACGATGTCTTCTGTCAGTTTTGGATAACTACTGGCTATCATCACTACAAACATTACTTTGCTCATCATCTTACCCCTGTCTTTCTGGGGCAACACTGTGTGTTAGGCCCTTTCACCATGTCCTGTATATCTCTTAGGCTATTTTTGAATTTTCCATCCTTTTTTTAACTTTCATGCACCAGCCTGGATTTTGTCTACTGGCCTATTTTCCAGTTCACTGATCCTCTCTTTTAAATCTAGCTTTTGTGTTCTTTTAAACCTAGCATCTTTTAAATCTAGCTTTTGCGTTCTTAAATTCAGTTACTATATTTTTTAATTTCAAATTTTTCATTTCATTAATTTTTATGGTTTTCAGATCTCTATTAAATTCTCTATTTGGTGATCAATTTTCTTGAACATACTAATGTTATTAATGTTATGAACACTTATTTTATTTTTTGAGACAGGGTCCCGCCCTATCACCCAGGCTGGAGTACTGTGGCATGACCTTGGCTCCCTGCAGCTTCAACCTCCAGGCTCAAGCAATCCTGCCACCTTAGCCTCCCAAATAGCTGAGATTATAGGCGACGCATGCATCATCATGCTCAGCTAATTTTTGTACTTTTTGTAGAGACAGGGTTTCCACACGTTGCCCAGACTGGTCTTGAACTTCTGGGCTCAAGTGATCCTCCTGACTTGGCCTCCCAAAGTGCTGGGATTGTAGGCATGAGCCACTGCACCTGGCCAATCACAGTTATTTTAAATCCTGTGCCTGATAACACCAACATCTGGACTACTTGTGTGTTTTTATAGTGTTTTTCTCCCTCTTGGTCCTGTCTCCTGGTATCTCTGGTAATTTTTGACAGAATACTCAATATTGTGTATGAAATTTGGACAGATGATATCTTCCTCCAGAGAAAATTTTATTTTGCTTCTTAAAGGCAGGTAAAAGAGGAAAATATCATCTTAATTCAGTCTGGGATTCGGCTGTTTTAAAGCTGGGCTTCACTCTTTGTACAAGTTGCTCTGTTTCTGGTTCATCCTTCTTCCTAGATGCTGCCTGTCAGGGGCCTCAGTGGAAAGCTTGGGATGCCAAGCTTCTTCTTTGCTGATCCTGAACTTCAATATTTGTCTTCCTAGAACTTAAAGCTGTTGAAAGCTCTGCCTAATTTATCAACTTTTTAAAATAATTTTACATTTTAACTAATTTTTTTAAATATCTATATTATATATTTGAAATATTTCACATTGTTTTAATAATAAAAAGACTGCAAACAAAATCCTTGAGAATAAACCTAAGACAGAATGGGACTAGACGGTGGTCCTCTAACTCAGCACAGACCATCCCCCAGGGTCTGTGAACAGGTCCCTGTCCCTCCTGGCCCACTTCTAGCAATTTGAGGGCAGGGGTCAGGAGGACACTCCCAGATGCTGGCTCAGGGAACTGCTAGGTACCCTTCCCCCTGGTGGCTGATGGATGGAGACAGGCACATCCACATGAGATAGGGTGGTTGACAGGAGGGCTGTGCAGGGCTTCCCCCTCCTCAGGGCAGGTCTGCGAGGGCCTCTGCCCTCTCTTCCCTCCTAGTGCCATCTCACGGGCTCCCCATGTCTCCCAACTCCTACCCTGTGAAAGGCTGCACCACTGCCAGGTGTGAATGACCACTAGTGCCTCTCCGGGGCCAATGGAGACTCTAGGCTGGGGTGCAAAGCAAGGTCCCAAGGAGCTGGAGCTGGTAGAAGAAGGCACTGAGAGTATCTAACATATTTATGTATCTCCCAAGGGTTGGGAGGGATGGCCTAGTAAGTAAACCCCAACATCCTTTAAACTTCTCAGATTTTACCTTTTATCATACTGAGCTAGTATGATTCCAAAATTCAAAATTTGGGATTTATATGCAACAGGGATTCTATAATTCCATGAATCTCTCATTCTAAGATGATATGATTTTATTATTTATTTTTTTATTTTTATTTTTTTGGAGACAGAGTCTTGCTCTGTTACCCAGGCTGGAGTGCGATGGCACGATCTCAGCTCACTGCAACCAACCTCCACCTCCCGGATTCAAGCAGTAACTCGTGCCTCAGCCTTCCGAGTAGCTGGGATTACAGGCATGCACCACCATGCCTGGCTAATTTTTGTATTTTAGTAGAGACAGGGTTTTACCATGTTGCCCAGGCTGGTCTCAAATTCCTGAGCTCAGGCAATCCACCCACCTTGGCCTGCCAAAGTGTTGGGATTATAGGCATGAGCCACCACGCCCAGCCCTAAGATAATACAATGTTATAAAGCCAAGCATTTCAGTGACTGCTCCTAAGATTCCATGATTCCATGAATCTGTCATGAGGAGATTCTGAAGTTGTAAAATTCCATGATTCTCTGATCCCAAGGCCTGCCATTTCCTGATATGTCCTGGAGCCCCATAGGAGCCCCTGCCTGGCCTAAATTTTCAGGGAGCCACAGCGATGGTGACCAAAGCTCAAAACAGCCAGGACAGTAATGGGATGACAAGAAATCCAGAGGAAATGGCTGTTGAAATCACTAAGAAAATGTATCAAAGATAAACATATTCCATCTGCATTTTCAGTACATACAGGGCCATAGATGCTTATGTCAAGTATATATTTATCACTTCATGCTTGGCATTTTTTAACCTTCTCCTTTAAATCAAGCTAATTAGGTAACTCCTGTGCCCACACTGGCTTTTCTCCCCGTCACTGATAAAACGCCTTCAAATGGCTCAAAAATATATAAAGTGCAAGAAGGACTCCATGACAGCAACAGGGTGGGGTGGGGGATGCCCAGCTCTGGACAGCAGGGGGGTGTGTGGGAGGCAGGGATGCCAACACCTGACAACCCCTCCCTCTACCTCCCTCCATCTTGGGTCTCATGAGAAGGATCAGTGGCTCTGACTGAGAAAACGCCACTGTCCTGGGGGATGACGCAGACACCTGGACACCTCAGCTCTCCAGGAACAGGCACCAACCAGAGATCCAGCCCGGGGCAGGCAGGAGCAAGCGTTCCAATTCCCTCCAAGGCTCGGGATTTCCGGATTCTGTGGAAAAGATGATTTGTTCCACCATGTGGCCAGAAAGGGGACAAGGACTACTGGGGAAGTCACAGCTTTGGCTTTTGAAAAAAGCCCCACCTCCACCCCAGACCTGAACCCACCCAGATCCCAGGGTCCCTCCTCCAGGAAGCTTTCCCTGACCAGCCCCACCCCCACAGGGCTTTGTGCAATCCTCTGTGCCCTCCCCCAGAGGGCCTAGAGCCAACACTCCAGCCTGCACCCTCAGCCCTCCAGGAACGAGGGGCCCTCAGACATCATTGTGGTCGAGGTTCCAAGGTGGGGTTCCACTCTAGGGGACACACTGGAAATTATGGGGGTGGATTTCTGGTGGCTGCCATGACTGGGAGCACCTGTCACTTAGTGGGGAGCAGCCAGGGATGGCCAAATCACCACCAAGGGTGGGTCAGTCCCACTCTAACTTTCTAATATCTTGCCAGATATTCAACTATCTGTAAATAAGCAACCTGATCATCTAAGCCTAGAACACAGCTCCATTTTACACTTAAATATAAGTACTTTTTCATGGTTTTAACATATACTAAATTTCCAGGAATGGAGCTGCCATGTAAATTGAGGAAATACTATGCTGTGTTTTGTTTGGGAGCTGACCAGGGATTGTTCACCATCTCAGAAAATCACATCACCCTCGGCCATGCTACTTGTGACATCTGTGTGTTTGCAGCCATCAAGCTTAGCAATGTCGCACACAGGGGCAATTGGCCGATGACTTCATCCCATCTTTCAGCACAGTCACGCCTGAGTGTGTTCATGTGGAAATACATTGTTTACAAATTATTTCCCTTTTAGTTCTTCTTCAATATAAAACCTTATATGAAAATTTTTTAAAAGATGGTGCAGGCTGGCTACGTTACCGGTGCATTTCATTTCAGGAGAGCAAATGAGGCAGTTCAAAGAAGGCCCTGTTAAGAAAAGGAAGCGCTGCTGAGAACCTCAGCTCCCGGCCAGCTCCTTCCTCAGGTGGAGAAAGCAAGGTCTCCCCCAAGGTCACAGAGTGAGTGGCAGTGAGCAGGACTGTGTCTTGATCTCTTGCATCCCAGGGACTATTTCTGGATCCAGTGACAGAGTCCTGAGCCCAGGGGGATCCACTAGAAGGCAAGCACGTGGTTCTTTTGAAGGCTCCCCAGGGAAGGTGTGCAGGCAGTCCAGGCGCTGTGCTGGGGTCCAAGGTGGGAGAGTGCAGGGCTGACTCCAGAAAGCACAGGAAGGGCAGGCCTGGAGAAGGGACCTCAGCAGGGGCAGTCTCCCCACTGGCCGATCAGTAGAGAGGGTTTGAGACCCTGAGACGGAACTCACCTCCCCAACCCTCGCCCATCCCAAACCTTCCCCTTCTCCCGCTGTAAGTGATTAGCTGCCAGCTTGCAGAACAAATGCAGAAATGAATACACTGGGTGAGAACTGGGCTAGGCCTCGGATGCCACTCAAGCCTCTGCTGCCAGGAAAGACTGCTAGAAAGACGAGAGATAAGAAGCCCTTTCTCTAAGATGCAAGCCTCTGGGGTGAGTCACTAGGCCACAATCCCAGCTCTGGCTTTTAGAACGTTATTGGTTGAAACCCACTGGTTTCCCTCAAGAGACAGGAGGTGGAAACTCATTAACATTTCCATGAAGCAGCACCTAGCGGTGTTTTCATCCAATTAGGAGCAGGCGTCTGTGAGGGGGAAGGGAGGCTGCAGACTTGCCTCTGGCCCTGCCTGCAGCTCTGCACAGGGCTGCACCAGCCCACGCAGTACCACACTGCCCTGACTTCTAAGGCTGCAAAGGAGAGTTTCTAGAAAAGTCGAGGGGCCGATGAGAGGCAGCCCACTCAAAGATACTGCTGCTGTGACTGCCAACATTGCCAAGGAGAAAGCCTGCCCTCGAGACCATACTTTACCTCCATCGGGAAGCAGCAGGTTCTCATGCAAGTAGCACCACGTGTTCAGGCCTGACCCTATTTTTCACACTTAAGGTCAAGAACCCAGGGAAAGGACCCCCAGACAGGAAGCAGAGCCCAGAGTTCTAGTCCTACCCTGGCTGTTAACTCACTTCCTGTCTTAGGCAGCTGCTAGCCCCTAGGCTTTCAGTTCCCTTTTCTGTAAAACAAAGACAGTAGACTGGAGATGCCTCTAAATGTTCTGTCCTCTTCTAATCCCTGAGAGCCACTGTGGATCCCCTGTCAAAAGGCTTCATGATCCAGAGGTGGGGCTGGTCTTGGACCAGACCTCTACCTCTCCCTCCTCTGGCCCCGGCGTTTGGACTCTTCATGGCGGACAGGCCTGCCTGGTCTAGCGTGGTTGCCACCTCCCAAGACCCTTTCTGGCATGGGCCAAAGAGAACACCCATCCACCCACCCTGAGCTGGGCACTGGGACACAGAGATGAGGCAGATACTGCTGCCGCCCTCAGGAGCCCTTGGACTGGTGACAACCTGGACCCTTTAACAGAACTGCAATGCCCTAAGGATGAGGGTGCACACCTGCCTTCCCTTATCCTTCTTTAGTGGGGCCACTGCTTCTAGGAAGGCTTCCCTGACCCTGCCACAGGGTTGGCCATTCCCCGCTACAGCCCTTACCACAGGATGTGAATGTCGTGTCTGCACCTAAGGGGCCAGAGTACAGAGCTAAACATTTCATCTGAGCCTTTCAACAGTCTTGCTAGATGCATCAATCAGCCTATTTTACAGATGAGGAAACCAAGGCCAGGATGTTGAAATGACTTCTCCTGAATAACACATCTAGAAGGAGAGAGACCTGGGATTCACCCCCAGGGCTGGTGATTCCAGACTATAGTCCTTGGCCCAGGGCATCAGTGATCACCCTACGCTCAACCCACCAGGTGGCCCACAGGCCAGGAGAAGTCATTTCTATGGGAACTGCATGCACCTTGAGCAGCATCCCTCAGCCATTCCACTGTAAGGTGGCAGGACTAAAACGGATCTAAAAGATAATCTGGTTTTACATAAGAGAGAGGCTGAGGCCCAGGGAGCGTGAAGGGCTGTCCAAGGTGACACTGGGGCCAGTGGACAAGTCAGGACCAGAGCTTAGTCCTCCAGAGTTCCCATCAGGCATTCACTGCAGAGCGCCTCGCTGCTGCCTCCTAAAGGCGGCCAGAGAGAATGATGCTCTCTCCTTGGCATCCTGGGAGGGATGGGACATTTACAGGAATAACTTGGTTTAGAGTGTGTCTCAAAGCTTCTCTGGTTAATCCTGCAAGGCTGAGATCAGCATTAATCCTGCTGGAGAGATGAGGACACTGAGTCTGGGCAGTGATGACGGCCATACCAGGATTCGATGCAGAGTTGTCTGGGGCAAAGCTCTCCTAGGCTGCTGTGCTGCTGTCCAGCACTTCACGTTTATACAGATGACCTTATTAGTCCTCACCAAGGCCCATGGTTAGGGCTGACCTGTACTTCTGATGCCAGCTCGGTGCCCCAGCATCTTGTCTTCAGACCGGCGCTGACATCGCAGTGTACCACCTTGACACTCCATCTGGTCAGAGAACAGGGTGAACAGAAAATGGGTGGGGGGTGGGGGGTCCACCTGGGCTCAGGGTACAACTTCCCCAAAGCTTGCCTGCTTTTCTTCTCACTCTTCTCACTGCCAGTTTATGCCAGCTGAGCTGGGGCAGCTCACTGCCAAGTGCAGGGACCCCATCGGCGGCCTGGCCATGAATAAGTACAGTGTTTGGGACTAGTCAACAAGATGGATGTTGTTTCATTTCGGCTCCGCGCACCGTAAACATTCTGTGGCAGACGCAGCTCCAGGTGGCTCGCTGGCTCTCATCGGCAGCTGGGCCGGCCTGCAAAGGCCCATTAACGTGGACGTAAACAAGGAGGGCTGGGGGTGGAAGGCGGGAGACTGCAGGGCCTGTCCCACTTTCAGGGAGAAGAACACAAAGGAGCAGAAATCCTGGAGCCAGGCTAGAGGTAGAGGCAGCCGATGGAGGAGCAACGGGACCCAGCCTGGTCCCTGTTCTAGCTCTAATGCTGATCTACTGTGCAACCTTCAGCAAGCCTCACACCGTATCCGGATCTCAGTTTCCTCATCTGAGAAAGAGAAATGGGCTCTACTGTCAGGCTGCAATAAGGCCCATAGCAATGATTTGTCAATAAGCTGACTGGGCCAGTAGCTGCTTGAGGACAAGGACTCCATCTGATCCATTTTAGCCCTGGGGATAGGATTATAGGCTTTAGAGACAGCCAGCCTGGTCTGGAATCTGAACTTTGCCCCTCACCTGCCAGTGTGGTCTTGGCCAGGTAACCTAACTTCTCTGCGCCTCCATTCCCTTATCTGTAAAATGCAGATCATCATACTAGTTGCAGGGGTTTATTGTGAGGATCAAGTGAGATAATGCCCATGGGACACTTAGCTCAGGGTCTGGCACACAGTCCATAAAGGATCACTCTCATTTCTGTATCCCCCCCAAGTCTCCCCCAGCCCAGCTGGGAGCAGGCCAGCCAAGGCCAGGGATGGCCAGGTCTTGTGGGACACTCCCTCCTGGTCTAAGAGGATCTTTGGATTCCACACCAACTACTCAGCCTGCCTGACGCCCATGTGGACTTCACAGCCCGGCCCCAGACACCAAGCCTCAGGCCCGTGTGGGAGGTGGGCCAACTTGATGAACATCTATTCTCCAAGTGCCAGTTGGCCGAAAATCAATGTGTCAAATGACCAATTCATCAAAAGCCAATTAGCCACAAATTACTTCGCCAAATGGCTACATTCCCAAAATTTCCAAATAAACAGTTACCCAAAACTTGTTTATTTTAACCATTTATAAAGATGACAACAATTTATATTAGAAGAGATGGTTTTAGTTTTAGTAATACGTTTTCATTTTGTGTTCATAGCAGCATTTAAAAAAATATATTAAGTTGGTCAAAATCAAGGATTATGGGTGAGTTTCTTCTTATTTCGTATTTGCTGCTCAGTTTATTTCATTTGATTCGGTCATCAAACATCAATGTTTCATACAGGAACCCTTTTTTTTTTTGAGACAGAGTCTCACTCTGTCGCCAGGTTGGAGTGCAGTGGTGAGATCTCCGCTCACTACAACCTCTGCCTCCCGGGTTCAAGCAATTCTCCTGCCTCAGCTTCCCGAGTAGCTGGGACTACAGGCACACACCACCACACCCAGCTAATTTTTGTATTTTTTAGTAGAGATGGGGTTTCACCACATTGGTCAGGATGGTCTCAACCTCTTGATTGGCCCACCTCGGCTTCCCAAAGTGCTGGGATTATAGGCATGTGCCACTGTGCCTGGCCTCATACAGGAAATCTTAAAGTTACACTGTATCGGAGGTTGAATGGTGGCCCCTTGAAAGATATTCCATGTTGGCTGGGCACAGTGACTCACGCCTGTAATCCCAGCACTTTGGGAGGCCGAGGTGGGCAGATCACTAGAGGTCAGAAGTTTGAGATCAGCCTGGTCAACATGGTGAAACCATGTCTCTACTAAAAATACAAATACTAGCTGGGTGTGGTGGTGGGCGCCTGTAATCCCAGCTACTTAGGAGACTGAGGCAGGAGAATCACTTGAACCTGGGAGGCGGAGGTTGCAGTGAGCCGAGATCGCACCACTGCAACTCCAGTCTGGGCTCGCTAAATAAATAAATAAATAAATAAATAAATAAATAAATAAAAGGAAGATGATATTCCATGTCAAATCTCCAGAATTGGTGAATGTGACCTTATTTGGAAAAAGGGTCTTGGCAGATGCAATGAAGTTAAGGATTTTAAGATGAGATCACCCTGGACTATCCCAGTGGGCCCTAAATCCAAAGAGAAGCATCCTTATGAGAGACACGCACAGGAGAGACAGGCAGACAGACAGGGAAGAGGCGATGTGGCCAGGAGACAGATGCTGGTCTGCCTCAAGTCAGAAAATGCCAACAGCCACCAGAGGCCCGAAGAGGCAAAGATTCTCCCTCAGAGCCTCCAGAGGGAGCAAGGCCCTGCCGACACCTTGATTTTGGACTTCCAGCCTTCAGAACTGTAAGAGGACAAATATCTGTTGTTTTAAATTTTCTATTGTTTAAAACTTGTGGGTAATTTGTCGCAGTAGCCTCAGGAAATACACGATTTTTAAAAATCATTATTTTTTGCCATTTTCTGTTTTACCAATTCTTATCTTTTTTTAAAGCATTCTTTTGCTAATTTCTTAAGAAACATATTAACCTCAGTTTGTTTCTAGTAATTAACACATGACTGTCATATGGTTACTTATACTGCTTCTTAGTTTATTTATTACTTTAGCCATTTTTTAGGACTTTTTATGATTTACAACCAACTTTCAAAATTACTTCTTTACAATTTGATATTAATGGTTAATGTGTATCAAGTCTGATATCTGCTTTTTAAAAATAAATCAAATTCAGCAATATATATTAATAGAAAAGATAAATACATCATGTCCAAGTGAGTAGAGAGTATAAGGTTCTAAATCGAGAAACGTAATTCACTTAATCAAAAGAATAAAGAAAAGCCATATGATCAGCTCCACAGACACAGAAAAAGTAGTACCCACTGATGATTAAAATCCTCAGCATACTAGAAACAGAAAAGAATTTCCTCAAAATAATAAAGTATATCAATGATAAACTACAGCTAACATCATGCTTAATGGTGAAAGATGGAACATTTTCCCCCAAGACTGGGAGCAAAGCAAGGATGTCCGAATTCACTACTTCTATTTCACATTATTATTAGATGTCTTAGCTAGTGCAGTCCAGTAAGAAAAGAAAAAAGCATGAAGATGGAAAAAGAAGCATAACTCTTTAACCTCAGATGACACGATTGTTTACATAAAAAGTCCTATGGGGGAAAAAATCCTATAAATAAAAAAGAATAAATTTAGACATGTTGAAAGATATACAATGAAACATAATAAACATTGCAAACATAAAAAAATGAATTTTAATTCTCCATACTAGAGGAAATAACCAGAAGATGGGATTTGAAAGCAATACCACATATAATAGCATCAGAAAACATAAAATGCTTAGAAATAAAGTTACAAAAGCTATTCATATATAAGAGCGTTCACTGAAAAATAGACCTTTCACTGCTACTGAGAGAAAGCAAAGAAAACCTTAATAAATGAGAAGAGATACTATGTTCATGGATGAAGGATTAAATACTGTTAAGATGTCAATTCTATCCAGCTTGATCTATAAATTTAATGCCATCTCAACTAAGACTCCAGTAGGCTTTTTGGTAAAATTTGACAAGTTGATTCCAAAATATATATATGAAAAATTAGAGATCTAGAATAGCCAAAACAATATTGAAAATTAAGAACAAAGTTGGAAAACTTACACTATCTGATTTCAATACTTTCTACAAAGCTAAAGTAATCAAGACAGGGTGGCACTGGCATAAGAATAAACATAGATCAACAGAACAAACAGAAAGTCTACAATTAAATCCACATTTACATGGTCACTTGATTTTTCACAAGGGTGCCAAGGCAAACCAATGAGAGAAAGAAATCTTTTCAACAAATGATGCTAGAAAAACTGGATAACTGTATGGAAAAGATGACCTTGACTCCTATCTCACACCACACATGAAAATTAATTCATAATGCATCATCAACCTAACCTTAGAACTAAAACCATAAAACTTCTAGAAAAGAGCACACCTTGGGACAGGCAAAGGTTTCTTAGAACACAAAAAGCAGGAAACATGTTAAAAGTTGATAAATTGTACTAAATTTAAAAATCTTTTTTTTTTTTTTTTTTTAAAGAGATGGAGTCTCCCTCTATCGCCTAGGCTGGAGTGCAGTGGGGCAATCCTAGCTCACTGCAGCCTTGAACTCCTGGGCTCAAGTGATCCTCCTGCCTCAGCCCCCTGAGTAGCTAGAATTACAGGCATACACCACCATGCCCAACTAAAATTTAAAATCTCTGTTCTCTAAAAAGCACCATTTAGAAAATGAAAAGGCAAGGCATAGAATGGGAAAAATATTCCATATATATACATATGTATCTCCAACAAGGCTTGTATCCAGAATATATAAATAACTCATAACTTAATAAAAAAAGGATAAACAACCCAATTTAAAAATGGACAAAAGACTTGAACAGACACTTCTCAACAGAAGACACACACATGAGAAGGTGCAAAGATGCTCCGTGTCTTTAGTCACTAGAGAAATTAAAATAAAACCAGGGGGCAATAGCAACCCCAGTCTGTTTGAATTTTTATAACTGGATACTCACTGAAGGGCTGATGACTGCTCTATCATGAAGGACTGTATTCTTCACAGCCAGTCCAAAGAGAAAACAAAACACAAGTCCAGCTTCTGGCCACTTCAGGCCTGGATGACAAACCTGGCTTCATTAGTATTGACCTCCTTTTCTTGCTTCTGAGCAGGAAGGAGTCAGAAAAAATTCCCTGAGGAGATGACTCTTGAGCTAAACCCTGAAAGAGTATTTGCCAGGAAGATGGGGCAAGAAGAACATCAAAAGTGCAAGGCCAGCATCTGGCCAGAGGCATGCAACAGCTGGATCTATTTGGGGGCTTTAAGTATTGCGGATCTGGGACCAGGAGGCCCAGGAAGTTAAGAAGTCAGGGGCTGGCACAGGTGGAGCCTGAGTGACACATCAGTAACCGTGGACTTCATCTTCTATTGTGATGAAGTCATAGATTCCATAGCTTGGCCTTGACACAACTAAATCCCAATAAGCAAACCATTTTCATTCATTAATTCATTCAAGTAGTCATTTAACAAACATTGATTGCACATCTACTGTTGACATTCTTGTCTCCCCATCTTAGATGGCATCCCCCAGGCCCAGACTTCTCTTTCTCTGGGATATACAGCCACCATGGAGTGAGCTCCTATTGTGTCTGGAGCTGGGCCTGATGTTTTGTAAGGAAAATCTTAATCCTCACATTTTCTCCATTGTGCAGATGAGAAAAGGAGAGACTCAGAGAAGAAACTGTTTCAAACCCAGACTTAACTCCCAATCCCCCCTTCAGGTCAATCCATCCACCTGTGCAGAAACAGTACCCAAGTGTAGACTGAGGACCAGGCCCTGTGGCCAGCACAGGGGCACAGGTGGCCACAATGCTGCAGAGAGAAGCTCACACCAACCTGACAGTAGCTGCTTCTCCTATCAGAGGTGACCTGCCTTCCTCACAGAGGTCTGGGTTGGCCCCAGATGCCAGGGCTGAGTGACATCTGGGGCCAACGCTGTTGGGAGGGCACCCACTTGCTCTGTAGGGCTCACGACAATGGGTACACTATCCCTTTGCTTCCTGGCAGAACCACCAGGCCCAGAGTGGGGACCACTCTTAGGAATGGCAAAGGAGGACAGGGCATGGTTCCAAGGCTCTAGCTTCCTCTGCTGCAAGCCCGCACCTCTCTTTGGCATGACCAGAACCTGGCCAAATAGCGAAGTTCCCATTACTGCAGCTAGTGAGGTTGTTAATCCAGCTAGAGTCACATAAATAAACAGCAGACACAACCCATAACTTCCCCAGGGGACAGCCTCCCTCCACCACACCCCTCCCTCTGGCTCTTACCAAGTCTGTCCTCGAGAGCCAGCAGCCTCGGCCTTTGCACACTGCCACCTCATCTCAGGAACCCCCTTCTGCTCCAAATCCTCTTCTGTGGCCCCTGTTCCCAGGGCTGATACTCCCCAGCCTGCATCCAGGGGACCCTGAGCTGGCCATGGAGGCCCTCCCTGACCTGGGAAGTCTCACAATCACACTATCCTGCTCTACCATCTTTATAGCACTCATCATTATTTAAAAGCGTCTTGCTTATCTATTGACATCTTTGTTTTCCACTCGCTGAGGGCAGGGGCTTGGTCTATTCTGATGACAACCAAGATCTGAGAACACCGCCTGGCTCAGAACAGGAATTCACCAAGAATCTGCTACATGCATGAATCCTGGGAGGCCCAGCTTCAGTGATGCCCTCAGTGCAACTTTCCTACACATCCTTGCTCTGCTCCTCTGAGGTGCAGACCCCAGGGTCCACTCCCGCATCATCTGGCTCCCGTGCCTGCAGGCAGAGCTGTGGCTGACATGCCCCTGCATCCTGCTTCCAACCAACAACCAGCCCACCACAGGGGATTCATTCATTTTCACTGAATAAATAAATGCATGCAATTCAGCTTCCCCACCTGTGATAAATGTGGAAGGGCTTTGTAAACTGTAGAGCACTGTGCACACACACATTCTCCAGGGCCTGACGTGCCAAGGCCCTTACCACACGTCTGCTGAACTGAATCCTGGGCAGTTTCTGCCTAGGTCCTCATTCCAGATCCCACAACCACAGCCATACTGGGAACTATACAGCCCCAGTTAGCATGAGTCTCAAATAAGGCATTGCCTGAGTGGCCCGGGAGGCAGAGGTTTACGAAACCAAAGAGTTGAACACTAGGTAGTCCTGGGAGGAGGAGGCGTGGGCGGTCTGCACATGTGAGCCACAGATGGTCAGCTGGCTGATCGGGAGGGTTCTGTTTCAGTGACAATTCATTTTCAGTAATTATTCCCCTCTCCTTCAAAGTCACCTAAGGCAGTCCTCGTAAGCACCGGACTGCTTCCCTGAGTGAACTTTCAAGTTATCTGCACTTGTGGAGATGCGTGGAATTCAAAGCAGATGTGCCAAATTGAGCCTCCCGCTTGCCGCTCCAGCTCCGATTTTTTTTTTCCCTCAGCCCACTGTAAATGTTTTTTAAATGGGACCCCAGTACTAGACATGTCAAACAGCTGAACTCAAGGTAGAGGGGGCTGCCAGAAGGGAAGACGGATGAAATTTAAAATCCCTTTCGACAGATTAACTAGAGACACTTTGAAGCCATAAATCATGCAGACAGTCTAGAAGAAGCTAATAATGGATTTCGGTTTTGTTCGTATTTATTATCTTAAAGAGATAGCAGAATGCAGGGCCAGCGCGCCTGGCTGGGGAGTCCACTGGGGACCTCCTAAAGCTGAGTATCAACCAGACAGGAGGTGGAGGGGAGGAGGGACATAAGCAATAGCATTATGTACCTGCTGTGTGCCAAGCACTGGGCTTGGCATGGCTTGTTTTAAGCCACAAATGCCAACCATGTGAAGAAGACACTACTGTCCCCATTTTATGGATGAGGACCCCAAGATGCTCCAAGATAGCTTCTTCCAGGCTGTGTGGCCTGTGTCTCCTGACTCTAAAGCCCTTGCTCTTTCTGCCGAACAGAATATAGGTAAAAAGAGAGGACCCTGTCTGAGAGCACAGTGAATCTGGAGGAGAGGGAGAGACAGCAAGGGTATGAGCTCTCCAGCCCCGAGGGGCCAGTCCCCTAAGTGACCATGCACTTCTCTACAGCCGGGCCTTTAACCTTGCTGTGCCCTCTACCTGGGGTACCTTTAATGGTCATTTCCTGAGCTCATGTCTATGCTAGGACCTGGCCTGGGTCTCTGATCTCAACAGTGTGCCCCAGATGACAGCATTTTTGTGTTTGTCTTATTTCTTCCCAGAGAGCTGGCCTCAATAGATTTGGCCTTATTCACCTCTGTGTTCTCCCATGGCCACACAGGAGATGCTCAACGTCCCAGCACCCTGAACACCAGCATCACATCTACCAAGGGCAGGAGAGCCATGGGAGGGACTGTACTGGCTCACTCAACATGCTTTTGAGTGCCCACCTTGTACAGCACTGGGGACAGAACTGTGCCCCAGAGCGCATTTGCCAGGCTTACACCTGAGTACCAGTCACTTTATCCACGAATTTAACACCATCAGCCCTAGGCAGGAGAGAGAATTATTCCCCCCTAAGGGAAAGGAACCTGACTCTCAGAAGCCGGGGCCACTTGGTCAAGCAAGCGGGATGTGCACCCACCACAGGCATCCCCTCCACCATCAAAGCCCACCCCACTCGCCACCTACCAGGTCTAAGCTCAGTCTCCTGGGTGCTGATCATCAGACTCAAATGTATACAAAGCCACAGGGTGGAGATGGGATGGATTTAACAACCAAAGGCTATAATACAGGGACGGGAAACAGCACCCTGAGAGGTCAGAAGGGGTGGCCATCGGGGAAGGCTCCTGGGGACAGGGCAGAATTCTGGCTCCTCTGTTTACAATTCTCAAAGACTTCTATCCACAGCACTGGGTCCCAAAGTATCTGGCACATCAGAATGGCCTGGGGAACCTGAAAAATAAATCTGGGCCCTGCCCAGGTATATCAAATCAGAATCTCTCCTCTTTGATCTCCCAGACTGCACGCACATGTACACACATGGAGACATGTACACACATGGGATGTATCCACACACAGGGACATGCACACACCACACAGTCATACAGCCCAGGCTCTCCAGCTATCTACCCTTACCCTGATGTGCCAAGGATGCAACCCCGGCCTCACTCTGTGCTTTATGATGTTCTCCTTCCTGAGACGCCTTTCTACCCACTTTAACCTGGGGACTCACTCCTACCCATCCCTCAAGGCCCGGCTCAAATGCTTCCTCCCTGAAGCCCTCCCCAATCCCCTCTGCACTTCACAGCCCATGAGCAAGCCCACATGGCAGTTGCTATCACTCTGTAGCATCATGCGGCACATATGGCCCCAGCTGTTCACCCTAGACTGTTAATTCTTCCAGCCTCACTTCCTGGCAGCACCTGGCTCCTAATGGTGCCCTAGAAATGAACAGCATGAGATGGGCTTAGAGAACAGGACTTATCCAAAGATAAGGAAGGCCAAGGGCATGGCTGAGCATCTTGTTCCACTCTTCCCCAGCATGCCACCACGACATCAGCCTCTTCCCACATCTTAGACACAGTGAGCTTGCTCCTCCTTCTGGGCCTCTGCACAGATGTCCCCTCTGCCCATGGGCTTGGACAGTTGCGGTGGCAGCTTCTTGTCATCAGGATCACCTTCCTGCAAGAGGCCTGACCTTCCCCAGACCCCGTCATTCTCTTTTTCTTCTCAGCACACACACTGCCTACTACATATTATTATATTTGCTCATTATCTGTCTGTCCCACTTGAACACAAGCTCCACAAGCCCGGAGAGTCTTCTCGATCATTCCTGCACACATGCAGGCCTTGAGAAGGCCACCCTAGACCATTCAATACGAAAATGCCTTGGATTTTCCTTTCTGAGAGATATGTATGATTGACTGTACACGTTCATTCATGAATTGGGGGTGAATCTTCAAAAAATAAAAAAGAATTCCATAATTGCTTCTCCCAGACTGCTCAGATTTTCATATACTCATTTTTTCACTACAACTTCCTATGTGATTGTATGCGTATGCATACACATACATGCAGATATTTAGCATCTGACTACATTGACATTTATTATTTGTTACACCAAATATCAAATCATGAGTGTTTTCCTTTGTCACTAGGGGTTCTTCAAAAGCCATCTTTAGAACAGCTGCATAATATTCCATCATGATATCACACCATGATTTATTTAGCAGTTCCCCGTTGTTAGACATTTAGGTTATTTCCAATTTTTTTGCCATTATAAATAATGCTGTGATGGGTGCTCTTGCAAATAAATCACTGTCTGCCTCTCCAAATGCTTCCTTAGAAAATTCCTCCAAGTGGAGGAATTCCTGGGCCAAAAGGGCTGAATATTTTCCAGGCTCATGGAACACACTGTCAAACTGCCCTCCAGAAAGATCAGCCCAATTTATACTCCCACCAGTGACTGTGAGCAGACCTCTTTCTCTCTCTCTCTTTCCTTCCTTCCCTCCTTCTTACCTTCCTACCTTCCTTCCTTTCTTCCTTCCTTCTTTCTTTTTTTCTTTGACAGAGTCTTGCTCTGTTGCCCAGGCTGGAGTGGAATGGCACGATCTCGGCTCACTGCAACCTCTGCCTCCCGGGTTCAAGCAATTCTCCTCCCTCAGCCTCCCAAGTAGCTGGGATTACAGGCATATGCCACCACGCCTGGCTAATTTTTTGTATTCTTAGTAGAGACAGGGTTTCACCATGTTGGCCAGCCTGGTCTCGAACTCCTGACCTCAGGCAATCCACCCGCCTTGGCCTCCCAAAGTGCTGGGATTACAGGCATGAGCCACCGCGCCCAGTCAGAGGGAGCCAATTTCATTGCACACAGCAACAAAGAGCAATAGGATTTCCTTTCTCTTTGCTAATGTGCAAGACTGAAATGATAGTTCATTTTTTAAATTTGAGCTTTATAGCTAGTGGGGGCAAATATTTGAAAATACTTTTTGGCTATCTGTATTTCTTCCTCTGCCAAGTGTCTGTTCCTGTCCTTTATGCATTTTCTCTCATCATTTTGTGAGAGCTTTTTAATGTAGTAAGGATATCAGGTTTGCTCTTTGTAGCAAATACTCTTCCCAATTTTTTATTGCCTTTTATTGCTGTTTATAACTTTTTTCCCATAAAAATGTTTTAACTTTTCAAGTAGTGTAATCTAACAGTTTTTTTTAGTTTAAATCACTTTTGTGATTTATGAAAAGCTAGTCCTTTTCCAACCAGACAACAGATAAACATTTCCCTACAATACCTTCTAATTTTTTGTGTGTGGTTTCATTTTTCACACTTAATTCCTGAATCCATCTGGAATATATTTTGCAAGATAATGTAGGTGAGGATTTAACTTTATTTTCTCCCAAATAGTTAACCAATTGCCCCCATCTGTGTTATTTTAAGATCCCTATGGCAGGGTTTCCACCGTCTCTGAGCAACACCAGAGAGTTATAATAATCATAAATATCACATGTATGTACTTACACTCTACAAAACATTATTCAGTCATCACATTTTTGTTGTGTACCTGCTATGTGCCAAGAGACTATTCTAGGTTCTGGGATACAGCAGTGAATAAAACAGATAAAAATCCCTGCTTTCATGGCATTTACCTTCTAACAGGGGACATAGATAAAAAAAATAAGTAAATTATACAGAATGTTAGTGGTAAAGAGAAAAATAAAACAGGAAGAAGATAGGAAATATCTGAAGGAAGGATGCACTTTTATATGGGATGTTCGCGGAAGGCCTCACTGAGTAATGTAACTGCGTAATGACCGGAAGCAGGTGAGGGATTGAGTCATATGAGTGTCTGGGTCTTGGGGGAGGGCGTTTCAGGTAGAGGGAACAGTCAGTGCCAAGGCCCTGAGGGAGCAGCAGACCTTACTAATGGCCAGGATCAGCAAGAAGCCAGTGGGCTGGTGTGGAGTAAGTGTGTGTGAGTGACAGCACGAAGAAAAGGAGACCAGGGGAATAAAAGAGAGGTGTGTGACTGAGTGTGACTGATGAGACTGGGGGAGTAAGAGAGAGGTGTGTGAATGAGTGTGAGGGATGTGTGAATGAGTGTGACTGAGGAGACTGGGGGAGTAAGAGAGAGGTGTGAATGAGTGTGAGGGATGTATGAATGAGTGTGACTGAGGAGACTGAGGGAGTAAGAGAGAGGTGTGAATGAGTGTGAGGGATGTATGAATGAGTGTGACTGAGGAGACTGGAGTGAGAGAGGTGTGTGAATGAGTGTGACTTAGGGGCATGTGAATGAATGTGACTGAGGGGTGTGTGAAAGTGTGACTGAGGGGTGTGTGACTGTGAGGGGCATATGACTGAAGGGCGTGTGAATGAGTGACTGAGGGGGCATGTGACTGTGACTGAGGGGTGTGTACGAGTGTGACTGGGGCATGTGAATGAGTGACTGAGGAGAAGGGGAGTAAGGGAGAGGTGTGTGAATGAGTGTGAGGATACCAGGGGTGTAACGGGTGTGTCAATGAATGTGACTGAGGGGTGTGTGAGTGTGACTGAGGGGCGTGTGAATGAGTGTGACTGAGAGGCGTGTGAATGAGTGTAACTGAGGGGTGTAATGAGTGTGCCTGAGGGGTATGTGAATGAGTATGAGGGGCATGAATGAATATGAGGGGTGTAATGAATGAGACTGAGGGGTGTGTATGAGACTGAGGGGCATGTGAATGAGTCTGACTGAGGGGTGTAAATGAGTGTCACTGAGGGGCATGTGTGACTGAGGGGTGTGCGAATGAGTGTGACTGAGGGGCGTGTGAATAAGTGTGACTGAGGGGTCTGAATGTGAGGGGCATGTGAATAAGTGTGACTGAGGAGCATGTGAATGTGACCGAGGGGTGTGAATGAGTGTGACTGAGGCATGTGAATGAGTGTGACTGAGGGGTGTGAATGAGTGTGACTGAGGGGCATATGACTGTGACTGAGGGGTGTGAACGTGACTGAAGGGTGTGTGTGACTGAGAGGCATGTGAATGTGGCTGAGGGGCATGTGAATGTGACTGAGGATGTGTGAATGAGTGTGACTGCGGAGCAAGTATGTGTGTGACCAAGAGGCATGTTTATGAGTGTGACTGACGGGTGTGTGAATGAGTGTGACCAAGGGGTTTGAATGAGTGAAGGGCATATGAGTGTGACTGAGGGGTGTGAATGAGACTGAGGGGCGTGTGAATGAGTGGGACCAATGGGTGTGAAAGAGTGTGACTGAGGGGTGTGTGAATGAGTGGCTGAGGGGCATCTGAATGTGACTGAGGGACGTGTGAATGAGTGTGGCTGAGAGGCGTGTGAATGAATGTGAGGGGTGTGTGAATGAGTGACTGAGGGATGTGTATATGTGTGACCGAGGGGCGTGTACATGAGTGTGACATAGGGGCATGTGAGTGTAACTGACGAGGGTGTGAATGAGTGTGACTGAGGGGCATGTGAATGAGGGGCATGTGAATGAGTGTGACTGAGGGGCACGTGAATGACTGAGGGGTGTGTGAATGTGACTGGGGCGTGAATGTGGCTGAGGGGCATGTGAATGAGTGGCTGAGGGGCGTGTGAATAAGTGACTGAGGGGTGTGTATATGTGTGACCGAGGGGCATGTGTATGAGTGCGACTGAGGGGCGTGTGAATGAGGGGCGTGTGAATGAGTGACTGAGGGGCGTGTGAATGAGTGTGACTGAGGGACATGTGAATGAGGGGGATGTGAATGTGTGTGAGTGAGGGGCGTGTGAATGAGTGTGACTGAGGGGCATGTGAATGAGTGTGACTGAGGGGCGTGTGAATGAGTGTGGCTAAGGGGCGTGTGAATGAGTGACTGAGGGGCATGTGAATGTGACTGAGGGGCGTGTGAATGAGTGTGACTGAGGGGGCATGTGAATGAGTGTGACTGAGGGGCGTGTGAATGAGTGTGGCTAAGGGGCGTGTGAATGAGTGACTGAGGGACATGTGAATGTGACTGAGGGGCATGTGAATGTGACTGAGGGGCGTGTGAATGAGTGTGACTGAGGGGACATGTGAATGAGTGCGGCTGAGGGGCGTGTGAATGAGTGGCTGAGGGGCGTGTGAATGAGTGGCTGAGGGGCATGTGAATGAGGGACGCGTAAATGAGTGTGACTGAGGGGCGTGTGAATATGTGGCTGAGGGGTGTGTGAATGAGTGGCTGAGGAGTGTATGAATAAGTGTGACTGAGGGGCGTGTGAATGTGTGGCTGAGGGGCGTGTGAATGAGTGGCTGAGGGGTGTGTGAATGAGTGGTTGAGGAGTGTATGAATGAGTGTGGCTGAGGGGCGTGTGAATGAGTGGCTGAGGGGTGTGTGAATGAGTGACTGAGGGGCGTGTGAATGAGTGTGACTGAGGGCTGTGTGAATGTGTGACTGAGGGGCGTGTGAATGAGCGTGGCTGAGGGCTGTGTGAATGTGTGACTGAGGGGCGTGTGAATGAGCGTGGCTGAGGGCTGTGTGAATGTGTGACTGAGGGGCGTGTGAATGAGCGTGGCTGAGGGCTGTGTGAATGTGTGACTGAGGGGAGTGTGAATGAGTGGCTGAGGGGCATGTGAATGAGTGTGACTCAGGGGCGTGTGAATGTGTGGCTGAGGGGCATGTGAATGAGTGTGACTCAGGGGCGTGTGAATGAGTGTGGCTGAGGGGCATGTGAATGAGTGTGACTCAGGGGCGTGTGAATGAGTGTGGCTGAGGGGCATGTGAATGAGTGTGACTCAGGGGCGTGTGAATGAGTGTGGCTGAGGGGCATGTGAATGAGTGTGACTGAGGGGCGTGTGAATGTGTGACTGAGGGGCATGTGAATGAGGGGCGTGTGAATGAGTGACTGAGGGGCATGTGAATGTGACTGAGGGGCGTGTGAAGGTGTGTGGCTGAGGGGCGTGTGAATGAGTAGCTGAGGGGCGTGTGAATGAATGTGACTGAGAGGCCTGTGAATGAGAGGCTGAGGGGTGTGAATGAGTATGATTGAGGGGCGTGTGAATGACTGGCTGAAGGGCATGTGAATGGCTGAGGGGCATGTGAATGAGTGTGGCTGAGGGGCGTGTGAATGTGACTGGGGCGTGTGAATGAGTGTGACTGAGGGGCGTATGAATGAGCGGCTGAGGGGAGTTTGTGACGGGCGTGTGAATGAGTGTGACTGAGGGGTGTGAATGACTGGCTGAGAGGCGTGTGAATGAGTGTGACTGAGGGGTGTGAATGAGTGGCTGAGGGGTGTGTGAATGAGTGTGACTGAAGGGCGTGTGAATGTGTGTGACTGAAGGGCGTGTGAATGAGTGTGACTGAAGGGCGTGTGAATGTGTGTGACTGAAGGGCATGTGAATGAGTGTGACTGAAGGGCGTGTGAATGTGTGTGACTGAAGGGCATGTGAATGAGTGTGACTGAAGGGCGTGTGAATGTGTGTGACTGAAGGGCATGTGAATGAGTGTGACTGAAGGGCGTGTGAATGTGTGTGACTGAAGGGCATGTGAATGAGTGTGACCACAGAGGGACTCGGGCCTTGTGTGGCTCTTCCTTTACCTCCACGTCTGGAAGAAAGTAGCACTTCGTGAGTTTTAGGCAGAAGAGCAGCATTTCTTGTGTCTCAATACAGCGTTTGTCAATCCTAGCCCTACTGACACTTGGGGCTGGATAATTCTTTGTTCTTGGGGGCTGTCTTATGCATTGCAGGATGGTTAGTAACATCCACATGCATGCATGCACACACCCAGGTGTGAGAATCAAAACTGTCTCGGGGCGGGGGGTGGGGGGTGGTGGGTGGTGGTAGGGGGAGAAATGGCCCCAGCTGAGAACCACTTTAACAGGATCACTCTGGCCACTGTGCCAATGGGGGCAATGGCAGAGAGACCAGTTAAGAGATCACAGATCCACCAGTGAACAGAGAATCATGGCGGCTTCAGCCAAAAGTGGGTGAAGTAGCTGGATTCCGGATCCACTGTGAGTGCAGAGGCATCGGGATTTACCAACAAATCAGTTATTAGGGAGTAAAAGAGAAAGGCCAAGGATGGCGCTAAAGTTTTCATCCTGAAGTCTTATTAATATAAAGATGGAGTTGCCATTTCCTGGGATGGAGACGACGGGAAAAGGAACGGGTTTGGGGAGGACATCAGGAGCCAGATGCTGGTCACAGAAGTTTTAGACATGTTTAGACACGCAAATGGAAATGCTGAACAGTATCTACCTGCAGATCTGCAGTTTAGGGGTCAGCTCAGGTCTTAAGATAACTTTGGATCCGTAGCAAGTACAGTGTTTGAAATGCGGTAATACAAATGAGACCACAAAGGAATGAATATAAAAAGAAAAGAAAGGGGCCAAGGGCTAAATCCTGAGCTCGCCAATGTTTAGAAGTCAGGGAGTTGAGGAAGAGTGGCCAGAGGGGAAGGAAACCAGGCAAGAGTGGCGTCCTGAAGCTGTGAGAAGGAAGCGTTTCCAGGAGTGGAAAACCCTCAGCTGTGTCCAAGGCTGCTGACAAGACAGACAAAATGAGGTCTGAGAATTGCGCACTGTGAAGGTGGAGCGAGGAGGGTCTGACTAGAGTTCATTTGCGAGGGAATGCGGGGAGAGAAACGAGACATTGGGCATAGACAACAATGGGCTCTGGACTCTTCTAGCACCTGTGACATCCTCTCGGCCCCACCTCTATTCCAGCCACTGCAGCCACGGCCAATTGAAGGCAGCTTCCACAGTAGCAAGCACCTGCGAGGCCACCTCACATGCCCAACCCCAGAGTGGGTGGGGGTTAATGCCTCTGGAGCCACCTTGACCCATGGGTATGGAAGCCCACGAATAAATGCTTCCCCTTGACAACACGGAGATGCATTCCTGCAGCTCAGTAATGCATTGGCTCCCCACTGCCTTCCATCCCCCATCTCATTCCTGCTCCCTGGGATCACTTCCCCCGAACACTACCTAGCCCAGAGCAGGACAATCTCTGCTTTCAGGGGAGTCCAGGCTTAGACAAATGGGAAGGAGGCTATAGTTGCATGTAGTCAACAGAGGTTGCCTCTGTATTTTTTTTTTTTTTTTCAATTCTTTTCTCAAGAAATAACAACAGGTTTGTATGCTGATAGGGATGATCCAGGAGAGGGGAAAAAATCGATGCAGGAAAGAGAAGGGAGAACAGCGGAAGCAGTGGTGGTCTTGAGCAAGTGAAAGGGGGGTCCATAGTAATACTTACAAAAACTGACCGTGGACTGGGCCATAGAGCAAGCCTCGATAGTTCAAAGAACTGAAATGAACAAAACATGTTCTCTGGCCACATGTGAAAAAGACAATCAGAAATCTCATATATTTGGAAATTAAGAAACATGGCCTACAACCAGAATCAAAAACATAATAGAAATTTAAAATATTTTGAAACAATTGATAATGAAAATGTTACATATTACCACTTTTGCAATACGGCTATCATACTCCCTAAGAAAAAATTTATGATTTTTAATGTCTTAAATGTGTTTGTTACAAGTTTTGAAACTTATTAAGTTAAATATCCACCACAAGATGTTAAAAAAAAGAGACCAAAATGAAGTAGCAAGAGAAACTATAAAGGCAAAAGTCAGTAATATAGAAAATATATATACATGTGCACACAATACAATAGAAAGGATCATAAACAAGTCTAAAGTTGGTTCTTTGAAAAGATGAATAAAATCAGCCCTTGAACTACTGACAAAGACCACAAGAAAGAAGGAGGAGGCACAAATAACTAGTGTCAGGAATAAAACAGAGACAACATTTTATGCTGCAGGCAATACAAAGATGTTTACAGAATATCAAGAATATTCTAAGCAAATTATTTGTGAAATATACTCAAAATGGACAAATTCCTAGGAAAATATAATTTATCAAAACTGATAAAGACACAGAAAAACTAAATAGTCCAATAGATATTAACATAATTGAATTAATGGTTTTAAATCTTCCCATAAAGAAAACTCCAGACCCAACTGGCTTTTCCAGTAATTCCTAACCAACATTCGAGAAAGAAATAATTCTACTCTTATACTCATTCTTCTAGAGACTAGAAAAAGGGGGAATACTCCCCAGTTCACTGTACAAGGCTAGGAAAACCTTGACATTAAACCTCAAAAAGGAAGCTATAAGAAAGGAAAATTACAAGTTAATTTCATTCATGAGTACAGATACAAAAATCTAAATACACTATTAACAAATGAAACCCAATAGCACATAAACAGGAAAAATACATCATGACAAAGTCAGGTATATCCAAGGAACTCAAAGTTGATTTAACATTAGGAAATCACTTAACGCTACTCACCACGTTGGTAAATTTTAAAAGAAAATACTATGATCATCTCAATAATTGCAGATAAAACATTTGATAAAAATTCAACATCCACTCATGATTTTAAAATAAAAACATTAACCGACCCGGAAAAGAAAAAAAAAAAAAACTTCTTTAATGCGATAAAGAATATTTGCAAAAAGCCAACAGCAAATATTACAGTTGATAGTAAAATGCTGAACAGGTATTAGAAGCAAGACAAGACGTCTGCCATCACTGCTCCTATTGGACATTCTATGGAAGGCTCTAGGAGCATGGAAAGGCAAGAAAGAGAAGTCAGAAGAGGAAGGACTTGTGAAGGAGTTGACACTCACACCCAGGCTTCTCTGACCCCAGCCCACTCATCACTGTCACCTCTCAGCTCACCCTGAGCATCACCTGTCCTCAGTCCACCTGCTCCCTCACTCAGTCACTTGGCAACGCCTACTAGGCCTTCTGGGAGCCCATGCACTCACCTGCATTTTCTGCCTCACGCAGCTCTCCACCTGGGCTGTTTCTGACTTTGCTTCCTAAGGGGCCACACTCGGTGCAGAGATCACTCCTGTATTATTCTGTGAGCTACAGTGTCGCTACCTCAGCTCCTTCCGTTCATGGGCAGGATGAGGTCTGACTCACCTCCGGATCCCTAGCCCCTCACGTACAGCAGGTCGCAGTGAGCACTTGCTGCAGGACATGAGGGTGACTGGACATGGGAGCTACAGCACGATGCTGCCTCCTCAGTGGGGCCTTCCCACTCACCAACATGTGCTGGCTTCTTCCCTAGGAGACCACTTCCACTGCTGTGCACTGGGCAGCTCCTCTGTGCCAGCCTCGGGCTGGTGGGCACTGACATCTAGCTCCCCCCGGCGGGCTGGCAATGGCCACACAGCAAGAGCCCCACAGGGGTCTACGGGGCAAGCAGGTACCTCACCCAGCCACAAGGTCAGAAGAGGCTCCCAGGAGGAAGGAGCCTCTAAACTGAGCGATAAATGACAAGTGGATGTTCATATCTGAAGGAGGGTGATGATGGGAGGATACCAGAGATGGGGAGCTACAAGTGGGTCCCTGAGGGTGGCATGATGTGAGTCAGCAGGCAGCAGTGAGACCAGAGAGGTCACTCTTCTGTCTGTGAGAACCGTGGACCCAGCTCCCCCAAAACACATGAATACACTGATAAGATGGTGCACATACCTTAAAGCCCATTCCCACACCCGAGGTTCAAGAATATGGACTATATCCTGAGGATGGCAAAGTCGAACTGTTGCGGACTTAGGGGAAGAAAAGTACACGTAAGACTCATTTGCCTGCCTGTGGCCTGTTCCCATCACAGCAACCACACTGGGTGTGGCCTGCAGGAAAGCAAGTTGAGCAAAACAGACACTGGCCCCAAGGGGCAGGTCTCCTCCAGGCCAGCTCAGGCCCCAGCTGAAAGACGAGGCGGAGACCCACAGAGGGTTAACAAGGGGCCACTGCAGAGTGAGAATCTAGCTGTGACCAAGCCAGTCCTGAGCCCGGTCTGTCCTCCCTTGTTCCCCACTGCCCCCCAACCCCACTGCCCCCCAATCCCACTGCCTCACAACCCCAGCAGGGCCTCTGAGGCCCCATGGAGCAATGACAAGGACTCTGGCATCCGGGGGCAGAGAGTCCAGTGTCCATGTCCCAACTGCACATCCCTGTGAGGCCCTGACCACCCTACCTCCCTGTCAATAAGTCCCTTCCAACCCTAGAACCCCCCCACGCCCAGAGAACGAGGAGGAGTGGGGCAGGAGCAGCCAGTGGACACGATAAAGAGGGTGAACCCTGGAGGGAGTGGCCGGGGGGCACAGGACGAGGTGGGCCCTGACCAAGAGGCAAGTCACAGCGGAAGGGGGGCTGCCAGGCTCTGGGTTGGCCCTGGGTGACCTGAAGGTCTCAGACAATCACATCCCCTCTTGTCACCTGGACTTCCTCATGCAGAAATTGGGACAGGGAGTGGAGGGCAGAAAGAGCAATTCGGACCTGACGATACCAAGGTCTTCCAGTTTCTCAGAGTGGTTGACAGCACCAGCCCCTGAATCAAAGGATTGAAACTAGGATCTGCCACTGGTTAACCGTGACTTTGAGCCAGTCCTTACTCTGACTGAGCCTCAGTTTCCTCATCTGTAAAATGAGCCAATGAATACCTATACCCACAGAGTTATTCTAGAGATGAAGCCACACCAGCCGATGCAGAGTACCCATGTGACACTGGCCACACTCTCCAGCATTACACTAAGGGAGCTGTGGGCTGGCAGGGGGATGGTGTGTCCAGAAGGTGCCAGCAGGCTCCACCAGGCTTCCCACCCTCGTTGGGAGGTGTCCCCTCCCTGCAGGCTGCTCTCCTTCCCATCTCTCATTGGCCCGCAGGGTGGCAGCAGCCGTCTGGGAGGCTGGATCGAGCCGCTGCTCTGAGAATGCCTGTCCATCTCAAGGCTGGCAGAAGGCACCCTATAAATCAATCAGTAAATTCCAAGCAGATGCGCACAGGCTGTTTTGGTTGGAACCCTGGCCCTTTTCTGTGGTTGCAGCGAAACCAGACTCTCAGGTGATTCACAATTTGACAGAGGCCTAGAGCTGGATCCACCAGAGGGTGACGATAATATTTTCTTTCCTGTCTTACCTCGGAGACAGGGTGGGGCTTTTTTTTTTCCAGCCGCTATCCTGGGCCGACAGCATACTCAGGTTTACTCAGTGAATATTTATAAACCTCCAGGCTTGGGAAGGCAGTCATAAGGACCAGGAGCACTGCTGTGGGCTTCAATGTATGCAAATCCTTCTCCCCCAGGACTACACTCCTCACAGCTGCCCTGAGGCTCTGCTTCGCCACTGAGGAAAGTAGGCAAATGTGGATGTGGTTTAAAAGCTGTGGCTTTGCTGCTAATAGTCCTGGGTTCAAATCCTAAGTCTGATACGTCACTGAGCCTCAGTTTATACTTCCACAAAAACAGGGATACTACACTTAACAAACATGAGCATGGTGAGATTTAAATATATATGAGGTGCTTCCATAGGGCCAAGCACATTTTATTCATTAAGTTGTCACTATTATGACTGTTATGATTGCTCAGAGAAGGGACATACTAGCCCAAGGTCACAAAGCAGTCAGAGGAGTGCAGGTGCCCTGTGCCTCCAGGATGGGACAACCCAAAGTCAGAGGTGGGGTACCGTGCCCAGCATCACTGAGCCAGCTCCCCAGGCAGCCAGGGTCAGGCAGGGCAAACACTACCTCGCCTTCTGGAGGCTCCACAAAGCCCCTTTGTGAAGAATGCCCAGTAAGAAAGAAAAATACCCAGAGCTGCATCCACAGCAAATTAGTGGTTTGACTCCTTTTGGTTGTAAACAAATGGGAGGAATATAAAAAAGCTGGGAGCCAGGTTTAAAAGCAGGCAAGTGACTCTACACTGTTGTTGGTGAAAATCCTGGCCTGTCCCTCCCTGGGTCTCAGTTTTTATCTGGAAGCTTGGGGCTGGACAGTAGGGATCCTCAGGCCCCCAGCACCCCGCTCTCCTGTGGAGCCTGGATCTCCTTCCTGTAGGGTGGCTGTTTAGAGTCTGACAGCAGCAGCCATCCACTGAGAACCTGCTATGTGCTGGCCCCTCTCTGAGCACTTCACTTGGACTGTCCTCCACTCCTCCCCAGAGCCCTGCAACAAGTGCTATTGCTGTGCCCATCATACAGAAGGGGAAAGTAGGTAACGTGCCCAAAGTCATCAAAGAGGTAAAGCCAGGATTTAAAACCCAGGCAGTAGTCTGGGATACTACATTAAGCCATTCTGCCACTCCCACCCCTACCCCATGCCCCTTTCACGCATGTGGGCACACACACACACGCTCATGCTTGTACTGAGACAGCTCCCGGAGTCTGGGCTTGGCTGAGATGCACAGCAGGCCTGCAAGATGAAGACGACCTGGGGGAAAGGAAGAGCTGAAGGCACACTCTCAGGCCTCTGGAGGGAACAGAACAGGGACTTCAAAAGCACAGGGAGACAGGCCCGGCTGATGACCGGTAGTTTAAACCTGACCCTGGGGCAGAAATGTAGAAAAGGGCCCATGCTATCGCCTGGCAGCAATGAACACCTCCTTGGAGAGAGTCCCTGAATATCTTGGGGGACCATGGGGCAGGGTCTGCAGTGTTGACTCTTCTTGGAACCATCCGAGTGCCCCGTCCGGAGTCTGTACACAAAAGGTGCTCATCGTCCAGTTGAGTACCTGGGCTGGACCTTGGGCAACTCCTTACTCTTTCTGAGGCTGTTTCCTCATCTGTAAAATAGGGATAATAACACCTGCCTCATAGGTTGTCCTAGAGATTGAACGACAGTGGATGACACAGCCCCACTGCCCTTAGGAGTTAACAGAACAACCAAGACACAATGAATTACTAGATGCAAACAGCACAGGTCTCTGCTTGGCCCCCGAGGCCCTCCATAGCCAGGCCTCTGCCCCGCTCTCGCCATGACCTATCTCACAGTACAGCCACATCCAACCTCCCACACAACAATCTGGCTGTTGGTTGCCTTTGGGCCTGTGCTCTCCCATTCCCCTCTGCCCAAAATGTCCTTCCTCACCGCTTTCCTTAGCAAACTCCCACTCACCCATCAGGACTCAATTCAACAACCATGGCCTCCAGAAAGCCTTTCCTGACTACTACAGGAGAGGCTGGTGCCTCCTCCCTGCTCTCCCTGGGTTGATGCAGCTGTTAATACACTCTTTCCAGTAGACTTCAGGCTCCTCCAGGACTCACACTGTCTGTTCACCCTGAGGCCTCCAGCATAGGGTCTGGCCCAGAGTAGATGTTTAGTTGACTTTGGTGGCATGAATGAGTCAGTCAACAGATGGGTGATGCAGGGATGAGTGACCAGACACCTCCTTGAAGACCTAGCTCTGTGTCCCTCTGCACCCTGACACATTTTTGCCCATCTGCCTCCCTTACGCTTCTCCTTGCAGGCACCTGTACTGACACCTTCTCTGGGCTGAACCCACAGAACATGGAAATGATCCAGAGGGGCTCAGCATGCACTGTAAATTCTGGGAAAACTGTCTTGTGGGGTTCCCCACCAACCACCAGGCTTAGGAACATGCTGGAAGGGCAGGGCCTGTGTCATCCTGACAGCCACCTGCTCAGCTACCTCAGTGTGGCCAGGCCAAGAAGCCAGAGCTGACTCTACAAAGAGATAAAAATCTAGGAAACAAGAGCAAGCAAGAGAGGGAAGGGAAAAGGGGAGAAGGAAAGAAAATAATAATGTTAAAAAAAAAAAAAAGGGTCCTTTTGGTATTTGTTTTCAAAGCCACTGACAAAAACCAGATTTGAAGTTTGGGGGAAAAAAGGGATTTGGGTCTTTCAGATTCCACTCTCCACTAATTGATTGCAGTTCCCTTTGAAAGAGCTCTCAGCTCTTCTGAGCAATCAGTGGCCCAGCTGGGACTTGACAACCAGCAGCATCCAGGCCTCCCGGCCCCAGAGGGTCACCCTGGCTGGGTGAGCACTGGATGACGAACCGTCAGACGGATGGACAGGCAGGGCACTGGGACCCTCAACATGTCCCTTTGGAGCCAGGGCCTGCGCTAAATGCTTTCCATGGTAAGGAGCTATGTCAGGATTCAAACCCAGGTCTGTTTGACCCTGGTGCCTGTGCTTTGTCCTTTTGCTCCCTGCCTCTGCAGGTGCCTGTGGCTTGTCCAAGGCAGTAGGGAGCCACAACAGATTCGAGCGCAAAACTCCTGGGGAGGTTTTCTGAGAGGAGAAGCAAACTGACCAAACTGACCTCTGTGGGGCTCTGAGAGTGAAAATTGTCCCGTGGCCAGGTGCGCAATGCCCCCTCTCCCTCTGCCGGCGAAACTGCCTGAGTCCTCTGTTCCTCTTCTCCAGAGGAAGTCAGAAATGGCTCCAGACTCAAGCCTCGTTAATCCTCCCACCTCACGGGGCCTCAGAGCATTTTGTCAACAGCTTCTCTTTGGAGCAGTTCAGACACAAATATCCCCGTGTACACTTAGTGTTTGAAGAAATCTGAACCCAAAGATCCAAGACTCCCAGCAACCCAGCCCTGGGAAAACCCAGGACCTCCCCTGAGAGCAGCTGAGATAGTTCAGCCCCACCTGTTCTGAGGCCCTCCTACTTCATTTCTCAGAGAGGCCCAGCGAGGCTGAAGGACTTGCCCAAAGCCACTCCATCTATCTTGGAGTTAATGGTCTCAACACAGACCTGACTGTCAGCCCTGTGCCCTTTTCCCTGCTCCAGCCCATCCGTCTGGACAAAGAACATTATTTGCCTTCCCAGAGCTGTTACCCTAAAGGGATCTACGAGCAGCAAAACCAGAATTTCCTAGGAAATGTCAATTGTCTTCCCACAGCTGAAAGGTGCGGCTGGCCTTCAGCAAAAGCTGGCCTCCCAGCTCCTCACATGCTGGTCCCTCTGCCCGGAAACCCTATCCCCTTGGAAAACACACAACAGGAGGTTCACTCCCAAGCTCACCTCCTCCAGGATGTCCTCCCTGGCCCCTCTTCCACGCTCCTGTGCCGTCATGTCTCACCCTGCTTGGCAGAGGAAGGAACAACCCTGCACTCCTATTGACTCCGATAGACAGCAAGCTCCCCTGGGAAGGAACAGCTTTCCTACAGTGATATCCCAGTGCCTGCCGTAGGAGCTCCAGCAGTTTAGGGAGGAGAAAAACAGCTGGGGCCAGAGGAACCTGAGCACTCTGAGAAGAGCCTCGGGTGCAAGTTCTGGCTGTATCACTTGCCGACTGTGTGACCGTGGAGAACTCACTTGCCCTCTCTGGCCCTTGGGTTCTTCACCTGAAAAATGTGGGTGAAAAACTCTGGCCCATGGGTGTGGGGTTGTCACACAGAGATTGGGGGCCTAAGGGCACTTTGTAGATGATGGAGCCTTGAATAAACAAGGACAGTGAGTGGTACTGACGATGGAGCACCAAAAAAGGGGGCATCTTGGTGGTGGAGGGTAGTTTCTTAACATGCCTTCCTGACACCCGACACCTCTCCTCAAGCTTCTTGGGAAGGAACAGTCCATCTGTCCATCTGTGCTGCAAAAGCAAGGGAGTGCAAGATCACTGGGTGCTCTGTGCTGGGAACCTCCACAGCTAGCACATCATTTAATCTCCAGCCCCAGGTCTCAAGCTGAGGGTTGTCCCATCCCAGGGCCGTTGCTCTGTGCCTCCCATCCTGGGCTGACCCCAAAGCTCTCTGTAACAGAGTGTCTGCTCCCTGACCCCACTCCTCTCCCAGGCACTGCCAAGTGTGGGGCCTGGAGGCTGCTCCTGGGGCCAGCTGGCCAGGCCAGGACACCTCAGTGGCCCAGCCGGCCCAGAGCTTCTGGGGCCAGGCCACACCTACCCTGATGAATCCCGAGGCAACACACTGCCCTGTTTCTGTTCCCCATTACGAGGACCGGTGCCTGCCAAATAAATCAGGCTAATGGAGTCTGATGAACAAAGATTCAGATGGTGGGACACTGTCATTATAAACATCAGCAGCTTGGCAATCTGGGATCAGGGGAGCCGCCTTGCTTTGATGGAAGATGAGCACTGGAGAGATTGTTCCAGACATTACAGGCAGGAGAGGCTGGGTTCCCTGCACCTACTTCACCAGCAGGGCTGTCAGAGTTTCAGGTTCCCACACAGCAGCAAGGCCTTCCACCTCGGGGCCCTGCCATAATACCCTGCTGGAATGGCTCACAGTATCCACACTGCCATGCCAGCCAGTATTCTCAAGACTTTACAAAAGGTTTGTTCTTTTGTTGGTGCTAATGAACTCCTATCTGTCCTGTAACACCCAAGTTAAATGCTACCTCCTCTAGGAAGCCTTCTGGATATCCCCTACAGTAAAGCACTTCTTCCTCTGTGCTGTAGGACTTGCCTTCCAGCCTCACATGAGTTAAGCTATCTCCTTTCTTGTGTCTTTGTGTCTGCCATTCCTTCTGCCTGAAACACACTTTCCGCTGCAGTTTTAACTCCACTTACCCGTCTTGTATCAGATTCAACGTCACCTCCTCCGGGAAGCCTCCCTGATCTCCACCAGGCTGCCCGGCCTCCCCAGCTTCCTGCACTGTAACTTAGTTCACAGGTCTGTGTCCCACCCTTATCTGGAAGCTCTCTGTCCCCAGTGCAGGCCTGGCACCAAGTAGGCACTCAAGAATTGTGAGCTGAGGAAATGTGTTCAATCACTATCAAACCACCACAGGGCTGGGACAGTCTGAGGCCTGCAGACTGTGGTCCGAGTCCTCTGAGTCCCATCTTCTCAGACTAATAAGACCCAGCTCCTAGTTCCTGAACAAATGAAACCACCAAGGTCTGTTGTGACCCAAATGTGGAGGGCTTCATATGGAAGGAATCAAGAGGCACAAGGAATCAAGTATCCATTGGAGCAGACACTTTATTATCCAGGCCATAAACCTGATTTACACTCGGGCCGCTTCTCTCCAGCAGCTCTGTGAAGTTTTAACTTTGCCCCAGCAAGCCCTGGGAACAAACCTTCAGAGCATCAGGAAGAGACCCATTATGACTTTGGCTGGGGACAGAGGGGTTCCCAGATGCTCTTGTCCTCCAGGTAACCCTGTGGGTGGAGTCACCTGAACTTGACCTGGAGTGGGCCATGGGCTGAGAGCCTAGAGACCTGGTTCTAGTTCAGACTCCATCACGCACAGACAGTGTGGCCTTCACAAGCTATGTACCCATCTGGGCCTCAGTCTCCCCACCTGTACGATGACCATGGGGAGGAAGCAAGGAGGCAGACTCAATGCTAGTAACCAAGGACACAGCATAACACGGCAACTATAGCTTCAAGCTGTGGCTTACTAGCTACGTGACGTGGGCAAGTTATGGACGCTCTCTCTGCCTCACTTTCCACACCATGAACATGAGCGAACGGCGGGAGGGTGAGGCCTCCTACCCCAGAGTTACGATGAGCACCAGGGGTTAACTAAGAAGCCTGTGGAGCAGCGCCCCTGGGGTCTCCCAGCACTTCAGCCATAGGGTGCTGACAGGAGGAAACGAGCCCCTTCCAAATTGTTGTCCAAATGTCCCCCAATAAGCTAGGGGGTACAGAGTGTAATCCCCACACTGTAGAACAGGAAGATGAGGCTCAGAGCCAGAAGCTTACTCTGCCTGTAATCCAGTGAGCTGGGAGCCCAGCCCTGGCCTCCTAATGCCAAGCATGGAGTTCTTTCCCTGATAGAGAATGTTCCAGGCCAAGTTGTTTTGAAAGGAAGGGGCAAACGGGGGAGGGGAGCAAAGCTCCATGTTAGGGTCAACTCTCATATTCTGGAAGAAGTCTCTACAAGACACCATTTAGGGTCAGCTAATTTGCCTGTTTCTCTGTCCCACCGCCATCCCAATCACCAGCTCCCACTGCAGCTAGGCTGCCGGGTCACCCTCCCTCCACTTGGCTCTGCCCCAGAAAGCCTCCGACTGCCCAGCTAAAACAGCACCCCATCCTGTCCACCTCCAGCCTCTCACCCCACTATAATAAATCACCATTTATCATACCACCTGATACAATATTGATGGCTTTTTCTTCATTAAACAAATACTATTGTTATTCACAAACAAATTCATTAAACCTATTAAATCCTGACTGTTATAGATGTTTAGGAGAAGACAGTGAACAAAACAGACAAAAATCCCTGCCCTCCTAGAGCTTCCGTACAGAAGACATGACTCATAAATAACAAACATGATCAATAGGTTAAACATACAGCCTATTAGAATGGGAAGAGTTCTTTAAAAACAAACAACTGAGCAGAGTGAGGGGATGGGGGTGCTGGGGTGGGACAGGGTGCTGAAGGTGGGCACCATAGAGTGGGGAAGGGTATGTCCAGCAAAGGGAACAGATGGGACCAGGGCCCGGAGGAGGCAGTGTGCTGGGCTGGAGAGGAGGAAATTAGAAGGAAAGAAGTAAACGGTGCGGTTGGGGGGCCCCAGGGCCCGGCACCATCCCATAGGCCACAGAGAGGATCCAGAATCACATCCTGAGTGCAACAGGGGCTCACTTCACAACAGCAAGTATTAATGGCAGAGGAGCAACAGATCCCACTGGCGGTATAAAAGGATCACGCAGGCTGCTGTGCTGAAAGCAGACTGTCTCGCTTATTTGTTGGTTTACGGTTTATCTCCTCCACAAAAATCTAAGGTCCATGAGGGCAGCACTTAATCTGAATTGATCACCATTATCTCCTCAGTGCCTAAGAATAGGGCTTGGCATGTGCATAGGAAATGTCTGTGAAATAACTAAACAAACACACACCAGCCACACCAGCCTCCTGGCTATTCCACACTCATGCCAAGCACAATCTGGCCTTGGGGACTTCGCACTTGCTGTGTGCGCTCTGCCTAGAATGCTCCTCCCCCGCCTCCGACATCTGCATGGGTCCTTCCATACTTTGGATCTTTATTCACACATCGCATGAACATTGAGGCCTTTCCTGGTCGTGCTATTCCAAACACGAAATAGCCCTCTCCAACACTTCCTGTCTCCCTTCCCTGCTCATTTTTTTCTGTTTCACTTGTTACCAAATGACACACTCTATATTTCCTATGTTTCTATCTGTCTCTACCCACCAGAAAACAGGCTTCTGGAAGAAGGAGATGTTGGTCTATTGTAGTCATTGATCAGTCCCTGAAGTCTACAACAGTTGTGACACACAGCAGGGGCCTAGCAAATGTTTACTGACTGGGGAATGACTCTCTTATCCAAACTCAGCAAACAGGATGGCAAGCCAGGGTGACAGGGGATGGCCGAGGGGATGGCCTGCCCAACAGCAAGACCCCCTGTGAACCACAACCCTTGGGGTACAGGCCAACATGGGAAGAAGGGCTACGCCATCTGTGCTAAGTTGTTTCATGGTAAGCCATCTCCTGGTAATCACAAGAAATAAGTGTTTTCATCTCCACTGTACTCAAGAGGAAACACTGGTGCTCAGAGAAGCTAAGTAACTTTCCCAAGTTCATAGAATTTAGGAGGCAGCAGAGCTGGGTTTCCAAGAATCTACCTGGCTGTGTGCTTGCAGGCAGTAGAGCCGGGCTTTCATGGAGTCTACCTCACTCCTTGCAGTTCTTATTCAATCAAAGCTTTAGTGACCTGCCATGCCATGCCTGACCCTGTACTAGGTACTGAGGAATGCAGCAGTGAACAAGGGGGGCAGGGGCCATATTCATTCATATGATGAATGTTATAAAGAAGTGAAAATAAGTGAACTAGAGACCCCTGCAACATCCAGTAACATAATGCTGAATTTAAAAAGCAAACCTCAGTATACTGAATTAAGTTCAAAATCCACTAAAATGGAATATATTGTTTAGGCACACATAGACATGTGATAAAAACTATTTATTTGATTAAAAACGATTTTAAAGCAACAGAATGTCAAACATAAGATTATCTCTACTGGGTAAGCAGGGATGAAAGAAATAAAATATATAAGAATTGAAAGAAATAAATAGAACTTATTCACAAATGATAATCATAAATCAAAAAGTATCTAAAAACAAATGATACCATAAAAAGTTAATTTGACAAGGCCAGTAGATACAACATGAACACTCAAAACTCAATTATATACTTATCTACAATAAACAGTAAAAGGAATTTTTTAGATATCATTTATGGTAACATAGAATAACATCAAATACATAGGGATAAATCTAACACAAGATATACAAGACCTCAACAAAGAAAACTGCTAGACAGGCTGGGTATGCTGGCTCACACCTGTCATTCCAGCACTTTGGGAGGCTGAGGTGGGCGGATCGGTTGAGGTCAGGAGTTTGAGACCAGCCTGGCCAACATGGTAAAACCCCATCTTGACTAAAAATACAAAATTTAGCCAGGCGTGGTGGCCCACATCTGTGGTCCCAGCTACTTGGGAGGCTAAGGGACGAGGACAATTTGAACCTGGTAGGCAGAGGTTGCAGTGAGTAGAGATCACACCACTGCATTCAGCCTGGGCAACAGAGCAAGACTCTGTCTCAACAAAGAAAGAAGAAAGCAAAGAGAGAGAGAGAGAGAGAAAGAGAGAGGAAGGAAGGAATGAAGGAAGGGAGGGAGGGAGGGAAAGAAAGGAGGGAGGGAGGGAGGGAGGGAAAAAAAATGGAGATAAAATAAGGAAGACCTAAATGAATTGAGAGATAAGCCATATTCATGGGTCAAAAGATTCCAAATGTGAATTTAGAAATTCCAAACTTATCTAGAATCTGGATGTTGCAAATTTTTCTTCCCAAATTTATCTAGAGAGTCAATGCAATCCAAATAAAAATTCCAGCAGGTTCTTTTTGTCCGTGGAAATTACCAAGCTGGTTCTAAAATTTATATTAAAATTCAAACAGCCAAGAATAGCCAGGGTGATCCTGAAGAAGAATGAGGTAGATATCAAGACTTATTATAAAGCTACAGGAATTAATGTGAGACTGGCACAAAGAAAAACAAATAGGCTAATGGAACAGAACAAAGAATCCAGAAATAGAGCCATTCATTTAATTGATTTATGGCAAAGGTGGCCCTTCAGAAAAGTGGGGGAAGGACAACGTGGTCAATAGAAGCTGCTGGCTCAATCAGGTTTCTATACAATATCGAAAAAAAAGAAACTTGACCCCTTCTGCACACCATACACAAAAACCAAATCCAGAAAGCCTCCTCGTATTTAGATGGACTATACGTCTGAATACAAAATGTAAAAGAGCCAAGCTTCAAAAATAAGCTTGTAAAAGAAAATAGTATAGGAGACTATTTTCACAATTTGAGACAAATTCACAAAGATTTCTTAAACAGGACTCAGAAGCACTAACCATAAAAGTAAAGATGAATAAACTAGACTATTTTGAAATGGAGAGTTTCTACTCATCAAAAGATATCATTAAGAGAGAAAAAAGGGCAAGTCATATCTAACTAACAAACGGCTTGGATCTAGAATACATAAATATCTTCTACACATAAAAAGGCAAACAACTCAATTAAAAAGAAAAAAAAAAAAAACCTTTCCCAGGCACAGTGGCACATGCCTGTAATCCCAGCATTCTGGGAGGCTGAGGCAGGAGGATCACTTGAGCCCAGGAGTTCAAGACCAATCTGGTCAACATGACGAAACCCCATTGCTACAAAAAACGAAAAATTAACCAGGCATGGTGGTATGTGCACCTGCGGTCCTAGCTACTCAAGAGGCTGAGATGGGAGGATCGCTTGAGCCTAGGAGGTGGAGGCTGCAGTGAGCTGTGATTGCATCACTGCACTCCAGCCTGGGCAACAAAGTGAAACCCCACCTCAAAAAAAAATAAAAATAAAAAAAACTACTTGAATAGGTACTTTACAAAAGAGAATATTGAAATCGTCAAAAAATAAATGAAATGATGCTCAACATCATTGATCACCAGAAAAATGTAAATTCAAACCACACTGAGACACCCACACACACCCACCAGAATGGCTAAAATTTAAAAGGCAAGCAACATTGAATGTTAGCACAGATAGGGAGCAATGGGAACTCTGCTACTCTGCCGGCGGGAGTGCTAAAATGGTACAACCACTTTGGAAAACTGTTTAGCATCATATACTAAAAATGAACATAGTCACACCCCATAGCTCAGCAGTTTCATTCCTACATATATACCCAACAGAAGTACAAGTATATGCACATCATAAGACATGTACACATATATTCATCGTAATGTAAATATGGTCAAACACTGGAAACACCACAGATGCTCGATAGCAGTGGAAAAGATGAGTAAATTGTAATACCATACATCAATGAAAAGGAAGAAGCCATAGTTGCACAGCATGAACAGATTTCAGAAACATAATGCTGAGTGAAAAAAATCAGACACAAGAGAGAATGGACTGTAAGACCCAGCCATATTGAGTTCAAAAACAAGCAAAACAAATTTGTGGTACTAGAAGTCAGGCCTGTGGTCACCTTGAAGAAGGAGGCAGAGGAGAGATGGGGGAAGGCCATGAGTGGGGCTCTTTGGGTAATAGTAATTACGTAAATACTGGGTCCGCAGTTACATTCACCTTGTGATATTCGTCAAATTACATACTTATGATTTGTGTACTTTTCTATATACAGTTAACTCTTAAACAAGATGGTTTTGAACTACACGGATCTACTTATTCATGGATTTTTTTTCAATAAATATATTACAAATTTTTGGAGATTTGCAACAATTTGAAAAAATTCACAGATGAACTGCATAGCCTAGAAATATCACAAAATTAAGAAAAAGGCATGTCTTAAGTGCATAAAATGTATGTATATACTAGCCTATTTTATCATTTACTACCATAAAATACATACAAATTATAAAAAGTTTAATGTATCCAAATCTGTGCACACAGTTACAAACTGTACATGGCACCATTTGCAGTTCAGAGAAACTTAAAAGATGCAGTATTAAATCGTAACTGCACAAAATTAACTATATATCCTGTACGACTGCAGTGATTTCATAGCCACCTCCTGTTGCTATTGTGGTGAGCTCAAGTGTTGTGAGTATCTGTGAGGTGATCATCATCTCCATGTGAGCAGTTCACCTCTTCAGTATATTGCGTACTATAGTAAAAAGTGATCTTTCAAGGTTCTCACATATTTTTTATAGTGTTTAGTACAATACTGTAAACCTTGAATAACACCATGGAACCCATATGAACTGCTACTAGTGATGCTGGAAGTGCTCCCAAGAAGCAGAGAAGTCATGACATGACAAGAAAAAGCTGAATTGCTTGATATGTACCATAGACTAAGGTCTATGGCTACGGTTATCATTTCAGACAGTTCATCTTGCAAACAGATGATGTCAACTTACAGTATTGATAAATACAATACAGTTCCATAAACATATTTCTCTTCCTTATGACTTTCTTAATAACAATTTCTTTTCTCAAGCTTACTTTATCGTAAGAACACAGGATGTAATCCATGTAACATATAAAATATGTGTTAATCAACTGTTTATGTTATCCATAAGGCTTCTGATCAACAGTAGGTCATTACTAGTTAAGTTTTTGAAGAGTCAAAAGTTATATGCAGATTTTTTACTGTACGGGGGCTCTCACTGCCCCAACCCCTGTGCTGTTCAAGGGTCAATTGTGTAAGATTTACTTCAACAAAAAGTATAATCGACATAGAATCACAGAAACAAAACTGAGTAAAGTGATCACCTCCACTTGGGCAGCAGGGAGACAAGATAGGGGCAGCACATGCATAAATGTATTTTGTTAGTGTTCAAGTCACAGTTTAGGTGGTTAATTACATTGAAACAGGGGTGGGGGTGATAAATCCAGACAGAGAAATAGATAGGTGGGCTCATTATGGACCAAAGGCAGTGACACAAATCAATAATTGTATTTGATCCAATTCCATGCATTCAAGGTTAAAAACATAAATCCATAAAAAAGACCACACTCGGCTGGGCGAGGTGGCTCACACCTGTAATCCCAGCACTTTGGGAGGCTGAGGCAAGTGGATCACCTGAAGTCAGGAGTTCAAGACCAGCCTGGCCAACATGGCGAAACCACGTCTCTACTAAAAACACAAAAATTAGCCAGGCATGGTGGCGCACACCTGTAGTCCCAGCTACATGGGAAGCTAAGGCAGGAGAATTGCTTGAACCCAGGAGGAGGAGATTACAGTGAGCCAAGATCACACCATTGCACTACAGCCTGGGCAACAGAGTGAGACTCCATCTCAAAAAAAAAAAAAAAAAAAGAAAGAAAAAGAAAAAAGACCGCACTTTAACACTTCTTTAAGAAGAGCTCAGTAGAGTCATGAGGTAAGTAGGTGGTGCGCACTGCTCTGTCAAAACTAGAATAAAATAGATATTCCTTTCTTATTTCAGCATCCAGAACAATGGCAGGTCTCTGGTAATTACAGACTAAAGAGATGGGGGAAGGACCAAAAAGGTGAATCAGGATGCTCCTCCACTGCTGGGGTCTCACCCCATCCATCCACTGCCATTCTCTCCTCAGGCTTACACCTAGTTTTAGCTGGCACTGGCCTAATTAGTGCAGCCTCTAATAAAACCTCCTCACCACCCTCTCTCAGGCATCGAACACTGGCCCAGGGAGCCCTGGATGTTGGGCCAAATGAGTTAACAATTTCCTTCCAGCCCTGTGGCGTTTCTAAAATGCTAGTCCATTTTTTTCACAGCCCCAGAGGCCAGAGTCTGAGCCATTTAACAGTCCAGTTCTGGCCTAGATCTGTCACCACGACAGTAAAAAATAAAAATTAAAAAAAGTTTAAGTGCATCGTATGCTTATAATAAATAGTTTGCACAAAATTATTCATTCCACATATGGGCAGAGCGATGCCTTTCATGTGCATATTGTTTGTGGAGAGCCCATAACTGGAGTTGTTACTGGGCAGAATGTGGAAGTCGTTTTCTACTATTAAGTAAGGGAAACAAGGTTCTCATTTTAAAATTAATTCAATGAAAACTATTAAGCAGTTGGCCGTGAATGCCTCAGTATTTTTTCCAAACTGATACTAACAAGGGCTCCTACTGCCAGCCCTGCCTAAACAAAAACACAAGAGTAACCACAAAATTTCCAAGAACATTTCCCAGTGTTCTTCTGAAACACAAACCAGTGCAGATCCCACAAAACTTGAGACCCAAATCCCCACGACAGTGTCTTCAGGTGGGTCTGGGAGGGGGGCGGCTGGCTCTTGGGTGCCAAGGGGCTGGTGAGTAGACCACTGTCATCCTTTTGTTCAATAATCAGCTAAGGCCAGGCACAGTGGCCTCACGTGTATAATCCCAGCACTCTGGGAGGTGAACGCGGGAAGATCACTTGAGGCCAAGGGTTTGAGACCAGCCTGGGCAACATAGTGACACCCTGTCTCTGCAAAAAATAAAAATTAGCTGGACATGGTGGCACACACCTGTAGTCCTAGCTACTCAGGGGGCTGAGGTAGAAGGATCGCTCGAGCCCAGGAGCTTGAGGCTGCAGTGAGCCATGTTCATGCCACTGTACTCCAGACTGGGCAACAGACGAAGATCTTGTCTCAGAAAAAAGAAAAAAAAAAGCAATTGACAAGTGGGGCACCCCAGGCCCTGGGCTCTATCTGAGTATTGAGGGGCAGAAGGCACTCAGGGTGAATGAGACAAATGCATGTCCTCAAGGCCTCTCCCGAGTTATGCAGCCAGCAAGTACTAAGTATTGACAGTACACCCACTGTGGGGCAGCTGGCAGAGGCGGAAGACTACAGGCTTCAGAGTCTGAAAGATCAGGGTTTAAATCTCAGCTATGCCACTTCCTAGCTCAGTGTCTTCATCTGTAAAATGGGCTGTTCTGTGAATTCTGTGTGTTCCTGTATGTAACGAGCCTCTCACATATTTAGCTCCTAGCAGATGATCATTGAAGGTTGGGCCCCTTTCTTCCCTTCTGTGCCAGCTCTGTGCTGAGGATGTGGAGATGAGCTGCCCGCTGCTCTCAGTGGAAAACCAGCTTGCTAGAGCAGGAGGTGCAGCCTTCTATGGGAGCTCAGTGGGGGAAGGAGGCTTGGATCTCAGGCCCAGGGGTGAGTCCTCCACCTGCCATTCCTGAAGGCATGCCCTCATCTGCTGGCCACTCCAGGCAGTGCTGACCAGAAAAGCGGGTGGGATGACATGGTGGCCAGGGGATCTCTGGACACCCCAAACCATTCTGGGATGAACGGTTTATATGTCCATGTCCCTGGGCCTTATGACCATGAGCCCCTGGAGGGCAGGGACAGTGTCTGACTCATCTGAGTCCTCAGTGCCCAGCCAGGCTGGGAGCAGGCCACAACTCAGTGAAGGTTAGTTGATAAACGAATGAGTCCTCAACGATCTCTTCCATGTGTTTCCTGAGGCTTCTCGGTCCCTGTGCAACACAAGCTTCCTTGGTCACCCTCCTAAAACCAAGGTCCATGGTGACATAGAGCACCTGGACCCAGGGGCCAGTCCTAAGATGACACGAGGACCAGCTAAGGCCCCTAAAAATGAGGCAGGGGGCGTGACAACCTCAGCCTCAGCCTGGCCATGTGGTCCTGGGAAAGCCACTGAACATGTCACTGAGCTTCCATTTCCTCATCTGCAAGTGGGGATGACGAGAAAGCAACTCCTGCCCAAGGCGGCCGGGAGGATCAGCTGACAAAACAGAGAAGAATGAGGCTTGCTGCACACACAGGAGGCTCAGCGCTTCCTTCCGATGTCCGTCTTTCTCCCTCTCAACACATTCTGATGGTGCATCTCCTGTGGGCAGGCCCTGTGGGCCCCAAGAGACAAGCCCAGGCCGGAGGTTGGACTGGGTAAGTGCAGAGGTCCTGAGCACGACCAAGCCTGAACAAAGCAAAGGAGAAAGAAAAAGTGGCTGGGGATATTGCTTGGCACTGATGGGAGCTTGGCAAATGCTGGACTGGTAAAGAAGGAGGTGGATGGACATATAGATGGGGACAAATGAATGAATGAAGACAAATCTCGAGGTTTTGGTTCCTCCTCCTCCCATGGTTTAGTGTGCCTTGTCCCCAAGAGACCCAGGCCCACAGTCCTCTCAGGGCCCCCAGTGGAAGTACCTGTCCACAACATGCACTGCAGCCTGGGGACCCGTGCCCAAGTCTCCATCCTCTCCACTCACTGTCTATTCCTCTCTGTCTGGGTTCCTCTGTTCTGTCTTGTGGTTTCTTTCTGTAAGTCTCCAACTTTCTCTAGCTCATTCTGTTTTTCTCTGCAGGTGGGTATCTTTATCCAGCTCTCCTCTTGGCCTCTACGTCTTCTTTCTTTCTTTCCCTCCTCCTCCTCGCCCCACTGCCTATCTTCCCAATTGCCATGTGAATCCCTTGCTTCCTGTGGCACAGGTGTGCCTGCAGCTGTTTTATCCAGGGAGACACTGCCGGTAAGCAGTGAGAGGAGCAGGGTGAGACAGACATCCCTGCTGAAAGGGGGCGTGGCCTGAGGTCAGCTGTGACCCCTGTCACGGGCCCTCAGCCATGCCCCGCCCTCCCGGTGCATCTCCTGATCTCTGGCCCTCCTCTGGCCCCTGCCCTACAGGCTGCCAGCAGTGGGTAAGGAGTAAGAAGTGCTCCCAAGGGAGAAGTCTCCACCTGGAACAGACACTAAGGAACAGGGTACCACAGGACCGCCAGGTTAGTTTTCACTAAAGGGTTCCCAGCCAAAGCACTGCCATCCCCCACCATGGGGGAGATACAGGAGGCTCTGAGAGGGACATTGCCAAATTCCACCTGGCTTGGGACTGAGACCAGTACACACAAGACCTCAGCACACCAGTCATGCTGATCACCTGCACAGGTGAGCCTGGCACTTCACAGTTTCCCAGATCCTGACACATCCACCCTTCCCTTCAACGAATACTTATTGAGCAGCCCTCTGTGCCAGGCATGGTTCTAGGTACTTGGGACAGAGCAGCAAACAAGATGAACAAGCCCGTGTGGAGCCACTGTTTGAGTGGTGGAGAGCAAGCAACCTGCGAAGTCAGAACACAGAGGCCGGGGGAATGGAGGAGCCATAGGTGGCAAGAGGAGCAGGTCGGGGGGCTGGAACAGCCCCAGCTCCGAACACATTAAATCTGGGGTGCTGCGTGGGTGCCCACATGGAGACACAGGGATGGCAGGCAGACAGGCAAGTCTGAGCTCTGAGGAAGATCCAGATGGGCATAGAAATTTGGGAGTCATCAACAAATAGGCGTTCTTCAAAGCCACAGCCTGGATGAGATCGAGAGAAAGAAAGGTCAGTGAGATGGTGGGGAACGAGAAGGGGAACTGGGAAGAAGCAGAGGGGGAAACTCGGAGAGCGCAGTATCCAGGGAACAAAGTGATGAGACACATCAGGGAGGAGGGAGTGAGCCCTGGCAAACGCACTGAGGGTCCCAGGACTGAGGCGACTGCGGCCCGGCCAGCCCTCCAGCGATCCTCCCAGGAGCAGTGTCGTGCAGCTACAGATGTGAACGTCCAGCAAACCTGGGCTCTGAGAGAAACGGAGAGAGAGAAATGGGACCAAAAGTACAGCTAACTCTTTCCAAGAGTTTTGCTCAAAAGGAAAGGAAAGGAACGAAGGCAGTCTCTGAAGAGGGAAGTGGGTCGAGAGGTTTGTTTTGGTTTGTAAAATGGTAGAAACATCAGCTTGCTTACAAGGAGATTGGGATGACTCAGCAGAAAGGAAATGACGATGAGGAGCTATGTCTTGGAGCAGGTGATGGAGCCTAGTGCACGGGGCCAGTGTGACGCTCACACACCCCAGAGGCTGGCCAGGCAGGAGGACCTGTCCTCACTGAGGCTAACCTGTACCTCCAGATGTAGAAATGCCCAGGTGTTCCTTTCTCACCTGACACCTTACTTAAAAACCTCCTGTAACCCCTCAGAGGGTGAGAAATCTGCATTTTAACCCCTTCCCTAAATGTTTCTTATGCACACTGAGGTTTGATCATCACTGCTCTAGACCAGTTGTCTCCAACTTTTTTGATCTCATATCCCCATCAGGAGAAAATGTATTCATTGATAATTTAACTATATATATATATATATAACCAAATGCATTCTACCACATGCTAGTTATACGGCCTTGGGGTGCAAGGAAGTGCTCTGTGTCTCAGTTTCCTCGTTTATAAAAACCACGTATCTCATACAATCGTTGTGAAGACCAAGTGAGTTACAAACATGTGCAGTGCTCAGAACGGTGCCTCACATGTAGGCTCCTCACCATTATTATACCAAGAGTGAGATGCACCAGATAAGAATCGCATTCTAATATTTCTTCCCCAACCCCACAGACATTCTGGGCACGCCCAGCTGAGCCATCACTGTTCCACACAGTGAATTCAAGGACAAGAACCACATCTTTCTTATTCATCTTATTTCCCTGGCCTACATGGGGGTCTGGCACACAGCAGGCAGGCAATAACCTTGTGCTGGCTTATTTGTTACACGTGTTTGTTTATCCATACTGCTTGGGCCCAACCTCAGGTTGAGGCACCATGAGCCGCACATCATCACTTAATCTTTGCAACAAGCACCAAGGTAGGGATCGATATTCCATATTACAGCAAGAGACACTGAGGCTCTGGGAGTAAAGTGATTTGTCTAAGATCACAAATAGAATTAGAGCTTGGGCCCAAACCCAGAACACCAGATGCCTAGTCCCATGGCCGGCGGCCTCTCCCCATCACCAGGGGAAATGTATATACTGCTGGGATCTGGCCAACTGGGGAAGAGGGGCTGGCTCTCAGCCTCATCATCCTCCTGCCCTCAGTGGAAGAGGAAAAGAGGAAGCACGGGGCAAAGGCTCACACACCTCATAATCAGCAGATGCACCTAGGGAAGCAGAGCCCCAACAGGGAGGGAGGCAGAAGGGGAGTTGCGGCTCACGGGCACACCGCCCCATTCCACTCCACCCCAGAGGCGAGAGCCCCATGCTAAGGTGAAACCCTCACATCGCATCAGGAGTCTGCATCTTCTCCTCACCTGAGACCTCCTCCTGGCCAAGCTGCAGATCAGCTGGGGAGGCTGCATTAACGGCTTTCTGAAATGTCACCAAGAACAAAGCTCCCCTCTCTGCCAGCCTCTAGTATTTACAAGCAAGCACAAATCTGTGAGAAAATTCAATTGAACACAGATGGCAGGAAATTCCTCTAAAATGACAGTGGCCAAATTCAAACCACAAGACATGAAAATAACCCAACATACTAGACATGAAGAACACATCTTATAGACTTCTCCTCGTGCGATTTGCAATCTGTGATGGATTACCAGGAAGACAGACTGCAGATTTATTGGACTTCTGTAGAACACGGATTCCATTTGCAACAATTAAACCTTTCGTGGTTGAGAAAGGGGTCGGAGAGGGCCAGAGGGAGATGGTGAAGTTAAGGAATGTGGTGTGAGGCTGATAAAGGCGGGCATTAGCACTGGCAATACTGGAGGGCCAGGAGGCCAGTCCAGCCAAAGCCCAAGGTGCCACTGGGCTGCAGGCCCCACTGTGTGGCAGGCAGTCAGGGGCAGAGGCATGCCGCCAGGCTGCTGCAGACAGGTACATGCAAATCTGCTAGTCCTCTGGGTCTAAGCTAGACCAGAGCTGTGGCTGGATCCTAATAACTGCAGAGGTCCAGAGGGTACCGGAGAGAGGAACACAATCAACGAGCTGAGGGACAGTGATGTCACCAGTCGCCACACCTCTGACAAAGGAGACATCACTCATAGACAGCAAGTAGCCAAAGCTGGGTCCCTGTTTGCCACCCCTGGGCTAATGCACCGGGGGCCTCGTGGTGTGTGCTGGTGGCTGGGCACAGCCATTGAACAGGTGTGCTTAAACTCTTAATGAGCTCAACATATGCTAATAAGCTAGAGGCTCAGGTGTATGTAATGGGTTAGTGGTTGAGGGGTATGCTAATAGGTGAGAGACTCAAATCCATGCTACAGAGCTTTCTTTACCAAGTGGCTGGCACCCAGCACCTGTATATTCCACCACCCAAGTCTTCAGAAGGCTCAGATCTCCAAGGGAGATGGGTAAGAGGGATTAAGATGGCCACAGATTTGACACTCTTCCCATTAAGAGGTGGGTCTGTCACCTGCCCCTTGGGTCTGGTGTGGCCTGTGACTGCTTTGGCGGATGGAGCAGAATGTGAAGCAGTGCTGTGCCTGTTATAAGCCTGCCTTTATAACTGGCAGTTTCTCTCTTGGTTTCCTGGAGCCCTGAGCTACCACGTGAGAAGCCTGACGCCCCTGCCGGAGGCATCTGCAAGGCTACGTGGAGTGGGAGAGGATAGAGTCCAGCTCAGCCTTCAGCTGCCCCCACCCATGCACCATTCTAAGAGCAGTGTGTCCTGGCCCTCCAACCAGACAGCCATCAGCTGACTGCCACCAAAGGGACCCCAGTTGATGGCATGAGGAACACAAGGGACACCTGGAAGAGCCTAACATCAAATTCTTGACTCAAAAAATTGTGAGATCTGGTGAAATGTCAGGTGATTGAAGCCACTCAGTTTTTGGGTAGCCTGTTAAGCAGATCATCCACCCTTGCCCCTTCTCTGCACCCTCTCTGTTCTCTCCCTTTCAGCCTCAACTTCTCAGCCAGGGCTCTCAACTTCCTGTCTGATCCCCTACTAGCCACATTCCGCCTGGCCTCCAGCAACCTTGCTGGTGCTCAAAGCCCTGTGGGATCTTGACCACCCCTCCAGTCACCGCACCCACCACTCCCCTGTCTACCCCTATGCTCACCATTCCCCAGATGGAGCACACTCTTCAAAGGCCCCCATGCTGTCGTACATGCTGTTCCCTCTGCCTAATTCACTGCTCCCTGGCATCTGCTCAGCCAACTCCTATGCATCCTTCAGTGCCCAGCTAAAATCCAGGGCATTTATTGGCTCCCTCCTATGGATTCTTTTAGCCTTCACCATCCTGTATTGCTACTATACACCTGATCTTTATTATACACTAGTCTGGGAAGCAGCTTGAGAAGGGGACAGAGGCTCCTGGTTTGTCTGCCCTGTGCTAACACAGTACCTGGCACAAAGTTCAACAGGATTTTATTGACTACGTTAATGAAATAACAAATGCATGACACCAGAAGTTCAGTGCAGATCCTGGCCCTAAGTAGTCTACAGGAAAGGAAAACATAAAAAGTTGAATTCCAACAAAGAATTTTGTCAGGCAACACAGCAGTCATTATGGGCTCGAGGTCAGGGAAGAGAAAGGCTACTGAGGCCTGGAAAGTCAGGGAGGACTTCCTGGTGGAGGAAGCCCATGCCAGCTAGTGTCAGAGTCTCCTCTTCCAGGAGCACCCTAGGTGGGTCCTCTGGGCCAAGGCTGCCCCTTGCACTCCCACTAGCCTGACTGCACTGGTGCTGCTCACATGCCTGGCTCCCTGCCAGCCACTCACTGCTGCATCCGTGGTGCACAGCAGGAGGCAGGAGTGTCAGGGACAAGCTGACCTCTATGGTGGCATCATAACTAGCCTACCTGTCTCCCCCACAAGACAGGGCCCCACCCAGAGTAGGCACAAAGAGGCAGGTTGTCAGGAAGAATGAGTGGGGAGGTGGGGGGCACAGTAGGCAGGAGGAAGGTCTGAGGGGCCCAAAGAATGCACCAAGGGGCCAAGGGGGTAGAGATACCCTGGCCACATGACCCCACAGTCTCTTCTTCTATGAATGAGGATCGTGGCAGGGGGAATGCCATAAGTACTTGGCACAGCAGTGTTTACTGATATCCAGGTACACTGATCTGGGCCTCACAGGGTGCTGGGGAATAGCCCAGACCCTGAAGCCCTCTGAGCGCTCTGAGCTGAAGAACGCCTCTGCAAGCAAGGAAGCCAGGAAGGGAAGGAAACATTTCCAAAGCTCCAGTCAAGGGCAGGCCTGGACTTGCTGTCACATTCCAGGAGGGAGCATGAGAGGAGGGCAATCGGGAACAGGGGCCAGAGGAGCTCACAGGCACTCAAGTGGCTCGGCTCTGCAGGAGGAGAGCTTTCCAGCACTGGGGTGAGCTACCAGGAGAGGTAGTGAGATGCCCATCACTAGTTGTCCATTCAGCAACTGGGTAACCTCTTAGATTAGAGAATGTCAAGGCTGGAGGGTCTTTCAGTCTTCTTCATTGTATCCGCAGGGAAACTGAGGCCCAGAGATGCCAAAGGACTTCCTCAAGGTTACATGGTGAGTTGGTGACAGAGCAAGACTGGCACCCAGGTCTCCCTGCTCCCAGTTAGGACACCACTCCACATAGGCCCTCCTCAGCAGACCCAGAGCCAATAATGTTTGTGAGGGGGCCACACCTGGCCACCACTCACTGATGCTGAATCCTAATCCCCAAGGCTCTGCAGCACTGAGAAGGGGCTGAGCACCTGGACCCACACCCACCAGCGGTGCCACCCTGGGAAAGCTGTTCATCTACTTTGAACCTCAGTTTCCTCATCAGCAAAACAGAAAGAGTAACAGATCCCACCTCAGTGGGTCTACGTGAGGATTAATGAGATGAAAGAGATAAGAGTAGTTAGAACATCCCATTATGCTTCAAGGGCTCCATCAAGGTAGATGTTGACTTTTTCTTTTTAACTGTTTGAGGCACTGGAACAAAAGGGCCCCCCTCTGCTCCCTCCTGGCTGGGTGGCCTTGGGTAAGGCTCTTTCCCTCTTGAGTCCCTCTGCTTCATCTAAAGTGAGCGGTTTGGCTCAGTGGTCACAAAGGTCTCGGCCAACTCAACAGTTCGAGTCTACTCTGGGCTTTCCCAGACATTCTCCAGGTTGGGGAGCCACCTTGTTAGCACCCCTTTTCAGACACATCAATGGGGGAACATCCGAAAAGCATCAGGGCCTTGCTTAGGGGAGGCCAGGCATCCACTGCCTCATTTCCATCTTGCAGACCCCTGCAAAATGAGCTCATTTCACCCTCACCTCCACCCACGCCTCCCTTGCCCCAGCCATCCTCCCTCCGCCGCAAGGAAGGGGCTGCTTTCTGGGTGGAGTAAGGGGCATTTATTCATCCAGCACGTATTATGTGCCAGGCAGGGCATCAGGCCCTGAATGTCAGAGCAACTCAGAGATGAGGACAGCATGCCCCATTTGCCCCCAAGGAAGCTAGCTCCAAGACAGGTCCTGGCTCACACTAGTAAGTGGCACGAGAGAGACTTGAGCCCAAATTCTACACTCTACCCTAGAACAGCTTTGTAGGGACCCTAAGCTGAAGAGGGGTAGAGGAGGACAGGACATGGACTGCAGTCCCCTTGAACCAGACCCCTGGCCTGGGGTAGAGAAGAGGGGAGAGTTAGGGACAGCCTGACTGGGATAGGGAGGAGGGAAAAGGCCAGCCCCTGGAGCAGCATACAGACACGGAGCCTTGAGCCACAGCTCAGCCTAGACATTCTCCCTCTCAGCTTGCTGTCCGGTGGGGTTGGGGCTCTCGTGGTGCTCAGGTTTATGGGAGTGTGTACCCTCAGGGCTCAACAGGGAGGAGAGACTACAAAGAGAGCAGGGAGTCACTGCAAATCCAAGTGCAGCCCACCAGCCGAGGTGACTCTCCCAGTTGGGTAGGGTGGACCACAGTCGGCAGCCAAGGTAGGTGTCACTGCAGGGGGAGGTGGCCATGCAGGATAGGATGGGTGCTGGCAGACCCATGCTGGAATCATCCACCACCCGTCCACTGAGTGACCTTGGGCAGTGTCAACAAGGTTGGAGGACTGAGCAACATGGATACATATGAACATCCATGTATGTATGTCTCAGCACTGATTGGCTCATAGGACACAATCAGGAGAAGGTGCAAAGTGAGAAATGCTAATGCTTCTTGGGAATGAGGGACACAGGTGGGAGGCCTTGCCTGTTGGGCGGACAGGTAAGCAAACAGTGACAGAAAAGGCCCCCACCCAGTCAAGACAGTCAGGGAAGGCTTCTTGGAGGAGGGGGCACTTGAGCTGGGCAGGGGGATGAGGTACAGGGAGACTAAGGTAAATAGCACATCCAGGATAGGAGGCAGAGGAGGAGTTAAGAGGCAGGCTGGGCCCATCACGGATGACTTGTTTGCCTAGTGATGCATTTGGGCTTTGTCTTGGAACAAGATTTTCAAAAAGAGCCTAACTGGTTTTTATTAGAAACAATCCCCAAATGTCGAAAACTCCCCAAATGCCTGGTCTTCTAGACTTCCCTAGACCACTCCAGAGGCCCACACAGTTGGAAATCTATTAAAGGGGAGACGTGGGGAGGATGTGATTGAGTTTCTGGGCTGCAGAGGGACCCTGAGGGACCCTGAAGGCCTGATTCAAGGAGGCCTAGGACGGCGCTGACTCCTCAAGGTCAAGCAGGCCCCAGGCCTCCAGCAGCCACCCAAGACTCCTCCTCCCCATGGCTCCCTGTAGGACCTCTATGCTGCCCCTCTCTGGGGCAGCCCCAGGATGTGCCTACCGCAGGACAAGTAGCAGGGACGGTGGGACAGACCCAACACTATAGATCAGGACTGGGGACATGGAGGTTGGCTACCACCTGATTGAGAACTCAGTGAAGAGTCATTCAGCCCAGGACTGCCAACAGGGGAGACAAACTTCCTGTCCTAAGGCCTCTGCTGGGCTGTGTGTCTCCAGACAAGAGCTAAGACCAGTGCGGGGAGGGATGGAGGGCTATGGATTGGGGCTGGGGCGACAGACCTCTGCTCACACAGGGAGGGAGTGAGCTTCCTGTCCCCAGAAGTATGTAATCAAGGGGCTGAACTGCTGCTACAGAAGCGAAGCCTGCCCTCTGCGAAAAGGTTTAACTGAAAACAAAGGCCTCTTAAGCCCAGGCCTCACCAGCTGGAAGACCCCAGGCAAGCTAGTGGAATTCTTGGGGCCTCGGATGCTCATCTGTCGCAGAGGATGTTCTTTCCTGGTTGATGTGCCGTGTGACGGAGCCACAGCCAGGGCACTCAGCAAAGCACTATAAAAACGTGCAGTGTTATCATCATCATTCGAAACAGGCTTTCCGAAGAGTGGGCCCCCGCAGGACCCAAGAGAAATGCATCCCTTGCCTTCTATTGGAACCATGTGTTCCCAATGAGGTAATGGATGGGAACGCACTTTGTAAAATGTAAATCCCAGCACAAATGGTAGTTGTTATCATTGCCATTATCGTGATGATGATGGCGGTAAGGATGATGATGATGAGGGCTGTTCTCCCATCTCCTGCTGTGGGGACCCCAAGTGGCCAAAAATAATCAAGTGTGGATCCTAAGGGCAAACCCATCACTTGTGGGTCGTCAGCCTCCTGGTTTGGAGACAGCTACAGGGGGCAGTTTCTCACAGGCCTGGCTAATTCCAGAAGGGCCGCCACATTGCCATTGTAATCAGGTGCCCCAGATCCAGCCAGGCCGAGCTAATTATCCCTCCCACCCTCACCCCCAAGCCTATGCCTCTTTCCCCACCTCTAGTCAAAGCCTTGTCCTCTGCCTTACTGCCCCACCCAACCAGTCACCCACAATAGTGACAGCTAATGCTTACTGAGCACCAATGTGGACTGAGACTGTTTAAGCCCTTTACAGAGGTCATCTCCGCTGGTGCTATAAAGCAAACACTGTAACACCCCCATTTTATAGATGGGGAAGCTGATGCACAGAAGAGGTAACTGCCCAAGGTCACACAGCCGATAAGCACTGGAGCCAGGATCTGAACTCGTAGATTCACTGGCAATCTAGAGCCATGAATGGCCTTTTCCATCTCCCAAGTGTCTGCTGCAGTTCTCCCACTGAGCTCCAAGACCACTCCCAAGTGTCTGTCAGAGCTCTCTTCCCACTAGCTCCGTGACCACTGCCACCACCCCAGTCCGGGCCCCCAGCACCTCCCATCTCAGCCTGTGTGACCCCAGCCCCATTTGCACACCTGGACTGCCTTCCACAGCCAGGTGAGTAACTCAGGGCTTGGACCTTCTTGTTCTTTTCTAGGTTTCTAAATTCTGGTACAGGGCTGGGCCCACAGCAGGCGGGCGTCAGTGAGCTCTGATTATACCGAGGCGAAGCAAACCCACTTCGGAGGCCGGGGGGCTGCCAAGGCTGAGGAGGGGGCCACAGACAGCAAGTGAATAGCATTGCATCCAAAGACCATTCCAGGGACAACTGTGCTGCTGAACAGATGGAGGCCCCTTTGTGCCACCAGCTGGGGTGCCCTCCTCTAGACTCCAGAGGGGAGAGCCCCAACCTAGGCTCTGTGACCCTGCCTCGTTGCCCTGCGTGGCTCTGTGCCACAGCTCCCTCACCTGTCCTGTGGAGTGAGCCATCCCTTTCTGGAAGGGTGGCTGGGGCAGTTGGAGAAGCGAACGCTGGTGAGTCGCTGGCCAACTCTGGCACATCACTGGAGCCGGGGGAATGCTGGCTGCCTAAGCTCCATGGAGGTCTCTCTCCAGGTCAGGACAAAACGTTCCTAGGCTGAGCCACAGCTCCCTCCAGGCCAGCAGCGGGGCGGCCCCCGGCAATAGCCTTTACAAGGAGCCGGGATTTATGGGATTTATGGCTCACATCCTCAGAAAAGGCTCCTCTGATGTGGCTCCAGACGCCTAGAGGGAACCGGGAAAGACTAGCCGGGGGGCTCTATCCCAAGCCGCCCCTCCCTTCTCACTGACTCCCCTCCTGCCTGCTCTTGTCCAAATGATCTGGAAGGTGGCAGAGAATCCAACTCAGAAAATGAGGGCAACCCAGAACCCACTCTGCAGAGTCTGGCCCTAGCCAGCCAGAATCTAAAATAGCTCTGACAGGATCCATGCAGCACCCACTTTCAGGGGAGAGCCCAGCTCCACCAGAGATTCTGGTGTACCCCGACCCCAAACCCCACACCAGCAGAGACCCAGTCACTCCCTCTATCATGGTATTAATCCCACACTGCTCCTGCTGGCCCCTAGCCTAGAGCATCCTGCCTCCCACACACCCCTCCAGGGAGCCCTCCTGAAAGCTTCCTACACCAGAGGCAGGGTCAGAGTACGATGTACTGCTGATTATTGTCCAGCACCTGGCACGTGGCAACGCCCATTAAATATTTACCAAATGGACATATGAATTCTCTCAATCTGTAGAGTTTGCAAAGAGCACTTGCCTCCAATGTCATCACACGCAGACAACCATAACAATGGAAAGTATTTAGCATTCAATATGGGCAAAGTTCTAAGTAGTTTACACCTATTCGTTTTCATTTAAAGCACAATTAGTGAGCTTCTACTATGTGCCAGGCACCATTCTAGGCCCTGGGGATAGACAGCAGTGAGCAAACAGAAACCCCTGCCCTCACAGAGCTGACATACTAGTAACACAAACAGTAAACTAACAAACAGTTGCACTCATCAGTTGGTGATATGTGCCGTGGAGGGGGTGGAGTGCAATTTAAAGCAAGTTGGTCAGGGAAGACTTCAAGTGGCTGATGGTTGAGCAAAGACCTGAAGGAGGGAGGGAGCATGCCAGGAGGTTTTCTCAGGGGAGAGTATTCCAGGCAAAGGGACCAGCAAGTGCAAAGGCCCTGGGGCAAGAGCACAGGTGGTGTGTGAGGGTGAGCAAGGAGGCCTCTGTGGCAGGAGGAGAGGGAGGGCAGTACAAGTTGAGGCCAGAGTGAGCAATGGGGCAAGGGGAGCACTGCTGCCATTTTAAGTAAGGACTGTGGCTTTCAATTTTGTGAGATGGCAGCCGCTGGAGGGTTCTGAGAGAGCCTATGTAGCAAGGAGGCCAGACAGGAGGCAACATTGCCATAATCCAAGCAAGAATGGTGCTGGCTTGGGCCAGGATGATAGCAGGGAAATGACAAAAAGGGGTCAGAGTCGGACTGTGTTGTCAGGAAAGAACAATATTTGGGGCTGTTTTAGATGTGTAGGGGAGAGAAGAGACAAGGGGACTCCAAAGCTTCTGGCCTGGGCAACTAGTAGGAACACGGGGAAGACTGGGCGGGGTGTATGTTGGGGGTACCAGGGGTTCATTTTGGATGTGTTAAGTTGGAGATCCTTTAGACATCCAGCTGAAAAATGGGGCAGTGTAAAGTATGGAGGTGAGGTCCAAACTGGAAGTATCAATTTTGGATCTACCAGATGATATGCAAAGACATCAGCATAGATGAGATCAAGACAGGAAGTCTAACAGCTAGGTGTGGGGGCTCACACCTGTAATCCCAGCTACTCAGGAGGCTGAGGGAGGTGGATCACTTGAGCCCAGAGTTTGAGGTTGCAGTGAGCTATGATCATGCCACTGCACTCCAGCCTGGGCAGCATAGCTAGACCCTGTCTCTTTAAATAAAGAGCTTGAATAGACAGATGCAAACCCTGGGGAATGGGCACTTATAGACGAGGAATCAGCAGAGGTGGGTGAGAAGCAGCTATCAAGGAGGCAGGAGAACCAAGAGGTGACCTTCAAGCAAATGAAGTATTTAAAGGAGGGAGTGGCTGTCTGTCTCAGCTACTGCTGAAAGGTCAAATACAATGACGCCTAAAAACTGACCCTTGGATTCAGCAACATCGAATGCCCTGGGGTCCTTAATTTTGATGGCATGATGGGGATGAGAGCACGAGTGGAGTAGATTTCAAGGAGAACAGGAAAAGAGAAAATGGGTATTAACTCATTTAATCCTCATGACAATCCTATGAGATCAGTACTTCTTTGCGCGTAGTCACAAATTTAAAAAGTGGGAGGTGGGAAGCACCGAGGGCTAACCGGAATGCACAAGGTTACACAGCCAGGAAGTGGTGAAGCCAGGCTTTAAACCTGGGCTAGCTGGCTCAAGGACCTCTGGTCTCAACACTATACTCTGCTGTCCCTCCCTCTGCTGAGCATACAGTCATCTGTTTACTGAACACCTACTATGTGCCAGGGCTAGTGCTTCCCAAACACGACCTGGACAGCAGCTATCTTTTCTCAACCAGCCGCAGGTTGGTTGTTACTTCCCTTACCTGCAGATGAGGAAAACTGGGCTCAGATAGCATTTGCACCCAGGTCTGGCTGACTCTGATGCCTGTGCCTGTAATTGATAGATTTCAGGATGGAATCCCAGGTCCCACTAGATTAGACACTTGCTCAGTCAGGGACCAGACCAATCACCCTAATTTAGGGTCCCCAAATCCCACTGGCTGACAAAGAACCCAGGTACCACAAGCAGCTCTCAGGTCCCTCCAAGGTCTGGCCTGCCTCCTCTCTAATCTCATCTTCAACCCCACCTCTCACCCCCATTCTGCCCACTCCTGAGGATCCAAACCCAGGCCTGGCAAATTTGAAGCCTGAGCTCTTTTCCCCCAAACCACCAGAAACACAGCAGAGAGAGGTAGTGAGCCCAGGCAAGCCCCTGAATGGTAGAAAAAAATCCCATGCACCTCACACCCTCTACTCACCAAAGCCCTTCCCATCGGCAGGTCTGTGGGCCAGGCTGGGGAGCCAGCAGGGCAGGGGTGATGAAGTCAAACTCTGCTATGCTCCCAACGCCTCCTTTCTCAGCCATCTCACCCCTCCCTCCTCGCAGGTTCAACCTGCCCTAGAATCAGGGACCAGCCTTCTCCCAAGATGACCCTACAACTGTTTCATCTTTGTCTTCAGAACATCATCTCCTTTCACACGCCCATTCACTGTGCTGCTCATCCCTATATTACTTCTTTCATTCATTCGTTACAAGGGAACCTCCTTCTCCTAGTGTCTTAATTTGAGGTTCAGTTTTTCTTGGGGAAAATGTTGATAACATATACTTCCAGGGCTGTAATGAGAGTAAGAGATTCGAAGGGCTAAAAGCACTTTGGGAACTGCAAAGCACTGTGCACGTTTGTATGCTATCCCTGAGCTTCCCCTGCAAGGCCAGTGGCACCTGCGCACCCACAACAGCACTTAGTCCACTCCAGGTGTATCAACCCACAGCTCTCCCTCTCTCAATATGAACTCCATGAGGGCCCCACATCCCACTCAAACCACTTCTCTTGCCCCTCACTTTTGCGTGGCACACTACAGTTCACACACTGCTTTCATAGCTCTTGAGGGAGACCTCATTATTCGCATGCTGTGGATGAAGAAACGGAGGCCCGGACCAGGGCAGCACATCCCCAGGGTCACTCAGCCAGGGAGGAGTGGAGCTTCACCATAGCTCAAGTTCCATCAACTCTGGCCTGGCCCTTCCTTGGTCCTGGTCTGGCCCCAAGCTTCAAAACACCTGACACTGAGCAAGCTTCAAAACACCTTCTCATCTCTCTTCCGGACTCACAGGCTCTCACAGTTCATTTGTACTGCTACAGCAAAACACCTAATACTGGGTAATTTATAAGGAACAGAATTTATTTTCACACCGTTTTGAAGGCTGAGAAGTCCAAGACCAAAGCATCAGCATCTGGTGAGGGCCTTCTTGCAGCAAAAGCGAAAGGGCAAGCTAGCTGAAAGCTGCATTAAGCCTCTTCTAAAAGGGCCTTAATCCCATGAATGAGGGCACAGACTTCATGACCTAATCACCTCTTAAAGGCCCCACCTCTTAATACTATTATATTGGCAACACCTGAATTTTGGTGAGGCCCCATTCAAACCATTTCACATGCCTTCAGTAGTTCTCTACCACCCTTTGGTAGCAATCCAATTCATCACCATGGCCCTCACAGCCCCACCCTATTTGGTCCCTCTGGGCTCTATGGCCTCATCTCGTTCCATTCTGCTCTCTACCCTCAACAAACCTGCCTGCCCACCACACCGTCTGCTCCATGGTATTGCACGGAGTAACAATAATCCCCTCCTCCAATTAAACTCTTTTCAATTACACCTGGGTTTCTCAACCTCAGAACTACTGATATTTTAACAGCAGTAGACACTTCTTTGTTGTGGGATTCATCCTGTGCATTATACAATGTTTAGCAGCATCAAAACTCACTACATACACATATACACATACACTCATGCTCCACGTAATAACATTTCAATTGATGACAGACCATATATACATCAGTGGTCCCATGAGATTACAATCCTGTATTTTTACTGTACCTTTCCTATGTTTAGATAATTTTGTTTTTTTTTTGAGATGGAGTCTCACTCTGTCACCCAGGCTGGAGTGCAGTGGCGTGATCTCGGCTCACTGCAACCTCTGCCTCCTGGGTTCAAGCAATTCTCCTGTCTCAGCCTCCCATGTAGCTGAGACTAGAGGTGCACGCCACCATGCCCAGCTAATTTTTGTATTTTTAGTAGAGACAGGGTTTCACCATATTGGTCAGGCTGGTCTCAAACTCCTGACCTCAGAGAATCTGCCTGCCTCAGCCTCCCAAAGTGCTGGGATTACAGGTGTGAGCCACTGTGCCCAGTCCTATGTTTAGATATGTTTAGATACACGAATACTTACCATTGTGTTACAGCTGCCTACAGTATTGAGTACAGTACCATGCTGTACAGGTTTATAGCCAAGGAGCAGTAGGCTATCCCTTGTAGCCTAGGTGTATAGCAGGCTATCCCATCTAGGCGTGCGTAAGTACACTCTGTGATGTTCAGACAACAAAATCACCTACGACATGTCTCAGAACGTATCCACAACATTGGGCAATGCATGACTCTGTGTGGTGAGGGTTGGAGGCTGAAAGACAGGATCAGGTCTGGGTTCCTTCTGTACCCCTCACTTTTAAGAGGAACACTACATTTTATTTTACAAGGTGCTTTCATACCCATTGTCCCCTTTGGCCCTTCTAATCCCCCCATGAGTCACCACACATTATAGATGAGGAAACTGAGGCACAGATGAGGCCTGGGCATTCTCCCAGACAATCTTCAGCTAAGCTGGGCCCTCCTAGCTCAGTGCTCCTGTAGACCTCTGTCTGGACCTCCACTCATGTGGTCCCCAACAGCACCTGAATATGTCATCTGTGCCTGGCCCTGGGCTCATCCTCCCCCCACCTAGAGGAGCTCCCAGGCGAGAGGCCTGGACATGGAGATATGCACTTAAGTGTCATGGGGGCTACAATGGGGCACCCACAGGAAGGGGGTGGAGTGTGAGCAGAGCTCCATGTTGCCCACCCTTTGAGCCCACGAGCCCCCTATGTATATCGCCACCAACACAGGGCCTAGATCCCAGCGGGCGGTCAGTGAGGGAGAAATGAAAGAAAGGGAGAAGGGGAGGGGTAAGAGGGGGCAGAGAGAAGGGGATATTTGTTCTACCAGGTAAGTTTAGTGAAGACCGGATCCCCCGGCATGTACCAAAGCTGGGTCAGGCACTTCCTAGTCATTCATCACAAACATCCACCGAATATCCACTCTGTGCCAGGCTATGGGCTGGGGGTCCTTTGGAGAAGAAGCCAGACACATCCCAGCCCCTGTGGACCTTATAGGCTGCAGGACTTCTGGGCTCCATAGCCTCAGTGCTGCCCTCAATCCCAGCCCCTCCCACCATGTGCTCACTGCCTGCTATGTGCCTGTCCCACATAGACTGGGACTCTCTGAAAGCAGAGGACAGGTCCAACCCTTTGCTGCGTCCCCGACACCCAGCACACGCCTGGCCCTGAATGGCCCATCTGTTGGCTGAACTGAAGAAATCATGCATCTAAGGATTCGGGCGGCAGGGGGTTGGGGGACTGCTTTAGAGAGGGCTTCCTGACCAGGGCAGCGGCTTGCAGGCTAGCCAAGGCCCAGCCAGCTTGTTTGGTCAGACAAGCAGTAGATACTTAAAGTGGGACAGACTCCGTGACAACACATGGAGATTATTGGTCTGGCTTTTTATCTGCTTTTATCTAAATGATCCAAAGCATAAAACAAGAGTGGCTCAGCAGCCACAACCCAGGCCAGGATCCTATTTCTGGACTAGACCACTCTCTGGATTCAATATTAAACCAGCTCTGGCCAAGAATGGCTCAGCCAACAGGAATCTGTATGCTCCCCCAGCCTGAACCCACATCTCCATCAAGAGGAAGCAGCGTCTCAGAGTCACAAAGCACCTGGCCAAACAGAGACAGAACAACTTTGGCTGTGTAAGATTTTTAAAACCTTTTGGACTATAAATCTCCAAAAAGTGAAACTCCTCCCCACAGACCCCAATCTGAACCCCCGCTTTTCTAAGTCCTCTAACTTCTTAGTATGTCATCTTAGATGTCTACATTGTCTTACCAAGAAGACTATTATTGATTCAAAGACAAGGATGGGTCTCACTCATTGCTTCCTGCTCCAGACCCCAGTACACAGGAGGTGCTTAATACAAATTTATAGTTTTCACATCTTGGCAGTTCTCTAAGAGGAAGACACCTTCCATTCAACCCCTAACACACCCACCACATGAAATTCCTAAGGGATAAATGTCAAGTCCTGTGATGGGATTCAAATTGCTTCACGCTGGTCTCCCTGAGTTCCCGCAGCAAAGCTCTAGAGTCTATGTAAACTCCCAGTGGAGAACAAACCAGACTCTAGTCTAACATTTGTTCCCAAGTCAGCCTCCCTGACTGTGCCCTGCCTAAGGTGCCTTGTTGATCTTTGCTCTGCAGCACCCAGCACCTCACCTGGCCCATGGGAGGAGCTTACTGGTTCTTTGTTAAATGAAGCTGTTTATCACGTTATTATTTACCATAGCGAATGAAAAGCAGGCAACAATCTAAACGTCCAGCAATAGAGGAAAGATTGTGTAATTATATCAGGGTGTGTGCAGGTAAAGAAATACTGTGTGACCACTATTTTGAGAGAATGTGGCTCACGAAGAAAAATTTTAAAGCAGAATATGAAAGTATCATCCATGCCATGATTCAAACTATTTTTAAACCATGCACGTGGACAGAGGTCAGAAAGGAGCAGTGAGCAGAAGAAACTGGTGATGTTTTTGTGGGGGTGAATTTGTGTAACAATGCAACTCATTTTCAGTTATTGCTATAATGCTGTCAGTGAATAATTTTTTAAAATAATTTACAGAAGAACACGAAAGTGAAAAACCTATCTTAGTAGCAGGGGATATTTTTAAAGGATAGAGGATTTGAAGGATGGAGATGTTTAACATACAGAGTCAACAAACTGATGAGATCTTAAGCTCCATTTACCACAAGAAAAACATTCAGGTGAAAATACTCTCCTCCTGGGCCCAGAAAGGCCATGTCCACCAGACTCAGCTCCTGGCACCACATTCTAAAAGGAGCTTGGGTACCTGCATTTGGAGAAAAGTGCCCAAGGCAGATGGCTGGGGTGTTGGCTCCTGGAAACGAGAGGTCCATGGCCCCCAGTGCCTGAGGCCTCACGGAGTAGAACCAGGATCGATGGGAGAAGTTATAAGGGCACAGATTTCACTAAATAAAAGAACTGTCTTTGGAAGTAGTAAGCTTCCCATCATTAGAGGTATTCAGTGACAGACTGGAAGCCCTCCATTAGGAATATTTTAGGGAGAGGCACATGAATTTCATGTATGGTATGGAAAATGGAACATATATTTATTAAGTACCTATATAAATTAGAACGCACTTTATATGTTATTTCATTAAATCTTCATAGATTTTTACAGATGAGGAAATCAAGGCTTAGGAAGGTGAAATGGTTTGCTTAAGTTCACAAGGCTGGTTAAGGCCAAACAGGGATTCAAACCCAGATCTGCCCAACTCCAAAGCTCCTTCCCTCCTCTCAATTTTGAAAATATTATATTTATTAACAAGAATTGAGTTTGAATCCTTATTCCCACTTCCTCCTACTGTAGGATGAGGAAATTCTCAGTTTTTCCCTCTGTGAGTTATAGCCTGGGGGAGACAGCAGGCTCTGGCCAAGCTGGTGGTGGCCAGCTGCCGTGTAGGAGGGCCAAGGCCAACTGAGTCAAGGCCTGCCTCCAGGCAGCCCTGAACCCATCCCACCCAGCCATTCTTCCAATCCAGGTGCCAAAATGGACCAGAAGCCCAGGGTATATCCTAAGCCTTCCAGGGCTCCTGCTGGGGCCTGAGAGTAGACTTAGGAAGCAGTGCAGGGCAATGGGCAGAACACTAGATGAGGAATCCAGAGGTCTGGCCTCCATCACCTTGGGCAAGTCAGTCCACCTCCACAAGCCCTGCCTTCCTTTGTACGAAATGGAACCATTCCACCCACCTGACCCAACTCAGAGCTGTATGGAGTTCCTCCTGGAATACTCTCTCACCTTCCTATCTGTTAACTCCTACACATCCTTCAAGGCCCAGCCCCAAGATCACCTACTCTGTGAAGCCATCCCTGATCACCTCCTACCCCTGGGCCTACGGTGACTTACTGTGTGCTTCTCTAGTACTCAGAACATCCCCTATCATTGGACTATTTATTTGGCTGTGGATCTTGGAGCAGTCTCCAACTGCACAGAGCAGCAAGTTGGATTGACAACAAGGCCTCTCTGCCAACCCAAACCCAACTGGCCTTTGAGGCCTTGCATTTGCAGGTCTCTGTGAAGTCTGCCTGCAGTCCCTGACGCTTTGTTTAACAATGTGCCCTGCAAGACTTTCCACCTGCTCCTGTCTCCCCACTTCCCTACACAAATCTCGAGTTTTCTCTCTTTCTATACCCCACAGTATCCTGCTCAGGGCTGGGTATAAAAGCAGACTGTGATCTCCCAAATCTAGCTGCCCACAGCAGCAAGAGTGCCCTGGAGCTGCTGTGGCCCTACCCTACTCTCTGCTGGGACTGGCTGCGGGGCTCAGGCAGGGTGGGCCCTTCCCCAGGCCCAGCCTGGCCAGACTGTCCCCAAGTCTCTGCCCAGCCAGGTCGCTCCAGTGTTGGGTGCATTATTCCCTGAGCTGGCAAGCACTCCGTGTTCCCCACAATCTCATGCCTATAAAGGCCTAAATGGCGCCAGTGGAGGTGGAAGCCTTGTTCCAGTCTGGGTCCCCACAAGCCCCCCTTCATTTCCCAAGCCTACACTCAGTTTAGGCTCATAAGTGTTATGCCTTTAACTAACCTCTTGTCCACACCATGTCCACAGAATTTTTGTTGTTGTTGCTAGTGGAACGCTGGAGTGATTTAGAGATAGCAGTGATAAAATGACTCTGAAAGGGCCTGGATTACCACTGGGGCCACTTGGCCAGGGAAACTCATCCCCAGATACAGAGGAAAAACAAAATAAACCCATGCCTTCAGTTACACTGTGCTGAGAGAATGAACCAAAAGGGCTTTACAGAAAGGCAGCACAGTGCAGGGGAGCCGTGGCTTCAACCCCTGGCTACGCTTAGCACCTGTGAGGTCCTGGGCAAGTCACCTCCTTTGGAAAGAGTCCCTTGACACCTACGTCCCTACCTATGGGCACCGACTACTCCCCGAGCTTCTCATGCATCTCCCACTACACTGGATTTCCTCCAAACCAGGGTTACATCTGTTCTTCTCAGTCACCCAGCTCAGGGCCTGAGACAGAACAGCACTGGTAAACATTTGTTGGATGAACAGATGGATAGAAAAACAAAAGAACAAAGTTCAATTCTCTGGGCCTATTTTTCTCTAGAACAAGAATTAAGCCACTCTCCATTGTACATTCCCTAATGCTAAGCACAATGCCTGGTACATCGTAGGCGGTGAAGTCCACATGAAGGCAAGAATGCATGGAAACCTGTGTGGTCTGGCTCCTCATCAGGGTTGTAGTTAAGAATCCACTGAGGCCAGGCACGGTGGCTCACGCCTGTAATCCTAGCACTTTGGGAGGCCGAGGTGGGTGGATGACTTGAGGTCAGGAGTTCGAGACCAGCCTGACCAACATGGTAAAACCCCGTCTCTATGAAAAATACAAAAATTAGCTGGGCATGGGGGTGCACCCCTGTAATCCCAGCTACTTGGGAGGCTGAGGCAGAAGAATCACTTGAATCCGGGAGGCGGACGTTGCAGTGAGCCAAGATCATGCCACTGCACTCCAGCCTGGGTGACAGTGAGACTCAGTCTCCAAAAAAAAAAAAAAAAAAAAAAAAAGAATCCACTGAGATGGGGGTGAAAACATTGCAAATACCTGTATGAGAGTGACTTTGATCAGTGCTACCCAATGTGTGGGCCACAGTCCAATGGCATCAGCATGGCCAAGAAACCTGCTAGAAATCCAAATTCTCACCCCAACCTATTGAAACAGAATCTCCGGGGACAGGGCTCAGGAATCTGGATATTAACAAGCCTGTCAAGTGATTTTTATGCACAGGAAAGTGTAAGAAACACTGTTTTTTTAAATCACAGGTCTAAATTACTTAAGTTCTCTGTGCCCCAGTTTCCACATCTGTAAAATGGGAATAGGAACACATGTAAATGTGCTCAAAGGAGTTGCAGGCATGTGAGCTCTTGTTGCTGTTGTTGCTGAACACCTAGCCAGGAATCCTGCACCCCTGCATTGTGCGAGACACTAGGAGAGGCAGAGAAGCAGCAGACACCGCCCAGTTCTGATGTCCAGAGCTTAGGCTTCGGGTAAAGACATGTTAAACTAAGGAGCATGTAATGAAGTACTTGATGATGTGGCTGGGGTTCAAGGCTGATCCAGAGGCCCCTGGGATTGAGCTGAAGTCATCCACATAAGGGATGCTAAGCTCACCACGCCACCAAAGCTGGCAGGAAACTCTTCTTTTATAGAACAGGAAACTGAGGCCGAGAGGCAAGACTGGCCTGAGGTCATCCAGGCAGTGGGGGCTGAGCCAAGCCTGGCATGCAGGCTTCTAAGAGATTACAAGCAGATTTCAAACAGAAGTGCCCTGCAGGAGCTGTCACTCGCCATGGCCCAGGAGCGGCAGGGACAGGCTGCCTGCACACACTCGGTGAATTCAGCTCTCCTCACTTCTGGCCAGGAGCCTCACATGGGCTGAAGGAGTCACAGCATCTCACCTGGAGACAGCTGGTTCTCTGCAGCCACCAGCTTTGCTTGACTGGGGTTACAGGTGAGGGTCCTGATAACTCCAGTATCCTGAAATTCCCCAAAATAGCCTCTTTCCCAAACCTTGTTAAACTAATATTCATTCATTTACTCTCCAAGCATCTCCTTTGTGCAGGCTCTGAGTGGGTGGCTTTAATACTAGCAATGACAAGAAAATCATTAACTTGGGATTATTATTCCACCTTTAGAGATGTGGCTCAGAGAGGGCATATGGCCTGAGGTCACACAGCTCAAGCAGGGTCTGATGGTGAAGCCTGTGCTCCACTCATGCCCTTGCTGCTTCCCTGAATCAGAAGCTTGGGTCAGTGCCTGGCTCAGACCCAAATTAGGGCCCAACTTTGGGCAAGTCATAGCCCCACTCTGAGTGAGCCCAGATCTCCCAAGACAAGGAAAATATCATCTCTCCCCCAGACCTGTCTGGGGAAATCTAAGAAAATGAAACAAGGAGCTGTGCAAACATGCAGGTGTCACTGACCACCTCTCACAGCTGGCCTCAAGCACAGACAGGCACTGCCAGGGGACTTCTCCTCATGGCTCTGCAGGCAAGAGGACTGTTTTCCTCATTTTGGCAGAGGCTTACAGAGGTGCAGTTCTCACACAGAGGCACAGTGCTGCAAAGTCCAGACTTGAACACAGGTCTTCGGGCTCCTGGCCCAGGGTTCCTTCCAATTGGAGTTCTCATTGTCCTGCCACTTCTTCACCAAAACCTCCCCCAACTCCCACCCCACAGAACAGCAGCTCCTACCCCACCCCATCCCACCTCCTCTCCCTACCTGGCCCAGAGAGACAAGCCTGGAGCCAGCAGCCACCAGGACCTTGTCCAAAAATCCCCAAACAAAAGCAGGAGGGGAAAAAAAGGCACAGTTAAAATTTGAAATTTCTTGAACAGAACCCTCTTTTATTTTGAAGAAGAAATCGTAGACTTGGTTCACAGTTCGGGGAAAAAAATTAATCCTTGGATTCACTTTGGGATTCAGCAAATTAACACCGTTTGCTCTGGTTTGGGGTTTGAGGTTTTGGTCAAATCTGTGGGATGTAACAATTGGGGATACCCCACCCCACAGGCCCCAAGGGTATCAGCCTCAGTGGCTCCACTTAAGGGGTGGGGACAAGGAAAGACTCATAAGGGAGGACCAGGCAGGAATCGTGGTTCCCTCAAAGCTCTGAGCGCAATCGGCCCAGGCCTGGACTGAGAAGCATCCATCCTTGCCCAGCTCAGTCTTCTCCTCAGTCTGGGCTAAGGACTGGGCTGCCTGCCTCCCTCACACCCTGGCACAGCAACCCAGGGAGGAACCTCCAAGCCTAAGAGATCCAACACATCCCCATGGGCCCTGCCCGGATCTTCCCAAGGATCCTTCCACCTCCCCACTGCATGGCACACTCCCTGAGGGCCAGTCCTCAGAACCCAGCACCATCTACAGGCATGGCCGATGTAGATATTTAGAAATCACCGGCACCACCCACGCACCCCCATCCCCAGCCCTGCCACAGACATGTTCCTTAAGGGCAATCAGGCTGAAATAGGCAAGGCACAGGTCCTTCCCCAGCCCTTGGGCCGAGCCTTCCAGCTTTCCACGTGTGCATCCTGGGGCCAGAAGCACCCTCCACCCTGACCTCCAAGAGTACCCTCTCATGCTCTCCAGGGCTAAACTAGGCTGTATCCCTCCCCATCAGCCTCATTTCAGGGCTAGGAGCTCTAATACCTCCTTGAATTTATTACAATTTCTCTTTCATTCTTGCCTCATACTAGAATGAGAAGGCTTTGGACACACATGCCTTCAAATCCCACTTAGCGGTCCTGCGGGCCTTCTGGCCTTGCTAAGGCTGATCTACAAAACCAGAATGTCACACTTGTTTTGCCAGTTCTCCGGGATTGTGTTATGTGACATACACGGAGCCCCTAGCTGAGCAATGCAAACAGCGGGTATGCCAGAAGCCCAAGCTCTCCTTCCCCTGTCCACACTACCCTTGAGGATGACGCCAGCCTACAGCTCTGATGACAGACACACATTAGGGGTATAATGAGCTTCCTGAGGGGCTAGTGTTTCCATCAACAGAGTGCAGTGTGTAGATTCGTCATAATGGGAGTTATAGTTGCTACATCGACTTTTCACCAACAAACAAAGTTGGCGGAACCAGATTGGCTCTTCCATGAAGGACCAGCAGTGATGCCCACCTTCCAGGTGAGAAGATAGAGGCACAAAGCCGCCAAGTGGCTGGCCAAGGTGGTACATGTATTGGGGACGGCGCGGAGGCAGGAATTCAAGTCTGCCAGGTTCTGGGACCCAGTGGGGAGAAACACCCCGCAAATGACAGCCTCGCCTCACCAACACCTAAGCATGTTCCCAAAAGTTCTGCTCCATGGCCTGGCCATCGAACGCCAGACAGACAGCCAGATGAAAAACAACCCAGTTTGGAAGGCAATAAAAATGTGTTTTTTCTTGCTAAACAAATTAGTTTACATCTGGCAATGTACAAATAAATAGAGGGGCCTCTGCAGGCCCAGACCAGACGTCTCCCAGGGCCTGGGCCCCAGTCCGATTGGACCCAGCCCCGGGCACCCGGGAGGAGCACCCTCACTTCGCGCTTGCTGTCACGCCATCTCTGGGATCTGCCGCACCTCCTCACCTCCTCTCCCTACTTCTCTGTCATCACCTCAAGAACTGCCCATCTGTAGGCGTTCCTCCAAGCCTTCTTCTAGCTTAAGGGAGGAGCACAGTCTCTGGTGTTTGCCTCCCACCTCACTGCTGCGAGGCCTCCAAAACATACTTTCCCCTCTGAGCCTCAGTCTCCTCAAATGAGGAGACACTTTGACTCCTCAAAGTGTCAAATGGAAACACTGATGTCTCCTGCCAGAGCTATGATGAGAATAAGATACACCTGAGGTCCCCACCACCCATGGCTGGCACTTAGAAAACAGCCCCCAAACGTGGGATTCCTCCACAGTTCCCTGGCACTACCAGCTCCTTGGGAAATATACTGGCTGTGGATGGCCCGAGGTCTGCTGATCCTGGTCTTTCTTCCCCATGCTCCTGAGGCAGTGGGCACCCCCATCAGACCTGACGATGTCCCCACCAGATGTCCCCTGAGGTGCCTGCCACCCTTGCTGTAGAGCCACACTCAGCTGCAGCTCGCCACAGATGCCCAGAGGGCCCCCTTGCACCAAGAACCTCTCTGCGGATTTCAGCCATCAGTTCTCAGATGGCCTGGGAGTGCAGGAGGGTGAGGAGGAGGGGAGCGGCGTCGCTGCCTCAGAATGGGCTGCAGCTGTTCAACCTCCATACAGATGAAGAAACTGAGGCTCAGAGAGGTTAGATCACTTGCCTGGCATCATTTAAAAAAAAAAAAAAGCCAGGTCTCTGGACTCCTAGCACCAACAATATTTTCTAATTCATATTAATGAGAAAAAGCTGGTACCTGCCCCTCCCTCCGAGCCATGGATGGGGAGATGATGGCAGAGATGTACTAAGGGCACAGAAACATCACCTACAGCCTGTCCAAGTACCAACAGACACCAGGACTGCCCAGTTCTCTTGGAACTAAAAGGCTGCTGAGTTTGAGCCCTGAGTTAAATGGATGCATCACCGGGGCATTGCCAACTGGTACTGTCAGCCAGAACACAGACAAGAACAGCCGGGAGCAGAGCAAGAGTGAGGCCTCAGCCTCAGGAAGCAGGGAAGGTCTCTGACCTCAGTCTCCTTAACTGGAAATGGAAAGCACTGGACAAGCCGAACTCCAGGGTCTCTTCCCAGCCCAAGAATCTGGCTTCTAGCGACCCAACTTTCCAGCCCACTTCTGCTGTCAAGTGTGGTATGCCTGTGGTCTGGGTTCCCAGGCAGCAAACCTAAAACCAGCCCCTGGCTGCTCCTTCCCTATGACCCCTCCACAGTCTGGGAGGTCACCCCCCCACCTCTCATGTCTTCTTCCCACCAGGCCCAGGTCTGAAGTTGGGCTCGTGGCCACTGCAGCTGCCGGCGTTCTTAGATGAAGCGGGAAACATGGGGGAGCAACCTTACATCCCACTTTATCTCCCTCCACTACCTCCAGGCCACCCTGGACCTCTGATGGGAGGGGGAAGGGGCCCACTATGAGGGGGAACGGGCAGGAGAGAGGGAGGTGGCAGCCACAAATGCCCCCAGCAGCAGCTGCATGACTGTGGGAGCTGGGCCTGCAATTAAAATAAACCCCAAAACAGCCTTAAAATAACTACAAGGCATTTCAAGAAGATTGTATTGTTGAATTTACTGTTTGTTTACTGAGACAATCCGAGTTGGGTTTCAGATGAAAGTAGGAGGGAGACCAGATGTGAGGCTGAACGTCTGACCTGAAGCATCTGCTGCTCCAGGAGGAGCCCAGGAAAAAGGGCAGCCCAGAGCGAGGCAATGAAGACTCAGAGACTCAGACCCCTGCCCAAACCACAGGCTGCCTGGCCCCTCCTGTTTGGGCCCCAGAAAGCCACTTGCCCCATTTACACAGAGCCCAGGGAGGGCTACTGAGAGGCACAGTGTCCCAGAGAGAAGTCTGAGCTGCAGAACCACAGAGATGAGAGCTCGAAGTCAGCCGTGCCTCCTGGACGGGCCCCTTGGCTGCTCTGAGCCGCTTCCTTGGGACAGCAATCACTCCTGCCCTCCTGTGCTGCTGCGAGGAGGGCCCGGGGAGGGCTGGAAAGTCCCTGTAGCAGGCTGACACACGGCGGACAATGCTGGCCTGACTTTTTGACTTCTCTCTCCAGCATGTCGGTCCTTTCTCGTAAAGAGGATTCTTCCAGCTGAAAACCAACGGCTCCTACCCACACCTGAGGCAGCCTGACCTGGGGAAATGGTGCCCCAGGGTGCCCCCAAATATGGAAGCAGTAATTGAGACCCCTGTTTCCTTACCGAACCCATCCAAGCCACATGTCTTTGAAATCCTCAAGGTCAGGTGCCAGGTCGAATTCTCCAGATCCCCAATCCCCAGCCCAAATGTCTGCTGAATGAAGGAGGGAGAAGGCAGGGAGGGAGGCAGGTCTCCACTCACAGGGAGATTCTAAAGGACCTAGATTGTCTCAGTCACTAACAGCTTAAAAAAAAAAATTCAGATCAAATACGGCATTTGTTCTTAATGTCTTCATAAGGAAAGGCAAGGAGGGAGACTTCCATCACATCAGTCTCATAGTTAGGAACACGGAGGCCCAAAACGATTAAGAAAATGTACTTCCCTGTCCACAAACCCCTGCTTTTTGGCAGGAAGTAGAGACCATCATCTATACCATGAGTGTGGGGCCCGCCACTCAGTGGCACCAGTACCAGTACTAGGGTGAAAGGGGACAGTCACAGACCTCTGCTCCTGACAGAGCTGTGTCACCATGGGCAAGATACTTAACCTCTCTGAGCCTCTTCCTCCTCTTGCGAAAGATGAATAATAAAGTCCCTCACCTTGACAACATTAAATAACAGAAGGGAAAGTGTTCTGTGAACTGTAGACCACATGGAAATGTGATCATCAGAAGATGTGATCATCATCCTGTTAATATCAGAGAAGGTTTTAAAACTCACACAGTCAGAAAACAAATCCTATTTGGGGGAATAGGTGTGATGCTCTTACTATCTGCTGAATGAATGAGTGAATGAATGAAAGACACTCCAAAACCAAAACCATTCGGGTCATCTGAGTTTGTTCTAAGACTGATTCTCCCTAATAACTAAACAGCAGGAATAAAATATCAGATCTAATCCCACAGCTGTCTAAATGAGCAGGGTGAGATGTATTTGAAGGCAGAGAATTGACTGTGGACAAGAACTTTACCCTTCACTGTGCCCAAGGTGTACTTCTCCACAAGACGGCACACACGTGGCCACTGCCCGACACATCTACCCTGTGCAGACACTGGCCAGATGATCTCAACCCTGGACACAGCTGGGTCAGTGTTTCCAGGGCCTTCAGGCTGACTGCACTGATGCTATCTGCCAGGGTCAGAGAGAGGATGCAGGTCCCTCTTCTTGGCCTTGGGTCCACGCAAGCCTCCGAAATTAAGTTAAAGAGGAAAACTCCTCCTGCTCCACGATCCACACTGGCACCTTCTTTTCTGAGTTTGTGGCTGCATGAAGATGCATGCCCAGCTGTGAGTACCTGGGCTGGGTTATGGGTAGATGGCATGCTGTTCCCCAGGGCTGCTCATCAGAACCAGGGCTGCAGTCTGAGGTGGGCTGAGACAGGGCCGGCCACCGTTGTCCAACAAGGCAGAGTTTTGGGGCCTCATCGTCTGCTGCCTGCATCACTGCCACCTCCCCTCACTGGCCGCCCTGCTCCCGGGACAATGCCAAGTAGAGAGGAATATACTGGCTGGAGCCAGAGAGGGCCCTGGACCCAAGTCAGAGACAAGGGAGAATTCCTGTAAAACTGTGAGTAAAATGGGAGAAGTGGATGCCACCAGGCTGGACAAGCCAAGAAAGAGAGCATTCATATTCTCTGCTGACAAAGCAGGGGACTGGACTTCCTGCACCTTCCACAGCTCAAGGATGGCTATTTGTCTTCAAGGACTACTAAGGAGAGGCAGGAAAAGGGCCTGAGCCCACCAGTGGTAACCACCCCACAAAGACTTGTGAAGCCCCCACTTTGCTCTAGGTGCGTGGGACATAGGAGGACCTACCCTTAGGGAACAGACGGCTCAGAGCTAAGAGATGCACTCGAGGTCACTGTGGGTGGGTAGAGCAACTGGGACTGAACCCCCTGTTCTCCTCCCCCATTCTCTTTTTCTGTAGAGCCATCTGCAGCCAGCCGGCAATAAGTTCCTGCTCTCAGGGGCCTTCTCTGACCATTTCCCCTCCCCTCCTGCTACACTCTGTGTTGAGTTTATACTACACTAACTTAAACCACTTTGTAGGCTACTTTGCAAGTGTTCTTAATCTTTCAACTAATTCATCGGCTCTTAGAAAATAAAGGAAATTTGAAATTGCTGTGCTGAATGCAATAAACTACTGGCATCTGGCCAGTGGGGGCCGTTTCAGGCAGATTCCACACTAGCCCTGCACAGATGCTTCCTGTTATAAAGGTGAGGCGCCCCTCTGCCTCTACACAGCCCGCTCACCACCCGACTCCGACTCCCACTCCAACTTCGGACCCACTTGCAGCCATGCATTCTTCACTCCTTCAGCCATCCAGCAAGCAGCCGCTGACACAGCTGACACCTGGTGGCAGGTTGTGTGCTAGGCATGAAGGAGTTGGGGGATGAAAGGTGCATCAGGCACAGTCTCTGCATCCCTTTGAGGAGCTCACATTCTGGTGGGGGAATGGCCTTCTCACTCTTATAGATGTGACTGAAGTAAGCTGAACATAATCAGAACAGGGCCTTCCTCTGCAGGTTACCTCTCAATATGTGTCCCCATAAGGGATGCCGAGGCACAGGCAGATGGCAAGGGCCCTGGCAGAGACCCTAAGTGCTGGCATTGCAAGTTGGTAGCTCTTCGCTTATTAGAATACACCCACGCTCCTGTCTGAACTGATACTTCATGGCCAAAAACTGCAGAGCCAGGGGGCAGGCAAGGAGAGAAAGGCTTAGGAGAGGCCCTTTCGCCATTGGTTAATCTAGGAGGAGTTGCCTTTCATAACAAGTATGCAGCAGAAGCTGATTCAATCAGACCAGAGTAGGAAGGAAACTCAAAGATTATCTCAGACAACCCTGCCATTTTACAGATAGACGGACTGTGGCCCCTAACTGTATGATGAGCTAAACAGATGTCCCTGCCTTAACCTCAGCACCTAGTGAGTGGTCAGAGAGCAATCAAGGAACCACACAAATAATACACGATCAACTCTGTTAGAGGCATGACAGGAGTGTACATAGGAGAGGAATCAGGAAAGCTTCCCTGTAGAAGTAGCATAAACTGAGACATTAAGAATGAGGAAATAGTGAGCAAAGTCTGCAGCAAAGGAAGGGAGAGGATTCCAGGTCAAGGGAATGGTCTGTGCAAAGGCACACTGAGGCAGAAGGTGGCACAGTGCTTTAGAAGGAAAGGAAAGAAGGTGAGTTCAGTCCTCGCATACGGAGTCTGAGGTCCCACTTCTGGCAGACACGTTCCTGGCTCCCCACCTGCACCATGGATACACACTGCGAACACCTCCTGAACATCTACCAATGGCCAGGTGCTCATCCGAGCGCTCACACTCAGTAACTCCCTAATGGGCATCCTCACACCAGGTGGACGCGATTTTAACCACAGAGGCAGGCAGTCCCCAAAGCCTGAGCCCCCCAACCAAAGGCCTCCTAACTTGTGGAGCACAATGACCATGAGCAGAGACTATGGTGTCAAAGAATCCTCGGTCCAAGCCCCAGCCCTGCTTCTGATTATCTGCATGACCCTGGGTGAGTTACTCTATCTCTGTGGGCCTCATCTGTGAAATGGGGAGAATGATGGCACCACCTACTTCAGAGAGTCCTCACATGGATCACATGAGATCATTCACATAAATCAGTCAGTACGGTGTCTGGCACACAGCATGCATCAGGGATGTTAGCAGGTACTAGCCTTAGCTCTTCTGTTTCTAGCCCTAGCAGAAGCCCTGGCACAGGCAGGCATGGGGAATGAAAGAAGGACCGAGGTGCCCGGTAAATGCTTGTCAGGAATGGAGTGTCACAGCCCTGAATTGGGTGCCCTGGGGAGGTACTGAGCACCCATCAAGAGAGACCCTCAAGAACACAGTGGGTGGTCACTTGCTGGGGATGCTGCCGAAGGGATCTGTGCATTGGGAGGACATAGATTAGAAGGACGAGGGCTTTGTACAGTCCTTGCCAGGCCTGAGACTTGGGGACTCTCCTGACCCACCCCGCCTGCCAGAACACGGACAATTTTACGGAGCTCAGTTTCTTAATCACCTTATTCTGCCGGGGCTTACAGTGGAATCTTTTCCCCAAATTGGACATTTATGGGGCTGGAGTAAAGACGGAGAGCAGGACGGATGAAGTGTCCACATTCCAGCTGGGAGGTTAAGGGCTTTTGTGTTCCTTCCTTCTAAACTCCAAAGTTCCCAGCCAGGCCTGGGGGTGTCCATGTCTCCCTCAGATGGGCAGGGCATTCCTGGGTCCATGTCCTCCCCACCCCCAAGATATCTGCAGTCCAGCTCCTCCTGCCCTCTCCGGAGGGAGCCAGGCTGCTAGAACCTCAGGGCCTCCCCAGAACTCAACACAGGACTGGCACCCAGAAGGTGTGTGTATTTATGGAATGTGTGAACCAAACTCAGCCTGATTTTTCTAACCCTGGGAAAGCGTGGGAAAGCCTAGAAGCCTCTAGAGGTCTCCCTGCTCCCTCTGACTCCTGGGATCTCTGTGGTCAGGACCAGCCTGGGCCCCTTAAGATCATGGATGGGGACCACTGCAGGTGAGCCTCACTTCACACTGCAAGGTGAAGCAACAAGTAGAGGTCAAAGCCACCAGGGTGGCTGGCTGTTCAGAGAATTCTGCTCTCACAAAAGAAATTGAGGGCCCTCCAGTACCTCCTGAAGCACAGTTTGGTTTCTGTCACTACCTCAAATCAAGAACTTTCAGTGGCTTACTAGTACCCACAGGGTCACCTCCAACCTCTTCAGCCTGGCACTCATTCCCTTCTTCCCCGCCATGAATTTCCTTCATACAGCTCCCACACCAGCCTGGCGGGCCACCTGCCTCTCCTGTCCTCCTGGCCAGCAGGCTCCCAGCACCCCTACCCCATGACCACCTCTCAGCAGAAGTCCTGGGCCTGCTTCAGGGCAGGCAAGTGGAGCCTGGCTTGATGTGTGGCTTCAGGGAATTGGCTTTGCCCAGATCAGAGAATCCACCCTGCCCAGCCCTGAGCTGGAAACAGAGGACACAGAGAGTCATGCTGCCATCAAGAGACTCACGGGAGGGGAGACAAGCCAGAGCACTGGGGCTGTGGGGACCCAGAGGAGACACCTGATCTGGGCTAGAAGTCAGGGAAGGCTTCCTGGAGGAGATGCTGGCAGAGTTCTGAGAGGGAAACAGAAGAAAGAAGAGGGTGAGGAGGCATTTCCTCCAGCAAAAAGGCCATAAGCCAGCAGGTAAAGGTGAAAGACAGCAAGGCGGGTGTCCTGGCTGACCTCTGCCAATGCCCAGCTCACAGGAGCACCCCCCATCCAGGAGCCACAGAGAAGGAGACTAGACAGCACGCAGCTGACCCTACATGCTGCCACACACCCCTGCACCTTCACTCCCATTGGAGCCCGCGGACATACCATTCCTTGTGGCCGCCCCGCCGCGGAGGACCGCGTCCCCAGAGCGCCGTGGTGTCTGCGCTGCCGGGCGCGATCTGTTATTATCCCCCGTCAGCGCTGCCGGCCTGTGTACATTCCTCCGTAATGAGTCTGACCTCCTCGGCAATGTTTAATCAGAGCCTAATCGACCCTGGCTTTGATCTGCTGCATTTTCTGCAAAAACCCTGGTACCTGATTTTTACAATCTGATTAGCAGGCTGACTCTCCGAAGCCAAAATTACCCTGAGTTGCAGAGATCCCTGCTGAGTTCTTTGTGTTTTTTCCCCTCTCTTCCAACAAGTTATTTCCTGAGACAACTGTCACTTCCCTCCTTGCCTGTGACTGTCTCCGTCACCCTCAGCTTTCACATCCAGTCAGTTGTCAGGTCTCAAATAGTGGGTCCTAACCCATCCCCACCTCTCCCCAGCGGCTTCGGCGCTGGCCACCACTACCACGGTCTGAGGCTTCTGCCCCTGACTGGCCCTTCAATCTGTCCTCCGCTCCGCAGCCAGATCTGCTGGGAGCTGCTGCACTGTGCCGAGCCATCTGGCCTCAGAAACTGCTCCCTGCTGAGCCCTCCAGCCAGCCTCACCTCAGATCCTCCCCATTCCCTCTCATGCATGGGTTCCGTCAGAAACCCACCCTCCCCCTCTGCCCCGGCCCTTCATCTAGTTCCCTCTCCCCATCATCCACCAGGCTGCTCGCTGGCCCCTCTCCACTCCCACAGCCATGATCTCAGCTGCCCACCTATGGCCATTGTTCCTTCCATCTCTCCCACCAGACTGCAAAGCCCCTTTAGGAGGTTCTCTCTCATGCTCCACTGTTTCCCCACGAAGCGGAGCAATGACTGCCCTGAAGCTGGGTACTTAGTAAGTGAAGAAGGAAGGAAGGAAGGAAGGAAGGAAGGAAGGAAGGAAGGAAGGAAGGAAGGAAGGAAGGAAGGAAGGAAGGAAGGAAGGAAGGAAGGAAGGAAGGAAGGAAGGAAGGAAGGAAGGAAGGAAGGAAGGAAGGAAGGAAGGAAGGAAGGAAGGAAGGAAGGAAGGAAGGAAGGAAGGAAGGAAGGAAGGAAGGAAGGAAGGAAGGAAGGAAGGTTCCCTTGCAGCCCATTCTGGAGGCAGCGCACTGCCAAGTCAGACCATGGCCCCTTCTTATCTTTCAGCTCCACAACAGCACAATTCTCCCCTCCAATTCAGCCTACTCCACTTTCTACCAGCCCCCGGGCCTCTCTCATGGAGGACATTGCTTTGTTCTCATCCGCAGTGTTTTTTCCCTCCAAAGTGGGAAAGAAGGGTGAGAAAGAGAGCAGAGCTCCTTGTGAGCACAGGAAAATGGTCGTTGCTTGGCTGGTGGCAGACCCTGAGCTGGGCCCTGGAGGCACAAATGAATCAGATCCTCTCCCTCTCCTCGGGAAGCTCACAGACTGTGGAGGCAGCAAGGGGAGCAGATAAACTGGAACGCAGGGAAAACAGTGCTCATCTCTGGCCAAGGGAACTGACTCTGCTTGAAAAAGACAGGAAGGAGTCCAAGAAGGAGCATCTGAGCTGGGTTTAAGAGAGAAATAGGAGCTCTCCAGCCAAGAAAAGAGTGACCATGCAAAGGCACAGAAGCATGAGAACGTGTGGCGGGTTCAGAGGATGGGAAATGTTCCGGGTGGCTTGAATGGAGGTGGGAGTGGGGCAATAAGTTTGCTGTGGCCAGATCACCAAGGGCCTTGTCCACCATGCTAGGGAGGTGGGACTGTGCCCTGCAGGATCACCGTGTCCATCACATAATTGAACTTCCTGACGGTGTTCAGCCCTTTCTTTGCCCTGGTACACGGTGGATTCCAGAGCTGTGTATAGGAGGCTCCCAAGAGCTACTCCACTGCCAGTGAGGCCACTGAGGCTCAGAGAGGCCAAGCGACGTAGCCAAGGTCACACAGCCTCCAAGGGGCAGAGCATGGACTGGAACCTAGAATCTCCTGAAGTTAAGGAAAGGTTTTCCCAGGATGGAAGCAAACGAGAGAATCACGGTGGGAGCAGAACTAGAGCTAAGCAGGAAAGTTGGACTTGGAAGGGGCCGCTCGCCTCTTGGGCAGAGGAGGAGGAGAGTAGTCCCAGCTCCCAAGGGCTTTCATACCCTGTAAGGCACCACCCGTCCACCTGGGTCTCTCAGACATTTTGGGGGGGTGGGCAGTGGAAGGAAAGAAAGTCTCCTGAAGGCTTCCCATGGAGCTCTTTCACTAATTCCCAGCCATTCCAAGGAGACCCTGAGACAACATCTATCACCTGGTCCAACCAGCTAGCCCCACTTCACCAAGCCCTTGTGTGTCAGGCTTTGCACAGTTGAGCCCCTACAAGAATTCCTCAGGAAAGACAAAGTACATCCCCGCTCTCCTCACCCTGTGAGAGCCGAGGAGCTTCCTGAAGGGCCCCCTGCTGTCAGGTGGTTCTGTGCATTCTCTTCTTCAAGTCACAAGGTCTGCTTACATGCTCTGGGTCCCCCCGGCTAGGAAGGGGCAGCACTGGGTCAAAGCCCCTGCCGCCCACCACCCAGCCAGGGTCTTCCCATAGCATCTGGCCACCTCCTTCACAAAGGGACAGATGGTGCACAGGAGTTCTGGCTAATGGGGGTTCCAGTTAACCAGGTATCACAGGGCGTTCTCTGCCCCAGGCCCCCATGTCACCAGGGAACAGTGACAACTGCTCCCACTTGCGCAGGCTCCCAGGCACAGGGGCTTGACCTCCCCACACCTCTCACCCCAACTCAGGGAGCCAGTGGTGCCCACCACATCATAGATGAGGAAGAGTCCTAGACGCAAGCAGGCCTGGCTGTGCCCCTAGCCCTGCCTCAAGCCCAGAGGACCCAGCCTCTGGCGCTCCCTGGAGCCATCAGGATCACTGCACTGTGCTGGGCTGAGGAACTGGGGCTGCCTCGCTGGAGGCCACACTGGCCCTGCCCCAGCGCATTTACTGCTTAGCAGGCTCTGGCCCTGTGTGTGGCGTGCTGACACCCGCTCAGTCCCTGATTCAGGGCGAGCACCTCACCAGACTCTCATTCAGTTCTATTTTCTCTGCAAACATCCCCACGGGCCCATCACTCCCTCCTGTGCCCAGGAATGCAAGTATGGGCTCATGGGGGATAAATCTGTCTGAGTCTGTATTTTGACTAGTCCCTACAAAATGTACTCTGAGCACTTTGCAGGGGAAAGGTAGGGAAAGGGGAAGAGGTGGCGGGTAGAAGGGGGCTCACCCCTCGTGCAGCTGTGCAGTCTTGCCAAGCCAGGAACTAGGGATTAGACCCAGTCTTTCTGGTGCCGCCTTTCCCACCACCCTCTCTGCTCTCCTGCCCATTCCTTAGTGCCCAGGCCAAATGCCCCCTCCTCCACAAAGACTTCCCTGGTCTCCCGACTGGGAACTAGGATGTCCTTCCCGAGCTCCACAGCACATTCCTCCTCCCTCGTCTCATGCTGACGACTGACTGCCTTGCTTTCCCCAGGAAACCCAGAGCTCCTCCAGGGCAGGCCCACAGGCCCTGTACGGTGTCATGTACAAGAAGAGATGCTAAGGAAAAATCTGCTAAATAGGTACATTTTTAAAATTGGTTTCTGTGTGTGTGTGGGATGTTTTCTGGTGAAAACCAGAAAACCTGCCAGAAAAATTCTAAAAGGGCCATACCACTTGTTTTTAAATTTTTACTGAGTGCCTGATCTTGCCCAACGGCAGCGAATTCATTTGGGGGCACCTTGAGGACACCTGCTGGCAGAATCCATAAAGGCCCAAGAGTAGTGTAGAGGTACCAGTCACACCCCTAGGCCAGACTCTGGGGCGGGCATGGCTGAGGAATAAAACCGTCACGGTAGTCTTAGAACTCCAGGGTCCACATTCTTCCTCAAGCCCCCTGCTTTCAGTAGCACTTTGTGGATGGCTGAATACTTTCTCTCAGGTCGTTTGATGGTTTCCTTACACGTGGGGCAGGTTAAGAGACCAGCCCAAAGGTACAGTTGGTCCATGTACCTCAACACTCATTCAAAAGACATTAGAAAGAGAGACGTGGAGAGTTTCAATTCAGAGCAGTAAGTGCTGTGATGGAGTAAAGCAGGGGGCAGTGGGCATACAGAGGAGCCACAGCCCAGCCAGAGGGAAGGAGGCCTCAGAGGCTTCACAGAGGCACCAACTCACAGCAGCTGCCCTCCTTCCCTAGGCGAGAGGCATTTACCCCGGCTGGCCTCTGGTTCCAGTCCTCCCTCCTGGCTGCAGCCCTCCACTGTCTACCAAGTTGATCCACCTGTTGAGTCCCATGTATCTTCCCATCCAGAAACATCTTGAACTGAGAGTCAGCCAGACCAGGGCAAGTGACCACAGAGATGGGGAGTTGCAGCAAGATCTGTGCTGTAACCTTTCTGCCTGAGAACAGTAGAAGGCAAGCGCTCAAGAGGTCTTCATTCTCAACACTTAGCCCAAACAAACACTTACTTCTCCATTTGGCCACAGGCAATACCAATGCTCTGTGTGACACTGGGCAACTCTGACCCTCTCTGGACCCACCATAATAGCCTGAGACCAGACCTCTCCTGTCCAGGAGTGTGGTATCTGTGATGTGTTACCTCCCACCAGACCCCTCTGAGAGGCATCTCAGCGCCTATTACTGGCACCTGCAGATGAGGTCCCAGGAGCTCAGCCGGGCCCTCAGGCCCCTGGCCCTTGCCAGCCTTCACTTGCCCATATGTGCCCTTCAGAGCTGGTTTATCCCCACCACTTTGCACCTCTGGGCTACATGTAGTAAGTGGAATACCTTTCCCCTTCCTGCCAGGCCAACACAAGCCTATCTCTTCCCAAATGAAGCTCTCTCACACTTTGCACTGTGCTCCCTAACCCTGAGTCATACTATGTGGTCATTATCTGATACACAGTGGCCTGCCCCCTCTGCTGTGAGCTCCCTGAGTCAGGCCTGAAGCCTGATTTATCTCTGGGTCCCCAGCATAGGCTAGAAAAGGTGAAGAACAGGAATCAAACATCAGCCACACATACACAGTGAGGGCATCAGGCCAGGGAGCCTCACCACCCAGCAACGCTCGGCACCACAGCACCGCATCTTCAGGGCCACAGGCAGGGATGGCTCACTGCCCCAGGCTCCGCTGCCCCCATCAGCACATGACGGGGAACAGGGTGGTCTCCAAGGCCCTCACTCTGTGAAGACCTGTGCTGCAGGACACAGCTGGGGCAGCTTCCACTGGTCTCATATGAGACACGGCAGGGGGCTCCTTCAGGAACCAAATCTCAAATGGCCTCTGCCTGAACTGGCTGCCAAATGGTCAGTTTGGAGGGTGGAGAAAGGACACTTTAATACTACAGCGCCTCTTGGCCTCAACGTCTGCATCTGGCAATGGACGTGACAGAACAAGCAGGACACTGTGGCGCAGCCTGCGCTGTCCAGTGCTGTTCAGAGTGCCAGGGCCATCTGTCTTTCCCTCAGTCGTCCAGAGAGGCAGGCAGGGCAGCGACGATTAACCCCTGTTTTCGGCTGAGAAAATGAGACTCAGGAGGCAGGACATTTGAACTGGCCTTAACAGACAGAGAAGGAAGAAAGGGCTTTTCAGCAGTGGGGTGGGCATCACCGGAAACAGGCGATGATGTCGATTCGAAAACTGTCCAAGGGTGTGGCTGAAGCAGGAATAATAAAAACCAGGTGCCACTCCAACTGCTTTGCATAAATCTAGACATGTAATCCTCAGAACCCCTTGAGGTGGATACAATTATGTCCCCCTTTTTACAGCTGGGGCAACTGAAGCACAAGTAACCTTCCTGAGGTTGTCCAGCTAGCAGTGAAGGAGCAGGGACGAAGCAAACCCAGGCTCCAGGGTACACATTCCTCCTCAAGCACTTGCCCGCACTGCCTCTCAAAAAGGAAGGAGAGGCCAGGCGCTGTGGCTCATGCCTGTAACATGCCTGTGATCCCAACACTTCGGGACGCTGTCAGGAGGATCACTCAAGGCCAGGAGTTCAAGATCAGCCTGGGAAACACAGCAAGACCTCCATCTCTACAAAATATTTTTAAAAGCTAGCCAGGAATAGTGGTTACACACCTGTAGTCCCAGATACTCAGGAGGCTGAGGTGGGAGGATCACTTGAGGACAGGAGTTTGAGGCTATAGTGGGTTATGATCACACCACTGCACTCCAACCTGGGCAACAGAGTGAGACCTGTCTCTTAAACGAAGGGAGCCCATGAAAGCCTCCTATTCAGTGGTGCCTGGCCCTTAATTAATATCTGATGAGCAAACAAGTGGGTGGGTGAACAGAGAGTCTCAGCATCTCACCCTACCTATGATATTAGCTCCCTGGTCGACAGCCCTCATACCATTGGCTGGGACCACTTAGTCCCACAGCTCTCTCTTCCCACCCCCCAGCTCTGTTTCCGGCAGGAAGATTTGAGAGGGTCCTATGGAGCTCCAAGTGAGGCACGCAGGGCGGCTACTAGTCCGACTCTGACCTCAGTCCCACCTCCAAGCTCCTTCCCTGCAGGGCCCACCACGCCCTTGCTGCCACACCATGGTCAGGCTTGCTCTGGCTCTGCCTTTGTCTTCCTGGCTGCAGGCCCCTGCCTCTGATTGCTCAGTCTGATTCCTGAACTAACCCCGTCCCCATTCCCCTCCCAGCTGGTGGGTCCCCACACGCCTCAATTTTACCATCACTCATGGCCAGATTCTAGTCAAAGCCCTCCAAAAACTTATTCCCACCTAGGCCAGGGTACCCACCGCCACTCAGGCTAGGTCGCACCCCCACTGTGTCCCTCCCCAGCTGTACCCACAGTGGGGGCTTCAGTGCCCAGGCCCAGCCTCTCTCACCACCTGCTGCCCACAGAGCCCAGTCTGACCCAGCTCTGCCTATCTCATCATTGCCCCTCCCACGACCACAGGAGATACACACGAATCTAAATCCAAGTTCTTCAAAGTCTGACCTTTTGCCTGTTGCCCACAGAATCTTGGGCCCACCCTGGACTCCGTGAGCAGAATCACTGGAGATGATGAGGCCTGGGAGGACCCCGGGCCCAGGATCCCAGATCCACACAGATGGGGAGAAGCTGAGCCCCCTGCTGCTCCATGCTCTCCACTGTCCATGAACTCCTCCACCACTGCTCCTCCTCCATCCCCTCTCCCTCTCCCAACAACCCCCTCGCCTGGAGCTTCCACACCTTTTCCACCAGCCACTCCCTGCAACCACTCAGCCAACATCAAATCATACACTGGCCGAGCTTTGAATTTGCTAATAAAGGGTCCTTCATTTCTGCACAGCTCCACCTTACTGAATTTGGTTTCTCTAAATGACTTTATATTCCTTTCATGGCCAATCCCGACCTCCCTCCTACCCCACCTCCAACCCAGAGTCACACCCACCCAGCATTACCAGGTTCCACAGTTAAACCAACTCTGCCCCAGAGACTGTGTTTCTGAAAGCATAGAGAGATGTATATTATCATTACTCTAGTCCCAGCATGGCAGCAGCAAGGCCCATATGGATGGGGGTCATGGAAGACGGAGGAGTTGCACACCTATCATCTGACCTGGAGACAGTGTCTGGCAATTTCACGCCCAGCCTGCAGCCCACTCTGCAGTCCTCCCTATCCCTGTTAAACACCTGACCCCTCCAACTGCCTCCCTTTTTCCTAACCCAAGCTTTCTTTTCCTTCTCATCCAACCTCTCTTTTACCCCAACTAAAGAGAGAAGGATTTGAAAAGCTATTTCTAAAACTACTATAGAACAATAAAGCCCCTTTTGAATAAGCACACCATGTAAGGAGGCTTAAACTCACTGCCAGATTCAGTATCCTGGAGCTCAACACTATGTCATATCCTTGCTCAAAAGCCCTCCATGGCTCCCCACTGCCTGAAGAGTAAAAGGACTCAACACAACCATAAAATAGCAACTAGTATTCAATGTACTTGAGATGTGCATGGAAAGAATGTAGCAATAACATTCTTACATCCTGTGAAGGATGTAACAATAACAATAAACATAGCTAGCAATTATTGAGCACTTACTATGTGCTTTACACACATTAATACATTACCCTACAGGGTTATAGTAACCTTCAAGACAGCCTTGCCAGGTGGGTGCTACTATTGTCTCTGACTTAGAGTTGGGGTTGTGCTGAGAAACAGGGCTTCCAGCAGCTCTGTTTCTCAGCCACTATGGGTGCAGCTGGGAGAGAGATACGGAGGGTATGGGCCCTAGCCTGAGTGGAAGTGGGGCACCCTGACTCAGGTGGGGATGAGTTTTTGGAGGGGTTGGCTAGAAGCCGGCTGTGAAGAAGGGAAGTTGGGGAAACCCAGGCCATCCCAGCTCAGGCCTGCTTTCTCCCCACTGGGCTGGAACTACACGCTTGCCCAAGGCCCCTGCAGGCCCAGTTCTCTGGATGGGGGGCACCACCACTCTAAGCAAATCCCAAAGTCTTCCAGGAACCCACTCAATCTTCACTGGCTGGACTGGCCTGTCTGTCAGTGAACTCCCAGGGGCCCACTTCATCCCAGGAAACACCTCTAGAGCCCTTCTCTATCCCTCTACATCCATGTCCATCCTTTCTGAGAGAATGTATGTCCCTCACAGGTGCACAGCACTTCACAGTATAAGGGTGCTTCGTCGAGACCTCGTATCAACCCAGAGAGAGAAGCAGGGCAAAGTACATTCCACTCTACAGACAAGGAAATCATCATGACACCATATGTTCCAGGCACTGTTTCATAATTTAATCCTCCCTACAGCCCCTTCTGAGATGATTATCCCCACTTTACAGATGAGGAAACTGAAGCAGAGAAGAGCTGTGACTTGCCATGGCCCCATGTCAAGTCAGTGGCAGGACTTGAACCCACGTCTCCCTGGGGGTAGTCAGTCTCTGGAGGCCACCAACATGGCCAACTTAACCTCAGAAGATCCATCTTCCCTGCTGCTGACCATCCCAAACCTTCTGGACACCCAGACCTCGGGGGCAGGCATCTGGCCAACCACTTGAGATGGTTCTCAGCAGCCCCTGAGGCCAGAGGTCAGAACTGCTAAGTCTGGCTCCGGCGTGCTCCCCCAGCCACTACATCCCATCCTGGTCCCACAGCACCCCAGCCAGAGCTGCCCCCACAGCCCAGCCTCTCGCCCCCGCCCACAGATCCAAATTTCCATTCCCTCAGCAGCATGAGCTCAGTGGGGAGGAAGGCAATCTGATTACAAGCAGTCCTGGCCTTGGGGTCGCCAAGGGTGTGGGCATCATAAAGCAGGCGCCCTGGCAGCACTGGAGAGGGGAGGGGATGCTGCAGGAAGCCCGGGATGTTGAGGCGGGGCTCTGTTACCACCACACTGGGTGGCCTCCTGAGCCTCAGTGACCCCACCTGGAAAGCATGCCTTTTCATCGATCGCTGCCTTACCTAACCCTCCAGATGGCTGTGTCGCTCAAAGTGACCTTGATGAGAAGATGCTTTGGGAAATAGGAAAATGACGCAGACACGAGGAGGCTGTGTCATCACCGTCCCTCTGAACAAGCTCTCCCTGAGCGCCTTTCCCAGGCCAGGCCTGACAGTGGGCACTGGGCTCATGGAGAGGAGGAAACAGTCCTGACCCCTGCAGTCTACTGCCTGGTAGGGGAGACAGGCAGCAGGCGACCACCACACAGGTGCCTGGTGCTGCATGGAGGGACACTCTAGGGACTGGACTGCAGGGACCCAAAGAAGGGGCTCTCACCCAATCTGGGGTCAGGGCAGGTCTAGGATGGCCCCCTGAATGAGTTTGAAAGACCAGCGGGAGTTGGCCAAATGGAGGGGGTGGGCCCTGTAGGTGAGAAATGGCAGGGGTAAAGGCATTTATCCCTTCAGACTTGGGGTGCTGGGGGAGGGGTGACAAGGAGAGAAGGCATTAGCAAAGCACACAGCACACCATAGGTGCTCAGAACGCGGTTGTTCTCTTCCCCTCCCCATACCTCACCCTGTGGACTCAAGTCCAAGCTTATACCTCCTCACTCCCTTTCTGCGAGTCACCTGGCCCTGCCAGGAACCCTTTCTGCCTTCTCTTCTCAGTGGGCTGTACCCAGTGTCCCTGCTGGCCCAGGAAAGCCCTGCTGACCTGACCTCCTGGGCATCAAGCTGGGCCCAGCCCATGAATTAAGCTCATGCAGAGGGGGCCCTGCTGAGGTGGCAGCACCACCCAGGAAGAAAGCCCAAGCTGGGCTGACACCGCTGGGATTCCAGCTCCACCTCCTACAGGCTGTGTGGCCTTGGGCAAGCTGCTCAAGGGCTCGGACCTGAGACTTGGGGTAGAAGGAGTTACTATAGACTGGGCTACATGGGGCACACAGTGCAGTCCTGCACACACACTAGCAGGAGCTAAATTCTCACTATCATAGTAAACTGATGCTGCCTCAAAAAATCCAGGCTGTAGGGTCACTTGGTAAGCATGAAATATCATGCAGGACAATGGTTACTAGTATGGAAGGGTGGCTGAAAACATGGGCAGCTCCAATCGTGCCTGCGAATAGCCACTGCACTCCAGCCTGGGCAACACACTAAGACCCCCATCTCTAAAAATATATAAGTATATATACTGGGTTACTACCTCCCCAGACACTAGGGACCAGGGCCAGGCAGCAAATGGTTCCTAATAAGTCAGGGAAGGCAAGTCAATGAAAACATTACAATCCACAGTAGGCCCACATCCATTTCAAAAGTCCTGTGTGTAATGAAGCCCTGCAGGCCGACAGGCAGCTGGGGTAGGCATGGGTTGAGGAAGAGGAAAGCCCCAGGCTCTGCTGCTCCCAGCTGGTCTGGACTGTGTGGCCCAAATCCCTAGTTATGTGACCATGGGTCATCATCTCACCTCGAGAGCTTGCAGCTCCCATGTGTAAAAGGGGAGTGAGAGGCCTCCAAGGTCATGGTGTAAGTCTAAGAGGAGGATGTGTATGAAACACTAACTGGCAGTGAAGCATGAAGGAGTGGCAGGAGAGAGAAGGGGAGGTCAAGGAGAGTCACCTCCAGGCTGGGTGAGCCGAAGACCTAACCAGAAGAAGGTGGTGGATGGGGCACTATGACAGTGACTTGTCTGTCCTCAGCCAGCCAGCTGGGAGCTCCCTGAAGGCAGGGACCCATCTCACTGGTGCCACAACTGCCAGGTAAGTAGCAGGCACTGAGCAGTGAATGTCCAGCACAGCAGAGGGCTCAGCCCGACCCTGAGCCTCTTCCCTCCACCCTGTGTCCTGGGAGGCCCCAGGTCCAGTTCAGGAAGGCAGGAGGGGCACAGGACAGTAGACAAGAGCTTGGAGACCAGAGCCAGAACAAAGGAGGGAAGATGACCTGGAGAAGTGTGCTGCACTGGGACCCAAAAACTGGCTTTTACTGAGCACCTACTGAATACAAAGATATTCGGTTTACATACAGTGTTTCATTTAGCTCTGGCAACTACCGCTAGAAAGGAAAATTCTTCACCTGTTAAGAAGGATTAATCAATGCAGCCAAGATTACTCATTTTAGGAGAGGCTCAGGTCTGCCTGACCCAGGCACCAGGGGCCTTTCCTGGCCCTCTTTGGCCCCTAGCTGTGGGTGCCAGAGCATCTCTTGAGAATGCAGGCAGACTCACCGTCAGGAGGCTGCACTCCAAATCCAGAAATGTCTCAAATGCATGAAATCCCCAGGGCTTCTGCACTCCAGCAGTCACCCCTGCTTTACAAATGGGACAATTCTGAAGGTTTCCCTCCCCTCAGGGAGCCGGTGAGCTCCAAGCCGTTAATGCTTTGCTCAGCACAGGCCTGAGTTTAATAAAACTAGAAGCAGCTAATGGCTAACAATAAAAAATAATATTTTTCCTTCAAGCAATTAAATTGTAATATAGATCTCACTAATTCCTTCCTGTTCTTTCCCTTGAGATCTCAGATCAAGCAACAGAAGAAATAAATTATGCATCACTATTCCCCACTTGAAACTCAAGTTTTAAGGAATCTAAGGGAGAAATACTGCCTCCATTAAGGCAGAATCTGAGGATTTTTACAGAGGTTTCACATAACAAGTTACCTTTCTACAAAGCACGGGATCCACGACCCAGACCCATCTGAAAGATCGGAAAATGCACTACTTGCCCTTTCTCCAAAGAACCCCAGGGTGTGAAAATTAATCTTACCAAAGCATGGCTAAAAACTCTCCATGGCCCCCTCTATCTACAGGAAAATAAACCAAACTCCCCCACCCTCACCCTACCCAGCCATGCTCATGAGGCCTTCCAACTTTATTTCTCTCCGTTCCCTCCACGTGCCCTTCTGTGCAGCCAAGCAGAGCTCACTGCTGTCCTCATACGTGCCGTCTGCTTTCCCACCGTTATGCTTCGCCCATGCCTCCTGGAACTCCCTTCCTGCCAGCGCTCAAGGGCGCAGCTCCTACCCAGAGCCTTGCCTGCCTCCCTCCCTCAGCTGGAACAGGCCATCATTCACTCTTGGAACTCCTACAGAACTCCGTCCCTTAAAGAGTTTCCCCTTTCAACCCTGGCTGACAGCCTCTCGAAATGGCCACACGAGTCTGGGAACAGAACACCTTCCATGTGGCATCCCCATGCAGCCCCTCTCGAGATGTCACTTCACTGTGCTTAGCATGGTGGCCAGTATTTTCACAGGAGGTGTGTCCATATTCACTGGGTGGATTCATAAATGAATTCAATAACCTGAGACTTGGGGTAGAAGGAGTTATTATAGACTGGGTCACGCAGGGCACACAATGCAGTCCTGCACACACACTAGCAGGAGCTAATCATAGTAAACTGATGCTGAGGACTACTCTCAAGACCACGGGAGGGAGCTGGGAGGAGGCAGGACAAGAACTTTTGGACATTGCCTGGACAGTGGGAAGACAGTCACAGCAATAAACCCCAAGAATGACACAATAGCAGGCTCTGTAAGGAAAGTGGAGGAAAGACAGTAATGCCAACATGAGGGGTCACCCTGCCCAAAATCCTTCAGAGGATCCCCCTGCCGACTGACAGAGTTGGGACTTCCTTAGCTCTGCATTCAAGGCCCTCTGAGGTTCTCACTCTACTGCCAACTTTCACTTCCTATTCCAGTTGCTTTGCACATGCAGTTCCTCCCCACCATTCTGCCTAAAGGACCTCTCTTCATCCTTCAAAGCATGGTTCAGTGCCACACCCCCAATCCCACCCTCCTCTGGGGACCACTGTCTGCTCTGGGGCCTCCCCTTACCCAGGCTGTCCTGTGACAGGTTCAGAATATGATCCACCCCCAGCAGAGATCCAACCCCCTGCTCGGGGCTTGGGAAGCATCCATGGAGCTAAACTACAGAGCAGAGGAGGAAGGAGAAACAGCTCTTCTGGAAGGATCTACCCATCCATCACACTCCTTCCACAGTCCAGCTAACACTTATTTAGCACATATTCTGTGCGGACACTGTCCTAAACACTTTTGCACATATCACCTCACTTCATTCTAGCAACAACCTAGGAGGTAAGTGTTACTATGATTATTTTACAGATGAGGGAACAGAGGCACAGAGAGGCTAAGCAACTTGCTAAAGTCACAGAGCCCATAGGAGGTGGAACTGGGCTCAGAGCCAGTGGTTCTAACTGCTACAACGAACACTCTACGTAAAATACAAGGGCGTGTATTGGGATGGGGACAGAGTAGAGATATTCTAGCGACCAAAGCCCTCACGTTTGAAAACCTCCCTGTCTCCACATCCGTTTCCTGACATCTGCCCTCTTCTGTGCTGCCCAGGCCAACATTCCGAGGACTCCCCACCCCACCCACCCCATTGCCCCAGACCAGACAGCAAACAAACAGGAAATGATTAAAGAACCAACCAGAAAATCTCATAAACTCTCCCAGGAACACGCCCTCCCAGCTCCAGTGCGAGATGTCTGAGCTGGGGAAGGACCTTAGGCCACAGCTCTGAAGACAGATGCAACAGGCAACATCCCCTCGGAATGCACTCCAGAGGATGACGCAGAAGGAGTTCCAGGCAGTGATTTTCCATCCGGAAGACTTCCGAGTCCCTGATGTCAGGGAATGGGAACAGGAGCCAACTCGAGCCTCTGCATCTATATCCCCTCACCCTCCCTAGAAGGCAGCTTTTGACCCACAGCCTTCCCTGTAACCCAAGGTTCTCTCTCACTTAGGGTCCAAAAAGCTGACAGAAAGACTGGCTGCCCTTCCCAGGTGGCAGGTCATCCTCCTCCTCTGCCTCCCAAGTGCGTGCCACTGCTTGTGGGCACTGGCCCTGCTTCCCCATCAGGGGTGAGACATTTGTGAACTCAGAACACTTTGGCCAAGCCAGGGACCTCTGTTCAGCCCTGCCACTTGGGTCTGGGTAGATGGAGGCTGCTGCCAGAACAGAGCCAGTTCCTGAAAGGCCCACAGGCAGAGCTTCCAGCCAGGGATGCCCTCCAGATTTGCTGCCACCTGTCCACCAGGCTTTCCCCTCGTTTCCCTGCCATAAAAACCCAGCCCCTTCCACAAGCATGCCATTTCATGGTTTACGAGCCCCTCGACCCAGATTATCTCATTTGACCCTCACCACAAACCTGTGCGGGCAGCACCAAACCCCACTGAGGAAATGGGGTTGGAGACTGAAGTGACTTGCCCCAGGTCCCACAACTAGTAATGACCATCAGAGTCATAAAAGGAGCCACCCAAGAGTGACAGTGGGTGTGTCTGCCACACACTGAACTGTGCTATGAGTTTTACAGCCATGATTGTTCTTTTTTTCTTTTTTCTTCTTTTTTTGAGAAAGAGTCTCATTCTGCCACCCAGGCTAGAGTGCAGTGGCGTGATCTCAGCTCACTGCAACCTCCACTTCCCAGATTCAAGCAATTCTCCTGTCCCGGCCTCCCGAGTAGCTGGGACTACAGGCGCACACTAACACACCTGGCTAATTTTTATATTTTTAGTAGGGATAGGTTTCACCATGTTGGCCAGGCTGGTACTGAACTCCTGACCTCAGATGATCCACGCACCTTGGCCTCCCAAGGTGCTGAGATTACAGGCGTGAGCCACCATGCCCAGCCGATTGTTCTTGATGCCTGGTCTTAGTCTGCTCAGTTGCCATGACAAGATACAAGGTCAATATCCCTTATCCAAAACGCTTGGGACCAGAAGTGCTTTTGATTTCTTTGGACTTTGGAAGACTTGCATTATGCTGACCAGCTGAGCATCCCTAGCCTGAGAATCCAAAATCCAAAGTCTGAAATGCCCCAACTGAACATCATGTTGGCACTCAAAGAGTTACGAATTTTAGAGCATTTCAAATTCCAGGTTTTCAGATTAGGGATACTCAACCTGTACCACAGACTGGGCACCTAAACAACAGAAATTTACTTCTCCTGGTTCTGGAGGCTGCAAGTCCGAGATCAAGATGCCAGCATGATAGGTTTCTGGTGAGGTGTCTCTTCCCAGCTTGTGGACAGCCATCTTCCCACTGTGTCCTCACATGGTAGGGAACGAGAAAGTAAGCTCTCTGGTGTCTCTTCTTGTAAGGTACTACTCCCATGCTGAGGCCCCCACCCTCACGGCCTCACCTAATCCTAATTACTTCCCAAAGGCCCCATCTCCAAACGCCATCATATTGGGGGGGTTAGGGCTTCAACATATGAATTGGGGGAGATATACAACCCTAAAACAGAGAGGTTGAGTGATCAGCAAAAGGTCACACAGCCAGAAGGAGGGCTGGGATTCAAATCCAGGCTTCCCTGACCCAAAACCAGGACTCCGAGCTGGGACGCCTCTATCACGGGATGGCAGAGCCACTACATGCTCAGCCAGGGTCTCAGCCAACTGCCTCACGCTACCTCAAATGGGAACATCTACAGTGTGCAAGGTCCTCGGCCTGGAGGAACCAGCAGACGAAGGAGTAGTCAGATACTCCTGTTCCAGATGCGCCCCCGGGCCACTGCCAGCCCTCACCTCCCCCTCATCACAGCCCTGTGCCATAGAGTCCCTCCTCCTCCTTTCCTCCCTGTTTTCAGGTAAGGAAACTGAGACCTAGAGGAAGGGGTAGGAATGGGAGGGTACGCAGCTCCGTGGCTCCAAAGCTCTGGGTTTCTTCCTGTGACAGCATCTGTGAAGCGCATACATCTCGGCCCAAGACAGCTGTCAGGAAGGAAGGATGGAGGGTAACGTGAACAAACGCATGACCTCTGCTCGTGTAAATGCATGAAGCACGCATGAGGGTGGGTCCCAAAGAGCGTGGAGGGGTCAGATCCGGCAGGAGTTTGGTTTTTGCTCTTCTTTTTAAATTTGAGATACAATTCACGCACCACAAGATTCACCCTTTTAAAGTGCACTATTTAGTGGTTCTTACTGTGTTCTACAACTATCACCACTATCTAATTCCACAACATTTTCATCACCCAAAAAGAAACCCGTACCCATTAGCATTCACTCCCTATTTCCCCTCCTCCCAGCCCCTGGCAACACTAATCTATTTTCTGTCTCCATAGATTTGCCTGTCCAGAATGTCTCATGTAAGTGGATTCATATAACATATGACCTTTTGTGTCTGGCTTCTTCCATACAGCATAACGTTTCCAAGGCTCATCCGTGTTGCAGGATGTCAGTATTTCATTACTTTTATGGCTGAATAATATTCCATTTCACAGATATACCACATTTTGTTTATCCATTCGTCAGCTGATAGACATTTAGGGTTGTTTCCACTTTTTGGCTATGATGAATAATACTGCTATTAACATTTTGGTACAAGTTTCAGGGAGACACATGCTTTCAATTCTCTTAGGTGTAAACCTAGGAGTGTAGCTGGGGGGTCAAATGGTAACTATGTCAAATGGTAACCTTTCGAGGAACTACCAGACTATTTTCCGCAGCAAAAGCACCATTTACAGTCCCACCAGCAGTGTATAAGGATTCCAACTGTTCCACACTCTTGCCAACTCTTGTTACTGTCTTTTTGATGACAGCCATTTTAGTGGGTGTGAAGTACCATCTCATTGTGGATTAGACAGGGTTCTGAACTCCTGACTCAGGAAGAGTCTTCTTCCCCCAAGAAGAGGAAATTTGGGATTCAGAACCTCCCAGAGCTCCCGGCTGTCCAACACCCTCCTCCGCTGTTAAAAGGAACACTTACTGAGAGTGCTCACGGCATGCCAGGTACTGTTCTAAGCCCTATTGTGGCCCCATTTTACAGATGCAGAAATTGAGGCATAGAAAGAAATGACTGCCCAAGTTGGTAAGTGGTAGAATCAGGATTCAAATCTAAGCTAGAGTCTGGCTCCAGGGCCCTGGCTCTTAACCACTAGGACCCTCTGCCTCCTGCATGAAAAGAGACACTGCTGCAAACATACTTTGTTTGAAAATGAGAGAACTGGGCCGGGCGTGGTGGCTCATGCCTGTAATCCCAGCACTTCGGGAGGCTGAGACTGGTGGAACACTTGAGGTCCGGAGTTTGAGGCCAGCCTGCCCAGCATGGAGAAACCCTATCTCTACTAAATATACAAAAATTAGCCAGGCATGGTGGTGGGCACTTGTGGTCCCAGCTACTCTGGAGGCTGAGGCATGAGAATCACCTGAACCCAGGAGGCAGAGGTTGCACTGAGCTGAGATTGTACCACTGCATTCCAGCCTGGGTGACAGAGCAAGGCTCTATTTCAAAAAAAAAAAAAAAAAAAAAAAAAATGGTCCAGCTTCCTCCACAGTCAGCCCAGGCAGAGAGTTGGCATTTAACAAATGTTCATGGAAGGCAGGCAGGCTTCCCGTTTCCCCGCTCCTGTATTTGCCCACGTAGGTGACTTTTATGGCAGATCCCTTTCTACTCCCTGCCATCACAGCAGCAGGGTGCTGTGGGCTCAGAAGGGGCTATGGCTGGAACTCCAAGGTCAGTGCTCCTCCCCTCACCAGACTGCCTCTCCAGGAGGATGCCAAGGCTTTCTCCTCACCTGTAAAATGGGGATAAGAATAGAACCTACTCACAGGGCAGTGGTGAGTTGGCACAAAGAAAGTGCTCAGAACAGTGCCACGCACAGGGTAAGCATGCAGTACACATTAGCACACATGAGCATGCCCCCGGGCTCCAGGTAGGGGAGCTGTGGCCTGCTGGGAGAGGGTGGCAGGGGTTTCTAGACAGGGCAGGAACAGGAGAGAGAGACGGCTGACCCAGAGCCACCTGGCCACAGGCCAGAGTTTCCCTATCACTGCTGTGGGTCACATTCACAGCAATGACCTCAGATAGCAGGATGTGGGGGGGGGGGGGGCTACTCTCCAGGGCAGGGGTTACTGCCACTTGACAGTTTGCCCTGAAACTCAACCCAGCCCAATTAATGAGGAACCCTGTCAGCAAGGTCTGCCTTGGGACCTCAGCCACAGAAGACTCTGGTCACATTCTCTGCAAGGTCATAAAACAAAGAGCCTACCCTGACCACTCTGCTAACATCCACCCACAGGCCTCAGGATCCTGTCTGCAGAAACGTGGCCTGCCCACAGGGCTGTGGGAGCACGGCACTGAAGGTCATCACGGCCTGTCCTCTTGAGGGGGTTCTCCTGACACCCAAAAGGCCTCTGCTGAGCATTGTGGCATCAAGGCTCTCATCTGCTCAACAGATCTTCTCTGGCTTCAAAGTCGGCCAGACCTAGGCTCCCTGACCTCTGCTCTGCCACTCGCCAGCATGGGCAAGTGGCTTCAGCTCTTTGAGCCTCTGCTATGTTAGATGTAAAGACTTACCTCATCCTTCCCTGGCAGGGCCCTGGTGGAAGCCAACGTTTACTGCCTATTTGCTCTGTGTTTGGCACTGTTCTATGCATTTTCTATGTATTAACCCCACTGTATTTTCACCACCACTCTACAAAGTAGGTACTATTATTATCCCCATTTCACAGATGAGGAAACAGAGACAGAGAGGTGTAAAAGAGACTCATACATGGGGCACCTGGTACAGGCCCTGGCACCCAGAGCTGCTCAAAAGCATGAGTCAGGCCGGGTGCAATGGCTCATGCCTGTAATCTGAACATTTTAAGAGGCCAAGGCAGGACGATTGTTTGAGGCCAGGAGTTTGAAACCAGCCTGGGCAACATAGCAAGATCCCATCTCTTAAAAAAAAAAATTTAAAATTAACCAGGCATGGTGATGTACAACTATAGTCCTAGCTACTCAGGAGAATTGTTTGAACCCAGGATTTCAAGGTTACAGTGAGCTATGATCACACCACTGCACTCCAGCCTGGATGACAGAGTGAGACTCTGTCTCTACAAAAAAAAAAAAAAAAAAGCATGAGTCCTCACTTTTCCAAATAGATCAAGGCAATAGGACAGCCCTTGACCCAAAGAGTTCACAGAGCAAATTAGTCTCCAAACAGCCCTGGACACAAACCTCCTAACCCAAGGCATTCAGAGCCCAGAGGGAGGCGCTCAGAATACTGCCTGCCTGGGCCGGGACGGCTTTCCAGCCCCTCATTGGTAAAATCAGTGCTGGATGGGCCCATCACTACACAGACCTTCGGTAGCCTCACAACTCAATGACCACGTCCAGCAAGACGCAGGGCAGGGCGAAGCACTCCTGATCCCTCCACAACCAAAACCGCACACATTTAAGCCTCTTAGATTTTCCTATTTTAATCAAGCATAGCCCAGAGCGACATTCTTCAATAAGGGGGATTTGTTTAGCTTGTTCTGAGAATCAGTGTTGCCTACTAAACAAACAACCCTTCTCCCTCAGTGGCACTTGTGCATTTAAGATGATATGTGGCCTTTCAAAATTCTTCTCTCTCCACTTGGAAGAAATGTTTGCCCACAGCCAACACTGCAGAAATTGGGGTGCTCTCCCAGGACCACCACGTCTGAAACAGCCCCTTGCCGAACGGCACTTTCCAACGGTTCCCACCTGCTCGCTGTCAGCACTACTTTCCACCCCTTACCCAAATTTATGGCAGGAATAAGTCAGGCATTAGCCATCCTGTCTTACAGATGAAGAAGTCAGGGCACAGAGAGGGGAAGTAACTTACCCAAGGACACACAGAATTAGTGGCAGGGCCATTTGCTTGCTTGTTGAGCCAGTCCCTGCCCTCAGGGGGTCTTTTAATTCAGTGGACTCCCCACCTTGCACCACACACAGCCCTGCCGCCCTGGGCCTGGGTGAGCAGATAAACTGTGGTGAGGAAGTGGGAGGGAGGGGAAAGGAAGGGAGAGAAGGGGCAGGGAGGGGAGTTCATTTAGGGCAGAGGGAGCTTGAGGAGCGTACTGTGTGTGAGCCCATTGCTTTCCATGTCAGGGAGCCCAGGGTCTCTCCAAGGGGAGCTGGAAGGCAGCCCGGCCTTTAGCGGGGCAGACCTCAGTTTAGCCCCTGGCTCTGTGGCTCTAGCAGCCCCCAAACCTGGAGCAAGTCACTTCCTCTCCAAGCACTGGCTCGTAGTGAGCGAGAGCGGAAGTTAAAGGAGGCCACTGCTGTCTGTAGCCCTCCACATGAGGCATGACGGTTGTTAGCATTACTGAATTTACAGGGGTTGCAGCTTGCCAGCTGCTTTCACAGGCACCACCTCATGGGAGGCAGAAAAGAGAGTCTTCTCCCCATTTTGCAGATGAGTAAAGTGAGGCCAGGGGAGGAGAAATGAAGAGGGAGCGCATGAACTCACACCTGCCCCCAACGCGCACCCAACAGCATTACGCCAATGAGTGAAGGAAGCATTTTGCTTCTCAGGGCTTTTCCAAGGCCTCATGCTGCTTCCTGGGAAGATCTGGCAGATTCTAACTCAGTGTGGGGGCCCAGTTCAGAACTTCCACAGCTACTATCGCATTTGATTCCCACAGCTACTATGTATCATACAATGACACCAAGCCCTGGGAGGAGAGAGCCACCTGCCCAAGGTGCCTCCTGGCAAGTGGCAGTGATACAGCCAGAGGGTAAATCCAAGCTGGCTGACTCCAAAGGCAGCTTCCCCATCCCCACAGATTCCTCCCTCACTCTGCATCTAAATAAAAATCAGGCAGCAAATCTCCAAGGAAATGGCAAGTGCTGATCAATACACGATGTTAGAGAAAGTCAATGTTGCCAAAAGCAAACTTTTCCTCTTGGGGAGCTGGAGTGGGGAGGAATCTTTCCTTCTCTCTTCTCTGCAGCTTCTGCTCCTATAAAACAACTGGTAAGCGAGTCAGAAGTCCTACTGAGACATTTAAATATGAAAAGAAAATCCAATCTTGCTCTCATTAGTTCTCAGGTCACCGGCCACCAGGTGTGCAGAAAAGAAAACAAAGGTGAGTTTTCTGGCTGTGCACAGTCCTGAGACAGCAGCTGCCAACCCCAGACTCCTTCTGAGACAACAAGAGGCAGAAGAAGGGAGGAAAGGGAAGAAAGGAGGTGAGGGGAGCCTTCCATCCCAAGCTGTTTCCACTTTTTATATTTACCCAAATCCTTTAATTAGCCTCCGCGGAAAGACTCCCAATTAGGCTAATCCTGCCACTGAGCTTTCCCATCAATGCTCCTGGGAAGTCTGAGGAAGGCCAAGGGAATACCCTAGGAACTGGTGCAGCAGTCAGCCAGGCCAACCCTTGCTGGCCATCTGCTGTCCCCACACCTCCCACCGGAGCAGCCTCGGGAAAGGTTTTGGAATCAGAAGGACTGGATTCTGCTGCCATCCCCTATGTGCAGTGACCTTGAAAAGTGCCTCAGTTTATCTTTAATAATGACAATATTGGCTAATGTACTCTGGGGCACACCTAAGGGATCGATATTATTATTATGCTCATTTTACAGGTGACCAAGGAACCAAGGCTTAGGTTAAGTAACTTGCCCAGTGTCAAAGACAGTGAATGACACAGCGGGGACCTGGAAGCTTCCTACAAACTGCAGTCAACATTCTTAGCCCCATGCCATTCTGATTCCCTTTCAAGATGGTAACAACTTCAGAGTTGTTAGGCTGACGGGCTGGTCTCTGTAGGAAAGCACTTACAGGACAGAGTCTGGCACACAGTTGGTGCTCAAAAAACATACGTTCTTTTCCCTTCCCTCTTTCCTAGATGGTTGAGAGGAAGAGGGACTCTTTCTGTCCTTCAGACCTCTATGCAGCCTAGGTCCCTAGATGGGAAGTGGTGACAAACAGTCCTATCCCAGCAAAAGGACCGCCTGCCACCTTCAGCATTTTCTGCAACCAGCTGAGGGGGTGACTCCACCTTCAAGGCCCCACCAGGGACTGCTTCCTTCTCTCTGAACCTGGCCTTTCAAAGGGGCTTTCATTTATCGGCCTTTAATGTCTCACATGATTTAATCGGAAACACGTGCCTTGTAAATATCGTCTGTCATGTTCCATTAGGTTCACAGGCAAAAGTACAAGTCAATAAACAAAGGTTGTAGCATAAATCTACCTTGAACACATAATACCTCAAATAAGAAAATCAAAACACATGTGGCCTCTGACCTGCAGAGTTTCATGAGCAGGAACTCGGGGTATACTCAGAAACATTTCTTAATGTTCATAATTAATAGGGAAGCTGGGGCTGGTCCGTTAGCATAGTGCACGAAAAGCCCTTCAACAAAAGAATCTGCCTCACCAGCACCTGTCAAATCACAAAGTGCTCCTGGCTGGACCAAAACCTAGATTTCTCCTCTGCAGAAAGACTCCTAGAGCCCCACAAGCTTCTTTTTTAAAAGAAAGGACATTCCCCCCACCCCCTATTTTCCTCATATGGGGGATGCAGGAAAGGATAATACGATAAAAGCCCTCCTTCCTCCCTTCCAGTCCCCTTCCTTCCCTGGCACCTTCCCAGGCTGTTTTGAAGACCTGAAATGGAGGCTGGGGAAGCAGGGAGAAAGAAGATGAGGACGAGGTATGGGGAGTCACACAACCTAGAGTTCAAGTCCCAGCTGCCTTTTAGGACCATAAGGCTATTATCTGCAACTTGTCTGATCCTTGTCTAATAGGAAAGCAGTTAACAACATGTTCTGTTGCAAGATTCTTGCTATTAAAGAAATCAAAACCTGCCGGGTGTGATGGTTCACACCTGTAATCCCAGCACTTTGGGAGGCCAAGGCGGGTGGATCACGAGGTCAGGAGTTCAAGACCAGCCCAATATGCTGAAACTCTGTCTCTACTAAAAATACAAAAATTAGCCAGGCATGGTGGTGAGCGCCTGTAGTCCCAGCTACTCGGGAGGCTGAGGCAGGAGAATCACTTGAACCTGGGAGGCAGAGGTTGCAGTGAGCTGACATTGCACCACTGCACTGCAGCCTAGGTGACAAAGCAAGACTCCATCTCAAAAAAAAATAAAAGAAAAAGAAATCAAAACCATTTATTGATTTTTTTCCCCCAAAAGAAATGAAAGTGAGCATTTACCATCTTATCTTTTGTACAGATAGGGTCTCAGTATGCTGCCCAGGCTGGTCTCAAACTCTTGGGCTTAAGGGATCCTCCTGCCTCAGCCTCACAACGTGCTGGGATTAAAGGCATGAGCCACCATGTCTGGCCAACATTTATCATCTTAAACGAGATACTGGACAAAGAAGGCGCTCATGTACCCCTAGTGTGTGCCCCACTCCAGGCTTGTGCTTTCAGACATGCAAAGCCATCCAACCTAGTGAAGCTCTCCCCAGAGCTTTGAAAGGAAAGCAAAGCGCCGGGCGCAGTGGCTCATGCCTGTAATCCCAGCACTTTGGGAGGCTGAGGCGGGTGGATCACGAGGTCAGGAGATCGAGACTGGTTAACATGTTGAAACCCCGTCTCTACTAAAAATACAAAAAACTTACTGGATGTGGTGGTGGGTGCCTGTAGTCCCAGCTACTCAGGAGGCTGAGGCAGGAGAATCGTTTGAACCCAGGAGGCGGAGCTTGCAGTGAGCCGAGATCGTGTCACTCCAGCCTGGGCGGCAACAGAGCAAGACTTCGTCTCAAAAAAAAAAAAAAGAAAGAAAGAAAGCAAAGCTAAAGACAGCTTGACAGAGTGGACTCAGTTTTTTCATCAGCCAAGTGGAGGTAGTACTTCTTCCCTGACAGGATTGTCACAAGGATTATTACTCAAAATAGTATTAATATACTAGTATTAATATTCAAGAATGCCACCATAAAATATAATATTAATATGTCTCCCCTTTTAACTGAATTCATAGATCTCAGAATAATGGTCCAGGAGATTTTGCATCTCATCTATTCCAACCCCTTCATTTGGTTGTTCTGGTACTGGGGCTGAGTGTGCATGGGACTGGTGTCACCTAGCAAGTCAGCGGCAAGGCCATTTCCCATTTCCTGGGCATCAAGAAGGTAACTCAGGAACAAAAGGCATGTTGGCACAGGTTTTGGCAGGTCCCCCAGTGCTGTGACCCAGCTTACTTCCTGGCCCATCCCCAGGCTGACCTCTGGCTTCTCCTCTCCAGGAAGTTCTCCCTGGCTGCCCCTCTGACCACCTGCAGTCCTTATGGTTAAAGTGCACTCCATCCAGAACATAGCACACACTGGCAGAGCCGGGGAGTGTTATCTTTGTGCATACCTGTCTCACCACCAACAAGGCTGCAAGCTCCCTCGGGGAGCCTGCCCGTACCCAGCACACAGGGGCACTTACCACAATCATGATTTCTCCATTTACTTGTTTACTGTCTCCTCCACTAGAATGTAAACTCCATGAAGTCAAAGATCATCTGTCTTGTTCACCACAGTATTTGACTTTGGGTACAGAGTGGGGCTCAACAATTATTTATTGAGTATATGGATTTGTTGAATAAATGAGAGTAGGATTCCTTCCTATGCTTCTGTATTTACATAAGTCAGAGATGGAAGGGACTTTAAAATCAAGTCCAAGTCACTTGCTTGCCCCAGAATCTGATACAGTGCCTCGCACATATTGGGATCTTAAAAATATGCTTGTTAACTTAAATACTATGATGTAAATATATATGTGTGTGTGCGCGCACATATATATGTTATATATATGTTATATGTAACATATATATGTTACATAGATGGTTACATAGATGGGTGGGTGGGTTAGACAGCTGGGTTCATGAATGGGTAAATGGGCAAATGGACAAGGAGACGTACAGATGGAAGGGAAAGACTCATTCGTATTTATTCTCCGATCTGATTCATTTTTAAAGGAAAGTCAGGGTGTTGATGGGCCCTCCTTAATGTCAGCGACAGAAAGCCAAGCCCACTTCCATGAACCCCACAGAGGCAGTTCCCATTCATCTCTGCAGAGCGTAGTGCAGAGCTAGAGCAGAGTACGTGACAGGCATGGTGAAAGTCTGCTGCTCAGTGACTGGGTAGGTGGGTGAAGATATGGATGTTCACACAGACAGGCATGAAGATGGAGTGGACAGCTGGATGTCCACTTTCACACAGCTGGATGTGAAAGCCTTATTGTTGGGAGACTGGTTAGGGGACAGGTATAAAGGGACATGGGAGTCCCCTCAGATGTACAGAAGGACGGGAGGGGGGCACTTGTACAGAACAGGTGGGGTAAAGTACAAGTCACCAGAGACCTTTGCCCACATTGCAATTTCCCTGAGGATTCATGCTGCCCACACACTGACAGTCCACCAGCTACAAACCCCAGCTGGGACTGCCCATTCAGCTTGGAAGACGAGCTCCTTCTTTCTGAACCCCCGAAGAATCCAGGGCGCTGCCCTAGGCTCTCCCAAGTCCCCCAAATACCACCCGTCTCCATCTCTGAGGGGCTTTCTGAATCATTCTCTACCTGGAGGCATCCCCCTCTAGACTGTAAATGAAATAAGCAGCCCACGGCCTTTCACATTTCATACCTAAGGGTTGGACACGGCTGCAGGGCCATAGCGTGGAGCCCCTGGGGGCTGTGCGATACGGTGGCCCTGGTCAGATGTGTCACGTCCTCTCGCATGCTCTATCTCATTCCGTCTTCATAACAAGCCTGCGAGGCAGGTGGTCTCAGACAGATAAACAACTGCAGCTCAAAGAGGTGAAGGGACTTGCCCAAGGTCACGCAGTGAGAGGACCAGTATTGCTGACTCCAAATCACACACCCTGTTGCTCATAAATTCCTCCGAGGCTCTGTATCATTCTTCACGGGGACAATAACACCTACTTCACAGGGAGGATGAGAAATTTTCTTTTTTTTTTTTTTTTTTTTTTTTTGAGACGGAGTCTTGCTCTGTCGCCCAGGCTGGAGTGCAGTGGCCAGATCTCAGCTCACTACAAGCTCCGCCTCCCAGGTTTACGCCATTCTCCTGCCTCAGCCTCCCGAGTAGCTGGGACTACAGGCACCCGCCACCTCACCCGGCTAGTTTTTTTTTGTTTTTTTTTTTTTTTTTAGCAGAGGCGGGGTTTCACCGAGTTAGCCAGGATGGTCTCGATCTCCTGACCTCGTGATCCGCCCGTCTCGGCCTCCCAAAGTGCTGGGATTACAGGCTTGAGCCACCGCGCCCGGCCAAGAAATTTTCAACAAGAAGGGCCTAGAATGGTCAGTCCTACCCCTCTGCTTGCCAGGGCGGGAGAACCCCGGGGACGCGCTCTCCGAGCTCCTCCTGCAGGCTCCCTGGCCCCAGGTGGCTGTGAAGCTCCAACACAGGGCCTGTCACGCTCGTGCAAACGTGGTGCCTCCCGCAGACCCCCAGCACATGTGGGAAGCCAGTGCCAGGCACCCTCCCACGCATGTGAATGTTCCTAAACAGAGTAATTAGAGTGGTGTTTAGGTAACTTTTACACAGGCCCCCTAATCAGAATCACATGTGGGAAGGAGTCAGCGATGGTGGCCAAGCTGGAAGGGCTGACCAGCCCCTCCCCCAACAGAACGGCCACCCCTCCGCCTTCCTAAAGTTAAGTTTCTCTGACGACACACACCCGTACCCCACACCCCAAGACTGAAACCACTCACACCCTATCACAGGTCAAAAGGAAAACGCTGGTGGGTCCAAGGCCAAGCCACCCACCAGCACCTCTACAGTCACAGCATGGTGCACCCCAAGTCAGACACAGAACAGACCTTTGGACCCTCTAGTGGAACTGCCATACAAACCCCACCGATGAGAAAACTAAGGAAGGAACCTGCTCATCCAAGGCCACACCAAGCGCTTGGTGACCACCACACCTTTGTGATCTTCCCGGAGCCCAGGCCTAACCATGTCCTTGCCCTGCGTGGAAGCCTCTATCATTACACAGTGTACACATGTATCAGAACATCACAGTGGACCCCATCAATATGTACAATCATTATGTGTCAATTAAAAACAAAAGAAAAAAGGAAGGTAAAACTTAAAAGGTAAATAAATAAGCAAGTAAATAAATAAATAAACAAACAAATAAAAGCCTCTGCGCCTTCCTGCTGCCTCCAGGTTCAAGCTGACCTGTGTCTGCGTCTCCTCCAGGTGGGGAGAGCACAGCAGGGAGCTCAGGTCCCGGGGCCCGCCAAGCTAAGTTCAGAGCACAGCTCTTTCTTTTATTAGTCCTTAAGCAAGTGACTTCACCTCTCAGAGCCTTAGTCTCCTGTCAGTTAAATGCAGATCACAATAGGGAAATGAACTGTTTCATTAGCCCAATGGAAATCTCTTGGTTCAGTGTGTGGCATGCAGCATAACCTTCACAAGTGGCAGTCATTGTTATCACATAACACTTTCCCAAAAGAGCACTAGCTGTGGTGTCACAGAGCCATGGGTTTGGAGTACAGTCCCTCCTCTGATTTGCTGTGTGGCCTTAAGCAAGTCACCTGGGATCTCTGGGCTTTAGTTTCCCCATTCATCTAATGGGAAGGCAGGGCCTGATGATCGCTACAGGCCTTCACTAGCATGGCAGCCTGTGGGTCTGTGAGTCTGGGTTCTGGGAAGGAGCAGGCAATGCCCCAGCTCTGTTCTCATCCTTAGAGAGTCATTGAAGTCCCAGCACAATTTGAGTCCAATCTTGTTTTCTGGCCCATTCTGGCCACTTTCAGCCACTGTTTGAATCCAATTTTCATTCTGGCCCTTCTCTGCTCTGGCAACACCAAATTCCTCCCCACTGCCCAACACACCAGCTCTTTCCCTTCTACCAGGACTTTGTACAGATAGTCTGCCTAAAGCAGTGCTTCTCAGGCTTCAATACGCACACGAATCACCCAGAGACCTTGTGAAAATCAGATTCTGATGCAGTAGGTCTGGGCTGAGGCTGAGATTCTGCATTTCTAAGAAGCGCCCAGGCTATGCCAATGCTGCTGGTCCGCAAACCACACACTAAATAGCAAGGGCCCGGAATGCCTTCCTCCCTGCCCACCATCTAGTAAAGGGCTTCCTCATCATTCAAAGCCGGGCTCCAGCAACCTGCTGCCAAGAAGCCTGAATCTGCAGGTGATTCATAAAGGCCCTGCAGGTCTCCTGTGTGTACAACTGGTAATACCTGTGCAGCTCTGGTCACAACAAGCAGGCTCTGACTCCATATCCTTATCAAGAGTCCTTTGAAGGCAGGGCCCAGCACAGGACTTGGCACAGAGGAGAGGTCAGCAAGCATCCCCTAACTGAATAAGGTCACAGGCAGTGGGGTGGTTCTCAGACCCACCCATAAGGCTGGTAGAAGTGGCTCGCAGAGCCTGCACTTCTCCCGAGTACCCCAGGACCTGATCATGTGAGGCTTTGTCTGGTCCTACCCAGGCTCTGATTTCTAGGCAGTTCAGGTGCAGGTAAGAGCCATCACTGGCGGTGGGCTACAACATGGACTCCCCTTTAACACAACTGCAAACGTGGCACTGCCAGAAATAGCAGGTAAAAGGAGCCCAAATGTGAATATGGACCCAGGAAGCCAGAAACCAAGAGGAAGAAAAAACACAGATAAAAAGTGAGGCAGACAGAAACCAAGGTAAGGCCGGGCGCGGTGGCTCAAGCCTGTAATCCCAGCACTTTGGGAGGCCGAGATGGGCGGATCACGAGGTCAGAAGATCGAGACCATCCTGGCTAACACGGTGAAACCCCGTCTCTACTAAAAAAAACTACAAAAAAACTAGCCGGGCGAGGTGGCGGGCGCCTGTAGTCCCAGCTACTCGGGAGGCTGAGGCAGGAGAATGGCATGAACCCGGGAGGCGGAGCTTGCAGTGAGCTGTGATCCGGCCACTGCACTCCAGCCTGGGCGACAGAGCGAGACTCCGTCTCAAAAAAAAAAAAAAAAAAAGAAACCAAGGTAAGATGCAGAGGGAAAAAAGAGAAAGTCAGAAATAGAGACAGTATCAAGAGAAACACTAAAAAGGAAGGAAACAGAGACGCTGTAGAAAGAAGAAGTGGGCCGGGCGCGGTGGCTCAAGCCTGTAATCCCAGCACTTTGGGAGGCCGAGACGGGTGGATCACGAGGTCAGGAGATCGAGATCATCCTGGCTAACATGGTGAAACCCCGTCTCTACTAAGAAATACAAAAAATTAGCCGGGCGCGGTGGCGGGCGCCTGTAGTCCCAGCTACTCGGGAGGCTGAGGCCGGAGAATGGCGTGAACCCGGGAGGCGGAGCTTGCAGTGAGCTGAGATCCGGCCCCTGCATTCCAGCCTGGGAGACAGAGCGAGACTCCGTCTCAAAAAAAAAAAAAAAAAAAAAGAGAGAGAGAGAAGAAGTGACAAAATGTAAACAGAGACAGAGACATGCCAGGATTTCAAGACCAGCCTGGGCAACATGGTGAGACCTCATCTCTTCAAGACCAGCCTGGGCAACATTGTGAGACCCCATCTTTTCAAGACCACCCTGGGCAACACAGTGAGACCCCGTCTCTTCAATACTAGCCTGGGCAACACGGTAAGACCTCGTCTCTTCAAGACCAGCCTGGGCAACATGGTGAGACCCCATCTCTGCCAAAAATTTTTTAAAAAAATAACTACCTGGACTTACTGGCGCACACCTATACTCCCAGCTACTCAGGAGGCTAAGGTGGAAGAATCACTTGAGCCCGGGAGGTTGAGGCTGCAGTGAGCTGTGATTACACCACTGCAACTCCAGCCTGGGTGATAGAGCAAGACCCTACCTCAAAAAGAGAGAGAGAGAGAGAGAGGCACACCAGAGAGCAAGAGAGAAGTAAAGGAAAGAGATAAAGGAGAAAAGACTTTTAAAAACAGGGTGGAGATAGCTCCTAAGATGGTAGCTAACTCGCCCTGAAAGCCATTAGCTAATCCAGAGGGTGTAGACAGACTCCCACAGAAGGACACCCCAGCCCCCTGAGGGCCTCATCTGTGCCCCAGCTTTGGGGTGTATGGCTGGACAGGGCAATTTCTAACACCTTTTCCCCATTTCCCTCCACTGTCTCCAACCTCCCCCTTCTCCACAAAGTTACTAAGTGAAGAAAGATAAGAAAGAAACCGGAAACAGCAATTTGGGGTTTTGTTGTTAGAAAGACAGACAAAGTCCAAAGTCAGCAGGAGACTGGGCTGAGCCTAAGAAAACAGAGGCACCCACAAGCTCCAAGAATCACCAGCAAGTCATTCATCTTCTGAGTCTCAGCTCCTTCAGCTGCAAAATTACCAGAAGCCTCGCAAGAGTGTTGAAAAGATTAAATGAGCTACATAAACATGAGAACAGCACCTGATTATAGCACACGGGTGCTCCATAAATGGTAACTGCATTTCAACTGCAGAATGAGTTATGCAAATACCCTTTTATTGGAGTTTTGTATTTAAAAAATGTAAGTACTTTTTTACCCAGTATCTCACCTGAGCCTTACCAGGAGCTGGGACATGGATTATCAACCCCATTCCATAGAAGAGAAAACTGAGAGATCTTACAAAAATAGCCCACCTGGTCCTCAAGACAGTGTGAAAATTCCGGTTCACGATGATCTGACTCCTGGCAGCCCCATCTTTTTCACTGTACCAGCTGCTGGTAGCATCAAAACTAGGGCTCACGTGAGATTAACAAGAAGTGCATTTTTTCCTACAAATAGTGGCCAAGCCTTTTTAGAGGCTGTGCCAGGCCCCGTGCTGAGATGAGATGAATTAAGTGTGGCCCTGCTCCCTGGGGAGATGGACACCCAGTGTGACCATCACTGAGATGGACAGGGGCAGCAAAGGATGTGCCACCCACTTGGAGTCAGGACCCACTGTACAGCAAGCACAGTTTTTTTCCCATAGGAGTGACCCCTGGAGAGGGCGAGAGTCGCACTGCAGGTAAGGTCACAGCAGAAGCGTGCAGTCACAGTCTCCGAGGAAGTGGGAGGGTGGATGCAAAGCCCTGGGATGGTTTGGCTGTTGATAGAGGAGGGGCATTGCCAGCTCCCGCAGAGAAGCGGGAGGCAAGGCTTGGAGAGTATTTGCCAGAGCTCTGAACTCCCCGATACAGACTGGGCTCTTTTAGGGTGCTGTGTGTCTCCTCTAGCGCCATTTGACAGACAGCTACAGGCAATTCGATCTTAACTAGGGTAGGGGCCCAACAGTGAGAACAACAGGGGGAGAGGGAGGCAGAGGGTTGAAGGTGCTTGGGGAGGTGTAATCATAATGAACACTAAGCTAGGCAAGGAAGGAAGTGAGGACAAGCGGGTGACCATTAGGGGAAAGGGGAGGGTCAGTAGATCTGACATCCTCGTATGGTCAGAGAGTCATCATCAGCATGTGAGGAAAACCCTCAACCTGAAAGTAACAACAACAATCAACAAGTGGAACTCAAATGAAATGAATGGAAAATAGGAACACAGGGAATAAGGAAAAAGATGGTTTAAAATCCTAAAAATCTCCTCAGAGAGGTATGATAAGATATTGCATCCATAAATGGAGGCACAATGCATGAAAGTGCTTTTGCAACCTAAAAATAACTAAAATAAAAAAGAAAATGGGAAAAAGAGATCAGATCAAAAGACAAAGACAGATCAAAAAGACAAAGAGCTAGGTATTATAAAAACCTAAGAAATGTAGAGGATCAATACAGAAAGCCAAACAGGCAACTAGGGGGATTTCTAGAAACCGGCAGTAGAGAAATTATATGAAAAAAATGTCAAAGAACCAATACTCTGTCTAGAACTGAAGGTCATGAGTCTCCAGAAACAGTGGGCCTGCCAAGTATCCAGCCCAATGAATGGAAAAAACCCCACATCAACAGAAAATTTCAGAACACCAGAGATAGACAGAAAATTCATAAACTATCTAGAAAAACTGATGGGGTAGAGTGGAGGAAATGCAGAGTCTAGAGCAAGTATCACAAATCATCATGGCATTGGACTTTCAACAGCAATGTGGAAAGCTGGAAGACAATGGGATTTTCCTTCAAAATTCTTGACAGGATCTGTCCTGACGCCAGATGGCCCAAGTTCAAATCCTAGACCTGCTACTTACCAGCTGTGATCACGGCCAAGGTACTTACCTCACTGGGTCTCAGTTTCCTCATCAATAAAATGGGCACAATAATAATCTCTATCACCTCTTTGATGTGAGGATGAATTAATCCACATAAAGCAGTGATGACAGTACCTGGCACATGGTAAACATTTAAAGATTCACTCTTATTAAAATTACCCAGCCACACTATCCATCAGTAATGAAACACTTTCAGACATACACACCTACTCACCTTTCTCACCAAGCCATTGCAGGATACACTCCAGCAAATTATGGGGCTAAACCAAGAAGAAGGAAAACACAATGCAAAGCACATTTGCCTTTTTGGGGGGTGCCTAGCATCTGAACACACTTCTTCTACTGGGAAAATTATTCACCTTATAAGGCAAAACCCCCACTTCACCCAATACACACACACACACACACACACACACACACACAGTCACTGAAAATGTCAGATCCTGAAGATCCTCTGTCTCTGCTTAAATGTCGCCCTATCCTGACTGCACTGTAACTCAGCAGGCCTCCATCTCCCTTCACTGCTTTCTCTCCATAGTCTGCATAGCCTGTGCCATCATTTGGTAAACTTTATATTTACCTTGTTTACTTGATTACAGTGTCTTCCCCTGTCTTGAATGTAAGCTCTGTGAGTGCAGACATGTTTGCCTATTTGCTTATCTTCCCAGCATCTAGAAGAGTGCCTAACTCAGAGCAGGTGCTCAACAAAAATTTAAGTTAAAAAAAAAAAACTTGCTTTCCAAGCCTCCCATGTAGCCAAGGTACAGGCACATGACCTAGGCTCTGCCAATGCGAAGCATCCACCCCAAACCATGATTCCAGAGAGATGGCTCAGGTCCACTCTGGAACAGGTGACAACAGAGAAGTCAGCTACAGCCCCTACTACAGCAGCAATGCAAGCTGTGCACCGGGGCCCAGCAGCATTTTCACTGGACAGCCCTGTGGTGGGATTTGGGATAAGATTCTTGGCTACGAGGTTTTCCAAGCCTGGTTCTCTAGTCTTATAGAAAATTCTGAGAGTCACTCAGCATCGTTTTAACAAAATCTCTTCTCTGCCTAAATCAGTCAGTTTGTGATGTATAGTAAACCAGAATCCAGGGGGCACAGGAGAGTCTTGAAGGGAAGCCTCGGAAGGTCAGCAAGGTGTGGATGCACACCTCTAAACCAGTCTGCAGTACGGGAGAGATGGAACTGAGGGAACCTGATGCATTTGGACATCCAGGAAAGTATGATTCACAGGAATTTGACAGACTGATGGGGGAGTGGGGGAGTGGTAACAGCCCCATATAAAATATAAAATATAAAACTAAGCAAATGAAAAAAGACATCATATGTAACCTCAGGAAAACAAAAAATTGTACTAGAAAGGAAAAGTTCTGATGGTGCATGACTTGATTTGACATCCTGTTCCAAACATAACCACCATGCTGAAAAAGTAGACTCCAGAGGGTGCTACAGAAACAGCTTTCCCATCCCCAGCCCACGCCACTGCCACTGTCCTTTCTAAAACTCTATCTGCAGACTTGTTCCCCATCCCCACCCCCTACTCTTATAAAGTCTGTGGAAGTCTGGAAGTTCCCTTAACTCTGTGGATCGTTCCTAGACCATAAACAATCGCCCAGACTCTTTTTAGTCCCAAGAACAGTCTCATCTCAGTAATTAAGATGTCCTGTCCAGATTAATAATCTCGTCTGACTTTCATGTACGATCAGACTTCTCCCCTCCCCTTGGGCCTGCCAGGGTCAGTGTCTCAGACCCCTGACTCTGTCCACTGGAGCTTTTTGGACCTGGATGCTTAGTGCCCACTGTGTTACCCTGGGCCACTTCTGTGGGGTCCCAGGGAGCTCCCCTGGTTGGCAGGCACCCTCATGCATCCCGTGGGACACTTCCAACCTCTCACCTCTACCTGGCAAGAAGCTCTCTTGGGCAGGATCAGTTTGAAAACGACCACTGCCCGGGTCCCTTGAACACAGCCTCTGCCCCATCATTGGCAGAAACAATGCAGCCACCTCTCCTCATTCTGCCACCAAGCAGGGGCTCCAACCACAGCCTTTTGTGCTTCATATTTCCAGGCATGGATCAAATGCAGTCACTGCTCTGCTTCCAGTGCTGTGCCCAGTTCTCTAAGAAATCCTCTTAAAGCCCTTCTCTCTTGAGTTGAGATAAGGAAAAAGCGTTCCCTCCCTGCCCACCAGGCATGGGGGAAGAAAACATCAGAGTCTCAACAATTCTCTCTGAAGAAATCCTCTCTGTGGGCTCTTCCACCTCAACCCTTTCATGTCCTCAAAGCATAAGCCAGGAAAGGATCTCAAAATCAGAGTTTACACACCTGAAGTCCTACTTTGGAATGTAGTGGCCAATACCTACTGTTAAGATCTATTGTCTTAGGACTCAGCCAGACCCACAATACCTACAGTAATACCCCGTTATACATAGTCCCAGTAGTCCCAAAGAATTGTGATGCAACTGGGGCAGGAGGAAGGAGGGAGGGGTAGTGCCAGTGAGTAAGATGGGGGTGGAGTGGAGGTTAAAGAAAACTAAATCCTCTGTGGAGAAAGGGGGATGCTCAGACACGGTGGGAATGTAGGACAGACATTATGGAAAACAGTATAGCGATTCCTCAAAAAATTAAAATTAGAGCTACCCTATGATCCAGCAATCCCACTGCTGTGCATACATCCAAAAGAAAGGAAATCAGTTTATCAAAGGGATATCTAAGGCCAGGCACAGTGGCTCACGCCTGTAATCCTAGCACTTTGGGAGGCTGGGGCAGGTGGATCACCTGAGGTCAGGAGTTCGAGACTAGCCTGGACAACATGGTGAAACCTTGTCTCTACTAAAAATACAAAACTTAGCCAGGGGTGGTGGCACATGCCTGTAATTCCAGCTACTCAGGAGTCTGAGGCAGGAGAATTGCTTGAACCCAGAAGCCAGAGGCTGCAGTGAGCCAAGATCATGCCACTGCACTCTAGCCTGGGCAACAGAGCAAGACTCTTATAAAAAAAAATAATAATAATAATAGTAAAAGGATACCATCACCACGTTTATTACAGCACTATTGCCTATAGCCAACAAGAAATGAAATCCTGTCATCTGCATCAATATGGACGGAACTGGAGATCGTTATGTTAAGTGAAACAAGCCAGATACAGAAAGAAAAATATCGTATGTTCCTCATACGCATACGTGGGAGCTAAAAAGGTTGTTCTCATGGAGGTAGAGGATAGAATGTTGGTTACCAGAGGCTAGAAAGGGTGAGGGGAGGAAAAAAAGAAGAGAAGTTGGTTAATGGGTACAAAACTAGGCAGAAGAATAAGATCTAGCATTTGGTAGTACAGTAAGGTGACTATAGTTAATAGTAATAGTTCAAAATAGCTGGAGGGGAGGAACTGGAATGTTCCCAACATAAAAAGGGGGTGAATGTTTGGGGTGATAGATGTCCCAATTGCCCCAATTCAATCATTACACATTGTATGCATGTATCAAAATACCACATGTGAGCCAAAAATATGTACAACTATGATGTATCAATTTTTAAAAAGAAATAAACTAGTTTCTGAGCCTGGGCAACACAGTGAAACTCCACTACTACAAAACAAACAACATCATCTGGGCATGGTAGCGCGAGTCTGTAGTCCCAGCTACTCTAGAGGCTGAGGTGGGAGGATCACTTAAGCCCAGAAGGTCCAGGCTGCAGTGAGCCAAGATCATGCCACCGCACTACAGCCTGGGTGACAAAACAAGACCTCATCTCAAAAGAAAAAGTTTCTGGCACACAGTAGGTACTCAGTAAAAATATATTAAATGACTAAAAGAAAAAAACAAAAATCACTTTTTTATAAAATAAATTTTTATTTATAAATTTTTTATAAAATAAATAAAAATCATTTACTGAATGACTGAAAGGAGAAAAAAAACAAGAGAACTAAATCCTCATCTACCGTAATAGGAAGCCAGTAGACAGTAAGTATACTTGATCCAGGAACAGGAGCAGAAATCTTATTTAGGGTGGCCTAATCCCAGCTCCACCACTCACCAGCTGCGTAACCCTGGACTAATTCCTTTCCTCTTCCACATTGATTTCTTCATCTGCAAATCGGGGAGAGTAACAGTAACCCCTTCCTAGGGCTGCTGGGAGAATGAAAGGAATTATATTTGTAAGGCAACTGAAGCAAGCCTGGACCATAAATGCCACATAAAGTTTAGCTTCCACTGTTTTTATTTTTGTAAATGAGATGTATGGAAGAAAATGCCACAAAAAAAAATGACTGAGTCGAAGGCAGGGCTGTTGTGCTACCCAGGTCCACACACCTGGTGCCCCTTGGAGGTGCGCACCACAGCAGCCCTGGCCGAAGGCAGCTGCCTCTCTGGAGTGCGACGGTGGAGGAGGGGCTCTCTCTAAAGCCTGATTTTATTAGGTGATTTTAAAAACCATGTTTGGCATTATTTCGCTAAAAATAAAAGTTTATTTTTAGAATGTTAATAAAACAAGCTCCCACAAATAGTAATAATAACAAACGATGGGACGTGGTGAACGACAAAAAGAAAGCAATGAGGGAAAAGACAAAATAAAATCTTGGAAATATGACATAAAATTCAACTTTTTATTTCAAAATCATCATAAAAAACTTATTAAGACAGCAGACTCATAAAAATATTAGTAGCAAATATGATGAACAAAGGTATTAACATCCTTAATGACAGACAGCACTTTAAAAATGCCAATTCTTAAATTTTATAAGTAAAATATTCAGATGCCCAACATAAACACCAATTTGCAAAAGAGGAGATAAGAACTCTGAATCAACACACAATATCTGTTTGACTATACTAATAACTTTATAATAATGAAACCAGACGTCAATACCATTTTCAAATTAGGAAAATGCTGAAACACTGGTAAAGTTACAGTTCTCTGAGACAGCAGTGCCTGCAGTTGTGAAAATCAGTGTACCCTTCCCAAAGAACTATGTGGTAATATGTGTTAAATGTTACTACCCTGTAGCCTAGTAATTTCCACTTCTAGGAATCTATCCTACAAAAATAATCAGAAACGCAAATGAAGATTACTACATAAAGATATTCACTGCAGCATTAGCTTTACTGGGGGAAAGCTGAAAATTCTGAACTATTATGCACATGCAAGTAATATATACATATTTGTTTGTATTCACATAAACTATCTCTGAGAGGCCAGACAAAAGACAGAAGAGGAAGGCTCTCCCTAAGAACCCTTTTTGGGCCTTCCAAATTTTGGATCATTTTAATGTATCATCTATTCAAAATACTTCAATGAATTTAATAAAACATAATATGCAGGCCAGGTGTGGTGCCTCACTCCTATAATCCCAACACTTTAGGAAGCCGAAGTGGGAGTATTGCTTGAACCCAGGAATTCAAGTCCAGCCTGGGCAACATGGTAAAACCCTGTCTCTATCAAAAAATTTAGCCAGGCGTGGTGGTGTGTGCCTGCGGTCCCAGCTACTGGAAGGCTGAGGCGGGAAATCCCCTGAGCTGGAGGAAGTGGAGGCTACAGTGAGCTGTGATTGGGCCACTGCACTCCACCCTGGGCGACAGTGAGACCCCATCTCAAAAAAAAAAAAAAAAAAAAAAAAAAAAATTGTAGGCCAGGCGCAGTGGCTCAGGCCTGTAATCTCAGCACTTTGGGAGGCCGAGGCGGGTGGATCACCTGAGGTCAGGAGTTCGAGACCAGCCTGGCCAACATGGTGAAACCCTATCTCTACTGAAAATACAAAAATTAGCTGGGCATGGTGGCACATGCTTGTAATCCCAACTATTAGGGAGGCTGAGGCGGGAGAATCACTTGAACCTGGGAGGTGGAGGCTACAGTGAACCAAGATTGTGACACTGCACTCCAGCCTGGGCGACAGAGTGAGAGTCTGTCTCAAAAAAAAAAAAAAAAAAAAAAAAGGAATATGTTTCTGAATCTTTACAAAGAATGTTAATGACATAGAAAAGGTTTACTATGTTCAATGTTAAGTTTATTATTTATTTATTTACCTTTTTTTTTTTTTTTTTTTTTTTTGAGACAGAGTCTTACTCTGTCACCTAGGCTGGAGTGCAGTGGCTTGATCTCAGCTCACTACAACCTCCGCCTCCCATGTTCTTCAAGCAATCCTCCTGCCTCAATCTCTCAAGTAGCTGGGATTATAGGTGCGTGCCACTATGCCCATCTAATTTTTGTATTTTTGGTAGAGACAGTGTTCGCCGTGTTGGCCAGGCTGGTCTCAAACTCCTGACCTCAGGTGATCTACCCGCCTTGGCCTCCCAAAGTACTAGGATTACAGGGGTGAGCCACCGCTCCTGGCCTTAAATTTAAATGTAAGTATTAAGACTATATTCAGAATCATCTCAATGATATAAAACTATATTAATACACAGACAAGCATAGAAAAAAGACTGAAAAGAAACCTATCAAAATGTAAACAGTAGTCATTACTGGGGCTGAGATTCTGAGCAAGTATTATTTCCATCTTTCCATGTTTCTATAGTTTCCAAAGCTTCTACAGTAGGTATATAGTACTTACATGAGTGGAACAAATGAAGAGTATTAAATTAAATTACCTTTAAATGGTCAGTCACTTCCCAAAGAAGGACTAGGAGTGAAAACTAAGTAATTTCTTAAAAGTCAGGAACCTACAGGAATAAACCAATATTCTGCCATTCCCGTTTAAGCTGCTGCTCAGGGCACTGTCAGCATGTTTCCAGTTCCAGGGATGAGCTGGCTCGGGGCTACCCACTAAGCAACCAGCACTAAGGAACCTGGTCCGGCCACTCAAATGCCACCTCTCATGGAAGACTGCCCTGATCTCTCTTGTCAGTGCTGTCTTATGAACACTCTGAGAATAGGACAGACCCTAGGACTCACATGTGTATCTCCAACAGGAGGCAGGCCTGGTAGCCGGCATGCCAGCCCCATCTCAATGCGTCCATGGCCATCTGCCCACCCTCTCAAGTGGGTGCTCCCCAAGGTAGAGGCCAAGGATGTTAGAGACTCTAGCATGTGATAAGAGTATCAGGAAACAGGTGAGGAACAAATGAATACATTAAAGAATGATATTTTAGACTAACACTGTCCAACAGAACTTTCTGTCATGGAAGAAATGCTCTATATTTGCACTTTCCAAAGTGGTAGCTACTAGCTAGCCATGTGTCTACTGAGCACTTGAAATGTAGCTAGTATGACTGGGAAACTAAATTTTTAATTTTATTTAATTGTAATTCATCTAAATAACCATAGTGTTCTTGTGGAAAAGCAAACATCACAAGGTAGTTTTAAGATTAAACAAGATCTTTTATTTTATTTTTAGAGATAAGGTCTTACTCTGTCACCCAGGCTGGAGTACAGTGGCTTGATTACAGTTCGCTGCATCCTTGAACCTCTGGGCTCAAGTGATCCTCCCCCTCAGCCTCCCAAGTAGCTGAGACTACAGGTGCACACCATCAACCCAGCTAATTTTTAAATTTTAAAAGTAGAGACAGAATATCACTATGTTACCCAGGCTGGTCTTGAACTCCCGGCTTCAAGCAATCCTCCTGCCTCAGCCTCACCAGTAACTGGGACTACAGGTGCATGGCTGTCAAGATGATTCATTTTTAAAAAGATGATTGGTCCAGTGCCTAACAGCGCTCAATTGATCACTGTAGGATAATGAAAAAAAAAAAATGAGGAGTAGAAAGAAGAATAGGAGGAGGAGGATCCCCAACAGCCCCACCTGCTCAGCCACAAGCACTGGGAATTTACTTGTCTCCACCCCACCCCAGCAAATAGCTCTTCCGTATTTTGAGTGCATAGCAGCCAGAGCCATGGAGAGTGGGAATGGGAAGAGTAGGGAGGGAGAGGTATGAGGCTGGGACAGGAGAGACCCTGCAGACTTTCTGAAAGAGGAAAGCTGTTGGCCTGTATTGCCTGAGACAATGAGTAGGTATTCACTCCAAGAAGAAAGCTTAAGCCACCAGAATCAGCAACAGGTGCAAGAAAAGGGCTGCCCAAGGCAGTCCTCATGCCCAAGGCAGTCCTCATGCCCGGGATTTAACACTCTGTGTCCACCACTGTCCTCTAGAGGGCTGGTCTATAAACTCAAGTTCTAACCTGTCCTCAGAGTCCCCAACCATTAGCCACCTAGAGAGCCCTTTCCCACCCTACCTCACTGATTCTCACGCTAGCCTGGTGAGGGGAGCAAGCACCTATTTCCATTCCATAACTCAGCAGACCAAGGCTCGGTGAGATTGTCTGAGGTCATGAGGCTGAGACTGGCTGGAGAACTGGAGTTTGCCTAGGACAGACAGCAAATGATAAGGTGGTAATGCCGCACAGAGGCCTGGAGACCCGGCCAGCCTGAAGGGGGAACCTGCAAACACCCTCCTCCAGGCTGCCAGCTCCGAGGAGGCAAGGACTCCATCTGTTGGTTCTCCATGGTATCCTAGGGCAGACCCCAACACTGGAAGCATAGCGGGTATCCAATAAATATGGATGAACCAACCAACCACCAGCCAAACACAGGTACAGCCATTCCAGTTTTCAGGCTAATTCTACATACTTCATCTCATCTGCCCCTAACAATTGGCCAGACAGGGATCATTCTCTCATTTTAAAATGGGGAACTGAGGCTCAAAAATTGAGAGTCACTCTGGGTTGCTGTACTGAAAATCTGCTTCGAGAACTTCCCAAGAAGCCCCGCCTTGACTGGAGAGAGGCAGATTCATTCTGCCAGGGTCCTGTGTTCTTTCTATTCTTTGCTCTATCCTCTATCAGCAAGTCAGAGATGAGTTCACGACATACCCTGCCTCCAAGAAGCCCACAGATTCACGGGGAAGGGAAAGATGAATGCAAGCATCTGGAACGCCTGACTCTTTCATGAGAGAAAAATGACAAATGGCAGTCAGATAATGAAGGAGGGACAGGTTAATTCTGGCTGGAGGAGGAAGTTTTTTGACTGTGATGAGTGGGTAATTGAGTGGGTAACATTGGACCCGAGGCCTTAATGAAAGGTCCAATAGGTGGCAAGGTGTGGAGAAGGGGCAGGTGGGCCGGCAGCTGACACCCACCAGCTCTAGAACTCCGGGTACATCATTTAGCCTCTCTGGGCCTCAGCTTTCTCAACTGTAAAATAAGGATGCTAACATCCACTGCGCAAAGAGTGAATGTAGAAGGAATTAAATGGCCTCGTGGGACATCTACTCACAGCAGGACTAAACAGATGGAAGCCGCTACATTACTGCAGGGCCAGGCAGGCATGGGGACGTGGGTTCGGAACAGGGTAGTCCTGGCATCACAGGTTTTAAGAGGAAGAATCAAGGTAATTCCTCTGGATATTGGAGTCTGACAGCAACTGCCAGCCCAATAAACCAGGGAAGAGGTGGGGGTGTGCCTCCAGAACCACCGCACAGACAACCCCCATCCTACTGGACACCACAGGCTGAGTAAGCGTCTTAGACTGACCCAGGGCCAGGACCTGTCAGAGAGATGCACTGAGGCAGCCCATACCCTCCTCCTTCCCCAACCTCCCCCAGCCCTAGGGGAAACCACCATGCCCACCAGCCAGACCTGCATCCTCCATCTCTGCAGCTCAAGCCTCAATTTGACCCCAAAGTCCTTATTCTTGGAATTACACCAAAAAATAATTAAAAAGCAGGGTCTGGGAATAGAGTACTACAGTGTAGAGGAGAAACAACATCAGACAGTCAGGCCTGGGACCTAGCCCAGCTCTCTACTCACAAAGACCAACAACCACAGCTCACCTCTGGGACACACCTGCTGTGCACCAGCCCCTGAGCTACGTGTTCTACAGACACTCATCTTAATCCCCCTAGCAACCCATGAGACAGGAACTATCTCCACTTTTCAAATGAGGAAGACTGAGGCTCAGAGTTCTACAAATTCGCCTAAGGCCTAGCAGGTGAGGTAATCAGGATCCAAACTCAGTTCTGACTCTAAAAGCCATGTGGCCACCTTCGCATAAGTAACATGGCCTCTCTGAACCTTAGTCTTCCCATCTACCCAAAAGGGGCTTGAATTAATAATATGATTTCTGGAAAGCTTTACAGTTTACAAAGCCCACAACGGTGCCCAGAGAAGGGCCATGAGACCAATACATCCCCCAGGGCCTCTAAGCCTGTCCTGGAGTGGAGATCTTGGGTGTAGACAGCAATCACCACCCCAGCAGGGTCACCAAGAGCTACCATCCTCTGGCTCCCAGCTCTCAATTCCAACATTTGATCTAAGGTTCCTCTTCATCTTAGAGAAATCTGGGTGAGATGAGTAGCAACCACTCACAGCTGCTCTTTAAGCCACAAGATGAGATGCATGTCACAGTACGTGGGGCTTTGTCTAAAAGGGAGGATGAGCATGTGACAGAAAGTGCCAATCCTGGCCAAGAGGCCAATGGCCAGTCACTGTAGGACAGTCATCAGGCCCCAAGCTCCTCCACCTGACCCAGCCGCTCCAAAGGCTTGCAACCGAAGAGCCTGCAAGCCCTGAAGTCAATCCTTCCCAGAGAGGGGGAGAGGGAGGCCCAGCTGGGTAAGGAGACTCTCCCAGGGTCACTAGCAATCAAGGGGCAGACCTTATTTTGAAGAGCCTCAAGACAGTATTGGAAAGAAACATGATGGTATCTGCATGTGAGAACTCATGTAGCATTTACTGGCATCTCAGCACCATAAGACAGGGCAAGGAAAAAAAAGAAATTTACTGGCATCTCACATGTGTTGAGAGCTTACCATATGTTCAACCTTGCAGGAAAACGAGAACATCAAACACAGCTCCTCCTTTACAGGCTACAGGCTCCTTGAGGGCAGAGACTGGGCTGTACTTCATTCCCAAACTTCCTGGACACTCACTTGGAGCCAGCCCTGTGCTGGCCATACAGGGTCAAGGATAATGACACTTTGCCCCTGTCTTCAAGGGCACATAAGTAAATAGGAAATTGCCATAGAGTATGAGCAGGGCTATGGCAAAGGAAAGGGAAGACTTCGAAGAGGAGGTGGCATTTCAGCTGGGTCTTAAAGAATCAGTAGGGTCAATCTGGTGGAATGGAAGGGAGGGAAAGCCCTCCCTAGAGGTTCTGTTTACCATTTACATGGTAGTCATAACAATAATAATTATTATAATCCCAAGATTAATTGAACATTTACCATATGCCAGTCTGTTTTTAAGCACATATACATGTGTTAACACATTCCACCTTCACAACAGCCTTTGGAGGTCATTACTATTATTATCCTCATGTCACAGATAAGAAAATTGAGACCCAAGAAGCTCCCTAACTTGCCAAGGTCCCCAAGTTAGTACACAGAGCCAGGATTCAAACCTAGTGGACTGGTTCCACAACCATGCCCTCAATCAGCACTCTACACACTTCTTAGATACAAACTTCATGCCGGACTTTGTGCTGGACACAAGAATACAAAGATGAATCTTTGAATATTATCTATTTTTCCACTTGTTCCAAAAATGATTTAAGGAGGCACAAAGACGAATAAAAAGAAGCCCACAGATTATAAGGAAAGAAAGACAGGTAAAGAGTAAATTCCAGGTCTGAGGCTGCATAAGGAAAAGTCTGCTGCCGCGAGCAGACATCAGCAAGAGATGGAACTGGCCCTGCAAGAAGGCCTTGAATGCCAGATCAAAGGGCTCAGATTTTTCCCATGGGCCAGCTGGCTGTCAATCTACATGCCAAGTGTAATTTCACAGAAGATCTTTAAAGCATGTACCAAGAACTATCTGTAGGACAAATTGATGTCTCTACAGATGTGTAGATGATGTGGTAGAGTACATATCTACTTAAAAGTGTTCTTTAAATTAGCAGTTACCTAAATCTCATTAGGTATATTCTGCTTCAAGACATACTAAAAGTATAGCTGCTATCACGTGGACAGTGGAAAGATTTTTGTCCTTATATTTAGAACATTTGGATATCCCTGCTGTCAGGGATGGGAAGTAACGCAAAGGTTTTAAGCGAGAAGTTCTAAGGACTTGAGGTCTGGGATTTTTGCTCCGCATCCACCCACGGACCCCTCCTCACCAAGCCGCCCGATCTGTTTGAAATCATCTGTTTGAAGGCCCAAAGAAGAGCCTGCCCCAGCGAGAAGCCCTAGCATGGAGATATTCTCACAAAGAGCGCTACGTAAGTAACAAATGACTGTTTGATCAATCATTTGGCCTCAGCATGGGATTTGGTTAGAATTAAAGCCATCTGGCTGGTGTGGGGGGGGAACAGGGGGAGGAGACAAGCAGGCGGGAAAAAGACGCACCCCCCTCCCCCAAAAAGCATTGTTAAAATATAACGGGGAAAAACAGTAAAGTTCCTGCTGTTATTTCAGCCTAAGCCACTTAATCCATCAGCACATAAAGCAACTTATTTTACGACCTTTTCCCTTTAAAAAATAAATCAGAAGACGATGCCTTGAATTCAGATATCTCTGAAGCACACTACTCATCCCTCACAGTGAAATATCCTGTTTCATAAACCTTCTTCAAGATACTTGAAACTGCAGATCACTAAATGCCTTGCTTTAGGCATCTGACATTCCAGAGAATTAATATTTAAACTTATTATAGGAAAAAAGAATTGCGTTTGGTTGAAGCATGAAATATTTAATAGTGTCTCCAAATTAGAAACCCTATTTTGTTTCACGCTGGAAATGCCAACGTTATTACCTGGGCATTGCACTCAAATAAGACAAAATGCAAAGGCAGTCTTGAGATGAAACACACAATTACAGCCGTTTTCTCCAGAGAGATGGGGAGTGAGACAGGTTTGGGGAGTGGACGTGATTGAGTTTCATTTTTACGATACGCTTAAAATTATATTATCATTCTCTGCCTTGAGGGTTGGACTTGAGACTGCTGAAGCTACTTAACCACCGAAAACGGTGTCAAAATCAGTGACTCCACGGAGGCCTATTCTCAGGCTCTTTAAACCGTCGTCTTGGAATGGGCTCACTGACGAGCAAAACTCCGTAACTTTCTCTGCTCGCTAGGACAAAAGTATTCAGTGGTTTAGGATAAAAATTAAGCTTCAATTGACACAGTGGATCCTGGCAGCCTCTGCCGGCACGTGTAATTTATTTACAGGGTTGGAAAGTCGGCAAAATACATCATCAACTCTTACACAAACTTCTACTAGGTATTAAATACCCAACCCTCTGAGAAGTAATTCATATAGTCCAGCAGCGTTCCAAAATAAACCCAATCTCCAGCCCTCCGGAGAGCTTAAAACAGCAAATGGGCTCTGTATTTTTCAAGTCAGGTTTATAGTACTCCCTGGTTTCTTGCTAAAGCCTGATTTCTAGCAAACCTGTTATTTAAAAACAAAGGTAACATCTAAAAGAGTAAGCTGGTTGCTAAAAAGACACAAATAGGAACAGGCTGGGCTGCATGGCAGGCAGGGCCATCCCTCGTACTTCATTCACTCCCCTTCAGACACGGCGGCACGAAGCAAGGCAAAAATTCCTCAGACCAGAACGGCTTCTGCCAGTCCATCTTCAGAATCAGTATGACTCCCTGCGATATGTACACATTCTCATGAACGCACGTACGAATGTACACGTTCTCATGAACGCACGTGCAAGGCCACAGATGCGATCAGCCGTGGGATCTTTACCTTCCATAGGGGTTCATCTAGCTCATTCATCATTTGACACAAAAGACCCATTTCTCACAAGCAAACTCTCAAGTTCACTCTGATCCCCAGCCTATTTTCCCTCCCAAGCCCTGCTTCATCCCACCAAGTGTTTAACAAGAAATAATTGTTTAATAGATCCCTGACCCAACATGCTCAGGGAAGCACGTATTCTACAACCAGGCATGGTGGGGATCTTGAGGAATTCTCATCCAACAAATGTCTTTGAAAGCCGTAGAGGGGAGACTACGACCGGGGCCTTGGCAAGGAATCTCCCCAAATGGCAAGAAAAACTCAAACAGGGACTATTACCTGCAATAACCAGTCAGGATGGGAGTTGCCACTGCTTCTGAGAAGCAGTCCCTCCTAGGGGCCCCCTCCATGGCCTCAGAGAGTCCTTTTCCAGACCCCAGATTCCTGAGGATCCTGAGTCACTGGGAACATTCTCCTTTCCCTAGTGCCAAAGTGGGAGAGGAGCAGTGCCCTACGGAGGCAGAGTGTCCCCTGTAAGTCACACCTCAGCCTGTTGGCTGAGACTGAGAAAGGGCTGCGCTGGGGTGTGGCTGTCTGGGCCCCCTGCAGCCTCCTGCTGCCTTCCTCCAGGCTTGGGCGACACTCAGCTCTCTAGAGCCACATCCTCTCCTTCCCACCACCTGGGTTTAAGAAGCTGGTCCTGGAGAGTGGTGTATTCTCAGAGGCAAGTACTGGCTCTGCTGTCAGACAGACCTGGGTTCAAATTCCAGGCTCTACTGCTTACTACATGCACAACCTTGGACAAATCACTTTGCCTTTCCAAGCCTCAGTCCCCCCATCTTTAAAATTAGAACAGTGCCTCCTTTCCTCCTAGAGCTATTGGGCATAATTAAATGTGATCACGTCTCTAAAGCATCTCACCTGGCACAGAGCAGCCGCTCACTAAAGGTTAGTTGACCTCCCTCTTCCCCATCCCTTCTGTGTTCACCTTGAGCGTTGAGAGTTCAAGTGTGTAACCTGGTCTGAGACAAAAGTGGCCTCTTCCTACACCCCAGATCCTTCCAAACCTTCCCAGCCCAGTTAGTGTGGAATCTCGAGTATCAGCAGGCAGGGACTATGGATCATCCAGCTGAACTGTTCCCCATTTTACAGACGGGAAAACCAAGGCTCAAAGCACAGGGCATGGCCCACTAGCAAAGATGCTACACAATGGCTCATGTGTTAGCTCCAGGCAGGCCCAACCATAACCACCAAATAAATTCAGGCCATCCAGGAAATGCATTATTCAGTTCACGGACTGAAGGTCTCATCTCAGCGCATCTGACTCAAATGCTGACTTTAAAAACACAGCTCGTAATGCTAACACAATCCACCTCGATCCACCAGAAACCTACTGAAGGAATAACCCTTTGGAGTTTAAGGGGAAGAAAACAGATGCTTTAAGTGACTTTCAACTCTGAGACCACTGGGTTAGGGTTGTATTCTCTCCTCCCAGCCCAACCTTCTGCTTTCTTTCAGTTTCTTATAAATATGGCTTAGGGAAACCAACAAAGTAGCCACAAAACTACTTTTCCCCTGTCTTTTCTGCTTTCCTTACTCAGTAACTCAGCTGTCAGTCCCTGGACTTTGCTTCCAATGCTGAAAGCTTTTGCTTTTTTTTTTTTTTTTTTTTAATTGTAAACTATTAATTTGGGCAGCAGCTCTTGATAAACAAGAAGTCCATTTTTAAACTGCTAGAATCATTAGCACAGTGAAGGCGAACAGCACAAATATTTCAGGAGTTTGGTCTTTTTTCCTGGCCCTGGTATTACAGCTGTGCTTTTTGCATAATGCAGTCCAAGTTTTCAAAGCCCACTGCAGACTTTGTTTCATTTCTTCTCCCCCTTGAACTGAATGTCTTTGTTTCTTTAAATACAAAAATAAACTACGCCCTACGAAAGGAAACCACACAATTCTCTAGGTCCAAAGTAATTGCAACTGAAATCTATATTAGAAAAAAAAATTAACAAACCACCCATTACAATTTAACTTTGAATGTAACCGTATATGTAAGGTGAGGTTGCTGAAATACTACCATATCGTGTTGAAAACAGAGAATTATTTTCCAAGACAATTGAGAGAAGCAAGGGAAATTATCCTCAGCGATAGTCACTGGTCAGCTTCCCAATAAAGTTTATTTGTTTGTTGTTCTTTCCCCTAATCCTATCCAAAACAGATTGAAAACCCTGTCCCAAACTTTAGTTTCTCCCCTCTTCCAGGATGCTGGCCAAACTCCACAAAATAAAACCGAACAAAATGATGATAATTATGCAACTTTCAGAACAAAGAACATAAGAATATATTTTTTTAAGTGATTCATTGTGCACTTATGCCTGTAATGGGATTTTAACGCACTGTAAAAATAAGTGTGCTGGCTCACTAAGCTTCTCATGCAAATGAAACGCAGGGAGATGAGTAACTCTGAGATGGGGTTCGTTTTGTTTTTTTTTTTTTTTCCAGAAAAAGGATGAAGAAAAATCATAGCATATAAAGAAACTGACATTTTTAAATCACAGACGGAGCAGCATAGACTATCGATGTGATTCCACAGCTCTGAAGCTCTATAGACCTCAGTCCAGCTAAGCACGCTACAGGTAAACTACTGAGAAACAACTAAGCCTAAATTAAATTACGATCTCATGTGATGGTCCCCTTGCCATTTTGCCCACAAAGTCCTAGTTTCTAGAGAGCTTGAGAGGCAGGAAGGATAGAGGAATTCTAGCCGCCCGAGATTCTTAGGGAATCTTTGGGAATTGTATTTCCACTACATGTCTACAAAAGATTTGTCGGATACATAACTCTTACGACTGTAGACGCAACATGTTCCTATCTCATTTTTTTACCCACACACATACTTGTTTCTCTTTGTCTCACTGAGGCTGACATTTGGTCAGCAGGTTTTTCTCTCCCTTATTTGAAACTTCAAGCACTGAAAAAATTTGGATCTGATTATTTCCGGATCGCAGGACCAGCACTTTAAAATGGATGAAATGCAAGCAAATTGCCCACCGGAGCTGGAGGGGGGAAATGCTTTAAAAATAACTCATACCTTTCTATTAGGGATGCACTAGCCTTTCCAAGGCCTCCCCAGAACATCACAGGAGCTTCTTATTCAGATGAAGAAATTCGACCAGGTGGTACCACCAAAACATCATGACTTACTGTCCACCACCCCCACCCCCTGAGTCCATGCACACAATCTACAATTCCTTTTTTTTTTTTTTCCAAGTTACAAGACTGACTGCTTTTTGGCATTGACAGCCATGATGGCTGTTTATATAACGGCGGGGTTCACGTTTGTCGAGATCAACCTCCTTTTTATTGCAAGGATGCATCCAGTCTCAGCACACCGTGAAAGGGCCCAGTGAGTCACTGTCAATTAAATAGTGACCTCATTATCTGGTTTGGTGTGGGAACAGCAACTCTGGACAAACGGAATTATGTGGTAAACTACAAAATTTTCTAACTATGGCATAGATACTAGTTACCAATTCCCAAAGATGTGAGACAGTAGAAATACCAAAAGCAAAAGACATTTTTTAATTCTCTAGGAACGTTCAGAAAGCCTTCGTGTGAATGCCAGCTCTCGGCCGCCAACACACACATGTAGAAGGTACAAGTTGTGGAACCAGAATCAAATAAATGCAGCTGGAAGCTTGGAAACTGCCACCTACTGTCTGCAGCTTTGAGCAAATCCCTGAACCTTAATGTCTGCGTCTATAAAATGGGAATCACATTAATAACAGCTAGTATCTGCCTAGCACTTTACAGTCTTCTACATCTGCTCCCTCACAAGTGCCCCCAAGGCAGGCAGAGCCCAGCTGGCGAGGGCAGACAAGAGCATGTGTGGGAACACGCTCTGAACACTGTAAAGCACCGTGCACAGAGAACAAGCGTCATCAGGCCATCACCACAAAGCTGTCCGCCTGCATAAAGCCCAGATGTTTACCTTCTTTCCTTGTCAGGACTTATAAAAGCAGAGTGTCGGGTGTTTAATAATAAGAAAGAAAAATGCAGCATCTGGCAATTTGGCTTTTCCAGCTGTTTGGAATCTGGATAAACGGGACTCTGCCATAAACAGATCATGATTCTTATTGTAAATGATGACAATGTTAGTCCATGACGTCACACCATCCCAGTGCCTCCCGATTCCAGATCAAATACACAGGCCCCAAACATTTATGGATAAACTACTAGATTCAAGAACCCACTCTCTTCCTCTGCGTAGGGACTATCTGAGGCAGGCGGCAGAGCATCTGAAACCTGACCCCAGGCTGAGCCATACTGTCTTCTCTCTGGTCACTGAGCAGCAGTGGTCACAAAAGACCCGAAGCTTGGTACCTCTCTGCCTCCCCTGGCTAGCACACCACAGTTAGCACCCTCCACATTCAGCATTTTAAAAATGTAACCTTTCTTCCTTCTCACTCTGTCCCCTTTATCTCAAGTGTCACTGACCCTAGCATGGGCCCTGCACGAATTAATAAAACGACTCTTGTTTTATTTACCCTGCAAGGTAGGCATCATTACCTCTCGTGCAAATGAAAACCCAGAGGTTGAGAATGTGAAACACGTTACAGTAGTAATCCTAAAAATAACCAGGCACTGAGGTGGCCCTTGCACACTCTTTATCACTAATGATCTCATCAGTCTTGCAAATTAAGTCTCAGGGTAAATTTACAAATGAGGGAACCAAAGGCTCAGAAGAGTGAAATTGCTTCCCCCAAGTCCCACAGATCATAGATGGTGGGGTCTCACAATTCCCAGCACAGTCAATACGTATTTTTCAATTGGTATTTCTGTCTGTTTCCAATAAGCCTGAGAACTTGGAGCTAGACACCAAACAATCAAAGGGTTACATGGTCTGGGGACTATTTCGGTAGGAGTAGGGGCAGCAAGAAGGTGCTGTTTCCTTGCAGCATTTTTAAGGACGTTGAAGAACTGGGGGGAAGCTGGTTTTGTCTCGGGCCACTTGATGGCTGGACTCTGAGGGAAAGCTTGCCTACAGCGACACAGAGGCCAGCAGGGAAAACTCTCCAAGCCGAGGACCGAGCCTTCTCTTTCTCCCTAGGCCAGGTTAGGATAGAGCTGTGGCTTCCCTAACCCCTGCCCTACACATACCAAACACTTTCCCACCTTCAGGCCTCAGTTTCTTCACCCTTCAAATGAGTTGGTTATATCCCACCACACCAGCCTCACTGGGAGGCTATGAAGAAAAGTTGTGAAACCTCTTGGAAAAAAAGCTTCACCAGAGAGACCAGCTTAAGGTACAAAGAAAGAGGCTCTTCTTCCTATCCCTTTATTCTCCTCTGCCCTTTCCAAATGTAATCCTGACTTGAAGATCTTTTATTTTGGACATGTTTGGGGGTGTGCATAAAAATAATTGGGGTTAGGGGGAATGGAAGTAGGAAGATCGGACACAAAGCCCCCAGACGAAAGGTCTCACCATAGTGTGGAACAAAGGTTATGTTCAGGAGAGTCGTTCACTAGGTCTGCAGAGAACTCGATCTTCAGATGACAGCCATGATGTTTTTAAACACAGAACGTTGCAGGAGGGTATCTATTTAAGGGAGGATTGTGTATGGAGCCGGGCAAGCCAGGGAGCTCCCGGCAGCAAACATTACTCATGTCTCGCTGCACAGCGCTCCTCTCTGGTAAAAGAGACCTCATATGTGTGTATTCCAGCAATAACATTCTGCAGGCATTTCCCGCCCCTCCCCACTGTATCTGTCCTTCTAAAATATTATCTCTATCCCTTGAAAAAGAGGCTGGCATCTAAAACAAAGAGATGGGAAATAGTTCTCTCACACAAAGTCGAGTGTTTTCTTTAAAAAAGAAAAAAACTGCTTATGTTTATTCCATTTTACTAATCCCTGAACCAGGGAGTTGGCTGTTTTTGATCCACGAGGAGCTCTCAACTCTAAAAGCAGGCTGCCTACCTCTTCTGAGTTGTGGGACTGATGCTAGGAAGTGATGCCTATAACCATAAAACCCAAACTGTTTTTGTCTTCCTTGAAAATCATTTGGAAAGAGAACCAAGAGGTCCCAAATGCCGATAGTCAAACCCCAAAGCCTTGGTTTTCCCTAAGGGAAAAAAACGGGGAGGACGAGGACCCGGCATCTTAACAATTTCTCCAATTCCTGGTTAATTATCTGTCAGCACGAAACTCATAAATAATGACTCAATAATAATTAACTGTGATGAGAAGAGCATGTTCCTGAGAATCCCAGCACCATCTCTGACTTTGAGCCCATAAGCCATGCTGGGACCTCCACCTTCGCGTGGCCAGCTTCACTGGGGGACGAAGGGGCTTGCCAAGAAGCTTGTGATCCAAGACTAGGCTGCCGAAGCACCAAGTACAGAAAAGTCATGTTTAAGTTAGGACGTGACCCAGGCTGGATTGCTGATGCAGAAAATTTTCCCTCAGGAATCCAGAAATCATCTGGTTTAATTAATTCCTCACTTGACAGATGGGGAAACTGAGGTCCCAAAAGGAGAGTGATCTTGCTAAAGGCCTCTGGGTTTTGTTAAGAAGATTGAAATACTTCAAACTATGCCTTGAGCTGCTCAGAAACAGATACCAATATATGCGTTGCTATTCGCCCTCATATATAATAAAATTTTGACAAGTTTCTATGCAAGCTTTATCAGAAACATACAGAAGCAAAATTATGTAAGCTGAGAGCGTTCTACAAACACATTTCCCCAAACGGGGCTGAGTTTAAATTAGATGCTTCGCAAAGCAGGCATACTTTCAGACTGACAAGCTAGTCCCAAACAATAAGAGAGAAACTGAGGAACTCAGAAGAAAGTTCCACTAAGTTCTCCCGAGCACGCGGTGGCGACGCCGGGCAGCCAGAATCTCCACAGGAGCCGCCAGGCACGTTGTCAGGGCCGGACTCACCCTTCCCGGCGGCAGCGGCCTTGGATGGACCGTAGTCTCGGGGGCTCCGGGGCCGGAGGAGGTCGTGGGCGCGCGGTGGCGGCGCGGGAGGCCGGGCTAGCAGGTCCCGCGGGCCCCTGTCCGCGCAGCCGCCGCCACTCACGGTGACCCTGAAGGCCATGTGCGCACTGAGGCTGGCGTGGCCGCGGCCGGGGCCAGGCGCACCGGGGGCCTCCTTGGGCCTCTTGTCCGAGTGTGCCTCAGCCACCTCGCAATGCATGGCGCCGGGGCGGGGCGCACGGCTGGGGGTCGCGCCGGGCTCCTGGGGAGGGGAGACAGCACAGCAAGTTAGAATGCGGAAAGCGGCCCCCGTCTCGTTCCGGGGCCGCGTTTGAGCAGGTCACTGCCCCTTCCATGGATTCCGCGTCTCTAACATAGGTTAGTGCCACCACACCTAGCCCAATCAGAGGTCAAACCCACCTGATGCCACGCAAAAGCCCCCTCACTCAGGAACGGTTCGCCCTTCCCTGGTGTGCTGAAGACCCCAGGCCCCCGCGCCGCGGCTCATTACCGAGAAGTCCCACCCAAATCCGCCTCCACCGAAACCAGCCTCCTTTCCACGAATGGTGAAACTGAGGCCTGGAGTGGGTAGCGCGCCTCTTCCCTGTCCCCAAGTGGAACAGGGAGCCGGCGGCAACGAGGATTCCCAGAGAAGAACTCGAGCGAAGCCCCGGAGACGGCTCCGGCTGGGTCACTGGCTGCGCGCTTCGTCGAGGCTCCGGGGCCGAGCTGCGCGCGGAGGCTGCAGACCCGAACCCAAAGGCCCCGGGAAAACCCCCAGAGACTCACCCGCGACCACCCGAACCGGGAAAACGCCAGTCCCAGGATGGGCGCTGAATCCAGCGACGCGAACCCATCACGCGCAGCCGGGACACCCACATTCCCATGCGCAGCGGAGGAATCGAGCCCGTCGCGCGCGCAAACCAGCACAGTGGGCAATGCCCACGCGGTCGCCGCCACACACCCGCACACCCGTCGAGGCACGCCCGGAGACGTACACGCCACCCACACTACCACTGGTCAGACGCTCGGCAGCGCACTACTACCCAGTCCCACGCTCTCGCCACACGCGCGTGAGATGGGGGCCGCGCCGGAGCCTCGGCCCTTCAGTCAGGGGCCCCAAACTCTCCGTTCCCCTCCGCACTCCCAGCGCCATCCCCAAGCTGCCGGGGTTCGAGCGTCGCCGGGACGCCAGCCTCGGATCTCGGGCCCCGCACCCGCCCCTCCCTCGGCCGCGGGCCGCGCCCCCTCTCACCTCGCAGCTGCAGCTGCAGATCGCTGGGCGCCCGGCTCGGCGCGCCTCCACTGGCGCCGCAGCCCCCGCAGCCGCCGCTGCCGCCGCGTCCTACGGGGCGGTTCCCCGGGGGACGGGGGCGGGCCCGCGTCTGCCCGACAGCGGCTCCAGCCACTGGCTGGCCGCGGCCGCGCCACCCAGGCCAATCGTGGCGCGAGGGCGGGGCATCCCCCCTGGGGGTCTGGGCGGGGCCCGGCGCGGGGCTGAGCGGAGGGTTTGACAGGCTGCGGCCGGCTGTAGCCCCGCGGTGCCCGCGCCTCTCGGGCGGCCGAGCCGGGCAGGACCGCGGGGCGGCGCCGCGACGAAAGAGGCTGGGCCTGGGAGTCGGCGGAGTGCGCTGGGCGTGAGGAGCGCCGGGCTCAACCAGGCTCCCTGCCCGCCTCTCCACTAGCCCCGGACAGGATCCTCCCTTCTCCCAGTCGGTTTTCTCCTCCATCAGATGGGAATGGCACTATCTGCTAACGCGAAGCGCACAGATGCGAAAGTGCTTGAAAAGTTTTCTTGCAGAATCCATCCCGCTCATTGGAGAATTTGCAGAGATTTCACAGCGAGTGGGCAGCAAATCTGGGACCCAAACCCAGGCCTCTCAGCCCACTTTCTTAAGTTTGTTTTTGTGTTTTTCCGCTGGAAAGAGTCCAGGGTAAAAGGTGTCAGACTCTGAAGTTAAAGATAAAAAATGATGCCTGATCCCAACTAGGAAATATTCCAATTGAGTCTGGGGGAATAGGCCCCCAGCGCTTAGGCTTTCGAGCTCCCAGGAGATCCTTACAGATCTGGGGATTGAGACCCACTCTAGGGGTACATCCTGTTGCCCTGCCTTCTGGGATCCCCCCACAGACAGCAAGCAGTGTCTCAGGGGGCCCTGCCCAACGTGTAGGAAGAGCACGGGACAAAGAACAGTAAGGCTTCACAGCACCTGGAAGCAATGGCTCAGTTCCCCACTCTAAGCCTGAGTCCTCCCGTGTGAAATGGGAGTGTTCGCCTAGGCCTGGTCTACCTGCCATGGCTACCGAAGGATCCAGCCACGCCCTGAAATGGTTTCTCCATTTCACCTAGGTGCCTCCTGTGCACTGTTTGCTGGTGGTCTGGGCTGGCTCCAAGGGTCCTGACTGGTTTCAAACTCCTTTGAAGTCTGGTCCCTTTGGCCTTGGTCTCAAACTGAAAAATGTATATGGAGCCCCTCTGGACTACACAACATGTCAACTTCATAGCACAGGACTCTGCACAGAATAACTGACCCCAGGCAGCATCCTCAGAATCCTGGAAAACCAGAATTTTAGAATTTCAAAATCATAAAATTGGATTTCTTATAATGTGTTTAAAATAGTATCTAACAATTAGAGTAATAATAGTAAGAAAGACTTTGAGGTTTTAGTTAGACCCACCCTCCATTCAGAGGAGAAGTGATGTGACTGGCCTGTGTCAATGTGGTGGGGGGTGGCAGAGCCGGGGAATCCAGGCTTCCTGACTCCAGGCGATGCTCTTCCTCCAGTACCAACCACTCTGCTGCTCACAGGCAGAGGGTGTAAATCAACCATGCCCATAACATACAGGCCAAGGGTTGTGCCTCACTCAGTGCCTGCACCCCTCCCCCCACCTCCACACACTCTTGTGGAGTCCCAGCTAGTTCTGCTGCCAACAAGCCATTCTAGACGAATGGTAACTTCACTCGGGACCTCAGCTTCCCCCTCCAAAGGCATGAAGTTGGAAGACCTCTGGCCTTTCTAGTTCTGCTCTTCTCTTCAGTAAGGCCAGGATCCAAGTCCTCTGCCCTCCCTCCACCCCACCCCCGCCACACACGCACAACAAGCACTGCCCTGCACATTTAGTTGGGACTCTGAAAACATTTGCTGAATGAGTCACTTAACCAACTGGACCTGAAAGCAAAGGCCCTCCAAATTTCCAAATGAAGACACAGCTCTTTCCATTATTCTTTTGAGCACTCACCCTGGGCCAGCCCCTATACCTGAGCTAGCAACACAGAAACACAGAACCCGCCCCCTCCCCTTTCCCTCAGTGAGCTCACAGGTCCACCTCACCAAAATAGGTGGGTTTGTGAAGGCTGGCAAAGTGATGAGAAGTTTAATCTACTCAATAAAACAGACCTCTTCAACACTGTAGATGGCAGGACCCCTTTGGGGATATTCAGAATCTAGTAGGTATATGCTTTTATTTTTCCTCAAAGGAAACACAAGAAACTGTTAACAGTGGTTAAGGAAATAGAGGACTGAGGGAAGGCCTGCACTTTTCAGTTTTATACTTGTCTGAACCGATTTGTATTTTCTAAGTATATATTATTCTCCCTCTTTTTTTTTTTTCTTTTCTTTTTTGAGACAGTCTCATTCTGTTGCCCAGGCTAGAGTGCAGTGGCTCAATCTCAGCTCACTGCAAACTCTGCCTCCCGGATTCAAGTGATTCTTCTGCCTCAGCCTCCGGAGCAGCTGGGACTACAGGCGCGCACCACCATGCCCAGCTAATTTTTGTATTTTTAGTAGAGACAGGGTTTCACCATATTGGCAAGGCTGGTCTCGAACTCCTGACCTTGTGATCCACCCACCTTGGCGTCCCAAAGTGCTGGGATTACAGGCGTGAACCACCGTGCCCGGCCCCTCCCTTTCTTTCAATAGGGGTTATTTGAGCAGTGGGATTATGTGCTGCATTTTTTTCCTTTATAATTTTGGTATTCAAATAAAACTCAATATTTCAATTGTCAAAAACAAAATAAAGTGAAGCAAAGTAAACTGCTTCTCACTTTAGCAGGCTAGACAGTAATGTCTACTTTTTACACTAACCCGTGTTACAATTCACACTCTCTTCTGCCCTCCCAGTCCCACAGACAGTCTGTCTACCGGATATCTCTATCAGGATCCATCTGCAAAACCGAACATCATTTTTTCATCTCTGACGTTGCTCCTCACTCCTGTGTCCCTACCTGGGTGAAGAGCCCCATGGTCAAACTCACCCAATTCAGAAAACTGAGTCATCCTCAGCCCCTCCGCTCCCATACTCCTATATCTGACTTGTCATAAATTCAACTAACACTCCTCCTCCTCTCCATCCTCACTACTACATTTCTTCCAAGTTCTTCTTGCCTCCATTCTCATCCTCCTCCCAATTAGTGATTTTCCACACTGGTCTCCTTATCGGTCTCTAAAGTATAGATCTGGCTGGGCACAGTGGCTCACACTTGTAATCACAGTACTTTGGGAGGCCAAGACAGGAGGATCACTTGAGGCCAGGAGTTGGAGACCAGACTGGGCAACATAGCAAGACCTTGTTTCTATAAAAAAATAAAATTAAAAAATAGTAAGGCATGGTGGCCTGCACCTGTAATATCAGCTAATCAAGAAGCTGAGGTGGAGGATCCCTTGAGTCTAGGAGTTTGAGACTGCAGTGAGCTATGATCATACCACTGTACTCCAGGCTAAGTGACAGAGAGAGACCTTGTCTCTAAATAAATAAGTAAATAAATAAAAATGTAGATCTGACCATGGCACTTCCCTGTTTAAATCTCATAGCTCCCAAATGCCAGCTAAATAAAATCAAACCATTTTCTTACCTTGCTCCCACCCCTACCCTATGTTCCAAGCACCTTGGAATAGTTTTCATCTCCTAGAATCCAGAACATATATTCATGCCTTCATAGCTCTGTATATGATTTCTCCTTTGCTAATACTTTCTCCCCTTATTCACCTTGCCTGCTTCTTCCTATGAATACCTATAGGAATACTTAGGTATTCTTAGTATACCTATACTTCCTATTCCTATAATACTTCCTATTCCTATGAATACCCAGCCCAAGTGTCCTTTCCCACAAGCCTTCCCTGAATCCTCGAGGGGGCTATAGCTATTTTCTCCCTGCACACTCTCACAATCCTCTGCTTTATTCTATCTGAGAACTTATTACAGTTTTGTAACTGCCTATGTAACAGCCTGTCTCCCCCCACCGACCACCTCTAGAATGAGACCTCTGTGAGGTCAGGGGCAGCCTTTTGCCTTTCTATCTTCAGAACCTAGAAGAGATTCTTGTACAAAGTAGGTAAATGTTTACTGAATGCTGATTGAATTATTAAAGACTCACCACTAATTCATTTGCTTGCCTACATTTCTAGCTAAGAGCTTCCCCACCCTATCAAGACCTCTCGCCTCACTGTCTTTGTTCAGGGGTGTAAGCATTCACTCAGCAAATGGTTGAGGTAAAAATAGACATTTCTGTCTCTAAGGTGTCCCGTGTCCAGGAGACGTGAGGAAGGAGAAGGAAGAGAGGTGGTAGATGTTACACTGCTTACCCTGCCTCTGTTTCTTGCAGCAAGGGAAGAATTAACATTCAATGGGGAATCTACCATGTACCATGGTTGATCTCACTTAATCCTGACAGCTCTGGGATAAAGAGGTTATCATCCCTATTTTACAGGTGAGAAGATAAAAGTTCAAAATTAAGTGACCTCCCAAAGTTCCCACAGTCAAGAGCGTCTGCCTCCCATACATCTATGGCCAACTGATTTTCAATAAGAATGCCAAGGCCACTCATTGAGGAAAGAATCATCTCTTCCACAAATGGTATTGGGATAACTGGATATCCACCTGCAGAAGAATGAAGTTGGATCCCATCCCACATCATATTCAAAAAGTAACTCACAATGGACCGATGACCTAAATGTAACAGCTAAAACCATGAAATGCTTAGAAGAAAACACAGAGGTAAACCTTTCCAAAAAATAATTTTTAGGAGTAAATTTTCTTGATCTTGGATTTGGCAGTGGAATTTTTTTTTTTTTTTTTTTTTTTTTTACAGTCTCTCTCTGCTTCAACACAGTGGTGCAATCAGGGCTCACTGCAGCCTCAACCTCCTGAGTTCAAGGGATCCTCCCACCTCAGCCTCTCAAGTAGGTGGGACCACACATTCTCAAGTAGGTGGGACAACAGGTGTGTGCAACCATGCTCAGCAAAGTTTTTAAATTTGTTGTAGAGACAAAGTCTCACTATGTTGCCCAGGTTGGCCATGAACTCCTGGGCTCAAGTGATCTTCCCGTCTTGGCCTCTCAAAGTGCTGGGATTACAGTCATGAGCCACCACACCACCCTGGACCTTTGATACAATACCAAAAACGTGAGCAATGAAATAAAAAATAAATTAGGCCTCATCAAAATGTAAAACTTTTGTACATCAAAGAACATTATCAAAATACTGAAGAGACAACCTACAGAATGGGAGAAAATATAGGCAAATCATATATCTGATAAGGGTCTAGCCTCCAGAATATACATAGAACTCACATGACTCAAAAACAAAAACACAATCCAACCAAAAAACAGTCAAAGGAGTTGAATAGACGTTTCTTCAAAGAAGATATACAAGTGGCCAAGCACATGAAAAGACAGTCAACATTATTAGTCATTAGGAAAATGCAAATCAGAACCAGAATGAGCTACTAGAGAAGCTGAGGTAGGAAGATTGTGTGAGGCCAGGAGATCGAGACTGCAGTGCTGATGATCACGTCTGTGAATAGCCACTGCACTCTAGCCTGGGCAACATAGTGAGACCCTATCTCCACAAATTTTTTTAATTTTTAAAATAAATAAAAACAAAACACAATAAAATATCACTTCACATCCAATAGGATGATATAATTGAATAAAAAAGAATGTCTCAAGTTGAATGATGAGGAATCATTAAAAAAAAAAATGAGTGTGGGTGAGGGTGTGAAGAAATTGGAACCCTCAAATATTGCTGGTGGAAATGTAAAATGGTTCAGCCACTTTGTATTTTTTAGTAGAGATGGGGTTTCACCATATTGGCCCTGCTGGTCTCAAACTCCTGAACGCAGGTGATCCACCCCCTTGGACTCCCAAAGTGCTGGGATTACAGGCGTGAGCGACCACACCTGGCTGGTTCAGCCACTTTGGAAAACAGTTTGGCAATTCCTCAAAAAGTTAAAGATAAAATTATAATATGACCCAGCAATTCCACTCCTAGATATATAAAACTGAAAACAGGTAGTCAAACAAATACATGTACATGCATGTACATAGCAGCTATATCTATAATAGCCAAAAGGTGGAAACCTAAATGTTCATCAACAGATGAACAGGCAAATAAATTGTGGTATATACATACAGTGGAATAGTATTCAGCCATAAAAAGGAATGAAGTAGGCTGGGCACAGTGGCTCACACCTGTAATCTCAGCACTTTGGGAGGCTGAGGTGGGTGGATCACCTGAGGTCAGGAGTTCAAGAGCAGCCTGGCCAACATAGCAAAACTCCGTCTCTACTAAAAATACAAATATTAGCTGGGTGTGGTGGCAGGCACCTGTAATCCCAACTACTCAGGAAGTGGAGGCAAGAGAATCACTTGAACCCAGGAGGCGAAGGTTGCAGTGAGCTGATATAGTGCCACTGCACTCCAGCCTGGGTAACAGAGCAAGACTCTGTCTCAAAAAAAAAAAAAACAAAAAAACAACAACAACAACAAAAAAAGGAATGAAGTACTGATAGATGCTGCAATGTGGATAAACCTCAAAAACATGCTAAGTGAAATAAGCTAGACACAAAGGTCACATATTGTATGATTCCATTTATATGAAATATCCAGAATCCATAGAGACAGAAAACAGGTTGGTGGTTGCGAGGGTCTAGGGTAAGGGGTCAAAGTATCTGCTCAATGGGTATGGTTTGCTTTTTGGAGTAAGACAAATTTGGGGGAACTTGATAGAGGTGATGGTTGTACAACATTGTAAATACATTAAATGCTTCTCAATTGCTCATTTTTATTTTATTTTTTTAGAGATGGGGTCTCAGTATGTTGCCCAGGCTTGTCTTGAACTCCTGAGTTCAAGAAATCCCCCTGCCTCAGCCTCCCAAAGTGCCAGGATTACATGCATGAGCTACCACGCCTGGCCTAATTGTTTACTTTCAAATGGTTAATTTTATGTTATATGAACTTTACTGCAACTACAAAACAATTAATTTAATGAAAATAAAAAAGAGTATCTGCCTGAGTCCAAAGCTAGGCTTCCTTCATTGCACTTTGGGGGCATTCACTGGGAACAGTCCATAGAATGGCATCTATAATGGTTGTAACTCTGGTGCTATCAAGCTGAGGGATGACAAATCACCACACTTGAATTCTGAACACTGAACCTGCCAAATAAAGATGACAATACCTGACCCACTGGAGCTTAATAGAGACTCAATGCAAAGGTAGAAAAAGTAAAATCAAAATGAGAGAAGATGATGATGATGATGAATGAAATATCCTGGTTACTTCTCCCACAATTTCTGGTGTTCATCTTATCACCTGAAGATGCTCTTTTAAAAACAAAACAAAACAAAACCCTGAAGAATCCCAGTACAGAACAATAGAACACAGTCACAAAAGGCCCCTAAGGATGTTTTAGATAAAAACTCATATGATTAGAAAATAAGAACCAATTTAAACTAGGAATGCAAGAAAACTTTCTTAACTAGATAAAGAATATCTAACAACAACAACACAAAACAAAAACAACCCCCGCCCCCAACCATGAAAACCTATAGCTAACATCACATATTTACCACCACACTTAGTGTAAAGACTAAATTCCGTAAGATCAGGAACAAGGTAAAGATTCATGCTTTCACTATTCCTATTCAATAACATACTGAAGTCCTAGAAAGTGCAGTAAGGCAAGAAAAAAAACCACAAGAATAAAAGGCCTATAGGCTGAAAAGGAAGAAACAAAACTCCCTATTGGCAAGGGACATAATTGTCTGTAGAAAATTCCATGAGATCTGTAAAAAAGAAAAAAACTTCTAGAACTAATCAATTAATTTATCAAGGTTGCAGGATCCAAGTTTAATATTTAAAAGTCCATTGTATCTATATATGCTAGCAAGAAACAATTAGAAATTAAAAATTTTCAAAGTACCATTTATAATAGCACTAAAAATTAGATATAAATCTAACAAAATATGTACAGAATTTGCTGAAAACCACAAAACACTGACAAAAGAAATCAAAGAAGACCTAAATGAAAAGAAAAGGTATACTGTTTTCCTAGTTTGGAAAGCTCAATATTGTTAGGATGTCAATTCGCCCCAAATTAATCTAGAGACTCAATACAACTTCAATTGAAATCCCAGCAGGATTTTTTTGTTGTTAGTAATCAACAAGCCAACTGGAAAATTTATTTGGAAAGGCAAAGGAACTAGGATAGCCAAAACAACTTCGAAAAAGAACAGAGTTGGAGAACTCACTATCTGATTTTAAAACTCACTATAGGCCAAGTGTGGTGGCTTATGCCTATAGTCCGAGCGTCTTGGGGCTAAGGCAAGAGGATTGCTTGAGCCGAGGAGGTTGAGGCTGCAGTGGTGAGTCCTGATCATGCCACTGCAGTCCAAACTGGGCAAGAGTAAGAGCCTGTCTTAAAAAAAAAAAAAAAAAAAAAAAAAAAAAAAAAAAAAAACCTCACTATAAAGCTACAGTAATCAAGACAGCGTGGTATTGGCAAAAGAATATATACAATTTAAAACAGTCAACTTGATCATTCCTAAAAGTAGACTCTCTTCTGAATGAAACTTTAGGTTAATCAGAATTGCTCTCAAAATGGAAAATTAAACAGCTTGGGAAGCCAGGTTCTTCCCGACTCATTTCCTGTTTCTCTTCCTTTCTTCCCTCCTCATCCTGTGTTTTCTCTTACACGAGTGATGACCCCTCCAAACCAGGATCTAATGGGTTATCCCAGGCTCCTTTCTCCCTACCCGCCCCTTCAGACACCAAGGCTGTGATTCCTGCCTCCCGAGCACCTGCAGTAACAGCACCTGCTCTCCACCACCACAGCAGTGGTCCTCATGAAGCCCCATCATGTCCATCCTGAATCACCAGGCCAGCTTCCCATTGGTCTCTGCCTCCAGCCTGGCCCCTCCAGCCCATTCTCCCTGCAGCCAGAGCGATCTTCCTAAATCACCCATCCAACCATGTGGCTCTTCTAGCTCCAAGCCTTCTGAATGCTGGGGAGCTCCTTGGGGGCAGGAATTCTTTGTCACAGTGGCCTCAGGACCGAGCCCATGCCTGGTGCCCATGCACACTCAGCGAATGACGATTGAATAAATGCATGTTAATAAAGCAGATGAAGGACATATTGAAGGAGGTGCAGGCCCTTCAAAACCTCATTCAGAGAGGTCAAAACACAATGGCTAAGAATGCAAGGAGGAGGCACCAAGGTCTGTATCCCAGCAGTCTCTATTCTCATCCAACAATATTGGTTGAATGCCTACAATGCACCTGGCACTGTCCTAGGTACCAGAGATTCATGGAGCTTCTCTGTGGACACAGAGTATTCAACTAATCATACAAATGAATGCATCATCACAAATGAAAAGACCCTAAGGGAGAATCCTCCATGCTATGAGAGGGCAGAAAATGAGGAAGAGAACTGGAGGCCTGACCCCATCTATGGGGTCCAGGAAGGCTTTCTTGTGGAAGTGATCATTAAACTAGACTCTATGGCCGGGCGTGGTGGCTCACACCTGTAATCCAAGCACTTTGGGAGGCCAAGGTGGGCAGATCACCTGAGGTCTGGAGTTCCAGACCAGGCGAGCCAACATGGCAAAACTCCATCTCTACCAAAAATACAAAAAAATCAGCCGGGCATGGTGACGGGTGCCTGTAGTACCAGCTACTAGGGAGGTTGAAGCAGGAGAATCACTTGAACCAGGGCAGCAGAGGTTGCAGTGAGCCGAGATCATGCCACTGCACTCTGGCCCGGGTGACAGAGCGAGACTCTGTCTCAAAAATAAATAAATAAATAAAAATGTAAAAAGTAAACTAGACTATACGAGGAGGAGAAGTTACTGGTTGTGTGTGGCACTGGGGGAAAGCTTTTCAGCTAGATAGAGGACTATGTCCAAAAGCCCTGAAACTAAAGGAACTAAGATCCCTTCCAGGCAGCAAAAGAAGGGCAGTGTGACTGGAGCCACAGAGTGAAGGGCAGGAGGGCATCAGATGAGACTGAGGAAGGGCAAGGGCTGGATGCTAAAGGAATGAAAGATTTTACCTGGAGACTGACAATCAGATCTGTTCTGAAAATAGCATTCCAAGCCAGGTATGGTGGCCAATGCCTGTAATCTTACCTACTTGGGAGGCCGAGGCAGAAGGGTCACTTAAGACCAGCAGTTCAAGACCAGCCTGGGCAACATAGTGAGACTCTGTCTCAAAAAAAGATGAAAAAATGTAGCCAGGTGTGGTGGCATGCACCCGTAGTCCCAGCTAGTCGGGAGGCTGAGGCAGAACCATTGCTTTAGCCCAGGAGTTCAAGGCTACAGTAAATAAGCTCTGGTCCTACTACTGTACTCTAGCCTGGGTGACAGGACAAGACCTCATCTCGAAAGAAAGAAAAGAAAAGAAAAGAGAAAAAGAAAGGAAGGAAGGAAGGAAGGAAGGAAGGAAGGAAGGAAGGAAGGAAGGAAGGAAGGAAGGAAGGAAGGAAGGAAGGAAGGAAGGAAGGGAAAGAAAGAAAGAAAGAAAGAAAGAAAGAAAGAAAGAAAGAAAGAAAGAAAGAAAGAAAGAAAGAAAGAAAGAAAGAAAGAAAGAAAGAAAGAAAGAAAGAAAGAAAGAAAGAAAGAAAGAGAAAGAAAGAAAGAAAGAAAGAAAGAAAGAAAGAAAGAAAGAAAGAAAGAAAGAAAGAAAGAAAGAAAGAAAGAAAGAAAGAAAGAGAAAATAGGCCAGGTGCAGTGGCTCACACCTGTAATCCTACCACTTTGGGAGACCCAGACGGGAGGATTACTTGAGTTCTGGAGTTCGAGACCAGCCTGAGCAACATGGTGAAACCCTGTCTCTACAAAAAATTTAAAAAGCTAGCCAGGTGTGGTGACACACACCTGTGGTCTCAGCCACTCGGGATGCTGAGGTGGGAGGATTGCTGGAGCCCAGGAAGTCAAAGCTGCTGTGAGCCATGATTGTGCCACTGCACTTCAGCCTGGGCAGCAGAGCGAGACCCTGTCTCCAAAAAAAAAAAAAAAGAAAAGAAAAGAAAAAGAAAGTAGCATCCCAGTGTCATGTGGGAAATGAGCTGAGAAAGAGGCAAGAGTGGGTGCTGAATGCACAGTCAGAAATCCCAAAGATGAGGAGCCTGGACTATAGGAGAAGTGACTGGGACACAGCTTTATTTAGGAGGCAAACTCAATACACCTGGGTGATGGGAGTGAAGGGAAGCAATGGCTAGGTATCTAGAAAAATAGCAGTTTTAGGGTTTGGAACTTCCCCTGGGAGGCCCAAGGCATTCTTAGTCCTCAGTGGTGGTTTCCAGAAGCAAAGTCAACGTCACCATTATCAAGTCATTAAGCTATATCTCTCATGCTCATCATTGCAATGGCTTTTCTAGAGAAACTTTTATTGGCTCTCAGCTCATCACTGTCTTTACAGAGAAACAGAATCAGACTTACTATAATATGCATGTCAAATGCTGCTAATGAGGACAATAAGATCTAATAGCTTAAACAATTATAAGGGACAATATTAGCTATGGATATGTGAGGAAGGGCCTGTTACTCATGGAAGCACACAGTCCCAGGCCCTGTGGCAGGTGCTTTTCCATACATTAATGCAGACAATGCTGTGTACACACAGCCATACACAGGACAGTCCTATGAACAGGGTAGTATTGTTTCCTATTACAGATGTGGAAGTGAGATCCCAAAGAGGCTAAGTGACTTGCTCAAGACCTCAGAACCAGCAAGTGGCAGAGTCAGGCTTGACTCTAAATACCACCATCTTTCCACCACACTACCACACCTCATCTCTAGCTGATCTGGACCATTCTCTGTCACCTGTCCCTTCCTCTCCTTTCCCCTAGAATGCCTTCCTGGCTGACCACTCCCACCCCAGCCCACACAGATCTCCAAATGGCCCATTCTCCACATAAAGCTTCCCCTCCCAAACAAACAGCAAAAGCACAAAGCCTTCGCCATAACTCCTTCCTGTGAACTCTGGAGTCATTGCCCTTCTCAGAGCACTTATTCTCTGCTGTGTTACTTACCCGTTTGTGCATTTACTGTATTCCCACTAATAAACTGCAGACCCCTTGAAAGCAGGGACTTTATATGTGTGTGGAAGATGTTCAGTAGTTTGTGGATATGAACCTGTGTACAAAATTGATTTGACAGATCAACAAGTTGGTAAATGAGGCTGAACCAAATGCATACATGGAGTAAGGAACAGAATAGTTGTTTATGTAGATTTTTATTTAAAATGTTTCTTATAAAATAAACAGAAGACTCATCCAGTACACACTAGTATTATGTAATTCCTATGCTGTTTTCCAGGCACATATTAAAGTCATCTAGACCTATATCCAGAAAGCATTTTAATAAATAGAGGAGTGGAATTGTATGCATGAATAAGTTTGAAATGAATTTTTCAATTACAAAAATCGGTTTTAAGACATTTAATAGACATCTTGCATAATCCACTCTTCAAAGACATTTTATCTCTTTTATGAAACCATACTTACTGTATCCCAAATTCAAACACTCATGCAATGTTACAGTTAGAAAGGAACTTCAAATGATCATTCAGTCCAATTCTTTGATTTTTCAGTCGAAATAGTTAAGTGATGTGAAATCTTAGCTGAAGTTCACAGAGCTAGATAGTGCCAGAGATAAGACTAGAACTCATTATTTCTGAAACCCAACTCTCAGGGACAGCTGGAAACCTACCTTTATATTCATCCTTTCATTTTTCTCCAGTAACAGAACCCCAGTTTTATTAATGGGTTACAATCAACCTCTAAAAGACATTTCCTAGACTTCCTTGCAACCAGATGTGGCCATGTGACCACTTTGGCCAATGAGATGCTAAGCATTAAGTATGTGCACTTTCAGGAAGTGTTCCTAAAAGGGAGGGAGGATGCTATTTTCCCTCCCCTTCCTTATTCCTGTTGCCTGGAAGGAAGGCATGAGGGCTGTGGTTCCAGGAACCATGTGGGACCACAAGAGTCAGGACCACACCTTGGGGCTGGCTACGTGGAGAGCTAGAATGAGCCTGAATCCCTGATAACTTCACGGAGTCACCATAGCTGATCGGACAGCCTATTTCTGGTTCTTCTTTTATGTGATAAAATAAATAAATAAATAACTGTGTTACTTAAATCACCATTATTCTGAGTTTTCACTTACATGCAGCCAGACATAACTAACCCATCTTGCTTCCCCCATCTCACTAAATGGCAATTCCATTCTACCAGCTGCTCAGGACAAAAACCTTAGAGTCAATACTAGCGACTTTCTCTTTCACACTCCACAACCATTCCACCAGCAGTGCTTGTCACCTCTTCCTTCAAAACAGACCAAATCTGTCTGCTGCTCACCCTGAGCCAAGGTGAGAGGAGCACCTGAGCCCAGGAGTTTGAGAACAGCCTGGGCAACATGGTGAGACTTCGTCTCTACAAAAAATTATCCGGGTGTAGTGGCATGTGACTGTAGTCCCAGCTATTCAAGAGGCTGAAGCAGGAAGACCGCCTGAGCCCAGAAGATTGAGGTTGCAGTGAGCTAGGATCACGCCGTGATCACACCACTGCACTCCAGCCTGGGCAACAGAGTGAGACCCCCTCTCAAAAAGATAAAAATACAAATAAAAAGGAAAGCCACTCCACTATCTACTGTCTACTTGTTCCTCAGCGCACTCACCACCACATGGCATTTGTTTATATTCATTCTCTCTCCACCCATTAGAAGGGTAAGCTCATTTGTGTTGTTGGCTACTGTGTTCCCAGCACCCACAATACTGCCTAGCACACTAGGCCTAGCATACACATGAATGATTGAATGAATGAGTAAATGAATGCTAAGTCTGTGCCCTTTTAACTATGTCACTTTGCCTCTAATTGAAATCCAGGTGCATTTGCTCCATGTACGAATATTACTATTGGAGCCACTTGCTATCTCTGTGAAAACTTGCTAAATATTTGCTGACAACAAAGATAAGCCAGCTTCTTCTTATCAGTTAACTAAGAAGATCTAAAAGGCAATAGGGTTTTCTATTCTGATAGTCATGATATCATTAATAACAACCACAAAACATTAAACATTTTGAAATAGGAATAATGGAGAGCAGTACACCAGACAAGTTTGTAAGACTCCAGAATCTAATGTCCTTTTGTGGCAGCCCCCCAAAAATAAACCCTGTTCTTTTTTTTTTTCTTTTTTTGAGATGGAGTTTCACTTTGTCACCCAGGCTGGAGTGCAGTGGTACGATCTCGGCTCACTGCAACCTCCTCCTCCCAGTTTCAAGCAATTCTCCTGCCTCAGCCTCCCAAGTAGCTGGGATTACAGGCGCCCACCACCACACCCAGCTAATTTTTGTATTTCAATAGAGACAGGGTTTCACCATGTTAGCCAGGCTGGTCTCAAACTCCTGACCTCGTGATCCGCCCGCCTCAGCCTCCCAAAGTGCTGGGATTACAGGTGTGAGCCACTGTGCCCAGCCAAGGCCTTTTCTTACTATTCTCACATCACCTCCTCAGTGAGAAGAGGAGGGTCAAATTGACCACTCATTGTCCAGTGATGAACACAACTGTCTTCTCTTAACTCCCCAGCTTTATAGAAAATCCTGGTGGTTAATTTTAAAACACAAATAAAAGTCCACTAAAACAGATTTATCTTTTCATTCACAAACAGTCTACATCTTTTCAAGTTAGGAGGTTTTCAGTTGGCCTTGTAAACTGAAATAATAAATCTCTTAGTAAACTCTATTCACTAAAGAGGTCTTAAGCTCAGGACATTTTTTGAGACAATGCACTCCTAATATTTGTTTTCATCTGGAGGAGGAGCAAAGCCTGACAGAACACCCCAGGTTCCATTTTCAAAGAAGACCAAGAAGCAACATCTAGCTTCTTCAAGCCAATAGTGAGCTGAATTTTGAAAAAAGAAAAAATGTCAAGTTCTAAGATTTTGCTTCAAAAATACATACTCCCCTCATACATTTTTGGCGATTGCTGCTTCAAGCTGCTAAAATAGTTCTTCGTTGGGGAAAAAAAAATACAGCTCTCAAGAAACTTAAGAGCTTGGTTTTAAAGACGTATCTCCCTGTATATGAATCTGTCTCCTCTAGCTGTGTATCCTTAGACAAATCATTTCACTTCTCCCCTCAGGCTCCTCTGAAGTAACCTCACAATGACCCTGGAGGATAGATTGCTGTTAAAGGTAATGCCTGTAGAATGAGGAGCACAGGGTCCAGCACATAGTAAGTGCTCAATAAATGGTAGCTACTGTCACTCCATAAGCAACTAGCCACACAGACGCCTACTCAAGTCATCAGCACTTTTCAACATACTATATGCAAATAATTCATTGTGTAGAACATTTGGAAAATATAGAGAAGTATGACTGAAAAAATAACCCACCGGTACTGTGAATAAAACCTCCCCCAAACAAAAGAGAAATGGTGTGGACGGAAGACAACTTTTCCTCTAACCACTTTGAAATAGTGACCTCTGCTGGCCAGTGGAAAACACGAGCCTTCCAATCAACTCTTCCATGATTGAGCAAGGGCTGAGTGAGCCAGGCTTGGTCCTTGTCCACAGAACAAAAACCAGGTGTTGCATTACAAGGGACAGAAATCGTCACAAGGGTTACCACGATGTAACTGGGATGTTAACAAAATTAAAGGCCGGCTTTTCCATTTGCTCATCCACCCAGAAGATTCTTTTGTCAAGCCCCATAGTCTCTCATTTTTAAAATGTCATAATTGCATGCAAATGTTCTAGCAGAAAAACAACGCAAGGGGCATTAAAAATCAATCTTCCATGTAAGCCTCAGATTTTCCAGCATGAAGATCCAAAAGCAGAAGTGGTGACAAATGTGTAGAAAACAGAGTGAAAAAGTCAGAATGCATCATTAAGAATGTTACAACAAAAGGAGGAAAAAAAATTCTCTGGGAGCACATGTCTGATTCAGCTGGGGTAAATAGACAACTACAAAAGAGGCTTTAAAATCCCTGCAAACTTCTTACAGATAGGGCCCAGAAATCCCATTAGGACCTAGTCAGGAGTCTTTTCTTCAGGCAGAAGTGTGCCTGATGGAGGAGGCCACTCAAGAGACTACTGACTGGAACATTTAGATGTAAAACACATTCCCACCTCTTAAGGTAGGAAATAAAACAGAAGTTGTAAACCGGCAGTCATAAGCTACGTAGTTTAGTTTGGCATGTATTGTTTTGTTTTGAATTCATCAGTTGCCAACACTTCAAAAAGGGAGATTTTATATCAAAATGCAATTTTTTTCTTTTTTGACTGGGTCTCACTGTCGCCCGGGCTGGAATGCAGTGGTGTGAACATGGCTTACTGCAACCTTGCCTCCCCCAACCCCACCCCACCCCACCCTGGACTCAAGTGATCCTCCTGCCTCAGCCTCCTGAGGACCTGGGACTACAGGCACATGCCACCATTCCCAGCTACTTTTTGTACTTTTTGTAGAGACAAGGTTTCACCATGTTGCCCAGGCTGGTCTCCAACTCCTGGGCTCAAGCAATCCTCCAGCCTCGGCCTCCGAAAGTCCTGGGATTACAGGCATGAGTCACCACGCCTGGCCTCGTTCTTGTAAACAAATAGGGAGCTCTAGCCACACTGGGCCAGCACTCTCCCATAGCAACAACAGCAGCTGTGCCAAGCAGCAATAGCAGCCTTCCACACGCTCTCCAGTGTGCTGTTCCCTGCCCAGCTGGCCTCACTCACCTCGTCAATTGTGTGGCTTTTGTGAACACTTAAGTCTGAGACCTTGGGTGTGCAACAACTCCAAGACACTGATGATGAGGAGTTCCATTCAGTTCAAACAAATATCAGCTGTGTACAAGGTACTTTAATAGGCACTAGGGATATGAAGAGGAAGACATGATCCCTAAATCCAAGGAACTCATAGACCCTTGGAAAAGAGGGCAAGTCAACTGGCACTAATCATACATTATGACACGTGCATTGGAAAGGTATAAAAGTTGTAAAAACTAAAGGGATTAAATCAATTCTCTAGCTTTTTGAGGTACTTACCTCACTGATGTCCAGCCTTTCTTCTTTTCTAACATATGCACTTAAGGGTATAAATTTCCCTCTAAGCATGTCTTTTGCTATATCTCACACATGTCTTTCTTTTTTTGTAGTTCGTTTGTTTTGAGACAAGGTCTTACTCTCCTTCCAGGCTGGAGTGCAGTGGCGCGATCTTGGCTCACCACAACCTCCGCCTCCCAGATTCAAATGATTCTCCTGCCTCAGCCTCCTGAGTAGGTGCGTGCCACTACCAGCCAGCTAATTTTTGTATTTTTAGTAGAGACGGGATTTCACCATGTTGGCCAGGCTGGTCTTGAACTCCTGACCTCAGGTGATCCACCTGCCTTGGTCTCCCAAAGTTCTGGGATTATAGGCGTGAACCACTGCATCTGGCCTCAATATGTATTTTTATTATTACTCATTGAAAAATATTTTTTCCTAACTTCTACATATGTGATGTCTCCTTTGACCTGTAGGTGATTTTAAAATGTACCTTACTTTCAAAACATATGGAATGCTCTAACTATCATTTAAAATTGATCTCTACTTAAACTGCCTTATAGACACAAATTTTAAAAGATGTTAATCCTTTGAGACTGAGACTTGGTTTATGGACCAACATATAACCAGATTTGTAAATGTTCAAGATGAGCTTGAAAAGAATGCTTGGACTTCAGTAGTCAGGTGCAGTGCTCCTCATGTGTCCCATAGGTCAACTCTGCAGATTATGTCATTCAAATATTCTACATCCTTACTGATTTCCAAAGTGTACTTCTATCGGTTACCAAGAGGTGTGGAAAATAACTTTTTTTTTTTTTTTTTTTTAAATTCAGACAGTGTCTTGCTCTGTCACCCAGGCTGGAGTGCAGTGGCGTGATCCTGGTTAACTGCAACTTCCGCCTCCCAGGTTCAAGTGATTCTGCCTCAGCCTCCCGAGTAGCTGGGATTACAGGTGCATACCACCACATCTGGCTAATTTTTGTATTTTCAGTAAAGATGGGGTTTCACCATGATGGCCAGGCTGGTCTCGAACTCCTGACAAATGATCAGCCTGCCTTGGCCTCCCAAAGTGCTGGGATTACAAGCATGAGCCACCATGCCCAGCCTGTTCTGTCAGTTTTTATGTATTTTTTTTACTAAAGCAACATATATAAGGTATACAAATCTTGCATATGCAATTCAATTAATTTTTATATGTATACACCCCCATAACTCAAATCAATATATGGACATTTCCAGCACCTCAGAATTTTTCCTCATGCCCTTCCATGAAGTCAATATACTGCCTCCTTCCCCATTACCACTATTTGACTTCTATTACCATTAAATTCCACCTGTTCTCGATATGCATATAAATGTCATCATACAGTAGATACTCCTTTGTGTCTGGCTTCTTTGGCTAGTATCTGTGAGCTCTATTCACATGGTTACATTTAGCAGTAGTTCATTCTTTTGATTGCTAAGTAACATTGCACCGTAAAAGTATAGCACACTTTATTCTACTGTTGATGGACATTTCAATTGTTTCTCTTTGGGGACTATTGTGAAAAACCCTGCTAGAGGCATCCTAGTAAACATGATTTTGGTGGGCATACGCACTCATTTCTCTTGGACATTTACCAATTAGCAGAACTGATAGGTCACAGGGGAGGCACATGCTTAGCTTTAGTAGATATTGCCCATTTTTTCACTCCTTCCAGCAATTATATGAGAGTTTTAGTTGTTCTACATCCTCATCAACACCCGTTATTATAAATCCTTTTATTTTTAGCCCTTCTAATGGGTGTGTATTAGTCTGTTTTCACTCTGCTCATAAAGACAAACCTGAGACTGGGCAATTTACAAAGGAATGAAGTTTAATGGAGAACTCACAGTTCCACGTGACTGGAGAGGCCTCACAATCATGGAAGAAGGCAAAGAGGAGCTAGTCACATTTTACATGGATGGTGGCAGGCAAAGAGAGTCTGTATAGGCAAACTCCTGTTTTTAAAGACATCAGATGTCATGAGACTTATTAACCATCACGAGAACAGCAAAGGAAAGACCTGCCCCCATGATTCAGTCATCTCCCACTGGGTCCCTCCCACAGCCTATGGGAGATACAAGATGAGATTTGGGTGGGGATACAGAGCCAAACCATATCATTCTGCCCCTGGCCCCTCCCAAATTGCATGTCTTCACATTTCAAAACCAGTCATGCCTTCCCAACATACCCCCAAAGTCTTAACTCGTTTCAGTATTAACACAAAAGTCCACAGTCCGAAGTCGCATTTGAAACAAGGCAAGTCCCTTCCACCTGAGCCTGTAAAATCAAAAGTGAGCTAGTTACTTCCAAGACACAATGGGGGTACAGGTATTGGGTAAATACAGCCATGCCAAATGGGAGAAATTGGCCAAAACAAAGGCCTCATGGGAGTCTGAAATGCAGTGGGGCATTCAAATTTTAAAGCTCCAAAATGGTATCCTTTGATGCCATGTGTCAAATCCAGGTCACGTTGATGTAAAAGGTGGGCTCCCACAGCCTTGGGCAGCTCCACCCCTGTGGCTTTGCAGGGTATAGCCCACCTACTAGCTGCTTTCACAGACTGGCATGGAGTGTCTGCAGCTTTTCCAGGCACATGGTGCAAGCTGTCAGTGGATTTACCATCCTGGGGTCTAGAGGATTGTGGCCCTCTTCTCACAGCTTCACTAGGCAGTGCCCCAGAAGGGGACTCTGTGTGGAGCCTCCAACCCCACATTTTCCTTCTGCACTGCCTGAGCAGAGGTTCTTCATGAGGGCCCAACACCCGCAGCAAACTTCTGTCTTGGCATCCAGGTGTTTCCGTACCTCCTCTGAAATCTGGGCAGAGATTCCCAAACCTTAATTCTTGACTTCTGTGCACCCACGAGCTTAACACCATGTGGAAGCTGCCAAGGTTTGGGGCTTCCACTGTCTGAAGCAACAGCTCGAGCTGTACCTTGGCCCCTTTCAGTCATGGCTGGAGTAGCTGGGACGCAGACACCAAGTCCCTAGACTGTACACAGCAAAGGGAGCCTAGGCCCGGCTCACAAAACCATTTTTTCCTTCTAAACCTCCGGGCCTGTGATGGGAGGGGCTGCCATAAAAGTCTCTGACATGCCCTGGAAACATTTTCTTCATTGTCTTGGTGACTAACATTTGGCTTCTCATTATGCAAATTTCTGCCGCCAGCTTGAATTTCTCCTTAAAAAATGGGATTTTCTTTCTTATCACATTGTCAGGCTGCAAATTTTCTGAACTTTTACGCTCTGTGTTCCTTTTAAAACTGAATGCCTTTAACAGAACCCAAGTAACCTCTTGAATGCTTTGCTGCTTAGAAATTTCTTCCACTGGCTGGGCATGGTGGCTCACGCCTGTAATCCCAGCACTTTGGGAGGCCAAGGTGGGTGGAATCACCTGAGGTCAGGAGTTACAGACCAGCCTGACCCATACAGTGAAAACCTGTCTCTACTAAAATTACAAAAATTAGCCAGGCATGGTGGCATGTGCCTGTAGTGCCAGCTACTTGGGAGGCTGAGGCAGGAAAATCACTTGAACCCAGAAGGTGAAGGCTGCAGTGAGCTGAGATCATGCCACTTCACTCCAGCCTGGGTGACAGAGCAAGACTCCCCCTCAAAAAAAAAAAAAAAAAGAAAAAAAAGAAGAAGAAATTAATTCCACCAGATACCCTAAATAATCTCTCTCAAGTTCAAAGTTTCACAAATCTCTAGGGCAGGGGCAAATGCTGCCAGTCTCTTTGCTAAAGCATAAACAAGAGTCACTTTTGCTCCAGTTCCCAAAAACTTCCTCATTTCCATCTGAGACCACCTCGGCCTGGACTATATCATCCATATCGCTATCAACATTTTGGGCAAAGCCATTCAACAAGTCTCAAGGAAGTTCCAAACTGTCCCACATTTTCCTGTCTTCTTCTGAGCCCTCCAAACTGTTCTAACCCCTGCCTGTTACCCAGTTCCAAAGTCACTTCCACATTTTCGGGTATCTTTTCAGCGCCTTGCTCTACTGGTACCAATTTACTGTATTAGGCTGTTTTCATGCTGTTGATAAAGACAAACCCAAGACTGTGCAATTTACAAAGGAAAGAGGCTTAATGGAGAACTCACAGTTCCATGTCGCTGGGGGAGTCTCACAATCATGGCGGAAGGCAAGGAGGAGCAAGTCACATCTTAGGTGGATGGCAGGAGGCAAAGAGAGAGCTTGAGCAGATAAACTCCCGTTTTTAAAGCCCTCAGATGTCATGTGACTCATTCACTATCACGAGAATAGCACAGGAAAGATCCGCCCCCACGATTCAGTTATCTCCCACTGGGTCCCTCCCATAACACGTGGGATTTATGGGAGCTACAAGATGAGATTTGGGTGGGGACACAGAGCCAACCATATCAGGGTATGTAGTGGTGTCTCATTATATTTTAAGTTTGTATTTTCCTAGTAACTAAGGGTGCTTATTTCTCTTACGGGCCATTGAGATAAATTCTTTTGAAGCACCTATTCATCTTTTCCCCATACTGCTTTATGTACTTAGAGGCTATATAAGTTGCATTAACATTTAGAACTGTATCATATTGGCCGGGTGTAGTGGCTCACACCTGTAATCCCAACACTGTGGAAGGCTGAGGCAGAAAGATCACGAGGTCAGGAAATGGAGACCATCCTGGCTAACACGGTGAAACCCCGTCTCTATTAAAAATACAAAAAAAAATTAGCTGGGCATGGTGGTGGGCACCAGTAGTCCCAGCTACTCGGGAGGCTGAGGCAGGAGAATGGCATGAACTCAGGAGGCGGAGGTTGCAGTGAGCCAAGTTTGCGCCACTGCACTCCAGCCTGGGTGACAGAGCGAGACTCCGTCTCAACAACAACAACAAAAAGAAAAATAACTGTATCATATTAAATGAATCTTTTTTAAAAAAAAAAACTTTTATTAATAAGTTTGAGGTGACCCTATTTATCTCTAGTAAGGCTTTCTGTCTTAAAGTGTACTTTGTCAAAAACTTACATAGCTATACCAGTTTTCATTTAGTGTTTGCATGTTTATATCTTTTCCTATCCTTTTACTTTCAACATATCCATCCTTATAATGAAATCTCTCAGCTATTGTTGAAATCTCTCAGCCTGTTGAACTCTCTGTTATTGTCTGAAAAAAAGTCTGTATTTCCCCACCATTTTAAAACATTGATGCTGGGTATAAAATTCTAGGTTAGTAGAGTCCTTTTGGCACTGCAAAATGTCCATTTCGTTGTCTTCAGTTGTTTTTGTTGAGAATTGCTTATTTGAAAGTGGCCTTTTGCCAGGCATGATGCACCTGTAATCCCAGCACTTTAGGAGGCAGAGGTGGGATCACTTGAGCCCAGAAGTTCAAGACCAGCCTGGGCAACATGGTGAGAGTCTGTTCCTACAAAAAATTTAAAACTTAGCCGGGCATGGTGGCACATGCCTATAGTCCCAGCTACCAGGGGGCTGAGGTGAGAGAATGGCTTGAGCCTGGGAGGTCAAGGCGGCAGTGAACCAAGATCTGTCACTGTACTCCAGCCTGGGTAACACAGCGAGACCCTGTCTCAAAAATAAAAGATAAGTGGTCTTTTTTCTCTCTACTTTGAAGTCTTTGTCTTTTGTTTTCAGTGCCTTTACTATGAAGTAGTTCAGTGTGGGTTCTTTTTATTTATCTGTTTAGGGCTCATAAAGCTTTTTCAATCTGTGGCTTGATGTCTCAAGTTTGGAAAGTTCTCCGTTTCATATCTTCAAAACTGCTTCTGTTCCATTAGATCTCCCTCTCCTTCCAGGATTCCAATTACACTTACACATTTTCTCACTGTATCTATTTTAACCTGTCTTCTGTATTTTAATATTTTTGACTTTCAAAGCTCTGTTCTAGATAGTTTCTTCTGACCTATCTTCAACTATGTCTAATCTGCCATTAAACCTACCCATTGACCTCTTATTTTTAGTTATCCTGTTTCTGTTCTAGATTTTCTCCATGGTTCTGTCAAATTTTATATAAAGGTTTTATAAGTACCTGACCACAAATTACATAGTATATGTGTATATATAGTTTCCAGTTCTCTAATGAATTAGAATTTTTAGTCTCATTGAATATAGCAGTAATGACTATTTTAAAATCTGATAACTCTCTCATGCAGAGTCCCTATGGATCAATCTATTGTCTATTGCTTTTGTTGGTTCTCATTTATGTCGTGCTATCTCTTCCTGAGCCTATTTTTAAAGGTGTGTAGACAATGTATTTGAAAACTTGTTTACAGATATAATTGAGGCCTAAGGTGTTGTGTTCCTCAGAAAGAATTTATTATAGCTTCTGCCAGGGCCTGGAAATACTGGTAAACAGAGATCATCTCAATCCAATTTAATGAGGATTCTCCCTCAACTAGTTTATGGCATCTACTTCCTCTTCATCCTTCCTCCTAAGGTGAAGCACTTTGGGGTCCCAACCCAAGGCAAGGGGATTTGCCAGCTCCTCTTTGCAGGCCTTGAATCCCAAATTTTGTCCTCTGTCTTGGGAGGCTCTGGGAACTGCCCCTACTCTCCATCTCGTCCTGATCAACAAAGGTAGGCTTGCAGAAGCTATGTTGGCACATCACGGCCTTGTCCCTCACGCCTAATTAGGCCCTTGGATACTTCATCCATTTGGGCTAATTTCTTTCAATCAGGAATTTGGTTGGTATTCAGAACCAGCTGGTCAGTCTCTATTACATTGTAAACTCGGGAGCTGGATGGAGTGTCAGAAAGCAAGGAGGGAGAATAAAACGTATGTGCAGAAAACAGCTGAGAAGGAGACCCTGAGAGCTCTTCAGGTTCTTCCTGGGGTCTGGAATCTATACTTGTGCTCACCAAGACTTTCCTGTGCCCTCAGAGTCAACTCTCCTTTCTATGCTTAACCTAATTGAGGTAGAGGTTGTGTCCTTGCAACCAAACATCATAATATAGTTAGGAAGAGACTAGCGTTTAATTTTTTTTTTTTTTTTAAGACTACACACCACTGTTACTAATGGCTTGAGAGGTAAAAGGATAACCCAACCAACAGTAAACACATCTTCAAACGACTATCAAGATAAAAGTCTGATTTAGAGATCACCTTCCATTGTTTCTCCGCCAGGCATTCTATGGGACTTCCAGAACCACTTTACCACCAGAATCACTTATAAGGCACACTCAAAATCTGGTAAAATACATGTGAGCAGGGAGAGCATGAGCACTTGAGGGCGGTCCAGCCACATAGCTCTGCAAAATGAGGTGGGTGACAAAGTGGGCTAGCACCAGGACATCTAAGGACATGCTATGGTTAATGATAATGATGGTTAAGCTCATTCTAAATGGGACTAAATGGGAAGTTTGCCAAAAAGGTAGAAATTCAGGTAAAGGGACCATGCACCAGCACACAATAGTGTGAGAAGGCAACCCATGTCATGTCACCTGCTGCAACTTCAAGGTAAGTATCTGAACACCTGAGCATTGCTCAGCATTCCTGCATTACCTAGAGATTTAACTGTACTCTTCAAGCTTTTCAATAACTGAATCCGATGGAAGAACTCTACAGTAAATGATAGTTCATATTGCTTCAGACACTCATCTGAGAGAACACATTAGCAATCCACTAGAACAGTGGTTCTCCAAGTATGGTCTCAGGATGAGCAGCGTCAGCATCACCTGGTGATGTGCTAGAAACGCATATTGGGCCCCACCCTAGACTCACTGAATCAGAAACTCTGGGCCGGGTGCAGTGGCTCACACCTGTAATCCCAGCACTTTGGGAGGCTGAGGTGGGTGGATTGCTTAAGCCCAGGAGTTTGATACCAGCCTGGGCAATAGTGAGACCTTGTGTCTACAAAAAATAGAGAATATGGCCAGGCGTGGTGGTGTGCAGTATGATCCTAGCTACTTGGGAGGCTGATGTGGGAGGATTGCTTGAGCCTGAGAGGTCAAGGCTGCAGTGGGCCAGGATCATGTACGTCACTGCACTCCAGCCTGGGTGACAGAGAACAAGATCCCCTGGAAGGACGCAAGGAAGGAAAAGAAACTCTGGAGGTGGGGCCAGTAAATCTGTTTTAATAAGCTCCTCAAGAGATTCTGATACATGCTAAAGTCTGATCTAGAATAAACCCTTCTCACAATGTGATTCCGCTTAGACTTTTATTAAAAACTAGATCTCTTGGGAACCAGCTCAGACCTCTTGAAGCAAAATCTGTACTGTCGTGCAGCCCAGATTCTACACAGCTACTGAGCACTCCTGGTGATTCTGATGCACAGCAGGTTTCAAATACCACCCATTAGATTATAAACTCCTCGAGGGCAGGGACTGTCTTGTTCAGTTTACTTCTAATTATTGCGCCATAAGAGACACTCAGTGAAGGTTTGTGAATGATAGCTAGTTCCACATCAACTTGCCCATCACAACAGCAATTTGTGCCAAGGCTGCTTAGGAGCATGGCAGAACTGTAGAGGTATGTGTTTATCCATCCCCTTTCTTGCCCCTAATAAAGATTTTGCTTATTTAAAAATGGTCAGCAGCTTGCTAAGCATAGCTGGATTGTTAACTGACGAATGAAAGCCATCTTTGTTTTAAGTGATCTGGTTGTAAAGAAAGATAACTATGGGTTGGGACAGCTAGAGGGAGTTTGAGGTACCTCAACTACCTAGAGGTGAAGTTCAGATTAATTTAAGTAACGTTGACAGACGTAACTGTTAGCCTAGGGGAATACGATCCGTTTGGAAACACTATTTTGGCAAGAAAAGAAACTTCTGTTAAGAGATGGCTTTCAGCACCTTCACCCTTTGTTTAGTTTTGTCAGCCAAGACAACAAAGAATGAGACTTTCTGAATTCAGGCTCCTTAGAGTTACCACGAAACCCACCAAATCAGTCTAAGTTAAGGGCAAAAGCTGACTTCTCAAAAAGTTCAGCTCTTTTAGGTTTTATAAGCAACAACTCTGAGACTAAACTGAAATGATTAAGGAAACATCACCACCACCACCCCACCCAGAAATTAAATAATTGACCTTACAGACACACATATTTCAGTTAATTGTTCCATTTTTAAAAATCACCAATTTATTTTTCTACCCAATCCAGTATCAATGATATACAAAAGGATATAAACAGATTATCATGAATATTTACAGGATGATACACCAAACAATTACCAAGGAACAAATCCTGCAAAATAACAAATTGTTGCTTATCCATGTCCACTCAACTGTACAAGGTTTATTTCTAGGACAATTTCCCAGTTCTCTGGGAAAGAAGTTCTGTGGATTTATACCTTCCATAAGGGTCAAGCAAACATGCTAAGAGCTGATACCATCATGTTTTTATACTAACAGCCGAGAAAGGTTTTTAAAGAATACTCTCTTTCAGACCAATGTTACAGCGTCAGTGGGCTCACAGACAGGATGTGACTTCATCAGAGGAAATGCTTCTCTCCTCTTGGTCTCCCTAAGGTCGTCCTCCTAGTACACAGGAGGAGCTCCCCATAATAACACCCTAGTTCCAACAGATGGTGTGTAGATTATCCACACACAATGGGAAAAAGAAAAACCCCCCTTACCTACTAAATAGAATACAGATCTGGGGAGGCAGTTTCCAGATCTTCAACAGGCAGATATTATGCGGCCTGTATTTAGTACACAGCACATCCTCTTGAGAGAAAACAGGAATGAACATTCTCAGAAACATTCACATTGCTCATCAAACTATACCCAAAGTATATAGGAAATAGCAAAAACCTAAACCTAGCTGGACATTTTATACAAGTAAGTCAAAGTTCAATGGAATCATCCTATCTTTATTCTCAGAAATCCAATGGGTTGAATACCACAGTTCTTCTTTAATGGAAGCAGAAGATTCAAGTCCTTGTCTCCCAAAATGCCTCAGCCAGGGTCAGCACAGAGAGTGGAATATAAAAAGCTTAATTGTGTTAATACATGGAATACAACAGTTCTCAGTCAACCTAGCCACAATTTTCTGTCTTGGCCATCTATAAGAAATGACTACATTTGAAATTCAACTTTCACATTCAACAAAAGAAATCAATTCAGCTTCAGACACAAAGCAAAACCAAAAACAAAAAACAAATGGCAATAGCCTACATATCTAAACACTTGACAATCGGGGAACTGTCCCACAGAGATACGCCCAAGGCCAGTAGCACCCACTTAGAATTTGGCATGTACTGGTTGAAGGGGCAACAGGACCCAGAGCTAAAATATTCAATTATAAAGATATAATAATACATTGATGAATCAGACAAAAGTAGACATATATGATACCACATTAAAGATTCATATACAATACTGTGCTGACTTTAAAGAAAATATTTTGGGACACTAGAAGGAAAAGAATTACAAAGGAGCATTTCAGTCCAAAGCTAGTCCAGTGAATATCTATGACTAGGATTTCCAATCTTTGATCTCCAAAGAAGCTGATCTAATAAATTCTAACAATACTTCGTTCACATTTGGGACACACAGCATACTTCCAAGTACAGTAATCCCTCTGAGGTTTTGGTTTCACTTGCTATTTGATGACTAAGTTGTTTCTGACTATAAAGATCTTCCTATTTTAATTAGCCACTTAACACTACAGACGCTGCTCCCTTTGAGAGACCAGACAAGTTTCACAGAATTTGATCTAATGAAGATGAATGATGGGGAAAAAAGGGAACATTTCCTGGGTTTTTTTGCAAACCTTTTTCTCTTGCTTGAAAAACTCTGCAATCACTTAATGTTTTGTTCCGGAAGAAGAAAGCAAAACTAGCTGGGAAAATACCCATACATTAATACTTGGTGTTTACTAGCATGATACAAAATAAATTCATAGATGTCAGTCAATTGTTTCTTAAAGATCAAATGTGAATTTTTAATCTTGTAACTTAAGAACTCAGTTTTTCCACATTCCTTTATATAGAGTTAGCATCTGTAAACTGAGACCCTTTTTTGGGTAATCATACAAATTTAATTTGTCCCTGGAAACAAAAACACAACCTAACAGATTAACAAAATATGTCCTTTAGACAATATTTTTTCAGTGAATTTTGCTGCACTGTTACCATTTTTATCCTTCAGTAAATGAAACTACACTTAAAAAGTTTACGTATTTTGAGTTTACAAAGAGCTAAACTCTTAATTAAGAAGACTATGAAGTCAACCTATACTCATTTCAGAACTGGCTTCCCTCTTTTCAAAAGTAAATTCTAAAAGTTTTTTAGTTATTATTATTAAGTTATATGAGCTAGAGACATTTTGACTGCCTTCAATGCTTCTGTAAAATTGAATAAAGATTTTATTATACCACACACACAAAAAGCAATTGGTACAGAAAAGGCAGTTTTCAGTTATTCTGTTGAGAATTTCTTTCCATGATTTCTCCCATTAAAGTATAGTTTTCAAAGCAACCACCACGACAAAGGAAGCATCTAATTAGTCCGTTTTCTTCTGATCCAAGAATGCTGAACATTTACTGTCCCATCTGTAGTTGTATCAGCAGTGTAATGAACACAGTTTATATTACTTAACTATTCTTTGAACTCCAAGAACTGTTGAAGTCTTTTCTGATGTTCTGCAGATGCTTGCACAGCACTAAATGAAACATAAATTCAAAGCATAAGCTTTATTTTACATTAAGCATATTAAGTGAACCACAGAGCACAGAGTCAATATTTTTCAAAACAATTAAAAATGAATAGAAATCTTCACTTCTTTAGTATTTCTGAAAAAGTTGGATGAAAAGTCTTTTTAATCTAATGAAGAGGAGGGCTTGCATTCAGTAACGGCATGCTTCTATCTTCTAAAAGACCAAAGCAAATTAAGACTGACAAGTGAAGGCATTGACTTTAACCTGCTCTGCGATGGAACCTGCTGTGCAGAGTTCCAGGCCTTGCAGTAGATTTTCTGGATTTTATTATTTTATTTAAACCAGATTCCAACATTATCTTTGAGCTGCAGAGTATCTGAACTGCCTTCAATACAAAATCCTTTAAACTTAAATGTTTGGTTAAAACACAATAGATTCCATTAATTACTTTCAAAGGTAACAGCTTGGTGGTTTAGATTTACTTCTCCCTTTGAACATAAGTTATGTTTTAGATGGGAACACTGAGTTCTCTCTCCACCCTCACCATCACAAAAATATATTACCTTGACAAAATTAGGGCAAATATATACTGAAACTAGTATAACACTTCCTCTTAAACTTTTGGGCAAAAATTGAATATAAAGATTCCGGTTTTCTAGTTCTTGAATAGGTCACCGCTTTTTAAAGTGCCAAAACAGTCTTATTTTAATAATTTTGTTATGAATCGTCCTAAAATGTCTTATAGACATCTTTACTTTCTTGAACCATGTACCCTCTAATTGAACCATTTCAAGTATTTTACTGCACAAAGATGCCCTCTAGGTGCTAGTGAGGCTGTCTTCTCTAATTTAATGGCTCTGAAACTCTCTCAAACACCAAATCTATGACTTTCCCATGACATTTCTCTCTGCTAGCAGGTAGTAAAGTGTCCCTTACAATTTACTGTTAGTACTCCTGACTCTAGTAGCAATCTCTGCTCCTCAAATAAATTTTGATATGGGCCAGGCATGGTGGCTTACACCTGTAATCCCAACATTTTGGGAGGCTCAGGCAGGAGAACTGCTTGAGCTCAGGAATTTGAGGCTGCAGTGAACTATGCTATGACCTTGTCACTGCACTATAGCCTGGGCAACAGAGCAAGACCCTGACTCAAAAAAAATTTTTTTGATATGTTATAGGCTGGAAAACCAGAATTAAATTAGCCTAAATTAGGAGTAAATGGGAGGTGGCAGGGAATGGGGAGATGTCGGTCAAAGGATAGAAAGTTGCAAACGTGTAGGATGAACAAGTCTAGAGACCTAATGTATAACATGAGGACTATGGCTAACAAAATTGTATTGTACTAGGTATTTTTGTTAAATAAGCAGACTTTAGCTGCCCTTGACATACACACAAGAAAGTAACTATGTGAGATGACAGACACGTTAATTTACTTCATAACAGTAAACATTTTATATGTAAACCCCATGTTATAAATCTCAAATATACACAATACAATTTATCTTTTAAAAAATGAGTAAATAGAGTTGAATGAATGTCTCCAATGAGTAGCCTGTGTTTCTTAGTTGATTTTCAGAGCTCAAGAGCTAACTTCATTTATACCTCGTTCTCAGAGGTAGAGCTTTGAATAGTGAATAATCAGGTATTATACAGTAATAAGTGTCATGATAATGTAGACTGCACAGTGGGCTTTACCTATGTATGATCCATTTTATCTTTACTAACAACAAATGAAACCAAGTGGGTGTGAGAACATTCCCTTTCATGGGGACATAAACTGTATCAGAAAGATTCAGAAGTTAGGGGAAACACCAGCCTATTGGTTAGGAGTACAGACACTATAGACAGAACCCTAGGGTTAGGAAGATTTGCATCTGAATCCTGGTTCTGCAACTCACTACCTGCATAATCTTGGGTGAGTTACTTAACAATCACAGATAGCCAATGATGTAAGCAGACAGAAATCCAGATATTTTAACTCCAGATCTAACATTCTTTCCACTATACGACATTATCCTACATATGTACAAATAGCCTCCACTGGTTTTATCAACTTTAACGCATATATAAAATATGGCTCTTTTCAGAGAAAAGAAACTAAGGCAGAATTTCCTTCTCACAATTTTTATTTTATTTGTTTATTTATTTATTTTTGAGGCAGGGTCTTGCTCTGTTGCCCAGGCTGGAGTGCAATGGTGCAATATTGGCTCACTGCAACCTCCACTTCCCGGTTTCAAGTGATTCTCCTGTGTCAGCCTCTGGAGTAGGTGGGATTATAGTTGCCTGCTGCCACACCCAGCTAATTTTTGTATTTTTGGTAGAAAAGGGGTTTCATCATGTTGGCCAGGCTGTTCTCAAACTCCTGACCTCGGATAATCTGCCCACCTCGGCCTCCTGAAGTGCTGGGATTACAGCTGTAAGCAACTGCACCCGGCCCATTCTCATAATTTTTAATCAGTCATCTATATCTCTTTCTTTTTTTCTTTGAGACAGAGTCTCACTCTGTTGCCCAGGCTGGAGTACAGTGGCACGATCTCAGCTCACTGCTACCTCCACCTCCTGAGTGCAAGCGATTCTCATGCCTCAGCCTCCTAAGTAGCTGGGATTTCAGGTGAGCACCACCACACCCAGCTAATTTTTGTATTTTTAGTAGAGACGGGGTTTCACCATGTTGGCCAGGCTAGTCTCAAACTCCTGACCTCAGGTGATCTGCCCACCTCGGCCTCCCAAAGAGCTGGGATAACAGGCATGGACCACTGTGCCCGGCCTATAGCTCTTTCTCATCTAATAAATCCCTATGCTCCCCTTTTCTTCTTGCCGTTTTTCCCCCAGGGCAATGTTACAGTCCTGCTATTTATCCAGCCACTGATTAAGCTGGCTAAAGCTGGCAGGAACTTCTTTTTTTTTTATTATTATTATTATTATTATTATTATTATTATTATACTTTGAGTTCTAGGGTACATGTGCATAACGTGCAGGTTTGTTACATACGTATACTTGTGCCATGTTGGTGTGCTGCAGCCATCAACTCGTCAGCACCCATCAACTCGTCAGCACCCATCAACTCGTCATTTACATCAGGTATAACTCCCAGTGCAATCCCTCCCCCCTCCCCCCTCCCCATGATAGGCCCCAGTGTGTGATGTTCCCCTTCCCAAGTCCAAGTGATCTCATTGTTCAGTTCCCACCTATGAGTGAGAACATGCGGTGTTTGGTTTTCTGTTCTTGTGATAGTTTGCTAAGAATGATGGTTTCCAGCTGCATCCATGTCCCTACAAAGGACACAAACTCATCCTTTTTTATGGCTGCATAGTATTCAATGGTGTATATGTGCCACATTTTCTTAATCCAGTCTGTCACTGATGGACATTTGGGTTGATTCCAAGTCTTTGCTATTGTGAATAGTGCCGCAATAAACATACGTGTGCATGTGTCTTTATAGCAGCATAATTTATAATCCTTTGGGTATATACCCAGTAATGGGATGGCTGGGTCATATGGTACATCTAGTTCTAGATCCTTGAGGAATCGCCATACTGTTTTCCATAATGGTTGAACTAGTTTACAATCCCACCAACAGTGTAAAAGTGTTCCTATTTCTCCACATCCTCTCCAGCACCTGTTGTTTCCTGACTTTTTAATGATCGCCATTCTAACTGGTGTGAGATGGTATCTCATTGTGGTTTTGATTTGCATTTCTCTGATGGCCAGTGATGATGAGCATTTTTTCATGTGTCTGTTGGCTGTATGAATGTCTTCTTTTGAGAAATGTCTGTTCATATCCTTTGCCCACTTTTTGATGGGGTTGTTTGTTTTTTTCTTGTAAATTTGTTGGAGTTCTTTGTAGGTTCTGGATATTAGCCCTTTGTCAGATGAGTAGATTGCAAAAATTTTGGCTACAGTAACCAAAACAGCATGGTACTGGTACCAAAACAGAGATATAGACCAATGGAACAGAACAGAGTCCTCAGAAATAATACCACACATCTACAGTCATCTGATCTTTGACAAACCTGAGAGAAACAAGAAATGGGGAAAGGATTCCCTATTTAATAAATGGTGCTGGGAAAATTGGCTAGCCATAAGTAGAAAGCTGAAACTGGATCCTTTCTTTACTCCTTATACGAAAATTAATTCAAGATGGATTAGAGACTTAAATGTTAGACCTAATACCATAAAAATCCTAGAGGAAAACCTAGGTAGTACCATTCAGGACATAGGCATGGGCAAAGACTTCATGTCTAAAACACCAAAAGCAATGGCAGCAAAAGCCAAAATTGACAAATGGGATCTCATTAAACTAAAGAGCTTCTGCACAGCAAAAAAAAAAAAAAGGAACTTCAAATTAATCTCGCATACAATGTCCCCCCTGCCTGGCCATGAGCACAGTCAGGCAAGGTCTACGGGTATGCCCTTCTCCTTGCTTTTGTTCTATCATTAATATACGTCATATTTATTTCATTCTTTACATTCATCAGTATTTTCTGAATGTGTCCTACATATTAATTTATATCTTGGAGGCAGTCTAGTGTTGTAGATAAAGATGAAAGATTTTTAAGAGTAAGAAAGACCTGATTTCAGGTTCATGTTTGACATGCACTAGATTGTGCTATCAGGCAAGTTTTAACATCTCTGTGCCTCAGTTTTCATATCTGTACAATTATGATAATTTCTACACTTCACAGGGTATTTGAAAAGAGTAAATGAAAAAACAAAGTTCTAAGTGAATTGTTGAATAGCATTATCTGATAAAACTTCCTAGAATTAGGGAAAGATTTTATACTTCTGTTATCCAATACATTAGCTACTAAACACATGTAGTTATTAAGTACTTCAAATGTGGCTAGGGTGACTGAAAAATTGAATTTTTAACTTTATTTAACTTTAATTTAAATTGGAAGTCTTAAACTATTCATTGATTGCAAACAAAAACAGCAGAGCAATCTCTCATGTCTTCTAAAGTTCATTTATAATTATGATAAATATAAATATAGTTTAGTTACTAAGCTAGTGTCCCTCATCCTGCCTAGCTAGATCATTTCACAAGAGGAAAGCAGTAAACATCAATAAAACTAAATATAAACAGGCTTGGCATTTGTGGTTTTCTCTCTGGTTCTGTTTCTCAAGGTGTTGTGATCTGTCGGTGTTTTTCCAGCATGAATCACAAAGCACCAGGGATTCATTTCTGGAATACTTTGCTCACCCCAAGTCTTCAGTTTGCTGACCAAGATATAACAACAGAATTATTTTAATACACTTTTCTGGAAAGGTACCCGGATTTTCTGCCCTTTTTTCTCCCTTAAGGATGTTTTGGTAATTAAAAATATATATATATATAATTAAATTTGCTGCATTTATAACTTTCTGTCCTCTTTTGTCCATTTGAAAGAAATCCCCAAAGCTTTAGGATGGGCCAAATATTAAAATATAAATATTAAGTCCACATCCAAGCTGTAAGTTCCCGATGAGAATCATCGAGGTCCCAAGAGAACACTTTCAACACATAAGCCTCATCATTCCCACACCTGTTTCTAAGGAAAGTTCCCCAGAAGGGGTCTCATCATGGATCAAAACAGGTAAACTTACTTCAGATGTTCACCAAATGTAGTAGTTATTCGATAGATGGCAGTTTTTAGTGATGCTCTGAATGCAAATCTTAATGTTTTATATGAAGTGTCCACAAGGCTTCCTGAAATCCGGGGTGGTTTACTGGAAGCATGAGGAAGCTTAAAGTACTTGTCGGCTGCCTACACCAAGAAAGAAAACACATCAGTTTAGATTATAGAGAAAGTCAACCTAGGCCATGTGCTGTGGCTCACATGTGTAATCCAAACACTTTGAAAGGATGAGGCGGGAGGACTGCTTGGGCCCAGGAGTTCCACCGTACTCCAGTCTGGGCAACAGAGATCCTGTCTCAAAAAAATTAAATTAAATTAAATTAAAAATTAAAAAGAAAAAAGTCACTTTAGTCCAAAGAATTAAGATTTGAGATAGATACAAATGGATATATACAGAGAGATATATACATATCTATAGATATGCTATAACACATTTCTTATTGTAGATCACAGTCAAAATAGTTTTCATAAACAATGCAATGGGGAGGCTCAGCTACTATGACAGCTACCAGGCCCCCCACAAATCCAGACTTGACCTCAGAAATGAAGCTATCATTCAATAGCCTTGAAAATGCAAAGCCTGAAGCCAAACACCAATGTCCTGCTCTGCTTATGATGTGTGACAGGCAGGAGGAGCTTTATTAAAAGACCTCAGCAAAAAAAAAAAAAAGACCAAACTTTACACTTTACAGAAATAGTTATTCACTAAATAGTTTATCTTCCTTTTCAATTCAAATAAGGCATTTATGAGCAATGACAGATGATACTGCTACATCATGAGGTCCCCATGGAAAAATAAACTGACAAGATATAACGGTATAAGCGTACTATTTATAGTTATGAATGTAACGACCAAAAGAACTGAAAACAAAAATAATTAAAATTATGTTTGCCATCATGTTCTTAATTTCAAGAGCTCTTTAACATCATCTGTTCTTTTTTAATAGCATCCTATTTTTGTTTCAAAGATACAATATCCTTTATTTCTGAGGATTCTGATAGCTTTTTTGTTTTTTAGTTTCTTCCAAGCTGATTTTCCCCCTTTGCTCCTTTTAGTCTCTAACTTCTGCATGAGAGACTTTCCTCAGAAATCTAGCAATCCTCGCTCACAAATGCAAGTAGGACCTGCTAAAGAGCTGAGCACCAATTATAAGTGCATGACTGGGAATTACAGACAAGGGGCTTCACAGTGGGTCATCTGCAGGGAATTTTGCAGGGTGAACCTTCAACTCAGTCACGTTAGGTCTTTCCTCTTGGACTGGTCAGAGGGCCCAAAGAAAGTTTTCTAGTATCCTGACTACAGGGCCTGGCCCCAGTGTTCTGAAGCTAAGAGGACACCAGGGCTTCTGAACTCATCCCTCTTCTTTAGTACAGCACCCACAACTCCCCCAGACTGGGTGTTCTACTCTCTCTTAAAGGATAAACCTCAGACTACAGTGGAGGAGGAGCAATTACCCCACAGCATAGGATCTAGGGATCTAACTAATTTTCACACAGCTCTCACCCAAACCTCTTTATTTTGGGTACCTGTCCCTTCACCCTTGGTTCTTGAGTTACTTGTGCTTCTCCCACCACCAATTTGAAATCTGCCTCTGGAATCTGCTAAGTTAGCTATCTCAACCATCTGCTTTCCAGCTTTGAAAGTTTTGTTGCTATTATGTCCTCTCCTGTTTATGGATTTATGTATTATAAAATACCTTTTCTATAGTTTAGTAGAGTTTTGGGGAAGGAACAAAATTTGATGCATGTGTTCAGTCTGCCACGGTAACTTCAGTGTTATTTAATATTTCACTGAATTTCACTGAATTTAGTGCTATTTAAGTATTTCACTGAATTTCAACAACTACCTAAAATTATCTCAAGCATGTTCCAGTCTTGGGAAACATTTTTAAAGTTGATAGCAGAAAAAATAAATGATTGGACTCAGAGTTATTGTGGCAGATTGAACAAATGCATCAAATTTTGTTCCATCATAATGGAAAAGTTATATTCTTTTCAATTTTCTTGCAAACGTACTGATTAACCCTCAGTATACCAGGATAAACAGTCATCATCATTACTGCCTGGGTCCTATGAATACTTTATATCTTTTGTAGTCTAAAATCATTTTACAAACAATTTACAGATGACAAGGTAATGTAAAATAACATCATAAAACTTTAAATAAGAAGACCAGGCACAATGGTTCACACTTGTAATCCCAGCACTTTGGGAGGCTGAGGCGGGAGGATTGCTTGAAGCCAGGAGTTCTAGACCAGCCTGGGCAACATAGAAAGATTCTGTCACTACAAAAAATTTAAAAATTAGCTGGATGTGGTCCAACACCTGTAGTCACAACTACTCGGGAGACTGTGGTGGAAGGATGACTTGAGCCCAAGAGTTCAAGGTTACAGTGAACCATGATCATGTCACTGTACTCTAGCCGGGGCAACAGAGCAATACTCTGTCTCTAAAAAAATAAATAAATAAAACAAAATAAAAAAGAAAATAAGAATATAAACATGGCAAATCCAAATTTTTATTCCATATTTTCTAGGTTTTGAAGGTATACACACCTGAAATGAGCAATGTCCTTTGAATGCAACCAGTTGTTCACCAGCTATTATGCATAAATCTGGAATACATCCATCTTGTAAATACTAATTCCAAATTTAAGCTGTATCTCTAATAGGTTCTAGCTCATCAATACTGCTGGGTTTTTTTCTTGTATTTGCACCATCAAAATGCAGTACCTTAAAAAACTTTAGACAACTCATAATTTTGCTGAACAAAGAAGTACAGCCATTTTCTTTGCACCTTAATTGCAAAACATTTTCTTTTTCTTTCTTTTTATTTTTGAGACAGAGTATCACTCTGACACCCAGGCTGGAGTACAGTAGTGCGATCTCGGCTCACTGCAACCTCTGCCTCCAAGGTTCAAGCGATTCTCCTGCCTCAACCTCCCAAGTAGCTGGGATTACAGGCGCCCGTGACCACACCCACCTAATTTTTTTGTTTCTTGTTTTTTGTTTTTTGTTTTTGAGATGGAGTCTTGCTCTGTTGCCCAGACTGAAGTGCAGTGGCACGATCTTGGCTCAATGCAAGCTCCGCTCCCAGGTTCACACCATTCTCCTGCCTCAGCCTCCTGAGTAGCTGGGACTACAGGCATCCACCACCACGCCCGGCTAATTTTTTGTATTTTTAGTAGAGACGGGGTTTCACTGTGTTAGCCAGGATGGTCTCAATCTCCTGACCTCATGATCCGCCCGCCTCAGCATCCCAAAGTGATGGGATTACAGGTGTGAGTCCCGCGCCCGGCCATTTTTTCATATTTTTAGTAGAGACAGGGTTTCACCATATTGGCCAGGCTGGTTTCGAACTCCTGACCTCAAGTGATCCGCCCACCTCAGCCTCCCAAAGTGCTAGGATTACAGGCATGAGTCACCGCACCCAGCTGCAAAACATTTTCATTCTTAGGTTTATAAATACAAATTCAAATGATCAATTCCAGTGGCTTCTTTTCTTTGACATCACCTATTGCCTTCTTATCTTTGTATACACACACCCACCTTCAGCACCTATCCCCTTACAAATTGTATAAAGTAAATTTTGGCGCACAAATACAACAGAAAATGAAGAAACACTGGTCATGTGTACTCTTAGCAAAATGAGAGATTTAAGTTCTTATTATAAAATACTGTGGGATGAAGTCTTTCCTGTTGAATGACTTACTAGATAAGCATACCATACTAGATATATTTCCTTTCTCTCCTTAAAAACATATTGTTCTGTAATCCTTGGGTTTCAGGAAAACATATCTAGAATACATCAACTGAAGGTTCAGAGTCTGAAATTCCTCTTTTTTTTTTTTTTTTTTTATGAGACGGAGTCTCACTCTGTCATCCTGGCTGGAGTACAATAACTAATGATCTCAGCACACTGCAACCTCTGCCTCCCTGGTTCAAGCAATCCTCCCACCTCAGCCTCCCTAGTAGCTAGGATTAGCAGGCATGCGCCACCATGCCCAGCTAATTTACTGCTATTTTTAGTAGAGACAGGGTCTCACCATGTTGGCCAGGCTGGTCTCGAACTCCTGACCTCAAGTGATCTGCCCTCCCCGGTTTCCCAAAGTGCTGGGATTACAGGCGTGAGCTACTGCGCCCAGTCCCGAAATTCCTCTTATATTTCACCATCATCATTAAAGTCTAGAGCTATGCTGTCCAATATGGCAACCACTAGCCATATGTAGCTATTGAGCACCTGAAATGTGGCAGGTCTGAACTGAGATATGCTACAAAGTGAAAAATAAACACCAGATTTCTAAGAATTAGCATGTAAAAATGGATATAAAAGATCTCATTGGTAATTTTATCTTGATTACATGATAAAATGATACTACCTTAAATACTGGTTTAAATAAGCTGTACTATTAATGTCACCTGTATTTTGCCAATTTATCTACCAGAAAATATAAGAGTACATAGGTGACTGCATTTTATTTCTATTGGACAGAATTGGTCTAGAGTGCTGCTATCTGTCTCTCTGCATTTGTCTTCCAATGTGTCTCAGTAATTGTTTTATTGGCAATTTTCTTCCCTTTACCATTGTGGACAGAAAATTTAAAAATTATACAATTATCAATTGTATTCAGTGAAAGCTTTAAAAAAGACTACAAAGATGTGTGTCTAGACTTTTTATATAGCTTTTCATGAAAAATCATGCAATACTACATGATTTTATCATTCTTCTGTCTTCATATTAGTCTTTTTTACAACATAATAACTAATGAGTAATGATAAAATAATTCCTAGGATAATCGACAGCAAATTGTTACAAGATAGTGAAAATGTACAATCACTAGATCTATAATATACCTTAGATTTTAAAAGGGCCCAACAGACCTACATGGATAATTGCAAGAGAATACATTTTGTTGATTTTTTTTTTTTTTTTTGCTTTTTTTTTTTTGCTTTTTTAGACAGGGTCTCACTCTGTTGCCCAGGCTGGAGTGCAGTAGTGCAATCATACCTCACTGTAGTCTCAAACTCAAGCAATCCTCCTGTCTCAGCCTCCTCACTATTAGAGGCTACAGGTGCACACCACAGCACCCTGCTAATTTTTTTAAAACCTTTTATAGAGACAGGATATCGCTTTGTTGACCGAGCTGGTCTTGAACTCCTGGCTTCAAGCAATCCTCCCACCTCAGCCTCTCAAAGTGCTGGGATTACAAATGTGAGCCATCACACCCAACCCTGTTGAATTTTTTAAATAAGTAATTGCTCTCTTTGTTTTGTACAAGACCTCTAAGAAAGAATAAAGGTCCTAAAATAGCAATCTTTATAAGTAGTTAGAAATGCTCAAAAAAGAAATGCAAAAAATCAATTAGGTCCAACACACCCTAATGGTATAAGCATTAAATTAAGAAGGAAAACCTCAGTTTAGAGTAAATGTGTCCTTAACCCCTCTCTTATTCTCACTAATCTCACACTAGCCACATTTGTAACAAAAGATAAGCAGGCTTCAGGTTTAGAGACCTCAGCAAATAAGAGTATCAAGCTAGAATTTAAAATCATTAACTTTTCTCACTTTAATTGCCTTCTAATATCAAAAAGCACTGAAAACAAAAAACAAAAACAAAAAAATTTCTGTAACCTTATTTTTTCTTTGTGAGACAGGGTCTCATTCTGTTGCCCAGGCTGGAGTGTAGTGGTATGATCACAGCTCACTGAGCTTTGACCTCCCAGGCTCAAGTGATCCTCCCCGCTCAGCCCCCAAGTAGCCGAGACTATAGGCTTGTGCACCTCCCCACCTAAATTTTGTTGTTGCTGTTGTTGGAGACAGGATTTCACCATATTGACCAAGGGCTCAAGCAATCCATCAGCCTTGGCCTTCCAAAGTGCTGGGATTACATGTGTGTGCCACCATGCCCAGACAATCTTTTTTTTTAAAGTGATGTGATGTTGTAACAAAAGATGTAAATCTTTTGGTGGCAAAGCTGACCTGACCTGGACTCATCTGGCAGTAAAACATGACCTGTGCTGACACAGGCTATTTACAGTCTTCATCCCACTTTACCCCACTTAATCTGAATATTCAGAGAGTTAACCGGAGAAAAGCATTAATGTATCTGATTAAGGGGATTCTACCTCAGATACCAAAAGGAATGTAATATAGTATATGATATATATATATACACACTATGTCACATTTTTAAAATTAAAAAACATCTGAATTCTGAAATATATGTTAGGGTTTGAGATAAAGGACTATAGACCCATATTCTATTTGTAGCAAGTCAAACTAGTTTTCCTTTACAATAGTCATAAAATTTCCTTTGAAATAAATTTATGTTTAAAATAAATGACTTAGCTGGGCATGGTGGCTCACGCCTGTAATCCCAACACTTTGGGAGGCCAAGGCAGGAGGATCGCTTGAGCCTAGGAGTTGGAGACCAGCTTGGGCAACAAAGGGAGACCCTATCTCTTTATAAAAAAAAAAAAAAAAGAATAAATGAATGACTTAAAACACTAAGTAGATAAAAGCTCAGGGAAATAAGATATGACTAAATGACAACAGTATGTGATAATATAGTTATGACAAAAATTATGAAGATAATATATGAATGGTTTAAACTGGGTATCTGACACTATGTCTGCTAGATTGCTTGCTAATAGTATTGACAGCAATACTTTTTTTTAACCTTTCTTTTAATCTGAAAGATCTTTTCTCCTGTATAAGAATTATCATGCGGCTGGATGCAGTGGCTCACGCCTATAATTTCAACACTTTAGGAGGCCGAGGCAGGCAGATCGCTTGAGCTCATGAGTTCAAGAGCAGCCTGGGCAACATGGCAAAACCCTGTCTCTACTAAAAGTACAAAAAACTAGTTGGGCATAGTGGTGCATGCCTGTGGTCCCAGCTACTTGGGAGGCTGAGGTGGGAGGATCACTTAAGCCCAGTGTGTGAAGTTGCAGTGACCAGTCTGGGTGATAGAGCAAAACTCTGTCACGCAAAAAAAAAAAAAAAAAAAAAAGGTCATGCAGCATAGGAATAATGACAACAAAGTAGTAAGAGCTAACCTTTACTAAGCACCTATTATGGGTCATACATGCCAAGGGTTTTACAGAGATAATCTCATTTATTCTTCACAACCCTATGAGTTAGCTAGCTACCATTATCATCGTTCCCATCTTCCAGATACAAAAACTGATGTTTAGAGATTGCCATATTTATTGGTTCTATACTTTTTGTTTCTGTTTTTACATTTTATGCTTTCTGAAATGAAGATATATGTTCCAATTAATGGCATCTTAGATTCGAAGAAATATAATAAATGTTATTTTCCAACTAGGAAACAGTAGAAGCTGGAATTCAGACATAAGTCAGTCTGACTCCAGATCTCACACTTTGACACATCTGCCATACTGCCATTCTATTGTGAAAAAGGAGGTTAAGAAATGCAAGCCTCTGCCAAGCTCTCCCAAAGGTAATCTAAAAGGGTGGCCTGCGAAGGCCTTCGGGTTCAAAACCCTAGTTTCTAATTTTGACTCAACCATTTACTAGGTACAATCATGAATAAGTTGTACTCACACAGAAAATAGTTTCTGAAAGAGACTTCAGGATGCAAAATAGGCCTTCTTTTAACCTCACAGGGTTTTACAAAAAAAAATTTTTAAACAATTTCTTTTGGAATACTATGCAAATGTTAGGTAAAGCAGCATAGGACTTTACAGAAACCAAGAATAGACTCTGACTGGTACAATGTTGGTCAAGGGTATCTGGGCCTTCAAATCCATAGCTCCAGCTCTCAAGAATATTCCTTTTTTTCCCTCATTCCTCCTTCCAACCCCTGCATTCTCCAGGAGCCATTAATTATCTCACCTCTCTATCCCCTACTTGCAAGACTAGCTCAGATTCACCTGTCACATGTTCTCTGATCATCCTGCATTTCTTTTTTTCTTTTTTTGAGACAGAGTTTTGTTCTTGTTGCCCAGGCTGAAGAGCAATGGCACAAGCGCAGCTCACCGCAACCTCTGCCTCCCAGGTTCAAGCGATTCTCCCACTTCAGCCTCCCAAGTAGCTAGGATTATAGGCGTCCACCATCACGCCCGGCTAATTTTTTGTATTTTTAGTAGAGACAGGGTTTCACCATGTTGGCCAGGCTGGTCTCAAACTCCTGACCTCAGGTGATCCACCCGCCTCAGCCTCCCAAAGTCCTGGGATTACAGGCGTGAGCCACCGTGCCCAGCCTCATCCTGCACTTCTCTGCACAGTGGCACTGACTACAACTGTAGTTCTTTGTATGATTATCTGTTTTACATCCTGGAAGCTCCTGGAGGGCAGGAACCCTGTCTTTTTCCATTCTGTATCGTATCACATGCTAACTGCTTGATAATTAAATAGTTACCGGAGGGATGGATCTGTGAATGGCATAAAGGTAAACATCAATATTCCAAGTACATCAAAATTTGACCTTCAAATGATGCGGCAAAAAAATATAATAGATAGGGCTGATCAACTTCATCAGGATGACATCGGCCTGTCCACAGAAACCAAGGCTATCTAAAGAACGTAAAACATATTTTAAAGACGAAAAGGTTCTGGAGATGGATGGTGCTGATGACTGCATAACAATGTGAATATATTCAATGTCATAGAACCATACACTAAAAAATAGATGAAAAATTGTCATTTTTATGTTATGTATATTTTACTAAGTTTAATTTTTTTTTTTTTCCTAGAGACAGGGTCTCACTCTGTTGCCCAGCCTGGAGTACAGTCACATAACTCACTGCAGCCTCAACTTCCTGAGCTCACATGATCCTTTAGCCCCAGCCTCCCAAGTAGCTGGAACTATAGGCTAGCATCATCACACCCAGCTAATTTTTAAAGTTTTTTTATAGATACTGTCTCACTATGTTGCCCTGGCTGGTCTTGAATTCCTGACCTCAAGCTATCCTCCTGCCTCATAGCCTCCCAAAACGCTGGGATTACAGGCATGAGCCAACGCATTTAGCCAAAAAATTTTAATTATAAAATATGTCATTTTGGTTCCTAATATTTTGCATGTAAGTACCCTTTTTAAAGACAACAATAAAATCCTGTGGACTTCCAGAGGTTAATACTTGCTGTCCATCCACTGATAAAGGAAATAACTACTATGAATTCAGCAATGTTTTCAAATGAATTTGTATTTTAATTAACCAAAACAGCATGTAAAAACATCTGAGAAAACAGCTGCAAACATGTTGGAGAAATGGTAATCATTCAAATGAAAGTATGTATGTCCCTTATAATAACTGTGATCTCCAGGATGGTCTGGCCATTGGCAGAAACCACTGAGCTAGCTAGCATTTCCATCACTCTACTCCTTGCCCTCTGAATAGTTTGAAGAGTGAAAGGCTCCCCTTCCCTTTCACATTTTGCCTTTAATGATTCAGTGAAATGGCTGATGTTATTGATACTGAAAAGTAAAACAAAAGGATAGAACAGTTCCACACAATTGTTCCTTAGTAACACCCAGAAGCCAGTAATGTACAACTTGCCTTAAATTACAGAGATACTTAGAACTTACTGTCTTCACTTTGATCCCTTCTAGACCAAAGAACAGAAAGCCAAAAATATATAACAGGGATTATATGAGTCACATCACATTCCTGCCTCTCAAAACAAAAAGATGGTTTGGGAGCATTTTAATCAACCCATTGCATCAGAATTGTCACTAAATTTAAGCCCCAAAACAGAAGCCTTTGTCCACTGAACCAGCAATGACGCAATCCAGCAGCCATCCAACAAGCATTAAATAAGTGCCTGTCATTTGCCAGCTACTATATCAGATGATGGGAATAGAGGTAAGACAAAGTCCCCCACCTCTACTCTGGCTAACATGAAGAGGAGACAATAAAAGTCAATAAAGACAATAAAGTACTGAGGGGGGAGTTATAGAGTAGAGTCAGACCAAAGGAGAAAAATATGTTCTAGACAAAAAAGGAAAAAAAAGGCAGCATGTGCAGAGTTAGAGTCAAGTTAAGAAAATAAGATATATTTGGTGGGAGGTAGAGACTGAATAGTCTATGGTGGTTATAAGAGCAGAGGACTCATGGGAATAGCAGAATGGCTGGAATCAGAGCATGAAGTAACTCAGTTGAGAGTCTATAGGGGCAAGAGGATGTAATAATTCAGGACAAAAATGCCAAGATCCTGAAGCAAGGCAGGAGGGATCGGCAAGAGAATGGGTGGATAGTGGAACTGCCACATGGGTGCAGCTCAAGGACATGGGGACAAAGGAGTTGAAGGAATTGGTAATAAAGTGGTTGAACTAATAGACTACAAGGTCCAAACTGGATACAGAAAGGCATATACGTAGTCAGGAGGGAGCTGAAAGACAAAGAACATGGGGAAAAGGAACTGGAAATCCTGGTAGGATCAAAGAAACTGTACAGAAGCAGCAAGGACATGAAAGGGCTGCACCTGGAGCAAGGGCTCTTACACTGGGTCCATAGACCTAAGGGAAAAATTCCGGGGGTACAAACTTGAATTACACATTTACTTTTACTAAGATCTAATTAAAATCCAGCATTTCCTTCAACTATGAATGTAAGCAACAAATCGTAGTAGCATTAGCAGTTCCTGTGACTTTGTCACCAACAGAAATCACCAATATCTCCATATCTCAATACAATTGTTACAATTATCCTGAAATACCATTCATCTTATCCCTACCTCAAAATAAGTTACTGGACTCACTGACAGATCTTGTTATGTAATGCAATAATTAAAAACCACATATTACTGTATCATAAATTTAACATCTTGATAATTACATTTCAATATAACTGATTTTCTTTTTAATCCTAAGCACTTTATGCATTTAAGAACATGATTCTGAGAAGAAGTTCATGGGCTTCAACAGACTGCCAAAGGAATCCTTGGAACAAAAACATTTAAGGACTCTAGCTTACAGGGTAGAATCCTGGAGTTTCAAGCTCTGGCGGTGGAGTATTCAGGGGATAATTGGGCCTAGGTGATAGTTGTGGGTTGAAAGGGTATACAAATGGGTAGTGAAGAGGAGGAAGTCAAAGAATTGTGCAGACAAGGTGTCGGGCAGATTACCCACACAGACTCTGAATTACTCATTACAATCAACCTCAGGATGTAGAGTGGAAAAAAAAAAAAAGACTGTGAGGCAGTTTGCAAAATCTGATGATGGCAGAGCATGACCAAAAGGTTGACTATGATGTGGCTCAAGGGAAAACAGACATTATAAGCCCACATAAGGAGGAGTTTTATACTGAGAAGCTAAGTATCAGGTCACTGGTCCTGTTCTCTTTGTTCTATCTTTTCTCAACATCCAAAAATATGCTTCTTTGCCTTGTTCTACTCTGCCCCTCCAAAGTATTCTCCATTCCAACTCCCCTGTTTCTAAGTAAACAGGGCCTGCTATGACTTAAATTTGTCACTCAGAAAGGATGTGCTAGAAACTTAATCCCCAATGCACCAGTGTTGAGAGGTGGGGCCTAATGGGAGGTGTTTAGGTCAGGAGGACTCCACTCTCAAGAATGAGTTAATGCAGATTACAGAGACCATCCTGGCTAACACAGTGAAACCTTGTTTCTACTAACAAAACAAAAATTAGCTGGGCATAGTGGCGGGTGCCTGTAGTCCCAGCTACTGGGGAGGGTGAGGCAGGAGAATGGTGTGATCCCAGGAGGCGGAGCTTGCAGTGAGCCAAGATCGCACCACTGCACTCCAGCCTGGACGACACAGCAAGACTCCGTCTCAAAAAAAAAAAAGAAAAAAAGAAAAAAATACATAAATCAGTTGGGCATAGTGGCATGCACCTGTACTCCCAGCTACTCAGGAGGCTGAGGCAGGAGAATCACTTGAACCCGGGATACGGCGGTGGCAGTGAGCTGAGATCACACCACTGCACTCCAGCCTGGGCAACAGAGCAGAGACTCCGTCTCAACAAAAAAAAAGCGGGGAAGGGATGTGGATCTGTAGCTTCTTCCCAGGTCTACTGCACTGCTAATGCCCTGCAATCAGACTGGGCTCTAGTCCCAGCTCTGCCACCTAGGAGATTGTGTGTGACATCTGAGGTAAGTTGCTGCACTACTAAGCCTCCCTCATCTATTAAAAAAGGGCGAAAACACTTCCACCTTGCTGACTTCACAAGATAGTTATAAAGATCAAATAATAATGATATCAAATTACTCTCTAGACTATAAGCACTGTACCATTATTGTTATTCTAACTATACTGAAAGAGTGAAAAAAAATAATGTTATGAGCATCAAAGATATGCCCAAATCATGGTCATCCTATTGTGCAGTCAGAAAAACCAAATACTCGAAGCTGCAGGGAATTACTAGGAAACTATTTATTTACAGAAAGGTACTTGGGAAAGAGTACAAATAATAAAACTATCCATGTAGACACACACATCTCAAGTAACACACATGAGAAAGTACTGACAAAAAGTGCTCAAAGCAAAAAATCACTGGTTTTGATGGGTAAGATTTTTTAATAGGTAAAATGAATTGAGTTTTAAAGAAAGAAATGGAGAAGCATATTTTCTCTTCGTTATCTTTTATTTTTTTGAGACAGGATCTCACTCTGTCACCCAGGCTGGAGTGCAATGGCGTAATTTTGGCTCATTGCAGCCTCTACCTCCTGGGTTCAAGAGATTCTCCCCTGTCAGCCTCATAAGTAGCTGAGAATACAGGTGCACACCACCACACTCTGCGAATTTTTTAAAAATTTTTTGTAGAGACGGAGTTTCATGTTGCCCAAGCTTCTCTTCATATCTTAAATGGTTTCCCAAGACCAAAAGATGCACCAGTTTTATCATTTTATCATTTAAGCCTAGTTCAATTCCACTTCCTCCAGAAGGCCTACTATATCCACCAGATGCTTTTTTTTTTTTTTTTTGTGAGACAAGGTCTCGCTTTGTGGTCCAGGCTGGAGTGCAGTGGCACGATCTCCACTCACTATAACCTCCGCCTCCTGAGTTCAAGCAATTCTCCTGCCTCAGCCTCTCGAGTAGCTGGGACTACAGGCTCACACCACTGTGCCTAGCTAATTTTTCTATTTTTTTTTTTTTGTAGAGATAGGGTTTCACCTTGTTGCCCAGACTGGTCTTGAACTCCTGAGCTCAGGTGATCTGCCCATCTTAGCCTCCCAAAGTGTTGGGATTATAGGTACAAGCCACTGCACCTGGCCTCCAGATGCTATCTCTACATGCCTCTAGCACTTAGTGTTTACAGCTGTCATGTGACATAAGGTGACATAAAAAGTACCAAGCAACATGAAGTTAGAAAAAGAAGCCTGCTGCAAAGCAGAAAGCATGTGTTTTATTTTTTGCCCTTCTTTAAGTCTAGGACCAAGAAAACCTATTAGTTAAAACTAGCCATCAAGCCTGGTGATAGGCATCTATTGGCCTCAGCTCTTGAGCCTCAACCCAAAAGGGCACTTTATCTGCATGGGTCATTTAATTACAGGTCACTTTCAGTAGCTACAAATTGTGTAAGGATTCACTTTTGTCAGTGAACAGAAGTCTAGTATTTCAAACAATGTGTTTAATACCAGGGGCATACCCTACAGGTTTAGTATACTTTCTTTTTCTGTTTCTGTAAAATGTTATAAGCAGATTAAAAGTTTTCTCTTTCTAAACTTTTAGTTTTGTTTTTTAAAATAGAGACAGGGTCTCACTCTGTTACCCAGGCTGTAGTGCAGTGGTAGAATCGTAGCTCACTGTAGCCTCAAACTCCTGGCTCCAATGATTCTCTCATCTCGGGCTCCTGAGTAGCTGGGACTACAGGCATACACCACTATGGCTAGCTAATTTTTTATTTTTTGTAAAAACCGAGTCTTGCCATGTTGCTTAGGCTGATCTCAAACTCTCAACCTCAAGTGACCCTCCAGCCTCAGCCTCCCAAAGCACTAGGATTATAAGCATGAGCCACACCGGCCTCTTTTCTGTCTTTTAGATTGTAATTTCCTGAGGGCGAAAAAGTACATTATTTTAACTTCCAACATGTTCTGTCACTCGATAAATGTGATATATAGGAAACAAGCAAAGCACTGGGTGGGAGGGGAAGATGACCTCTACCCCCTCCCAACCCACAGATTGCTTACCTCTTGCAGCGTCAACAAAGTATTAAGGATAGCTGGTAGTGTAGTCTGGACAACTCCAAATCTATCCTCTGTAAATGATGCTGCTACTAAGTGCGACAGACCTCAAGGGAAAAAAGAAAAAAAGGTTAAAAGTGAATCCAAATTAGGCAAAACTATTTGAAATACATCTATTTTAGGAAGGATTAATATTCTGAATATAAAAAGAAATAAAGGCTGGGCATGGTGCCTCACACCTGTAATCCTAACACTCTGGGAGGCTGAGGTGGGCAGATCGCTGAAACCTAGGAGTTCGAGACAAGCCTGGGCAACATGGTGAAACCCCTTCTCTACAAAAAATACAAAATTAGCCAGGTGTGGCACCACAAACCTATAGTCCCAGCTACTCGGGAGGCTGAGGTGGGAGGATTACTTGAGCCCAGGAGGCAGAGGTCGAAGTTAGCAAAGATCACACCACTGCACTCCAGCCTGGGCAACAGAGTGGGACTGTCTCGAAAATAAAAAGTAAAAATAAATAAATAAATAAATAATAAACAAACAGAGGAGCAATTCAATAGAAAAATGGGCAAAAAAATTGGAATAGGCACTGAAAAAAGTACTCAACTGCATTTGTTATGAATAAAATAACAGTCTCTGGCTTTACATTCTATTAGGAAGAAAATTTTAAAAATAATATAGTGTTGGGTAATGATATGTGCCAGGAAAAAAAAAAAAAAAAACCATGTGGTAAGGGCATACAGCTTGTGAGGATGATACTTTTCAGAGAATGGTCAGCAAAGGCCTCTGAGCATCATTTAAGCACTGAGAAGGCTGTATCTATATGATGAAAACAGCTCTTTAACAACTAAGTTTTCATAATTAACATAAGTTAACATAAGTTAAAAACAATCTATCTGTTGCACTTTTTTGAAGTAGAGAAAGATATAAAAGAATCCAGGCTCGACAGCCTAGGCAACATAGCAAGACCCTGTCTCTTTAGCTGGGTGTGGTGGCATGCACCTGTAGTCCAAACTACTCAGGAGGCTGAGGGAGGAGGATTGTATGAGCCCAGGAGCTCAAGGTTGCAGTGAGCTATGATCATGCCATTGAACTCCATCTTGGGAGACACAGCAAGACTCTATCTCTTAAAACAAACAAAAAAAAAGACTAAGTATGGTGGCTCACACCTGTAATCTCAGCACTTTGGGAGGTCAAGGCAGGAAGATGACTTGAGCCCAGGAGTTCAAGGCCAGACTGGATAATCTCGTCTCTATAAAAAAATTGTTTTTTTTTTTTTTTTTTTTTTGAGAACGAGTTGCGCTCTGTTACCCAGGCTAGAGTGCAGTGGCATGATACTGACTCACTGCAGCCTCCACCTCCCAGGTTCAAGTGACTCTCCAGCCTCAGCCGCCCGAGTAGCTGGGATTACAGGCACATGCCAGCATGCCTGGCTAATTTTTGTGTTATTAGTAGGGAAGGGGTTTCACCATGCTGGCCACGCTGGTCTCGAACTTCTGACCTCAGGTGATCTGCCTGCCTCGGCCTCTCCAAAGTGCTGGGATTACAGGCGTGAGACACTGCAACTGGTCCAAAAATTTTTTTTTTTTTTTTGAGACGGAGTCTTGCTCTGTCGCCCAGGCTGGAGTGCAGTGGCCGGATCTCAGCTCACTACAAGCTCCGCCTCCCGGGTTTACGCCTTTCTCCTGCCTCAACCTCCCGAGTAGCTGGGACTACAGGCGCCTGCCACCTCGACCGGCTAGTTTTTTGTATTTTTTAGTAGAGACGGGGGTTTCACCGTGTTAGCCAGGATGGTCTCGATCTCCTGACCTTGTGATCCACCCGTCTCGGCCTCCCAAAGTGCTGGGATTACAGGCTTCAGCCACCGCGCCCAGCCCAAAAAATTTTTTTAAAACAAAAATTAACAGGGTGTGGTGGTGTGCAACCGTGGCCCCAGCTACTCAGGAGGCTGAGGTGGATTGCTTGAGCCCAGGAGGTGGAGGATACAGTGAGCCGTGTTCATACCACTACACTTGAGCCTGGACCAGAGCAAAACCCTGTCTCAAAAAAAAAAAAAAGAACCCAGGCTCAGTTTCTCTGCTTACATACAAGAAAAAATTGTGCCCAAATCGAAGTATGCCCAAATATATTTTTCAAAATGATCTACATAAAACAAAGATACAAAAACGAATCTGTACATTCAAAGACTGAGATCAAGGACCAGAAGTGACCTTTCATCTTTCATGGATGATACTTCAATATTTAACTGACAGTTAAAATCACAGTTACAGTTCACAGCCAATGCTTACCTTCTAATGCCCAAATATGCATTTGGGCATCTGAAAAAACAGCCTGAATGGAGGCCTCTGGGTGCTACAAATAAAAACAAAAACATTTAAGTGAGTTCCCCTGAAAACTCCATTATTTCCTTTAATTAAATATGTAGACTATAAAATAAAAAATTCACAGCTGCCTCTCAATAATTAAAATTTAAAATAAATTATTTTATACTTAACTTGGTAATTACTCATTTAATACAACAAAGCATTCTACCATGTGGCTCTTGCCAAGTCTCTAAATCTCTGTGCCTCAGTTTCTAATTTAAAGTTACATATACTCAAACCACCTCGGAGGATTAGTACAAAGATCACTTAAGTGAATGGTTACAGGAACTCTTTTTAAAAAACTTGGCTGGGGCCGGGCACGGTGGCTCAGGCCTGTAATCCCACAACTTTGGGAGGCCGAGGCAGGTGGAACACGAGGTCAGGAGTTCGAGACCAGCCTGGCCAACATAGTGAAACCCCCATCTCTACTAAAAATACAAAAAATTAGCTGGGCATGATGGCAGGCGCCAGTAATTCCACCTACTCAGGAGGCTGAGGCAGGAGAATCGCTTGAACCCAGGAGGTGAAGGCTGCGGTGAGCTGAGATTGCACCATTGCACTCTAGCCTGGGCAACAAAAGTGAAATTCCATCTCAAAAAAAAAAAGAAAAAGAAAAAGAAAAAGAAAAAAACTTAGCTGGGTGCAGTGGCTCATGCCTGTAATCCTAGCACTTTGGGAGGCCAAGGTGGGTAGATCATTTGAGGTCAGGAGTTTGAGACCAGACTGGCCAACATGCTGAAACCCCATCTCTACTAAAAATACAAAAATTAGCTAGGTGTGGTGGCATGCGTCTGTAGTCCCAGCTATTTGGGAGGCTGGGGCAGGAGAATTGCTCAAATCCAGATGGTTGAGATTGCAGCAAGCCAAGATCACACCAGTGCATTCCAGCCTGGGATGGCCGGACGTGGTGGCTCACGCATGTAATCACAGCATTTTGGGAAGCCGAGGAGGGTGGATCACCTGAGTCAGGAGTTCGAGACCAGCCTGGCCAACACGGTGAAACCCTGTCTCTACTAAAAATACAAAAATTAGCTGGGCGTGGTGGCACATGCCTGTAGTCCCAGTTACTCAGGAGGCTGAGGCAGGAGAATCGCTTGAATCTGGGAAGCGGCAGTTGTAGTGAGCTGAGATCATGCCATTGCACTCCAGCCTAGGCGACAAGAGCGAAACTCCATCTCAAAAAAAAAAAAAACCCAAAATTAAATAAATAAATAAATAATAAAAATAAATAAATTGGTCAGGCGCAGTGGCTCACGTTGGTAATCCCAGCACTTTAGGAGGCCAAGGACGGCCAATAACCTGAGGTCAGGAGTTTGAGATCAGCCTGGCCAACATGGTAAAACTCCATCTCTACTAAAAATACAAAAAATTAGCCCACGTGGTGGCGCATGCCTGTAGTCCCGGATACGTGGGAGAATCGCTTGAACCCGGGAGGCAAAGGTTGCAGTGAGTCAAGATCGCGCCACTGCACTCCAGCCTGGGCGACAGAACAAGACTTCATCTCAAAAAAAAAAAAAAAAAACCAAAATAAAGACAACAACAACAAAACTGCCTACGTGTTATCGCTCTTGTCTACCTTCAACCCCACTCAAAGAAAAACCACCTAATCTTCGTTTAAAAAATGTTTTTATTTGTACAAATTATGGAGTACATGTGAAATTTTGTTACATGTATATAATGCGTGACGATCAAGTCACAACATTTTGGGTATCCACCACCTGAGTATAATACGTTTTTGTGAACTGTAATCATCCTACTCTGGTATCAAACACTGGATTTATTCCTTCTATCTATCTGTGTATTTATACCTTTTAACCTACTTCTCTCCACCCTCCTCCTACCCTCTACCCATCCTTCCCAGTCTCTGTTATCTTTCCATTCTACTCCCATGTCATCAAACTTTTTAGCTTCCATATGTAAGAATATGCAATATTTATCTTTCTGTGCCTGACTTATTTCACTTAAGATTATGATGTCCAGCCAGGCGCAGTGGTTCACACCTGTAATCCCAGCACTTTGGGAGGCCGAGGCAGGAGGATCATGATGTCAGAAGATCGAGACCATCCTGGCTAACATGGTGAAACCCCATCTCTACTAAAAATACAAAAAATTAGCCAGGGGTGGTGGCGGGCACCTGTAGTCCCAGCTACTTGGGAGGCTGAGGCAGGAGAATGGAGTGAACCCAGGAGGCGGAGCTTGCAGTGAGCCAAGATCACGCCACTGCACTCCAGCCTGGGCGACACAGCAAGACTCCATCTCAAAAAAAAAAAAAAGAAGATTATGATGTCCAATTCTATCCATGTTGCTGCAAATGACATGATTTCACGCTGCCTAACCTTCTTTAACATACCACCATGGAATAGGGTGGAACGATTTGTCCATTTTAACAAATGCTGTCTTTGGTTATTTACCCAATGAAGCCTATTAAGTACCATATAACAAGCCTATTAAGTTACATTTTTTAACATCAAATAGCAGCACTGTCTATAATTTATCATATAATAGATCCACTTGCAAAACTGGGATCAAAATTAGCCTTTCACTTTCAAGAAAACAGGAGATCTTGGTCACCATGTGGTCTGCCACTTACTGTCTCTGTGCCTTAGGCTAGCTACCTGACTCCTCTGAGCCCACCATCACACCTGGCTACTTTTTATCTGTAAAATGAATACATATCTCACAGGAATGCTGTTAGAATTAAATGAGGGAACTGAAGCGAAAACAGAGTATGGCACACATAAGACACTCACGGTGAGTTATTTTCCCCTTCTTTTAAAATCAAGCACTGAAGTAAAACTTCAGACAAACTCTCTTCCTTTTGGTGGAAGACAAGACACCTTCCTCTAATGGGGAGCCCAGAGTGGATTATTTTTTGGTAAAGGTTAATGGCTAGTTGGGTGGATCGTCCCTTCCACCATAGTGAAAAAGCAGTTTCAAGCCCCTGAAATGACTGTGTTATGTGTTATCTATACTCTATCAGGGTTGCTTAGACCTCTTTTTCCACCAGAGTATGACTCCCAAATAATAAATATAACAGATGCCAATATAAACTTTCACTTGAAGGTATTAATGGAGTGAGTGTGACATTAGATAATACTGCAATATCTGCAGAAAGAAAGGCTAGATTTTAAAAGCTAAAAACAAAAATTCTTTCCCCTACATAAAGGCAAAGGTTTTGCACATCAAACGATTAAAGACACAATAGCCATAGCCAGCAAAAACAGGAATGAATCTTTAGCTTCTACAACTAAGATTTTCTCTCCTGTGGCAGCTGGAACAGCGGATACACAAGTTGGGGAGTCATTTCATGTGTGGTCTAAATTATAACCTTTTATTCATCATAAATTTAACACCTGTGATATCATCATCTCTCTTTTGAACACCAAACTGGTCACAAAGATGCTCGTAGGACATGAGTCAAGAAGCACCAGATAGTCACACAAATTTGTTCACTTTGTGAAGATCCAGACAGCAGGAAGGGGTCCGTGTTGCCTATCAACACAAAGCTGCCAGCAGCCAAGAGACTCGAGAGGCAACTAGACAGTCAAGCTTCGGAAGCCACTGAAGTGAGATGTGTGTCTAGGGCAACTATTGTTAAAACGGAGGTTCAGTGAAGCACTATGCAAAGCTGCCTGGCTTGATAGGATTAAGCTATAAAATATTTACAAGTCAGATCCTATCTGCTACTTTATTTCATATTTCATTTCCTCCCTCCCCATTCCCAACGCTATAACCACATATTCTTACCTTACTGAAAAAATACATTATCAGCACCCGTTTTGACAAGAAATTCTTAACCTGAGTTGGAAAAAAGGAAGAATTAACACATTTACCTTTTAAATTCTATTCTAATATAACACATTTCCTAGTTCTTCCAGACACTAACTTAAATAAAAAAATGAAACACTTCACATCTTGTGGGCAAAGAATAATAATACTTAGATACGCCATGTAACTAAATACCTTTGTACTATAAATTAGATAACCAAGATGAGCCAACTAACCTAAACTGTATTCCCATGTATACACATTTAACCCCCAAATTAGAGGCCTGACATTAAAAAAAAAAAAAAAAATTCTAAGTGATTTTGGTGAAATTTTTTTCTTTTTTTTTAATTTCAGAAACAGGGTCTCGCTTTGACACCCAGGCTGGAATGCAGTTATATGATCACAGCTTACTGCCACCTCAAATTCCTGGGCTCAACAGACTGTCCCACCTCAGCCTCCTGGGTAGCTGGGACTACAGGCATACCACCATGCCTAGTTAATTTTTAAATGTTTTTGTACAGACAGGGTCTCACCATCTTGCCCAGGCTGGTCTCAAACTCCTGGGCTCAAGCAGTCCTCTCACCTCAGCCTCCCAAAGTGCTAGGATTACAGACTGGAGATATTTCTCAAGGCCATATTATTTCTCAATTCTCTATAACTGTCCTGCCCTTTAACCTCTTAATACCCCAAAAAAGAGTATGTTTCTCTCACAGGGAAAAAAAAATCTTGTTTTTTGAGACAGGGTCTCACTCTATCACACAGGCTGGAGTGCAGTGGCATATTCATAGCTCACTGCAACCTCTGCTTTCTGGGCTCAGGTGATTCTCCTACCTTAGCCTCCCAAGTAGCTAGGACTACAGGAATGCACCACCACGCCCAGCTAATTTTTGTAGTTTTAGTAGAGATGGAGTTTTGCCATGTTGCCCATGCTGGTTTCAAATTCCCGGGCTCAAGCAATGCTCTCACTTTGGCATCACAAAGTGCTGAGATTACAGGAAAAAAAATATCTTAAGACACAAAGTAGTTTTCTACTAGTTGACAATCCCGGGGGAAAAAATGTTCTTAGTATCAGCTAAAAGCTAACCGAACTAACTTAAAAGTGAAGCTGCTCCTACCATACTCTCACCCGAAGCTGCACGACTAGTCAGAAGGCTGCAGTAAGCAGTACATGTCTGGTTGGGTAAAAGTGACACAGCAGTACTAATGGCATATAGAGCCATATGGGATCCTGAAGTTTATAAAATGCCTTTAACCATTAATTCCCTATTAATAAAGTCATTCCATCAGCAAACATGTTATAATTTCTCCCGACTGGGCGTGGTGGCTCGCCCCTGTAATTCCAACACTTTATGAGGCTCGGGCAGGATGACTGCTTGAGGCCAAGAGTTTGAGATCAGCCTGGGCAACATAGCAAGACTGTGTCTCTACAAAGAACAAAAATTTAAAAAATTAGCCAGGCATGGTGGCATGCACCTGTAGTCCCAGCTACTCAGGAGGCTGAGGTGGGAAGATCACTTGAGCCCGGGAGTTCAAGGCTGCAGTGTAGCCATGACCATACCACTGCACTCCAGCCTGAGCAACAGACAGACCAAGAACCCATCTCAAAATTTTTTAAAGGTTCCTTGACCCCTCAATTCCTTGCAGCTATTGCCCCATTTTTCTGCTCCACTTACAACAAACTCCTTGAAAAATGTGGCTTTTCTTGTGGTCTCCAATTCATCTACCAATCTCCTGAACTCATGCATTTTGGCTTTTGTCCGCACTACTCCAGCCAACAGCTCTTGTCAAGGACTCAGTGACCTCCACATTTCTAGCTCAACAGTTAATTCTTAGCTCCCGCCCAGGCTACCCATCAGCAGCATCTGACACTTCCACCTCCTCCTCCTTGAAACTCTTTCTTTCCTTGGTTTTCTACCCACCTCAGAGGCTGCTCCTCAGTCTCCGTGCTATTCTTCATCTCCCAGACCTTTAGTTATTGGAGGGCCCCTTTCTTCGATATCTCTTTTCTTCTGTATTTCATTCAAGAGTTTGCATCGAGTCTCATGGCTTTGAATACTATCTATACTCTAAAAACTTCCAAAGTTACATTTCTAGTCCAGAACTTTCCCCTACACTACTGCTATATGCCTAATTTCTTACTCGGTATTTTCACCTGGTTGTCTCATAGGTGTCTCAAAATTGGCATGTCCAAAATCAAACTCCTGATTTCCCTCCCCTCACCTCTATCAAATTTCCTTCTCCAGAAACATCAGTAAATTCCAACTCAATAAACTGCAACTATATTATTCCAGATCTTCAGGCCAAAATCCTTAACAGTTAACACTATTTCTAGTATACACCACAACCAAACCATAAGCTAATCCTATTCCATCTACTTTAAAATACATACCTAGACCTTGACCACATCTTACAGCCCCCACCACAACCACTCTGGTCACAGACACCACCATCTCCCACTAGATTACTGCAACAGCCTTAACTGGGCTTCCACACCTACCTTGCAAGAGTTTAGTGCCAACACAGCCCCTAGAGTAGCACTTTCAAAATGTAAGTTACATCATATCATTCTTGTGGGCAAGACCATACAGTGGCTTTCCATCCCACTCAGAGATGAAGCCAGTCTTTACTACAGCCGATGGACCCAGTGAGCCCTGGGTGTCTGTTACATTTCTGATCTTATCACCCACTTACCACTCTCCTCTCACTTACTCTGCTCCAGCCACACTGGTATCCACATTGTTCTTCACACAAGCCAAGTCCAGTCCCATCTCAGATCCATTGGGCTGCTCCCTGCTCTCCCTTCAGGTCTCTGATCAATCATTGCCTTATCAGTGAGACTTCCCCTTATCACTCCACATAAAATGATACCCACTCCCCTAGGAACTCTCTGTCTTCCTTGCTCTATTTTTCTAGATAAGACTTAAGACATTTCAAATGTCTTCCTTCTTATGCATATTTTCCATATCTTGAATATGACCTATTGAGATGCATCTTACAGTCAATAATAGCATGTCATGGTTTAAGGTGTCATTTTTTTCTTAATAGTACATAAGTCTTACAATTAATGATATTTTATATTTCAGAGAAACAGAATATAATACATTTACTTACTCACTGATTTCCCCTCACTCGAATGTAAATATTACATGGGCAAGGACTCTGTTTTGTTTGCTTTTTTCCCAGTGCCTAAAAGCATACCTTGGATATATAAAGAACTCAAATATTTCTTACATGAAATAATTCACAGATTATCAGGTTAAGCCATATGAAATTACAATGTGTATAGCTCAAACCAGTCAAATATTGGCTGTTTCATTTGAGTCAACTTAATACATGAAGCATCAAGAGAAAAACCCTTATTATTCCTGATGACTTACTCATGTGAGATCCCTAATGTTCTCAATTTTACATGCAAATATACATCCTATAACCATATCAACCTACCTGTTCACGTTTATTCTGAATCCATGAATAAATCACACTGGGCTGTCTCGTTGTCTTACCCTCAGCACTAATAGAGGTAGATGGAGAAGGATTAGAAAATTCAGTCATTTGCTGATCTATTTTTAAAAAAGAAAAGGCAAGATAAGAACTTAGGCTGTCTGATACTCTGCAACTATGACATTTAAAATCTTAGAAAATATATAATTCTCACCAGAAGCTGATGTCCATAATCTTGGCCCCCTTCTTATTAGCTGAGGACTTTGTGGTGACCCATAGCAAGTGTTTACATCAAAAATTCCAGCCATCCGATTCATTACACTAGAGCCAAACGGGGTCCCAAGGGGACTCACAACATCAGGTGTAGACAATTTTGAAGAAAACAGTGATGTTTTAACTAATGGTGGCACTGAAGGCCGAAGCATCTGGCTAGATTGTGGTGTCTGAAAAGTAGTTTCTTCTGTAAAAGAACAGATCCAGTGATGAAGAGGCAATCTGATCCAAGCGGGCTAGAAGCAATGCTTTCAAATTTTACACATACCAAATTTTTGTTTAACGCATTTACCCAAAGCTCAGTAGATTGTTTCCATTTAGGATTACAGTCTCAAGATTCAGATTTTACTACTGCAATTCAAGCTCCACTCAAAGAGCTTTATACATCATCTTCTGTCAGACTGATATAGTCTCTCTTGTTTTTTTTTCCCCCTCCATCAATATCTTCATCTTCAAGGTCAGTTTATCTAACTTTAAGCAATTTTGAATGAACTCATCAATTCACATTTTATTTCTAATTGGCAACTTTAATTATTGCATTAGAATCCATCCAGTTTTACTGCATTGCTATTTTAAGTATTACTTGACTGAACAAACAAATCTATATTGTGAACATATACAGGAAAAAAATATTAACCTTACCCCATTTTCTCCAAAGTTTTTTCCTCTCCTTTCCTTTTTCTTTTTCTTTTCTTTTATTTGAGTCAGGATCTTGCTCTGTAGCCCAGACGCAATGCAGTGGTGTAATCTCGGCTCACTGCAGCCTCAAATTCCAGGGCTCCAGCGATCCTCCCACCTCAGCTTCCTGAGTAGCTAGGACTACAGGCACACGCTGCCATGCCTGGCTAATTTTTTAACTTTTTGTAGAGACAGTTTCGCCATGTTTCCCAGGTTGGTCTTGAACTCCTAGGCTCAAGGAATCCTCCTGCACTGGCCTCCCAAAATGCTAGAATTACAGGCATGAGCCACCACACCTGGCCTGAAAGTTCTTTCAAGTTAACAAAAGTCACACCAAAGGCTAATTTGCCCAGAATATCTATAAATCTGATCTGTAAACAACTTTTTCAAAAGTCATCTTATGATTCTCCAATTTAGTAATAGAGTCTGCTATACAAAAACAAAGGAACTTTTCTTGCCACTCCAGCACAAACCACAAAAACAAATACACTGCATTAGGATTCCATCTTCTTTCTTTCTTTTTTTTTTTTTTTGAGATGGAGTCTCACTCTGCGGCCAGGCTGGAGTGCTGTGGGTGGCACAATCTTGGCTCACTGCAACCTCCGACTCCCTGGTTCAAGTGAATCTCCTGCCTCAGCCTCCCAAGTAGCTGGGAATACAGGCACGCACAACCATGTCCAGCTAATTTTCGTATTTTTTAGTAGAGACAGGGTTTCACCATGTTGGCCAGGATGGTTTTGACCTCCTGACCTCATGATCTGCCCGCCTCAGCCTCCCAAAGTGCTGAGATTACAGATGTGAGCCACCTTGCCCAGCTGGATTCCATCTTAATAAAACCACCATAAGAAATATAAGAAATTAAACATCCCAAATACCAAATTTTCGTTATACGACTTTTCTCTTTTTTTTATTTTTCTTAAGGAGTCTTATTCTGTTGCCCAGGCTGGAGTGCAGTGGCATGATCTCAGCTCACTGCAACCTACACCTCCCGGGTTCAAGTGATTCTCCTGCCTCAGCCTCCTGAGCTGCTGGGACTATAAGTGTGCAACACCACAGCCAGCTAATTTTTATATTTTTAGTAGAGACGGTGTTTCGCCATATTGGCCAGGTTGGTCTAAAACTCCTGACCTCAAGTGATCTGCCTGCTTCGGCCTCCCGAAGTGCTGGCTGGAATTACAGGCGTAAGCCACCACAATTGGCCCATTATATGACTTTTTAGAAGTTAATGGAAATTAGAAATCTTTGAAAAATCAATTTAAAAATAAGACTGGGGCCGGGCGTGGTGGCTCAAGCCTGTAATCCCAGCACTTTGGGAGGCCGAGACGGGCGGATCACGAGGTCAGGAGATCAAGACCATCCTGGCTAACACGGTGAAACCCCATCTCTACTAAAAAAATACAAAAAAAACTAGCTGGGCGAGGTGGTGGTTGCCTGAAGTCCCAGCTACTTGGGAGGCTGAGGCAGGAGAATGGCGTAAACCCGGGAGGCGGAGCTTGCAGTGAGCTGAGATCCGGCCACTGCACTCCAGCCTAGACGACAGAGTGAGACTCCGTCTCAAAAAAAAAAAAAAAAAAAAAAAAAAAATTAAGACTGGAGTTTAAGAGTTTTACAATTATTCCTCAAAATATGGCTGAGTGATGGTATATGACAAAAACTTACAATAATGAATGCTCCATATGTGGTCAGACTCATGATCTACCCAACTCAGAATTACAATGATCTTTCTAACATGCTAATTTGATGGAACTAGCCTATTCAAAGTTCTCCAATGGCTCCATATCCCTATAGAATAAAATCTAAATTTTTTTTTGTTGCAAACAAGGCTTCCTTTCATCATCAAACATCATCTTACCCAATTGGGCTCATTTTGGACAGATTTCCTTTTGGCAGTTATATTGCATCATTATTTGTGTGCCTTCTACTAAAAGGTCAGATCCAAGAGTGTTTTTCATCTGTGATTCCCTGGCTTCTAGCACACTGCTTGGTATGTAGTAGGAATTCAATAAGTATTTGTTGAATAGAGGAATGCTGATCTGAAAGTTGATTAACATCTGAAACACTCTCAAACCTTTCAAAATCTGACATGTGTGAATTTATTTAAATCATTTTTCATGTGTAATCTATTTGTTTTGGGACTATGACCCCACCAGAGTAATGACTTTGAAACTCGATGAGTTTGCTTTGATCCATATAGTGATTTTTAAGTATCAAGATTAGTTGCCAATGTTTAAAAACTGAAAGACTTCACCTCAAAATTTTGAGATTTCAGCCTTCTCTTTTTCAAAAAGACTTCACAAATGGGATCCAAAGTCCCATACGGGAACAATGAAGCAGGGCTAACCAACAGCTTCCCCCTTCAGATGAAGCCCATCCTTGCAGGTTCACCACTGTCCTCACCCAGCCAGTTTCATCCATTTTCACTAAATGCCTGGCTCCAAAACACGTGAAACATTAAGTCCTTTTATCAGTCTTACATTCACAGGTATCTTCTACTTAAGGGATTTGGTGAACAAGACAGGTTCCTCCACCTTTACTTCCCCTCAGCTTTTGTCTTTTAAATGGAGCGGGTACTAACATTATGCCCCACTCCCAAATCACCCAATTGTCTCAGCTGCTCTTCTCTGGGACGGCAACTTTTTGTCTCTGGGCTACTGCAACCAGAACAGCATCGAATATTATCTGCGAAAATTCACCTGGCTTTGTACTAAAGTAAGCTGAAGTCTCCTATTTAATAGCCATCATTTTGGTAGTGTTTTTAACGCTAACACCACACTGAACTTAATTTGTTTGAAATTTACCAATGAAAAACTGCACATACTTAAGAGTGTACAACGTGATGTCTTGGGCTTAATTTTTTCAATCTACAATGATACCCAGGTCTTTTTTTTGGTTCAATATGAGATGCTATGTTGGATCAATTTTCCCTAAAAATATACACCTCACACTCATATATGTATCCTTAGATTAACTACAGTCATCTCTGCCTTTTTTTTTGAGACAGAGTCTCGCTGTGTCGCCAGGCTGGAGTGCAGTGATGCAATCTCAGCTCACTGCAAACTCCGCCTCCCCAGTTCAACGATTCTCCTGCCTCAGCCTCCTGAGTAGCTGGGACTAAAGGCACATGCCACCACGCCCAGCTAATTTTTGTATTTTCAGTAGAGACGGGGTTTCACCATGTTGGCCAGGATGGTCTCAATCTCTTGACCTTGTGATCCGCCCACTTCCGCCTCCCAAAGTTCTAGGATTATAGGCGTGAGCCACCGCGCCCAGTCTACTACGGACATCTTTCTTAGGAAATAAAATGTAAATGTTTTCCCCTCTTAGTAGTCCTAGGGATTACCTGGAGAATTTAATTTCTTAGGTTCCACTGGGTAAGATGAAGACACTCTCCCATTTGTAGCAGCAGCTTCTTGATAGAGAACCAGTTTCTGAGTCATACCATTTAAAAGATTCAAACACTCCCTTGAAATGGCTGTCCAATTGTGGGGATGTCCACCTAGGAGGTCCAAACACCAGCTTTTAAAATGTAAATAATCTTATATTCTCCTCTTGAAGTGGGGGAAAAGGTCAGTAAGAAATTCTACTTTACACTTTGCATCAGGACCCACTTTTCTTAGTGAAGCTACTGTTTATACTCATGACATCTAATACACAGCAGGAGTTCAATGAATATTTGGATGAATTAAGTTTCCCAAAAGTCTACAAGCAAAAACTTGCTATTTTACTATTTTACCACACACATACCAAAAAAAAGAAAAAGAAAAAAAAAACCTCTCAAATTGGTCGCTAAAATAAAGCCAAACACTAGATCACAGGTTAAGTGAGAAAGACCAGGGTTACCTCACTAGCAGTATTAAACAGACTGCTATGACTGTGAACAATGAACTAAGACAATGAACACTAGGATGTCCAATGAGATGCACCTCCATGGTCCCCAGTGACCTCTAAACTGTTGTGTCTGACCCCTGGGCTTCCTTACATTTTCATGTATATAATAGCCCCTATTTGCTGTTACATCTGTAACTCATTAATAATGATCACACTTCACACTCAGAGAGCTTACAGATCTATTATCTTATTATTTAACTTAAACTACTGTGTCCTATTCCTTTAAAAATTCCCTTATTTCTCATAGGAGATCTTTGTCTCCTAGAGTTATTATATAAAAATCAAGCAAGGTTCATTATGCATAAATAGCAGAGAAGTCCACTGAAAACTGGCTTCCCTATCCTATGTGCCAAATGATCATTCCCTCTTCACTTGGATCTCTCCTTAAACACTCCCCTCACTGTACAACTCAGAGGAATACCTCTTAACCTACAAACACACACGCACAACACCCTTATCACTAGGCCTCAGGATATTTTGTACTACTGTAATTTGGGTACACTAGGAACTGTGTAACCATCCAATTAAATTTTTGTTTGTTTATTTTTGTGATGGAGTCTTGCTCTGTTGCCCAGGCTGGAGTGCAGTGGTGGGATCTCAGCTCACTACAACCTCTGCCTCCCGGGTTCAAGCAATTCTCCTGCCTCAGCCTCCCGAGTAGCTGGGATTATAGGTGTGCAACACCATGCCCAGCTAATTTTTGTATTTTTAGTACAGACAGGGTTTCACCATGTTGAAACTCCTGACCTCAGATGATGCTCCCACCTCAGCATCCCAAAGTGCTGGGATTACAGACATGAGCCGCACCCAGCCAATTAAATTTTATTATGTGCTAGAATGCACACTCTCTGGCAGAGCAAATGCCACCCTTTTACGGTTTACCTGAATCTCTGGTAAAAAATATTTAGAGTATAGAATTCCTAGGTTAACTCAAATCTGATAGAAAAGCATTGTTATAGCTAATTTTCCACAGTAGCAGTTCTGGGTTTCTCATGCTACTAAAAGGAGAGTGGTTCCAGTCAATTATATTTTTATATAACTGGATTTTATTTCCATATAACATTTAACTGTAGAAGGTTTATTATCCAGTGTTTTATCTGGTAATTCGCAAGCTTGGCAAAATAATTAAGAAATCATTAAAAAGAAGATGAAAAGTTGGATGGGTGTACTGGCTCACACCTGTAATTCTAACACTTTGGGAGGCCAAGGCAGGAGAACTGCTTGACCCCAGGAGTTCAAGGTCAGCCTGGGAAACATGGCAAGACCGTGTTTCAACAAAACTTTAAAAAAAATTAGCCAGGTGTGGTGGTGCACACCTGGTGTGCACCTATAATACTAGCTACTTGAAAAGCTGAGGCGAGAAGACCATATGAGCCCAGGAGTTTGAGGTTACAGTGAGCTGTGATCATGACACTGTACTCCGGTCTGGTGATACAGTGAGACTCTGTCTCTTAAAAAAACAGAAGAAAAGCTACCCAGGTTCTGTTTCCCACTGGTGCCTGGGACTGGACTGTTTTCCCTCTAGGAACAACAGAGAACTGGCAAAGTCACAGTCTTGAACAGCATGGCAAGAACAGTGGATAAGTCTTTCAGAGTTGCTGAGAGCATCCTTGAGTCATCATCAAATCTAGTTTCTTCCTAATTTTTTTAAAAGGGAGGCAGAGTAGCATAGCAGAAGGAGGAGTCCTATACATGGAGCCAAATGACAGGACTCTTATTCCAATTCTGACATTAACTTTATTTAACCCAATCTCTGAGACTTAAATCTCCCATCTAGAGATTAGACCACCTAATTTTTAAGATCCTTCATAGCATTAAAAGTTTTAGAATTCTTTTTTGGGGTAGGGAGGGGGACAGGGTCTCACTTTGTCACCCAGGCTAGAGTGCAGTAGCGCAATCTTGGCTCACTGCAGCCTCAACCTCCTGGGCTCAAGCAATCCTCCTCGCTCAGCTTCCCAAGTAGCTGGGACTACAGGCACATGCTACCATGCTGGGCTAATTTTTTGTATTTTTTGTAGAGAAAGGGTCTCACCATGTTGCCCAGGCTGTTCTCGAATTCCTAAGCTCAAGTAATCCACCCATCTTGGCCTCCCAAAGTGCTAGGATTACAGGGGTGAGCCACCACGCCCAGCCAAACTTTTAGAATTCTTAAACTGTATTTTTCTGCCCTAAAATTGTCAATGTACTGCACAATTTCTTCAGGTTAAGGAAATGAAGGAGCTGAAGGAAATAAATGCTTAAGTTGTGTAAGATTTAATTCAATACTTCATTTAATGGACTCACCAATATCTGATATTTTATTAAATACGTGATTCTCACCAAAAACTTTAAGTGAATTACCTTCTACACACATATGCCTAATCAGGTCTATTACTTTTAGCAATACCTGGTTGGCTGAGGCTAAAAACTTCTTGTCTTCGTGAAGGAGAATATTGAGAAAGCAACATCAGGTCCTGCAAGGCTAAATACTAAAAGGGGGAAAAACATATATTATTTAATTTTTTTTAACCTTTACATAAAATCTAATTGGGTTCATCATTATATATCCAAGAGGAAATTAATTAAACTTTTTCATGAAAAAAAAAATCTCAGAACCATAACCTTCCTTTCTAGACTTCCAGAACTTTCCTGCCTCTACCCTCCCTACCTACAAGTTCCAGCTACAAGGAACTACAGAATTCTCTGTGCTCTTTCCTATCTCTGTGGTGGGAAATTGAAACAGCACTTCCTCCTGGATCTTTCCCTGGTTTTCCTCACACAAACATACACTCACATAGCTCTCGACCATGGCACTAACATCATGTATTGTAATTGAATGTTTACTTGTCTCATCTGATTCCACCCACCAAGCTGTGCGGCCCACAAAAAAATGGAAAATCTTGCTACCACATCCAAAGGCAGTGCCTAGCACGTGATACCTATTAATCTTTTTTCTTTTTTTTTTTTTTTTTGAGACAAAGTCTCACCCTGTTGCCCAGGCTGGAGTGCAGTGGCGTGATCTCGGCTCACCGCAAGCTCCACCTTCCGGGTTCAAGCGATTCTCCTGCCTCAGCCTCCCAAGTGGCTGGGACAACAGGCACGCACCAGCACACCCAATTGATTTTTGTATTTTTAGTAGAGATGGGGTTTCACCATGTTGGCCAGGCTGTTCTCAAACTCCTGACCTCAAGTGATCCACCTGTCTTGGCCTCCCAAAGTGCTGGGATTACAGACATGAGACACCACGCCCACCCGCCTTATCACTTCTTTTTTCTTTACTGAAATTTTTCATCTTTTCCCAGGCAAACTTCTTTACTCACCCTTCAAGACAGCATCCCTCTCTGAAGTTTTCTTTTATTGGTCCCAAGCAAAGAAAGAGGTCCCAATGTACTTGACACAGTACATTTTAATTATTTTGGGTGTCTATATTTTCCACTAGGCTGTGCTATTCATCATTCATCATTCTTATTCATCATTCTACCATAAACAACTAGCAGAGACCGATGTACCATTAAATAAATATTTGGTAAATAACCAAATGAGTAACTGATACTTTTAAGTTTCTCTAACAAATTAGTTATAATTAGTATTTAAAAGTAATTCATTTCCTTATTTGTTTATAAATTCTTTAGAGTGTGATCAAAACTGGGTTCTAACTACTTTCTTTTAGCATTTCTGTTTGTTTGTTTAGAGATGAGGTCTCACTCTGTCACCCAGGCTAAAGTGCAGTAGCAGGATCACAGCTCACTGCAGTCTCCAACTCTTAAGCTCAAGGAATGTACCTGCCTCCACCTCTCAAGTAGCTGGGACCACAGGCATGTACCACCGTGCCATTCAACTAATTTTTTACTTTTTGTTGAGATGAGGTCTCCCTATGTTTTCCAAGCTGGTCTTGAACTCCTGGGCTCAAGTGATCCTCTCACCTCAGCCTCCCAAGTGCTGAACACCACACTCGGCCTCTTTTAGCTGTTTCTAAAGGACCTTTTAACAGGATCACACATATTGTAGATCTAGCTTAAAATTTCAACTTGCAAATTCAATCTAAACCATTTATGCTTACTTAGATTGATTTGTAAAATTACTGCAATTTCTTTAAATTCTTGATTGTAATTAGTTTTAGGATCATTACCAGCAATTCATACTTAAGGAGAGTTCACTGAATATCTATACATTACTAAGCACTATCTTTGATCACAAAAGCCAACTAATACAAGAGTGAAAGTTTTGATCCAGTGATCAAAAAATCAATAATGTTTTGTTATGCTATCATGAACTGTGAGAAGTTAATGTAGATTACTGCATATCACTGTATTTTATGCTTGGAAATATTCTGTTTCTGAATATAGAATTAACTAGCTTAAACACATAGACTGTACTGTGCACTTGCATTTTAGTCACTTGGAATGAAAATTGAAAAAACCGACAGCATTAGCAAGTAGGTGATTTTTATCATACCAGTACGAGAATATTATAGGCCCTCAAAAATACAACTACTTAAATATGCTAAATATTAAGTTTATTGAATAAAGTTAGAGATAACTGTGTGAAGATATGAAACACAGTTTTGGTACCTTTATGATGGGGGGAGGATTGCTATTTAACACTTTCGGAAGGCACTCATCTGACCCTTCTGCAAATGGTGGTTGAACAGGAAACACATGAGCCTATCAAATATAATTAAAAACCAAAAATGATTATTTTCATGATCATCTTACATTCAATAAGCATGCACAAATTAAAACTTATTATAAAAATAGACAGCACACCAAACTGACATATTTCGTGCTCCTTGCAAAGACAAGTTACATAAACCCAAACACACCATTTTTTTTAATGCTACTTTCCCAACTTTACTAGACTCTGGTTCTGAATAACAAAAACTAATTTCACAAACAAGGATTCTCTGAAGCCACTAAAGAATACAAACCTACACAGATGGTAAAATAAAACAGAAACACTAATTTTCTAAGACAAACACTTGGATGATAAAAACAATGTAATTCTCAAACACTTAAAGAGATTTCTGTGGCAATTATCCAGAAGCTCACCTCAATTTCCAAAATCATTTCTTTAATATAAATTTTAAAACTTCCCTTCAGAAAACAATTATCTTGGCTGGGTGTGGTGGCTCACGCCTGTAATCCCAGCACTTTAAGAGGCCGAGGGCAGATCACTTTGAGGTCAGGAGTTCGGGACCAGCCTGGCCAACATGGTAAAACCCTGTCTCTATTAAAATTCAAAAAAAATTAGCTGGGCATGGTGACACATGCTTGTAGTCCCAGCTACTCGGGAAGCTGAGGTGGGAGAATCACTTGAACCCAGGAGGCAGACAATGCAGTGAGCCGAGATCAGGCCACTGCCCTCCAGCCTGGGTGACAGAGTGAGACCCTATCACAAAAAAAAAAAAAAAAGTACTGCCGCATATTTAAATATTTTAATAGCAGCTGTGCCAATGACACGGAAAATTAATTTAAAATTCAAATCCATTTAGTATGTACTCAGTAGAGAAATGGAAGCCCCCAGAAGACAATTAGGATGTCAATAAAGCCTAGTGGCAGTCCATTCAGTTTAATTTCCAAAAATTAAGTGAATACCCACACTGTTCCTCTGAAAAAAAAAAAATACCACATAAATGGTGGTTACAAATGATATGGCCCCAATAGTCTCAGAAGAGAGACCAAAAATCAGCTTAGGGAAATGGTTTTGGGCATGCTGATCAGTGTGCTCTGCTAAAAATCAACTGTGCACTCCAAAACACAGAAGTATTAACAAAAAGTATTTTAAAAAACATACCTCTGTGGCATAGATTTTGAAGAGTATCCATGAGATATACCAAGTCATTAGGAGAAAGACACCACACAGCCAGACATGGTAGAGTAGTGAGAGATTTAAGAGGCCACTCACTGTGTCAAGTGGCCTATGAACCTGCCTGTGAACGCAGAAATTACTGTTAATCCTCTAGGAAAAATGCAATCTAAATATTAACACACTGAAGTCTCCACACTGAGACATAAATATTATTTCTAAATAACAGTGTTGACAGACTCCCCTCCTTCGGTACCCTTGTAGAGCTCTTTCCCTAATACCTTCTTATAAGGTACATGAGGGAGCTTTAAGAAAAGCACAGACCTAAATCGGGACTACAGTTTCTTGTGTTAAAAATCTTCAATGACTTTTACTATGAAGGAAAAACGAGCTAAGCCTATAAGCCTCACTACGAGCAGCTGGAGGAACGTTTATTATTGTTGCTTTGTAGTCTAATACCTCAAAACCATTAAACATGACTAGTACGTCTCCTGGACCAGATTTCAGCTTTATCCTTATGCCCTATAAACCACAGATTCGTAGTCATTAAAAGCACATGCTACTAAACAATGTTAAAGCAATTTAAGATACTCTGTTAGAATGCTAAGTAAAGCTAATGCTGCCATCTTTCCAAAACTTTGACTAGATCAATTGGCAAAGTTATTATAATCCTACAACCAGATTGTGAAAACCAGGATTGGAACCTGACTCTGCCATTTCTAAGTGTTGTGATTAGGTAAATCACTCCACCCATCCCACCCCCGGTTTCCTCATCCATATAACAGTGGCATAATCTCTTCATTCTTCCTCTTAGTCCTATCACAATTTTTAAAACAGCTTACATTAGGAGTGCCCAGTATAGTGCTTGACATTCACTGGGGGAGTCAACCAATGATGAAGTTATTTTTAACCTCTAAGTAAACATTTATTGAGGCCGTGACATAAATGAAGGACAGAATATCAGGCACTCAGCCATACCCACAAAATGTTTTTTGAGTGCAAGGAAGAAAAAAATATTGTTAAATTTCTATCAAATGCCATTATTACTTTTCTCTCCATTTCACCTAGTTTAAAATCTGGGCTAAAATAATAAATGACTCATGCATTTGGTTTCATGCCTAGCAATTAAGCAGAAGACAAAACTGAATTTTGCCTAGAAACTTTGAAAAGTGAGAAACCATAATATCTCTTAAATACCATGCATGTCAATATTCCCACTCCCTAAAACTGCTATTAGTGAATTTCATATATGAAACAGAAACCCTTACAATGGAATACACAATAAGAACAAACACCAAGAGAAACTGACTTTTATTCAGCAAATACAACAGATTAAACCTTTATGTGCAAAGTGCACAGAGGATAACCAGAACAATATACACCATTGCTGTCACTCAACTGCCACTTGTGACCTTCAACTAATCACCTGACCTTGCTCAATTTTGGTTTCCTCATAGGCTAAATTAGAACAATGCCACAGCATTGGTATATATCATGAGACACCAGAGAACGAATGATTGTTGGGAAGAAAAACAAAACAGAGGCCTGGACCATGCAACTCGAGAAATCCACTTTTGTATAGTATAAAAGCTGCATCTAAGAACAATTATCATTGCTTACTTCTGCAGACAACTGGGTGAGTGGAGACAGAGGAGGAGACTTTTTCATTTTATATCCTATTATTACTATTATTTTCTTTTTGAGACAGGGTCTCGCTCTATTGCCTAGGCTGGAGTGCAGTGGCACAATGATAGCTCACTGCATCCTTGAACTTCTGGGCTCAAGCGACCCTCCTGCCTCAACCTCCCAAGTATCTGGGACTACAGGCATGTACCACCATGTCCTGCTAATTTTACCCTTTTATACACCTTTGGAATTTTAAACCATATAAACTATATGTATTCAAAAAGGAATATAATTTTTTTAAAAATGTTAAAGGCAAAATCTAAACAAAATATCTGGAAAATAGTTAACATCTAAGAGAATGGAAACAGAGTTAAAATTAGACTTTTTATGTATCACTTACTCATCTATGTGAAGGTTCATAGCAGTGCTAATCCAAGCTTTGGGAATATAGCCTGAGGGGAAAAAATACCAAGCTATGAACATAAAAAGTTATAAAACAAGTTTTAGTCAAGCTTTAGAATATAAAGTCAATGACATGGCCACATAAGCACCAAGACCTCAGTCAAAATGTTAGACTGATTAGGAATTGACAGTAGGAAAGACAGTACTTACTAACACAGGCAGTCTTTGCTTTGCACAGTTCTGATACATACACATTTCAGTTACCACGGTTTAGTTAAAAAATACCAGTCACCCAAAAATATAGTTCAAACTCTAGTTACTGTGGTATATTAACTATAAGTGACTGCATATAGCACTTTTAACTTTTCAGTATGCAAATCAGTATGTAGATAACAGATGCGCACTATAATCTGTGACCCAATTCCATCAGTTCTCTCAAGGTCTGTTGCTGATTGGTCACTTGGATCTGTTATTCAGTACGGACACGGACAGCAAAGCATGTAGTTGTGTTGCCTCCTTGTTTCCCATAATAAATCCAAATGATACATTTAAAAAATGAATAGCTAAAACAGGAAAGTAGTGCTTGCTTCAGTAGCACATATGCTAAAATCAGAATGATAGAGAGATTAGCATAACCCCCGCACAAGGATGACATGCAAATTCATGAAGCCTTCCATTAAAAAAAAAAAATGGTTTTAATAAAAAAAAAGAAACTAGTAAAAAAAAAAAATCAAAGTGCAACAAAGAAATGAAAAGTGATAATGCTGAAAACGAAATTTGAATTGAACATAAATGAAGTTATAAGAGAAAGAGCAAATCATGGAAATGATCATAGTCACTAAATTAGCCCAAATATACAACTCTAGAGGAACAACCAGGCTGACTGTATGTAGTAGGTTAATATATTACAATGAGGCTGGGCATGATGGCTCATGCCTATAATCCCAGTACTGTGGGAGGCCAAGGTGGGAGGATCACTTGAGGCCAAGAGTTCAAGACTAGCCTGGGCAACACAGCAAGACCCCATCTCTAAAAAAAGAGCCGCTACCAATCATCATGGTGGATGGGTGGCAGGACTAGATTGCAGCTCCACACAGGGCAGCTTGCAGAAGCTCGTGTTGTGATTTTTAGCTCCAGATCGACTGCAAGAACAAACCAGCAATCCCAAGAGGACCCACAGACCCTCTGAAGGAAGTGGACTGCTGCTGAGGAACCAGGAAACACCCCAAATACTGTGAGTGCCCCAACTGTGGAAGTGGAAAAGGAAGACCCTCCTCTCCTGAACACACACCCCCAATGGAGAAGCTGAAGGTCTGTTTGCGGGAGAAGTTTCTGACCTTACCTGGAGTTGAACCAATTTAGAGAGTCAAGAGAAATACAGGGGTAGAGGAAGCAGCAGAAAGGCCCTGGGAGCTCGCTGCATTCCCCAGCAGGCCATTCCTGCCTGGCATCACAGGGATTCATCGGAAGGGTGACCAGAGGAGCAGGGGGTAAAACTCCACAGGGGGAAGGAAATCTCCAGCTGAACTCTGTAACAATTTGAACGGGGCAAGAAGCCTCCTGGCCAGAACCTGGGGAAGGGGGCAAATCTAATGTGCAGACTCCACAGGCGGGCAAGAACCAAGCTCTTTTCTCTCCCAGCTGGGAGGCGGGTAGCCTAGGGCAAGTTTTTAAGCTCATCTCGCCCTCCACCTGGAAACAGACTCAGGGCTGTTGTGGGGCAGTGGGAGTGAGACTGGCCCTTTGGTTTGCATGGGACCTGGGTGAGGCCTGTGACTGCCAGCTTTCCCCCACTTCCCTGACAGTCTGCATGACTTAGCAGAGGCAGCCATAATCCTCCTGGGTACACAACTCCAGTGACCTGGGAATCTAACCACCATCCCCCACAGCAGCTGCAGCAAAACCTGACCAAGGAGTGTTTGAGCTCAGACTCGCCTAGCCCCACCCCCACCTGATGGTCCTTCCCTACCGGAATACAAAGGACATATAATCTCAGGAGTTCTAGGGCCCCACCCACTGCCAGTCCCTCTCCATACTACTACAGCTGAGGTTTTCTGGAAAGCGCCACCTCCTGGCAGGAGACCCAACCAGCACAAAAGTAGAGCATTAAACCACCAAAGCTAAGAACCCTCATGGAGTCCACTGCACCCCCTCACCATCTTCACTGGAACAGGTGCTGGTATCCATGGCTGAGAGACCCAGAAACAGTTCACATCACAGGACGCTGTGCAGACAACCCCCAGTATCAGCCCAGGGACTAGTAGACTCACTGGGTGGCTAGACCCAGAAGAGAAACAACAATCACTGCAGTTCGACTCACAGGAAGCCACATCCATAGGAAAAGGAGGAGAGTACTGCATCAAAGGAACACCTCGTGGGACAAAAGAATATGAACAACAGTCTTCAGCCCTAGACCTTCCCTCTGACAGAGCCTACTCAAATGAGAAGGAACCAGAAAACCAACCCTGGTAATATGACTAAACAAGGTTCTTCAACACCGCCAAAAAATCACACTAGTTCACCAGTAATGGGTCCAAACCAAGAAGAAATTCCTGACTTAACCTGAAAAAGAATTTAGGAGGTTAGTTATTAGGCTAATCAGGGAGGGACTAAAGAGAGGCGAAGCCCATTGCAAAGAAAGCCAAAAAATGATACAAGAAGTGAAGGGAGAAATATTCATAGAAATAGATAGCTTAAAGAAAAAACAATCAAAAATTCAGGAAACTTTGGACACACTTTTAGAAATGTGAAATGCTCTGGAAAGTCTCAGCAATAGAACTGAACAAGTAGAAAGAAATTCAGAGCTTGAAGACAAGATCATCAAATTAACCCAATCCAACAAAGACAAAGAAAAAAAGAATAGGAAAATATGGACAAGGTCTCTAAGAACTCTGGGATTATGTTAAGCGACCAAACTTAAGGATAATCGGTGTTCCTGAGGAAGAAGAGAATTCTAAAACCTTGGATAACATTATTTGGGGGAATAATCAAAGAAAATTTCCCTGGCCTTGCTAGACCTAGACATCCAAATACAAGAAGCACAAAGAACACCTGAAGGTTGGATTTTGTTTAAATTATTACGTGTTGCTAACAAGATTAATGTTTTCACCTTGCACTATTCGTGATACTAAATAATAAACTGCATTTTTGTGCTTAATAGTCATGTTAATAAATGCCACAAGTTTCCTTCACCAACAAAATATCTACATCATATTAGTATTGAGTTACGAGTTATAAAAAGGAGTATGTCATTTCTAGACAAAGTAATGACCAAATGATGCACAGTATTTTTTCTTTTTAAAAAAAAGAATGCATTTGTTTTTAATTGTGGTAAAAAACCTGTAACATAAAATTTACCATCTTAGGCCGGGCGTGGTGGCTCAAGACTGTAATCCTAGCACTTTGGGAGGCAGAGGTGGGCGGATCACCTGAGGTCAAGAGTTTGATACCAGCCTGACAACAGGGTGAAACACCGTCTCTACTAAAAATACAAAAAATAGCCGGGCGTGGTGGTGCACACCTGGTAGTGGTCCTAGCTACCTGGGAGGCTGAGGCAGGAGAATTGCTTGAACCCAAGAGGTGGAGGTTGCAGTGAGCCCAGATCGTGCCATTACACTCTAGCCTGGGTGACAGAGCGCAAAAAAAAACAAAAAACAAAAAACAAATTTACCATCTTAGCCATCTTTAAGTGTTCAGTACAGTAAACTATATGCACATTTTTGTGCAAGAGATCTCTAGAACCTTTCATTTTGCAAAACTGAAATTCTGTACGCACTGAACAACTCCACCCCTTCCCAACTCTCTAGCCCAACAACCACCATTCTGTTTTCTAAGAGTTTGACTACTTTAGATACCTCATATAAGTGGAATAATACAGTATTTGTCTTTTTGTGACTGGCTTATTTCACTTAGCATAATGTCCTCAAGGTTTATTCACGCTGTAGTACATAACAAGATTTCCTTCTTTTTAAAGGCTAAACAGTATTTCATTATAGGTATATGTCACATTTTCTTTAACAATATTTTCCTAAATACATATGACTAAATACATTCTCTTTGACAATTTAAACAACGAATCAGCTGGGCTAATCACATACCTATAAATGTAGAAAACACACAAACACAAGAATGACTTTGTAACTGACATTTTCTGGATTATGAAATAATATATCACTGTATCAAAAAACAGAAATTCTTACCAAGAAAATAATATAAAATGCAGAAATTTCTAACCAGGAACAGTGATTCCACACAACTGTGTTTAACTAGTAAAAGCAGAGATCTCCTAAAACGCAAGAACTTGTATTGCTGTGGGGGAAAAAAACCAGAATCAAATGACACATCCAAATCAAATGATATACTCAACATCATCTTAAAGCAAGCACTTAACTATAACAGTCAGTCTACATAAAAAACATAATTACTGTACAAGAAGACAAAGGGTATTGCGGAAGCAAAAACATCAACTATTTCAGATGTTAAAAAATTTAATATTTATATTATTCAACATCTCACTGATACAAAATGAGAAATAAGAAAATTAACCGTATCAATCCATACTTGGTACTAAACACTATGGAGATGAAGAAAGTACAAGAAACACAGTAACAACAGCAGTTAACATTTTTTTGTTGCTTACCATATACCAGGTACTGTCCTAAGCACTTTACATATTTGAATTCATTTAAACCTCATAAGAACCCTATGAAGGAGTTTTTACTACTACCCTCATCTTAGAGATGAAGAAAACAAGGCACAGAGAGATTAAATAACAACCAATGTTATCAGCCAGCAAAAGGAAAATCTGAGCTATCAATCCAGGCAGGCTAGCCTCAGAGCCTCCAATCTTAAAAATAATGCATACTGCCTTTGCACTAAATTTTTTAAAATGCTGTTTGCAGAAAAATGGGAGGCAGTAAAGAAGATACTAGCCTAGGAATAAAGAATTGTGAGTTCTAGTGCTCCCTGTTTCTGTACAACCCTCAGTAAGTCATGCCTCCTCTCTAATTATGTGAAAGATAAGAAAGCTGAACCAGCTAAACAGTTCCTTAGTGGGAACCTGAAAATTCTAATGATCTAAGACAGGGGTGCCTTATCTTTGGGCTTCCCTGGGCCTCACTGAAAGAAGAATTGTCTTGGGCGACACATAAAATACACTAACGATAGATGATGAGCTAAAAAAAAAAAAAGAAAGAAAGAAAGAAAAAAGAAAGAGTCGGGTGCGTGGCTCACACCCGTAATCCTAGCACTTTGGGAGGCTGAGGCAGGCGTGTCACTTGAGGTCAGGGGTCCGTAACCAACATGGTGAAACCCCGTCTCTACTACAAATACAAAAATTAGCCAGGTGTGGTGGCACATTCCTGTAATCCAAGCTACTCAGGAGGCTGAGGCAGGAGAATCGCTTGAACCCGGCAGGCGGAGGTTGCAGTGAGCCAACACTGTGCCACTGCATTCCAGCCTGGGCAACGGTGAGACTCTGTCTCAAAAAAAAAAAAAAAAAAGGAAAAAAAAATATATCATAATGTTTAAAGAAAGTTTATGAATTTGTCCTGGGCCACATGCGACCTTGGGCCACAGGCTGGAAAAGCTTGATCTAAGAGAAAGGAATCAAATAAGAAAAAAAATCAAATGTCTTTTCTCAAAAAACCTACACGTTTTCTGAAACAAAGGTTGTCTGCCTCTCTCTCCTTCTCACTCTCTGCCCCTAAAATACCAATGGAAAACAAGATAAATGAGTAAAAGGAATCTAAGGAAAAAGAAAAAAAGATGAACTTCTCTCTTTTTTTTTTTTTTTTGTTGGAGATAAGAGTCTTGCTCTGCCTCCCAGACTCGAGTGAAGTGGCACCATCTCAGCTCACTGCTACCTCCACTTCCCAGGTTCAAGCAATTCTCGTGCCTCAGCTTCCTGAGTAGCTAGGACTACAGGTGCGCCACGCCTGGCTAATTTTTACATTTTCAGTAGAGATGGGTGGGGTATTGCCATATTGCCCAGGCTGCTCTCAAACTCCTGAGCTCAGGCAATCTGCCCACCTTGGTCTCCCAAAGTGCTAGGATTACAGGCATGAGCCACTGCACCCAGCCCTGGTCTTCATTTATGCTTATATTAGGACTGATCCTTCCTTAAGGAATTTCAGAAGCTTAAGAACAGCAAAGAATTATAGTACTGAGAAGCTATATCTTCATATCATGAATGGAGATGCCTACAGTATCTTACAAAAAGCAGCCCAGGCCAGGTGCAGTGGCTCACGACTGTAATCCCAACACTTTGGGAGGACAAGGTAGGCAGATCACTTGAGGTCAGGAGTTCGAGACCAGCCTGGCCATCATGGTAAAACCCCGTCTCTACTAAAAATACAAAAATAATATATATAAGGTAAGGCACGGTGGCAGCCGCCTGCAATCCTAGCTCTTCGGAAGGCTGAGCCGGGAGGATTGCTTGAACCTGAGAGGCAAAGGTTGCAGTGAGCTGAGACCGCACCACTGCACTCCAACCCACGTGACAGAGTGACACTAAGTCTCAAAAAGAAAACAAACAAAAAGTAGTCCATATAAATACTTGGCCACTAATCATATTGCTTCAATTATATTGGTCTCTTCAACTATTTTCAAAGTACAAGATGTGGAATTGCACTATTCTATGTAGCCACTGGGTGCTACCACCACCACACACCTGCCCCAATAAAAACGGCATAGTTCCTATACTATTCCTATCACAGCTTTCACCTCAACCATTCTTCACAAAGGTTCAGAGAGGCTAGGGAAGCAGGGACACATTTCAGCAGACAAGCAGAAAATACCATTTCCCCCACCTCTTGCTCCCATGCTGAAGTGTTTTTCAATGCCCTGTTGGATTTCTTCTGTGATTTGGCTATGAACTACCCTTCACTAAATATTTACTATGTGCCTGGCACTATGCTAAACGCTCTATAAATCTCATTTAATACTTTCAACACTCTTGTTGGCATAGTTTGCCAAGCCCTGTCTTGATGTACATTTCTTTGTGCCCTACTTCATACTAACAGTCTGCTTTTCCCTATCGGTCCATCATTAAGAATTATTTTTTGTTCCTGTTCTTTTTTGGTTGGTTGGTTTTGTTTTCATCTTTTTTATTATTTGTATTTTTTACAATCCTGGTAACTCATAGAACAATGAATTTGATAAAGGCAATAGAATTGGTTTTAGTAGTGTAGGCAAGTTTAAAGAAAAAACTAATGGACTAATGGCAAATTGGTTAAAATTAGTAGATCTTTTAAAAGCCTTAATTTTTCTACAAAAATTAGCTGGGTGTGGTAGTGCACACCTATAGTCCCAGCTACTCGTGAGGCTGAGGCAGAAGAATTGCTTGAACCCAGGAGGCAGAGGTTGCAGTGAGCCGAGATTGCGCCACTGCATTCCACCTTGGGCGACAAGAGCAAAACTCCGTCTCAAAAAAAAGCCTTAAATTTTCAGTTACATGAAAAAAGTAGTTACTGAATAATGTATATAAGATAAAACCACTTATATAAACCCCACTCCACAAAATATATAATGTTATAAGTACATACATGTAAATGTACACTAAACGGTCTGGAAGAATATAAACTTTACCAGTTTAGCGTATTATCCTTAATCCCATCGGTAACAGTGGTTACCAGTGGGACAGAGATTGAGACTGGCCACGGGGTGGTCAAGGAAACATTCAACTTATCAATATGATATTTAAATATTTTATAATAAAAACATTATCATTCTTGGAAAGCTACCTGACAGGTAGCATCAAAAATAATGGTGATATAAACATACTCAGACTGTCTGGCAATAAATAAATAAATAAATAAATAAATAAATAAATAATGGTGATAATGTTAATGGTTGTTATTGCTTATAAAATTCTTTAAGCTCTAAAGTTCTCTGGTCAACTTGGCTATTAATCACCACATCGCGCTCTACAGAGGGTCAGAAGGGGAATGGGTCTGACTTCTCACAGTTTCCTGACAATCCAACTTGCTTCCTTAGCAACTTAAAATGCACATGGAAAGGTCATACACTGTATGCCGCACTCCTAGAGTTAATGAAAGAAGGATAAGCTATGGTGTCATCCCTCCCTCTTAGTCTTCTCGGGAGGCAAACCTATCCTGCTGGGCAAGATACTTACAAACCTGATGGGCAGGAAACTATGGTCCTGGGCATCAAGAGCCATCATTTCCACTAGTCTTCCCAAATCTTCAGCTTCTTCATTCCACTGCCCTTCCATCGCACCACCCAGCAAAACACCTGCTCCAACTATCCCCAGGCTGGAGAACAGCACCCAACTCAGCAGACCAATACCACTATACACTCATGGCTACGAGACATGCCCCAAATACATTTTTTGACCAAATACTGAATTACCAATTGTTAACAATCAATATTCTGCCAAAGCTGAAGCCAAAGCTATTACCATCATAGAATAAACTTTTGGGATTAAGAATAAATCTAACATTTTACCAAAAGAAATCACAAAAAAAAAAAAAGTACTAAAATTTTACAAATTTTGACATTACATGGTAGAAACAATAATTTTTGCTCCAATGCCCAGTCTTCAGCCTACCAGGGCATGAATGAAGCAAGTAATAGAATTGTGCAAATGAGGAGCAGCAGAAACAGGCTGGGAAGAGCCCTGATGCATCCGTGAGACATCTCAACCATCTTTCCCTCCCCTGCCAGAGGAGTGCTTCTGAGTTCCAGGAATGACTCCTACCAGATTACATTTTTAAGACCTAACTGAAAGGTAGATTACCACTCAAACCAGCTGAAACTGTTTTATTTATACAAACTCTGTCTTGTTCTGAAAATGCTAGGAGACAGTAAGTGACATATTCTAAAATTACTTGCACATCCCCAAACTCACAAGGTTCTTAAGTTCAAAAAGAAGCTAGCAGGCCAGCCACGATGGTTCACACCTGTAACCCCAGCACTTTGGGAGGCCAATGCGGGCAGATAGCTTGAGCCTAGGAGCTTGAGATCAGCCTGGGCAACATGGAGAAACCCCATCTCTACAAAAAATACAAAAATTAGCCAGGCACAGTGCTGCACACCTGTAGTCCCAGATACTCGGCAGGGCTGAGGTGGGAGGACTGCTTGAGCCAGGAGGTCAACGCTGCAGTGAACTGTGATCATGCCACTGCACTTCAGCCTGGGTGACACAGTGAGACTCTGTCTCAAAAAAAGAAAAAAAAAAAAAAAAAGCAGCAGCTGGGCGTGGCGGCTCATGCCTATAATCCCAGCACTTTGGGAGGCCGAGGTGGGTGGATTACTTGAGGTAAGGAGTTCAAGACCAGCCTGGCCAACATGATGAAACCCTGTCTCTACTAAAAATACAAAAATTAACCAGGCGTGGTGGCATGTGGGGGCTGAGGCAGGAGAATTGCTTGAACCCGGGAGGCGGAGGTTGCAGTGAGTCGAGATTACGAGATTACGCCACTGCACTCCAGGCTGGGCGAAGGCGAGACTCTGTCTCAAAAAAAAAAAAGAAGCTACAGATTACTATGCATGAATGTCATCAAACCCTGGTGGGTCACAGCAAGTGCCACTACCTAGCAGGAAGGGAAACAGTGTAGCAAAGAGGTATTCGGAGAATGGCAAAAGGTAGCTACAACTCTCAAAAACATGCTGAAGTCTTGTGAAGACAAATATCTTCTCTCTAAAAGGCATTCTGAGGATTTCAGTTCTAAGTTTTGGTTACCAAATATTGAATGAATCAGATAAATCCAGTTATATACATAAGCACCAAGGCAATTTTACCTCAGCCAAATTTTGACATAAAGTAATGCTCAAACGATCTTACCTGTATGATGGGAAATGGAAGATAGTTCATGTTGTTAACAAAATACAAGAGGCTATAGCTATAGCCCATAAATGCTCCAGCCAGTAGGAAAAAAAGATGATATTCATTTAAGCAGGTTTGCGCAGCAGGGCTACTAAAGCTGAAGGGAAAAAATTAAGTTATTAATTCAACAGTCAGGGACATATATCACTGTTTTAGGCTCAATGTTTACCGAAGGCAAAGTTTAATTACTTTAATGACTTAAGACTTAAGAAATGTCCCAAATTCTAACAAGATGGTTTGTTTTCAGTAAGTGTGAACAAAATTAACAAAACCTTTCTTCCTGAATCATGAAACTCTGATCTTTAATTAGTTCTACCTCTATTCCCCTGGAAATCTGATATGATTAAGAATATCTACTATAATAATAAACAGTGTTGCTTACAAGTTGGTAAACTGTATCCGGGCTGAGAGCAACTATAAATGAGTTATACGTACCTGATAGAGATGCCATAACATTGGGTTTGTGCTATCTCTTTAAAACTGAGTATTCCCTCATGGGGATCCTGGATGCTGTGCCCATAAAACTGCTACAAGAGATACTACTGGATTTTGTGGGGCACAAGGTCTTTAAAGCAGAGAGTCCCATACATGTCTGATACTGATTTTTTTCCTCCTTGTACCTGAGTTGTATCCACAGACAAGACTGCAGCTCCCACGTGGCTATGGGACTTATCATCTGTTTGAACTGCCTGAAGGACTCCTGCTGAAGTGGAACTCCTGATGCTTCCCAAATCTAAGAGGATCCCCCTGCTGGACACTGCTGTAAGCCCACTCCCCTATCATTTTACAATAGCTTTCATTATAAGCATAAGACCTATTTGGTAAACAACAAGCTCTCAAACTCCTTTCTAAAAAAAAAGAACTCCTTTGAGAGTTTCTTGAGAATCTCTATGATCTATCAGATATCTGGGGTATACAGAGACAACATCATAATTCAGTAGAACGCCATTTTTAACAGAGGCACCCAGGTTGTAGGCCTGCCCCACCATCTAACTCCAGGAGAGGTAAGACTCAAAGTTAACTGTTATCTGAACTCCGAGTTACAAAATGATGAAGAAAGATTCGTTTTGTTAAAGATTCTGACTGTGAAATCATCAGGAAATGTATTTGTAATAGGCACTATAATGTCTTCAACAACTTGTAGCTTACGGTTGCCTTCTGCTCCCTGGAACTTCACTGCCACCTCCATTAGGAAGAGAAGTGCAAAAAAGAATTCAAGACTCATCCATGGTGAGCAGCTGGGATTTCCTTTTTCATAGCAGTCCTGTACTCACAGTCTTTTATCATTTAATGTTTATCAACAGGACAGTTTTCACCAAGAAAGCTTATGATGTTAAGGGGGGAAAAAACTACCTGCCTTATATAATAGTAGCTGGAGGCAAAAAGAAAATCAAGTATTCAGTAGTAATAATGTAACACTGTTTTAAAGTCAGTGGAAAACAGAGAATTTAAGATCACTCCAATCATCTTTGTTAAAAAAAAAAAAAAAAAAAAAAAAAAAAAAAAAAAAACAAGGTCTCACTACACTGCCCAGGCTGGAGTGCAGGAGCTATTCACAGGCATAATCATAGGGCACTGCAGCCTCCAATTTCTGAACTCAAGGGATCCTCCTGCCTCCGCCTGCCAAGCAGTGGGACTACAGGTGCATGCCACCACTCCTGGCTCCCAGTAATCTTTTCTAATTTTTAAAGTCAGAATATCAACTTGCAATTAGTATCAATGCCATGTGTTCAAGAAGTATATGAGTTTCAAAATTATAAAAGCGCTCTATAAAAGGCAGTTACAATTTTTTAAAATTTTTTCTTCATTCTTTCCATACTACCCTTCCTTCAAACTCCAACCAAATGCTACCTCCTCCAAGAACATGTGTGGATCCCTCTTGTTTTCTGAACTTCCACAGGTTTTGTCTGCACATCTCACTTTCTTCGTCCTATTACATTCCTCTGCATCCATGTCTTAATTTCTCTATTGTTCTCAACTCTTAAGGAGCTTATAGTCTATGTTTGAATCACTCTCATAAATCGCATAGCACCTTGCACATGTTTTTTAATTGCTGAATTCAATAAACATAAAATATTAAAAACATTTGATGTATGCAAAAAAGCACCTTTTACAGAAGTCTGGAAAGCAAAGATTACTCATAGGATTAACCTATATAGGTCACCTTTGGCTTAGTAATTAAACGAAGTTCCTAAGGAAAAATATATTTAATATTACCTGTTAGTACCAGTGCAGGGGACCACGAGAAAACTGTATTGGCCCTGGGTTATCACTGCAGCACACCAGGCCATCACCATTCCCATTGCAGCATGAATAAATGAGTGCATGAGTTGCTGAGGATGAATGATCTTCCCTATCAGAGCAAGTCTGGAGCAAGGAATAGAAGGCACAACTGCAAAGGAAACACATTACTGTGGCTTTATAATCTGCAGCATATGCAGTTAGAGGATCTAAACTGTCCCCTCTCATCCTGGCACAAATGCTCCAAAGGCAGAAAGAAACCCACAGTCAATATAAAACACAAAACAGAAAAATTTAAAGTTAAAAATTCTAAGTTAAAAAAATTTGAGGAAAGCATGAATAAACAGACACAAAAAAAATCCAAAGAAACTGGAGATGAAACCTAAGGGCAGCATGATGAACATTTTTCATTAAAATTTCCTAATAGTTCAAATAGTGCCTATCCTAGTATTCTCCTAAGCACCATAAAAGAGTAATGATTTTTTTTTTTTTTTTTCATATATGGACTACTGCAATGGTCTTACAGTGTGGGAGAGTGACTGGGCTCAGCTCCTGAATACTGACTTTTTATTTATTTATTTATTTAATCTTATTTTATTTATTTTTGAGATGGAGTTACACTGTTGTTGCCCAGGCTGGAGTGCAGTGGCACGATCTTGGCTCACTGCAACCTCTGCCTCTCGGGTTCAAGCAATTCTCCTGTTTCAGCCTCCCTAGTAGCTGGGATTATGGGCGCCTGCCACTATGCCCGGCTAGTTTTTGTATTTTTAGTAGAGACAGGGTTTCACCATGTTGGTCAGGCTGGTCTCAAACTCCTGACCTCAGGTGATCCACCCACCTTGGCCTCCCAAAGTGTTGGGATTACAGGCATGAGCCACCATGCCTGGCCTACTTTTTAAAAAGAGCTCCTACCATCAGCATTTGAAACTGTCAATATATAGTCCACATCCGGAAAAAAAACCATAAAGAAGGTAAATACTGACAACATAAATGCTAAGATAAATGCTTATATGGGGATTTTTAATACCCTTCAGACAATCCAAAAACATTTTCTGCAAATGAGCTAGGGAGGCAAGTATGTGTAGGACATGAGGGATGTTTACCTTTGGAAACAGCTAGCCTAGGGTTCCCTGATCTATCTATGCAGGCATTTTCCTCTTACTATACTCAAAGTAAAGAGATGGCAGGAGGTAGAAAAGTAAGTATGAAGGGACAAGTTTCAGGTGCTTTACACTTTGAGGAAGAGGCTCCTATCACCTCTCCCTCCCTATCAGAAATGCCCACAAGGTCCTACTTGACTGTGCAACTAACTTGTAACACTCTAAATATACTAAACCCTCTCATGTCACTAAGTCTTTTTATATGCTATACCTTCTCTCTAGAACATCATATTCCTTCTTTGTTTACTTAATTCAACTCATCCTGCAAGGCTTGGTTTAAGCATCATCTCCTCAAGTTCCCCCACGCTGGGGCAAGTGGTGCTCCTATATAAGCTCTTACCATCCAATGTACTGTAATCAAATATGCTTCATGTTTACTGTCTGTCTCTCCATTAACCACGATCCTCTCAAGAAAGATGGAACCGTATCATTTCTCTCTTCTCCTCACACAATGCATGGCACATAGTAAATGCATAAGGGATGGTTACCGAAGGAATGAGCCAAAGTGAATAGTCAGGCTTTAAGAAGGACAGGCTGGGGACCCCTCAACTGACATATTACATACAGAAGATGACCCACGCACAAGGGAGAGTATGAAAGAACACTCTGTTTAAGTGTGGCTGTAAGCCAAAGAGTTTTGAACAGGGCTTGCATGGAAAAAGCCTACCAGCCAATAGAGAGGAATTAAGAAAGCAGGCTGGGTGCAGTGGTTCACGCCTCTAATCCCAGCACTGTGGGAGGCCGAGGCAGGCAGATCACAAAGTCAAGAGTTTGAGACCACCCTGGCCAATATGGTGAAACCCCGTCTCTACTAAAAATACAAAAAAATAGCCAGGTGTGGTGGTGGGCAACTGTAATCTCACCTACTCAGGAGGCTAAGACAGGAGAATCACTTGAACCCGGGAGGCGGAGGTGGCAGTGAGCCAAGACCGCACCACTGCACTCCAGCCTGGGCAACAGAGCGAGACTCCATCTCAAAAAAAAAAAAAGAAAGAGAGAAAGCGAGGCCAGGCCCAGTGGCTCACGTCTGTAATCACAGTACTTTGGGAGGCCAAGGCAAGCAGATCACTTGAGGTCAGGAGTTCAAGACCAGCCTGTCCAACCCCCGTCTCTACTAAAAATACAAAAATTAACCAGGCGTGGTGGCATATGCCTGTAATCCCAGCTACTCAGGCAGCTGAGGCAGAAGAATTGCTTGAACCTGGGAGGTGGAGGTTGCAATGAGCCAAGATCGCGCCACTGCACTCCAGCCTGGGCGACAAAGCTACACTCCGTCTTGTAGACCAAAAAAAGAAAGCAAGCAAGGGAAAAGGATAAGTACTGTAACATCCAGAGTTAGAATTTAAAATTTTACACCATATTTTACAAGGAAGTACTGAAGAGCTAAAAAGGAAAATGATGTAGGCTGGGCGTGGAGACTCACACTTGTAATCCCAACATTTTGGAAGGCCGAGGCAGGCCGATCACCTGAGGTTGGGAGTTTGAGACCTGCCTGACCAACAGAGAGAAATCTCGTCTCTACTAAAAACAGAAAAAATTAGCTGGGTGTGGTGTGCATGCCTATAATCCCAGCTACTCGGGAGGCTGAGGTAGGAGAATCGCTTGAACGCAGGAGGCAGAGGTTGCGGTGAGCTGAGATCATGCCATTGCACTTCAGCCTGGACAACAAGAACAAAACTCTGTCTCAAAAAAAAAAAAAAAAAAAAAAAAAATCCTCCCGGTCTGAGTATTCTATGATCCCACTGCATCTGTTTTCTCTTACAAAAAAAAAAAAAAAAAAAAAAAAAGGGCCAGACATGGTGGCTCACGCCTATAACCCCAGCACTTCGGGAGGCCGAGGCAGGCAGATCACAAGGTCAGGAGATCGAGACCATCCTGGCTAACATGGTGAAGCCCCGTCTCTACTAAAAATACAAAAACAAAATTAGCCGGGCATGGTGGTAGGCACCTGCAGGCCCAGCTACTCGGGAGGCTGAGGCAGGAAAATGGCGTGAACCCAGGACGCGGAGCTTGCAGTGAGCTGAGATTGTGCCACTGCACTCCAGCCTGGGAGACAGAGCAAGACTCCATCTCAAAAATAATAATAAATAAATCAATAAACAGAATATTCATATAATCAATGAAATGTAAAATCTAAAACATGTCATTATGATAAACTAAGGTTTAGACATGTTAGTACACATTGAACATGTACATTTAAAAAAATGTTTTTAAATTTAAAAAAAAGGAAAATTGGCCAGGCGCAGTGGTTCATGCCTGTAATCCCAGCACTTGGGAGGCCGAGGAGGGCGGATCACAAGGTCAAGAGATCAAGACCATCCTGGCCAACGTGGTGAAACGCCGTCTCTTCTAAAAATACAAAAATTAGCCGTGCATGGTGGCACATGCCTGTAATTCCAGCTACTCGGGAGGCTGAGATAGGAGAATCACTTGAACTCAGGAGGCGGAGGTTGCAGTGAGCTGAGATCACACCACTGCACGCTAGCCTGGCAACAGAGCAAGACTCTGTCTCAAAAAAAACCAAAAAAACAACAAAAAAAGGAAAATGCTATAGTGAAAAATAAGTGTCAGGAAAAGCTTTTTATTGTATATTTTTTTCCTTATGTGAAATCTGCCACAACTTGTATCTTAAAGGCAGACTCAAGGAATCTGAAAAGGCAGAAAGAGTATGAAGAGAAACCGAAAAATTAAAAGCTCTAGAATCCAGCAGGTGATTCTCCAAAGAAAAACAGAAGGTTTTTTTAATCACAGTATTATAGATTATTACATTTGAAAAAAAACAACAACTTAGAAATCACCTGGTCTTCCCTATGAAGGAATTCTTTTTATAATGTATCTACTAAATCACAGCTTTAATACTAGCTATGAACTATTAAAAGGTCTAAATTTTTTTATTGTGGTAAAATAACAAAATTCACAATTCAAACCATTTTAAAGTACAAAGTTCTGTGGCATAAGTACATTCATATTGTTGTACAACCATTACCACCATCCAGCTCCCAAACGTTTCCATCTTTCACAACTATACCCATTAAACAGCAATTCTCCACTCCCCTCCCCTAGGCTAGCATTCTACTTTCTTTCTCTATGAATTTGAGTACTCCAGATACCTCATATAAGTAGAATCATATTTGTCCTAAAAAGTCTAACTATATTTTAAAAACAGAAAGTAGCACCCAAATAAATTTTAAGGTACAACATTCAAAGCATATGATTCTGTATACATTTTTAAAATTTTGACACAAAACACATTCACACATAAAATGTACTAAGTTTTCCCTTAAATAAATTTGGATATTTTTAAGAAGGTTAACATTTGAAAACTCACCTGCATAGAACTCCACATTGAAAATACTTATAATTATTATTACCACTGACAGCAGCAGGAGGTAAAAGATTACATAGGAACTATACAGGTCGCTGAAAGAATCTAAAACACAAGAGAGATGAATTCGTAAAGGTTATTCGGTCATGTAGTCATGTTTAGTACACTGCAATATAAAAAGAGCTTGAACCACAATTATTAATTTTAAAGGTCATCTTTTCTTCAAGAATTTAATTGTACACTGCTGACAGGTTCAATGAGATATCAACTCAAGAACTAAAGTGTCGGATGGGTATGGGGGGATCACTGAGCCAGGGAGCTCAAGACCATCCTGGGCACATGGCGAAACCCTATCTCTACAAAAATACAAAAATAGCCAGGTGTGGTAGTACACACCTGTAGTCTCCAGCTACTCAGGAGACTGAGGTGGGAAGATCACTTGAGCCTGGGAGTTTGAGGTTGCAGTGAGCAGTGATCACGCCACTGCACTCCAGCCTAGGCAACAGAGAAAGACCCTGTTTCAAAAACAAAGGGGAAAAAAAAAAGGAGGTACAGTGTGAGTTATTCGTCCCTGGCCCCAGGTACTTTAAAATTATACTAGAATTTCTTAAATGACCCAGTTAACATTAGACAAAATACTAGAATGTGCAAATATTTCCTTCTTTCCTTCCTTCTCCTTCCTTCTCTTTCTCTCTTTCTCTCTCTTTCTTTCTTTCTTGACAGAGTCTTGCTCTGTCACCCAGGTTGGAGTGTAGTGACTCAATCTTGGCTCACTGCAATCTCTGCCTCCTGGGTTCAAGCAATTCTCCTGCCTCAGCCTTCCAGTGGCTGGGATTCCAGATGCCCGCCACGGCTATTTTTTGTATTTTTAGTAGAGATGGCGTCTCACTATTTTGTCAAGGCTGGTCTTGGACTCCTGACCTCAAGTAATCCACCCACCCCGGCCTCCCAAAATGCTGGGATTACAGGTATGAGCCACTCAGCCACGCATATGCAAATATTTAATCACGTGAAAGAGAAGCACCATATTTAGTAATATACCAACAAAGTTTTTTCTTAAAATACAAAGAGTATTTTTCAGATCTCTTCTTCATAAATGCAATTACCTCGTATAGCTAAAGTAACACTTTTGGAAATAGAATAATCCACACATCATCTAAATGAGCAGAACTAAAAAACAAAAAAATCAGGATGTCCCCATGAAATACTAATACATTCACATTTTAGAGTAGTTCAACAATCGATATTCCATCTCAAAGTTTAAAAAATATATATATATTATGCCTAAAAACATGAACAAAAGAAATAAAAATAAGAACATATTTGCTAAATAGGCTGAGACTTAATAAAACCACTTATTTTTAAAAGTACGATTCATTGACCTAAATTTTTTGTTTTTTGTTTTTTGAGATGGAGTCTCACTCTGTCACCCAGGCTGGAGTGAAGCAGTGTGATCTCAGCTAATTGCAACCTCCGCCCCCCTTCCCCCTTCAAGCAATTCTCCTGCCTCAGCCTCCCAAGTAGCTGGGACTACAGGTGCACGCCACCACACCCAGGCTGGTCGTGAACTCTTGAGCTCAGGCAATCTGCCCACCTTAGCCTCCCAAAGTGCTGGGATTATAGGGGTGAGCCACCACACCTGGCCCATGGACCTAAATTAATGAGGAATATTTACTAAGCATCCACAATTAAACTCAAGCTTCTGATGAGGAAAATGGCATAAATCAAATCCAACCTGGAGAGAAAGTGTTATGAGGATTAAAAAACCTCTGGCCATGAAATGGCAAAAAGTTTTTGTCCCCAGTGCCAATTGTGAACAATTGGTAATGGCTCTCAAATACAATATTGAGTACTCTGAGGCTGCCACCAGAGAGTCATGATTAGTGAGTAAAGCAGACACAGGTAAGGTGGCTAAAGAAATATTTGCTATGCCTGTGCTGACTTATGGCTTAATTTCACCTGACCAGTGGGACCTATCAAAAAAGTGATGGACATACGTCAACAACAAACTTAACACCAATTATCTCCAAAGGTCATAGGTAAAGAGTCCAACTCCTTGAAAACTGGCATTTTCTTGTGAAAAAAGAAATTAAAAACTCACTTCCCACTTCACAAGGCAAAAGAAAGACCAATTTTCAATCCTAAATCAGTTACTCACTAGCTGTGTATCTATGCATGGATTATTTAACCTGAATCTCAGTTATCCCATTTATAAAGTAGAAATAATAACTCTTAACTACACAGTTACAGGAAGGATAAGAGGTAATATACGTAAGGAGCTGGCATACAGTAAACAGGCAATAATAGGTAGTTGTTAACAGAAAACAAGTTACTTTTAGTAAATTTAGTGATCTTAGTCTCTAAGGAATTTAAGGCACATTTTAGGCCAGGGGCAGTGGCTCACGTCTGTAATCCCAGCACTTCAGGAGACCGAGGCAGGTGGATTTCGTGAAGTCAGGAGCTCAAGACCAGCCTGGGCAACATGGCAAAACCCCATATCTACTAAAAATACAAAAATCAGACAGGCATGGTGGCACGTGCTTATAATCCCAGCCACTCACGAGGCTGAGGCACAAGAATTCTTGAAGATGGGAAGCAGAAGTTGCAGTGAGCCAAGACTGAGCCACTGCACTCAGCCTGGGTGACAGAGCGAGACTCTGTTTCAAAAAAAGAAATCAAATGCTCTTAATTTAGATGTATTTTTAAAAGAGGTACATGTCATATTTTCTACCCACAATTTCAAATCGATGACAGGAACAGTTCTCTATTTTAAAGAGACAAACAATCTCAATAAAGCTGTCCAAAGGAAAAACAAATGAAACTAAGTTTTCATTTATGGGGTCTTCTAATGATGTTTTTGTTCCTATGATCACACATAGTCTTTGACAAGCTTATTAATCTTATTACATAATAAAAAGGTGATTTATGTTATGAAGGAGACGTCTTAAAATTATTTCAAAGTGAATGTTTTGATGTGTCAATATAACATAGGCAGTAATTAAAACTAAACTGCTTGAAACATAATGCAATTTTTATGTTGAGAAGTAGGAACTATAACTTTCTCTCCAAATTGAGTATCACTTACCAGACAGCCACTGTACAGGATGAAACAAATCAATCCTGCTGAAAATTATAAATGCTGTGGTGCAGAGGGGTAGAAGCAGCACTGACCAAACAATACTTGCAACTATCCTCCAGCCCAAAACCTAAAAACAAAAAGAAAAACCCTCAATCATGAAGTCAGTTAAATTATTTCAGTTATGCAAATCCTATCTTTTCATACAGGATGTTAATCACTAACTCAGATCATAATCCGTTAACTCAAACATTCACTACTACTAATAACATTACATACCACTAAAGAATTTATAATATTAGCGAGCTGATGCTTGCATTAGTACAAAGTTAGGTGCAACATCAAATATCATACTTTGTATAAGGGGTGGTGGGCATTGATTTACAGCTGTTTTAGAGCAACTAATACTTGTCCCTCTAGGCTTAATTGATAGCTATATTAATATATAAAGGCTGTACACATTTAATGGGAACCACCTGTATACTGTATTTACAATCATCAGACATGAACCTTTACTGGGCAACTACTGCACTGTAGTATTCTATCCATGTTTGAATTGCCAGTATCTATCACATAGGAGGAAAATATTTACTGCTGAATAATACAAGAAGATATAGAGGGGTTTTAAACATGGAAGTGACAATCAAATTCAAGTTGCTCAAGGTAAAACATGTCTTTTTGCTGAAAGCTGGCTTTAAGGAAGAAGGGTCAGAAGGGACAAGAACTAAACAGGAGACAAAGCAGTTAGGAGGCAGTCCACCAAAAAGCTGAGGCCGGGCGTGGTGGCTCACACCTGTATCCCAGCAATTTGGGAGGCCAGGACGGGCAGATCACTTGAGGCCAGGAGTTTGAGACCAGCCTGGTCAACATGGTAAATCCCTGTCTCTACAAAAAATTTTTTTAAAAATTAGCCAAGCATCACTCCAGCCCGGGCAACAGAGCAAGACTCTGTCTAAAATTAAAAAAAAGAATAAAGTTCAACTCCTGTCCCACATTCTTCTTGTTGTTGTGTTTTTGAGACAGTCTCGCTCTGTCCCCTAGGCTAGACACAATGGCGCCATCTCAGCTCACTGCAACCTCTGCCTCCTGGGTTCAAGTGATTCTCCTGCCTCAGCCACCTGAGTAGGTGGGGTTACAGGTGCCCTCCACCACACCCAACTAATCTTTTTTTTTTTCAGTAGAGATGGGGTCTCAAACTCCTGACCCCAAGTGATCCTCCAGCCTCAGCCTCCCAAAGTGCTAGGATTACAGGCCTGAGCCACTGTGCCCAGCCTCCACATTCTATATAAAATTAACTCAAAACGGATTAAAGACCGACATGTAAGAGCTAAAACTATAAAACTCTTGGAAGAAAACATAGGAGTAAACCTTCATGATCTTGGATTTGGCAATGGTTTCTTAGATATGACACCAAAAGCATAAGCAACAAAAGAAAAATATAGATAAACTGGACATCAGCAATATTTAGAACTTCTTTGCTTCAAAAGACACTGCCAGCCGGGTGCAGTGGCTCACAACAGCCAAGGGTGGAAACAACCCAAATACCCACATACTGATAAATGGATAAACAAAATAGCTATGTCCATACAGTGGATTATTCAGCCACAAAAAGGAATGAAGTACTCATGCATGCTAAACATGCACCGGGCACGATGGCATGCACCTGATGTCCCATGTAGTTAGGAGGCTGAGGTAGGAGGACTGGTTGAGCCCAGGATTTCAAGGCCAGCCTGGAGAAGATACCCTATCTCTATTATAAAAATAATTTTTAAAAAATTTTAGGGGCCAGGCACGGTGGCTCAAACCTGTAATCTCAGCACTTTGGGAGGCCGAAGTGGATGACTCACTTGAGGTCAGGAGTTCAAGACCAGCCTGACCAACATGGTGAAACCCCATCTCTACTAAAAATACAAAAATTAGCTGGACGTGGTGGTGCGTGCCTATAATTCCAGCTCCTCAGGAAGCTGAGGCAGAACTGCTCGAACCCGGGAGGCGGGGGTTGCAGTGAGTCGACATCGCGCCATTGCACTCCAGTCTGGGCAACAGGGAGCGAGCCTCCGTTTCAAAAAAAAAAAAAAAAAAAAGATAAGACTTAAGGACCCAAAAGTTTTTAGTTTGGAATACAGGGGAGATGGCAGTGCACTGGGATAGAAGCACTTTTCCAAAAGGGATCTTTCTCCTCTTTCTCTTTGCACTCCAGAGAAAGGATGTAGTACTTGTTAATTCCACAACTTGTTAAGGAGGAAGTACTATTACCCTCAGCTCAGTCCCACTCTACCTTACAAAGAACACCTGCCCTGCTTACTGGACCCTAACCCCAGTCTCTATTAATGACACATTTCTTTCCAATTCCGTGCATTCCTTCCCACTTCTTAACGAAACAAAATTATTTATTTTGCACCTACTGGACACGGTACCCTTGCGTAAAACTCCGCCTTACTCCCTATTCCAATCTCCATTCAGTACATCCGTCCCATTCTGAGCAACTTCCTTCCACTCGGGACCCCTCTCCTACCCCGTAACCAGCTTCCACTCAGGACGCCCCACAACCCCGCAATCAGTCCCCCAGGTGGTGCCTTCCACACGCGTTCTCTCCACGCTACCCTGGGATGGGCCCTCCCCCGCCCAGCGCGCACGCGCGGTCAGAGCTTCCTCGCCCGACCCGATCCTGGCAGCGCGTGCCACAGTGCACGCCGCACTCACGCGCCACAATATGTCCCGCGACCTGCCAGCGCAGGGCCCACTCACGGCCGTGGCCATGGAGATGGCGGCCCCCAGTCTAGGGAGTACGGGAGACAGTGAGCCCGCCCGCCACCGCAGTTCAAAGGGAGAAAAGCCCCAGGAGGACCCTGCTGGGGCTGCCTCAAACGCTGCCTGAGCGAAGCCCGGCCCAGGCCTCAACCCATCCCTGCAAGGCTTCGTCTGGACAAGCTCAACGGGCCAGGACTGCCGCGCAGACACGTCCCGCAAACGGGGCTGTAACTACAGGAACCGCCCTGTGGCGTCCAAAAGGTCTCTTCGAAGCAGGGTCCAGCGGGGCGCCAGAAGCAGGTGGCGGCGCTGCATGCTGGGAACTGTAGTCTCGACGGCCCCCTGGGAGAAAGTAGAAGGAGTGTTGCATTCTGGGACTCGGAGTTCCAAAGTACAGAATGCAGGGAGTCGAGGTCTTCCTGGAGGTGCCTTGAGGCATGCTGGAAATAGTAGTCTTTTATAAAGCCGATAACAGCCACAGTATTGATTGATTGGAATTCTGCAGTTAGAAAAAGCTAGCAAAATGATTTGCCCTCATTTCTCCCTATTACTTTATCAGTCACCTAAAAATGAAATCAAAGGATGTGGTGGTCCTCTCCACAATAGGTACGCAGTAATTTTACTGAAATTTAAAAAAAAAAATTCTCTGGAGATGCCTTTGGTTTCATAAAATCTGGTTTCTACTTCCAGATCTGCCACTTGCTAAATTGAATATTTTTATCTTCTCTGAGCCTCCATTTCTTAAGGATGAAAATAAAAATATCCTGGTGATATTGTGAGGATGTAAATAATATGCTATACAAATATCATCATTAATATACTGCCAGTAAGAAAAAAGGTTTTTCAGCAACCCAAGTTTCACCTAATGAAGTCTTCTCAGTGCTTTAGACCTCAGTGAGATCCCTGGATGCATATCGCTAACACCTTTTCATGCTCAATCACATGCCACAGTCAACATTCAATACTCAAGACAGAAATAGATTCAGTGATTTACTGACTAAAGAAATGCATAGGCTGGTGAGAGGAATTGAGATCACACCTACTGCTCTGCAATGTTTGCCAACAATGGCTTCCTGAATGCTTTAAGATTATATCCTATTCACTTCCAAAACCATGTTACTATCAATCGTGTCTAAAGCACTGCAGGACAAACTGGGAATACAACTGATAGATCAAGTCTCTGCCGTGAAAAGACCCATCTGGTGGTGGAGAAAACTTGTAAAGAATTAGTCCAGGCCAGGCACAGTGGTTCATACCTGTAATCCCAGTACTTTGGGAGGCTGAGGCAGGAGGATCACAAGCCAGGAGTTCGAGACTAGCCTAGGCAACATAGTGAGACCTCGTCTCCACCAAAAAAATTAATAATAATAATAATAATAATTAGCCGGGTGTAGTGGTGCACACCTGTAGTCCAAGCTACTCCATAGACTGAGGCAGGAGAATTGCTTGAACCTGGGCGGTTGAGGCTGAAGTGAGCAGTGATGGCACCATCACACTCCAGCCTGGGCCATAGAGTGAGACCCTGTCCAAAAAAAAAAAAAAAAATTAGTCCAAATGAGTGTTCATAAAGACACCTCATGTTCTAAGGTTCTTGTGGTAGAGACTACTCATTGACTGCTTCAATATCTATTCTCCCCTTCTTTCATAATAATTGAACTCCCCATTTTTAACTGGGCATATAGTTACATTTCCCAGCCTCTCTTGCAGCTAGGTGTGGCCAGCTGACTGAGTTCAGGCCAATAAAATATAATCAAAGTATTGCATGGTAGCTTCCTAGAAACCCCCTTAAAAGGGAGCTTCTGCATGGTGGTCTTTGCCTCTTCTTAATCCCATCCTCCATTCAGCTGCCTGGATTTGGGATGTGTTGGCTGGAGCTCTAGCACCATACTGGACCACAGAAAGGGGGTCACACTGTAGGGAAAATGAAGTACTGAGCTTAAAGGAGACTTGATTATTTACAGCAACCACATCAGTCCTAGGCTACCTGCCTTTACCTCCTAATTTCATTTATACAAGAGAGACAATTGTTTATTGTTTAAGCCACATCTATCTATCTATATATATATATATATATATATTTTTTTTTTTTTTTTGAGACAGAGTCTCACTCCTTTGCCCAGGCTGGAGTACAGTGGTGTGATCTCAGCTCACCAAACCTCCACCTCTCGGGTTCAAGTGATTCTCCTGACTCAGCCTCCTGAGTAGCTGGGATTACAGGTGCATACTACCATGCCAGCTAATATTTGTATTTTTCAGTAGAGACAGGGTTTCACCATGTTGGCCAGGCTGGTCTCAAACTCCTGACCTCAGGTGATCTGCCTGCCTTGGCCTCCCAAAGTGCTGGGATTACAGGCATCAGCCATCACGCCTGGCCTCTGCTTCTATTTTTATAGCACCTATCACAATCTTAAATCATCTTGTGTATTTGTTTACTTCTTATTGTCTGACTTCTCACTAGTATACAAACTTCACAACAGCAGGGACTTTGTCTTGTTTATCATTGCTTCCAAAGTACCCATTACATTAGTAAGTAATCAATGAATTTTTATTTAATGAATAATGAATGAGTGGAAGAAATTAACTATATTGGACAGTGTTTCTTCAGGACAACAACTTTTGATACCTATATCAAAGGGGGATTTAATGCAGGGAATTGGTAACAAAGTTGTTGGAGAGGCTGAAAAAGCATGGGAAAGAAAGAACGGGGCTGCAGTAGCAAACAGCAGAAAGGAATTACTGCCCAAATACCAGGAAGCTACTACTTCCATTAGAGCCATGAGACAACACTGAATGCTGAGCTGAGGGTGGTGCCCCTGCTGCTGTTAGAACTATTGTTTTGAACACCCTGTAGCTGCTGAAAGCACCACCCAGAAATGCCTGCAACTATCCAGAGTTGCTCTCTGAGCCTTTGAAAGCTATAACCTGGCCAAGCGTGGTGGCTCACACCTGTAATCCTATTGGATTACTTTGGGAGGCCGAGGTGGGTGGATCACAGGGTCAGGAGATTGAGACCATCCTGGCCAACATGGTGAAACCCCGTCTCTACTAAAATTACAAAAATTAGCTGGGCGTGGTGGCACGCGCCTGTAGTCCCAGCTACTCAGGAGGCTGAGGCAGGAGAATAGCTTGAACCAGGGAGGCAGAGGTTGCAGTGAGCTGAGATCATGCCACTGCACTCTAGCCTGGAGACAGAACGAGACTCTATCTCAAAGAAAAAAAAAGAAAAAAGAAAAAGAAAGCTATAAACTAATTATTTGAAACAGAATAAAATAAAATTTTTAGATGATACAAGACCTCTTTGGTCTCAGTCACAGAAGCGAGACAAAGGGAACATCATCGTTTGGAAAGCATTGCGATAAGATACACACGTTGTGCTGCCGCTGTGCCTCTAAGGCCTACTACCTTCAGAAGTCAACCTGTGGCAAATGTGGCTACCCTGCCAAGCACAAGAGGAAGTAAAACTGGAGTGCCAGTGCTGAAAGATGAAACACCACCAGGGCTAGTCAAATAAGGCACCTAAAAAGTGTGTATCACAGATTCAGGCATGGATCCCGTGAAGGAACAACACCTAAACCCAAGAAGGCAGCTGTTGCAGCATCCAGTTCATCTTAAGAATTTCACTCCAGCCTAGGCGACAGAGCGAAAATTCATCTCAAAAATAAAAAAAGAAAGAAAGAAAAAAAAGAATTTCGATGATTAGTCACCCAATAAATGTTCTGGTTGGCCAGGCGTGGTGACTCATGCCTGTAATCCTAGCACTTTGGGAGGCTGAGGCAGGTGGATCACTTGAGGTCAGGAGTTCAAGAACAACCTGACCAACATGGTGAAACCCCATCTCTACTAAAAATACAAAAATTAGCTGGGCATGGTGGTGGGCACCTGTAATCCCAGTTACTCGGGAGGCTAAGGCAGCAGAATCACTTGAATACGGGAGGCAGAGGTTGCAGTGAGCCAAGATTGCGCCACTGCACTCCAGCCTGGATGACAGAGTGAGACTCTGTCTCAAAAAAAAAAAAGTTCTGGTTTTTAAAAAAAAAAAAAAAAGAAAAAAAGATACAAGACATGAAGAACAATACCAGTTAGAATTAGAAAGACTCAGAAATTATGTGATAGAACTCAGGGAAGAAATCAAAATTTAAATAATTATTATAAAATGGAAGTTGAATTAGAAGAGCAAAGAAACACAACAGTGATGTCATAACAAAAGAAGAACTTTTTTTTTTTTTTGGGAGATGGAGTCTTGCTCTGTTGCCCAGGCTGGAGTGCAGTAGCCGGATCTCAGCTCACTGCAAGCTCCGCCTCCCAGGTTTACGCCATTCTCCTGCCTCAGCCTCCCGTGTAGCTGGGACTACAGGCGCCCACCACCTCGCCCAGCTAGTTTTTTGTATTTTTTAGTAGAGACGGGGTTTCACCGTGTTAGCCAGGATGGTCTCGATCTCCTGACCTCGTGATCTGCCCGTCTCAGCCCCCCAAAGTGCTGGGATTACAGGCTTGAGCCACCGCGCCCAGCCAAGAAGAACATTTTTTAATCAAAAAAAGAACAAAGAAACAAAAACAATTTTAAGTGACAAATAGAGAAAATAGGCTAAGAAGATCTAACATATGAATAACGGGAGTCCCTGAAGACTCTGGAATCTCATTTTAAACCATCACTGTCTCACCCAACAACATGCAGGGATGTGGGAATTCCTTTTTGTTTTTAAATTACTCTAATATTTTTAAATGAGTTGACATTTTCTTGAAGTTTTTCCTTCAAAATCTTCACTTGTTGCATAGCCTTTAATATTTTATAGCCTAAAAAAGATAAAGGGTGGTGGTGGCAAATAGCCCTTCTTTCTCCCAATCTGTAACCTGTTTCAAATTCAGTCCTTCCAAGAGAAAGGCTGCTAACTTGTGATAAAATGTGATTAGCCGGCTGGGCACAGTGGCTCACACCTGTAATCCCAGCACTTTGGGAGGCTGAAGTGGGCGGATCACCTGAGGTCGGGAGTTCAAGACCATCCTGACCAACATGGAGAAACCCCATCTCTACTAAAAATACAAAATTAGCTGGGCATGGTAGCGCATGCCTGTAATCCCAGCTACTCAGAAGGCTGAGGCAGGAGAATTGTTTGAACCTGGGAGGCAAAGGTTTCAGTGAGCCAAGATTGCACTCCAGCCTAGGCAACAAGAGTGAAACTCTATCTCAAAAAAAAAAAAAAAAAAAAAAAAAATGTGATTAGCCATTTGCAAAGACAAAATAAAAGACATTCACTTTGAAAGACAGCTCCTTGGACATACAAAGTGTCTTGTACAACAGTATTTTTGTGGTGAGTCAAACAAAAAAATTTAAAACATATAGATGGTATTTGCCTGTGAGGTATGGAGAACACATATCCCAGAATAACTCTGATCTATTATTATTATTATTATTATTATTATTATTTTATTGCCAAACTCCAAGCCTCCGGGAACAATTCAAAAGGCATAGCAGTGTGGAAAGAAAAATCAGGCTCCTCCTTCTTCCTTTGATGCCCCCTCTCTGGAGCCAGGCTGCACTCCTGGTTGGCAGTTTGGTGGGCTGTCCTCTGCTGCCTGCTTCTTTGGGGTGAAATATCAAAGTAAAAGCTGATGAAGAGAGAAAGAGATCCAGGAGGGGAAACTCATATCATATTGCAAAGTGTGTAATCTAGGCTTTTTAACGTTTTCTCTCCTAGATTTTTAAAAGATTTTTTAAAAGGTTTTTTCTGCCTAATTTGTTAAAAAGACTGACTTACCCCTCTGCCTGTGACACAGAGACAGTAAAATAAAATCTGTGGTTGAAGGTAAGGCTCCATAGTGTCTCATTTCCAAGGATATGAGGAAGAGGCAGGATCAAAGGCTTTTTCACATAAATACATATGCAAGGCAATAGGTAAAGGCTTTAGAGTCAAATGGGGATGTGAGTCCTGGCTCCGTGCTTCATGGCAGGGTGGTTAGCTTAAGCAAGTAACTCAACCTCTTAGTACATCAGTTTTCTCAACTGTGAAAAGGGGGATAATAGTGTGCACTGTTCTGCACTGTTTTTTTGTTTTGTTTTGTTTTTGAGACGGAGTCTCACTCTGTCGCCCAGGCTGGAGGGCAATAACAGCACTCGATCTTGGTTCACTGCAACCTCCGCCTCCTGGGTTCAAACAATTCTCCTGCTTCAGCCTCCCGAGTAGCTGGGATTACAGGTGCAGTGTGCACTGCTCCTTATTTCTATGGACCTATCTAAATTGAGCCCCCACCCTTCAAATAATGTGAGTCATTAATACTCCAGGCACATGATAGGATTGCACTTCGTGGCCCCCTTTGAAGTTAGGTATGGCCATGTAACAGTTCTAGCCAATAAATTGTGAGAAATAACATGTATCATTTACTGGTGGAATTTAATTGCCATTATGAGACTCTCCAGAGCTCTCTTTCCTCTGGCACATGGATCAACAATATTTTAGATGTTTGTTACTCCATCACCCCCAGATGCCTGAGTGACCACAGTGAACAGAGTCTCCTGCCAGCCTGTGATTGACTTACAACATGAGCAAGAAATAAAACTTTGATTTAAGCTGCTTTAAACTATCATTTACAGTTCTTGATTATTTTATTTCATTTTATTTATTTATTTTATTTATTTATGAGAAGGAGTCTGGCTCTGTCGCCCAGGCTGGAGTGCAGTGGCGCAATCTCGACTCACTGCAAGCTCCGCCTCCCGGGTTCACGCCATTCTCCTGCCTCAGCCTCCCGAGTAGCTGGGATTACAGGCGCCCGCCACCTCGCCCGGCTAATTTTTTTTGTATTTTTAGTAGAGACAGGGTTTCACCATGTTAGCCAGGATGGTCTCGATCTCCTGACCTTGGGATCTGCCCACCTCAGCCTCCCAAAGTGCTGGGATTACAGGTGTGAGCCACTGCACCCAGCCTCATTTCCTATCTATAACATCTTTTATCCCCTCTGTTTAGGAGAGAGGTAATGATTATCTACTGTTTTCCTCTTATGAACAACATAGACATTATTTAGTAACTTCTACCTCCTCCCCTTCTTCTCCTCCAGCAGGTGATTTGAAGCAAAGTTCTTTTGCTATATCTCTAAGGCAACCAGCAGGCTTATTCTGCTTTAAACATGCTCTCCCCATTCTCCTTCTTCTTTTTTTAGTTATACTGTAGATTCTTTTAAGGGCACATAACCATTATAAACTCTATTTTCTCCCTCATAAGCATTATTTACTCTTAGTTCTACAGGTGAACACATATTTAGTGCTCACCACCTGCTATTTCAATGTCTTACCAGTCATTTTGGTTGTCTGAAGTACGTTCTCTAGAAGATACCTCAGAAAGGTCTCATGGGAATATTCCCTGTGTTCTTCCACATTCATAACGTCTTGTCTGTGGCCAGTTTGGTTAGATGTAAAACCCTTAGCTCATATTTTCTTTCTTTGGGTATCTTAGATATGTTACCACTGTCTTTGGACATAAAACAGTGTCACCAACTATGTCTCAGTGTTGATCTTCTGTGTTGATTTCCCCAGGTATGAGTGTGCCCGTTTTATATGTAGTCTTTTATTCCAGAAAATTTTAATCATAGTTTTTTAAAAGTGTATTCTTCTCCATTGCTTTTGTTTTTTCTTTGGACATCTATAATAAATCTTTAGATCTTCTCTGCCTATCTTCCATATTGGTCACTTTTTCTTTTTTTTTTTTTTTTTTTTTTTTTTTGAGATGGAGTCCTGATCTGTAGCCTAGGCTGGAGTGCAGTGGTGCGATCTCAGCTCACTGCAACCTCTGTCTCCCAGGTTCAAGTTATTCTCCTGCCTCAGCCCCCCAAGTAGCTGGGATTACAGGCGCCCGCCACCACACCTAGCTAATTTTTGTATTTTTAGTAGAGACGGGTTTTCGCCATGTTGGCCAGGCTGGTCTTGAACTCCTGACCTCAGTGGATCCACCTTCCTCAGTCACCCAAAGTGCTGGGATTACAGGTGTGAGTCACTGCGCCTGGCCCATATTGGTCGCTTTTTCTTAAGTTCTTTGATTTCTCTTTATTCATTCTGGAATTTAATCTGTTTTCCTCCTTTTTCACTTTGTATTCCCTTAAAGTATTATCTATTGTGCTTATTCACTCTAATATCCCTTCTATTATAATTCAGCCTTCATTTGTGAAATGAGTTTTCTCTCTTCTTTCCAATTCTTTCCTGAGTACTGTTACCTAATTTCTGCCTTATAATTCTGATTAGTGATTTTCTTTCATATCCTGTACCATTTTCTTATTTTAGCTCATTTTAAAACATTAAGTTGTGGCTTTTATCTGGGCATGACTGTCTGGAATACTTTCATTACCATTAGGGATGTTATTCTGCTCCTTGTTCTCATTTTTTACACAATAACTTCATTACAAGATTTGACTGTGATCCTTTCTGTTACTCTTTCTTACGTGAAATTAGTTTTCCTGAACATTTAGGAGGAAGAGGTGAGGCAGAATAGCTTCTCTAAATTCAAGGCTTTACAGCTTCCTTTTCTGCTTCCATGACATGTTCAAAAATACAGCTTCATCTTTCTGACATTGCTCTGTTCCCCTCCCGGACTCTCATCTGGACTTCTCTTTCCTTTGCCCCAAATATCACTGGCCTGCTCTGTTTGCGTTTTGCTTTCTGGTGCCTGGTTACTCCAGCTTCTTCAGACCTTGCTGCGGATCCCTTGCATGCATGTGCTGCACACTGGGTATTACGAAACTCCAGTTCCAGCTGCTGTTCTCCTGTTAGCCCATTACGCTTTCCAGGGAGTACCTATAGGCTGTTTTGGAGTGCTCTTATTTTCCAATTTCGCAGACACTCTGTTGCTTCCTGTGCTTCTTTCTATAAAAATGCTGATACCGTGTAAGTCTTGGCGCTGCCAGAAGATTCTCTCTGCTTGAATTTTTGTGTTTGTCGGATACCTTTTCACCTTTTGTTGTAGATGCCGATTTGTTTTTGATTTTGCTATCCCAGATGCCCTGTTTTTATGAGAGAATTCAGAGAGCTTCAAAAAGTATACTAGTGCCACTGCCATTTTCCCAAAATTCATTTCTCTCAATTCTTTGTATGATACCAATTAAATCAACCTGATAATGGACAAACCACCATCAACTTCTGTAAAAGTAGGAGCTCCAAGATGTACTAGTTATCTGTCTAAAACCCATTATCTCTTCCTTCCTTACCAACAGCATTCTGGTTCATTCAGGGTGACAGTGTGCCCAGCTAAAGAGCATTTCCCAGCCTCCCTTGTAGCTAGGGGTAACCATGGGATACAGTTCTAACCAATAAGACATGACCTTTTTCTCTGGAGAAAGCTCATTACAAGGCAGGCCAACTCCACTGGCCAACCCTCTTTTACCCTTTCCCTTCCTGGTGCCTGTCGAGATCTGAGTTGAGCTGGAAACAGCTGAGCTGCCAAGACTTGGAGTAGAGTTAAGACAAGTGAAAATGAAGTAACAGCAAGCCTTTCATCACTTACTGTGATGGTATAAGCAAGAGGCTAACAGGAGAAAGCACTGGCTCCCCTAATGTCCCACTTCCCACCATAGACCAGTGCCAGGCAAGGGTCAAGTGGATCAGTGCAAACGTGGGGATGGTCTCACTGCCAACTGATCCCTAAACAAAAGGCTCCTGCCATTTCACAGGCCTGGGGGCTGAGAGGAGGAAGAGGGGGAAGATCTAGGAGTAGAAAAGTACTGAGCCTTGGGAGTGAAAAAAAAATCTTCAAGTTCCCCGGTCCCCTACAGATAAATCAGTCTCTGCAGAGGCACCTGAAAAAGGCTACGGCTAGGAGGCATCCAAATGGAGGACCCTGGGCATGAAACGCAAATATGCATAAGAGTATCCTTGACTGTAGTCCCTTCAGAGACACGTGGCACTCACTGGGCACCCAGTCTGGTGTGGGCAGGCAGCTTTTCCCAAGAGGTCTGTTGGGTAAGGCTCTTGTCAGGCCTGAAAGATCAGGCACAGACTTTTGGCCTAGAGCCACACACCATACCACCTACTCTTTGCTGGAGGTAACACAGGCATCTTGGGAGTAGATGACAAATTCATGCTAAGGACTGCTGGGCAGAAGAAAAATAAAAAGAGATGGCATCATGGAGCAGCCATGTTAACCTCAGACTATCTCTAAATTTCTATTTACATAGGAAAGACAAAATGGTAAATTTATTTAAGCTACTGCTTCTCAGGGTTCTTTTACAGCTGAATGTAATTTGTAAGAGCTGCATGGAGGTCCCAAGGGCAGTGGCTCCCAAATGGTGGTGCTGGTTGGTTCATGAAACTTTCACTGGTCTTGGCTAGGCGAGAAAAATTTAACAGTTTTTCATAAAGCTAAACTTACCAAGTTTTTAGTGATATTGCCCTTCCAGATTATTTGATATTATAATGTCCTTTCTTCTATAAAGATAATGGTGCTGACAATGCTGTGTCTAAAATCCTTACTCAAAAATTAAATCCTGGCCACTTTATTATAGAATCTCTAAACATATTTTTGGAAAAATTGATCAGTGATACCAACTTAAAAGTACTTAGGAGCTTGTAGTCCTAGCAACTTGGGAAGCTGAGTTGGGAGGATCCCTTGAGCCCAGGGGTTTGAGCCCAGTGGACTATGATGGCTCCACTGCACTCCAGCGTAAGAGACAGAGTAAGACCAAAAAAAAAAGAAAAAAAAAAACTTAGAAGACTCAAGGGGGGGACACAAAACAGCTGTCTTCAAATATCTGAAGGGAATAAGGCTCAGATTTCTTCTGTTAGGCCCAAGGGCAGAGCTAAGTCCACCCAGTGATGGCTGCAGAGGCACTTCTGACAGAACAGGCCGCTGAAGGAGGAAACGTTGCCTGGAGAAAGCCAGATGCTGGCAGCCACTGAGCATTGATCACTGGACTGTGAGATCCAGAACAGGGAGCTTGTCTGTTCTGTTCACTGTTCTAGCCTCAGTACCTACAATACTACCCAGCACATAGTAGGTGCTCAGAATATATTCAGCATCTGATGGGAGGTTTGCCAAGGTGATGTTAAGCTCATTGTAGCCTAATTTGTGTGTCTTCCTTTACCTGCATGGTCAACCTTTTAAGTCCAAATGTGTCTTTGTAGCTATCTAAGAAATACATAGGGAACTCTATCTGGAAGAGCATGATATGATTTGGCTCTGTGTCCCCACCCAAATCTCATCTTGAATTGTACTCCCATAATTTCCACATGTTGTGGTAGGGACCTGGTGGGAGATAATCTGATTCATGGAGGCGGTTTCCCCCATACTCTTCTCATGATAGTGAATAAGTCTCACGAGATCTGATGGTTTTATCAGTATTTCCGCTTTTGCATCCTCCTCATTTTCTCTTGCCACCACCATGTAAGAAGTGCCTTTTGCCTCCTGCCATGATCCTGAGGCCTCCACAGCCATGTGGAACTGTAAGTCCAATTAAACCTCTTTTTCTTCCCAGTCTTGGGTATGTCTTTATCAGCAGCATGGAAACAGACTAATACAGAGAACAACAGAAACAGCAGGGGATCAGCAATCCTGACCATCAGAAGCTCAGCCTCCCAGATCATAGGCATTTTGAACAAAAAGTATGTTAAAGCTATCTTTGCGGTGTCACTGGTTTCTCTCTTTAATGCACACTAGCCAAGAAGTCAAAGCACCCTAAGAGAATTTTCTGAAATTTGTCAAAATGGGATGTAAATGAACTTTTTTTTTTTTTTTTTAAGAAAAGGTCTCACTTTGTCACCTAGGCTGGAGGGGCTCACTGCAGCCTCAACCTCCAGGCTCAGCCTCTCGAGGATGCTTAACATCACCTTGGCAAACCTCCCACCTTAGCCTCTCGAGTAGCTGGAACTACAAGCATGCACCACTATGCCCAGCTAATTTTTTGTATTTTTTTTTTGTAGAGACTGGGTTTCACCATGTTGCCCAGGCTGGTCTCAACTCTTGGGCTCAAGCAATCTACCCACCTTAGCCTCCCAAAGTGCTGGGATTACAGGCGTGAGCCACAACTTCTGGCCAAATGTGTTCTTTAAAACTGATACTCCATTCTTATAGGAGGAAACATTCAGATGTCCCGTTTTAACCCACACATCATAGCACCGAGCACATTCAATCCGATTCCCAGCAGCCTCCAGTACAGACAAACCATCAAGGAAAAACTTAAGGTCAAAGTCACAAAATGCAGTCACAGACATCATGTGAGGTATTTATTTTGCAAGCATTCAGTTCAGCTGTCCAGTATCAGGTTACCAAAGACAAATTTTCAAGCTCCCGGTTAATCTCCACCAAAGTTTCTACTGTTTGGTTACTTCAGGATGGCTACCATTTGGAGAGAAGAGGATCCCCCAGGTAGTCTGTACATAATTCAGAGAGAGGACATCAGAATTTAGCATGGGTCTGTTTCGGGTATTAAGGTACCACAGTGAAGCATGTCATTTGACTGTGGGTGGCAAAGGGATGGCACTGAGCATGCCTAACCCATTCCCCGGCATTTCAGTCCAGTCAGCGCATGCTCACAATGACCATCCATGTGTGAAAAAGAAGAGCTGAAAGACACATGTGCTGAGCAACATTTAATATCTGCTTGTTAAACGGGTGATTAGGCACCAGTATGGCCCCATCCAGACACTGGGAGTTTGTGCCACTCCATCAGTTCTGCTGGCTCTGCTCATTCTGCTTTCCTGCAGTGGATGCCACTTCCCAAAGAACCATGCTCCAAAAAACAAAAGAGAACTGAAAAACAAAACGGGACACTTTCAAGATGAAGAACCCCCACAAAAGGAAAGAGCCACATTGTAGAAAAGGATATTCATGTATGTTTAGAGGTATAACTCCAACACCAGAGCAGTCTGCTGCCACCAATTCCCCAAATCTTGAGCCTTGAGTCTGATTTTGATGCTCAAAGTAGAGCTTACTGTTGGAAGAAAGATGATGCTTTAAAAAGTTTTCTTCTATTTCCTTGGAAACCCAGTGACTCTCTCCAAGCCAGATCCCAAAGCTACCTTTGCCCATCCTTCTCTCTCTCTCTTCTCCGTGACAGCACTGTTAAGCACTAGAGGAGAAAAGGTAAGAGTGGATATGGAGGGACTTAAAGATCTGGGACCTGGAAAACCATGGTAGTTGAAATGTAAGGTTATATAGGAGATAGTGGCAGGATATAAGGCAGGTCAAATAAATCAGGGATAGATTGTGGCAATACAGGGGGTTTCAAGTTTGTTCTTTGGGCAATAGGGGACCAAAAAAAAGTTTCTAAGTAGGGAAGTGACATAGTCAAAGGCGTGGTCAGAATTATAAATTTTCAAAGACCCCTGTGGCTGTGTACAGGATGAACTGGAAGGAGAAAAAGAAAAGAAGTGGAGAAAGCCATCATGTTACTGCTACAGTTCAAATATTAAATGATTGGTCCTAAAGGCTAGGTATGGTAACGACAGGACAGAGACGAGAAATACTTCAGAGGTAGAAAAGACAAGTCTTGCTGACTGATACTATGTGGAAGGTGAGTGGGGGGAATCTACAATCTACTTTGATGCTGAGGTTTCTATCTTGGGTGACTGGATGGATTTCTTAATTAGTCCAACAAATATTGAGGACCCATGTGCCAGGTACTGGGTATGGTGATGAACAAGACAGACACGGTCCCAACTGTCGAGGAAGCAGTCTACCAAGAGAAGCAACAGGGCAGGCAAACAAATATAGAAAATATTATTTATTTAATTACAATTTTTTTTTTTTTTTTGAGACAGAGTCTCGCTCTGTTGCCCAAGCTGGAGGGCAGTGGCATGATCTCGGCTCACTGCAAGCTCTGCCTCCCGGGTTCACGCCATTCTCCTGCCTCAGCCTCCCGAGTAGCTGGGACTACAGGCGCCTGCCACCACGCCTGGCTAATTTTTTGTATTTTTAGTAGAGATGGGGTTTCACTGTGTTAGCCAGGATGGTCTTGATCTTCTGACCTCATGATCCGCCCACCTCAGCCTCCCAAAGTGCTGGGATTACAGGCGTGAGCCACCATGCCCGGCCTTAATTACAATCTTAACTTGCCAGGCGAGGGTGTAATAAAGAATCTAACCTATTCTGCAGTCAGGGACAATATAAATGATGGTGCCATTCCCTGAGACAGAAAAACATGAGGAGGATCTGGTTGTAGTGGGGGATGAGTACGGCTTGGAATGTAATGAATTATAGGCAACTGTTGGAATACCTAGCTGGGGATTTGCAAGAGACAGAAACTTGGAAAGAGGGGCCAGAGAGAGAGTTAAATCCAGGGGAGACTAAGGAATATGTTGGAGAATAAGTTCCTAATGCATAGCCTTCCACTTGGGAGAATGAGCTAGGCCTTCCTGGAGACATCAACAGGGCAATACCACATTCAGACATCAGCGTTTGATGATACCACGAAGGTGAGGCCGAGGCAAGGGCTATCTGCCCAAGTCTACTGGCTCAAGAAAAGAGAAACATTGCTAACAAAATATCTGTGAAAAGTGGCTGGAGAAGGTCAGACACCGTAATTTGCAGGCGTGAAAGAACCTAAAGCCCTGATCAGCCTTTTAGTAATCATCAACTTGGGTTCTGAAATGCTAAGTAACAGTAGGGACAAACAGGCCCACAGAGCAAGCACTCAAGATTTTATTTGCATAGATATGTACTCTGTTTTTCTCTCATCTTTCTGGCTGTCTATTCCAAATTAATGTCAAAACTAGGGAAGAATTTGAAGACTGGAAAATTCCCTTCTCAGGCGGGCATGGGGACTCATGCCTGTAATCCCAGCACTTTGGGAGGCCGAGGCAGGCAGATCACTTGAGGACAGGAGTTAGAGGCCAGTCTGGCCAACATGGCAAAATGCCATCTCTACCAAAAATACAAAAAAATTAGCCAGGCACAATGATGCATTCCTGTAATCCCAGCTACTCGGGAGGCTGAGGTATGAGAATGACTTGAACCTGGGAGGTGGAGGTTGCAGTGAGCCGAGAATGCACCACTGTCCTCCAACTTGGGCAACAGAGTGAGACTGTCTGAAAAAAGAAAAGAAAAAAGAAATTTCCTTCTCCTGCTGCCAACTTTTAATGGGGGGCCGGAAGCAAAGACGTTGGGAATTCTTGGCACTTAGGCCAGAGGGAGAAAAGTAAGATGTTATTGCCCTTTGTGCCAAACTTGGTCCCCAATGTCACCATCAGCCAGCACTTCCTTATCTCTTGAAGATTGCCTCTACCACCTCTTGGCCTACGACCTGACTCTTGACCACTTTTGGCTCCCATCTTGAGTGGCTGTACTATGGCATGGGCATTCTCTGTCCCTTTCCTTGGCTCAGCCCTGCAGCCAAGCCTTCTAATGTTGCCACTGTCTGATCTGGGATATTCCAATCAGAAGTTCCTATAATCATGATTCTCTCTTTAATGTAAAAGGGCCTTCTAGTCTGTGTGGCGCATGAGATGTAAAACTGGAGTATAGAATCTGGGAGGGTAAGGACCGATCTCCATCATTCACCAGCACAGAGTAGAATTTCAATGAATGAACAAGTAAAGATTTCCCAAGTAACCTGCCACATAAACCCAGGAAAGTTTTGATGCTATATGATAGGCCTAACAACTTGCTCAAATGAAGCTTTCTCCAAGTGTCTGCTGGGTGCTAGGGGGCTATATTGGTAAATAAAGTTCTGCCCTCAAGGAACTCTCAGTCTATGAAGTTACAGTGAATACGCAAACTGCCGTAATAAAAGAACATATGAGAACTGTAGAAGAGCACAGAAAAGAAAATAAGTAATACTACCTGGAGAAGTCAAGAAAAACTTCAGCAAGCAGAGGGTATCTGAAGAGAGTCCTGAAAAATAAACAGGAAATTGCCAAGTAGACAAGGCTTGTGAAATGAACACTCTTGACAACGTGAGCAACTGAAAGGATACCAGCATACAAACCCTGTGGATCTAGTCAGGAGGGTTTAATGACACAGGACCCTCCGGAAGCCCTCTCTGCATCATTAATTAAAGCCCTGATCACACTGCGATATGATAATCTGCTGATGGCCCTCCTCTGCGCAGCCTCACCTGTCAGTGCCCCTGGAAAGCTCGCCCCAATCTGGATGCTGCCTTTCAGATACTCCATCCCTCAAGCCAAAGCAGGGCTTCCCAGGTACAGTTTCCAGGCTCTACCAGGGTCTTGGCTCAGAGAAGACATAGCACTGCCCTCAGGTGAAAAGTTAATGAAGATGGAAGGATGGAAGCCAGATATTCTTTATATTATTTCAGTAACTTATGTAGGGGTAGCATGCTGATTACAAGTACAGTCCCACACTGCATAATGATGCTTCAGTTGACAACAGACCACATATACAATGGTGGTCCCATAAGATCACATCGTATTTTTACTGTACCTTTTCTATGTTTAGATACACAAATACTCACGATTGTGTTACAACTGCCTGCTGTATCCAGTATAGTAACATGCCACACAGGTTTGTAGCCTAGGAGCAATAGGCTATCCCACACAAGTGAGTTGTAGGCTATACCATCTAGGTTTAAGTATGTTCTATGATATTTGCACAATGATGAAATTGCCTAATGACGCATGTCTCAGAATGTATCCCATCATCAAGCAATGCATGACTGTAACTGGAAGCTCCCCTATGATCCTGAGGTTCCAGAGAGAGAAGGGGTTCTCCCTGGAATGTGTTCTAACCTAAGCCTTCCAATGCTCTCCTGGGAATGTGCCCTAAGCTAAGTTTTCCAATACACAGATTTACATAGGGAAGGTAGGTTACTGGTGAGATTAGAAGCCTTTATTTTTCAGTGAAAGCTGGGAGTCCAGAGATGACAGTAGAAGGCACAGCCAGCTCATAAATCAGCAGCATTCAGGGCTCTGGACAGCCTCTCTATCAGCAAAGCAACTGATGCTTCTGCCAGGGAGGTTGCAAAGAAGCTGTTAATCACTATCTCATTTGGAGACTTGACACCCAAATGGAGGCACTAACACCCACGTTATAGATCTGAGCAAAGTGCAGAGGTGTCAAATCTGTGTACACCAGTCTGTGAAGTCTTCAAGGGCCCTGAGGGCCAGGCTCTTCTCAGATGCTGCTCTGATTCTCTGAAGGCCTTTACAACCAAAATGAAACGAAGTAACTTAAGTCCTAGCTCAGGGGCAGGTTGAGAGAGACCCTCAACATGGCGATGTCAGGTACTTTGGGCCAAAAGAGAGACCCAGGAAACTGTTGCCATTGTGTTCTCTACCTCTGTCCCTCTCCAGCTGGGCTCGAATTGTCTTGTTCTCGGTGATGTGAGTCCACATCGTGTTATCATGTTCCCCGGTACAGCCTAGGTCTTCACCTTCCCAAAGCCATGGGAAAGAGACTACTTTTTCCAGAACAGCTAACTGACTGTGTTCAACCTTCATGACCCAGTTCAAACAAGAGCCCCTCTCTGACGCTTCCCTCCCGGCCAACTCCAACTGAGTCCTACCCTTCTTGACCCTATAATGCTACACTGACAACTTGGTTATGGCATTTAAAGCTTTAATAGTTCCTATATGGATTGACAACAGTATATGCAAATACTTCAAATATACACGTATCACTAGTTTGTGCTTGTGTACGAGAATCTAAAATGGCCTCCAATGATCCCTGCCTGTCTCCAGGCATTCATGCCTTTGTGTAATTCGCTCCCCTAGAAGGTAGGCGAGACCTGTGACTTGCTTCGAGTCAATAGAAGATGGCAAAGGTGATGACCATCTCTTCTATATTTACATTATATAGGACAGCAACTTCCATTTCACTATCAGACTCGATTGCCTCTCTCTCCCTTTATGGTTTTGATGAAGTGAGTGATCATATAGAGAGGCCCACGTGGCAAGGAACTGGGGGTGGTCTCCAAATGACCGTCAGCAAGAAGGCCCTCATTCTACGAAGCCACAGGAATTGAATCCTGCCAGCAACCTTGTGAGTTGGGAAGCAGATATTTTCCCAGTCTAGATTTCAGGTGAGGCACCAGCCCTGGCCAACATTTTGACCGCAGCCTTGGGAGAGAATCTGAAGCAGAGGAGCAAGCTAAGCTATCCCCAGAGTCCTGCCCCCCAGAAACTGTGAGAATGTGTATTGTGGTAATGCCACTGGGCAGCAATAGATAATTAACACAGCACACAAACTCTCAGCTGATAAGACATGCAATCAAAGGAGCGTGGAGACTGCTACTAAACACCTCTAGACGCGCAGAGGAAGGCTCCATCAAACAGCCAAAGGCTGTTGAGAACCTGCATTTTAGTGATAAAAAGAACATTAGTCTAAAAAATGGGAAAGTGAAAAACCTCAAAAATTGGCTCCCCAAGACTTAGCTATGAGTCCCAGCTCTGCCTCTAAGAGATAGGTGATCTTAGTCAACCCAGATTTACTAAGCCCAGCCTTCTCATCTATACATAAAATGTGGTCAATAGGGCGGGTAAGAGTGGCTAATGAAAGAATAAACTAGAAAGTGTTTTGTCAGGCCAGGTGCGGTGGCTCACCTGTAATCCCAGCACTGTGGGAGGCCGAGGCGGGTGGATCACAAGGTCAGGAGTTCGAGACCAGCCTGGCCAACACAGTGAAAGCCTGTCTCTACTAAAAATACAAAACATTAGCCAGGCGTGGTGGCGGATGCCTGTAATCCCAGCTACTTGGGAGGCTGAGGCAGGAGAATTGCTTGAACCTGGGAGTCAGAGGTTGCAGTGGGCCAAGACTGCACCAAGCACTCCAGCCTGGGCGACAGAATGAGACTCCATCTCAAAAATAATAAAAAAAAAAAAGTGTTTTGTCAAATGGAATGTGATAGACACATGTTAGTTTGCCCAGAACTCTGGGGTGGCCTTGGGTAAGGCACTGTCCTCTCTCGGCCTCAGCTCCCTTATTGTAAAATGAGGAGGGAAGCCCATGCTATTTAATGTGTACAAGGGCTCTCACCTTCTTTGATTCTTTTATTTTTATTTATTTATTTTTTTGAGATGGAGTCCAGCTCTGTCGCCCAGGCTGGAGTGCAGTGGCTCGATCTCGGCTCACTGCAAGCTCTGCCTCCCAGGTTCATGCCATTCTCCTGCCTCAGTCTCCTGAGTAGCTGGGACTACAGGCGCCTGTCACCGCACCCGGCTAATTTTTTTTGTATTTTTAGTAGAGATGGGGTTTCATCCTGTTAGCCAGGATGGTCTCGATCTCCTGACCTCGTGATTCACCCACCTCGGCCTCCCAAAGTGCTGAGATTACAGGTGTGAGCCACCGTGCCCGGCCTGACCTTCTTTGATTCTGACATCACATACCCATGAGAAGAGAGAAAGAGGCAAAAGTGATAGGCTATGACATTTTACAATAGTTCCCCAGTCATTCTACTGGCCAGGGTGACTGTCTTACCATCAAGGAACTGGAAGCATTTGACCAGTCATATCTAGTCAACCTGCAGGGCCTACAACCTGGATTCCTCAACTAAGAGGGAAAATCCCCATTTGTTTTACAAAAGGAAAAAAGGATCAAGGTAAAGTCAGTGGGAGCCGCTGAACACAAACTACTGATGCACTCTGAGAGGGATAGTAGCTTTGATTTTATTGCTGAGCACCTTAACTATGTGCCAGGAGCTTTTATAAAAATGATCTCCAATCTTCACTACAATCTTATATAGGTTGTGTCATTCTTATTTCAAAGACAAGTTAGCTGAGGCTCAAAGAGTTATAAGCCCCTTACCCGAGGCACATTGCTAGTACATGGTAGGGCTGGGATTTATCATTATTATTATTAGAGACAGGTTCTCTCTCTATCACCCAGGCTAGAGTGCAGTGGAGCAATCACAGCTCACTTTAACCTCCATCTCCCGGGCGCAAGTGATCCTCCAACCCCAGCGTCCCAACTAGCTGGGACTACAGGAGCATGCCACCAAGACCAGCTAATTTTTTGTATTGTTTGTAGAAATGGAGTTTTGCTATATTGCCCAGGTTGGTCTCAAACTCCTGAGCTCAAGTGATTTGCTTGCCTTGGCCTCCCAGAGTGCTGGGATTACAGGCGTGAGCCACCACAGCTGGCCTGGAATTAAATGGTAATTTTATTTAATTCTAAGCCCCTGGTTTTTGCACATATCTCATGGCTCTGGGAGACAGCAGCTTGGGCAGAAAGGACAGTCTGTGATTACAAAGCGAAGTAAAGGTTCTTGGCCTGCAGCAAGATCATGTGCAGAGTGTGGTTTCATTTATACTTGCCACAAACATTTACTGAGTGCCCTCTGTATACTAGGTTATGTGGTAGGCAATGAAGATATAGAGTAACACCATTCCTTGTTCTTGTGGAGCTCAGTCTAACTGGGGAGACACTGTAGTATACAGTGGACAAATGAATGAATAAATAGCTGAACAAATGAATGAATAGGCAGATGGACACATGATTTGTCAGCCATTAGTGTTTCAAGCACCATGAGAGTGATGCTTAATACAAAGTGTAATGGGATTACCAGATAAATGATAGGACCAGACAAATGGCCGGGCACGGTGGCTCACACCTGTAATACCAGCACTTTGGGGGGCCAAGGCAGGTGGATCACCTGAGGTCAGGAGTTCAAGACCAGCCTGGCCAACATGGTGAAATCCCATCTCTACTAAAAACATAAAAATTAGCCAGGCGCTAGTGGCACACACCTGTAATCTCAGCTACTCAGGAGGCTGAGGCAGGAGAATCACTTGAACCCAGGAGATGGAGGCTGCAGTGAGCTGAGATCATGCCATTGCACTCCAGCCTGGGCAACAAGAGCGAAACTCTGTCTCAAAAAAAAAAAAGAAAGAAAAGAAAAGAAAAGAAAAGAAAAGAAAAGAAAAGAAAAGAAAAGAAAGAAAAAGAAAAAAATCACCAGGATTATTATAAAATGGAACAAACCCATATTGTGCTCTAGGAAAGGGTTCAGGGAGAAGAAGAGAGTCCTCTCTGCTGGGACCAAAGGCAGGAGCTCCTCTTACAGAAGAACCTAACAGCTCATGTTATCCAACTCTATAAAGCCAGTATCATGTGGATTTCAAAATAGAGGCCTTCAATAAGAGGAACACAGAAACACAGACATGCACATGCACAAACCCACACTGAACTGGCAGAAGGATAAAAGGGTCTGGCCCTCTGTGCTTAAAGCTAACAGTAACAGAATTGATAAACCTGCCCATGTTTTATGGCACCACATAGCAAAATAAAAATAGAATCTCTTACTTTCCTCATTAGCTGGACTTGGCTGCAGCAACTGTTTGGTTCAGAGTAGCTGTAGTTGTTGGGAGATGGTCCATCTCTGGTGCATCAAAAAAGTATGCCTGTGGGAAACAAAGACCCAGCAGGGAGTTAAAAAGACAATGGTCCGGGTAAGTGTTTTTTAGAGTCCATGCTAACAGTACTTCTGGGCTCTCACAGTCCCTAAGTTCTTCCCACCATATTTGTCATCACACTAAACTACAACCATCTGTTTATGTTTGTCTCACTAAATTGTGAGTACTTTTAAAAATTTAGCTACCATGTATTGAGCACTTACTATATTACATGACTTACTCTTAATAACCCAATGAGGTTGTTAGGATTATCCTCATTAGACAGATAAAGAAACTAAGACTCAGAGAGACTGTCATTTGATCAGGTGAACATGGCTAATGAGTGGTGAAGCCAGAACTCAAAGCTAGGTCTGTCTGACTCCAAAGCACAAGCTCTTAATCACTACATTATACAGTCTTTCCTCCAGGGGAAAGGCTGTATCCTTCTTCATCTTTGTGTCACCAGCACCCCTGCACAGGGCCTAGCATACGAGGTAACCAATCAATACCGAATGAACTGAACTACATTAGCTTGCTGCTAAACTAGTTAGTTGGCTTTCTGCAAAGACCTTGAAAAGAAAGTGCTAGGCATGCTTTCCCTAAAAATTTTTCAGCTGGGAAGCGAAAGGTTTGCTAAGTGCTTCCACTCACCATCTACAACTTAGCTGTCAAAAGTCAGAAGGAGGTAGAGGAGGGAAGACATAAGGAGAATCTTTCCACCCATCTCAAGGTCTAGAGAAGCCTAACTTGAGCGAAGCCTAACTTGAGCCCAGGAAAATACCAATCTCACTACCCTTGAATACTGGTTGTTCAAAGGAAAGGTGAATTTGTTACTATATCAAGGCCCACTGAATATTCATGACACCACCTTGGGGTCAGTGCCCTTAGGAAGGTACACTGTTAGAAAGCCAACAACCATCTTTCACCAGCTCTGCTCTCTATCAGCCAGAAGGGGGCACCAACACAACATGTTGGAGCTCTACCCTATCTGTTGCTATTCCGTGTTAATTTTCTGAAAAGTTTCCAGATGATGCCTTTCTCTGCAGACTCCCTCTAGTTTGCCCCATTCCCAGAGCAACTCTATTACTTTTAAGAAGCTTCCTCCCTAGGAACCCTTCCAGCAGCTGTTTTCTGAGGCAAGAAAAGAAGAGTCCCTAACTTAAGTGGGGGATAGGGCCACAGTGCTAGTGCTGGGCTCCTCCAGTTCTCCCACAGGTACACTGTGCCACAAGCCCCCAGGATGCAGGAACAAAGTCTTTCTTCCAGGTAGCAGGACACCCTTGTAAGACAGAATGAGCAAAGACGCCCAGGTTCTACACCTGGCTCTGCTATTAGCTCACACTGTGACTTTGGACAAGTTGCTCCACCCACTTCAGCCTCAGCTTTCTGATCTATAAAATTTAAGGATTAGAAAAGATGATCTTGGGGCTGGGCATGGTGGCTCCAGAGAGAGAGAGAGAGAGAGAGAGAGAGAGAGATTGGGTGTGGTGGAAAGAGAGAGGGAAAGAGAGAAAGAGAGAGAAGGCAGGGAAGGAAGGAAGGAAGGAAAGAAGGAAGGAAGGAAGGACGGAAGGAAGGAAGGAAGGAAGGAAGGAAGGAAGGAAGGAAGGAAGGAAGGAAGGCAGGCAGGCAGGCAGGCAGGTAGGCAAGTAAATAAGATCTCAGCTGGATGTGGTGGCTCACACCTGTAATCCCAGCATTTTGGGGGGCCAAGGAAGGTGGATAATTTGAGGCCAGGAGTTCAAGACCAGCCCGGCCAACATGGCAAAAGCCCACCTCTACTAAAAATACAAAAATTAGCCAGGCGTGGTGGCGCATGCCTGTCATCCCAGCTACTCAGGAGGCTGAGGGACAAGAATTGCTTGAGCCCAGGAGGCGGAGGTTGCAGTGAGCCTAGATCACACTGCTGCACTCCAGCCTGGGTAACAGAGGGAAACCCTGACTCGAAAAAGAAAAGATGATCTCTTAGGACCATTCCTTGAACAATCTTGAATTCTATGATTCATTAATCCCACAAATGCTTAATAATAATCACAGCCATCATTTGGGGAATGCCTACTGTGCACCAGACACATACTTGATCATTAATCTGCTCAAAAAATGCTATAACAGGCCATTTTATTCCTTTTAAAGATGAGAAAGCTGAGACTCAAACAGATGGAATTTTCCCAAGGCTAGACAACTATGTGTCTGAGCTAGGATTTCAATCCAGTTGAGTCCATCTCCATAGTCTGTGCTCTTCTAATTCTCCACCACTTCCTGCGATTTGTTGCCTAGTCTATGTCCAGTCCAGATCTAGGCACCATGGAGACCTCGAAGCTGAATCAGCAGGCTCTCTGTGGGTAGGGGCAGGGCACAGTTCCCTGTAAATGCCGGCAGTAACCACCTCAAACTTAGGCTTGTACATCTCCCAACATACACCAAGGGTGCAGCCTCTAGGTGCTTCCTCAGTCATCCCTGCCAGGTGTGTTCTGGTATAAATTAGACATCATTTACATGTGCAATCACCGAGGGGCCCCTGGCAGGTGTGGGGCTGTTATATGCTTCACTGCACTAAGGCAAAAACACCAATCTGTGTTCCCCAGGGGAGAGTGAGCAAGCCAAGCTGCCTGGTTCAGCCGGTGCCCCTCAGCTCAAATAACTCCCCTGCCAGTTCCTCCCTCTGCCTTAACAATAATGTCTTCCATTTACATGACTCATCATATTTTCCATGCTGCATATATCACTCAATCCTTGCAACAGTAAAGATGTTGCCATGGCATGCACGATTGGCCCCTGTTTCTAAGTGAGGAGGCAGGAATCCAGAGAAGGGAAATCACCAAAGCAGGTGGTAGTGGAGCTGGGTCTGGAACCCAAGTTTCCTAACTTCTGGCTCAGTCCTTCTGCAGTAAACAATGCCTCCAGAAGAAAAAGGAGGGGCTGGTCACTGTGGAGAACAAAACCCAGGCATGGTGGGCCCCTGGCTAGATACCTGACCACAGGATGGTTCCCTTCCTCCAGAAGGAGAAAACTGTGCCTTCTGCTCCAGGAAGAGGCCCTGCACCCCACAAGGACCTCCCTGCTCCACAGTCCAACCCGTCCTGCTCCTCTGAGTCCCTTACAGACTGAACAGCCTCTTCTCCTGCCTCTTCATCTCCACTGCTTTCTCATCCAGGTGTGTAATGGGTAAAAAGTTCAGGAGAGATGAGAAGATGTCAGTGAGAGGCATCAAGGAAGGGCGTTGTCATTAAGAGTGGGAGACTTCAGCTTTGGCCCCAGTACTAGTTGTGGGACCTTGGACCACTCTCACTTGGGTGCTGTGGAGGAATAAGCAGCATACTGGCCCTGGCCGTGTCTGACAACACAGGCTCCTTTAATGACTTTGCATCTGAGGAACACTTCACAGTATGTGGAGGGCTTTCACAGCCAGCTCACGGTATCTCACAAAACCCCATGAAAACAACAATCTCTTTCACAGATGAGGAAACCAAGGTTCTGAGAAGCAAGTCTGTTGCCTATGTTTGCAGTGCTGAGCACCTCTCAGTCCAGGGCACTCCCTGCTTCAGAATTACACTCTCTTTCAGAAAGTTCCTGAGCAGCGAGATGGGCAGGTAAATCCTGGGTTCAGCGCCTTCTGCCCCGAAACGGAACAATAGGCACAGGAGGTAAAAGGTCCTGCCATAGGTACTAGATGAAATGGGTTCTTTTTTTGTTGTTTTTTTTTTGAGATGAAGTCTCGCTCTGTCACCCAGGCTGGGGTGCAGTGGCGCAATCTCAGTTCACTGCAACCTCCACCTCCTGGGCTCAAGCGATTCTCACACCTCAGCCTCCCTGGTAGCTGAGACTACAAGCACATGCCACCATACCTGGCTGATTTTTTTATATTTTTGGTAAAGACAGGGTTTAACCATGTTGCACAGGCTGGTCTCAAACTCCTGAGCTCAAGCAATCTGCCTGCGACTTCCTCCCAAAGTGCCGGGATTATGGGCGTGAGCCACCAAGCCTGGCCTGAAATGGGTTCTTAATAATAACCATAATACCTCCCTGCTCCACTGCTCAACCTGCCCTGCTCCTATTCCTTAGAGAAATGAGAAAGGCAATGCTTCCTCTCCTGCCTCCTTCTCCTCACCAACTTCTCAGCCATGTACATGAGCGGAAGAACTTCAGAAGAGAGACGGGAGATGCCAGTGAGGGACAAGAGATGCCAGTGAGAGTTGGTCACAATGAAAAGGATGTTCTTCAGCAGACAGAAAAGTTCCAGAAGAATCACGGCAGCATTTTAAGTGATCAACTCAGAGATTCCAAGTGCCAGAAATGAATAGTGTCATTCTGCCATGAGTCAAACCAACAGGCCCGCCTCAAGGGTTTAAAGCTTACGCACATGTAAAGTGCATGTAAACTAGGTTTGTGTTTCACAACTTGGCACTTTTTATGAAACTTGTTTAATGATAAAGCTTTGGGATCTCATTGATGCATTTAATGAGACAGGTTATCTACACAAAAATGTTAAAGATCAAATGATGCCAAAGAAACATTTACTCCTAAAATTGCAAAACATGACCAAGGGTTTGGAAACCTGCCATGTGGACAATTTTCTAAGTGCTATAAGACACCTTCCCATGGCCATGTCCTTTCCTTCATTAGGGACCTTAACATTCTTGGACTCGGATTTTTTTTTTCAAAACCTGCAACAGGGCTTGTTAAGGCCGTGGACAGCAAATTTTGTGTACAATGCATACAGAAGACACAGAACCATGTCTCCTTAGGATCAAAGGAAAGGGACCTAATTTATGGGCATTTATAGGACAAGTTCCATGTTAAGTGCTTTATAATATCATTTTATTTGGCTCTCAGAACAATCTTGTGGCAGGAAATATACCCATGTCACAGATTAAGAAATTAAGATTCAGAGAGGAACAATAACATCTCCAAGTTCACACAGCCAATGAGTGACAGAGCTGGTCTTCAATCTGTGCTTATCTGACTCAAAAGCACATGCTCTCCCTAAAAAGACATCTACATATGAACCCAAACACTATTTTAAATGTTGTTCACCTCAAAAGTAACTCCACTTTCCCATATCTGACTTCATTTTCAGGCTTTCTACCTTCAAATTTAAAACTTTTAATTTCTACCTTTAAATTTAAACTTTAAACTTTCTACATTTAAATAAAACTTTAAATTTCAAAAATCTTTCTAGGTATGTGCAGAAAATCAGCAAAGGCATCCAAAAACAGAATCCCCCACCCCAGTTCCCTAACCCTACATAGTCAGCCCTCCACACCCACAGGCTCGGCATCCTCAGGCTCAACCAACCATGATGAAAAATATTTTTTAAAAATATGTAAGTAAAAAAACCCAATGAGACAATAAAAATAACACATATTTTAAAAAACAATATAATAACTATTTACATAACATTTACATTGCACTAGGTATTATGAGTAATCTGGAAATGATGTAAAGCACATAGGAGGATGTGTGTACACCATTTTGATATAGGGAACTTGAGCATCCATGCTTTGGTATTCATAGAGGGTCCTGGAACCAACCATACCCCCACAACCCCAATACTGAGGAACAAATGTATATAGACATTCATCCGTCTCTATTTCCTCTGGTCAGACCCCAAATTCTGATCAGATTACTGAAATTAGGCAAAACCAAAGACTAAAGCCAAATTCTCATAATTTTGAGACTCACCATTTCCCATGTAGATGAGTCTACTTAAAATGAAATTTTATTTCACAGAATCAATTTTTTTTTTTTTTTTTTTTTTGAGACAGGGTCCCCCTCGGTCACCCAGGCCAGACTGCAGTGGTGTAATCTCAGCTGCCTGCAACGTCCACCTCCTGGGCTCAAGCGATCCTCCCACCTCAGCCTCCCAAGTACCAGCTACTTGCAAGGCTGAGGTGGGAGGATCGCTTAAGCCACCACGCCCAGCTAATTCTTGTATTTTTAGTAGAGACGGGGTTTCACCATGTTGCCCAGACTGGTCTTAAGCTCCTGAGCTCGAGAGATCCACCCACTTGGGCCTCCCAAAATATTGGGATTACAGGCGTAAGCCAAGGCGCCCAGCCCATGGAGTCAATTTTAAAAGAACTGTTGTGTCTAACAGTTTGAGGTCTTTTAGCATTTGGATATAAAACACACCAAAAGAATATAGGAATGAACCCATACCAAGCAGCCCACAGAAAGCAGCATATGAAGCAACACAATTGTCACAATTGTGGCCAATGCAACCCGTCGGTTATCCTCACGAACAGCTGGCCAAAATGTCATTGACAAGACAGATCCTGAGATGCCCAGGGCAATCATGACTAGAATCCAACGAACAGCTTTCTGGGGGATAATCCACAGTATCTGAAAGAAGAGAAAAGGAGGAGGGGGGTGGTCTTGGGAGGCATTCGTTCATTCCAGGCACATATGTTTACAAAGGCCCCTGAGCCAATCGGCAGCTGGGCCCCCACTGCCACCCTGGTTTTTCAGTATAGGCTGGAGGAACACCACCAGCATGTAGACTGAGGCATATACTTTCATAACAAAGGGCCCAAGATCCAGTGAAGGCATTTGGCTCCCTAGACCCCTTTCATGCTGAACTTCTAACTTCAAAGGAGATTTTTCAGGAGCACATGAGTGTTGCACTGGAAATAATGATGTTAGGTCAAATTCTTGGTTGAGGTTTCCACCAAGAACAGGGCATCACTCAGAATCTGTTCCCTAAGTGTGGTACTTACTGCGGTGGGGATATAAATGAAGAGGGAATATCCATAGACACACACAATCTCCAGAAATGAATAGGAGACGATGTTCATAACTTTGCTGTTTCTCCACATGAGGAAACCCCAGAGTGCGAGAGGAACCAGCCAGGCATAGGCATAGATGATGGTAGCTGCTATGGACACTGAGGATGACAGGATACAAGTTTCAATCTCCATTATGCCTTTAGTAGACTATCAGAGCACTTCCAACACCTTATTGTACTTAAATCCTAACATGTCAATCGACTTCACTAGACCATGAAATCATGTCTTACTGGTCTGTAATCCCTGAGCTTGACACAATACCTAACACACAGTAGGCACTCTAGAAATGTTTGTTGAATTAATGAACCTTTACCATTCGTCTTTGTGGTGAGGAACAATAGTCCCTCATATGGTTTTTATAATTCATTTAATAACTAACAACTAATATTATTAAACAGTTGAACTATGCAAAGGAAATACTTCAGAGGGCCACACTGCAAATGTTTATATATAGGAGATATTTCAATCAAATAAAAACCGACTATCCCCTTGGAAGAATACGTTCTCTTCCTTGGTATAACAAGAGCTGACACTGACTTCTTTAGCAAATGTATCAAAAAGCCCTGGGTAGAGATTAACTCACTCTGCATGCTCTCTAGAGTTCCTCTATCTCTGAAATTGGGAGATGTAGCTCACTGATTAAGTGCTTGAAATATTCTCCAGTTTTACTTTCTTCCTTAAATAAATAATTCTGCCACTGTGGCAAAAATGCTATTGAATAGAGCCAGGCGTGGTGGCTCATGCCTATAATCCCAGCACTTTGGGAGGCCGAGGCGGGCGGATCACAAGGTCAGGAGATCAAGACCATCCTGGCTAACACGGTGAAACCCCGTCTCTACTAAAAATACAAAAATTAGCTGGGCGTGGTGGCAGGTGCCTGTAGTCCCAGCTACTCGGGAGACTGAGGCAGGAGCATGGTGTGAACCTGGGAGGCAGAGCTTGCAGTGAGCTGAGATCACACCACTGTACTCCAGCCGGGGCAACAGAGCAAGACTCTGTCCCTTAAAAAAAAAAAATGCTATTGAGTGGCTCCTCAGAACAGCAACATTCTGCATATCCATGTACATCTCTCCTCTTCCTCTAGTAGAAGCATGCCCTGGAGGATTCCCTTTCCGTCCTCTGGAGTGGAGGGTCATGAAGTTATGGGTAAGCCATGGCATCAGCCCTTGCTACATGAAATCAGCAGGTAACTCACTTAATGCATCTTGGCAAGAACAAAGGCACCCCTAACAATTATAGTCAGACTCTGGTTAAGACATGAATGCCCAAAACTTTTTGAGCTCCCAGAACAGTTTTTTCACACTGGGAATTGCCTCATTAGGCCAAATGTAATTCTGCTGATATACTGCCTTTTTCTTGGATAACTAAGGGAAGAGGAGGGAATTACTCCCATGGCTATAGCTGTCACTTACTGATCAACTACTGGGCATCAGGTATTACACTCGGTGCTTTTTCGAGAGGCAATGTAGAATAATGGTCAAGGGCACAGATTCTGTATGCAGATTCCATGGGTTCTAGTCCTAGGAAAAGTAACTCTGGGGCGTAAGTTACTTAGCCTTCCTGTCTCAGTTTCCTCATCTATAAAATGGGAAGAAAAATAATATACTACCTTCTAAGATTAATAGGAAAATTAAATGAATAAAAGCAGGTAAGAACTGTTCTAAGTAGAAGAGTGACTGATCGATAATAAATGCTCAGTCAAGAATTAGTGTTTATTTTGTTAACTAATATGCAGCTACATTTATTTCATACAATCTATATAGTCATTTTAGAGATGAGGAAAATGGGTCAGAGAAGCTAAGTTGTTTGGTCAAGGTCACATAATTAACAAGTTGGTAGAAGCAGGATCTCATCTCAGACGTGACTCATACTTTTTACATGAAATGGAAAAATGTTTATTGATAGGGTCAATGACCACTTTACCAGTATATACATCACAACACTTCCTGATACTGGGATGCCCAGCCAAAGAGGATAAGAACAGATAAAGACTCTCCTGAGTTTCCAGATCCCCAGGCAAAGTAGGTCACTCCTTCTTCTATGTCAATATACCTACACTTATCTCTGATATAGAGGTTAATATGTTTATATTGTAAACATATTATTGCTCTATTGCTGTAAACTGTTTACAGCAATAGTCATTCACTAGCTTTCTAACCACTGAACTACTTGAAGGCAGGATCTACATCTCATGGTTAATATTTACTGAGTTAAACTCAAATCAAGGTTATTTGATAGAGTTGGGATTGAATCCAAGTCTGACTCCATGATGGACAAGAAGGGAAAGTGGGCATGGAAGGTAGAGGGGAAGAAAAGAAGGAAGGATACATGGATATATTCTCTCTCTCTCTCTCTCTCTCTGTCTCTCTCACCTCTCTCTCACCTCTCTCTCTCTCACACACACACACATACACACACACACACACACACACAGGCAAATACATATCTTTCTATGCACATACATTGGACTAGTTGAAGGCAGGGTTCTATCTCATGGTTAATATTTATTGAGTTAAACTCAAACCAAGGTTACTGGATAAATAATGGGATTGAATATATGTGTACATATTTGTGTGTGTGCGTGTGTGTGTGTGTAGTAATAGGTAATGTTTATTGAACTTTTTTTGGTACAAACCACTATTCTAAGCTTTATATATATATTAACTCTTTATTCTCACAATAGTCCTGTAACAGAAATATTATTATTTCCATTTCACCAACGAAGAACCTGAGGCTAAGACAGATGAAATAGCTTGCCCAACAGAGTAGAAACTAGTGAGTGGTGGAGCTGGAACTGAAGCTAGCAGTCTAGTTCCAGAACTAGTGCTCTTATCCAGGCTACTTAGAGCCTCCCGACAGCAGAGCAGGCAGGGAGGGAGCCAGGGAACCGAGAAAGTGGTACAGGTCAATCTCTGACAAAGCCAAACCTCCTCATTTGGGGGCAGCTGTCACCTGTAGGTCTCTAAAAGCTGTTTTGCTTTTTAAGTACCAATACTGACACAAGAAAGGACGTTTTAAAACAAGAATGTCATTCACAAGCCCATCCCTGGACACATTCATTTCTGCATTTTCCCTTCCAGTCTTTGATCATTTATAGACCTCTCTCCCTTTTTTTTTTCTTTTTTTTCTTTTTTGAGACAGAGTCTCTCTCTCTGTTGCCCAGGCTGGAGTGCAGTGGCATGATCTCAGCTAACTGCAACCTCCGCCTCCCGGGTTCAACCGATTCTCCTGCCTCAGTCTTCTGAGTAGCTGGGATTACAGGCACGTGCCACTGTGCCCAGATAATTTTTGTATTTTTAGTAGAGAGGGGGTTTCACCACGTTGGCCAGAGTGGTCTCGAACTCCTGACCTTGTGATCCACTCACCTCGGCCTCCCAAAGTGCTGGGATTGCAGGCGTGAGCCACCACACCAGGTGTCTTTTTTCTTTTTCTTTTCTTTTTTTTTTTTTTGAGACAGTGACTCGCTCTGTCACCCAGGCTGGAGTGCAGTGGTACAATCACAGCTCACTGCAGCCTCAGTCTCTGGGCTCAAGTAATCCTCACAACTCAGCCTCCTGAGTAGCTGGGAGTATAGGCATGCATCACCATACCCGGTAACTTTTTTTTAGCTTTGGGTTTCAGAGACAAGGTCTCACTATATTGCCCAAGCTGATTTCAAACTCCTCAGCTCAAGCAATCCTCCCACTTTGGCCTCCAAAAGTGCTGGGATTACAGGCATGGGCAACCATGCCCAACCCAGATTTCTCTTCAACAAAGTTGCTAACAGAATAGGCACCAGTTTGGAATAAGTTATGAATTTTCCACATTGCTCTAGGTGCTTTGTGATTGGCAATTGCAGATGACCCCAGCTAGTTGAGCCATCACAACTTAAAACAATGTTTCCATCGTCTCCAAAATGTGGATAATATAAATAATGCCACACAGGAGACCTTCACGCACACCTTTAACTTATTTTGTACCCTTGTCTTAGAATATATTCCAATTGTGGCCAGCTGTGGTAGCTCACACCTGTAATCCTACCTAGCACCTTGGGAGGCCAAGACGGGAGAATCACTTGAGCCCAAGAGTTTGAGATCAGCCTGGGCAACATAGGGAGACCTGTCTCTATAAAAAATGGAAAAACTAACCAGGTATGGTGTTGCATGTCTATGATCCCAGCTACTCAGGAGGCTGAGGTGGGAGGATTACCTGAGCCTAGGGAGGTGGAGGCTGCAGTGAGCAGTGATTGCGCCACTGCACTCCAGCCCAGACAATGAAGTGAGATACTATCTCAAAAAAAGGAGGGGGAATAAATTGCAGTTGTTATTGGGCCTTGATTTACAGCTTTCCCAAAGATTATGTGGACTCATAACATTGTGAATGTATTTAATGCCATTGAATTACACATTTAAATGGTAAATTTTATGTAACATATATTTTATCACTGTAAGAAGAAAAAGACTAAATGGATTTATATAGATGGGTGGTAAGCTCATCTACACATTTGAGTAGATACATTGAACCCTAAAACACAAAAGCAGGGCTACAGCACCTAGAGATGGGGCCCAGGAGCTCAGGGGGTAAAAAGAACTCAAAGCTAGAAACTGACAGCATTCCAAATGAGTCAAGCTATTCACCAACCTTTTCGGAATTCGGGCACATAATGGTATGTCTTCTCTCCCAGATGGATCAAGAAGTTGGAAAGATTCCCACTAATTGCTATGGCAAAGACCAACGTGGCACATATCCAAAAGGGGCCTGCAAAGGAAACCAGAAAATTCAGAAACAAGAAAATGAAGCACAAGCCTTTAGATTTTTACAGAATTTCTTATCTTCCTCTTGAATTCATGTTAGCAAAAGAAAATGAATTTTCTAGATGGTATCAACACTTGCTTAAAGGAAATTTTCTTTTTTCAAAGGTCAAACACAACTCAGTAATTAGCTGCCTTAAAGAAGGTGGGGGGTTGGTATTCCAATCCAAAGGCCAAAATGCCTTCCACAATTAGGTGAATGAAGACACTGATTTGTGTATAGCTTCTTTTATTGGAGGATCACCACCGACAAAGAAAAATTCACAGGCTTTTTATTAAACCTTCCACCAGAATACATGAAGTAAAGATTACTTCCCTTATCTAAGTGCCAAATGTTAGCATCACAGAAAAAGAAGTTAAATCAGACAGAGCTTCTGCAGCATACAAAAAGAGCAGGGCAAGCAGAACACATGAGGGCAGAGTCGATTAAACCTACCAGTTCACCACGGTCGTGTTGAGTGTGAGTGTGTGTGTGTGTGTGTGTATGCTTACGGCTTTTTCTTTTTTTTAATGAAAAAGTAATACAATGCACTATATACACCTACTACGTACCCACAAAAATTAAAATAAAAAAATTTTTAAAAGTACATGTATGTGGTCCAGTGTTTCAAAAGGTACAAAGAGAATATGGAGAACAGCAAGATCCACTCCCTCTCTGTGCCCTGGCTCTGTATCGTTCCTCCCTAAAGCTCACCAAAGTAACCTGTTCCTAATGAAAACTGCCAGGAATATTCCACTCATGTATATAAGCAAATGCATATGTGTGTATGTGTACACTTTATACAGATAAGATACATACATGTCCTCCTGTGTACCCTGCTATTTTCACCTTAATATAGCCTGGAGAGTCTATCACAGCTATTCATAAAAATCAGCTTATTCTTTTTTAATAGTTTTAAGATATACCACTGAGCAGATGAGTGGACCATGTTTTGCAAATCTCTTACATTATTTGCATGATTTCATGAATACTATCCTTGTCTCTCCCCATCTAGAAAAAGTACTATGTGGAACAAATACAATCTTTAGATTGAGAGATTTTAATAAATTGCATGAATTTCATTTTTCAATTTCACTAATATTTTGCAACACCCTTTGGGATAATTTCAGGTACCCTGACATGTCACAAAATTAAGAACATTACTATCATAGTGGACATGACTAGTAGAAACAGATTAGTACTTTTCAAAGCCAAGCACTGGCTTCTGAGTGTGGGAAAAGGAACACAAGCAATCAAATGGGGTGCTTCAAAAAGTCACCAATATTAGCTCTCCACAAACTGTCTCTTTATCACTAGACGGAAAGCTCTCTGCTGTAGCCAAGGACTAAATTTCACAGTGTTATTCTGAGGGCCCACACATAAGAGTGGCAAAAAAAAAAAAAAAAAAACCCACAAAACCCCTATAGCCAAAAAGCTTTATTGAATGAATAAAACTGACCATGTGTTATAGATGAGCTGAGACCATCCAAGCGTATGACCACAAGTGGCCAAAATATTAACTTACGATACCCATATAACTAGAAAACCAAGAATATCATGTCCTCTCAGTCATTATTGACTAAGTACCCACTACCCTCTACTGGGGACACGATGATATGCAACAGAGACACAGTCACTGCTTCTAGCGCATCCATGCACTTCGGGGAGACAGTCAATAAAATATCTAATCTCAGAGGGTAGTACAGGGTGCCTATGGGAGCAGATAGGGAGGGTGCAAAACCTAGAGAAAGGTATGTGTAAGCTGGGATCTAAAGAAGAACAGGAGTTCACCAAGTGAGGACAGAAGAGAAGAGAGGTCCAGGAAGAGGGAACAGCAGGAGCAGAGACTCTGAAGTAAGAGGTAACAGTTCAAGGCCAAGTTTCAGGTCAGGAGTAACCAGAGATTGAAGAGATGGGCCAGAGTCAGATCATGAGGGGTCTTAGAAGCCCTGTTGAGTTAGGAATTTATCTTGAGGGCAACAGGAAGCCTGTGAACTGGGCCTGGTGGCATAAGCCTGTAGTCCCAGCTACTCAGGACACTGAGGTGAGAGGGTCACTGGAGGCTAGGAGTTTGAGGCAGCAGGGAGCTATGATCATTGCCTCTGAATAGCTACTGCACTCCAGCCTTGGCAACACAGCAAGACCTCATCTCAAAAAAAAAATGATGGGGGCGGGGGAGAATGCAGTGGCTCACACCTATCTCACACCTATAATCCCAGCACTTTGGGAGGCCGAGGCAGGCAGATCACTTGAGCTCAGGAGTTCAAGATCAGCCTGGGCAACATGATGAAACCCTGTCACTAAAATATTAATTAATTTTTTTAAAGGCAGGCTGGTATGGGAAGATATTTATACTAATTTGAAGACTTGTCTAGCATTCTCTAGCTGCCCCATGCTCTAAGTTACCTAACAACTCTGGCACAGGAACAGTTGGAGAAACAATATTTTCAGGTGGCCTGAAAGGTCCAACACCTGCACACCCACCACCTCTATGTGGCCCAATGCTCATCCTTGGACACAAGCAAGAAAACCTTCCCAGCCCTCAGCATTTTTGTCCCCCTCCTATTATCATCCCTCTCCCCTGTTTGCAACTCTTCAGTGAACCTCCACTGCTTAAGGACAAAATCCTAATTCCTGAGGCTGATATAAAAGGCCCCAGGATCTGGGCTCTGTAACTTCTCCAGCTACCCCCAGCGGAAGGCTGGACTCCAGACACATACGACACTCACTCATCCCAGGACCCGCCATGTTGCTTCATACCGCCTTCTCCCTGTTTCTTGCCAAATTCCTACTCTTATTATGGGATGGGGGTGGGAGAGAGCCTTCATTTAGGTTGTATTTATAATTAAAATTTCATATTATGCATTTTTATATTATGAAGTATTTCTAACATATAGAAAAGCACGAAGAATAACACAAACACTGGTTACCTATCATGTCACTTTTAAAAAATATTTTTAGGCCGGCCGTGGTGGTTCACACCTACAATCCCAGCACTTTGGGAGGCCGAGGCAGACAGATCATTTGAGGTCAGGGGTTCGAGATCAGCCTGAACAACATGGTAAAACTCCGTCTCTACTAAAAATACAAAAATTAGCTGGGTGTGGTGGCCTATGCCTGTAGTCCCAGCTACTTGAGAAGGCTGAGGCAGGAGAATCACTTGAACCCAGGAGGCGGAGGTTGCAGTGAGCCAAGACTGTGCCTTTGCCACTCCAGCCTGGGTACCAGAGTGAGACTCCATCTCAAAAAAATATATATATTTTTAATGGTGTCATACTATTTATATCCTTCCACAACATGCTTTTTAAAATCATTGTGCTGAGATTTATCTATATTTATGCTTTTAGCTCTCGTTCATTTTTTTAAGCTACAGAATTCCATGTATGAATACAGTAGTATAATGTGTCCATTCTCCTGCTGATGGATATCTCGGTTGTTTCTAAATATTTGCTATTACAAGCAATACTGCTACAGTGAATAATATTCTTCTATATGTTGTCCCATATATATGTGAATTCCTCTAAAATTATCTACCTAGGAGTGAAACTGCTGAATTATAGGGTATGAGCATCTTCAAACTGCTCCAATTTGTGTACCAGTTACCTGCCCACCAGTTACATACCCACCATACAAAAGTTTCCACTGCTCCATATCCTTGACCACACTTAATATCAATGTTCATGAAATCTGACTTAGAGTGTGTCACTCCTGGCTTGGTGCAGTGGCTCATGCCCGTAAGGTCAGCACTTTGGGAGGGTGAGGCAGGAGGACTGCTTGAGCCCAGGAGTTTGAGGCCAGCCTGGGCAACATAGTGAGACCCTATCTCTACAAAAAATACAAACATTAGCCAGGCATGGTGGCACATGGCTGTAGTCCCAGCTACTCATGAAGATGAGGTTGGGGAGGATAGCTTGAGCCCAGGATTTTGAGGCTGTGGTGAGCCATTATCGTGCCACTGTACTCCAGCCTGGGCAACAGAGCAAGATCCTGTCCCGAAAAACAAAAAAGTATGTTACTCCTCTGTCCAAACCCTCCAATGGCTTTGCATTCAAGCAAATGCCAAAGTCCTCACTGTGACTTATGAGACCTTACCTGCCCCTCCACAGTCTCTCTCACCTCATCTCCTTCTAGGTCCCCATGTTCACTCTCATCCAGTGCCAGTAGCCTCTTGCTGTTCTGTGAACCTACTAGGCAAGCTCTTGCCTCAGGGCCTCTGCACTTGCTGATCCTTCTGTTTCAAGTGCTCTTCCCTTAGATCTATCTACATAAATCACTCCCAATTACTTCAGGTCATTACTCAAAATTCACCCTTTTAAATTTTCAAATTCACACATTTATACAAACACTTCATGTCCTTCTTCTCTCTGCTCTTAAATTTTCACCTAAGCATTCATTACTAGAAAACTATATATTTTACTTTTCTTTGCTTATTGTTAAGCTCAGTACATTACAAATTGCCTAAGGGTAGAGATTTTTATCTCTTTTCACTGCTGTATCTCCAGTATTAGAACAGTAAGAGCTCAATGTTTGTTGAATGAATTGTTTTTTTTTTTTTTTTTTTTTTTTTTTTTTTGAGACGGAGTCTGGCTCTGTTGCCCAGGCTGGAGTGCAGTGGCCGGATCTCAGCTCACTGCAAGCTCCGCCTCCCGAGTTCATGCCATTCTCCTGCCTCAGCCTCCCGAGTAGCTGGGACTACAGGCGCCCGCCACCTCGCCCGGCTAGTTTTTTTGTAGTTTTAGTAGAGACGGGGTTTCACCGTGTTAGCCAGGATGGTCTCGATCTTCTGACCTCGTGATCCGCCCGTCTCGGCCTCCCAAAGTGCTGGGATTACAGGCTTGAGCCACCGCGCCCGGCCTGTTGAATGAATTGAATGAATAAATGAAGACAAGCCAAATTGTATATGTTTACTAAAATGATGAGCATAAATAATCTTATTTTACTTTTTATTTCCCTGGTTGCAGGTAGGGCTAAGCATCTTTTCATATATTTATTGGCCATTTTTTCTCCAGAGTTGCTTGTTATTATTCTTGTAATTTGTGGGAGTTTGAAATATATTCTTGTTTCTCACTGTTTGTTAGTTACACGCATTGGAAGTATGTTCCCTGGTCTGTGGTTTATTTTTTTACTTTGTTTATGGTTTATTTTGTTGTGTAGAAATTTTAAATTTTAGTTGAAATTCAGTCAGAGTTATCAATCTTTTCCTTACACTCTGTAAATTTTCATCTTTTTTTTTTTTTTTTTTTTTGAGACGGAGTCTCGCTCTGTGGCCCAGGCTGGAGTGCAGTGGCCGGATCTCAGCTCACTGCAAGCTCCGCCTCCTGGGTTTACGCCATTCTCCTGCCTCAGCCTCCCAAGTAGCTGGGACTACAGGTGCCCGCCATCTCACCTGGCTAGTTTTTTGTATTTTTTTACTAGAGACAGGGTTTCACCGGGTTAGCCAGGATGGTCTCGATCTCCTGACCTCGTGATCCGCCCGTCTCGGCCTCCCAAAGTGCTGAGATTACAGGCTTGAGCCACCGCGCCCGGCCAAATTGTCATCTTTTTCTTAACTGCCTTCCTCTAACCTCCACCCACAACAAAACCTAATCCTCTCTGCTGTCAAACACTTCACCTATATTGTACCTTCTTCTTTTAACCATGTCTATGAGCTAATGAGGCTACCAGTGTCACAGAAAAGAAGCAAGCCTTGGATTCAAGCCCTGGCTTTGTCATGAGAGGCAGCATAGCACAGTGATGAAAAAATGGATTATGAGCTACAGTGTTGATTTGAAAATTGAGCCCAGCACTTATTAGCTGTATAATCTTAGGCAAGTTACTGGACCTCTGTGTGACTCAGTGTCCTCATCTATAAAATGGGCATAATAATAGTATCTGCCTCATAAAGTTGGATCTGTCATAAGGATTAAATGAGTTAATATAAGTACTGCCCTAATAATAGTATCTGGCACATAATAAGCACTATATGTGTGTTTGCCATTATTATTGCTAACTCTGTAACTACGAGCAAGTTATCTCCTTAACCTCAGTTTTCTCTTTTGTAAGATAAGGCCACCTTGGAGTATACAAAATAAAATAGCATAAAATACTAAAATAGTGCTTATCTCCACGCTTGGCACTTATAAGGTATTCAACAGATGTTAGTGTTCTCTCTTCTTCCTCATTGGGGCTAGGGACTATGGCCTTACCTTTAAATCCTCAGCCTCTAGCGCAGGGCCTAGCATAAAATAAGGTGCTAAAAATTGTTTGAGCACCTGCTGTGTGCCAAGGCCTCTGCCAGGCACTAAAGACACTGAAACACAGAGCCTGCCCCTCAGGATGTTCTCAGGCTACAAGTAAGAATGAATGAGATAGACAGCAACACCCGCTTGACAACCCTCAGATGAAAAGCATGGGCCAATGCAATGGTTTTCACACCAGGCTCCCTAGAGTCCATATTTAAAATCAACATATATGACTGCTTTACTATTTATCATTTCGGATTCAGCATATATATCAATGATCCTCACTGAGCATCGGCTTCCTCATTTGAAAAGTGGGGATACTTTGCAAGGGTTGTTGCAAGAATGAGATATGATCAAGTACACACACAGTCTCTGGTATAGCACCTGGCACACGGACAGCCCTCTCTTCTCCCCTCAAACACAGGCCACTGTTGGGGCCTTTTCCTCAGGAGTACTGGGTGGACCTCTGAGTTTTTCTCAGACAGCATTAAGGTCAGGGATGACAACCATCCCTGGCCCAATCCTGTTTCAGACTTCCACTGCTGGTGACCAAATCCTAAAAGGAGCCAGCTCATCTGAGGGCAGAGCTGGAATTCAGCATATCAATGAAAAAGTGTGAGAATACCTTCTCCTCCAACATCAAATGGTCCAACCTCCACTTAGTCAAAGTGACTAAATTTGTCTCAAGTTGTAATGTCATTTGAAGAATTTTTTTTAAATTATTTTTATTTTTATTTTTTAGTTGAGACAGGGTCTCCTTATGTTGCCCAGGCTGGTTTCAAACTACTGGGCTCAAGCAGTTCTGCTGCCTCGGCCTCCCAAATTGTTGGGATTACAGGCAGGAGCCACTGTGCCAACCCAGCCTTCAGTAGAGACAGGGTCTTGCTATGTTGCCCAGACTGGTCTCAAACTCCTAGTCTCTGGTGATCCTCCCATCTCAGCCTTCCAAAGTGCTGGCATTATAGGCATAAGCCACTGCACCCAGCCCCATTTAAAGACCTTTGAAAGATATACTAGTACTTGTAATGACAACATGGCACTAATATAACACATAATTGTATTTCTCCAAAATTATTTCCAAGAGTTGCTACTGAAGTTCAGAAGAGTCAAATAAAACATGGCATGCCCCACCAATAGTGCAGTTCTCCACGTTTCCAGGCAACCCTCACACTCACCCAAGTCAACTGAAATATGGTAAACAAATCAGTACTACACATACCATAGAGATCTGGATTGCTGCGGATATATAACCTCACAAAGTTTTTCCCGGGTATTGGCAAAAGAGACCCTTTAATTCTGTCAAAGACCTGGAAAACAACATAGCAGTAATTCTACTGAAGTTTTTTAAGTTTAATAAATTCAACCACTATAAAACTGAAACTCAGTCATTAGAGCCTTTATGACAGTATTTTCAAATGCTAATAACCCTTTACTTCTGTAAGACCATTTCCAGCATATAAAGGCTTTCACATTATTTGGTTGTTCAACCATTAAAGAAACAAGTCTCTATTACACGTAAATGCGAAGGTGAAATTGGTTTCCAAACCTGGTAGGTGTCCACATCAAAGAATGTTTGGTAGTATTCAAATGTCCAGAAGGGCGAGCTTTTCTTCTGTCCAGCAAGTAACTGTCAGAAATAAAATAAAACATAACGAACACATAAGCAATTTCTTAATTCCAGCTGCGTGGGGGTGCAGGAGGGATCTGATCTAACGGAAAATCAAAACATTTGAAACAATAGACTCTTCTGCATTCAGTAACTAACTCTGAAATAGCCAATTCACAACTCCTGCCCCCCGCCACTGACGGGAGCTTTGGCAAATCACTAGACTCTTGTCAGACTTAGTTCCTTCATCTAGATTCAATAGTATATAGAATTATGTACAATAATAAATACATATACATACATACAACACATACAGAAGGCAGTCAGTGTAAATATCTTTTCGCTTTTTTTTTTTTTTTTTTTAGATGGCATCTCACTCTGTTTCCCAAGCTGGCGTGCAGTGGCACAATCATAGCTCACTGCAGCCTTGAACCCTTGGGCTCAAGCAATCTTCCCACCTCAGCCTCCCAAGTAGCTGGGACTACACGCATGCACCACTATGCCCAGCTGATTTTTTAATTTTTGTAGAGACAGAGTCTCATTATTTTGCCCGGGCTGGTCTCAAACTCTTGGGCTCAAGAGATCCTCCCGCCTCAGCCTCCCAAAGCACTGGGATTACAAGCATGAGCCACTGCACCCAGCAGTGTAAATATCTCTTCCTCCCCGATCCATCCACAATCCTCCCTACTATTGCCACCTGAATTCTCAAAAATCTGATATATTGACTCACTCTGAAGTACTAAAAATATTACTACTCTGACAAAAAAAAAAAATTCCAATTGAGAAGAGGCACGCGAGGAGGGCCACACCTATCCCAACAACACAGCTCTTTGGTGGCAGAATGCAGGCCCAACGCTAGGAATTATGCCTGTCATCTTTTTGCTGTATGAAGGGAATTCATACAGTAAAAAGTACAGGTGAACACTGGGCTGCTTTGCAGGACAAGGGCAGCTGCTATAGGCAGATATTTTTTGTTCATTATAAAGGAAAATGGATGGCCGATTAGAAGCAGCTGTGGTCCGCAGCACTCACAGAGAGGAGTGAAAGCATTGAATGAATCCAGCACCTTCAACTGAAATATCCAGGTTCTTGCATTGGGACTGACTAGGCAAGTAGCTCAACCCATGGAGAATGAAGAAAAGCAGGGTGGGGCGATGGCTCACCAAGGAGCAGCATGCAGACAAAGGAACACCCACACCCCCAACCAAGGGAAAGCATTCCCCTTGAAAACCAGCACAAGACATGGATGCCCTCTCTTATCACTCCTATTCAATAATATTAGAAGTTCTGGCCAGGGCAATCAGGTAAAAGAAAGAAATAAAGGGTATTCAAATAGGAAGAGAGTTAAGTCAAATCACCTTTGTTTGTAAGACAACATGTTCCTATATCTAAAAAACCCCATGGTCTCAGCCCCAAAGCTTCTTAAGCTGATAAGCAACTTCAGCAAAGTCTCAGGATACAAAATCAATGTGCAAAAATTGCTAGTATTCCTATACACCGACAACAGGCAAGCAGAGGGCCAAATTGTGAATGAACTCTCATTCTTTTGTATGAATGAACTGCTACAAAAAGAATAAAATACCTAGGAATATAGCTAACAAGGGAAGTAAAGGACCTCTTCAAGGAGAACTATAAACCACTGATCAAAGAAATAAGAGAGAACACAAACAAATGAGAAAACATTCCATGCTCATAGTTAGGAAGAATCAATATTGTGCAAATGGCATACTGCCCAAAGTAATTTATAGATTCAATGCCACTCCCACTGAACTACCATTGACATTCTTCACAGACTTAGAAAAAAACTATTTTAAAATTCATATGGAAGCAAAAGAGAGCCCAAATAGTCAAGACAATCCTAAGCAAAAAGAACAAAGCTGGAGGCATCATGCTACCTGACTTTAAACTACAAGGTTACAGTAACCAAAACAGCATGGTACTGGTACAAGAACAGACACATAGACCAAGGGAACAGAAGAGAGAACTCAGAAATAAGAATGCACGCCTATAACCGTCTGACCTTCAACAAACCTGACTAAAACAAGCAATGGGGAAAGGATTCCCTATTCAATAAATAGTGCTGAGAGAACTGGCTAGCCACATGCAGAAAATTGAAACTGGACCCCTTCCTTATATGATATGCAAAAATTAACTCAAGGTGGATTAAAGACTTAAATGTAAAACCCAAAACTAAAAAAACCCTGGAAGAAAATCTAGGGAATACCGGCTGGGTGTGGTGGCTCACGCCTGTAATCCCAGCCCTTTGGGAGGCCAAGATGGGTGGATCATGAGGTCAGGAGTTCGAGACCAGACTGGCCAATATGGTGAAACCCCATCTCTATTAAAAATACAAAAATTAGTTGGGTGTGGTGGTGCGCGCCTGTAGTCCCAGCTGCTCGGGAGGCTGAGGCAGGAGAATCGCTTGAACCCAGGAGGCGGAGGTTGCAGTGAGCCGAGATCATACCACTGCACTCCAGCTTGGGCGACAGAGCAAGACTTCGTCTCAAAAAAAAAAAAAAAAAAAGAAAAGAAAATCTAGGGAATACCAATCAGGACATAGGCATGGGCAAAGATTTCATGAAGAAAACACCAAAAGCAATTGCAACAAAAGCAAAAATTGACAAATGGGATCTAATTAAACTAAAGAGCTTCTGCACAGCAAAAGAAACTATCTTCAGAGAGAACAGACAACCTACAGAATGGGAGAAAATTTTTGCAATCTATCCATCTAACAAAGGTCTAATATCCAGAGTCTACAAGGTACTTAAGCAAATTTACAAGAAAAAAACAATTCCATTAAAAAGTGGGCAAGGGACATGAACAGACACTTCTCAAAAGACATACATGTGGCCAACAAACATATGAAAGAAAGCTCAATATCTTGATTTGAGAAATGCAAATCAAAACCACAATGAGACACTATATCATGCCAGTCAGAATGGTGATTATTAAAAAGTCAAGAAACAACAGATGTTGATGAAGTTGCGGAGAAAAGGGAATGCTTTTACATTGTTGGTGGGAGCGTAAATTAGTTCAACCATTGTGGAAGACAGTGCGGCAATTCCTCAAAGACCTAGAGACAGAAATATTATTTGACCCAGCAATCCCATTACTGGGTATATACCCAAAGGAATATAAATCATTCCATTATAAAGATACATGCACATATACGCTCACTGCAGCACTATGTACAACAGCAAAGATACAGAATCAACCTAAAAGGCCATCAATGATAGACTGGATAAAGAAAATATGATATATATGTGTGTGTGTGTGTGTGTGTGTGTGTATGTGTGTGTATAGATAGATAGATAGATACAACCATGGAATACTATGCAGCCATAAAAAGGAATGAGATAACGTCCTTTGCAGAGACATGGATGGAGTTGGAAGCCATTATCCTTAGCAAACTAACACAGAAACAGAAAACCAAACACCACATCTTCTCACTTATAAGTGGGAGCTGAATGGTGAGAACACATGGACACAAGGGAGAGAGAGCATCAGGAAGAATAGCTAATGGATACTGGGGTTAATACCTAGGTGATGGGGTGATCTGTGCAGCAAACCACTGTGGCACATGCTTACTTATGTAACAAACCTGTACCTCCTGCACATGACCCCGAACTTAAAAGTTGAAGAAAAAAAAATTAAAATAAAGAACAACATTTTCACAATTAAAGTCGACAATGGCAGCAACTGCCTTACATGGTGGTAAACAGCAGCCCATTTCTGGAGGTATTCAAGCAAGGGTTTTCAATCTTTCTTTTTTTTTTTTTTTTCCAGAGGCAGGGTCTCACTCTGTTGCCCAGGCTGGAGTGTAGTGGTGCACTCTCAGCTCACTGAAACCTCCACTTCCCAAGCTCAAGCAATCCTCCCACCTTAGCTTCCTGAGTAGCTGGGACTACAGGTGTGCACCACCATGCTCGGCTAATATTTTGTATTTTTTGTAGAGGAGGAGTTTCACCATGTTGCCTAGGCTGGTCTCCAACTCCTGGGCTCAAGTGATCTGCCCGCCTCAGCCTCCCAAAATGCTGGGATTATAGGCGTGAGCCACCACGCCTGGCTCCAAGTGTTATCTTTCCTACACAGCTAGGAATATCTTGGGAGAGACGCTAAAACAGGCGGCCATGAAGGTTCTTTCCTACTCCAATATTAGAAAATATTGAGCATGGGAGTCCCACATTCCATAAGCTAGGCTCTCTGCTCACTACCCCAGTGTTCCCCTCTACCAGTGTACTTACGAATAATAATGGTCTGCTTGCCTGTTTCCCCCATCAAGGAAGAGGCCATGTGTCATTTACCTCTGAGCTGTCACTGCCTGACACTGTACCTGGCACACAGTAGACAGTGAATAAGCGCATAAACAAGTTTTAAAAATTGTTTAAAAAAGATCTCAAAGACAAGTTCAAACCTCAGTTTTGTCAGAGTCATCATTTCCCAGTAACTCATCATCTTCTTCTCTTCCTGAGCCTCTTGGGGGTCCTGGCTGATGTTTTGGGGTTTCACCAGGATCCTCAATGTTTACTGTGGTGGCATCTGGGTTTGCTGCCAGAGAAGTGGCTGCGTTGTCAAATTCTGAAATCAATTAGAGCACAAGGCCTCAGAAACCTTACCCACACTAGAAATGCTATATTTTGAACTTAAAGACAAGCTGTCACAACCTCAGCTTTGCTATAGACCCTAGCTGATACAAAAGGCAAAAGCTTTGAAAAAAAAAATCTCATCAGATCAATCTGACAGAAAAATGACTATGAAGACAACAGAATTTGGAGTCAGACCTAGATTTTGGTCCTGGCTCAGCTAGCCACTTACTAAATAAACAAGCCTAAGTAAGTAACTAAACCTCTCTAAACCTCAGTGTTTTCATCTGTATCATGGGTAGAATAACATTTATTTTGAATACTTTTGGGAGAATTAGGAATATAACCTAAATCCTAAACTTCTCTTGATTCAAGTCCAAAAAATATTAATGCAAGTTATTTTTTCCAGTAAGTCTACATAATCACTACAGAAAATATGGGAACAAAAATGAAAGTGGAATCAGCCAGGCACAGTGACTCATGCCTGTAATCCCAGCACTTTAGGAGGTTGAGGCAGGCAGATCATCTGAGGTCAGGAGTTCAAGACCGGCCTGGCCAACATGATGAAATGCCGTCTCTACTAAAAATACAAAAATTAGCCGGCTGTGGTGGCACATGCCTTGTAATCCCAGCTACTCTGGAAGCTGAGATAGGAGAATCACTTGAACCCGGGAGGCAAAGGTTGCAGTGAGCCGAGATCGCACCACTGCACTCTGGCCTGTGTGACAGAGAGAGACTATGTCTCAAAAAAAAAAAAGGAAAAAAGAAAATAGAAATCACAGGATAAAAATCACTCTTAGGCCAGGCATGGTGGCTCATGTCCGTAATCCCAGCCCTTTGGGAGGCCAAGGCAAGAGGACTGCTCGAGCCCCAGAGGTAGAGGCTGCAGAGAACTGTGATCATGCCACTGTACTCCAGCCTGGGCAACAGAGTAAGACTTTGTCTCAAAAAAAAAAAAAAAAAAAAAACCCAAAAAACAAAAAAACACTCTTAGTTCCACCACATAAAGGCAAACACTATTAACATTTTAGTATATTTCCTTTTCTTCACATAGTGAGATTCATGCCACTGACGATCATTCATTTATTCAACAAATATTTATTGCATGCCCCCAATGTGCCAAGTACTGATCTAGAATATGATACTATAATTAATTTTGCAACCTGCTTTGTCAAGATTGTGTATAATTGGGGATTATACACAAAAATGATTTTTCATATTATAACAGTCTTTTAAAATGATCACTTATGTGACTGCATAATATTCCCTCAATGAAGATTTTATTACAAATACAAAAGGAGTGTCTGTGTAGATAAAGCTTTTTGGGAGGCAGCCTTAAGATGAACACCTATCAGTATGATCACTAGGTCAACAGGGTGCAAACCATTTTCAAGGCTCCTGAACCACGTTACTAAACTGCTTTCCAAAAGAACCTTCCCTATTTATGTCCACCAGCAGTGACTGAGACTTCCTGTCTCTGAATATCCTAACATACTTTATTTCAGCTGCTCTTGAATAAAATTCAGGGCAGCTCTGAACCTTTGAAGGCCAAAGGAAGAGTGCCAGCAGGGCACCATTATAACACTACAAGCAGGGCACCAGTCCCGGTAGTAGGACAACTGAGTTCACTCTTATTGCCTCTCAACTATATGAGCAATTTTATGGAGAACACTAAAGTTCTCTGAACTTCTCTGACTGAAATTAACTGGGTAGCTAATATGTAACAATTACTGAAGCCTCAATTGGCAATGTTTGGGTAGTTTAAGCAACATGAGGTTCTGGAGTGAGATGGTCCTTTGTTCAAGGTAAGACTCTTAATACTCAGTAGCTCCATGACCTTGAGCAAATTACTCCATGGCTCTGAGTCTCTACTTCTTCAATTATAAAACATAGATAATACCTACCCCACAAAGAGATTTTGAGGATGATGAAATAATAACTATCATTACAGGTATTGATTGTACAGGGCAATGACATTTAAAAAGACAGTCACAACTTTGCTGGAGGGAATTAGACCAATGAGGATATACTTAAGTCTCACAATCAAAAAGCAGTAGTTAAAATAACCAGAAAAGTATAACTGAAGCTGGGCATGGTGGCGCACACCTGTAGTCCCAGCTAATTGGGAGGCTGAGGCAGGAGAATCGCTTGAACCTAGGAAACCTAGGTTGCAGTGAGCCAAGATCACGCCACTGCACTCCAGCCTGGCAACAGAGTGAGACTCTGCCTCACAAAAAAAAAAAAAAAAAAAAAAAAAAGAAAGAAAGAAAAAAAAGAAAAGTATAACTGGGCTGGATGCAGTGGCTCATGCCTATAATCCCAGCACTTTGGGAGGCTAAGGCGAGCAGATCATTTGAGGTCAGGAGTTCAAGATCAGCCTGGCCAACATGGTAAAACCCCATCTCTACTAAAAACATAAAAACTAGCCAGGCATGGTGGTGGGCACCTGTAATCCCAGCTACTCGGGAGGTTGAGGCACTTAAACTGGGAGGTGAAGGATGCAATGAGCCAAGATCGTGTCACTGCACTCCAGCTTGGGTGACAGAGCAAGACTCGGTCTCAAAAAAAAAAAAAAAAAAAAGAAGAAGAGTATAATTGGATTGTTTGTAATACAAAGGATAAATGCTTGAAGTGATGGACACCCTGTTTACCCTGACGTGATTACTACACATTACATGCCTGTATCAAAATACATGAGTGCACCCTGTAAGTATATACACCTACTACGTACCCACGAAAATTAAAAAATTTTTCAAAAGCAGTAGTTTACCAGGGGGAAGGAATGCCAAAAGGAGGAACAGACAGTACCACTTTACAAGTACAAAGGGTAAAAAGGCTCCAAGGAGGACAGTAACTCCTCTAGTTGTTGGGATCAGGAAAGGTTTCTTGGAGAACATACCATATGAGAAGGATGGCCAGAGGCGCTGGGGATGGCATCTCATGCAAAGGGAAGGGGATGAGCAAGACCCAGAAGATGGAAAGTGTGCCTCATGATGGAGGGACAGTGATGGCATAGTTTGACTGGAGTGTGGGTTGCGTGCACCCCTAACGTGACAACTCTTCACAGTCCGCTCTGTGTTGGTTATTGTCCATCTCAGCTCCTTGAGCATAAAAAGTCTTATTTCTGCCACCAACATTCTCTGCTTTTACATCCTGGCATATCCTAAGCTAGTTTTGGCCTCTGCTCCTTTCCTGAAACAATGTCTCTCACCTGAAGGCTTCTGACCTCCACTTTTTCATCCAACACTACCGTTCCTCACCAGAGAAGCCTTCCATGACCCACCCCTCCCCACCCCACCCCCAGCATCCCGTGTGCTTTTCTAAAGACCCAAGTCCGTAACACAGTTGATAAAGCCCTAGGTGATTTGTCACCTGCCTCCTCCTAAGCATCACCTTGTGTCAGCTTCCCCCACCATCCGTGATCTGAACACAGGCGTTCTCCCAATCCTTCAGGAAAAAAATTAAACTTCCTCACTCCACAGGGACTTTTGCAAGGGCCAATGGCTATGCTTGAACTTTCTTGCACTGCACTCCTGACAGGATGGCTGAGGAGGGCCTCTCTAATGAGGAGAGATTCGAACTGAGCAAGGAAGCAAGTCATAAGGCTATCTGAAGGGAGAATGTCCCACACAGAAAGATGGCACAAATGTCCCAAGCTGTGAATGTACTTGGTGCATAGGAAGAACTACAACAGCCCATGCGGCTTGGGCAGAGAGAGAAAGGATGAGAGCAGCAGGAGACGAAATAAGAGGCATGGAGGCTGCATCATGTAGGGGCCTCCTAAGTCACAGTAAAGGCTCTGGCTTTTTCGGGTTTTGTTTGTTTGTTTGTTTGTGTTTGAGATGGAGTCTCGCTCTGTCACCCAGGCTGGAGCGCAGTGGTGCAATCTCGGTTCACTGCAACCTCTGGGTTTGGGCAATTCTCCTGCCTCCGCCTCCAGAGTAGTTGGGACTACTAGGCGTGCACCACCAAGCCCGGCTAATTTCTGTATTTTTAGTAAAGACAGGGTTTCACCATGTTGGCCAGGCTGGTCTTGAACTCCTGACCTCAGGTGATCTGCCCTCCTTGGCCTTCCAAAGTGCTGGGATTACAGGTGTGAGCCACTGCACACTGCCTGGCTTTTTCTTCTAGTGAGATGGGAGCTACTGGAAGGTTCTGAAAGAATGACATGATCTGGTTGAGTTTTAGAAGGACTACTCTGGCTGCAAAGTACAGACTGTAGAGGGGTAAGGGAGGAAGCAGAAAGACCAGAAGGAAGGTAAGGGCTATAATTCAGACAAAAGGTGACAGTGACCTTGAGCATGGTGAGAGTAGTGGCGGAGGTGGTCAGATGCTAGATTAATTTTGAAGACGGAGTTGACAGTATTTTCAAATTGAGGTGGATTTCTAGTACTTGCAAATGAAATAGATTTATTTTTAAACCGTGTATCTCTTCCTTAGATAACAGAGACAGCATAAGCTGTGACACCAGACTGGATGGGTTCAAATCCTGATTTTATCCCTTACTAACTGTGTGACTATTAGGCAAATTATTTTTCTGTGCCTCAGTCTCCTCATTAATAAAACGGGAATAAAGTAACTATTTCATAAAGTTGATATAAGGATTGAGTTATCTGTAAAGCATTTAGAACAGTGCCTGACATATAGTAAGTGTTAGGTAAGGTGTTAATAAAACAAGTAAGTGGGCCAGGTGTGGTGGCTCACGCCTGTAATCCCAGCACTTTGGGAGGCCAAGGCAGGTGGATCACCAAGTCAGGAGTTTGAGACCAGCCTGGACAATATGGTGAAGCCCCGTCTCTACTAAAAATACAAAAATTAGCCGGGTGTGGTGGCGGGCACCTGTAGTCCCAGCTACTCAGAAGGCTGAGGCAGGAGAATTATTTGAACCCGGGAGGCAGAGGTTGCAGGGAGCCGAGATCACGCCACTGCACTCCAACCTGGGTGACAGAGCGAGACTCCGTCAAAACAAACAAACAAACAGAGTGTTCATCAATACCCAGCCTAAGTCAGGCTCTGGGTTATGAGTTCTAATATCTCCTTGAACTTTTCCTCTAGCACTTTCATAGTTTGTAGGTATATATTTAAATGATCATTTAATAAAGAAATGTCCCCCTCACTAGACTGAGAGCTTCATAAGGAAGGAAACTGACTACTTTGTTCACTCTTCTATCTCTGATAACTAGAACAATTGCCCGGTTCCTGGTCACAATCAGGAGATATTTACTGATTCAATGAGGGAATGATCTGATCACATTTCATCCTAATGATCTTTTTACATTTTTATCTACTCCACCAGTGGATAAACTTATTCATCTTTTTAGCTCCAGTATCTAGTACGGTTCTAAGCACAAAGTAAGTGCTCAATAAATGTTTTCTGAACTAAAGTAGGAACTGTATAAACATTTTCTGTAATCACTGTACTAAATTTATGACACTTGTTACCAATCTGAAGGGTTATCTGGCAAAAAAACAAAAACAGCTGGTGTGGACAAACCGAAAATACCTGGATGTGGCCAACAGCCACCAAGATGTTTGAAATAATATCCTTCAATGTGTGAGGCAGTATAGCAATGAAAGTACTTGCTGTAACTGTGGAAACAGTAATCATGAATATAAAGGTGGACACTCAACTGATATACCTTCAAATTGCAAGTCATCTACTGCTGCCATTCGGCCAGTGAATCTTCTCCCAGTTGTGAGGAAGAAAATTTGCAGGGGTCTAAAAGAAAAAAAAAAAACAGGTAAACGTAATAGGATAACAGTATAAAGTATCTGCAAACAAATCTTATTTCAGTATTAGAAATGTTATCACTTTACCTTGCCTCTCTTTTCAGTGGGGTTTAATAGGTTTATATAAAGATAACCACTAAGCGTCAGGTATTATTAAATATTAAAATTGTTACAAAGAAACTAACCCCGGGGGTCCAAAGGTTCCAATTCAACCTTATTTGGTTGTGTATGTACCAGGAATGAATCTCAACTCACTGTGTAAATGTTTAGAGACCAGGTGCAGCCTAGAGATGTCACGATGAGAAAGAATGAGGCTGAGGTTTGAAAGAGGTGATGGGGACAGTGAAGAACAAAGGCAGTTCAGCCTAGCCAGTGGTTAAGGGCACAGGCTCTGGGGTCAGACAGAGCTGGGTTTGATTCCCGATTCTGCTGCTTCTCTGCTGTGTGCGCGCTCCCCGCGGCCTCAGTTTCCTCATCTGTAAAATGGGTGCATAATGGTACCCAATCACACAGTGCGGGGGTCATTAAATGGGACAGTGCGTGTAAGGTGCCTAGCGCGGAGTCAGACAATTAGTAGGCAATGGGGTGTCGGGGACCCTGCAGCCCGGGACACCGCGAAGCAGAGGCAGTGTTTCAGGGAGAGAAGCTGGGCTACGGCGGCCCCGGCAAGCAGGAGATCCTGAGCCCCCTTAGCCCCGTACTGGTCCCGCAAACCCGGCCGCCTCACCTCGCGGGGCTAGGCGTCTCCCGGGTCCCGGGAAAGCTCGGGCCTCAGTTGCTCCGCGCCGGTTTCGGTCCAGCCCAGTTGCCGGAAGCCGGAGATCCGGGGGGTGGAACTTCCCCGCCTCCTCCGGGAAGAGCCCCGCCTCCTTAAAGAGCAGCAGCTCCCAGAGACACCTGCGTGCTGCGGCCCTCAGAGCCCGCTGCCTCCCGCCCTTCTCCCGAGGGTGAGTCGGTGAGTCTGTTCTTAAAGAGACAGGCGAGGGCGGAGTGGTGGGGTCGCTGAGTGTGACTACTTTGGCTGGCCTTGCTCCAGGGAACGCAGAAAATTCTCGAGTTTAGGGTTTTCTTACTGTGTGTTTATACCTCTTTTGCTATGGAAATATAAAATCGGGTAATGGAAGACGACTGTGAAAGAAAAAAAATAAGTCACCTGCGTCACCAGTCCCTCAGTTTCTTTTGGCCATAAAAATTTCACCGGTGAGAAGTTGCATGAGTCAATTACATTCTGAATGAGTGATCGAAAGCGTGATGTCTGTTCATATGAACACCCCAAGTAAGTGAGCAATCGGAAAGACTTTACATCTAATAGTAGCCATATATAGTGTATTTTTTTCCCCAAGATTATCATGATCAGGCTTTGTACATGCAGGATCTCTAATTATCAGAATAATCCTGCTATCTTAGGGTGATTATCCTCATTTTACAAAGAGAAAGCTGAGGTTTAGAGCATGCGCAGGGCATTTTTGGTTGAATATGTACCAGGAATAAATCTCAGTTCATGAATTCAGCTGTGCTAGTATATCAGCCACCTCTTATGTCCCATTTCAGATCATCTTGGCCTGGCCTGCTGCTTATTTCACCGCCACTCATCTTATTCCAGCGTCAGCAGATATAACCTGACTGAGTTTTGCCTCCAGTCTATGCCTCAGGCTTCTCACCTTCTGCTTCAAGGCTTGTTTCTTGATGCTATGAGGTCATGGGACCTTGCTGGAACTACTCAGCACCCAGACAGGTGCATCCCAGAAGTGTAGAGGTAGAGAGTTGTTAATCTCTCACGAGGCAAATCTCTGACCAATGGGGTCAACAATTGATGAATATATGCTTTTCCTGTTTTTCCCCTCAGGCTCCTTTTCATATAGCTTTCAAACTACCTAGCAGGATTAAGCAACCAAATGCCTTTGGAAGTGACGCATTTGATAATGCATCTTCACAATAGGTCTCCTTCCTTCCCTGATTTACAAGCCCTGTCCTTCACTCCTGGTCCTTGGATTCATACTTACCAATAAACTACTCATATGAAGAACCAATATGAAGGCATGTTGGTACCAAAAGTGGCCCCAGAAAACAAAACCTTAGGTTGGCATTTTGCAACTAAATGGCTCACCAGTCACATGGCAACAACAAATATATTGCTGGTGTTAAGGGCAGAGGGAAGGAGGATGGTGGTGGTGGTGTGATAACACTTAGAATAGAATGGCATCACAATTACTAAGGTGTCTGTCTACAGTTGATTGGGATAAGGTGCAAGTAGAAGATAAGGTGCTAAGTTAGCTAGTGGCTGTGGCACTGGAACATTAAGAGGACAATGGTAATTATAAGGACTATGGAATTAACTGGGTTTTCTGAACTCCATTGGAAACCTTGAAAATAAAATGACAGTTAGAACAGCCAACTGTCAACTTGAGGCACTTTGTGAAAGCTAGAGAGCCTCTATGGAAGTTTTGAAGATTCTTATTCTTCTATAGCCTTGAGAAAGACTGGACTGAAAATCAGGCCCAAGATCTAATTGTAAGGGTGGCAAAGTTTCAACGAAGACTGAATGCACAGCCTCTGTAGGTCTCCTCCATCAAAGCTGGGGCATTGTCAGAAAATGAATGGGAACCTGAGAACTGGGATGAGGATATTTGGGTGGGAAAGCCTGAGACTTGACCATCCCTCGTTTCCAGTTTCTCTTGAATCTTTCAAGGGAAAGGTGGCGGTGGCAGAAGTAGTCCCTTCCCCCTTGTTAGAGGAAAGCGAAGTCCTCTTGCTTAGAGATCCTGTGATGATTACCTGCACAACATTGCTTTGGACTAAGGGACCAATTTAATTGTAAAGAACATGCAACAGTGACACAAAACCATGGGTCTTACCCACTGGTCTTACCATATGACTCAGTCATCCAACAGTAGGTGGCCTAATAGGATGGTGGAATGGCTTGTTAAAGGCACAGTTAGGGCTCCAGGTTGGGGAAAACACTCAGGAGATTGAGGCATTGTCTTCCAGCACGGAGTACATACACTAAACCAATGGTTTATCAATTATTTATAATGGTACTTTGTTCTAAATACCTATAGATTTGCAAACCAAGGGGTAGCACTTCTTACTACCACTTTCAGTGAAACCTACACACATAGAATGTGTGCCTCCTGCCTCACAAGTTCTGCTTGGTTGGAGAACCTGGTCCCAGGGAAGTAGGGAAGGAGGAGAGAGAACACTTCCACTCCAGTTAGAGTTCCGCTGAATTGGAAGCTGTAACTGCCACTTAAGCATTTTTGGCTTCTCATACCACTGCACCAGCAGGTAAAGAAAAGAGTGGCACGGTGGCTCATGCCTGTAATCCCAGCACTTTCAGAGGCCAAGGTGGGCGGATCACCTGAGGTCAGGAATTCGAGACCAGCTGGCCAACATGGCGAAACCCATCTCTACGGAAAACACAAAAATTAGCTGGGTGTGGTGGCACACGCTTGTAATCCCAGCTACTCAGGAGGCTGAAGCAGGAGAATTGCTTGAACCTGGGAGGCAGAGGTTGCAGTGAACCGAGATCGTGCCACTACACTCCAGCCTGGACAACAGAGCGAGACTCTGTCTCATAAATAAATAAATGTGACACATGGTAGGGAAAATCAGCCCTGATTACTTTTAAGAAGATGGGGGCTGGGCATGGTGGCTCATTCGCATAATCCCAGCATTTTGAGAGGCCAAGGAAGTATTGTTCGAGGTCAGGAGTTTAAGACCAGCCTGGACAACATAAGGAGACACTATAACAGTCACAAAATGTGTTGGGTTTGGGTGGCACACCTGTAGTCCTAACTACCCTGGCTGAGGTGAGAGGATGGCTTGAGCCCAGTAGTTTGAGGCTGCAGTGAGCTATAATCACACCACTGCCCTCCAGCCTGGTGACAGAACAAGGAAATCCCCTCTCAATTATTAAAAAAAAAAAGTCTTGGTTGTGTTTTAAAACACTTTCCAACTCTGAGCTCTATGATTCTTCTTTCAGTTTCTCCAATGAGCCATGCTGTCTCTGGCTTCTGGGCCTTTGGCCACGTGCTTCCTTCCACCAGTACACTAGCCCCACTTTGGTCAGCTGACTGCTTGCCGTCTTTCTGGTTTCAGCATAGAAATCACTTCCTCAGTGAAGTCCTCTTGACTTCTCTAATCAGAGTAAGTTTCCCCTTCTCCCTGCTCTGGTAGCCCCCACACACACACCACCTCTGGACTTCATTTAGGAAATGGTAGTTTTCTGTTTACTTGTCTATTCCCCGCACTAAACCATGACTTCTTGAGAGAAGAGGGTGTTTTATTTATTGCTCCACTCCCAGTGCTAAGGGGAGTTGCAGGCCCCAGGTTTTGTTAGGGATGGTCCCAGTTCTGTCTCTGCCCTGGAAGGTTTCAGATCCATGTCCCCTGGGGAGGGCTCTGACTACAGAAATAGTCAACCACCAGCTAGAAGCCACGATGGGGGGCCAGGCACAGTGGCTCACACCTGTAATCCCAGCACTTTTGGAGGCCAAGGCGGGTGGATCACCTGAGGTTAGGAGTTCGAGACCAGCCTGACCAACACGGTGAAGCCCTGTCTCTACTAAAAATACAAAAATTAGGCCGGGTGCAGTGACTCACACCTGTAATCCCAGCACTTTGGGAGGCTGAGGCGGGCGGATTACAAGGTCAGAAGTTCAAGACCAGCCTGGCCAATATGGTGAAATCCCATCTCTACTAAAAATACAAAAAATTAGCTGGGTGTGGTGGTGCATGCCTGTAATCCCAGCTACTTGGGAGGCTGAGGCAGGAGAATTGCTTGAACCCGGGAGGCAGAGGTTACCATGAGCCGAGATCACGCCACCACACTCCAGCCTGGGCAACAGAGTGAGACTCCGTCTCAAAAAAAAAAAAAAAAAAAAAAATTAGCCGGGTGTGGTGTCAGGCGCCTGTAATCCCAGCTACTCAGGAGGTTGAGGCAGGATAACTGCTTGAACCTCGGAGGCGGAGGTTGCAGTGAGCGAGATTGTGCCACTGCACTCCAGCCTGGGTGACAGAGTGAGACTCCATCTCCAAAAAAAAAACAAACAAACAAACCATGATTGCGAAAAACATCTTTCATTAGTAGCAGAAGAGTTTGTGTATAAAGAATAACTAACATCCAAACCTACTGACTTGTGAGAGAACATCTAACAGGGTCTCTTTAAGTGTGGTCTTTTTAAGTATTTGTTTTTTAAAAAATTAATCAGAGGGAGAATTTAAGATGTGGAATCTACCAATCCAAGAATCTCTCAAAAGCTAAGGCAAAGAATCGGAAACGATAGTGATTAGAACAGACCTTTGAGCACCTGGTTAGGAATTTTCTGTCTCATGACAGAAAGGCAAACACCTTCTGACCTGACTCCTTCCCTGGCCCAGGGTTGGCTGCTTCTACCCTGAGCCTTCATTCAGCTCCGCCCAGTGTCCCCTGGCTGCAGCCTCTCTGCCCATAGGCCTCAGAGCTTACTCTGGCTGTGCCGAGATGGGGCTGCCCCAGTCAGGGCTGTGGGTGAAGAAGCTCTGGGTGCTCCTGGAGGTGGCTGTCCATGTGGTCGTGGGTAAAGTGCTTCTGATATTGTTTCCAGACAGAGTCAAGCGGAACATCCTGGCCATGGGCGAGAAGACCGGTATGACCAGGAACCCCCATTTCAGCCACGACAACTGGATCCCGACCTTTTTCAGCACCCAGTATTTCTGGTTCGTCTTGAAGGTCCGTTGGCAGCGACTAGAGGACACGACTGAGCTAGGGGGTCTGGCCCCAAACTGCCCAGTGGTCCGCCTCTCAGGACAGAGGTGCAACATTTGGGACTTTATGCAAGGTCAGGAGGCTGCCGCACACTCGAGGGGTGCTTGAAATAGCAGTGGTAGAGGGGGATGAAGAGATGGGTTGGAAAGTCCTGAATTCTCCTACTACTCTTGCTGCTCCTTTTGGACCTTTTTGTCCTCGTCCTGCTTCCTGAAATTAGGACTTCTTGTAGATTGTTTCTCTAAGAAACATCACCACCTTCCCAGGCACTCAAATCGCAAACCATCCTGTCTGGCATTTCAGCCCCTGGAACACTGCTCTTACTGTACAGGCTGATCTGCCTGGGCTGCTCTTTGCCCACCCCTCTGCCTGGTTAACTTTTGTTCAATCTTCAGACTGTTGCTCAACGACACTTCTTTCGAGAAGCCAAACCCAACTCCCCCATACTAGAGTACCCTCTCTCATCTGCCTGCTTAACATCCTAAACTTTTCTTTATTTCACCTGTCGTGGTTTGTAATTATGTATGGCTGGCTAGGATTCATGTCTGTTTCCCTCACTAGCCTGCAAACTCAATGCAGGTCGACACCATTGCTCTCACCCACTATTACACCCATGCCTGATGCTGGCACATGGTATCTGCTCAGTAAATACTTGTTAAAGAGCTCTCAGCTGGGTGTGGTGGTTCATGCCTGTAATCCCGGCACTTTGGGAGACTGAGACTGCTGGATTACGAGGTCAGGAGTTTGAGACCATCCTGGCCAACATGATGAAACCCTGTCTCTACTAAAAATACAAAAATTAGCCGGGTGTGGTGGCATGCACCTGTAATCCCAGCTACTCGGGAGGCTGAGGTAGAAGAATCGCTTGAACCCAGGTGGCGGAGATTGCAGTGAGTAGAGACTGCGCCACTGCATTCCAGCCTGGGCGACAGAGTCGAGACTGTCACAGAAAAAAAAAAAAAGTCTCAGTTTTCTCTAACTCCACCCACTCCCCAGTCCAGGAAAACCAGTTTCATCTACTTTTCTTGACCTCTCCAGTTTTCTCTTTTTTGTCCTCCCAGCTTCTCTTCCTGCCAGAACTTCCTTCTCCCCCACTTGCCCACTCAGCCATCCCAGCTTGTGAATGACTGCCAGATTACTCTTCTGTGAGTACATCCCAGCTCAACCACCTTCAGCAGCTCCCCTCTGCATTTAGGATGAAGCCCAGGCTCAGCCGTGGATTCTAGGTCCTCCCTGGTCAGGCTCCAGCTTTTCTTCTCAATTCTACCTCCAAGCTCCCCCCCACACTCAGTTCTTTTGGACAAACTGTTGGGCCTTATGCATCTCTTGTACTTTCCTTTGTCTTTGCCTTTGCTGATATCAGCTGGTCAGGAATGCCCTTCCCCTCTCCATTGCTGTCTAAATCCCCCTCATTCATGTGGGTCCAGCTCTCATGCCGCCTTGTCCTCCGTGAAGCCACCTCAGCTCCCTGCAGCTACGCATGTGCTCTCTCCCTTCGGCTCATGCCTCTCTGTCTGCACCTGTCCTTGTACACTGCTGCTTCCTGCTCAGCACCTGGTACCTAAGCACACGTCTTATTTCCCTGCCCAATGGAGAGCCTCAGGAGAAGGTGTGTGTCTGATTTTTCTCTGAATTCTTCAGCATGCTTGGCCCAGGGCCTAGATATAGCAGGTAGAGAAGGCACCTGAGGCAGTTGGTTTATTCCGTGTTTTTCTTGTTGTTTTTTTTTTGAGACAGAGTCTCACTCTACTGCCCAGGCTGGAGTGTAGTGGCATGATCACAGCTCACTGCATCCTCGACTTCCCAGGCTCAAGTCATCCTCCCACCGTGGCCTCCCTAGTACCTGAGACTCCAAGTGCACACCACAATGCTTGGCTAATTGTTGCAATTTTTGTAGAGGTGGGGTTTCACCATGTTGCCCAGGCTGGTCTCGAACTCCTGGACTCAAGTGATTCACCCACTTCGGCCTTCCAAAATGCTGGGATTACAGGCATGAGTCACTGTGCCTGGCCTATCCTGTGTGTTTGAAAGCATGTTCTTTAGAACCTAAGTTCCACAGATATGCTTTACTATGTAGTGTTGCCTGGTCAAAGTAGTTGAGAAACCCTGAATACTATATCCTTCTCCTGGAATTTCATGTGCATGTGAGCGTATGCACATGAGGAGTTTACAGTTCCATAGAACAGATGGAGGTAATAAACAAATCCTTACAGTCCCATGAAATGGGGGAGGCTATAAAAAATAGAACTTCTGCCTGGAGGACTTGGAAGGTTTCCTGGAGGAGGTGGTTCTGGAACTAGGCCTTGAAGAATGAGTAAGATTTTTGTAGCCTGACAAGGAAAAAGGGAAGAGTGTTTCAGAGGGGAAGGCAAGAGCTTCTTTTGTTGTTGTTATTCATTCATAATTTTAAACCACAGTGCACAGATGACCTCAATTTATTCAACAAATGTTCACTAATTCCACTGGTAGTAAGAGTAATGGTAATAACTAACTTACCACATGCCCATGTACCAAGCACTATAACAGAACCAGGCCAATTTGCTGAATGCCAATCATCTGCAGATCAGTTCCCTGAAACGAATGTACTTGCATCATGTAACTGTCCACTTTCAGTGAGGCAGTACATGTTAAAGACTGTTGAATTTGGGCTGAGCCCAGTGGCTCACGCCTATAATTCCAGCACTTTGGGAGGCTGAGGCGGGCAGGTCACTTGAGGTCAGGAGTTCAAGACCAGCCTGGCCAACATGATGAAACCCTGTCTCTACTACAAATACAAAAATCAGCCAGGCATGGTGGCATGCACCTGTAATCCCAGCTACTCAGAAGGCTGAGGCATGAGAATCACTTGAACCCAGGAGGCAAAGGTTGTAGTGAGCCGAGATCATACCACTGCACTCCAGCCTGGGTGACAGAGAGAGACTCTGTCTCAAAATAAAATTTTAAAAAATAAAATAAAATAAAATAAAAAACTGTTCAATTTGTCTCTGCTCCCTGCTGCTGCAGCTGAGACTAAAAAATGGTAAGAGTGACCAGGTACACTGGCCCATGCCTGTAATCCCAACACTGTGAGTGGCTGAGTGGGAGAATTTCTTGAGCCCAGGAGTTCAAGAACAGCCTGTGCAACAGAGTGGAACCCTGTCTCTACAAAATATTTAAAAATTAGTGGGATGAGGTGGTGTGAGCCTGTAGTCCCAGCTACTCAGGAGGCTGAGTTAGGAGGGTCACTAAGCCCAGGAGGTCTAGGCTTCAGTGAGCCGTGTTCGTGCTAGTGCACTCCAGCCTAGGTGACAGAGTAAGACCCTGTCTCAAAAATTAATTAATTAATTTAAAATTTTTTAATGGTAAGAGGAGGGGACTGAGGCAAAAAAAAAAATCTATTTGCAAAATAGAGTTTACTTTCAACACATTAACCTAAAGTCCCCTGAAATCATAGGTACTAACAATACGGAAATAAACACCATGGGCCTCTGTCCTGGAAGGCCTCATAACCCAGAGTGAGAGATGGTGTCATGACAGGGAAGCAGAGGGCACTGGGGGAAGAGTAGGGTAAGGAGGTGGCCAAGGGAGAGCTTCCTAGAGGAAAGGATGGTGAGCTGATTGTCTAGGGGCAGTGAAACCTTGGGGTGGGTGAGGAAGAGGGGCATGGGGAGCTGGGCAGGGCAGAGAGGAGGAGGAGCAGAGGTCAGTGGAGGAGCAACATTCAGGTTGGCACAAGTCGGGTCTCAGAGGCAGGAAGGGGTGAAGGATGAGGCTGAAGGCATCATCAGGAACCAGAGCTTATGGGGCTTTGTGTGTCATAGCTGCAGGTTGACTGTATCCTGAGAGTACTGGTGAGTTCTGGAGTGGTTTCCAAGCGGGAAGTAAACATGATCAGTTCTGCTTATTAGAAAGACATTGGCCGGGCGCGGTGGCTCACGCCTGTAATCCCAGCACTTTGGGAGGCCGAGGCCGGTGGATCACTTGATGTCAGGAGTTCGAGACCAGCCTGGCCAACCTGATGAACTCCTGTCTCTACTAAATACAAAAATTAGCCAGGCATCCTAGCAGGCGCCTGTAATCCCAGTTACTTGGGAGGCTGAGGCAGGAGAATCGCTTGAACCTGGGAGGTGGAGGTTGCAGTGAACTGAGATCACAGCACTGCACTCCAGCCTGGGCAACAAACGAGACTCTGTCTCAAAAAAAAAAAAAAAAAGACATGTTGTAACTACTTTGGAAACCCACCAGGCCACCAAAAAGCTCTGTTGTATGCTTTGTGTATGAACTCTGAACTCAGAGCCACAGACAGAGGGACATAAAGAATCTTTACTGATAATCTAAAGCAACTGCTTCATTTTTGAGATGCAAAGGCCCAGAGAGGTGAATGACTTGCTTGGCATCACACAGTGAATTCTTAGAAGAGCCGGAACTGGACTTCTGACTCTCAGCTCGTGCACTTGCTGTTCCTGGATAAGACAACAGGAGCTCAGGGAAACTCTCAGCCACCTCCAGTCCTCTGTGTGTCCATGCACATGCACAAACACAATAACACAATATACACACACTCTTGGACACACAGAGAATAAAACATCGAGTAACTGGCATGGTGTGGCAGAAGGCAAGTTCTGGATGATTTACTTTCTGGATACTTGAGAGTTAATCTGAAACTGGTTTTATTTCAGCCCCTGTTTAAAATCTTCTAACATCTTTCCAAGTGTACTTACAAGTGTTGTCCAGTAACTATAAATAGGATTTCTCTGTTGAGAGATCCTGATGTCGGGGGTAATTTAGTGGTCTGGGCTGTTTTCCCATTTATACAAAGGAGTTGGACTTGATAGTCTTCACTGGATTCTGGAAATGGTGTTCTCTGCACTGTGGTCTGTGGACATGGGCAGGGTGCCACCCCCATGCACCCATCCTTTACCTCTCTGCTACTGAGGAAAGCAGAGAACTTAGTTTAAACTTTGCCCTCAATACTGACCACTGTACCCAACCACACTATAAATAAACAAATGACTCTGTCTCTTCCAGCGTCTGAATCAGTGGATGTTGAGTTTTTTTCCCAATTAAAAACAAAATTTCATACCGCTGATACTTAGAGTTGATCATGACCATAAGTCTTTCGGGTTCTTTATTTTTTGTTTTTATTGAGATGCATCTCACGCTGTTGCCCAGGCTGGAGTGCACTGGCATGACCATAGCTCACAGCAGCCTCATTCCTGGGCTCAAGCGGTCTTGAGGCCTCAGCCTCCCAAGTAGCTGGGACTAGACATGTGTCACCACGCCTGGATAATTTTTTGTTAGAGATGGGGTCCTGCTATGTTGCCCAGGCTTTTTGGGTTCCTACCTAAAGCGTGACAGAGTGACTGACTCTCTGGGGTCATCGGAGGCCAGTGACCGGTCACTTGGCCACAATTGACCTCTGAGCTAGCTGCCCTCCTGAAGCCTGGGCCTCCTTGTCACGTGGGTGAGGAATCATAGTGCAGTCAACCAGCAGAGACTGAGGTCACTTAATGCCTCCTCAGGCCTCTTAGGAAAAAGTCTGTGACTCAAAGACAAGGAGAGCTGCTGTGTGTGTCCAGTGAAACTAGTCTGCTTTCCTCTCATATACTAAACATTGAGGACTATAAGCCAATTTTGTTTCTTCTTTTACTTGGCCACCAGGAAACTCAGAGTCAAAATGTAGCTCAGTTACAACAAATGCATGGGACCTATGGTCTGTGTGTATTCCATTTTCCCCTCCTGTTCTTTGCCTCCCAGAGGGGCATGATTAAAAAAATTCTGGCCAGGCGCAGTGGCTAACGTCTCTAATCCCAGCTCTTTGGGAGGCCAAGGCTGGCGAATCATTTGAGGTCAGGAGTTCGAGACCAGTCTGGCCAATATGGAGAAACCCTGTCTCTACTAAAAATACAAAAATTAGCCAGGCATGGTGGTGTGCGCTTGTAATCCCAGCTACTTGGGAGGCTGAGGCAGGAGAATTCCTTGAACTTGGAAGGCGGAAGTTTCTGTGAGCTGAGATCACGCTTTTGCACTATAGCCTGGGTGACAGAGCAAAACTCCGTCTCAAAAATAAAAAATAAAAAATTCGATTTAATGTGTTAGTATAGGTGTAAGGAGCTTTAAATTCTTTGCAGAACACAGAGGGGATATAGTTAACCAAATAAACCACATGCAAGTTAAGATGCCCTCTACTCCCCATCTCTCAGCAAACTCTGTCAATTCTGCCTCCTCCCCAGCTCCACTGCCACACACGAGCTTGCCCAGGCTCCCATTCTCTCTCTTTCTCTTCTAGAGACAGGGTCTCATTCTGTGGCCCAGGCTGGAGTGCAATGGCACAATCACAGCTGACCACAGCCTCAACCTCTTGGGCTTAATGGATCCTCCGGCCTCAGCCTCTTGAGTGGCTGGGACTACAGAGATGAGGTCTCACTATGTTGCCCACTGTGAGTAGTCTCAAACTCATGGGCTCAAGCGATCCTCCTGCCTTGGCCTCCCAAAGTGCTGGGATTACAGGTGTGAGCTACTGCGTCCAGGCCCATTGTCTTTCATGTAGACTTCTCCAGTGCCCCCTAACTGCTTATCCCTCACTTTCATTTTCACTCTTAGTCCTTTCTCCGCAGAGCAGCCAGAGTGATCTTCAAGTGTACGTCTGGTCATTACATGGCCCTACTGTAGCTGTCAGGGTTCTGGCTTGTAAGCAACAGAAGCTCCCTCTGGTTTTCTTGGTCACACACACATTTGTACATAAAGGAACATACTGGAAAGATGTTGAGTGCTTTCCAGAAACAATACCAGCTGGTCTTGATTGGACTGTCTTTTAGCATCAATAGTTGGTCTTGGATCCTGCTGTCACTGTGGCTGCCATGGGAACCCATCACCATCCCTTACGGGGCACCACAACTGGGCTGTGGATGAATTCTGCCATCTCAATGACTCCCAGAATCAAAGATCTATGTGGAAGGGTATAGTTAGCCCAGCTGGGTTCACTGCCTGAGCCCTGGCTGCCAGGGGCAGAGTGTGAACCTGGCCCTTCTGTCTTCCATAGAGCAAGGCTGGGCACACTGTTTGATAAATAGGATACAAAATAGGGAATTCTAAGTAGAAAGGAGAGTTAAGAGCTGGGCAACCAAAATTGCAACAAATGAGTCAGATATAGTCAAGTGTGCCTATAGTTATAGCTTCTCAGAAAGCTGAGGCAGGAGGATCACTTGAGCCCAGAAGTTCAAAGCTGTAGTGTATTACAATGGCACCTGTGAATAGCCACTGCATTCCTGTCTGGGCAACATAACAAGATCTCGTCTCTTAAAAAAAAGAAAGAAAATATGCAACAATATTCACCACCCTTGCTTTATATTCCTATGACAGCCCACATACCTAGGATAAAATCCAGATTCTTTACAAAGGCTTATGGGAGCCTGCCTGTTCTGGTCCATCCCTAACTCTCTAGCCCTTCTCTTGTTGCTCTCCATGCCTGCTTCCTGCCAGTGGTTTTGTGGGGCCTTGAACACACCAAGTTCTGTCCCTCCTTGGGGGCTCTGTGTGAGTCTCTTTGACTAGAATCCCCTTCTCCCTTTGCCCATGGCTGGTTCTCTCCTGTCCTTCATTTCTCAAGTTAAATGGCAGCTCCTCAGAGGCCTTCCCTACCCCACCTGTCTAAAGTAGGTCACTCCTTTACAGCCTCTCTCATAACACTGATCACAATTTGAAACTTCTTCATTTATGCATTTACTTACTTTTTTTTTCCTGTCTCCCCATTAAGCAGACTTCAAACTGCACACAGCCAGAGAGCTGCTGGTCTCATTCTCTGCCAGCTCCCCAGTGTGTGGCAGGGACACTTGCATATTTAAAGTGCTGAATAAATACTTGTAGATAGAATGAGAGTGTGCTACATGCGGGGGATTCGAGGATGAATGAGGAACAGGCCCTGCCCTCAGGGGACAGTGAGTAGGGGGATTTGGGGGTATGTGGACACTTAAACAGACCATGTCACAGTGCAAGACCAGCCATGCTCCAATAAATATATGGTAAGGGCTCAACAACGTCAGCTCTGGTCGTAAACCAGAGGGGGTCGGCTGCTCCCCAGAGTTGTCCTTGGTCTAGGATGGAGAGTTACAGAAGGTTTCCACTCAGGGCTGGTTTCATGGATATGGGACCAGTGAAGCACACAGGGACCTACACTCAAAAGGACCTTGTCCTTGAGGTTTAATGTTCTGCAGCAGCTGTCTTGAATTTTTGTTGCTATTGTTTTTAGCACACCAGAGTTGCAAAGTATGTCTTGAAATTCTTCATAATTTTATCTTTGAATCTGCATTTTGTAAGTGAAACCCTATGGGACAATGGAGCATGTCCCGAGGACTTGGAGCCTCCGCTCACACAGGCTCCTGTCTTCCACAGCCTCCCTGCCCCTCCAGGACATGTTCTCTAAGGCCCACTCTCCCATCCCCAGGTGCTCCTTCCTGCTCCCACCCAGTGACTTCTGCCATCTCCTGACCCCAGAGTGGGCCTGGATACAGATGTGAGGAAGGTGGGGGCAGGTGTCACATCCCCGTGTTGCATGGCAGCTGTCCCTATCCTGGACTCGCAGTGCCATGGTGCAATTCGCCAAGTGACTGAGGGTGGGGGAAGCCTCTTGCCCATCCTTTCCCCCATCAAGGTACCTAGTATGTCCCTTACAGTGGTTGCAGTACCCTGTGGGTTGGAGTGGTGGGCAGGTGGGAAGGGGCCATGTCTGGCTCAACTTCTGTGATGCTGGGCAGGGCATGGCATGTTGGTCTGGTGGCTCGAGGGAGAGGGAAGTGCACGCACACTTGGTCTCTGGGGTGCTGGGTAGCTGTGAGGATCTGCTCTCACTCTATGAATATCCCTGTGCCAGGGGAATATGACATTAAATAGCAACTAAAATACACGATGCCAGGTCAAGAGAGGGACTGCAGAAGATTAGAAATGTCTTTGTATTCTAGGCCGGGCATGGTGGCTCAGGCCTGTAATCCCAGCACTTTGGGAGGCCAACGCTGGTGGATCACTTGAGGTCAAGAGTCCAAGACTAGCCTGCCCAACATAGCAAAACCTCATCTCTACTAAAAATACAAAAATTCGCCAGGTGTGGTGGCGCACACCTGGAGTCCTAGCTACTCAGGAGGCTGAGGCAGGAGAATCGCTTGAACCTTGGAGGCAGAGGTTGCAGTGAGCTGAGATCACACCACTGCACTCCAGCCTGGGCAAGACTCCATCTCAAAAAAATAAATAAATAAAAAAGAAAGAAAAGTCTTTATATTTTCATAAATTTAACGGCACTTTCCCCCACTTTTTGAACAAAGAACCCTGCATTTTCATTTGGCAGCAGGCCCAGCAAATTATGCAGCTGGTCCTGCTCCTAGCGTTCACTGTCTTTGTGGAGCTGCCTTCGGTGCCTCCCTACTTCATAGCTCAGGGAGGAGATAAAAGCTCATAGCAAGAGCTTACATTTACTAAGCACTAACTATGGGCCAGGAACCAGTTTAAGCCCTTATCTCTATTAATTTATTTAATCATCATAACAATGCTACAAAGTATTATTATGCCCTCTTGTGGATGAGGAAACTGAAGTGCTATGAATAGAAAGCACTGAATTGAGAGTTCAGAAACCAGAATGTTCATTTTAACTCGTCACTGACCTGCTGTGTGACCTGAAGCAAGTATGTAAAACTCAGTTTCTTTGTCTATAAAATGGGGGAAAAAAATTACCAACCTTGCTGTATTACTAATCCCATCGCAGGAGAGAATGGATGCATACCTGCCTTATAAGCTGCCTGAAAGGGACTCCTCTTATATTTAAACTACCATCCGGCAACTGCAGGTGGTCCACTGAGACCACCTAAAAAAACCTCTCATTTTGGAGAGGAGTAAACCAGTTTCATCCCCTGCTAAGTCATGCTGTCTAGGCTTCGGACCCCAGTGCCTAGGACCCATCCTGGGGTTGGGGGTGGGGGGGCCATAAAAATAACAGAATTGAACATAGGAGTGAAAATGGTGCTTGTAAAAGAAAACTGTGTGTAGATTCTCAGTTTGTGATGGCTCTTGCTGTTTCAGGCAATAGGCCACTGGTGCTGAATTTTGGAAGTTGTACCTGACCTTCATTTATGTTCAAATTTGACCAATTCAAGAGGCTTATTGAAGACTTTAGTTCCATAGCAGATTTTCTCATCATTTACATTGAAGAAGCACATGCATCAGGTACAGAAAGATTCTCTGCCTCTTCTACCTCTTCTCACTCTCTTTTCTCTCTCCCTTTTCCCCAGGCCCCATCTCAAGGTTGGGAGGTAGAGGAAGGAAGAGGAGGGGAGAGGGAAAGAGCCACTATTCACTGAGCACCCATCACTCCCAGGCCCTGCACTAGGCTAACCTCACAGTCTGTGCTTTCAACCAGGGTACAGAGAGCAGAACACCTGGAGTGACAGGGTCTGGCTAGGAGAGGATTCTAACATTTTGATCGGATAAATAGGGAAGTTAAGGGAGAAGAACTATTTTTTTTGAGACAGGGTCTTGTTCTGTCATCTGGGCTGGGGCTGGAATGCAGTAGCACTCACATGGCTCACTGCAGCCTGAACCTCCTGGGCTAAATCGATCCTCCCGTCTCAGCCTCCCAAGTAGCTGGAACTGCAGGTATACGCCACCACACCCAGCTAGATTTTTGTATTTTTTTGTAGAAACAGTTTCACCATGTTACTTGGGCTGGTCTCAAACTCCTAGGTTCAAACAGTCTGCCCACCTTGGCCTCTCAAAGTGCTGGGATTACAGGCATGAGCCACTGCGCCCAGCCTATATTTGCATTTTTGAAAGAACACTGTGGTGAAGAATTAGGAGAAAAGTGTTTAGACTCTGGAGCAGTAGTACTTAAATTCAGTATGAATTAGAATCATCTGGAAGGCTGTTAAAATGCAGATGTCTGGGTCCCATTCCTAGTCCATCTAGGCTGAGGTCTAGGGTTTGCACTACTTAACAAACTTCCAGGTGATGCTGATGCTGCTAGTCTGGGGACACACACTTAGAGAACTACTGATCTAAACCCTTGCCTCTCCAAGTATAGTCTAGGTGCCAGCAGTCTTGGCATCCTGGGAGTTAGAAGGACTCTCAGTTCCACCTTCGACAGACCGAATCAGAATCTTCCTATAACAAGGTCCCCAGATGATTCATGCACATTCAAGATCAAAGAGTGCTGGTTTATTGGACTATTTCACATTGAAGAGCAGGGGCCTGATGGCCAGGAGCCCTGGGCTTCAGTTCTGGATCAATCACTAATTCCTGATGTGACCTTGCACATTCAACCATAATAGGAAACTAGACCAAATCATTGCCAAGGGCTCTGAGAACCTCAGTTAAAAGTGAGGGGCTATTGGCTGGGCGCGGTGGCTCATGCCTGTAATCCCAGCACTTTGGGAGGCCAAGGCAGGCGGATCACCTGATGTCAGGAGTTCGAGACCAGCCTCAACACGGAGAAGCACCTTCTCTACTAAAAAAAAACAAAATTAGCCGGGCATGGTGGCACATGCCTGTAATCCCAGCTAATCGGGAGGCTGAGGCAGAAGAATTGCTTGAACCTGGGAGGCGGAGGTTGCGGTGAGCCAAGATCACGCCATTGCACTCCGGCCTGGGCAACAAGAGCGAAACTGTGTCTCAAAAAAAAAAAAAAAGTGAGGGGCTATTTAGTCTGCAGGAAGTGTGTGCTATGTCAGTGGGACTTGGTGCCTGGCCTTTCTCTTGTAGATGGCTGGGCTTTTAAGAACAACATGGACATCAGAAATCACCGGAACCTTCAGGACCGCCTGCAGGCAGCCCATCTACTGCTGGCCAGGAGCCCCCAGTGCCCTGTGGTGGTGGATACCATGCAGAACCAGAGCAGCCAGCTCTACGCAGCACTGCCTGAGAGGCTCTACGTAATCCAGGAGGGCAGGATCCTCTACAAGGTGGTGACCTGGGGACAGAGGGTCCAGGGAGGGCAAAGGGGCCCAGGGAGGGGAAGGGCAAAGAGAAGGTTTTGCATCAAGGAGAACTGGATTCAAATCACCACCCAGCCATTTACCAACCATGTGACCACGGGCGAGTGTTTTCACTTCTTGGAGTACCTTCAATTTCCTCTTCTGCAAAATGGGAATGTTGGTCTCCACCTCACAGGGGATGAAATAATGCACGCAAAAGTCCCTAGCCTTTGGACTGGAGCTGCATCGTCCTGGCTGCCTTTCGAACCCAGATGATGGCTCAGTCCTGGTCTGGTTTCAAACTGAGAGACAGAGGATGTTGTTTTTGGTTTTGGTTTTTGGGGTTTTTTTGTTTGTTTTGTTGTTTGTTTGTTTGTTTTTGATACAGATTCTCACTCTGTTGCCCAGGCTAGAGTGCAGTGGGGTGATCTTGGCTCAACCTCCCAAGTAGCTTCCACCTCCTGGATTCAAGCGATTCTTCTGCCTCAGCCTCCCAAGTAGCTGGGGCTACAGGCACACACCGTGCCCAGCTAATTTTTGTATTTTGAGTAGAGACGGGGTTTTGCCATGTTGGCCAGGCTGGTCTTGAACTCCTGGCCTCAAGTGATCTGCCCGCCTTGGCCTCCCAAAGTGTTGGGATAACAGGCGTGAGCCACCGTGCCCAGTCTGTTTTTGTTTTATAAACAGTATTCAGAGAGGGGAATTGACTTGTCCAAGGTCACACTGGGCAAGGCTCTGATTTCGATTCTAAATCCACTGATCGGGTGGGCCAGAAATGAGAAGGTCTGAAGCTGCTAACATCTGAGACAGGCCTGAACCAGGGCTGGTGGTGTAGAAGGCTCAAGGGGAATGGAACCCGTGGTTTGGAGCTGGAAATGCCGGACGCAGGGATGTGAGGCAGAAATGCATTTCAGGCTCCCTTTCTTGTGATTGCTTCCTCTCGAAAGTTCCAGCCTGGTCAGGGTGAGGGAGGTAAGTGCACAGCCTCTTCTGACTCTTTAGACACAGTTGGCTTGGCCTCCCTTAAGAAGGTAGAAACTACGTTTTAAAGCTATTGAAGGGATTTCAAGCCTTAGGGAGCAGATGAAACCAAGTATGTGGATGCTCCTCTGTCCACAGATCAAGATCAAGCTGACCCAACTTATTCAGATAAAACAAGCAAAAACTTGCAGGCAAATTCCCCATGGTGCAACGGTCACGGTAGATGAATTTGGGTCCTTCATCCTTTCCTGTACCTTGGGACATGGTTCAGGCATGATTGAGGTACCCTGGGCACTGAGTCCCTACCTTGAGTTAGACCCTGTGCAAATACCAGAAACACAAAAATGGATTGAAAATGACCCACACCTAGCTGGGCACGGCGGCTCACGCCTGTAATCCCAGCACTTTGGGAGGCCAAGGCAAGCAGATCACCTGAGGTCGGGAGTTGGAGACCAGCCTGACCAACATGGTGAAACCCTGTCTCTACTAAAAATACAAAATTAGATGGCTGTGGTGGTGCATGCCTGTAATCCCAGCTACTTGGGAGACTGAGGCGGGAGAATAGCTGGTACCCAGGAGGCAGAGGTTGCGGTGAGCCGAGATCGCACCATTGCATTCCAGCCTGGGCAACAAGAGCAAAACTCCATCTTGAAAAAAAAAAAAAAATGACCGGCTGGGCACAGTGGCTCATGCCTGTAATCCCAGCACTTTGGGAGGCCGAGGCAAGTAGATCACGAGGTCAGGAGTTCGAGACCAGACTGACTAACATGATGAAACACCGTCTCTACTAAAAATACAAAAATTAACCAGGCATGGTGGCATGTGCCTGTAGTCCCAGCTACTTGGGAGGCTGGGGCAGGAGAACTGCTTGAACCCGGGAGGCGGAGGTTGCAGTGAGCCGAGATTGTGCCACTGCACTCCAGCCTTGGCAACAGAGCGAGACTCCGTTTCAAAAAAAAGAAAAAAAGAAAATGGCCCACACCCTTACTCACAGGCTGAGGGATAAGGAAGACCCAAATAAAACTATTACAGTGTCCCAACTGCTGGGGGACTCCAGAGCAGGGGTCAGAACACCTTTTCTGTATCGGGCCTGATAGTAAATATTTTCAACTTTGTGCCAAGTAATCCCTGTTGCAACAATTCAATTCTGCTGTTATAGCACAACAGCAGCTGCAGACAACATGCAGATGAAAGCATGTGAGGCATCAGGACTGGTCTGGCTCTCAGACTGTAAGTTTTTCAACCTTTAGGGAAGGGTAGGCTTCTCAGAGGGGGCAGCAATTGCTGGGCCTTAAAGGGTAAAGAGTTGGCCCATGAGCACAGTGAGTGAAAATCACTGCAGTATAGGGAAGAGGGTGGGCGGAGGCACTGAGGCCTAGTAGGGCAGAGTGTGAATAAAGAATTGGGGACGTTGGGGTTACACAGGGGTCTCATTCTGGACCAAGGGGTTTGGCCTTCATCTTAGGGCAAAGGAGAGCCACTGACAGGTTTGGAGCAGGAAAGAGACATGATCAGACCTGTACTTAGAACGTTCACTGGCTCACGGCTGTAACTCTAGCACTTTGGGAGGCCCAGGTGGGTGGATCACCTGAGGTCAGGAGTTCAAGACCAGCCTGGTAAAATCCTGTCTGTACTAAAAATACAAAAAAATTAGCCAGGCGTGGTGGCGCACGCCTGTAATCCCAGCTACTTGTGAGGCTGAGGCACGAGAATTGTTTGAACCCAGGAGGCGGAGGTTGCAGTGAGCAAAGACTGTGCCAGTGCACTCCAGCCTGGGTGACAGAGTGAGACTCTCTAAAAAAGAAAAGAAAAAGAAAGTTCACTGGTTCTATGGCCGGGCGTGGTGGCTCACGCCTGTAATCCTGGCACTTTGGGAGGCCAAAGCGAGTGGGTCACTTGAGGCCAGGAGTTGGAGACCAGCCTAGCCCACGTGGGGAAACCCCATCTCTACTAAAAACACAACAATTAGCCAGGCGTGGTGGAGTGCGCCTGTATTCCCTGCTACTCAGGAGGCTGAGGGAGGAGAATCCCTTGAACCTGGGAGGCGGAGGTTACAGTGAATCAAGATTGCGCCATTGCACTCCAGCCTGGACAACAGAGTGAGACTCTGTCTCAAAAAAAAAAAAAAAGAAAAAGAAAAGAAAAAAGAAAAAAAAGAAAGTTCACTGGTTCCTGGTTGAAAAATGAACAGGAGGGAGCAGGGACTAAGGACTGGGGATAGCTGGGAGGGGTGGCAGCTGCCCAAGTTGTGGATGAAAAGGCTGACCTAGGGCAGTAGAACTGGAGAGGCAGAGATGGTTCCGAGGTGGGATAGGTAGAATTTGATGTGAAGGCTAGAGAAGATTAGGTCAGTCTGAAGGTCTAAGTATGGAAGAAAAGCTTATTTGTACAGAACTCTTCTCTTTTTGAAAGACTATGTCACTTTATGTCCTCTAGTTTTCCTGCTTCTCTGTCCAACCTTCCTGTTAACTGCTGATGCCACTGTACACACTTTCTCATCCACCTCACGGTTGCATCTGCCACTGAATTAGCCATGCTGATGGCTCCTACATAGACATCATTTGACCAGATCTTGCAACTAACCTCCAGACCTACCTGTTCCTTGCAAGTTGGAAATCTGGGAATGCCTGATTCATTTCTCTTGCAGGGTAAATCTGGCCCTTGGAACTACAATCCAGAGGAAGTTCGTGCTGTTCTGGAAAAGCTCTACAGTTAATCTGGACAGATACCTCAATTCTAGGTGACCAACGGGAGGGCTTCTCAAGGTTTGGCTCTCCCTGAGACCCAGCTGGCTATTACCTTTGACCTGTGCCCCTAGCTGAATCGCTAGCTCAGACTTTTCTGATCTAAGCAAACAACTCCCAGCTGAGGAATGCAAGCCACAGCACCCAATCAAGACAAATTGTTATTATCAGAAAATGAAGCAACACTTGAGCTGTTCAGGCTAGTTCCCTGTTGAAGAAAGTACAGCCTGACACTGCTCCCACTGTGGAGACCCCATTCCCTGCACACCATCTTTGAAAGAGCAGTTGCACTGTACAGGCACACTTCTGAGGTACGGTATCTCTCTCCAGCCACTCTGATACCAAGTAATTCAAGCTGGCATTCCTTCTACTGGGGAAATTCATTTTACCCAATTTGCATTTATGGAATTGATCATTTAAGACACTAAATTAGTTTTTAGAACCAAGTATGGGAAGAATTCCAGTTGTTAGGAAGAGATGAGGAGTTGGAAGAGGAGGGATTAGGAGGCAGTCATCCTCTCCTTGCCAAAAGATTTAAACCTGTCCACATGGCTGGTGATGATGGGTGAGTTTCCATGGTAACACATCTCTAATTTTACCAGGGTAGAGGAGAGTACTCACTTTACCATCTTTGAATATATTTCATAGAAATCTAGCTCTCTGTACCCTGAAATCTTCTACTCGCCTCACTTTTCAACAGAGTCATCTAGAAGGGGGGTTCGCTTCCCAAAAGCATAACCTTGACCAAACCAAACAATAGGCACCAGCAATGCTGTCATTCAGTTATGCAGAAGCTCATATGTGAAATTCTGTTTCTCTGATTTCTTCGTAAGTCTCTTAATGGTCATTTGTGTTAGATTACATCAAACTGACGGATAACCATTGGTATTCATCTATTTCAACTCTGTGTCTTTATATATTTGTTTATGATGGCCACAGCCTAAAGTACACACGGCTGTGACTTGATTCAAAAGAAAATGTTATAAGATGCAGTAAGCTAATAACAGAATGATTAAAATATATCAGGCTATTTTGGATGGCTTCAGTGTGATCTTTACATTTTCTTTTCCAATTTGTATCTGATTACCCATGTAATCTGACCAGCAAAACTACCATATGCTGGAAGGGCCTCATCTGGGGGGAAGAACATTCAGGCCCTATGTTACATGTTAAATGTGGTTTTGTCTTATGAACTCCTGCTGGAGTGAAACAATTTTTCACATTGGAATCAAATTACCTTTACAACATGACATCAAAGAATGGATCTAGAGACCTTTTGCTAGCATGAGAACATATTCTCTTTAGCTATACTTTAGTTGCTACAAAGTTAATATTATTGTTGTCACTTTATTATTTTAAAAATAGTTATTATTGCAAGAGGCTGAGGCAGGAGAATCACTTGAACCCGTTGAACCCAGGAGGCAGAGGTTGCAGTGAGCCAAGATGGTGCCCCTGCACTCCAGCCTGGGTGACAGAGCGAGACTCCGTAAAAAAAAAAGTCATTATTAATCATCTACCAGGCACAGTCACTTTCACTTTCAGATATGTTATCTCATTTAATCTCTCTATATCTCAAAGAGGAGATGATTATCCCCATTTTACAGATGAGGAAATCAAGGCTCAGAGAGTTAAGTAACTTGCATAACTTCTCAGAACTAGTAAGTAACAAGCCGAGATTCAAACCAGATCTCTAACTTGAAGGCCAGAGTCCTAGCTCTGTTCCTGCCAGCTGGGTGACTTTGATCAAGCTGCCTTGGTATCTTGACCTATAAAACAGGGTTTCAATAGTGCCTAGTCCATAGATTCATCAGTAGAGCACTCAGAACTGTGCCTGATTTGGAGAAAATGTCATGAAGTGTTGGCTATTATGATTATCATAATTATTGTCTCACAACTGCTTCCTCAGGCCCTCTTTTTGGAGGTTGGGGGTGGAAGGAGGACAAGACAATAGGGACGCTGAATAAAAATTTTCCATCCTACCAAAGCCACTCATGACCAATACAGGCATGAGTTTTTGAGGTTATACTGAAAATGAGAAGCTGTGAGAATGATAGGACTGAAGCACAGCTGAGCACTCACTGTCCCTCCTAAGTTCCACAAAAGGAGACAGGCTCTTCTGAATAAGGCAAGGCTCTTCTGAATCACTTCTCTGATGGTCTTCCAATTCGTGTCTATAAATGCACAGAAATCTCCCCATTTTCAACATATAATAGTAGCTGAAACTGAGGTGGTTTTCAGAATGATAAAAATAGACCCCCGGCTTTCCAATTCGATTCTCTTCAACTTAATGCATCAAACATTGAGCATTGATACTTTTCTGGGTGCAGAGTTATGCAAAGATAGACAAGGAACAGCTATTGTCCTCCAGCAGCTTAATCTCACAGGGGACCAGACATACACTCCAATGACCATAACTCAAGGTGGAATATATGTTAGAGTGAAGACTAAATGCTCAGAGCTGGGTGAATCCAACGCTTTTTGGAGCTGGTGGCATTTGAGCTTGGTCTTCAAAGATGCCCAGTACTTCCATAAGTTGGGATGGGAGCCTTGAGAAGATGGGAAGGGAGAAGGGCATTTCAAGTGGGGAGAACTACATGGGCAAAGGTGGAAAAAGGGCTATGTGCAGGAGACTGCAAGAGGTTTGGGGTCAGTTCCAATCCTTTTGTTTTATAGTTGCTAGCCATAGGCTAGGGTCGTTCAATGGTTCTCAAACTTGGGCATGCAACAAAATCACCTGGAGGGTTTGCTGCAACAGATTCTTGGGGCTCATCCCCAGAGTTTATGATTCCAATAGGTCTGGGGTTGAGCTAGGGAATTTGCATTACTAACAAGTTCTCAGGTGAGGCTGATGCTGCTTTCCCAGGAACCACACTTTGAGAACCGCTGCTGTAGTAGGTGGTGGTGGTGCTCTGCCCAGATGCTTTTACCAAGCCATTGTACTCATCAGCCAGCTGCTGTGAGTGTTGGCTGCTAATGACTCACAGATGCACTCTTTCCTGAGAATTTGCCCTCATGATAGGAGCTATCTTACCCAGAAATACCTGTGAGATTATGTCCTCCACCTGAGTGTGGCCCACAGCCAATGGCTGATGGATTGAAATTACAAAGCCTGCTCCCTTGCTGCAAGGTGGGGCAGTCTACTTCTCTGGTGCCAGTCATGCTCCAGAGCTCCCTATGGGATCAGACTGACACTAGACCTCAGCAGAAGCCGTATGTTTAATTTTTCCCTCTGCCTGATCCTGCTTCTCTCTCACTACCTTAGAGGTTTCTCCTGAGAGCACTCCCTCAATCAATCACTCTTCAAAGAATCCTTGTCGGACGCTCTGCTTCTAGAGAACCTGACCCAGAGCAGTTCCCTTCTGGGTCTTTTCTGATTATGAGTCTTCATTAGTGGGGCTTGTTATCTGCTGAAACATAGTGTGGGATGAGGAGTTAGCTGGCGCAATCTGCAACTTTCATTGACGTTCGCTGTCTTGAGTCGCCTATTATTAACTAAGTTCCTTCCTTTGAGATGGGGCTCAGGGAAATCCCGTTCAGTTACACTCCCTTTGCTTTGGATGCTTTTTCACCTTCTGTTATGGATTGAATTGTGCCCCTCTAACCCCCGAAATGCGTATGTCAAAGCTTTAACCTCCTTTTATTTGGAGACAGGGCCTCTACAGAGGTAATGAAAATCACATGAAGTCATAAGGGTGTGGCCTTGATAAGACAGGAATAGTGTTCCTTAAGAGACTCCAGAGTGCACTCTCTCCACACACACAAAGAAGAGCTCGTGTGAGCACACAGCAAGGTGGCAGCTACCTACAACGCAGGAAGAAAGGGTTCACCAGAAACTATGCCAGCACCCTGATCTCAGACTTCCAGCCTCCAGAGCAGTGAGAAAATAAATGTCTGTTGTTTCAGCTACCCAGTTTATGGTATTTTGTTAGAGCAGCTGGAGCTAAGACAACTTCTTTCATCATGCTTTATCTCCAGCAGTCTCCTCTGGTATATCCTGCCTGATTCTCCTCCAGCTCCATCTTCCCTGCCATTCTGTGATTAACCTCAAGGCTCTCTGGTGACATTCTCCATCCTCCTGAGTCACCTGCAGCCTTTTTCAATCTAAACAAGGGACTCTTGGATAAGCCTTTCATAACCATGACACGTTTAATGAAGTCTCTAGCTTTGAGAGAACATATGCCAGTTCTCAGCTTCTTCCTTTACCAAAATCCTCATTTCACAGTACTTAGTGAGTAGGTGTCCCATTTTGATGTTAGGGGTTATAGCTGCTTCCTTGAAGATAAAATGTTTTTCTTTTTATAATTCCTTTTGTTGTGAATGTTTTGAGAAAGTGGATGAGGTAAAAATCCCTTTACCCCATCATCTTTAACCAGAAGTATCCATTTTATATTTATAAGCTTATATATATATATAAAATTCATATCCCATTATAAAATGATGTTTGTATATATCATACTTTCTAATATATGGCTGCATAGTAGTTTCCAGTTTTTCTATCTTATAAACATTGCTATAAATCTTTGTCCACTTATCTTTGTATATTCCTTTATCTGATTAATAGGATATATTTCTAGAAATGGAATTTCTGTGTCAAAGACTACATGCATGTTTAAAACTTTGATGTACACTGCCACACACTATCTCCCAGAAGGCTGTCTATCAGGGTCAAGTTACAAAGGGCTGCTGGAACATCACCTAGAAGGTGAAGCCCACAAAGGATGCCTCCCTAGCCTGGCCCCTGCAGAGGGGCATTACTGAGAGAGGGCTCAATACATGCAATATGCTATAAAAAAAATCTGTATAAATGAGTGATAAACACAATTTTCATTTCTGTAATATTTCTTTGCCTAGACTTGGTACATGGTTAAAAGGTCATTAGATTTTTACTTTTTTATTCATCCCTTTAAATAAGTATTTATGGTTTAAACTTTATGCAAGGCACTGTGATAGGCATTGATCCACAGTAAGTGATCCAAAAATTCATATATTATTGACTAGCTTTATTCAAAGCTCCTCAAAGAGTCTACAGTATAAAGAGATACAAGCATGCAAATAAATGAACAATGTTCACTTATTCAGTCAACAGATATTTATTGAGAATATATATGCCAGGCACTATTCTAAGCCCTGAGCATACAGTCATGAGCAGAAGCAACAAAACTCCCTGCCTTGGGGAGCTTACATTCTAGTGAGAGAGTTGATAAAAATGATATACATGATAAATAGAAAAAATATATGTTAGAGAGTGATAAGCAGGGCTGTCCCTATAAGGGTGAGAGTGCCTGGGGTAATTCAATTGATTAAACTTCCTACTCAAGAGACTCACACCTGAATGCAGGTGGCACTGCCCTCATCTTTCAAAGGATACTTGGGCTATCATTAATATCATTAAAAGAAAAAAATGTAAGTGGAATTTTAATGATAGAAATGAAGAGTCAAGTATAAGAACTCCCAAATACAGAACACAGGGTGGCTGCGTCAGGTCCCTAACCTAAGAAAAGGAGAAAAATAAAACAGGGAAAAAAGATTGAATGTGTTTCTCTTGCAAGGGAAAGGTGCAGGAACACTCTAATTTTAGATAGGGAGGCCAGAGAAAGGCTTATTGAGAAGGAAATTTTGTGTAAGGACCTGATGTCAATGAGGAAGCCAGCTATACCGATACCAGTGGCAAGAGCACTACAGGCAGAGGAAACAGCAAACACAAAGGCCTCATTACGTAGTACACACAGCACAGTGGCAGTCAGGAGTCCATGGGCAGGTGGAGAAAAGGCCACATGAGGGGGAAAGAGGATGCTAGTTGAGGACAAATGAGACTTTAAAAAGGTGAGGGACTGGGAGCAGGGGCTCACACCTATATTCCCAACATTTTGGGAGGCCAAGGTGGGAGGATCCTGTGAGCCCGGGAGCTTGAGACTAGCCTGGGCAACATAGTGAAACCCCATCTCTATAAAAATAGAAAAAATTAGCCAGGTTTGGTGGCATGTCTGTAGTCCCAGCTACCCAGGACACTGAGGTGGGAGGATCACCCGAGCCTGGGAGGTCAAGACTGCTGTGAGCTGTGTTTGCACCACTGAGCTCTAGCCTGGGGGACAGACCTGGTCTCAAAAAAAGAAAAGAGGTGAGGGGGTAGTTCAGCAGTGAAAAACAAAACAAAGCAAAAAGGTAAAGTTACATGGCATATTTATTGCCTGAAATTTGGAGTGGTTTAAGGTGATAATGAGTTTTTTAAAGCCTAGAAAAATGAAGGTTAAAGCATGCTGTTTTCAAATACCATATATGAAGTGGATGTTCTACAGTCATCATTTGTTTCCTGCATCCACAGAAGACAGAGAAAAAAGACTTAAAAGATAACTCACCAGGCCTATGCCAAAGAAATCAATCAGATAACCTCTGGAGATCCCTTTTAGCAATCTGTAAGCCTCAACACAGTGTTTCTTACACAAAGAGTTATTGCCATTTCAGTTTAGAAACTTGGCAAAAAGAAAATGCTCAGCATTTCATTTTATTGAACATGAACACAATTGCTGTAATTCACATTACTTCTCAAAAACCTTAAATGGTTCCAAAATACCTGAAAGCCTGTGATCTAGCTGTAATGTTGAGTTTTAGTTTTACTTTTTGCTCTACTTAGACTTTTCTATTAATCTTTCCCCAAATTCATTATTATGAATGACTACTCACCTTCACATCTTTTATCTGTTATACCAGTGTGACTTTTGAAATGCCTTTCCTACTCTTTTCCATTTAAAACTTGCTTTTCCAGGCCAGGCGCAGTGGCTCACGCCTGTAATCCCATCACTTTGGGAGGCCAAGGCAGTGGATCACCTGAGGTCAGGAGTTCGAGACCAGTCTGGCTGGCCAACATGGTGAAACCCCGTCTCTAATAAAAATACAACAAAATTAGCTGGGCATGGTGGTGGGCACCTGTAATCCCAGCTACTCGGGAGGCTGAGGCAGGAGAATCACTTGAACTTGGGAGGCGGAGGTTGCAGTGAGCTGAGATCATGCCGCTGCACTCTAGCCTGGGCGACAGAATGTGACTCTGTTTAAACAAACAAACGAAGAAACCCCTGCTTTTCCAAGAGTAAATCTGTGTAACAAATCTTAGAGTAAGTACCAACAGCCTTAAAACTGTTGCTAACTGGCCAGGCACAGTGGCTCATGCCTGTAATCCCAGCACTTTGGGAGGCCAAGGTGGGCAGATCACCTGAGGTCAGGAGTTCAAGACCAGCCTGGCCAACATGGTGAAACCCTGCCTCTACTAAAAATACAAAGAAATTAGCCGGGCATGGTGGCAGATGCCTGTAATCCCAGCTGCTAGGGAGGCTGAGGCAGGAGAATCGCTTGAACCCGGGAGGTGGAGGTTGCAGTGAGCCAAGATAGCGCCATCCCACTCCAGCCTGGAGGACAAGAGAAAAACTACATCTCAAAAAAAAGAAAAAGTTGGTGAGACTCTGTCTCAAAAAAAAAAAAAAAAAAATTAAAGCTTATATAAAAGTAGAAATACTAGTACAATGAACCTCCATATATCTATCACCCAGATTCAATAAATTATTGTCACATTTGCTTCTTCAACTAACCCCTTTTCCTTTATAAAGTCTCTGCTTAAATAGTAAGCAAATTCCAGATTATCAGATCATTTCAGTCATCCATAGTTCTATATGCATCTCATGTATATATGCATTTCATCCATAGTTCTATATGCATCTCATATGCTTTATATGCATTTCAGTCACCCATAGTTCTTTTTTTTTTTTTTTTTTTTTTTTGAGACGGAGTCTCGCTCTGTCGCCCAGGTTGGAGTGCTGTGGCCGGATCTCAGCTCACTGCAAGCTCCGCCTCCCGAGTTTACGCCATTCTCCTGCCTCAGCCTCCCGAGTAGCTGGGACTACAGGTGCCCACCACGGCGCCCGGCTAGTTTTTTGTATTTTTTTTTTTTAGTAGAGACGGGGTTTCACCATGTTAGCCAGGATGGTCTCGATCTCCTGACCTTGTGATCCACCCGTCTAGGCCTCCCAAAGTGCTGGGATTACAGGCTTGAGCCACCGCGCCCGGCCCCATAGTTCTATATGCATTTAAGCTTATGCATTTTATTACATAAGCTTAAAGTCAGTCTCACACGTAGTAAAATGAATAACATCCAGTCTACAAGAAAATTTCCTCAATTATCTTAAAATGTCCTTTTTTGGCCAGGCACAGTGGCTCACAATTGTAATCCCAGCACTTTGGGAGGCTGAGGCAGGCAGATCACCTGAGGTCAGGAGTTTGAGACCAGCCTGGTCACCATAGTGAGACCCCCAACTCTATTAAAAATACAGAAATTGGCCGGGTGTGGTGGCAGGTGCCTGTAATCCCAGCTACTCAGGAGGCTGAGGCAGGATAATTACTTGAACCCAGGAGGCACAGGTTGCAGTGAGCTGAGACTGTACCACTGCACTCCAGCCTGGGCAACAAGAGAGAAACTCCATCTCAAAAAAAAAAAGTCATTTTTCAGTTTATCTATTCAAATCAGCATCCATCACGATCCATACATGGCATGTGGTTATAGGAGCTCTTAGGTCTCCTTGAATCTAGAGCTGGCCCCTTTCCTTAATTAATGTTTTTTATGCCACTGACTTTATGAAGAAACCAGGTCACTTGCCCTGTAGGATGAGCCACATTCTAGACTTGTCTATCAGTTAGGATAGGCTAGGTTATACTGTGGTAACAAGCAATTCCAAAATCTAATTGGCTTAAAACAATGAAGCTTAATTTCTTACTTCTCCTATATACCCATCTCAGATTGAGCTACAGATGACTGATAAAAACAGAATTCCTTTACCCAAAATATTGAAAAGAATGTAAATAAAAACGGAAACAAATTGATAAAATACTTTAAAGTATATCAGTGACAACTTCCTGTTTAAATAAATATATTGTTAAAAAATCATGCAAGAGCATTTTGTTATAATTACTAGGAAAGATTTGAGGAGCTCTGCAACCTGTCAAACATCAGTATCATTTCCAGACCCAGACTGATAAAGTAGTTACTATGCAGAACATTGTTGGTCAATTATGGCACAGGAGGAAAAGAGCCCCAAGGGGCACAGGAGGAAACGAGCTCTCATAGGCAATTAAATGCCTCAGCCGCGAAGTCAAGTATTCTTCATCTCATTGGCCAGAACTGGTCACATGGCACTACCTAAACAAATGCCAGGAAGTGCCTGTAATCCCAGCACTTTGGGAGGCCGAGACGTGCGGATCACGAGGTCAGGAGATCGAGAGCATCCTGGCTAACACGGTGAAACCTCGTCTCTACTAAAAATACAAAAAAAAAAAAAAAAAACCTAGCCCGGTGAGGTGGCGGGCGCCTGTAGTCCCAGCTACTCGAGAGGCCGAGGCAGGAGAATGGTGTGAACCCAGAAGGTGGAGCTTGCAGTGAGCCAAGATCCGGCCACTGCACTCCAGCCTAGGCGACAGAGCGAGACTCCGTCTCAAAAAAAAAAAAAAAAAAAACAAATGCCAGGAAGTATTATCTTGCCATGTCCAGGAAAAGCACAGATCTGGACATTTCAGTAAGTTGCATTAATGGCTACTAGTGTATTTCATTCCTTGCAGTGTTGCTTTACTTGTTCCTCTATCTCTTGAGTTTCCTGAAAATGGAGGTTATCGCTAGAGTTTGATTAAATTTCAGGTTCAGTAATTTTGGCAAGAGGACTTCATAGGTTGGTCTGTGTGCTTCACATAAAATCACATCAGGAAGCATACCATGTTTGACTGTAGTAGATTGTAGCAGTAATGGCTCCCTCTCACCCCAGCCAATTTTTTTTTTTTTTTTTTGAGATGTAGTTTTGCTCGTCGTCCAGACTGGAGTGCAATGGCGTGATCGCGGCTCACTGCCACCTCTGCCTCCCAGGTTCAAGCAATTCTCCTGCCTCAGCCTCCTGAGTAGCTGGGACTACAGGTGCATGCCACCACACCTGGCTCATTTTATATTTTTAGTAGAAACAGGGTTTCACCGTGTTGGCCAGGCTGGTCTTGAACGCCTGACCTCAGGTGATTTGCCCACCTCAGCCTCCCAAAGTGCTGGGATTACAGTCATGGGCCACCGTGCCTGGCCCCAATTTTTTCAGACTTCCTTGTATTTATGCCTTTGGGCAGGCACCTCTTGTTTTCACTCTGGGCTTGGACACATGACATGATTTGGCAAACAGACAACCAAATCTGATGGCAAACCGAGACTCAAAAATCATTTGCACTGTGTTTAGAGATAGCAGAAGAAAAAGAAAACTTTGCATACTGGGGATTTCCCTCTTTGCTACTTTTCAGAATTCTGAGACCATCATCTGAAGAAGCCTGGGTTAGCCCCCTGGAGGACAAGAAAAAACTTGCAGCAGAAACCTGCAAACCTTAAAACATGTGAGTGAAATCATCCTACACTATCTAGGCCATGGGAGTTGCCAGCTGACCACAGGTACAGCAAAGCAAGCACAAGCCAGAAAAAAATGCCAGCAGATCCCCAGAATTGTGAGCAAATGAAATTGTTGCATTAAGCCATTATACTTTGAAGTGGTTTGTAACAGAGCAAAAGCTAACTGATACACTAATCCATTTTTAATAAATCAATAGACTCAGATCCCTGCATTGCAAAGTTCCCCACCAATCTTTCAATCAGCTCATCCACTGATTGTTGCCTATATCAATGTTTAATTTCATGCAAATCAATGATTTTTTTTTTCCTTTTTTTTTGAGACAGGGTTTTGCTCTGTCACTCAGGCTGGAGGGCAGTGGCACAATCATGGCTCACTGAAACCACGATCTTCTGGGTTCAAGCAAACCTACCACCTCAGCCTCCCAAGCAGCTGAGACTACAGGCATGTACCACTCTGCCTGGTTTTGTTATTTTTAATTTTTTTTTTTTTTGTAGATATGGGGTCTAGCTATGTTGCTCAGGCTAGTCTGGAACTTCTCAGCTTAAGCCATCCTCCCACCTTGGCCTCCCAAAGTGCTGGGATTATAGGTATGGGCCACCATGCCTGGACTAATGATGATTCTCTAATTCTATCATATCTTGCACATTAATAAGCAGGAATTCTTCTGCAAAGCACTTTCTCTCATCTACTAGGGTTATCTAGTAACTCTCAAATATAGTCTGTACATGATAGATGCCCAATTCTTTCTTTTTAAATACAAATATTCAAATGAGTAATTCTGCCCTAGTTACATCCTATGTAGTCCAATGAGGGTTTTGTTTTGGTCTTTTATTTTTTCTCTTCTATCAATATGAATTCACTTTTAAATACATTCAGTATGGTTGTAGTCAATTGTAAAATTTTTTTTCCTGCTCAAATTGCCCTTTTTTGTTTTTTTTTTTTTGCTAATAAGAGTACTTTCATGGTGGCTTCTGTATCCTCTTGACATTATCCATTAGTCTCTACTTTCTGGCACAACAAAATGTCCCAGGCTCATCTTGTCTATTTCTTGTCACACTTTTGGAATTGGCCATTCCTCTAAAGAGTCTTGGTTCCAATTAATGGAAAAGGTATTTAGAGATCACAATCTGGGTACTTTATATGCTCACTGATATTTGGATGTCACTGTTTCTAGATCTTTTCATGGACTTAAGAAATAATATTCTTAAAAAAGAGAAAGAGGGCCAGGTGTGGTGGTTCATGCCTATAAACCCAACGCTTTGGGAGGCTGAGGTGGGCAGATTGCTTGAGCCCAGGAGTTTGAGACAAGCCTTTACTCCAGCCTGGGTGACCTTGTCTCAAAAACAACAACAAAAAGTAAGATGATGTATTTCCTAACCCTTCTCTGAGGTTAGTAAAGTAAAAGTAAAGGCTGGGTGCGGTGGCTCATGCCTGTAATCCCAGCACTTTGGGAGGCCAAGGTGGGCAGATTGCTTGAGCTCAGGAGTTTGAGACCATCCTGGACAACAAGGTGAAACCCCTTCCCTACAAAAAAATACAAAAATTAGCCAGGCATGGTTTTATGCACCTGTAGTCCCAGCTACTTGGGAAGCTGAGGTGGGAGGATGACTTGAGTCCAGGGGATGGAGAGGTTGCAGTGAGCCAAGATTGAGCCATTGCACTATAGCCTGGGGGACAGCTAGACCCTACTACAAAAAAAAATTTTTTTAATTAAAAGAAAAAGTAAAATCACTTGTTTTACAGGGCCCACCTCAGGTTCCATGACCTCAATGAAACCTGTCCATAAGTACTTTCTCTTTTCTGACCTCTTAAATTGTTTACTGTCTATATTGCTCACTTAGTTCTTTGCATCAATCAATCAATTAAAAAATTAATGCACTACAATCTGAAGAGCACCAGAGTGGATGCTGTGGGGATGCAATGTATTACACATTAAATTTTCATGTGCAGTCACTTCCTCGATTAAGCTATATACTGAAGCCAAAGCTTCCTCATTTCCTCCATGGTGGCCAGTACTACTGACTGATAAAAACAAAATTCCTTTACCCCAAATACTGAAAAGAATGTAAATAAAAACTGAAACAAATTGATACAAATCCTTTTAATAAAGTATATCAGTGACAACTTCCTGTTTAAATAAATATATTGTTAAAAAATCATGCAAGAGCATTTTGTTATAATTATGAGGAAAGGTTTGAGACTACTGTTCCCTCTGCAGAAACGCTATGCACAGATGCAAAATGGTCAAAGGCTGATACAATAATGAATCTCAAGTAAGTAGCGGAGCCATCACGTGCCTGTATGGGAAAAAAATCAATATAAATGCTTTTAGCAGTGCTAGTTAACTGTTAACAAGCAGTTAGCAGAAGAAACGGCTTGATGCAAGAGTAATATTCTAAATACATAACAATATATAAGGCCAGCTACATATAATAGTTGTGGTACGTATCAGCTAAATACAAGCCTTGGTTTGATGAAAAATAGCAACTGGAGCTAAAAACTGCAACTCTCATTTTTGTAGGGACAGGGTCTCGCTGTGTTGCCCAGGCTGGTCTTGAACTAGCCTCAAAACTAGCCTCCCAAAGTTCTGGGATTACAGGTGTGAGCTACCATGCCCAGTTTCTAATTTTTTAAGTGTCGGCCAGGCGCGGTGGCTTACGCCTGTAATCCCAGCACTTTGGGAGTCTGAGGCGGACAGATCACCTGAGGTTGGGAGTTCGAGACCAGCCTGACCAACAAGGAAAAACCCTGTCTCTACTAAAAACACAAAATTAGCTAGGCGTGGTGGCACATGCCTGTAATCCCAGCTACTCAGGAGGCTAAGGCAGGAGAATTGGTTGAACCCGGGAGGTGGAGACTGCAGTGAGCAGAGATTGCACCATTGCACTCCAGCATGGGCAACAAGAGCAAAACTCCATCTCAAAAAAAAGAAAAAAAGTGTCTTTCTGAAGTATTTTTCATAATAAAGAAGTTTCCTTTGGTTAGTGTTGCCTCAGAATATAGTACCCTGAAGCATGACTACATTTTTATATTTACATAATTTCTCTGGAAAGCAATTAGCCAATATATTTTAAAAGCTCTAAGTATGCTTATAACCTTGCACCCAGTAATTCTATTCCTTGAAATTTAATCTTAGAAAGTAAGAAAAAAGGTGGAGGTCACAGTAGCAGGAATATGCATAGATGTCCCCTGTGTATACAGAGGGGACAAACTGTGTAATGACAGAGGAAAGAAAAGGAAAATTAGTTTAAATGTATGCCAATTGGCAAACATTATTTTAAAATTGTACTTATGAAGCCTGTGATATAATACTAAGTTTAAAAAAAGACACAAAATTGTCCACACATTATTATTCTAACTGTACAGCAAATGGTCAACAACTAGAAGAAAATAAATACAGTAAAAGTTTTTGTGACAGGGTAATAAAATTATGGATGATTTCCAGCCTCCCATTCCCCCCTGCTATTTTTCAAATTTTCTATAATGCTGTGACCCTCCACAGTGGAGTCCTGAAACAATATACGAAAGGTAGCAGGGACTTACTAATCATAACCCACTAGGTAAAGACAGAAAAAAACAGGAAGATAAAATTCAGTAACACTAATTATTTTTCAGGACCTCACTGGCCTCCCCAGTACTCGGGTAAATTTTGGTGGGAGAGAAAGGAACAAACAGGATTCAAAAACTTCCTACAGAATTTTTTGAAACACTGATTTAATAGTAGCTTCCGGCAAGTTGTGAAGAAGTAAACTTAATGCATAAGGTACGATTTTAACCCTCACTTAGGGAAACTTTAAGTAAACAAAGCATGACCACCTAATAGATATTCAGTTGTTTTACTTTTCTGTGTTAGTCTAAAACCGGGGCCTGACCAACTACCAGGAACAGAGGAACTCCTGATGAGGCAGCAGCTTCCTCATCAACAGGCATTCATTTCACTTGACAAGCAAAGCCCAATGGAATGTTGTCGAAAAATACTGGTTCTCTTTCCACCTCACCTCTCTTTGGCTTATTTGTTGCTGATCCTATGCTCTAGTTCCCCTTATCTGAATCTCCCTTGTCCTTTCATGCTTAAATTAACATTCAATTTTGGCATCTCGACCTTTTTTGATTCCTATTCTAAAATGCCTACAGAATCAAACGAAAAAAAGCAAACCAAATAAATACTTCAAAGTAAATGAATGAGAAAAATAAAACAAAAAAAAAATGAATTGTTTTATCTTGCCGTCACTCTCTATAAAAGGGCCTAATTTATGAATGTACATTTAGCTTATATTATCATTGAGAATAACTTTCTCTACTGGTTGATTTAGATACAGAACCTATAATATCATGAGGATATTTATTATATATGACTATGGAGATAGGTTTAAAGTCTAAATACATTGTGCACATTAATTTTTAATTCTATAAAGTATATTCACTTACCATAATTTCTTCATTTTGAAGCTGCCCCTCTGTGTGTACCAAATCTAAAACACAAATGTAACAGAAGAAATGAGTTAAGGGTCAAAATACATGAGAATAGCTACTGAAATTTATGTTCAGCAAAATATGGTATCTGGTAAATTATAAGACCAGGTTTGAAGGACTCATCGTTTGCATGTTGAAATTTGATTTAAAAATAGAGGTATATGATATATAAGGCAAAAAAGATAATCTATGAGCTATAAAATATCCTAGTGAGTATAAGCAAAAGGAAATGTAAATGTCAATTATATTAATAGTAAAAGAATATAAGGAACTGATAAAATGTGAAAACTTCTTTTTAAAACATTTATTTTAAAAAATCCCCTTTTCAAGGAAAAAAAAAAGTGAACATTTGAGGATCCAGCTACTAACAGAAAGGAGCCATTTTGCCATACCCAAAGGTAACAACTAGAGCTAAGTTTCTCAGTGAGACTTTCACTATGATGCATAATTGTGTGGCCCACGAAGTAATCTTTTCTGGTATCCAAGTTTTAAAAATGTTTCCTTATCTAATTTTAGAGCAGATTAATTTATTTGATCATGAGTTAATCATATCAAACATTCTTTTGGAAACATGAAAGATTTAATTGCTATAATGATAGCTAATGACAGTATTCAAAATTAACTTCATATAAAATAATGTATACAATGTAAAAGCCCCATAGTATTAAAAGAAGTGTTTCTGTTTCCTAACCCTTTTCCGAAATAATGAAAATCAGTAATCTGCTTTACCCCTTCTTTCTCCTTTAGTCCTGCTTCCTAAAAGTAAACATTCTCAACTATTTAAGCTGTTTTTCCTGAAATTATATGCTTTTATTCCTTTTTGATAATTTTTTTACTGACTTTATAGTATAGTAGGTGAAATTTTAGCTTTTTAAAGCCGAAATCCCTCTTTTTCTTCCTTCAACGTCTCCCTCTTTCCCTCCTCTCAAATTTGAAATCCTACTTGATGGTTACGTTACTTTGTCTATCTAAAGGTTATTTACTCCTGAAATAAGTAATGAATTATAATGATATTTTCTTTCTTGTACAACTCTATCACCAGAAATTAATAATAAACTTTTTCATTTGCATAGTTTTTTTATTTATGAAAAATTGAAAAACATCAGCTGGGCACGGTGGTTCACGCCTGTAATCTCAGCACTTTGGGAGGCCGAGGTGGGCAGATCACGAGGTCAGGAGATCGAGACCATCCTGGCTAACACGGTGAAACCCCATCTCTACTAAAAAAAATACAAAAAATTAGCCAGGCGTGGCGGTGGGCACCTGTAGTCCCAGTTACTCGGGAGGCTGAGGCAGGAGAGTGTCGTGAACCTGGGAGGTGGAGCTTGCAGTGAGCCAAGATCGTGCCACTGCACTCCAGCCTGGGCAACAGAGAGAGACTCCATCTCAAAAAAAAAAAAAAAAAAAAGAAAAGAAAAAGAAAAGAAAAATATCAAACATACTTAGGAGAGAACATAACAAAACTCCCGCATATACCCATAAGCTAGATTTTATAATTACTAACATTTCATCATAGTGGATTTATCAATTTTTTTTTTCACTAAAGTATTTTAGGTCAGGTGTGGTGGCTCACTCCTGTAATACCAGCACAATGAGAGGCTGAGGTGGGTGGATCATTTGAGGTCAGGAGTTTTTGAGACCAGCCTGGCCAACATGGTGAAAACTCTTTCTCTACCAAAAATACAAAAATTAGCCAGACATCATGGTGCATGCCTGTAATTCCAGCTACTCAGGAGGCTGAGGCTTGAACCTGGGAGGCAGAAGTTGCAGTGAGCCAAGATTGTGCCACTGCACTCCGGCCTCAAAAAAAAAAAAACAAAAATTAAAGCAAGTGCTTTAATTATTTGACATTTTACCTCTAAATACTTTTTTGTTCTTTTGAGACAGGCTCTCGCTCTGTCACCTAGATTTAAGTGTAATGGCACGATCTCAGCTCACTGCAACCTTCACCTCCCAGGCTTAAGTGATCCTCCTTCCTCAGCCTCCCAAGTAGCTGGGACTACAGGTGTATGCCACCACACCTAGCAAATATGTATATATATTTTTTGTAGAAACAAGATTTCTCCATGTTGCCCAGGGTAGTTTCTTGAATTCCTGAGATCAAGCGATCCACCCACCTCAGCCTCCCAAAATGCTAGGATTATGGGCGTGAGCCTAGCTTCCCCTAAATACTTAATTATCCATTTCTAAATAGTAATTCTTTATATAACCATAATACCACCATCATAACAACATTAAAAATAGTGTTTTAATATAATATGAAACCCAATTCCTATTCAGATTTTCCCAATTGTCCCTGTCTTTTCATAATTGGTTTATTAAAATCAGAGTTAAGTATCTTTTAACCTTGAACTGCTTTCTCTCCCCCACACACATTTTTTAATGCCTCTGACTTACTGAAGACACCAGGTCAGTTGTCCCGTACAGTGTCCCACATTCTAGATTTTTTTTTTTTAGAGATGGGGTCTTGCTCTGTCACCAAGGCTGAAGTGCAGTGGCATGATCACAGTTTATTGCAGTCTCAACCTGCTGGGCTCAAGTGATCCTTCCATCTCAGCCTCCCAAGTAGCTACAATTACAGGCACATGTCACCATCCCTAGCTAATTTTTAAATTTTTTTGTAGAAACAACATCTTGCCATGTTTCCCAGGCCAGTCTTGAACTCCTGGGCTCACGCAATCCTCCTCCCTCAGCCTCCCAAAGTATTGGGATTACAGGCGTGAGCCACTGTGCCCATGCCCCACATTCTAGATTTTATCATCTTGCCTATTCGTAGTTTCACTTAATTTGTTCCTCTATCCTCTATATTTCTTATAGATTGGAAATTAGAGCTAAAAGCTTGGTTATATTCATGGTCTGAGGTCTTCATCAATGTCTTGTGATCTTTGTCTTTTGTTACTTCTGGATTATTTGAAAACTGTGCATCATTTGAAAACTGTGTGCATGAGCTACACTTGTTGATTACTGGACCACAGGGTGACCAGAAATGAGCTGGCCTTTATCAGTATCCATAGGTCTTTTTTCTAGGGCCATTTAGTTTCTCCAAAGATGAATTTTCCAGTCTTCCAGCTGAGGGTATATTCTTGGCTGCTGACATTAATACCAGAACACAGGAAGGAGGCTGGTGTTTCCGCAATTCAATATGTAGACTTCCACTAGTATCCAATTTTCAACTCCATGTCTCACTCACTCCCTACTATGTATCTGGTCTCCTGAGCCTCAACATTCTATATTTGCAGTTGTCTCTTGAGGGTGGTGGTGGAGGTCTGTGGGAGAAAGGAGTGGTCACCTAGCTTTGCAGGATGGAAGAAGGTACCTAGAGTCTGATTACTCTGTATATAGATGTTCAACTAATCATCCTTATTTTCTGACCCAGGTCTCATTCATACTTCCCATGGCACCTGTTGCCTTTGAGCTCTAGGCCTTTCTGGGGTTCTGTGTGACAAAGTGGCTTGCTTCTTATTGATATGCTCCTTGGCAAGACCTTAGGTTATAACCTAGTTCATTCAGCTAAAGAAGTTACTACTCTTCCATCTGCTTTCTCTTTATCATAATATACACTGATTTCTCACATTTGCTTTCGTTTGCTGGTTGTTTAATCTTTGTCCTTGTAGGTTTATGCCTGTTTTTATTCCTTTACTATTATTTTCATGATATTTTGAGAGGGAAAAGAGATAGACATATGAAGACAAGATGCCATGTTTAATTAAGTAGAGGCTATCAATTCTGCTGGTGATATTTAAATAGTACCATTAATCGGGAGGAAAGGAAAGAAGATGAGAAACTAATATTTGTTGTCTATTATATGCCAGACACTACTTCACCAAAACCTTAAATGATAGATATCATCGCCATTTTCCTAATAAGGATTTTGAAACTGAGAAAAATTAAGTCACATGTTAATAGTTATATAACCAGTAAATGAAGCAGCAGCTTTGTGTTCAAACCTGGGTCTTTCTAGGTCCTAAATGTGTCACAAGGATCACTGAAGTCATCTTTTTTCACCAAAGTGCAGCTAGATGAGAAATGTAGAGTCAAAGGAATATTATCTACTCCTTCATGCTCAGAACAATGCTGGTGAAACACATACCTTTTTCAATCCATTGCTCAAAATCAACTGGCTCTTTAGACGTGCTCTTTTCAATCTTCAAGGTCTGTACTGACATTGTCAACAAACAAAGTAAGTAAAGTGTTAATCTGTCTCTACGTTTTTGACCCTATATTTCTTTTTCCCTCTGCCTGAGATTGTCATGCACAGTGGAACTACACAAACACTGGGATCAGAAACATCATGGAAGTTACTCGGTATTTTTCCAAAAAACCCTATGCTAAAATATAGTCTTGTATAACCAATCTTCCAAATGTTTGCAACCATACAACACAGAGCAAGTAGAGCTTTTTTGAATTTGGCATTATTCCAATTTTTTTGTGTGTACTGGCAATAATAATACTATTGGTGGTCTTGGTCATAAACATTTATGGAGAGCCTATGATGAGTCAAACATATTTATCCATTCACTTTTGACTACAATCTTACGAGAAAGGTATTTTAACCCACTTTACTGGTGAGAAAACAGGTTTAGAGGAGCCAAGCAAGGTGTTCAATGATATACAGCTAGTAAGTACGAGAAATGGAATTCAAACCCAGAGCCTCCACAATTAATGAGAAAAGAGACTTATCAGGAATACAGTCATCTTCCTTCTAAACTGGTTTTTCTCCACTGTTCTCAGTCCAGTCTCTACCACTCCAGATCCATTCCTCCTCTTCTTTGTCCTGTTCTGTGCCATGAGGGGCTAACCTCTGTGGGCTGTATCACATGGATTCATTTACCACTGCCTTCTGACTGCATTTGTCCAGTGGGAGATACCAGGGGGAGATTGGGGTGGGGAAGGGAGATCAGCCAATTTTATCTCCACTCCCTTCCTGCTTCAGTGTGACATTTTTGACAGTTTCTCCTGCCTACAGCTCCTGTTAGGCCCTTTTACACAGGCTCCAGCTCTCACAGATCTCTGATAACACTATTTCCTTCCCTTGTGCCAGGGCTGATCACAGCTTCCTGCTACAGCTAGTTTCTGAGGGCCTCATCATTCCTTGCCTTGTTTCTTCCCTTAACCCAGGCCATAATTTTGCAAGTAGCCCCATCAATAGAGCCTCTTCATTTGAACCATCTGGGATGTATTCTGTTTCCTGCCATGATTTTGTCTGATACATTTTATCCTTAAATAAATAGGATTAGAATGATGTCCCAAGGGAGATTATCCCTCTAAATTCCTAAGAAAATGCCACTAGTAATAGAAGAATCACAACTATCCAATGTAAATAATCAGGGTTATCAGATTTTCAACAAGAATTTGACAAAGAACTCCAGGACAAATGAATCTAGAATAAAGATGTCATGGAACTTAGTGTTCTGGCAAGCTGGCGTCTTATATTCCTAATAGGGCCTTCTGCCAGACTTTTACATAGTAAATTGCATGGAAATTATTATGTGCTTTGGAAGGGTTTCAAATTTGCAGTTTCAGAGACGCCAGTTGAGCTCAAGGCAGTTAACCCATAATCCCCATCCTTTCACCCCAGCAATAAAACTGGATTCCATGCTATAAAGAAAAACTAGTGTTTTGCCAAAAGTTTACATACATGCCTTCTGCCTATGGAAAAAATGAAAGGATAATGAAAATCCACACATGAGCCTTACCTGGAGCACCGAAAAAAAAAGAAGAAAAAATTAATGTAAGATTTACTTACCAAAGTAACTTTGGATTACAAGCCTTTCAATCCTTACATGTTTGTGGAAACAAATAATGAATTCCTGGGGAAACATTCCTGTGGTGGTCCAAAACGTTTCTGGATTCCTATTGTTAATTTTAAAGAAAAAATAAGAATAGCCAAATATAAATGGTTAATCATAAAATTTTACTGAATAGCTGTTTTTTTAAAATTAAATGACTACTGGATTCTTCCATCTCCTTTCTATTACTTCTGCCTCTAATCTCTCTCCAACTTTAATAATTCTTCTTTACTACTACCAGGTATTCTTTTCTAAAACACAGAAACGGAATTGATGTCACTCCTATCTAAATGCCTCAGTGGTCCCTTATTGCCTATAATTCTAAACTCCTTCATATGGCATTTAAGACTGTACAGTCTGGTTCCATCATTAAGTTATATTCTCTTCCATCACTGTGGTCACACTGGGCCACTTAAAATTCTGCAAATACGTTATGCAGGCTCTTGCTTCTGCACCTTAGCTCATTCATGAGATTTTGTTTTTTGTTTTTTTTTTTTTACCCGAAAAACCCTTCTTCCCCTTGCATAAGTTAATTCACTTTCTGGTCCCATTTATCTAACACCACCAAATCAGAATCACTTCCTCCCTCTTTTGTACTTATCTCATACTCAGCCTCCATCTCTATATTGGCACTTAATCTCCTGTGTTTCTATGGCTCCCACTAGATGCTGAGCTCTGAGTCCAGCTTCTTTCTCTTACTCATCTTTATAACCCTACAACTGCTGCAATGCTCACCCATAGTAGATATATGCTAAATGTTTGTTCAAACAAAATTAAAACATGCACTGAATTTTAAGTCATATATAGTCAAAATAGTATATATGGTTTTGACTACAGAAATAATCATTTCTATTTTAACTATATATCCTTTTTACTTTTTTGGGAAGTAAAATTTACCTACAGTGAAATTTACCTTAAGTGCATAACTTAGTGAGTTTTGATAAATGTATATGCTTATGTAACCAATACTCCAATGAAGATACAGAACATTTCCATGACCCAGAATCTCCCTTAGCTTTCCTTCCAGACAATCCCTACCTCCCTTAGGCAACCACTGCTCTGATTTCTATCACCACCAACTATGCCACAACGTTTTCATTCGTGATTTTGTTTGATATTTTTGTTGGACATTTTAATTGCTTGCAGCTTTTTACTATTAGGAACAAAACTGCTATAAGTATTCTTGTACAAGTGCTTGTGAACATGTTTTCATTTCTCTGGGTAATTACTAAGAGTGGAATTGCTAGGACATAGGGTAAAAGTATATTTAACTTTATAAGAAACTGTCAGCTTGCCAACGTGGTTGTACTATTTTGCACTCCATTTTCTTTCTTGTCATGTCATGTCTTTGTCAGGCTTTGCTATCTGGATAATGTTCTCATAAAACAATTTGGGAAATGTTTCCTTCTCTATTTTTGAGAAAGTTTGTGGAAGACTGGTATTTCTTCTCTAAATATTTGATCGAATTTAATTTCTATAATAGATATGAGGCTGTTCAGAATTTCCAATTGATCTTGTGTCATTTTTATAAGTTGAGCTTTACAAGAAATCTGTCCATTTCATCTAAGTTATCAAATGTATTAGCTTAAATTTGTTGTTTATAACTTTTATTAATCCTTTCAAATGATCAACTTTAGGCTTTATTATTTTTTCTAATAATTGTCTATTTTACTGATTTCTGCTCTTACCTTTACTATTTATTTTCTTCTACTTAGTTTGGGTTTAATTTGCTCATTTTTTTTCTAGCTTCCTAAGGTGAAAATTTAGATGATTGGTTTTACAATTTTTTCCTTTTTAACATAAGTATATATGCTATTACTTTCCCTTGAGACACTGCTTTAGCTGCATGCTACAAATTTGGTATGTTATATTTTCAACATCATTCTGTTAGAAGTATTTTCTAAGGCCAGGCATGGTGGCTCACTCCTGTAATCCCAGCACTCTGGGAGGCTAAGGAGGGTGGATCACCTGAGGTCAGCAGTTCAAGACCAGCCCGGCCAATATGGGGAAACCCCGACTCTACTAAAAACACAAAAATTAGCCAGGTGTCTGGGACACACCGGTAGTCCCAGCTACTTGGGAGGCTGAGGCCTGGAGGTGGAAGTTGCCATGAGCCGAGACTGCACCACTGCACTCCAGCCTGGATGGTGGAGACTCCATCTCAAAAATAATAATAATAATAAAATAAAATAAAATTCTAAGATCCCTTATGATTTCTTTTTTGACCCATGGGTTATTTAGAAGTGTAGTGGTTACTAAGTTTTGGGGGGGTTTTCTGAATATCTTTTTGTTGTTTATTTCTAATTTAATTACACTGTGGTCAGGGAACATACTCTCTAAGATTTTAATCTTGAAATATATTGAGACTTATTTTATGTTTCAGCACGTTTCAGTGAATGTTCAACATGTTGGGTTTTAGGTTTTTTAAGAGACTGAGTCTCGCTCTGTCACCCAGACTGCAGTGCAATGGCACTATCTTGGCTCACTGCAGCACTGACCTCCTGGGCTCAAGCCATCCTCCTGCCTCAGCTCCAAAAGGAACAGTGACTACAGGTATGCACCACCATGCCTGGCTAATTTTTGTGTTTTCTTGTAGAGACGGGGTTTTTTAATGTTGTCCAGGCTGGTCTCAAACTTCTGAGCTCAGGCAATCTGCCTGCCTTGGCCTCCCAAAGTGCTGGGATTACAGGCGTGAGCCACCACACGCAACTCATCAATATGTTCTTGTTCCATGTTGTTGATTATAGTATTCTATAACCATCAACAAAGTCGAGGTTATGATATTATTCAGATCATCTATGTCTTTATTGATTTTCTGCCAAATTGTTCTATCATTACTGAGAAAAGGGTACTAAAATCTCTAACTATAATTGTGAATTTATCTAGTTCTCCCTTTTATCTGTCAGATTTTGCTCTATGTATTTTAAATAACTATTATTAGGTCCATATACACTTAGGATTATCCTCTCCTCCTAATGAATGGACCCTCTAACATTATAAAATGTCCCCTTTGTCTCTGGTAATACTCCTTGTCTTATATTCTACTTTGTCTGATATGAATATAGCTACAGTGACTTTCTTATGTAAACTGTTTGTAGGATGCATCTTCTTTCATCCTTTTATTTTCAACCTATTCGTATCTTCATATTTAAAGTGAGTATCTTTTAGACAATATATATTTGGGTCTTGGCTTTTTATCCAATCTGACAATCTCTGATATTTAATTGGAGTGTTTAGCCCCATTGACATTTAGTGTAACTAGTGATATGGCTGAGTATAAATCTACTATCTTGCTATTCATTTTCATCCCTCCCATCTATTCTTGTTCTGTTTCTCCCTTCCTGTTTCTGAGTGAATAAATTTTTTACATTCCATTTAATTCATCTATCTTTTTTAGCTATACCTCTTTTATTAGAAATTTTTACAATAGCTCCTCTCTAGGTTACAACATAAAATCCTCATGATAGTCAATTTACACTGAACATCACTTTTGTGCCATTGTTGTCATATATTTTATATATATAATATACCCCATAATACAATTTTTTTCATTAAGTGGTCAGTTATCTTTTTTTTTTTTTTTTTTTTGAGACAGAGTCTCACTCTGTCGCCCAGGCTGGAGTGCAGTGGCCGGATCTCGGCTCACTGTAAGCTCCGCCTCCCGGGTTCACGCCATTCTCCTGCCTCAGCCTCCGGAGTAGCTTGGACTACAGGCGCCCGCCACCGCCCTGGCTAATTTTTTGTGTTTTTAGTAGAGACGGGGTTTCACTGTGCTCTCGATCTCCTGACCTTGTGATCCACCAGCCTCGGCCTCCCAAAGTGCTGGGATTACAGGCGTGAGCCACCGCGCCCGGCTAAGTGGTCAGTTATCTTTCAAAAAAATTAAAAGAGGAAAAAAAGGCAGTCTTTTATAGTTACCTGAATATTTACCATTTCCAGTACACTTAATTTCTTCTTATAGGTTTGATTTTCCACCTAGTATTATACTCTTCAAACTGCAGAATTTCTTTTAGCATTCCTTGTGATGCAGGTCTACTTGTGATGAAAAATGCCTTTATCCTATCTTCATTTTTGGAAGATAGTTTAGCTAGACACAGAATTCTGGGTTGACAGGGTTTTTAAATATTTGCTTGTTTCTCCCTTTCCCAGTATTTTAAAGATATTGCTCCATTGTTGTCTGGTTTCCACTGTTTGTGATGTAAAGTCAGCTGTCATTAGTGCTATTGTTCCTCTGTATATAATAGTTTTTATTTCCTTTTAGCTATTTAAAATATTTTTTTCCTTTTTCTTTTTCAGCAGTTTGACTAAGATACAACCTCTGTATTTATCTAGCTTGGGACTTGCTGAGTTTTTTGGATCCATAATTTGTTATTTTAAAATAAAATTGGGGCCGGGCGCGGTGGCTCAAGCCTGTAATCCCAGCACTTAGGGAGGCCGAGACGGGTGGATCACGAGGTCAGGAGATCGAGACCATCCTGGCTAACACGGTGAAACCCCGTCTCTACTAAAAATACAAAAAACTAGCCGGGCGAGGTGGCGGGCGCCTGTAGTCCCAGCTACTCCGGAGGCTGAGGCAGGAGAATGGCGGGAACCCGGGAGGCGGAGCTTGCAGTGAGCTGAGATCCGGCCACTGCACTCCAGCCCGGGCTACAGAGCAAGACTCCGTCTCAAAAAAAATAAATAAAATAAAATAAAATAAAATAAAATAAAATAAAATAAAATTGGGGAAAATTCAGCTCAAAAGTAGAAACAACCCAGGTGTCCATAAACTGATGAAAGCATAAATAAAATGTGCTATATCCATACAATGAAATCTTGACAATAAAGAAGAATGAAGTACTGATATGTGCTACAACATGGATTAACCCTGAAAACACGTAAGTGAAAGAAACCAGGCCAGGTGTGGTAGCTCATGCCTGTAATCCAAGCACTTTGGGAGGCCAAGGCAGGTAGGCTGCTTGAGGTCAGGAGTTCAAGACCAGCATAGCCAACATGGTAAAACCCTGTTTCTACTAAAAATAAAGAAATGAGCCAGGTGTAGTGGTGCACACCTGTAGTCGCAGCTACTCGGGAGGCTGGGGCATGAGAATCACTTGAACTCAGGAGGCAGAGGTTGCAGTGAGCTGAGATTGCACCACTGCATTCCAGCTTGGATGAAAGAGCAAGACTGTCTCAAAAAAACAAAAAACAAAAGAAAGAAACCACTCACGGCCAGGGGTGGTGGCTCACGCCTGTAATCCCAGCACTTTGGGAGGCAGAGGTGGGCAAATCATGAGGTCAAGAGATCAAGATCATCCTGGCCAACATGGTGAAACCCCGTCTATACTAAAAACACAAAAATTAGTCAGATGTGGTGGTGCCTGCCTTAATCCCAGCTACTCAGGAGGCTGAGGCAGGAGAATCGCTTGAACCCAGGAGGCAGAGACTGTAGTGAGCCGAGGTCGCTCCACCGCACTCCAACACCATCTCAAAAAAAAAAAAAAAAGAAACCAAGAAACCAGTCACAAAAGACCACATGTGTATGGTTCTGTTTACATGAAATATCTCAATAGATAAAATCTACAGAAACAAAGTAGATTAATGCTTGCCTAGGGCTAGTATGGATGGGAAAATACAGAGTGACTGATAACAAGTGTGAGGTTTCTTGTGTGGAGTTTCTTTTTGGGATGATGAAACTGTTCTAAAATTGGTTGTGGAGATGACTGTGTAACTGTGAATAGGCTGAAAGCCACTGAATTGTATATTCTAAATGGGCAAATTGTATGGTATGTGAATAATATGTCAATAAGGTTGTTACCAAAAAAAAAAAAAAAAGGGCCAGAACTACTTTTTTTTTTAAGAGACAGGGTTTTGCTCTGTCACTCAGGCTGGAATACAGTGGCACAATCACAGCTCATTGTAGCCTCAAACTTCTGAGCTCAAGTGATCCTCCTGCCTTGGCTTTCCAAAGTGCTGGGGATTATAGGTATGAACCATCGTGTCCAGCCAAGGTCAGCTCTCCTAACTCAAAATTCTGGGTTTTTATAAAATGCTTAATATTTTACAGTCTCCTTTCATATTTATATTGTTTTAAATTTTACTTATTGAAATTAATTAAATTAATTTTAATTGCCCCATGTTTTTCTTTGGATGCTTTCAATGAACATAACCAATAGAATAACATAAAATATCATGTAGAGATACACTTGAATTTTAAAATGACATGTAACTAGGCCGGGTGCGGTGGCTCATGCCTGTAATCCCAGCACTTTGGGAGGTCGAGGCGGGCCGATCACGAGGTCAGGAGTTTTAAACCAGCCTGGCCAACATGGTGAAACCCTGTCTCTACTAAAAATACAAAAAATTAGCTGGGCGTGGTGCCGTGCACCTGTAATCCCAACTACTCGGAAGGCTGAGGCAGAAGAATTGCTTGGACCTGGGAGGCGGAGGGTGCACTAAGCCGAGATCGTGCCACTGCACTCCAGCCTGGGCAACAGAACAAGATTCCATCTCAGAAAACAAAACAAAAAAAAAACCAAAAATTAGTCAGACATGGTGGTGCATGCCTGTAGTCCCAGCTACTCGGGAAGCTGAGGCAGGAGAATCGCTTGAACCCAGGAGGCAGAGGTTGCAGCGACCCGAGATCATGCCACTGCATGCCAGCTTGGGTGACAGAGGGAGACCCTGTCTCAAAAAAAAAAAAAAAAAAAAAAAAGACATCTAATTTATTCTTGTAATTATGTATAAGGAAGTCATCAAAGTGGTAGTTTTCTTTTAAATATGACTTTATAGCTAACACCTATTTTACATGGATTATCTCATGTGATTTTTTTTCTCAATTCTGAGGTCAGCAGGAAAGGTGGTATTATGCCCCATTTTTCAGATCAGTAACTGAGACTCAAAGAGTAATACATATACTCTTTGACCAAGATAACACATAGTTCACTTACCCAGGAATTTTAATTCTAAATACAGTATTCTTCTACACTACACCAAAAGAACTGATTCTCTCTCTTCTTTTTTACTTGGCTTTTTTTTTTCTAGTGTAGAACCTCTTTTCCCCTTTTTCACTGACACATTAAACACAAAGGGCAGAGGAAAAGTAGAAGTATAATCATTTTCTTTTTTTAGTGATGCGGTCTTGCTACGTTGCCCAGGCTAGTCTCAAGCTCCTGACCTCAAGCTGTCCTCCTGCCTCAGCCACTATGCCTGGCTATTTATTTAACTCTTATTTCTGAAGGAATGGAGAGTTTGGAGCAGGGCCATAAAACAATATTCCATTATCCTGTAGGGACACATTTATAGCACTGTTTTCTCCAAATAATTCTATGGTTACTCTATTTAGATAAAGCAACTGTGAACAGAAAATAACTTTGTTTTTCTTTGAGACAGAGTCTCGCTCTGCCACACAGGCTGGAGTGCAGTGACACGATCTCAGCTCACTGAACCTCCACCTCCTGGGTTCAAGCAATTCTGGTGCCTCAGCCTCCCGAGTAGCTGGGACTATAGGCGCACGCCACCACACCTGGCTAATTTTTTGGTATTTTTAGTAGAAACAGAGTTTTACCAAGTTGGCTAGGCTGGTCTTGAATTTCTGACCTCAACTGATCTGCCTGCCTCAGCCTCCTGAAGTGCTGGGATTACAGACATGAGCCACCGCGCCTGGCCAGAAATTAACTTTTAGTGTCTACAATATACAGTCTAATTATATTTTCTGGAACTGCATATGCATTAAAAGTCCCCTATGTACTCTGTTCAGTTATCAGGACAGTAACTACATTATTCCTTATGTTTTCCTGTACTAAGAGTTTTTGTCTAATCTAAAAAATATTATGTCCTTATTTATCAAAATGGACAGAGCCTAAAATATTAACTGCAATATATGATAGCTAATCCTAACATTCTATAAACATATAAAACAGACTCGCTTGAGAGAAAGATCACCAAAGTATTGCAAGGTAAATTGATCTTGCCTTGGAAAACTAATCTATCTCCAATCAAAATCAAGGAGTGTTTCTGGAAATTCCTCTATTTCTGGCAAACAACTTAAGGCAAATCTCCACAGTTCTGTGTATTCTTAAAGCAATTTCCATATTAATTTTTCTACTCCAAGTCAGAGTAGGATAGTAACTATTACCTGAATTTCAGGAAGTAAACAACTAAGAGAAAGAAGAGACACAGGCAAAAAGCAGATATTAAATTTTTGATTCAAACTAAGTTTGAGTTAACCGAGTGTAGCACAAAGATCCCTGAAGTACAAATTAGAAGACATGAGTGTTAGCTGATTCTGCCTCTTGCTTATCTGTGTAATTTTGAGCAAGTCATTTTTATTTTGAGCAAGTCATCTGATCATTCTTTTCTTCATCTTTACGACGAGTTGAAAATACTTTTTTGGGCCGGGTGCGGTGGCTCAAGCCTGTAATCCCAGCACTTTGGGAGGCCGAGACGGGCGGATCACGAGGTCAGAAGATCGAGACCATCCTGGCTAACACGGTGAAACCCCGTCTCTACTAAAACTACAAAAAAACTAGCCGGGCCAGGTGGCGGGCGCCTGTAGTCCCAGCTACTCGGGAGGCTGAGGCAGGAGAATGGCGTGAACCCGGGAGGCGGAGCTTGCAGTGAGCTGAGATCCGGCCACTGCACTCCAGCCCCGGCGACAGAGCGAGACTCTGTCTCAAAAAAAAAAAAAAAAAATACTTTTTTGTGCTTCTTATTCCCCAAGATTACTGTAAGGGTCAACTGACAAAGTATCTATGAAATTATAAAGCCCTATGCAAATATAGAGTAATATATGCATATATATGTGTTTATATGTATGCGTGTGTGTGTAGACGTTGATTACTTTCCAATATTAGTCAAGTTTGACTCATAGAAATAGTCTCTGACTTCTAGGAATTCACAGTTGAGAGAGGAAACAAACATTAAAAATAAACAATACAATAAAGGAAAAAGTAAGGTAACAGAGGTATATACCAACTGTTACTGGACCCCAGCAAAGAGATAAAGGAATCTGAGGGGAAAAGTCAGTTGTCATAAAGATTACAACTAGGCTTCAAGGAAGAGGCTGAGTTGCTAGAATTTCATCCAGATACATGGGCTTCAAGATACATAAAGTATCATGAAACCTCTGTTACAACTGGTTCTGCCTTCAATAATTAAAAGTAGTACTTAACCTCCTTAGACCTCTCTTACCACAAGTCTGAAATAAAGGGTTTTGGCAAAATAAACCCACAAGTCCTTCCAGGCCTAAAATTAGATGGTTCTATGAGTCAAACTCTGGTCATTGTACATATACCAAGAAAGAGGGTTCAAGAAAGTAATAAGCCAGAACTATTAAAAAAGGAGTTCTCCACCAGGCACGGTGGCTCACGCCTGTAATCCCAACATTTTGGGAGGCCAAGGTGGGCAAATCACCTGAGGTCGGGAGTTCAAGACCAGCCTGACCAACATGGAGAAACCCCATCTCTACTAAAAATACAAAATTAGCCAGGCGTGGTGGTGCATGCCTGTAATCCCAGCTACTCGGGAGGCTAAGGCAGGAGAATCACTTGAACTCGGGAGGTGGAGGTTTTGGTGAGTCGAGATTGTGCTATCGCACTCCAGCCTGGGCAACAAGAGCAAAACTCCGTCTCAAAATAAAAAGGAGTTCTCAGGTGGGCTCAGTAGCTCATGCCTGTAATCCCAGCACTTTGGGAGGCTGAGGTGGGTGGATCACAAGGTCAGGAGTTTGAGACCAGCTTGGCCAATACAGTGAAACCCCGTCTCGACTAAAAAATACAAAAATTAGCCCAGTGTGGTGGCGTACTCCTGTAGTCCCAGCTACTCAAGAGGCTGAGGCAGGAGAATCACTTGAACCCGGGAGGCGGAGGTTGCAGTGAGCCAAGATGGTGCCACTGGACTCTGGCCTGGGTGACAGAGTGAGACTCTGTCTTAAAAAAAAAAAAAAAGAAAAAAGAAAAAAAGGAGTTCTCCCATTAACTGCTTTTTCTTGGAATCAGAAGTCTAAGAACAATATTTAGAAAAATATCTACCTAGAAAAAGCTGTAGCGCAATGAAGAGTAGAAATTGGAAAGATATCAACAAGGGGAGAGGCAAAACAATACGTGATAGCACGGAATGAAGCATTCAGTTCTGCAAAGATATCACTTAGACCAGTAAGGAAATAGGTAGTATATAGGAAGTTATAATATTTACATTCTTATTCCAAGAAAAACTTGGAGTAAAACCAAAACCAGACTTTAAAATTTATACTTCCATAAAATGAAGTTGTTTGAGTTTTTGCCTTGGTAAACCACTTCTAAAAAAACCTATTTGTATGAAGAGTTCAGTTTAGGCATTATAAAGAAAAGGATCAAAAACCTAAATATACACAACTGAATTAGTTTCAGAAATGGTACCAAAAGTGGATATCAGATAATTCACCAAACATTTATTAAACTATGTTTAATAGGGCAAGTTGTTATAAAACACAGTCCAAGTACTCAAGGGATTCACTGATTTAAGACTGTAAACAACAAAGTATAGTAACTCTTACCCATCAATGATATTTTCAGGTGGGTGTTTTTCATCACTTGATGTAGCTAAAATCACTTCGGACCCTTCAGAGCTCAGACAGAGATCAGTTTTTCTCATCTTAAAATGTTTAACCTGCAAATCAAAAAATAACAAAAAAAGCAACTTCTTGATTCTCTAAACTTTATCTGAGAAAACCAAGTGAGAAGGGAAAGCTGTTGCCTAGCAGATGGTTTAACAGCCAAGCTATTCAACATGTGGGAGGGACTCTAACATGTTTGTTTATGTAAGAAACCTCTCCCAGGGATAATCTATAAGACATGACTATTTCTGCCACTCTGCTTCACAAAATAAGTCCCTGACTACCCTAGCCAAACAAAAACACAAAAACACAGAGGTACAGGAAGAAGGTCAACAGAGGAGAACAACATGGAATACCATAAAAATACTCAATTAGGCCGGGTGCGGTGGCTCATGCCTGTAATCCCAGCACTTTGGGAGTCCAAAAAAAATTTTTTTTTTTCTGTAGAGATGGGGTCTTGCTATGCTGCACAGGCTAGTCTTTGTTTTGAGACGGAGTCTCACTCTTGTTGCCCAAGCTGGAGTGCAATGGCACGATCTTGGCTCAATGCAACCTCTGCCTTCCGGTTTCAAGCGATTCTCCTGCCTCAGCTCCTGAGTAGCTGCGATTACAGGCACCCGCCACCACGCCAGGTTAATTTTTGTATTTTTAGAAGAGACGGGGTTTCACCATGTTGGCCTGGCTAGTCTCAAACTCCTGACCTCATAATCCGCCCACCTCAGCCTCCCAAAGTGCTGGGATTAAGGGCGTGAGCCACCACACCCAGCTTGCTCAGGTTAGTCTTAAAACTCCTGGCCTCAAGTGATCCTCCTGCCTCAGCGTTTCAAAGTGCTGGTATTAAAGGCTTGCGCCACTGTGCCCGGCCAGTATCAGTATTTTATAAAAATGCATTTATTCTTAGTTTTTATTTATTAGAATACAGTTCACTTTCTATTATATTTTAAAAACTAGTATCGATAGTATTAAAAGTGTGGTAACATTGGTAAGAAAACACATATATTTTAATTTTTTGTGCCTCTTTTCTCTATCAATCTTACCACAGCTTTTGACACTATTGATACCAGAGAAACAGTCAGTGTGGGATGAACATTGTCAAGCCTTAGTTTTAAGAGGAGAAAGATGATGAATTCTGTAAATACAGATTGATAAACTTGAATGCTAATTCTCAACAAAACCCTAAAATTATTAAATTTCATTATTAAAATGGTAGCCTTGAAAATGTAACCAAGGAAGTACTAAAATTGGAAGTAGCAGTAACATTAGTTTACAAGCTAAACCAAACCTATACATTTCTGTTTGTCTGATGGAATTCCTACCCATTTGGAACATGTTCTAAACATTTCGACAAAGCTTCAGACAAAGCTTCTCAAGATACCTTGTGAACCCGACAGAGAAATATGAATTGGGTGACAGCCAGTACTCTAGGTAGATATTTCTAACTCTGAGTGGCTATACTCAACGAATGATGATTAATGGAAGAAAATGAACTTGTGGAGGACTTCTATCCTTATCCTACTCAACATTTTTATTAATTAAGGATGCACAAAGTATGCTCATCAATTTTGCAGACACAAAGCTTGGGATGTCAGCTGATACGGTAGGTGACAGAATTAGCATTCAAAAAGAAATGAGCAAGCTAGAAAGATGACTTGCAATGAGTAAGTCATCTAATAAGGATAAAAGTAAAAACCTTTACTCAGTTTTGAAAAAAATCAATCATACAAGGGTTAGTCTAAATCAGGGGTTAGCAAACTACTACCTGTGAGCCAAATCTAGCCTGCCATTTGTTTTTGTACTGCCCACAAGCTAAAAATGTGTTTAACATCTTAAAATATTTTTTAAAATCAAAATATACTGTGACACACAAAAATTACATGAAACTCAGATTTTAATGTCCATGAATTATATTGGAAAGTGGCTATGCTCATTCGCTTATATATTGCCTATGGCTGATTATATGTTACAGTGACATAGCTGAGTCACTGAAACAGACTACAAGGCCCATAAAACCTGAAATATTTACTATTTGGCCCTTTACAAAAAAGTTTGCCAACCTCTGATCTGATACATATAGGTTTGGTTGATCACAAAGTCAATATAAGGCAACAGTGTACTCTATCTGCCCCTAAAGGTAATGGAATGCTATCTTAGAGTTACGGAAGTACCACATTCCATCAACATTTTTGAACACCAGTTGAACTAAGGGCCAAGCACTGTGCTAGTATTGCAAAGACGAATATAACAACCTAGTGACTAAGACTTGGTTCTTGCCTTCAAGTTCAGAGTCAAGGAAGATGAATAAGCATGAAACTAATAGTATAATATGCTACGTACTAACATTGTGTGACGCACATCCAGCACACTGTGTTCAGTTCTGGGTAGTATGTTTTAAGTAGGACATCGTCAGGCGTGATATTGTTCAGAGGAGAGTAAAAAGTTCATGATGATCTATAAACCATATTACATAGAGGAAGGTGAAAAATAGAAATATGACTACCATTTTTACTCTCAGTGGTGCTCACAAATGGAAAAAGAATTTTTTTTTACGCCTCCAGGGGTGTGAACTGAACTCAACAAATACACATTTTGAGCAGGAACTTTGGAGAGACAAGGACTTTCGTGCACAGTAAAGATTTTAAATTTCTTTCATCCCTGGAAACATCCAAGAAAAGTCAGTAAAAGATCATAATCTATGGAAGAAGCCAAAGAAATCTATGGAGGAAGCCAAAGACAGGATTCCTGCATTGGTAGTTCTCTTGGACTGAGTCAAATTCTAGGAAAGGTAGATTGGGAATAGATAATGAAAGATCTGAAAAGCCAGGTTAACGGCAATGAAGTTTATCTTGTACTCCGTACTCCAGTGGTTCTCAACTGGACTGGGGGTAGATTTTGGCCTCCAACGGACACTTCACAACATGTGAAGTTTTAGCTGTCACAACTTGGGAGGGAAAATGCTGCTAAATATACCATCATATAGAGGACAGCACATCCACAAGTAATTATTGGACCCATGTATAAATAGTGTAAAGCTGGGGAAACTATGCAGTAATCTATTTGGGGGTGGAAATGTGAGGGTTGGGGCTATAGGGAGAGAACTTTTTTTTTTTTGAGATAAGGTCTGGCTCTATGGCCCAGGCTGGAGTGCAACGATGTGATCTCGGCTCAATGCAACGTCTGCCTTCCGGGCTCAAGCTATCCTCCCACCTCAGCCTTCCTAGTAGCTGGGACTACAGGCACGCACCACCACGCCCGGCTCATTTTTTTGTTTTGTTGGGACGGGGTTTTGCCATGTTGCCCAGGCTGGTCTCTAACTCATGAGCTCAAGCGATCCGCCCACCTTGGCCACCCAAAGTTCTGGGATTTCAGGAGCGAGTCACTGTGTCCGGCCAAGAACTTGTTTTTGTTTTTTTTTTTTTTTTTTTGAGACGTAGTCTCGCTCTGCCGCCCAGGCTGGAGTGCAGTGGCCGGATCTCAGCTCACTGCAAGCTCCGCCTCCCGGGTTCACGCCAATCTCCTGCCTCAGCCTCCCGAGTAGCTGGGACTACAGGCGCCCGCCACCGCGCCCGGCTAGTTTTTTGTATTTTTTAGTAGAGACGGGGTTTCACCGTGTTAGCCAGGATGGTCTCTATCTCCTGACCTCATGATCCGCCCATCTCGGCCTCCCAAAGTGCTGGGATTACAGGCTTGAGCCACCGCGCCCGGCCAAGAACTTGTTTTTTAAAAAAGAGTTACACTTCAGGGTTGATATGGAGCAGATGAATAGGAAAGAATGTACTTCCCAAGTGTTCAGTTCTTTTCTTACCTCACATTCTTAAGTTTTCTGAGAAGCAAACACATGCTTTAATGCAAAACTCATTTCACACCTTCTATATTCGCCATTATCCTTCCTATTTCCTGTTTTGGGTAGAATTACTGAAGTAGAAATGGCAGAGACTGGGTTTTCTTTATCTTTTGTTGCAGTTAATGACAAGAGGCAACCAACCTTAGAGAAATCCATACAATGACGGGCCAGTGACTCACGCCTGTAATCCTGACACTTTGAGAGGCCGAGATGGGCGGAGAGCTTGAGCTCACAAGTTCAAGACCAGCCTGGGCAACATGGTGAAACCCCGAAACCCCCTCTACTAAAACTACAAAAATTAGCCGGACCTGTTGGCAGGCGCCTGTAACCCAGCATTTGGGAGGCCCAGGCAGGCGGATCACTTGAGGCCAGCAGTTCAAGACGGAGCCTGACCAACATGGTGAAACCTCGTCCCTACTAAAAATATAAAAATTAGCCGGGTGTGGTGGCGGGCACCTGTAATCCCAGCTAATCCAGAGGATGAGGCAGGAGAATCGCCTGAACCCAAGAGGCGGAGGCTCAGTGAGGTGAGATCGCGCCACTGCACTCCAGCATGGGCTACAGAGCGATGATGTCTCCAAAAAACAAAACAAAAGTGCAGGTTTGGGAGGTAGTCTAATCCCCCACCCCTTTAGAACAAGATAATTTCCTCAGGGCCGCAGTTTACCAAAGGTGGTACACTCTGGGGTGCTATCCTTTCCATTTTTTACAATCCCTGACCCTGGAATTCCCTGATGCTTTATCCTGTCTTTCAAATTAGGGCCACTGGTTTCGTCCCCAGTTCACCCCTTCATCGCTAGCTCACATGCCCTTTGTGGTCCTTCTTTCTCCAAACCTCTTCAGGTCAAGTCCTTAGAGGACCTTCAACCTGACCAGCCCCCTTGGTTCTGGTGCTACAGCTGGACTCCTCACGCTCTTTCAAGTACCATCCATTGGGAACGTGGTGTACTTTAGAAAACGCGGACCCGGCCTACGGCTTGTCTCCGCGGGGACAAGGCCTCGGCTTCCAAGACAAACCAGCCCTGGCACCACCTTCTCATCTCCATCCCAAACCCTCCTCCTCAGTCCAAGGCCCTGTGGAGACAGACCTCCGAGGGCCCTAGAGCCTCAGACTTGTGGAGGCCCGGCCCCAAATTATGTAAAGAATATAATAAATGCCCCCGACCTTAAGTACAACTCATAGCTAGATGGGTTACGTTGCGGCTGACAGCTTACATTTTGGTAGGCTAATTAATTTCGATTTACAATTGGTTTTCCCTTTTGGTGGTCAAGACGCTATTTCTGGCCTCAAAGAGCTTCGAGGGCTGGCACTGGCGCCTCCAGGGTCTAGAGGAGAAGGCGGGTCCGCGTCAGACCTCCCGCGACGGCCCTTCCACGCCTCCCGTTGCTCGTCTCTTCACCAACAACGGGAAGAGACTGTTGCTGGTCTCTTTTGCTCCCTTCCCACCAGCATCCACTGTTGCTCCCTTCCCACCAGCATCCCCTTCCTTCTGCCTTGCCCGGCCAGGCCCCCACACCCCCTGGTACCAGCCTGCCCACCCTGCGGCCCGCTCGCCTGGGACTCTCGTTAGCTGTGGGCGCCGTACCTTCCTGGCTCGAAACCTCCCTTTCGCCCCGCCCCACGCAGAGCGCCCCAACCCACAGCCCCGCCTCCTCGCCGCAGCCTCAGCGGAGTTCGGGACTGCGCGCGCTCCAACTCCGAAATCTTCGCGCCACGCCTCCCACAAGCCCCGTCTCACCCTCAGCCCCGCCCCCTCGCCGCGACCACAGCGGAGTTCCCGGGCGCGCGCTCCTACCCCGAGCTCTTCGCGCCATGACACCCACAGGCCCGCCCTGCCCTCAGCCGCGCCCCCCGCGCCGCCGCGGCCTCCGCAGAGTTCCCGGGCTCGCTAGCTCCTACCCCGAGCTCTTCGCGCCACGCCTCCCCCAGGCCCCACCCCGCCTCAGCCCCGCCCCCTCGCCGCGGCCTCGGCCCCTCCTACCCCTAGCTCTTCGCGCCACGCCTCCCACAGGCCCCGCCCGCCCTTGACTCCGCCTTCTCCAGCTCCCATTACTTCGCGGGCCAAGATGCGCAACCACTCCCGAGGGCCTTTCCCCAGGGCAGTCCCAGGACTTGCGCTGCCTACCCTCCCCCAGCTCAGCTGTATCCCTGGGGCCGCAGGACCCAGGGGCTCCGCCCTCCCGCGAGCACGCACGCGCAGGGCCCACCTCTGCTAGTTCCAAACCCTCGGCCCTCGGGTCGCCTGCCTGGGGCCCGGCCCCGCCTCTAGACCCGGCCCCGCCTTCGTGCCGGGGCCCGCGCACGCGCGCCTCCCCGGCCCAGCCTTGCCCCCGTCCCAGCCGGTCCCGCGGTCCCACGGCGCCTGGTTGCCCCTAGCCCTCTCCCTCCTCCCACCTTCGCTGTGTCCCACCCTCCCTAGCTTTGTGCCCGGGGTGCTGAGCCCTTCCCCGTCAGCCGCGCCGCGGGAGGAGGGAGCCGCCACAGAGGAGCTGCCGCTCGCTGCCCCGGGCAGGGGCACAGGTAGGTGGCGGCCGCGGGCCGGGCCGCTCGCGGGGCCCCGGGTTGCGTGTGGGAGCGGGGGCGGGGTGTTAGGGAGCGGCGGGGTGGGGGAGGGGAAGCCCGAGAGGGACGGCGGGGCGCGGGTTGAGGGGAGGATGAGGTATATGGGTGTGGACGATGGGTTTAAGGGTGGCGTAGGGGTGCGGGGGCAGGCTATGGGGACGTGTGAGAATTGGGGTTCGGGGCCGGGGTGGGATAGGGAGCAGGATTAACCTGGGTGGGCTCGGGGAGAGGCATGCGTGGGGAGAGAGCGGAACGAAGGCATGCGTGGGGAGAGAGCGGGAAGAAGGAATGGGGAAAGGAAATGGGATTTTAGGGGTTCAAGGAGGAAAGGAGCTAGGATAGGAATAGAGAGGGTGGGGTCTTGGGGACAGGGAAGAAAAGTTGGGGGTGTGGAATGCCAAGTTAGGGATAGGCGTGAAGGAAGAGGGTCTTGAAGATTGAGAACAGAAGGCAAGGAAAGGGTTGGAGAGATTGGGGGCCTAGGAGAGGGAAGCCCCTAGAGTGGGAAGACGGGAAGAATAGATGGTGGAGGGAAGGAGTGGGGGTGGAGGAGTTGGGGAAAGAAAGGGAGGCAGGTGGAGGTTGGGAGATTGGAGGTTGGAAGGGTTGGGTCTGTGGAACAAGCAAGCCACCTTTCAGCAGGAGCACGGAAGGGCTGGAAGGGTCTGAGGCTTGAGGTGGGCAGGGGAGCTGAGGTGAGCGAAGGGAGTGGGGTTAGGATTTTTGGTGTGAGAAGCGCTAGAGTTGTTAAGAGTCACATTGTGGGAGAGATTGGCATGTTCTTGGGGGGCAGTAGGGAGCCTGAGAGAGGAAAAGGTATGGGTGAGAAGGCAGGTAGTAAAGTGCATATTATAGGAAAAAAGTAGTGAGGAAAGTTGAAAATTGAAGAATGGGGACACACAGAACAATGAAGGTGGATTGTTGGTTATTGCTGATTTAGAACTACCCACAGTTTAGTTTCTGTTCAGGTTTTTATTTAGAAATTTTCCCAAGAATACTGCATTTTCAGATAAACTAAGTGTCGGCAGCCTTGGGATGAAGGCCATGGGCTGGCAGATGTTCTCCTGGTGTATGGATGTAGCTCATTTTGGGCCTGGCAGAGGGAAGAAGGGAGGCCTCGTTGTAACTGTCCTGGCTCTGTTCCCACCAGCTCTTTCCCTAGATGTGCACCGGTTTTCGTTTTTTTTTTTTTCAATCTTATCCCTTCTCCCTCCCCTCAGGCTTCAACCAGTGAATACTAGAGGGATCAAACAGGTGGGTGAGATTAATTTTTCACATTTTTTTTTTCTATCCTTAAGGCTGATGTCATATTTTTAGTCTTGAGAAACAGCATCATGCCAAGGAAAGAGCTTGAGCTTTGCAGTAATGCGACCCTGAGATTGAATTCTGGCTCTGCCACTTACTAGCTCTGTTCTAGAGTAAGTTATTTTATTTCCGTGGGTCTCTTTGTCTATTAAAAGGCAATACTGACCTCATAGGTTCATTAGAGATTACATGAGATCACTTATATAGTACCTAACACAGTGCTTGGCAACTGGTAGGTGCTTAATAAATGGTAGCCATCATCCAGTATCGTTAAACATCATAGTTATTCCTACAACTTACTATTCTTAGGGGATTTTTATCTTACTTTATCTTCTGAAGTTAGGTATTTTCTTCTTCTTCTCTTCAAATTAGCTGTAAATTCAGCTCATAATTTTACCCTGTGGGCTCCCTGATAACCCCAGTTCACCTGACTGGGATAGTCATGCTTTTTGCTTGGAAAACTGGATTCAAGGTCTAAAAAACTGTCATGTGTAGTATCAATAATTTTATCTGGCCTTTTTCAAGAAAGCTGTATAGAACTGAGTTTTTAATGTAATACAGCTATGTTTCATTCATTTGATGAAATGGTACACTTCGTGGTAACTTTGGCTCTCTTGTGGTGACCAAATGCTAGAACATACATGATTATAATATTTTTCTATGCTGTCGTATGGGTTACAAAGCTGCCTTATTGTAGCAGGCTGGGAGACTATCAAAATGTCGCTGTTACTCTTGATCCAATATATAATACAGCTACTACGATATACATTGGACATTGTTATTATTGTAGTGACTAAGTATTTTAATTTTTCAATTTGGATGGGGTTTTCACCGTGGTTTAGAACAGGTCCATTTGTAATACACCACCCTGTACACCATCCTGTACATTAGTGAGGGTCAAAAGAGAAGTAGAGAAGTTTTATGTAGAATTCTCTTGCCTTTCTGGTCCTTAGCCTTGAAGGGTTCAAATGTTAATTTAATGCTTAGATCATGTTATAGTACCTCATAGACTCTCAGGAAGCTCCTTTTTGGGAGAATGCAGGATGTGCTGATTTAGTAGTAGAAATTAAAGGATTCCTGAACCAAAGTCAATTCCTCCAGTGGCTTCTGGACAAATGATGTGGGTTTACTCTCCAGGAAAAAATTGTATTTATTTTTTCCTCATTTAGAAAGAGAAATGGTATTTGATGGGTAATCTAAAGAAAAACAAACAAAAAACCAGAACCGTTCCCTTTTTTTGAAAATGATCCCTGGAAGCCAAAGCATCCCAGATTTTGAGGAGCCCAGATTAGGGTCCTTACTCTAGTCCCAAGCTGCTTGTGCCCTCTGCTGGATGGAATCAGACTTCTAATTTTCATCTGAAGTGGTCACCCACTCACCCAGCCATCCATCCATTTGTCCATTTTACAACAGTATTTGTGGAAGACACTATTGGGGTGAGGGTTGGGGGCAATACAGATGGGCAGACCCTGTTTCATTGCTCAGGGAGTTCACAGTGTATTCATCCACTATAATAGGGTATCTTCCATAGAATTTGTCTTTCTGTTGTTAAAATCACGTCAGTCCTTTTTAGGGCCATACCTAGCATCTGCTTTCTGATCTACAGGTAGAGTAGAGCTCTGAATGTTAAATGACAGGGATAAAAACCAAAGGACATCTGTTTTACTTCCTCAGTCAAAATTAAGGTCTGCAAGGTTGGAGGGTCCAGATGCTCATCCCTACTGGAAGAAGAGCTCAGAATAAATGAGGCATCTCCTTAGCAGCAGGCGCTGTAAATGCCGGCAAGAGAGAAGTATGGGTTGTAAGAGCTAGCACTGTGACAGAATTTTTTTCCCCGTTTTTTAGTTTAGTTGTCTCCCACCCCTTGTAGTACCAGTAGCAATATACTCCCATCGTGTGCTTTGCCTCTGCCACCTGCAGAATGGTCTGGCAAGTGGGGGAGGAGCCTGCAGCTGTTGCCTGGAAAAGGAGCTGGCTCCTAGCAACGGTATCAGCAGGCCCTGCAACTGAGAGCACTAAGTTTGTCCTTTGAGGTCTTACCCTTCCTTTCATACAGTTCAGCAAATATCTTTTGAGGGCTTACTTAGTACTAGGCACTATGTCAGGCCTGGGAAAGATAGATGAATCAAATAAGTACCTTGCCTTCAAAAAGCTCACCACTCGGGTACATTAACAAGTGAACAGACATAGTACATGGTTCTAAGTGCTATGTAGGAGAGACTAGGTGCTCTGGGAAAACCAGACAGGCACATACTGGTGCAGGGGTTAGGGAAGGTTTCCCAGAAGAGGGACAATGTTAATGATGAGTAGAAATTAGCTAGGTCAGGGAGGCAGAGCAGGATGTTCCAGCCAAAGGGAACAGAATGGGCAATGGCCAGTGGGACATGAGAGCATGGCCAGTTTACCTGGGTAGTATGACAGGGCCAAAGATTGTAGGACATAAGGAGGTGAGCAGGAAAGGGTGAGGCTCTAGAGCTAGGCAGAATACTTCTCTCGTGCTTTTATACACATAATTATCCTTGAGAGAAACATGGATAGTACTGATTCCCACACACAGGACCATTGTTTCATCTCCAGAGACTCAGCATTTTTGATCACGGACTTAAATGTGGCTGACACTCGTAAGTGGCTTCAGGGCCACATTGTGGCCCCACATTGATGCAGAAGAAGCTGAGTTGGTTCACTCTAAAACTCAATCAGATTCTTTTAGGGATATTATCAGGCCTGTATGATATTCTACCTCTCTTCTCCCTTAAAATTGTAGAAATGATCATCAAATAAATACCTTCATTTTATTTAACATAGCACTTTTTCATGTATTTTGAAATCTCACGGTTACTCAGGAGGAAAACAAGTATTCCAGTTCTTGGGCACATAATATTACCCACATGACTGCAGAAATGCCCAACTGTTTGACTTTTTTATGTTAAAACTGCCCTAATAGAACTTTAATAGATACAAAGTGTCCAAAGGCTAGAATAGCTTTTATGTAGCTCTTGTAGTGGAGGTGTTTTATTTCTAGATTTTAAAAAAATCCTGTTACTTTTGGTCTTTGTAAAATTTAGCAAATGAGTAAACGTTGGTTGCGCACTATCTGCTCAGGGACTATAAGATGCCAGGGCACTGTGTTATAGAGTCTGCATGAATTCAGCGTGGTTCCTCCTCTCAAGGAGCTCAAAGCAGCAGATGGCAGACTCAGAAACAAATAAATAGAACAGTGAACCAAACGCAACCAAGAAGTTTGTGGACTGTGTCAAGCTAGCCAGGAAGTTATTTATTTCTAGTCTTTTTTCTGTGTGTAAACACGTTTTTTAAAAATTTATAATTTTAATCACTTTATCACATTCCATGGTAAGTATAAGTCGTAATGTATTTATTAACATCCCAATTATTGGACATTTAGGTTATTTTCCAATTGTTTTGCTAATATAAACTTACTGCCATTAATTTACACATAAATGAATCTTTGCTGACATCTGTGACAACTTCCTTAGTGTGAATTTTAAAGATGAGATTTTGACCTGGGGTTTTTGTTGTTGTTGTTGTTGTTGTTGTTTTGGAGTCTTGCTCTTGTCACCCAGGCTGGAGTGCAGTGAAACGATCTTGGCTTACCGTAACCTCTGTCTCCTGGGTTCAAGCGGTTCTTTTGCCTCAGCCTTCCGAGTAGCTGGAACGACAGGCACACACTCGGCTAATTTTTGTATTTTTAGTAGAGATGGGGTTTCACCATGTTGGCCAGGCTGGTCTCGAACTCCTGACCTCAGGTGATCCACCCGCCTCGGCCTCCCAAAGTGCTGGGATTACAGGCGTGAGCCTCTGCGTCCGGCCTTGACCTGGGTTTTGAAAGATGAGTAGGAGATGGCCAGATAAACAAGAAAAAGGGGAGAGTAGGAAGGGGCATTCCAGGTAGAGGCAATAAAGGCAACCTCGAATGCCAAAGTTCCCAGGCAACTGGTAAGTTTTGCTTTTCCTAAAACAGCCACCAGTCCTGCCTGGTAGGCTCATAAAGCCCTGGGCACAGCAAGATGAAGTTACATGTTACAAATGGCATTTTAATTGGATTTGCTTCCCTGTGCCTTGCTTTCACAGTTGCTACCAAGGCAATGTCTTACTACCTCAGCTCAGAAAACCACCTAGACCCAGGGCCCATCTACGTGCGAGAAAATGGGCAGCTGCACATGGTCAATCTGGCTCTGGATGGTGTCAGGAGTAGCCTGCAGAAGCCAAGGCCTTTCAGACTATTCCCCAAAGGCTTTTCTGTGGAGCTTTGCATGAACAGGGAAGACGACACTGCACGGAAAGAGAAGACTGATCATTTCATCTTCACATATACCCGGGAGGGGAATCTTCGGTACTCCGCCAAATCCCTCTTCAGCCTTGTCCTGGGCTTCATCTCCGACAATGTGGATCACATTGATTCCCTTATTGGCTTTCCTGAGCAGATTGCCGAAAAGCTGTTCTCTGCTGCTGAAGCCAGACAGAAATTCACTGAGCCAGGTGCAGGGCTGAGGGCTTTACAGAAATTCACTGAGGCCTATGGAAGTTTGGTGCTTTGCTCCCTGTGTTTGCGAAACAGGTGGGTGTTCTAATTAGGTTATTCAGCATTTTATTGGGTGTGTAAATTCTGTCAAGCTCTGGGGCTTAGTGGGCTCAGGGGCTTCCCTCATCAAATAGCACTTCAGTTTAGAACTTCCATATACAAAGTGAAAGACCATATTGAAAAAATCACTCTTCCTTCTCCTCACGTCTTAGACGAGACGACACTTAACTTTATTCTGAAATCATTTTACAAGGATTAGTTGTCACAGCTCCTCCATTAAGTAGAAAATATTCTTCTACCAGCTTTCAAAGAGAAAATAGAAAAGACAAAATGTGATCTGCCAAATATCTCTTGATATGCTCTTGCAGGTGGGGAGATTAGTATCCAGAGTTTTGGGGCCTGTTTTTGGTTTTCAGACCACTAAATACTGACCATTAGATAAAAAATGACCTTAAAAGATTGGGTGATTAAAATTTCAAATATCCTAAAGTTTGGCAATTCTCAGATAAAGTCCCTACATTAAGGTCTATAGTCTAACAAAGCAGATATTTTTTCTCTTGTGACTTGCCTTTGCTCATATGCTTTATTTAAAATTTTTACTCTACCATCATGTAAAAACACTTTCAAAACATCTAATTTCTTTTTAAACTTGCAAAAAACAATAAAAATATACAAGGCAAACAATTTAAACACAAACACAGAGGGGCATAAAATGAAACAGAAGCCTTCTTCCTATCTCATCTCCAGTTTCCTCTCCCCAGAGACCAAATACTGTTACCAGTTTTTAAAATACCATTCTAGAGATGTTCTACGCACATACATGTTTGTGTAGTTCCCTTCTTTGTTATACAAATGGCAGCATCCTGCGTACATTCTAATGGACCTTGCTTTCTTCACATAATTTGAAAATCATTTATCATCAATACTGGTAGGTTTTTTTTTTTCTTCTTCTTTTGAGACAGTCTCACTCTGTCACTAGGCTGGAGTGGCAGTGGCATCTCAGCTCACACTGCAACCTCCAACTGCCTGGTTCAAGCGATTCGCCTGCCTCAGCCTCCCCAGTAGCTGGGATTACGGGCATGTGCCACCATGATTTTTGTATTTTTAGTAGAGACAGGATTTCACCATGCTGGCCAGGATGGTGTCGATCTCTTGACCTCGTGATCCGCCCACCTCAGCCTCCCAAAGTGCTGGGATTACAGGCGTGAGCCACCGTGCCTGGCCTACTTGTAGGTTTTTAAAATAGCTTTATTGTATACTACTGTATGAACTATTCTGTGATTAGACCTGAAAGGCAGCTTACTGTTTTTTTTCTTTTTTTTTTTTTGAGATGGAGTTTCACTCTTGTTTCCCAGGTTGGAGTGCAGTGGCGCAATCTCTCACTGCAACCTTCGCCTCCCAGATTTAAGCAATTCTCCTGACTCAGCCTCCTAAGTAGCTGGGATTACAGGCACCCACCACCACGCCCGGCTAATTTTTTGTATTTTTAGTAATACAGGGTTTCACCACGTTGGCCAGGCTTGTCTCAAACTCCTGACCTCAGGTGATCCACCCGCCTCAGCCTTCCAAAGTGCTGGGATTACAGGCGTGAGCCAGTGTGCCCAGCCGGCAGCTTATCTGTATGAGCATTATAACAAGGGCTGAACAAAAAATGTATATAAGAGAAAGCCATATCTGAAAACAGAAGGTAAGCTCATATGCTTAATAAAGGAAAAATGATCTTTATTTAATCAGCTCATAGAATTAATGGTTTCACCACAGGCCAAATACTGTATTTTAAAAAGAAAAGACATAAACACATGTAGAAAGGGACAGAAACTTGGCTCATAAACTGAGCAGGCACCTTGAAAGCTCTGTCTCTGGACTATGGTCTCAGTCGTGGCTGGGCTTGGAGCTGCTGCCAGTGGAAAGGAAAAAAATTACCTTGCCTAAAGGAAAAAGTCAAGCAATATTTCATTGTAGCTTATGCATTTAAAATACATTTTACCCTTCATTTTTTCTTCCAAGTTATTTATGTTCGTTGTTGAAAAGTTAGAACAGTGGCAAAATAGAATTGTGATGTATATCTTGTTTTAAAATTATTTTATGAAAGCAATATATACTATTTGGGGAATACATAAAATTATGGTACTAAAAAATTCATAATTTCACGTGATCATTTTCAAATATATTATTTTTATGCATTTGGGAATATATACTTTGTACAACTTGTATTCTGTTTTTTCCCCACCTACCTTTATAGCTTAATATTTCCCATGCTATTGAAAATGCTGTTTATCCATTTGCAATATCTGGATACTGTTGTAGTGGCAGATTGGTCGGATTGGAATGAGAATAGCACTTTTCATTCACATTTGATGAGGACATAAATTAGTGTAGCATTTCTGGAAGCAGATTGGCAATATGTATCAAGAACCTTGAAAACATTCATACTGTTTGTTTGACCCATTAATTCTACTTACTAAGAATCTATTCTAATCCCTAATGTAATAATCAAAGACGGGAACGGATATTTTTACAAAAGAGTGTTCATTGTAGTACTGTTTGTATGAGTGAAAATCTAAAAACTAAGTGTTCAACAGTAGGGAATTGGTTAAGCAAATTATAGTATATTTACATGATGAAATATTATGTAACTATTAAGATAATATTCTAAGAAAGAGATTTTTAAAATGTATGTACTGCATAGATAGAAAGAAAAAAGAAACCTACCAAAAAGTAGTCTAGATGGTGGGATTAGAATTGATTTCATATTCTTTATACTTTTCTATATTTTATTTTTTTCAATGAAAGTGATACATTATCAGAAAATGTAAGAAACATTTACATTTATATAATAATCAGAAAATATAGGAAACTTTTTTTTTTTCCTTTTTGAGACAGGGTTTCACTCTGTTGCTCAGGCTTGAGTGCAGTGGCGTGATCTTGGCTCACTGCAGCCTCCGCCTTCCAGGTTCAGATGATTCTCCCACCTCAGCCTCCCAAGTAGCCGGGACTACAGGCGCCTGCGACCGTGCCCAGCTAAGTTTTGTATTTTTTGGTAGAGATAGGGTTTCACCATGTTGACCAGGCTGGTTTTGAACTCCTGACCTCAAGTGATCCACCCACCTCAGCCTTCCAAAGTGCTGGGATTACAAGCGTGAGCGACCATGCCCAGCCAGAAAATACAGGAAACATTTTGAATATAATCTTTTAGCCCGTATTTTATTGCTGCAATTCCAGACTTGACTGTCTCATTCAAATGTAAGACTTTGAATTGTGATAAAAACCCCTCTTCTTTTGAATCCTTGAAGGAAAATAGAGGGCAGGAAATTTGAGGTTGCATTTGCAATCCAGGGCTGTAGCTGCAGTCCAAGAGGTTTTGTCAGCACAAAGGGGTTCAGGTCAAAAGTAATGAACTTGAAAAAATAAATGAAAATAAAATAACTGGGTAGGTGCAGGCACTTGCTATCTTGGGGTTAAGTCACAAAGCTACCTGCCGGAAGCAAGTGTCTTTGCAACTGGATTCCAACCTTATGAAAACTCTCTTCTTTGTGTTGAAACCCCAGTGATTTTTAATCCTGCTGGTGGTCACGGGGAGGCAAGTATGTTTTCTTTAAAATACCACCTTTTGTTATTGACATAATAGTAATAGCTACTATTTCATGAGGTCCTGCAAGATGCCATGGAATTTTTAAATATTGTTTCTCTTTTTCTCAATAATCCTGAAAAGAAGTAATCATTGGCCCCATTGTGTAGCTGGAGAAATTGAGGGTCAGAAAGGTTAAGTAACTGTCTCACAATCACACAAGTAATTGGGCTGTTAGAATCCAAACTCAGATCTGGTCTGTGCTCTTTCTATTGCCTTTCCACTATACCGTTCTGAACCCTTTAAGGGAAAATTTGGAAGACTGGTTGCAAGCAAGATCCTAGAGCTTTGATTATGTCCTATATTAGCATCTAGTAGTGTCTGTGGCCTAACACGTTTGTTCCTCAACCTTGAGTTTCGTAATGTTTCTTAATCACATTACACAGTGTTATGTCCTTTGCAGAGAACCCTTGTTTCCGAATTACTAAAAATCTTTTGGTTAATTGATCAAAGGATACGTGTTTTCCTTTCTCTGATTGCCAGTAATCCCCTAAATCCCCATTAACACACTTCAACTCTGTGATTGGAAGGTGAAAAACAGCAGCTGTATTTACAGTGCAATTAAAATACATCTGAGTAAATAAGGCTCTTTTGTGTACCCAGCTGAGCTCGATCTCCAGACAGCTTAGGTTCCACCCTTTAAAGGGGTATCAGTGCCTCAGGCCATCTGTACCTAGCAGCCAGGCCAGTCATTAGTTTGAGTACATCTTTTTTTGTTTGGAAGTAGGAAGAAAAGAGATTAACTCCCCTCTTGCCCTCTGATTATTCCATCCTGTTTTTGGCAGTTGTGATCCTGCTGATGGAAGAGAGGTGTGACCTCTTAGGTGTAACCCCACTGATCCTAACACACCATCTTACTGTGGAAGCTTCTAGACATCCAAGAGGAAGGTGAATGAGAGAGGCCTGCTCTTGCCACAAGTCAGTTTCCCTGTCCTCTTAGGTTCCTCTCCTCTCCGTTTCCTGTCACACCTAATCCCTTTCATTTTTTCTCACTGACCTCATCTGAGATAGATGAACCACTAGAAAGCAGGGCAGAGGCCCCAGCCTGGGCTGTGGAATGCTGTTTTGATCTCCTTTCCCTCTCCAGAGGCTTCCCTGACGCTTCCAGATAACAACTTGGCAAGGTGCTACAACGTAATTAAGTTGCTGGTGCTCAGGGTTTGTCTTAATATCCATCTAGACTGGAGTGAGTCCTTGTGGCAGTCTTGCTGTACATACTTTTGGAGTAAAGTTAGGGTAACAAAGGCACAGGGGAGTGTTCAGGAAAGATAAAATGTGATGTGCCAAATATCTCTTGGTATGTTCTGGGGGATGTGCAGATTAGAAACCGGTCTTGACCTTGCTCCAGTTTTCAAATCACAGGATGTTGAGCATTAGATTAAAAGCGACTTTAAAAGAATTAGTAATTAAAAATTTGAGTATCCTAAAGTTTGGAAATTCTCAGGTAAGGTCCCAACACCAATGCCAAGGTCTGTCTGATAACAAAGCAGATGTCTTCACTTGTGACTTTCCTTTGCTAATATACATTTTTTAATTTATTATTCAGAATTTTTATTTCACCATCACATAAAAAGATGTTCAAGGCATTTACTAATTGAAAACTTAAGCCTTTGCCCTGATAGTAATTAGTGAAGTCTGCTTATTCCATAGTACTGTGTCCTGATAGGGTGGTGGGATGTTGACTATGATAGAAATCAGCAAATGGTAATGCTTTAAGAGGAGTTGGGGGAAGCTATTGATTGCTCTCCGTGCTTTATAGGTATCTGGTGATTTCAGAAAAACTTGAGGAAATTAAGTCTTTCCGGGAGCTGACCTGCCTGGATCTTTCATGTTGCAAGCTTGGAGATGAGCATGAACTTCTAGAACATCTCACCAATGAAGCCCTGTCTAGGTACTGACCTGTTACCACTTGTAGATGAATTGTTTCAGTATTGTTTTAAAGGCTGATCCAACAGGATTATCTTCAGGAGTGCTGATTACGTCCTCTTCTTATGTTGATTTGCTTATTTTTTTCTAAAACATTTTCAATCTCCAAATCTCCATTTACTTGGTACAAGCAATGTAGATTAGACAACCCTTAGAAAGTCAGTCAGTTGACTCAAGTCAGTTAGTTGATTCTCTTTTTCTAAGTAACTTTTATTTAAACATGTAATACTTGAAGCTACCTGGGTTGAAAAATGGTTTTGCCCTTTATTTATTCTTTTTTTTTTTTTTTTTTTTGAGACAGTTTCGTTTTTGTTGCCCAGGCTGGAATGCAGTGGCACAATCTCAGCTCACCACAACCTCCACCCGCCAGGGTTCAAGCAGTTCTCCTGCCTCAGCCTCCCAAGTAGCTGGGATTACAGGCATGCACCGCCACGCCCAGCTAATTTTGTATTTTCAGTAGATACGGGGTTTCTCCATGTTGGTCAGGCTGGTCTCGAACTCCTGACCTCAGGTGGTCCGCCTGCCTTGACCTCCCAAAGTGCTAGGATTACAGGCGTGAGCCAATGCACCCAGCCCTATTTATTTGTTTTTTTAGATGGAGTCTTGCTTTTGTTGTCCAGGCTGGAGTGCAGTGGTGCGATCTCAGCTCACTGCAACCTCCAGTTCCTGGGTTCGAGCTATTCTCTTACCTCAGCCTCCTGATAGCTGGGATTATAGGCGCCTCTCACCACGCCAGCTAATTTTTGTACTTTTAGTAGAGACGGGGGTTTTGCCATGTTGGCCAGCCTGGTCTCGAACTTCTGACCTCAGGTGATCTGCCCGCCTCGGGTTTTGCCCTTTATTTATCCAGTCCTAGTTTATTCTAGCAAGGGATGAGACATTATACCATAGTCAATAATCATTATCATTTGCTACTTTAACTATCAATGAGCTCCAACTATAAAGGAAATGAGCTATTAAAGATAGCCAAAGAAATTATTTGTGGAAATGAGCTATTAAAGATAGCCAAATAAATTATTTTCAGGAACCATGATTTAAAGAAATAGCCCAGTTTGTACCATTCACAAATAGTCTGACTGCTCTCAGATTATTCTGACCAACAAAGAGGAGGACAGATGGATTCCTCTGTGGTTTTATAAACACCCAGAACAACAGCATTACAAACCTGGGTCTAACCTGCTACCTGAGGCCTGCTTCTGACAGTGACACCTACCTACTGCCCCATAAAAAGATACTGTTGTTGAGCCTAGGCAGCACCAAGGCTCAGATTTCTTATGTGAAAACGGAGCATATTAATACACCAATTCCAGCTTAGCAGCAGATGGATTGGGTTATGGGTATATTTTATTAACCCAATCTGAAAATCTAGATTGATAAAGGTGGTTAAATTTAGAGGATTGTGTGCTCTGCAAAAAGAATTCTCATAGGAGTTCTTTAGCAGCCTTTCCTGACATATTTAGAATGTTTTTGATTTTCACACGATGTGTCAGAAAAGCAGCTTTTGTTTTAAACTATATTTATCCCCTTAGTGGAAGTCCATTTATTCAACAATATACCTTTAGTGCCCTCTGCCCTCTGAAATTAGTACTGCATGACACTAAATTAACCCTTACTTGGTAACTGAAGTGGCACCAAAAAATCTCTTTTTTTTTTTTTTTTTTTTGTGAGTCTCCTAGGCTGGAGTGCAGTAGTGCGATCATAGCTCACTGCAAGCTTTGAAATCCTTGGTTGAAGCCATCTTCCTGCCTCAGCCTCCCAAGTAGCTGGGACCACAGGCATACAGCACCTTGGCAAGCTAATTTTTAAAAATTTCTTTTAGGGATGGAGTCTCTAACTCCCAGGCCCAAGTGATCCTCCAGCCTCAGTCTTCCAAAGTGCTGACATTACAGGTGTGAGCCACCATGCCCAGCCCAAAAGAGCTTAACTCTGTTAAATGCATTGGGTATGAAATAGCAAGAGGTAGAAGATATGTTGTATTTTTAAATGAAAATGTTGAAAGCATGTTTTTATAACTAGACTGTCTCAAACTCTGAGTAATTTATGTATGTACTTTGTTTCCCTAGTGTAACTCAGCTCCACCTGAAAGATAATTGTTTATCTGATGCTGGGGTGCGGAAGATGACAGCACCAGTTCGAGTGATGAAAAGAGGCCTTGAGAATCTAACGTTATTAGACTTATCATGTAAGTTTTCTTCGAAAATATAGATTATTTTAATGTTGGATGAATGGCCTTAGAGATCATCTTGTTCTTCCCCTTCATTTTAGAGGTAAGAAAGGAAAGGTGACTTTCCAGGGTGCCATAGAAACTTGGTGGCAGAGCGGAACCGAGGCCAGAGACTCTTGACTCCTGGTCAAATGACTTTTCCAGCATATACCACCTCTTTAGGGTAGGAAAAACCCTTTCACATTCATCCATGTCACTCGCTGTGTGCAAACAGAGATACCTTTCATCATATTCATTGCATACTTAAAGGACTTTTGACTCATCTTTATTTTCCTTGAGCCTCTGATCCTTGGTATCTGTCAGCTAGGTCCTTTTTTATCAATGTTTGCCTGATGAAAAGCTGGATGAATGGATAACTTACTCGAATTAACAAGACATTGACTCCAATGGTAAGAGGTTGACAGAGATCATTTGCAATTGAACTGAGCATCCATTGACTCTATGGCAGGACAGTATGGTGCCAAAAGAATAGAAAGAGCAGGGGTTTGAGGTCCGAGGACCCTTCTTGCTCTGCCACTTTTACTACCAGTTATATACCTTCGGACCAGTTATTTAACCACTTTGAGCATTGGTTTTGGCCTTTGTAAAATGAGAATAATAATGAGTGTCCTGTCTGCCTCCCAGGGAAGTGTATTCATTCACCAGATATTTTTTGAGCGTCTATAATGTGCCAGGCAGTATGCTTATGGCCTTGAGGACTCGATGCTAAGTGTAGCACTCTCTGACGCGAGAAAGTAATATATAAGAAAGGATTCTGAAAAAAAATGCAAGTTGGTAAGAGTGTTGATAGTATCTGTGTCTAAGTTCCCTTGAATATATTTTTAAAATAAATGCTTTTACTTTGGAGGTGAAATGGCCATGAATAAAGTATGGTGAACCATTTTAATACATGTTTATATATGTTTTCATATGGTTCCAAATTAAACCCTTTGGGATAACTACCTGGTTCATTTATTTTTCTGCTCATCCCCAACTCCTAGAAAGTAAGAGCTGTAAAGGATCTTTAAGGATCATTGAATGTAGCTCTTCTATATTATGAATAGTAAAGATCAGACTTCTGTATTTAATTTACTTTGAAAAGTTTGCCAACTCAAATGTTTTGTAGTTTATCATTGCCTGGACTTTTTTCTGAGCTTATTTTTGGTTGTCATTTTAACAACATTTATATTGTAACAGAATGCTACCTTGTTTTTGACATCTAGGTAACCCTGAGATCACAGATGCAGGCATTGGATACCTCTTTTCTTTTAGGAAACTAAACTGCTTAGATATCTCTGGGACAGGGCTCAAGGTAAGACTTTTGGTTCCTTCACTCATTTTTCTAGACTCAGCAATTTGATATTGCCTGTGCTAATTGGTATTTAGAAAGGTCTGGTATTTATGATGGTCTTTATTTACTACTGAAAGCAAGTAAGAATTAACCAAATGCATTTGCATTTCTGATCTGTCTCTGCCTCACTAGGACATCAAAACCGTCAAGCACAAGCTCCAGACCCACATAGGCCTTGTTCACTCCAAAGTGCCTTTGAAGGAATTTGATCATAGTAACTGCAAGACAGAGGGCTGGGCTGACCAGGTACTCCAGATTTTTCTTCCCTGCTGTTGATGCAGCTTTTCATCTTAATTCCAAGTGTCTTATCCAACACATTGAATAAACAGTAATCCACTTGGTATTCCTTGGCTAAATTGTCGTCTTCATGTCAAATTGGAGACACTGATGGGCTATAACTGGCCCATATACTTAAAGAATTGATGCCAGACCTTATATCTCATGCTCTGGTCACTAGATTATGCCTTATCTTTACTGGACCTAGGAGAAAATGTCATCTTACAAATGACTCAGAAAATAAGTGAATTCTGGCTTGCTATACAAAAAAGCAGTCTGACCCAACTTCAGAAGGACGGATTCTCTTAGTAGTATGTATATACAGGAGAGAGAATAAACTCTGGTGTCAGCAAATAAGGATTCAAATATGATTCTTCTCTTTCTTTTGGGAAAGTTTCTTACCTCCCACGGCCTTAGTGAGGAAGTGTCTCTCGTGTCCCTCTCTCACTGAGTCTTACCAGTGAGAGAACTTTACTTTGACTCCCTTTTGTCTTGATGGTCTTTCTTCACTTGGTAAAGTACAGACTTAAGTGAGATTCAGAGTCTTCTATGTAAGTTGGAAGTGAGAAAGTAACCAAGTAGGACAGCACAAGTAGATGTCACCTTCCCTGTGACTGGTGCCTTTCTCCTTTAGATGCTTTTAACCAGTGTTTCTTGGTGGAGGCCTAGAGGACCCACCAAACTGTCCAGGATCCCTTCTTAGCTCCAAGCCATAATGCATAATGGTAGAACTGTCTACCTGCTGGATTGTAGCATCACCTCTCCACAGTAAGCAGGGAGACTGGTGAGTTGTGTTTCAGAAGCACACTGAGCTTGGTCCAGAACATGCATGATGAAAGAATTACCATGGTGCATTGCCAGATAAAGTTTCTAGTGCTGTATGAGACCTAGATGCATCCAGTGGACTTGGGACAGGTGTGGGATGGTCTTACAAAGGCTTGCTGCAGTTTGATAGCAGGTGACATGGTGGAAAGAGCATAGGCTGTGGAGCCAGAAAGACCTGGGCACGGAATCCTGGCTCAGCAGCCCAATAGCTGTACAACCTAAAGCAACTTTCAGTCTCTGTCTTCATCCATAAAATGCAGAAACCAGGCTCTCTCTTGAGCAGGGCTTGGGAAGGATCAAGTAGAATACCTGACAGCCTGACCTGAGAGTAAGTTGATGACCAGTGCAGTCCTGCCCTCCACCCTCAGCTGGGCCCCTAGGACTTGGTAGCAGTGCTTTGCTTTGCTTATGTCTTGGGGATCTGTTATTGAAACTGTTGCAGACTGACTCCACTCACCTGCCCTCATTCTTGTCTCACAGGGGTCCACTTAATTCCCTATTTCTGTCTCAGAATTTCTCCATTTCTTCAACCGTATTCTACTTCCCTACTATTGGAGAGAACAAGTATTCTCCTTTATTGTAGTCACAAGCCCTTTTTTTTCTTTTTTAAAAAATTTTATTCCTGAAGATATCCAGTTTCCCTTGTGATAATTACTAATAATGGTTTTTCCCTCCTGCCCCTGCCCACCATGTCTTCATTTGTCCCTCTTTGTTGTCCATCTGCTTTCTGTAGATAAATGCAAGGTGTCCTTATTCTAGCATGGTTCTCATTCCCCAGTGCAGCTGTGCATTGTTTCCTGTCCAGTCTGCCCCATCCCCTCGGTGCCTACTCAGTTCTTACTCCCTTGCGACTTAGTTCTGGCCTCTCCTGCTCTCCTGACAGGGTCCTCTTGAAGGTGGGTGGTGATATTCTTTACCTTCTTTGGCTTTCCTGCAGCATTTGATAGAAACATGCATGCCTTATTATTTTTCTCTGGGCCTCTCTCCTGGCTCTCCCACAGCTTTCTCACTCTTCTGGCTGTGGCTGATTCCTCTTTCTTCCTCTCCTCTTCTCCCACATCTCAACACTCCCCAGGTGCTCTTTCAGTGTTCTTAGAGCTCCAGCTGTCCTTGCAAGGATGACTCTGCATTCCTCTCTAGACACTACACCCATTCCCAGGTATCCTCTGTAAATCTCCACCTGCCATCTCAAATTCAGCTTGTCCCAAACCAAACTCATTTTCTTCTTCCCCATCCCCGACCAGCTCTTACTGACATTCTTATTTCTGTTTAGTGGAAGGAAGCACCATTTTCCCTATTGTCCACTGAGTCAACACGTTTGATTAATCCGTCCTGGTGTTCCCTGAAATCTGTTCCCATTTTTATCACCAGGAAATTATAGAAGAGATGGCAACTAATATTTATTAAGTGCCTTTTGTATACCAGACACTGTGCTAAACTCTTTATGTATATTATCTTGTTTAATCCTTAAAATAGCCCTATGGAGTGTGTACTATCGTTGATCCTTAACAGATGAAGAAATTGAGACTAAGAAATCACTTGCCATGGGTCCCCTGGCAATTAAGTAGTGGAGCCAACTCTGGAACTGGTTTTTTGTTTGTTTTTAGATAGAGATGGCGTTTCGCCATGTTGCCCAGGCTGGTCTCGAACTCCTGGGCTCAAGGAATCCTACCACCTTGGCCTCCCAAAGTGCAAAGATTATAGGTGTGAGCCACTGTGCCTGGCCTGGAACTGTATTCTTTTTTTTTTTGAGACAGAGTTTTGCTCTGTCACCCAGTCTGGAGTGCAGTGGCGTGATCTTGGCTCACTGCAACCTCCGCCTCCCGGGTTTGAGTGATTCTCATGCCTCAGCCTCCCAAGTAGCTGGGACCACCACGCCTGGCTAAATTTTGTATTTTTTAGTAGAGACAGGGTTTCATCATGTTGGCTAGCCTGGTCTCGACTGCGATCCGCCTGCCTCGGCCTCTCAAAATGCTGGCATTACAAGTGTGAGCTACTGAGCCTAGCCTGGAACTATATTCTTAAATTCAGTGTTGTACTGCCTATGTCCTGAAAATGTTTTTCTTGACCTTTTTTTATGATCATTTCATTGCATTCCATAATAAAAAAAATATTAAATTTAAAGTTCTTGTTATTTGTGGTATACTGAGAGGATCATTAGCTTTTCTTGCTTTTTTTTTTTTTTTTCTGAGACGGAGTCACTCTGTCGCCCAGGCTCGAGTGCAGTGGCATGATCTCAGCTTACTACAAGCTCCGCCTCCTGGGTTCACGCCATTCTCCTGCCTCAGCCTCCCGAGTAGCTGGGACTACAGGCGCCCACCGCCACACCCAGCTAATTTTTTTGTATTTTTAGTAGAGACCAGGTTTCACCGTGTTAGCCAGGATGGTCTCGATCTCCTGACCTTGTGATCCGCCTGCCTCGGCCTCCCAAAGTGCTGGGATTACAAGTGTGAGCCACCGCGCCCGGCCTAGCTTTTCTTTATGTATAGTTTATATTCAGGCATATTTCTTTTCTTTTTTTTTTTTGAGACCGAGTCTCGCTCTGTCGCCCAGGCTGGAGTGCAATGGCGTGATCTCAGCTCACTGCAAGCTCCGCCTCCCAGGTTCACGCCATTCTCCTGCCTCAGCCTCCCGAGGAGCTGGGACTACAGGCGCCCACCACCATGCCCAGCTAATATTTTTTTTTTGTATTTTTAGAAGAGACGGGGTTTCACTGTGTTAGCCAGGATGGTCTCGATCTCCTGACCTCGTGATCCGCCCGCCTCGGCCTCCCAAAATGCTGGGATTATAGGCATGAGCCACCGAGCCCAGCCACTTATTTCTAAAAGAATTGGTAGCAGCTTATAATAAAAATATCTTTGTAACAGTTTAAAAAGTAAAAACTGGTCATGATAATGTTATGAGAGTATGGAAACATGGACGTTTTACATACAAGAGTTTGAGTTATAGTTGGAGTATTTTAAGGCACGAGAGTAAGTCTAGGAATGTGTGGAAAGTTTTATGACTAAAGTTTTAAGTTTTAATATTTAGTTTAAGGGTATGTAATTTATTTCCAGCTTGGAATAAAGATGAAAATAGACAGGGAAATCAGCTTTATAGATTTCCCTTAGTCATGCAGATACATATATCCAATGTGTTTGCATTCTGACTCAACTCCTGCATTAGAACAGAAAACTCAGACTTGACTTGGTTCTTATTCTTATCACCAGGCATCTGAAGTAAAATTTCCCAGAGGGGTTTGTGTTTATGGAGAGGGAAAAAGGGGGAACAAGAAAGGCTTGAGATTAAAATCTCGAGATTTTGTTTGGATTCAAATCTTTCCAAATATGTTTCAGATCGTTCTGCAGTGGGAGCGTGTGACTGCGGAAGCTGTGAAGCCACGGGAAACCTCAGAGCCTAGAACGGCAGCTCAGCGCTTCTGTGAGAAATTCCCTTTCCTTTGAAGTTTTTTGCCCTTTATTTGCATCCTTAAAGCAGTTTCACCTGTTTTCCCTCCTTGGAAAAATTAATTATGGTAGTATTGGCTTATTTATGATCACCAAGACTTGTATTCCCTTAGCATAGCTTACAGTATAAGTTCACACTTAGCTTTCAGCATCAGCACCAGGAAGACAGCTTTTTAAAATTACTTTTGTACCATCTTGTTCCAAAAAAGATTTGTGGTGGTACAAAAGTAGATAGAATACAGAAGATGAAAAAGGAATTAAGTGTAGCCAGAAGTTGGAATCAGCCCAGGTGTCCATCAACAGATAAATGGATAAACAAAATGTGAAATGTACGTACAATGTATTTCAGGCTTTAAAAGTAAGGAAACTTTGACACAACGTGGATGAGCCTGCAAGATGTTATGCTAAGCAAAATAAACTAGTCGCAAAAGGACAAATACTACGTGATTGTTCTTGTATAAGGTAGCTAGAATAGTTAGATTCATAGAACAGGCAGAATGGTGGTGGTGACTAGGGAGGCAGGGGTGGCACAGGCAGGAATAGGGAGTTATTGTTTAATACGCGCAGAGTTTCATTTGTACAAGGTAAAAAGAGTTCTGGAGATGGTGGTGATGATTGCACCACAATGTGAATGTCCTTAATACCGCTGAACTGTACACTTAAAAATGGCTCAAATGGTAAACTTTATGTTATGTATATTTTATCATGATTTTAAAAGAGAAGGAATTGATGAAATCAAAGTGAAGAAAATATAAAGGTACCAAGTAAGAATCCAGGACATACCAAAAAAAATGTAAAATAGATTGTATCGTTTGCTCTTTGGCCCTTAGAAGACGGAGTCAAATCCAGATTTCAAATAATGAAGGCTAACATTTTGGGGGCTTTTAGTGTGTGTCAAGCATTGTACTAATCTATGTACATTATTTCATTTATCTTCATATTACCCTTATGAAATAGGTTTTGTATCCCTATAGAGGTGATTAAACAGAATTTCAGACAAGTCACTTGCCCACGGTCACTTCTAGGAAGAGGCAGATCTAGGATTTAAATCCAAATCTGTCAAACTGTAGTATGAGTCCTTGCCTTCAACCTGTACCTGCATGCATACCACAGCGACCTTACAGGGCACTCAAGGCAAAATGCAGTCAATGCAGATATCACCCTGTTTGGGCCTTTGTCATATCCCTGGGGGTATCCTAGACTGATGAGGGGATTAGCATGCCAGTGTAGTGAACTCATCACCCTTCACTTCTGTCACAGATGGGAAGCGGTCTCGAGCAGAAGCCCCTCTGAAGTGTCCCCTGGCAGACCCCCACATGAACTCTTCTGAGAAACTCCAGTTCTATAAAGAGAAAGCCCCAGATTGCCACGGGCCAGTGTTGAAACACGAAGCTATCTCAAGCCAGGAGTCAAAGAAGAGCAAGAAGAGACCTTTTGAGGAGTCAGAGACAGAACAGAATAATTCTTCACAACCTTCAAAGCAGAAATATGTATGTCTTGCTGTGGATGACTGGGACTTGTTAAATTCCTATTGATTAGTAGATACAGGTTGACCTTTCTCTGGCCCCCAGCTCTAATGTTTGAGTAAAGGAGACTGAGGATGATTTACTTTTTGTTTGAATTTACCTATGGCATTAGCATAGCAAGCAGATATTTCTACTTTTGTGGTGGGGGAGGGGAATGCTATGGAAGTATGTAATAATTTCTAATGTATATTTTCAATACATAGTAATTTTTTCAAATAAACATTTTTGCTGTCCTTAAGTTCTGCTTGTGGATTATAGATTGGAGCCGCAGGAAATAACACGTTGGCTTGGAATGGAAGGCCAGGTGAACTAACAAGGCAGCTTAGCATACCTCAGAGATACTGCAGATTTGGTTCCAGACCACCGCAGTAAAGCAAACACTGTAAAGTGAGTCACCAGACTTTTTCATTTCCTAGTGCATATAAAAGTTATGTTTTCACTATATAGCAGTCTATTAGATATTCAATAGCATTGTCTCCAAAAAACAAAAAAAAGTACATACCCTAATTTTAAAATACTTTATTGCTTAAAAAAAAAAGAAAAGAAAATGCTAACAATTATCTGAGCCTTTAGCAAGTTCCAGTCGTTTTGTTGGTGGCTGGGGGGTCTTTCCTTTGTTGGTGAATGGATGCTAACTAATCAGGGTGGTGGTTGCTGAAGGTTGGAGTTGCTGTGGAAATTTCTTAAAATAAGACAATGAAGTTTGCCACATGGATTGACTGTTCTTTCATAAAATATTTTGCTAGAGCACATGATGTTGTTTGATAGCATTTTACCTGCAATGGAACTTCTTTCAAAATTGGAGTCAGTCCCCTCAAACCCTGCTGCTGCTTTATCAACTAAGTCTATGTAATATTCTCCATCCTTTGTTGTTTCAACAATGGTCACATCTTTACCAGGAGTAGATTCCATTTCAAGAAACCACTTACTTTGCTCATCCATAAGAAGTAAGTCCTTATCCTTTCAAGTTTTATCATGAGATTGCAGCATTTCAGTCCTGTCTTCAGGCTGCAATTCTAGCTTTCTTGCTATTTCTACCACATCTGCAGTTTCTTCCTCCACTGAAGTTTTGAACCCCTCAAAGTCATCCCTGAGGGTTGGATTCAACTTCCAAACCTTTGTTAATGTTGACTTTTTTGGTTTTTTTTGAGACAGAGTCTTACTCTGTGGCCCCAGCTGGAGTGCGGTGGCATGATCTCGGCTCACTGCAACCTCTGTCTCCTGGGTTCAAGTGATTCTCCTGCCTCAACCTCCCAAGTAGCTGGGATTACAGGTACATGCCACCATGCCTGGCTAATTTTTATATTTTTAGGAGAGATGGGGTTTCACCATATTGGCCAGGCTGGTCTTGAACTCCTGATCTCAAGTGATCCACGCCTCAGCCTCCCAAAGTGCTGGGATTGTAGGAGTGAGCCACCACACCCAGCCTAATGTTGATATTTTGACCTCTTCCTATGAATCACAAATGTTCTTAATGGCATCTAGAATGGTGAGTCTTTTCCAGGAGGGAAAGTTTAGTTTAGTTTTGTTTTTTGAGACAGGGTCTTGTTCTGTCACCCAGGCTGGAGTGCAGTGGTGTGATCACAGCTCACTGCAGCCTCTACCTCCTGGGCTCAGGTGGTCCTCCCACCTCAGCCTTCCAAGTAGCTGGGACTACAGGTGCATGCCGTCACACATGGCTGATTTTTGTATTTTTTGTAGGGATGGGGTCTCACCATGTTGCCCAGGCTGGTTTCCTGGGTCCAAGAGATCTGCCCACCTCAGCTCCCAAAGTGCTAGGATTATACGCGTGAGCCACTCACCTGGCCTCCAAGAGGTTTTTAATTTACTTATTTACGTTGTCCAGATCTGTTAGAAGAGTCACTATCTATGGCAGCTATTGCTTTATGAAACATATTTAATAATAAGACCTGAAAGTTGAAATTACTCCTTGATCCATACGCTGCAGAATAGGTGTTGTGGTAGCAGGCATGAAAACAACATTCATCTTGTAAGTTTTTAGGTGATCAGCTACATTGTCTATGAACAGAAATATTTTGAAAGTGCCTCTAATTTGTGGACTACACACTGAGTAGCAAAGCTCTAGACCTTTACTGTCCAATATGTAGCTCTTAGCTACATGTAGCTATTAAATACTCAAAATGTGGCTGGTCCAAATTGAGATGTGCTATAAAATACACACTGGATATCAGATAGCAAAGACTTAGTATCCAAAAGTTTGAATGAAAAATGTTTCGGTCAGGGACATGGTGGTTCACGCCTGTAATCCCAGCACTTTGGGAGGCCAAGGTGGGCGGATCACGAGGTCAGGAGATCGAGACCATCCTGGCCCCGTCTCTACTAAAAATACAAAAAATTAGCCAGGTGTGGTGGCATGCGCCTGTAATTCCAGCTACTTGGGAGGCTGAGGCAGAAGAATCCCTTGAACTCGGGAGGCGGAGGTTGCAGTGAGCTGAGATCATGCCACTGCACTCCAGCCTGGTGACAGAGCAAGACTCCGTCTCAAAAAAAAAAAAAAAAGAAAAGAAAAGAAAACTGTCTCCATTTTGAAATACTGGTTACATGTTAAAATGGTAATTTAAAACAATTTCACCTGTTTCTATTTTTCTCATATGGCTACTAGAAAGTTTAAAATCACATTCATGGCTTGCATTTGTGATTGCATTATATTTTTACTGGACAGGACCGCTCTAGACCATATTCATCTTTAAAACGTGAGCTAAAAGCAAGAGTTACTGGCAAGTGAAAGGAAGGGAGAAAATACCTCAAGAAATTGACAACGTTAGTTTGACATTTGCAAGTGCTCTGGAGTTTAACCAGGATTTTATTTATTATTTATTCATTATTTTTATTGTTTTTTAACTTTTAGGTCAAGGGTACTTGTGGTGATTTGTCACATAGGTAACTTATGTCTCGTAGGGGATTGGTGTATAGATTACTTCGTCACCCAGGTAATAAGCATAGTTAGTACCCAACAGGTAGTTTTTCGATCCTCTCCTTCCACTGTCAACAGGCACCCAGTGTCTGTGGTTCCCTTCTTTGTATCCATGTGTATTCAGTGTTTAGCTCCCACTTACAAGTGAGAACATGCAGTCTGTGGTTTTCTGTCTAACCAGGATTTTAATAAAGGTAGATCTTAGATATAGTATGTGTTAATTGCTACTCTGAGCTAGGCAAGGTACTTACCTCTGTAAAGGTGGGCCATTACCCGGGATCATATCAAAAGCTCTGATTTCTGAAATTTATAAGATGAAAAAGCAAATACAATGCAGATTGGTTTTCTCTGTAACAAAGTAGAGTTTTAAAATACCATTTGAGGCTGGGCACAGTGCCTCATGCCTGTAATCCCAGCACTTTGGGAGGCGAAGGCAGGCGGATCACTTTAGGTCAGGAGTTCAAGACCAGCCTGGGCAACATGGTGAAACCCCGTCTCTACTAAAAATACAAAAATTAGCCAGACATGGCGGTGGGTGCCTGTAATCCCAGATGCTCGGGAGGCTGAGGCAGGAGAATTGCTTGAACCCAGTAGGCAGAGGTTGCAGTGAGCCAAGATCACGCCACTGCATTCCAGCCTGGGCAACAGACAGCAAGACTCCATCTTTACATTTGAGTGGACAGTAGCACTCCTTGCCAAATTCCAAATGCCAATCAACAGCCGGCTTTACTTGTCAAAGTTGGCATGTATTGTTCATCAAACCAGAGTCTAATTTGATCACCCCCTCATGCACACAATACCACCACCACCTGACTCCACTGTTGCCTGTGGTGCAATGCCATGTTAACAAGTAGCATCTGGAATTACTCTTCAAACATCCGCCCATTTTGATCACTGTGGAAGGCAAATCTTCCTTCCACATTTACCCCTTAAGAGCAACTTGTGCTCACTTCTCTTTTATCAACACAGTATACTTCTAAAGCTAAGATTTCATTTTCTTCAATCCTTTTTTTCAAGAAGCACATTTTTGTCTGCTGGTGATTCCTTTAAACAAATATTTCTTGTTTTGGTCTGAGCAATTCATTTTTTGAAACAGAGTTATAGAAGTCTAGGCTTTGTTTTCATGACTGAGATGAAGGCTAAGAATTTATGACCAGCATACAATAGATAGGGTAATTTGTGTGTTCGTGTAACTTACATGTGAGGATAGGCTGTTTTTTAAAATTAGAATTTGTTTCTGCCTTCTTAGAATTTACTTACTGAATCGTTATGAACTTTGCAAAGTGACTCAATTCTGAAAATCCTCATACCTCTTTAAAACTATACTGCCTACCTACATAATGCTTACAAAAATGAATAAATCAGTGTTTCTCCAAAACATGTTCTGTGAACCCCTGCCCCAGAGTTTTCTGTGGTATTTGTTAAAATGAAAATTCTTAGACCCCACCCAATGTTTATTGAATCAGAATCTCGTATTTATTATTTATTTATTTGATATGGAGTCTTGCTCTGTTGCCCACACTGGAGTGCAGTGGTACAATCTCAGCTCACTACAACCCCCGCCTCCTGGGTTCAAGTGATTCTCCTGCCCCTGCCTCCTGAATAGCTGGGATTACAGGTGCCTGCCACCACACCTGGCTAATTTTTGCATTTTTAGTAGATACGGGGTTTCACCATGTTGGGCAAGCTGGTCTCGAACTCCTGACCTCAGGTGATCCTTCCAGTGCAGCCTCCCAAAGTGCTGGGATTACAAGCATGAACCACTGTGCCTGGCCTGAATCGGAATCTTTTAGTTTATGAGAATTACTTAAGAATCTGATATCAGGCCATTTTTTTTTCCATTTATTCATTTTTTAAAAACTGAGCCATTCATCAGTTTATTTGAACATGTGTCTGTTGGACACTTAACATGTACCAGGTGCTAGGGAGTCAGCAATGAACAAGACAAAATACAGTATTTGCCTTTAAAGAGCACAGGGTGAGACAGACACAAAGTTAAGTGAACAGAACAGTCAATCAAGAAGCTAAGTTCACGTAGCGATAAGTAAAGAAAATGGAATAGGGTAATGGGATATTGGGAGTTATGGAAAGCTAATTTAAATTTTTAATTAACTTAGGGGGTTACAGAAGGCCTCTCAGGGGAAGTGACGTTTGAGCTGAGAAGTATGATAAGAAGGAGCTGATAATGCACACATCTAGAGGAGAAGGGTCTCAGGGAAGGAAAGAAGAATGCAAAAGTGAAGGTGGGAAATGTTTGGCACATTCAAGAGACAGAAAGAAAGACAAGTAGAGGGCCTGAGACTGGGCCTCAATCCTTCCCACACTTAAGATCAGGCAGAGAGCAGTAGATGTTGAGGTTGAAGATTAAAGCCAGGAGAGCATTTAATATAAACTTAGAAATGTAAATGTTTCAACAAGAAGTGAGTAGTGAATGACTATTAGAAGAGGTGAGTTGGAGTTGGTGGCCTTAATTGGGTTGGGTGGAGAGATGAAAGTTAAAAGCCTGACTGGATGTAGCTTAAAGAGAATGGGAGACAAGGAAGTAGAGACAAGAACTGCAGAAAATGTTCAGGAAGTTTTACTAGTTAAGGGAGTAAAAATTCAAACTTCTGGTAATAACAGGTCTTGGGGTCAAAAGAAGGTTTTCTTTCATAATTTTTATTCAGACATATTCAAAAGTAGAACAAACCCCCATGTACTCATTATCCATTGTGTTTGGGTGAATAATGGCCCCCAATGTCCATGTCATAATCCACAGAAGGTGTGGATATGTTACACAGCAACAGGGACTTTGTGTGTGTGATTAAATTAAGGATATTGAAGAGAGATTATCCTGGATTATCTAGATGGGTTCAGTATATTCACATAGACCCTTAGGGAGGCGGGAGGATCAAAGTCAATAGTAAATGGGTCAGGAGATGGGCCAGGAGTGGTGGCTCATGCCTGTAACCCCAGTACTTTGGGAGGTCAAGGCAGGAGGATCACTTGAAACCAGGAGTTTGAGACCAGCCTGGGCAACATGGTGAGATCCCATCTCTACAAAGATAAAAATAAAAAATTTAGCCAGGTGTGGAGGCATGTACCTGTAGTCCCAGCTACTCTGGAGGCTAAGCAGGGAGGATTGCTTCAGTCCAGCAGTTGGAGGCTGCAGTGAGCTATAATTGTGCCACTGCACTCCAGCCTAGACAACAGAGACCTCGTCTCTTTAAAAAAAAAAAAAAAAAAAAGGTAGGAGATGTGCTCATATCTGTAATCCCACTGCTTTGAGGAGCCAAGTAGGGAGGATCGCTTAAGGTTAGGAGTTTGAGACCAGCCTGAACAACATAGCAAGACCCTGTTTCTACAAAAAAGAATTTTTTTAATTAACCAAGCATGATGGTGTGCACCTGTGGTGCTAGGTACTCAGGAGGCTGAGGCAGGAGGATCACTTGAGCCCAGGAGTTCAAGGCTGCAGTGAACAATGATCACACCACAGCACTCTAGCCTGGGTGACAGAGTGAGACCTTGTCTCTCCCCGAAAAAAAAGAATAGTAAGAGACACAAAGATGGAAGCAAGAGGTTCAAGTGACACACTGAAGAAGCCAAGAGCCAGAAAATGCAGTGGCCTCTAGATCCTAAAAAAGGCAAGGAAATGGATTCTCCCACAAAGCCTCCAGGCAGAAGGAAAATGCAGGAGAATGGGAAAGCCCACGGAGTGTTAAAGAGCCAGCCATTAGCTTTTCCAATCATGAAGTGCTTGGGACATTTGGCTTCTTGACAGGTTGTTTTTTTAAGTTAAAAATTCCTTAATATTTTATTCCTGGTACCACTACCACAATTTACAGGGCAATATACCTGATGTAATGAAAAGAAAAAGACAAAGCTACAACAGATGAAAGACCTCAGGAATGTACATCTAACTGACACTACATTGCATTAATCAATAGCTGCACTTTGTGCAAACTGTGGCTATGATAGTCCTGAACAAGAAGGGTTTCCTGTTTAAGCTGCAGTAACTTTTCTGACTATGGATCATCGTTCCTTCTGTGGCAGATTTTTACAGTTCCTCTAATGCATTTGGTGTGACTGTCTCAAAGTAACCTGCAGCTTTCCTGACAACAACTTGCTCTCTCTCCTGCTAAGAGCTGTAGCCCTTTTCTGCTGTTTTTAGAACCTTCTGCTGCCATATCCACCACTTCCACCACCAGATCCATAACCACCACCATAGGGAATGCCCAAGCTTCTTCCACCAAAACTGCCCCCTTTCATGGGTCCATAATTTGATTGCTGTTGTCCACTGTAATTTCCAAAATCATTATAGTTCCCACCACCACCATAGTTACCACCGCCAAAATTTCCTCGTTCATTGTACCCATCATATCCTCCACCACCGCCACCATATCCACCACCTTGGTTTCCACATCCTGGTCCATCATGACCATAGCCCCCTCTACTACTATAACCAGGACCACCGCCATAGTTGCCACCATCACCTCCAAATCCATTATATCTACCATCACCTCCTCCATAACTACCTCTGCTGCCACCACCTCCACCACCATAGCCTCTTCTTCCACCAGAGTTTCCACCATGGCCAAAATTACCTCCACCACCTCCAAAGTTTCCTCCACAATAAAATTGCCAGATCCACCTCCACGACCTCCCTGTGATCCAGCAGACTGCATCTCTTGTTTAGAAAGGGCCTTTTGCACTTCACAATTATGCCCATTAATAGTGTGGTATTTCTGAACAACAATTTTATCAACTGTATCATGATCATCAAAAGTTGCAAAAGCAAATCCTCTCTTTTTTCCACTCTGCCCATCTTCCATAACTTCTGTGGTTAATCTTGCCATACTTTCCGAAGTAGTTCTCTCAAATTATAATCTTCTGTGTCTTCTTTAACACCACCAACAAAAATGTTCTTCACTGTTAGATGGGCGCCAGGCTTTACAGAATCCTCTCTGGAAACAGCTCTCTTTGGTTTGACTACACGCCCATCAACCTTGTGTGGTTGAGCACACATTGCTGCTCTTCAACACAAGAACAAGTCACAGAACCAAAGCCCCTGGAACGTTTTGTTTGGGGGTCTCTCATTACCACACAGTACGTGAGTGTGCCCCATTTCTCAAAATGTTCTCTGAAACTATCATCTGTAGTTTCAAAGCTCAGACCACCAATAAACAGTTTTCTCAACTGCTCTGGTTCGTTTGGATCGTGGCCCTCCTCCCTCCAGCAGCGACGACTGGAGCCAGGCTGGGGTCAGCAGGTGGCGGTTTTACCTCCATTTTGAGACCGGACTTGCCTCTTCCAACTCAAGTTCAATATGGGACTGAGAGCTTCTTGACAGGTTTTGCAGAGTTGACTTGCAGATTTTTTTCTGGTTTGAGATTCTCCCTACACTCTACTCCCTACTCCATTAACACTGAGTTTTAATGTTAAACTTAGCTTTGCTCCTCTGGAATCCTGTAAGCAGACAGAGGTAATAGCAAGTCAAAATAAATAGAATATCTTACTAGAAGGCCTTGCTCTGTTTCTAATCTCTCCTCTGAAAGTCTTTTTGCAGCTTTGTTTTGGGAGAGCCATGAAGGTGTAGCTTTGGAATAGATTTGTAAGAGAATATTCTGGCAATGGTAAGTGCTACATGACTCCTGGTGAGTAAAGATCAATGGCCCAGCTTTTCTGACCACCTTTAAAATGTATCTTTTGCCATATTTTTTATGAGTTATCATGAACCCCAAGTTAGGAGTCCTTAATACACTGGGTGCTGAGCCCTGGCCATACTTGTATTCTCTCAATTGGAGAAGAGAAATTACATCATGGAATTCCTAGGTTGGCCTGACCAGGCCCACTTGGACTTCCTGCTGTTGTGGTTTTCCTGTTGAGTTTCTGTAGTAGAGGTCTCCTCTGCCCCTGCTTCAGCTTCCTGCTCCCAGCAACTCCCTCCTGGCCTCAGCTTTCAAAGATGGTTCTTCAGGCCCAGAAGGATCAGCCTGAGACTGGAATTGGAAAATCCAGGCTCTAGTCCAGATTCTTCCACTTGCCAACAAATCTCTTCCCTTCTCTGGGCTTTGGTTTCCTCAGCCATAAAAAAGAAGACAGCACCTCTCCCGGGCCACCCAACTGACTAGGAAGTGAGGAGCGCCTCTGCCTGGCCACCAACCATCTGGGAAATGACCGCAAAAAAAAAAGTCCGGGTATGGTGGCTCACACCTATAATCCCTGCACTTTGGGAAGCCAAGACAAGAGGATCACTTGAGGCCAGGAGTTTGAGACCAGCCTGGCCAACCTAGTGAGGCCCTGTCTCCACACATACAAAAAAATTATCCAGGTGTGGTGGCACGCTCCTGTAGTCCCAGTTACTCAGAAGGCTGAGGAGAGAGGATTGCTTGAGCCCGGGAGTTTGAGACTACAGTGAGCTAAGAAGGTGCCACTGCGCTCCAGCCTGGGCAACAGAGACCCTGTCTCTTAAAAAATAAATAGGCTGGTTGTAGTGACTCACTCCTGCAATCCCAGCACTTTGGGAGGACAAGGCAGGCAGATCACTTGAGGTCAGGAGTTCGAGACCAGCCTGGGTGAAACCCCATCTCTACTAAAAGTACAAAAATTAGCTGGGTGGGGTGGCACATGCCTGTAATCCCAGCTACTCGAGAGGCTGAGGCAGGAGAATTGCTTGAACCTGGGAGGCGGGGTTTGCAGTGAGCCGAGATTGCTCCGCTGCACTGCGGCCTGGGCGATAGAGCGAGACTCAGTCTCTAAATAAATAAATAAATAAATTTAATGTAAAGGCAGGGCGTGCTGGCTCATGCCTGTAATCTCAGCACTTCGGGAGGTCAAGGTGGGTGTATCATCTGAGGTCAGGGGTTTGAGACCAGCCTGGCCAACATGGTGAAACCCCATCTCTACTAAAAATACAAAAAATTAGCCGGGCATGGTGGCAGGTGCCTGTAACCCCAGCTACTCGGGAGGCTGAGGCAGGAGAATGGCTTGAACCCGGGAGGCGGAGGTTGTGGTAAGCCAAGATTGCGCCACTGCACTCCAGTCTGGGCAATAAGAGCAAAGCTCTGTCTCAAAAAAAAAAAACTAAAAAAAAGACAATAACAAACTTGCTTGATAGAATTGTTATAGGAATTAAATGATACGATATGGTGAAAGTGCATTAAATTATAAAGTGTAATCCAGAAGTTATCTAATTATAATTATTCCTTAGTGGAATCTTTGAATATTCTCATAGCTCTTCATTTTACAAATGGAGAAGCTGAGGCTCAGAGATAAGTTTACTCATTGTGATAGTTCATCTTATGTGTCCAGTTGGCTAGGATACAGTGCCCAGTTGTTTCGTCACACACCAGTCCAAAATGCTGCTGTGAAAGTATTTTTCAGATGAGCTTAACTTTTAAACCAGTGGACTTTGAGTAAAGCAGATTACCCTCCAAAATATGGGAGTCATTCAGTCCGTTGAGTATCTTAAGAGAAAAGACAGGTCCCCTAAAGAAGAAGGAATTCTGCCTCCTGACTGCCTTTGAATTCAAGACTTCAGCAACAACTCCTGCTGGAATTGCCATCCGATTGACCTGGCCTGCAGATTTCAGACTTGCTAGGCCCCCACAACTGCATGGGTCAATTCCTTAAAACAAATGTCTCTCTCCCTACCTCTCTCTATGTATATATTTAGATATAGATTATAGATAGGTTATAGATCTAGGTACATATACACAGATACTCTCTATTGATTCTGTTTCTCTGAATAATCCTTACTGATGTATCATCCTGTCCCTCATGAAGCAAATAATTATTAGGCACCTACTGTGGGCTCTGTTAGGCAAAGCAAATAAGACAGGGTCTCTGCCCTCAGGCAGGGAATAGACAAGTGACTTCCCACATACAATGTAGCGTGGGACCAGTGCTGTGTGTGGGCTGTGCTTTGGGAACTGTGGATCCACAGTGGAGGAATATTAAAATGGGTAACTGAGAGCTGTGAGGCAGGACATGCTTCCCAAAAGATAGTGATGCCTGAGTGAGTTTTGAAGGATGAATATGGATTAGCAAAGCCAAGAAGAGAGGGGCCAGACACTTCAGGCCCAGGAGTATGGGAAGCAGGGACAGCATCTCTGCACATGAGACCCTCGGGAGTTCCAGGTGGCTGGAGCTGAGGGGTGTTGGAGAGAGCTGAGCAGTGAAGCAAGAGCAGTAGCAGGGGACCCCTTTTAGAGATGCCCTTTATCCTGGAAGTCACAGGGAGCCCTCAAGGACTCCAAGCAGGGGAGACAGAACTGTGTTTCAGAAGAGTGCCTCTGCTACCAGGCGGAAGCTGACCTGGAGGGGACCTGTGAGGAGCCAGTTGAGGTCTGATGTGAGGCAGAGGATGGAGGAGGGATGGCAATGACAGGTGACCATTCCCTTAGCATGTGGCCAAGCTCCTGTTACCAGTGAGGCCCTCTGCTCAGTGATGAAGCTCCATAATAAACAACACAGACTCTGCTTCTAGGGAGCTTGGTGACGGAACAAAGGGGCCTTGGCATTGACTATTGATCTGTTCATCTGAGGGTCAAGAGAGCTATGGGTCAGAGAGAGATTGGGAAGAAGCTAGGGTGAAACTAAAATCAGGGAGGAAAAATAGGCTTTGTGTTAAGAACCTGGAATTGTAGGCAAAATATTGCGCGTTTTTGGTTGTTTTTTTTTCCCCACTCTGTAGAGAGGATCTACAGTCATTATCACATTCTCAAATGGGAGAAAATATCCCCTCCAAGTTAGGAAACACTGAAATAGAATGCAGTGAGCAGATGGCGGAGGGTGGAGCCCCTGGGAATGGCAATATTGAAAGGGTGGCAGGCAGCGCACAGTGCCTCACGCCTGCAATCCCAGCACTTTGGGAGGCTGAGGTGGAGGGATCATTTGAGCCAGAAGTTTGAGACCAGCTTGGGCGACATGGTGAAACCTCATCTCTACAAAAAATACAAAAATTAGCTGGGTGTGATGGTGAGCGCCTGTAGTCCCAGCTACTCGGGAAGCTGAGGTGGGAGGATCACCTGAGCCCTGGAGGTCGAGACTGCAGTGAGCCGTGATCGCACCGCTGCATTCCAACTTGGGTGACAGAGTGACACCCTATCTTAAAAAAAAAAATGAGGCAAAGGAAAAGGCAACTGAGAAGAAATGTTCAAAGAAAGAGGAAACAGGACAGTGCAGCCTTATGGAAACCTGGAGAGGGGAGCATCCCAAGAAGCCAAGGACTGCTCAGCACTGCCTCCTGGTCCAGAGCAGGTAAAGGAGACCCGCAGACACCAGTCATTTGATTTGGAGTTGAAGAGGTGGGCAGAGAAGAACCTCCCAGAGAAGAAAGCCATTTTAATATCAAGAAGGCCATAGCACGACACACGTTCATATGCTACAAGGAGCAAGCCAGGAGAATGAGAGTGGTCTCTGGCCACCAAGCTCCAGGCTGCATCAGTCCTTGCCCTTTGGGAAAGCGGTGGCCCCCAAGGAGCAAATGGAAACCAAGCGATAAGTGAATGACGGCAGCCACATGCAGCTGTTCAGGGAGGTTTGCTCAGGTGCTTGAAAACCTGGATCCCAGGAGGAACAGCCAAATCCCAGTACCAAGCCAAAGAGCTTGGGACTCTGCAACTTGAGAGGCCTCGGGGAGATGATCAACTGTTTTCAGAGGAAGGGCTTTCCTAGGGCAGAGGGAACAGGTACGTTTTCTGGATCCAGGACTAATTAAAGCAAGACAGAGTGGATTCAGTAGCAGAGGGAATTTTCTAAAATCCCAGCAGCCAAAAGGAGTAGCAAGGTCCTCGTGTTCAGAAGTGTGCAGAGGCTGGGTGATTATTTGGCAGGGCTGGTACACAGATGATCCAAACCTCAGGTCAGGGTTGGATTCCATGACCTTTAAGGTCCCTTCCAGACTTAGGAATATCTAACACTTATCAGATTTCTTTGTCATCTTGAAGGGTTTTGGAAAATGGTCAAAAAGACTATTGTGATGCATTTTATTTTTAAAAAATCATGCTACATAAGGCTCATGAGGTTAGGGGTAGAAAGGGATAGTGTGGCTTTAAAAAATAGCACATCTAGCAAGTATTATACCTCTTAAGAAGGAAATCATTGACTAGGGTTTGGATCAGTGGTTCCCAAAGGTCACTTGAGGGCAGATAACCCCCACCCCACTGTTTTAACTCTAAGAGCCCAGGTTGGACCCAAGTTGGACCCAGGAATCTATGTTTTAAATAAGCAACAGTGCTCCACCCCCATCAAAAATCTGATGTGGCTGATCCCAGGACTCCTCTTTTGAGAAACTGGGTGATGACGGACTGAGGATAGCAACAATTCTCCAAATAAAGTGCTCTATAAATGGCGATGTGCTTTGCAGTTGGGGAAAACAAGGCTCAGCAGTGTGGAACATGTACCGGGACAGGCTGGAGGCAAGTGTAAATCCCAGATCAACCTCAGGTCCAGGTATTTCCCCTTGGCATTGAGTAGGCTCAATGGAGAATTTTGCAGGCCTTGATCTCATTCACTTTCATCACTCCCACCTGGACAGAACAGGCAGCTCAAATCATTGCCTCAGTCTCCTGGTCTATAAAATGAAATAATGGTGGTTGGGCCTGTATTCTCCATGAACGAGGGAGAACAAATCTACAAAGTATGGACCCCCAGGACTGAGTGGGGCTGGAACACTCTGGAGAAAGCTGCTGTGGGCTAAATGTTTGTGTCCCCCTGAAATTCATGTTGAAACTCTAATCCCCAGGGTGATGGTATTTGGAGGAAGGGCCTTTGGGAGGTAATTAGGGTAAGGTTAGATGATGAGGGTGGAGTGTCCATGATGGAATTAATGCCCTTATAAAAAGAGGAAGAGGCGGGGCGCGGTGGCTCATGCCTGTAATCCCAGCACTTTGGGAGGCCAAGGCGGGTGAATCACCTGAAGTCAGGAGTTCGAGACCAGCCTGACCAACATGGTGAAACCCCATCTCCACTGAAAATACAGAAATTGGCCAGGTGTGGTGGTGCATGCTTGTAATCCCAGCTACTCGGAGGCAGGAGAATAGCTTGAACCTGAGAGGTGGAGGTTTCAGTGAACTGAGATCGCACCACTGCACTCCAGCCTGGGTGATGAGTGAGATTCCATCTCTAAAAAACTAGATAAAAAGAGGAAGAGACACAGTGCTCTCTTGCTCTCTCCTCCTCTACCCACCTCCTCCTCGTCCTTCCCCCCTACTTCTCCCCCTCCCTCCCTGAATGCTTGCACCAAGGAAAGGCCATCGGAGGCCATAACCAGGAAGATAGCCCTCACCAAGAACCTGACCATGTTGGCACCGATCTCAGAATTCCAGCCTCCAGAATTATGAGAAATAATTATTTGTTATTTAAGCCACCAAGTGTATGGTATTCTGTTATGGCAGCCCGAACTAAGACAAACACATCACTATTTGCTCAAAGGCTTCAGAAAGCAGCCGAGAAGGAATAACGGGGGTCACATTTACCCTCCTGCCTGGAAAAAACTGGGCAGAATGTGTGAAGCAATAGTTTCAAAATGCTGGATAGCAGGCAACAAAGGACAGTGATCCCGGAGAAACAGGAAGCAAACGAGGTGAGCCCTGCGATGGCTCCAGCTGACTGCGGGGGTAGTTTCCAGGCTGCAGCACAGGGAAAGGGAGCAGAAGCGGAGCCCAACAGAATTCCTGAACGGAGGCAGCAGGAGCTCCCAGGACAGAATACTGGTGAGGAGAAGCGGCACAGAGACAGCTCCGGAGATAATGCAGAGAGAGAGAGAAATTCAGCGGAGTGCTGCTCAGCATGTGCATGTGAGGAACCCACTCCAGGCCAGGGCACCACCCAGAAGGATGAGAGGAATCTAACTTTGATGGTCACAAAAAACAGAACAGCTTCTGTTCCCACCAGTCAGACAGGAAAGCCTCATTATCCATGGGGTATTGGATAGGGCACTCAGGAGAGTCTTGCCTCAGTCATGGGGAATAATTAATCCTAGGTAATAATTAGCCTAGACAAAACATGCCTCTGCTCCCACCCAATAAATCTTAAAAGCAAGATTTAAGGATCTTAGTTAAAAGGTCCTTAAGGATCAAACTGTTCCAAGAAACTTAACTGCAGTCCGAAAACAGAGCTCAAGAATATTTACAGGAAATCAAAAATACCTAGCACCTGACAAATGAAAAATCTTAATGTCTGGTCCAGTAAAAAAATTACTTGGCATAGTCTATATATAAACCCTCACTTTACAAACAATTGATTTTTGACAAAGGTGCTAAGATAATTGAAAGGGAAAAAAATAGTCTTTTCTGTATTTTTTCTTGTTTTAGAGATGGGATCTTGATCTGTCACTTAGGCTGGAGTACAGTGGTGCGATCAGAGCTCACTGCAGCCCGGAACTTCTGGGTTCAAGAGATCCTCCTACTTCAGTTTCCTGAGTAGCTGGGACCACAGGCTCATCTACCATGCCTGGCTATTTTTTTTTTTTTTTTTTAATTTTGTGTAGAGACAGGGTCTCACTATGTTGTCTAGGCTGGTCTCAAACTCCTGGCCTCAAGTGATCCTGGCCTCCCAAAGTATTGGGATTACAGGCATGAGCCACCATGCCTAGCCAAGAATAGTCTTTCTAACAAATAGTACTGGACAACAACTGGATATCCACATATAAAAGAATAAAGTTAGACTTTTTCTTCATACCATATCCAAAATGTAACTCAAAATGGATCATAGACTTAAATATCAGAGTTAAAACTATAAAACTCTTAGAAGAAAATATAGCCATAAATCTTCATGACCTTGGGTTAGACAAAGCCTTCTTAGATATGACACCAAAAACAATGGACAGTTGGCAGGGCTCAGTGGCTCACACCTGTAATCCCAGCACTTTGGGAGGCCAAGACGGGCAGATCACTTGGGGCTAGGAGTTTGAGACCAGCCCTGGCCAATATGGTGAAACCCCATCTCTACTAAAAATACAAAAAATTAGCTGGGCATGGTGTCGGGCTCCTGTAATCCCAGCTACTCGGGAGGCTGAGGCAGGAGAATCACTTGAACTCGGGAGGTGGAGGCTGCAGTGAGCTGAGATCACACCATTGCACTCCAACCTGGGTAACAGGAGCAAAACTCCGTTTCTCAAATAAATAAACAAACAAAACACAATAGACAAAAATAAAGATAAGTTGAAATTTATTTTTCTAATTTATCTTTTTTGTCAATTAGAAAAATAAATTTTAATTTATCTTTTTATTTTTGTCAATTTATCAAAACCAAAGTCTTTTATCCTTTGATGGACACCATCAGGAAAGTGAAAAGACAAGCCCACTGAATTAGAGAAAACATTATGTCACATGTCTAATAAAGGTCTAGTATCCAGAATGTATAAAGAACTCTTGGCCAGACGCAGTGGCTCATGCCTGTAAACCCAGCACTTTGGGAGGTCAAGGTGGGCGGATCACCTGAGGTCAGGAGTTCAAGACCAGCCATGCCAACATGGTGAAACCTCATCTCTACGAGAAATACAAAAATTAGCTAAGCGTGGTGGCGCATGCTTGTAATCCCAGCTACTCGGGAGGCTGAAGCAGGAGAATCACTTGAACCTGGGAGGAAGAGGTTGCAGTGAGCTGAGATTGCACCACAGCACTTCAGCCTGGGACAGAGCGAGACTCCTTCAGCCTGGGACAGAGCGAGACTCCGTCTCAAAAGAAAAAAAAAAAACAACTCTTAAAACTCAACAACAAAAAGACAACAGATATTTACCTGAGCAGACATTTCTCCAAACAAGATAAACAAATGGCCAATAAGCACATGAAAAGGTACTCAACATCATTAGCCATCAGGGAGATGCAAATTAAAATCACAGTAAGATGCCACTTCACACTCACAAGGATAGCTATCATCAAAAAAAACAGATAACAGCCAGTGTTAGTGAGGATGTGGAAAAATTGGAACCTTCATACACTGCTGGTAAGAATGTCAGACAATATAGTCACTGTGAGAGAGTCTGGCAGTTCCTCGGAAGGTTAAACATAGTTACCATATGATCCAGCAGTCTCACTCCTAGATAAATTAAAATATAGATCCATACAAAACAAGTACACAAATGTTCATGGCAACATTATTCATAATAGTCCAAAAGTAAAAACAACCCAAGTGTCTATCAGCTGATGAATATGGATAAACAAAATGTGGTCTATTCAATATAGTGGAATATTATTAGCAATAAAAAGGAACGAAGTACTGATACATGCTACAATATGGATGAACCTTGAAAACATTATGCAAGGACAAGAAGCCAGTGAGAAAAGACCACATATTGTAGGATTCCATTGATGTGAAATGTTCAGAATTGGCAAATCTACAGAGAAAAAGAGGTTGCCTAGGGATGGGGAGTAGGGGAGCTACTGCTAATGTGTACAGAGTTTCTTTTGGGAGTGGCTAAAATGTTTTAAAAGTGATTTTGATGATGGTTGCACAACTCTGTGGACATGCTAAAGAACATTGCGTTGTATTTTAATTTTAATTTAATTTAATTTAATTTTTGAGATGGAGTCTCGCTGTGTCCCAGGCTGGAGTGCAGTGGCATGATCTCTGCTCACTACAAGCTCTGCCTCCTGAGTTCAAGTGATTCTCCTGCCTCAGCCTCTCGAGTAGCTGGGATTACAGGTGTGCACCACCGTGCCCGGCTGATTTTTGTATTTTTAGTAGAGACTGGGTTTCACCATGTTGGCCAGGCTGGTCTCAAACTCCTGACCTCAGGTGATCCACGTGCCTCGGCCTCCCAAAGTGCTGGGATTACAGGCATGAGCCACCGTGCCTGGCCGACATTGTATATTTTAAATGGGTAAATTGCATAATATGTAAATTATACCTCAATAAAACTGTTATATTAAAATAAAATTACTAGGCATTAAAAGAAGTAAGAAAATATAATCCATAATAAGGAGAAAACCCCATCTGTCTAAATCAACTCAGAACTGATACAGATATTAAACTCTGCAGAGAAAGAGACATTAAAAGTTATCGTTGTGTTTCATGTGTTGAAAGAGTTAAATAGAGACATGGAGGATTTTAAAAGGCCCAAGTCAAATTCCCAGAGATGAAAAAAACAGTCTAAGGTGAAAAATGCACTGGTGGAGTTAAGGGCACATTAAACATAGCAGAAGAAAGAAATTAGTGGATTTGCAGGCACAGCAAAAGAAACTATCCAAAACAAAATACAGAGAGGAAAAATAATTTTTAAAAGATGAGCAGAGCATCACTGAACTGTGGTACGCTTCAAGCAGCCTAACATGTATGTAACTGAAGATTCAGGAGAGGAGAGAGAAAGGGAGGGACAGAAAAAAACATTTAAAGAAACAATAGGCCAGGTGCAGTGGCTCACGCCTGTAATCATAGCACTTTGGGAGGCTGAGGCAGGTGGATCACTTGAGGTCAGGAGTTTGAGACCAACCTGACCAATATGGTGAAACCCTGTCTCTACTAAAAATACAAAAATTAGCTGGACATGGTGGCAGGCAACTGCAATCCCAGCTCCTCAGGAGGCTGAGGCACAAGAATCACTTAAACCCAGGAGGTGAAGGCTGCAGTGATCCAAGATCGCACTAATGCACTCCAGCCTGGGTGACGGAGTAAGATTCTGTCTCAAAAAAAAAAAAAAAAAAAAAAGAAAGAAAAGAAAAGAAAAGAAAAAAGAAAGAGATACTAGTTTAAAAATTTTCAGGCTTGATCAAAACAAGAAGCCCAATGAATCCTAAGTACAAGAAACATGAAGAAAACCACACAAAAGCACACATCATAATCAAATCGCTCAAAAGCAACGATAAAATCTAGAATCAGCCAGAGGGAAAAAGACACCTTACATACAGAGCAACAAAGATACAGATGACAGATTTCTCATTGGAAACATTGTGAACAGTGGGAAAACCTCTTTAAAGTACTGAAAGAATTTATCACCAGCAGGCCTGCCCTATAAGAAATGTTCAAGGAAGTCCTCCAGGCAGAAAGAAAAGGATACCACATGGAATATGGATCTATACATGAAATAATAAGGAGCACTGGAAATAACTACATTGCTAAGCACACTTCTATTTACTATTTCAATCTCCTTAAAAATCATTGGCTGTTTAAATGAGAATAACAGTAATGTATTATAAAATGCATGACAATTGCACAGAGGTCGGCTCAGGAGAAATGGAAGTCTACTATAATTAAGTTCTTATACTATATGTGAAATGGTATTATATCACATGAAGATAGACTGATAAATTCAAGATTTATACTATAAACTCTAAAGCAACCATGAAAATAAAACAAAGAGTTTTAGTTTCAAAGCCAACAAAGGGGATAAAATGGAATCATAAAATGTATTTATCCCAAAAGATGTCAGAAAAAAAAAAAAGGAGAAAGGAAACAAACAACAGATGGCATTAAATAGAAAACAAATAGCAACATATTTAAACCATACCAATATTCACATTAAATGTAATGTAAATGGCCTAAACATTTCAATTTAAAAGAAGAGGAGATTGTGAGTTAAATTACAAAACAAGACCCAACTATATGTTGACTAAAAGAAACACACTTTAAATATAAAGACACAGAAAAGTTAAGAGTAAAAGGATAGAAAAATATACCATACTAACACTAATTTTAAAAAACCTAGGATGGCCAAACTATTATTAGACAAATAGATTCCAAAAAAAAAGAATATTACAGTAGGCCGGGCGAGTGGCTCATGCCTTTAATTCCAGCACTTTGTGAGGCTGAGACAGGAGGACTGCTTGAGCCCAGGAGTTTGAGATCAGTTAAGGCAACGCAGTGAGACTCCATCTCTACAAAATTAAAAAATTAGACAGATGTAGTGGTGTGCACCTGTGGTCCCAGCTACTTGGGAGGCTAAGATGAGAGGATGGCTTGAGCCCTGGAGGTTGAGGGTACAGTGAGCTAAGATTGTGCCACTGCCCTCCAGCCTGGGTGAAGAGCAAGGCCTTGTTGTTTTGTTTTGTTTTTTAAAAAAGAATATTACAGTAGTCCCTCCTTATCCATGGTTTCACTTTCTGAGGTTTTAGTTGTCTGTGATCAACCAGGCCCTAAAATATCACTTAAATACTCTGCCTCTTTGAGGCCATTAAGTAAAATAAGATTTAGTTGAACACTGGCACTTCAACATAAGCACAGTCAACCTGATGACCAAGACAGCTACTGAATGACTAATGGCAGTCTGGGCAGATGATGCCAGACTGTGGGAGATTTCATCACGCTACTCAGGATGGTGTGCAATTTAAATTTATGAACTGTTTATTTCTGAAGTTTTCCATTTACTTCACAATGCCTATGTTATTCCTCTCACTTAATCTCGTCGTGTCATTACTTTATTATCTCACCTTCACAAAAAGAAAGGTGAATACAGTACAACAAGATATTTTGAGAGAGAGAGAGAGAACACGTTCACTTAACTTTTAATAGTGTATTTGTGTAATTGTTCTATTTTACTGTCAGTTGTTAATCTCTTACTGTGCCTAATTTATAAAGTAAACTTTACCACAGGTATGAATGTATAGCAAAAAACAAAATGTGTATAAAGTTTAGCACTATCTGTGGTTTCAGGCATCCATGGGGTGTCTTGGAACAGACCCCTTGAAGATACAGAGGGACTACAGTACCAGGTATAAAGAAGAGCAATTCAAAATGATAAATAGGTCAATTGAGCAGGAAGACACAACAATCCTAAATGCTTAATAACAGATAGTCAACATACATTAAGCAAAAACTGATATATCTGCAAGGAAAAATAGACAAATCCACAATTATAGTTGAGGACTTCAATATCCCTCTCTTGATAATTGATAGAACAAGTGGGCAGAGGTTCAGCAAGGATATAGTAGACCTGAACAGCACTATCAACTCACCGACCTGATATATATGAAGGGCCTTCAAAACGTTCATGAAAAATGTGGATTATGAAAAACTACATGGGGATTTCAATTTTTTGTTTGAGACAGGGTCTCACTCTGTCACCCAGGCTGAGGTGCAATGGTGGAATCATAGTTTACTGCATCCTGCATCTCCTGGGCCCAAGTGATTCTCCCCCCTCAGCCTCCCAAGTAGCTGGGATTACAAGCATCAGCCTTTGTGCCCTGCCTCAATTTTTTTTTGCACCAAAATAAATTCGTACTAACTTGTCATAATGTGTCTGAACGCGCTCTAGCTTGAGACACTGAGAAGGATAAGACTCCAGTTTGAAAAGAGCCCCATCAGAGCAACATGACTTCTGCTAGCACTGAAGCCAGAACAAATATCAAATTTATGGTGAAGCTTAGGTGGAAGAATGGTGAAATCCTTGATGCCTTATGAAATGTTGACAGAGATAATGCCCCAAAGACATCAGCAGTTTACAAATGGTTCACTCGTTTTAAGAAAGGATGAGATGATGTTGAAGCTGAAGCCCACAGCGGCAGACCATCCACATCAATTTGTAAGGAAAAAATTCATCTTGTTCATGCCATAATTGAAAAGGACTGATGACTAACAGTACAAACAACAGCCAAAACCACAGACATCTCAGTTGGCTCGGCTGATACAATTCTGACTGAAAAATTAAAGTTGAGCAAACGTTCTACTCAATGGGTGTGAAAACTGTTGTGCCCAGGTCCGCTGCAGACAAGAGCCAAGCTTTCAGTGAAAATTTTAAACAGGTGGGCTCCAGATCCTGAAGCATTTCTTTGAAGAACTGTAACAAGAAATGAAACATGGCCTTCTAGCACTGTGATCCTGAAGACAAAGCACTATCACAGCAGCGGGCCAGGCAGAGCAGAAGTGGACCAGTCAAGAGCAAGGGTCAAGGCATCAGTTTTTCAGCAGGCATCTTGCTTATTGACTTTCTGGAGGGTCAAGGAACAATATAATCCGCTTATTATGCAGTATTTTGACAAAGTTAGCCACAGCTTTTGCAGAGAAATGCCCGGGAAAGTTTCACCAGAGTCCTTCACCACAATAACACTCCTGCTCATTCCTCTCATCAGTTGCGACAATTAGGGAATCATTAGGCCTCCACCTTACAGTCCTCATTTGGCTCCTTCTGACTTCTTTTTGATTCCTTAAGAAATCTTTAAAGGGCATTCATTTTTCTTCTGTTAATAATGTAAAATAGATTGCATTGACATGGTTAAACTCCCAGGACCCTCAGTTCTTTAAGGACGGACTAAATGGCTGCTATCATTGCTCACAAAAATATCTTGAACTTGATGGAGCTTATGTTGAGAAATAAAGTTTACATTTATTTATTTATTTATTTATTTATTTATTTATTTATTTATTTATTTTTGAGACGGTGTCTTCCTCTGTCCCCCAGGCTGGAGTGCAGTGGTATGATCTCAGCTCACTGCAAGCTCCACCTCCCGGGTTCACACCATTCTCCTGCCTCAGCCTCCCGAGTAGCTGGGACTACGGGCGCCCGTCACCACACCCTGCTAATGTTTTGTATTTTAGTAGAGATGGGGTTTCACTGCGTTAGCCAGGATTGTTTCGATCTCCTGACCTCGTGATCTGCCCGCCTCGGCCTCCCAAAGTGCTGGGATTACAGGCATGAGCCACTGCACCTGGCCTACATTTTTTAATTTTTATCTCCACTTTTTAAATTTTTAAATTTTTTAAATTTTTTTTCCACTTTTCCACTTTTTGAAGTGGAACTTTTTGAAGTCCACTCATAGAATCCCACAACAGCAGAATACACATTCTTCTCCAGTGCACACAGAGTAATATAATATTTCTAGTAAGACCAACGACAACAAAAAAGAGAAGATATCAGTAAAATTGATCAACCTCTAGCCAAACTGATCAGGGAAAAAAATGGAGACACATATTACTGATATAAGAAATGAGAGAGGTTGGGATTACTACAAATTCTACAAATATAAAAGCATACTAAGAAAATATTACAAATAACTTTATGCCAGTAAATTCAACAACTTTGATGAAGTGGATAAATTCCTTGAAAAATAATACCAAAGCTCACTCAAGAAGAAATAATCTAAATAGTTGTATATCTATTAAAGAAGTTGAATTTGTAGTTGCAAATCATCCCACAAAGAAAACTGCAAGTCAGATGGTTACACCGTTATAAGATCTTTGGGGTGTTGGCCAGGCATGGTGGCTCACACCTGTAATCCCAGCACTTTGGGAGGCCGAGGCGGGCAGATCACCTGAGGTTGGGAGTTTGAGACCAGCCTAACCAACATGGAGAAACCCCATCTCTACTGAAAATACAAAATTATCTGGGCAGGGTGGTGCATGCCTATAATCCCACCTACTTGGGAGGCTGAGGCAGGAGAATCACTTGAACCCAGGAGGCAGAGGTTGTGGTGAGCTGAGATCATGCCATTGCACTCCAGCCTAGGCGACAGGAATGAAACTCTGTCTCAAAAAATAATAATAATAAAAAAAAAGAATTCAAGAGCAGTTTGCTGCAGGAGGTGCTCCCACACATTAGTTTTCAAGTGGAATAGCTATAAAGGAAGCAAGATTGATACTGAAGGTTTGTGCAACCTAAGAATGAAGATTGCCACTGGTGCCACATTGAAGAGAACAATTCCCGAGGAAGGAAAGAAGTTGGGAGAACCTCACAACAAGGCAGTACTCCTCTTCTGCCACCCCTCTCCAGGAAATGCAGGATTGTTGTTCTGAGAATGACTGTGCACAGCAGTGCATTGTTAACAGTGTTTTGCATGTAGCAGGTGCTTAATAAATGTTTGACGAATGAACAACAGCAACAAAAAAGATCTTTGGGGTGTCAATTTTTCTGGCCATAAACCTCTATGACTGGTGGCACCTGTGCCCGGGTTTCGCTCGGGCCTGCTGGGCTCATTTTGCCCACTCGATCTGGCAGGCTGCACTCGGCTCATGCTACCAGCCTGGGTCCCACACTGGTCAAGGGCGAGTCAGGCGTGGAACAGTGAGGGGTGTGTGAACGAGCCTGGGGTCTGGCCACTGCACAAAGTCAGACATGCCGGCTGCTGCAGTGAGGTGGGCAGCTCTCTGTGAGGCTGTGGCCGGACCTGGCACACCACAAGCAGCTTCCGTGGCTGGCACCGGGGAACACAGTGGCAAATGGAAGCTTGGAGATGCTAGGAACTGCAGGGCCCTGAAGAGGGAGTCACAGCCCTGGCTGGGGGAGCTCCCAGGTCTGGCGTCCCTGAAGGGCCACAGCTCTTCTCTCCTCTTCACCCACAACGTGGTGAACAAGGGGGTCTGTTTCAGCCCTGTTTGTGTTGTAGCTCTTTTAGTCCCACCATTCGATGGGTCCCAAATTCTTGTCCTGCAACTGGAAAGAATGAGGTGCTCAGAAAAGTGGAGGGTGAGCAAGATGAAGAGGAGCTTTATTGAGTGATAGAACACCTCAGTCTCCTGCAGGGGGCAGCTCCTTTCCACAGCCAGGCTGTCCTGACGAGTATTCAGCTTCCAGCAGAGAGGAGACTATGGAATGGAAAGCTCCTCTCTACAGGCAGGTTGTCCTGTCATCTCTGCAGCTCTCAGCAGAGAAGAGGCCCTGGAGTGGGTAGCTCCTCTCAGAAGCTGGTTGCCCTAATGTCTGCTTGAATCTCAGCAGAGAGGGGGCCCTGGAGTGGGTAGCTCCTCTCTGCAGCTGGTCATTCCAACATCTGCCCAGCACTGGCTGAGCCTGGGGCTTTTATAGGCCTCAGGGAGAGGAAGTACATGCTGATTGGTCCATGGGCAGCCATGGGTGGGCCTGGAAAAGGCACCACCAATTCCCACTCCTGTCTGCAGGACTGGCAGCTCACCAGGGACCCACCCCCTTCTGCCCAGGAGCCTGTCTGCCTCCCACTGCCATCCATGGCACCCAGGCTGTTCATGCCAAGGGGTACCTGAAGGCCAGTGCTGAGCTGCCCTCAGCCCCCACTTGGCTTCCCTCCCATGCTCGTTGGTGCCCAAGGTCCCAAAGGGGGCCGAGGCAGCAGGGGGCTGGCGTATCAGGACTGCCCTAAGCATGTGCACACCTGGCAGGGCTATGAAAGCACCTAGGTTTGGGCCTAGGTTCGGTTCTGACTTTGCTCTGAGATCAGATCAGGTGCCAAAAGCAAGGAGAAGTCAGGCAGTGGGAGCAGGCATTTCTGAGCCTGTGAGGACAGGGGCTCCTTCTCAGGCCCCCAAGAGTGCAGGGATGCCTGGCTCCACAGCCACAATTTGGGAGGGTGGGGCTCCTGCCCACAACATGGAGCCGGAGGCCTGAGTCTGCATCCACAACTCGGCTCATCGCCGGCTCCACAGAGGGTGCAGCCCTGGCTGCACCGCCCAACTCGGCTCATCGCCAGCTCCACAGAGGGTGCAGCCCTGGCTGCACCTCCCTGCTGCAGCTGACATGATGGCAGCGGCTGCTCCAGACAGGCCACCAGTGCCACCACCACTAGTGAATTTTACCAAACATTCAAGGAAGAAATAATACCAATTCTACATGAAGTATTCTAGAAAAATGAAGAAGAGGGAGCACCTCCTAACTCATTATATAAGGTCAGCATTACTCTGATACCAAAACCTAACAAAGACATTACAAGAAAAGAAAAATGCAGATCAATATTCCTCATGAAATAGACGCAAAAATTCTTAACCAAATTTTAGCAAATTGAATCCCACAAGATATACTGAAAGAATAACATGTTGTGAATAAGTGGGGTTTATTTCAGGAAAGTAAAATTATTTTAACATTCAAAAATCAATTTATAGGCCAGATATGGTGGCTCACGCCTATAATCCCAACATATTGGGAGGCCAAGGTGGGTGGATCACTTGAGGCCAGGAGTTAGAGGCCACCCTGGCCAACACGGTGAGACCCTATCTCCACTAAAAATACAAAAATTAGCCAGGCTTGGTGGCGGGCACCTATAATCCCAGCTACTTGGGAGGCTGAGGCAGGAGAATCACTTGAACCCGGGAGGCAGAGGTTGCAGTGAGCCAAGATTGCACCACTGCACTCCAGCCCAGGTGACAGAGTGAGACTCCATCTCAAAAAAAAAAAAAATTAATTTATGTAATTCTTCATATTAACAGACAAAATAAATATAGATCATCTCAATGACACAGAAGAAGAATCTGGCAAAATTTGACATCCACTGCTTCAGTAAAGGCCATCATCCTTCCTGATAAAGTTAATCTACCAAAAACCTACATCTGACATCATTTTTTTTTTTTTTTCTGAGACAGTTTCACTCTTGTCACCCAGGCTGGAGTGCAGTGGTGCAATCTTGGCCCACTGCAACCTCTGTCTCCTGGGTTCAAGCGATTCTCCTGCCTCAGCCTCCCAAGTAGCTGGGATTACAGGTGCACACCACCACGCCCAGCTAATTTTTTGTATTTTTAGTAGAAACAGGGTTTCGCCATGTTGGCCAGGCTGGTCTCAAATTCCTGACCTCAGGCGATCTGCCTGCTTCGGCCTCCCAAAGTGCTGGGATTACAGGTGTGAGCAACCGCTCCTGGCCTAGCTGAAGTCATTCTTAATGATGAAAGACTGAAAGGTTTCTCCTCAAGATCAGGAACAAGACAAGGATATCTCATCTTACCACTTCTATTCAACATTGTATGCGGCCAGCGCAACAAGAGAAGAAGGAAAAAAAAGGCATCCAGGGGGTGGTGGCAAGCACCTGTAATCCCAGCTACTCAGGAGGCTGAGTCAGGAGAATTACTTGAACCTGGGAGGTGGAGGTTGCGGTGAGTGAGATCGCACCACTGCACTCCAGCCTGGGTGACTGGAGTGAAACTCCATCTCAAAAAAAATAAAAAAGGAAAAAAAGAAATGAGAGGCAAGAGGCATCCAGATTGGAAAAAAGGAAATGGAACTGTTTTTATTCACAGACAACATGATTATCTATGTAGAAAATCTGATTAAATTAGGCCGGGCGCGGTGGCTAAAGCCTGTAATCCCAGCACTCTGGGAGGCCGAGACGGGTGGATCACGAGGTCAGGAGATCGAGACCATCCTGGCTAACCCGGTGAAGCCCCGTCTCTACTAAAAAATACAAAAAGACTAGCCGGGCGCGGTGGCGGGCGCCTGTAGTCCCAGCTACTCGGGAGGCTGAGGCAGGAGAATGGCGTAAACCTGAGAGGCGGAGCTTGCAGTGAGCTGAGATCCGGCCACTGCACTCCAGCCTGGGTGACAGAGCGAGACTCCGTCTCAAAAAAAAAAAAAAGAAAAGAAAATCTGATTAAATCTATGAAAAAAATCAGAATAAGTGAGTTTAACAAAATTGTAGGTTGCATGATTGATATGCAAAAAAAGTATTTCTATAAACTAGCTATTACAAATTAGAAATTTAAAGTTTTTTAAAAAACAGTCCAGGCATGGTGGCTCATACCTGTAATCTCAGCACTTTGGGAGGCCAAGGTAGGCAGATCACTTGGGGCCAGGAATTCAAGACCAGTCTGGACAACATGGTGAGACCTGGTCTCTACAAAAATAAAAATAAAAAAATTAGCCAGGTGTGGTGACATGTGCGTGTGGTCCTAGCACTTGAGAAGCTGAGATAGCAGGATTGCTTGAGCTCAGGAGGTCGATGCTACAGTGAGCCGTGTTTGTGCCACTGCACTCCAGCCTGGGTGACAGAGCAAGACTCTGTCTTAAAAAAAAAAAAAAAAAAAAAAAGCCCACAAAAATTAAGACAGTATGGTATTGGCAACAAAATAGACAAATACGTCAATGGAACAAATAGACCAATACACATATGGATTACTTATGTTTGACAAAGATGCAAAAGCAATTAAATAGAGAGAGGATTGTCTTTTCAACAAATAGTGCTGGAATAAGTGGATTTTATGTGCAAAGCAAAAAAAGGAATGTTGATCTATTACTTATACCATATACAAAAATTAACTCAAAATGGATTATAGACCCAATTATAAAACCTAAATTTGGCTGGGCATGGTGGCTTATGCCTATAATCCCAGCACTTTGGGAGGCTGAGGCAGGAGAATCACTTGCGTCCAAGAGTTTGAGACCAGCCTGAGCAACATAGTGAGATTCTGTCTCTATGAAAAAAATGTTTAACTTAGACTACAGTTGTAGTGGCATGTGCCTGTAGTCCTAGCTACTTGGGAGGCTGAGGCAGGAGGATTGCTTGAGTTCATAGTTATAGTGAGCTATGATCAAGCCACTGCACTCCAGTCTGGGTGACAAACAAGACCTTGTCTCTGAAGAGAGCAACAACAATAAAAATCTAAAATTATAAGCCTGCTAGAAGAACACAGAGGATAAAATCCTTGTGACCTTGAGTTATGCAATGATTCCTAAATATACCAAAAGAGTATGATCCATAAAAGAAAAATATTGATCAATTGGACTTCACCAAAATAAAAAACTCCTGCAGTTTAAAAGGCACTATTAAAAGAATGAAAAGACAAGCCACAGACCAGGAGAAATCGTGTAAATCATATATTTGATAAAGAATATGTATTCAAGGCTGTGAGCAGTGACTCATGCTTGTAATTCCAGCACTTTGGGAGGCCGAGGTGGGCAGATCAACTGAGGTCAGGAGTTCGAGACCAACCTGACCAACATGGAGAAACCCTGTCTCTACCAAACATACAAAATTAGCCGAGTGTGGTGATACATGCCTATAATATCAGCTGCTTGGGAGGCTGAGGCAGGAGAATCACTTGAATCTGGGAGGCAGAGGTTGTGGTGAGCCAAGCGTGCCATTGCACTCTAGCCTAGGCAACAAGAGCAAAACTCTATCTCAAAAAAAAAAAAAAAAGTATAAGTATTCAAAATAGATAAAGGACTGGGTGTGGTGGCTCACACCTGTAATCCCAGCACTTTGCGAGGCCAAGGTGGGCGGATCACCTGAGGTCAGGAGTTCGAGGCCAGCCTGACAAACATGGTGAGACACCATCTCTACTAAAAAAAATACAAAAATTAGCCAGGTGTGGTGGCACCTGCCTGTAATCCCAGTTACTTGGGAGGCTGTGGTAGAAGAATCACTTGAACCCAGGAGGCTGAGGTTACAGTGAGCTGAGATCACGCCATTGCACTCCAGCCTAGGTGACAGAGCGAGACTGTGTCTCAAAAAAAAACAAAAAATGAAACAACAACAACAACAAAAACAAAATAGATAAAGAACTCTCGAAACAGCATGGGACTGGTACCAAAACAGATATATAGACCAATGGAACAGAACAGAGGCCTCAGAAATAACACCACAGATCTACAACCATTTGATCTTTGACAAACCTGACAAAAACAAGAAATGCGGAAAGAATTCCCTATTTAATAAAAGGTGCTGGGAAAACTGGCTAGCCATATGTAGAAAGCTGAAACTCGATCCCTTCCTTACACCTTATACAAAAATTAATTCAAGATGGATTAAAGACTTAAATGTTAAATCTAAAACCATAAAAACCCTACAAGAAAACCTAGGCTACCATTCAGGACATAGGCATGGGCAAGAACTTCATGACTAAAACACCAAAAGCAATGGCAACAAAAGCCAAAATTGACAAATGGGATCTAATTAAAGAGCTTCTGCATAGCAAAAGAAACTACCATCAGAGTAAGCAGGCAACCTACAGAATGGGAGAAAATTTTTACAATCTACCCATCTGACAAAGGGCTAATATCCAGAATCTACAAAAAACTTAAACAAATTTATAAGAAAAAAAAAAACATCAAAAAGTGGGCAAAGGATATGAACAAACACTTCTCAAAAGAAGACATTTATGCAGCCAACAGACACATGAAAAAATGCTCATCATCACTGGCCATCAGAGAAATGCAAATCAAAACCACAATGAGATACCATCTCACACCAGTTAGAATGGCAATCATTAAAAAGTCAGGAAACAACAGATGCTGGAGAGGATGTGGAGAAATAGCAATGCTTTTACACTGTTGGTGGGAGTGTAAACTAGTTCAACCATTGTGGAAGACAGTGTGGCAATTCCTCAAGGATCTGGAACTAGAAATACCATTTGACCCAGCCATCCCATTACTGGGTACATACCCAAAGGATTATAAATCATGCTACTATAAAGACACATGCACACATGTGTTTATTGTGGCACTATTCACAATAGCAAATACTTGGAACCAACAGAAATATCCATCAATGATAGACTGGATTAAGAAAATGTGGCACATATATACCATGGAATACTATGCAGCCATAAAAAAGGATGAGTTCATGTCCTTTACAGAGACATGGATGCAGCTGGAAACCATCATTCTGAGCAAACTATCACAAGGACAGAAAACCAAACACCACATGTTGTTACTCATAGGTGGGAATTGAACAATGAGATCATTTGGACACGGGGAGGAGAACGTCACACCCCAGGGCCTGTCATGGGTGGGAGGCAGGGGGAGGGATAGCATTAGGAGAAATACCTAATGTAAATGACAAGTTAATGGGTGCAGCACACCAACATGGCACACGTATACCTATGTAACAAACCTGTACGTTGTGCACATGTACCCTAGAACTTAAAGTATTAAAAAAAAAAAAAAAGAACTCTCAAAATGCAATAATGAAAAAACAAGCCATCTAATAAGTAAAACGGGCAAAAGATTTGAACAGATGCTTCACCGAAGAAAATATATGGATGGCAAATAAGCACATGGAAACACATCCAAATCAGTAGTCATCAGGGAAATGCAAAGCAAAAACACAGTGAGATACAACTACACACCAGTTAGAATAGCTACAATAAAAAGGCTGGCTTCCCACCTACTCAAGAGGCTGAGACGGATCACTACTTGAGCCCAGGAGTTGGAAACCAGCCTGGGCAACATAGCAAGATCCCATCTCTTAAAAAAAAAAAAAGGTCTGTGAATGATGACTCATGCCTATAATCCTAGCATTTTGCAGGGGTGAAGTGAGAAAATCACTTGAGCCCAGAAGTTCAAGAACAACCTGGGCAACATGGTGATATCCTATCTCTACAAAAATAAAAATAAAAAAATTAGCCAGGCGTGGTGGTGCACACCTGTGGTCCCAGCTACTCTGGAGGCTGAGGTAGGAGGATCACTTGAGCCCAGAATGTTGAGGCTGCAGTGAGCTGTGTTCATGCCACTGCACTTTAGCCTAGGCAACAAAGTGAGACTCCGTCCCAAAAATGAAATGAATTTTTTCTTTTTTTAAACAAAGGCTGATTGTAGGTTCACAGAGATGGTTTGATGAGTGAATGAAAGGATGAGGCAATGAATGAACCAGAGCTCAGTCTCTTGATGCCCATTTTCAGTTCAAAACTCACAAGAGACTGATATGCACAACCAATTTTATTAATTTTCAATGTGGACATGTCTGGCTCCCTCGACAGAAGTCCTCCAAAATGTTGGTGAGGATGTAGAACAACTGGAACTCTCATACTCTAATGGTGGGACTGTAAAATGATGCAACCACTGTGGAAAACAGATAATTTTTAAAAGTTAAAAACACACCTACTTGATCCAGCGATTCCACTCCTAGGTGTTTCCTCAAGACAAATGAAAGCATATATCTATAGAAAGACTTGTACACAGGCCGGGCATGGTGGCTCATGCCTGTAATCCCAACACTTTGGAAGGCTGAGGCAGGAGGATCTCTTGAAGCCAGGAGTCAGAGATTATAGTAAGCTATGATCGTGCCACTGCACTCCGGCCTGGGTGACAGAGTGAGATCTTATCTCTAAATACATATATATAAAGAAAAGGGCCGGGCGTGGTGGCTCTCGCCTGTAATCCCAACACTTTGGGAGGCTGAGGTGGGCAAATCACCTAAGGTTGGGAGTTCAAGACTAGCCTGTTCAACATGGAGAAACACTGTCTCTAGTAAAAATACAAAATTGACCAGGTGTGGTGGCACATGCCTGTAATCCCAGCTACTCGAGAGGCTGAAGCAGGAGAATCACTTGAACTTGGGAGGCGGAGGTTGCAGTGAGCCAAGATTGTGTCACTGCACTCCAGCCTGGGCAACAAGAGCGAAACTCCAACTCAAAAAAAAAAAAAAAAAGAGAAAGAAAGAAAAAGGAAAGAAAAGAAGGTCGAGTGTGGTGGCTCATACCTATAATCCCAGTACTTTGAGAGGCTGAGGCAGGCGGATCACCTGAGGTCAGGACTTCAAGACCAGCCTGGTCAACATGGTGAAACCCCACCTCTACTAAAAATACAAAAATTAGCTGGGCACAGTGGCAGGTGCCTGTAATCCCAGCTGCTTGGGAGGCTGAGACAGGAGAATCGCTTGACTCCAGGAGGCAAAGGTTGCAGTGAGCTGAGATTGCACCACTGCACTCCAGCCTGGGCAACAAGAGTGAAACTCAGTCTCAAAAAAAAAAAAAAAAAAAAGAAAAGAAAATATTAAAAAATGTTTAAAGAGTTGTACATAAATGTTCACAGTAGTCGTATTTGTAATAGCCAAAACTGGGAATAACCCAAATTCATCAATAAGTGAGTCAACAGGTGAATGCATAAGTGAAGAACGCATCTCTTCAGCCTGGAATCCATAAACACATAGTGGTTTATACAATGAACTTTTATTCGACACTAAAAAGAATACTGGACATGCTACAACATGGATGAGTTTCAGTAGTTATTTTCAGTGAAAGGTGCCAGACAAAAACTGGTATATGCTGTATGATCTCATTTATATGACATTATAGAAAGGTGCAAATGAGTCTATACTGACAGAAAGTAAATCAGTGGTTGCCTGAGTATGGGGGTGAGGATCAAGGATAGATAAGAGGGAGGGGTTACAAAGGGACACGAGGAAACTTTTAAGGGTGATGGGTTTGTTCTCTTGTATTAACTGTGACAGTTCATGGGTGTGTATATATGTCAACACTTTCATAAATGTTGTTTCATAAATGTTTATTTTTTTGAGACAGGGTCTTGCTCCATCACCCAGGCTGGAGTATAATGGTGCGGTCACAGCTCACTACAGCCAAGACTTCCAGGGCTCACACAGTCCTCCCATCTCAGCCTCCCTGGTAGCTGGGACTACAGGCACGCGCCACCACACCTGACTAATATTTTGTATTTTTTGTAGAGATGGGGTTTCGCCATGTTGCCCAGTCTTGTCTTGAACTCCTGAGCTCAAATGATCCTCCTGCTTTGACCTCCTAAAGTGCTGGGGTTATAGGCGTGAGCCACCATGCTCAGCGAAAATGCACACTTTAAATAGGTGTAGCGTGCCAGGCGCAGTGGCTCACGCCTGTAATCCCAGCACTTTGAGAGGCTCCTGATCACCTGAGGTCAGGAGTTCAAGACAAGCCTGGGTAACACAGTGAGACCTTGTCTCTAATTCAAAAATAAGACTGGGCGCAGTGGCTCATGCCTGTAATGCCAGTACTTTGGGAGGCCAAGATGGGTGGATCCCTTGAGGTCAGCAGTTCGAGACTAGCCTGGCCAATATAGTAAAATCCTGCCTCTACTAAAAATACAAAAATTAGTTGGACATGGTGGCGGGTGCCTGTAATCCCAGCTACTATGGAGGCCGAGGCAGGAGAATCGCTTGAACCTGGGAAGTAGAGGTTGTAGTGAGCCAAAATCGAGCCATTGCACTCTAGCCTGGGTGACAGAGTGAGACTCCATCCTAAAAAAAAAAAAAAATTAAAAAATAAATATGCATAACTTACTGTATTTCAACTATGCCTCAATAAAGCTGTTTTTAAAAACCTCATTGAACTAGATACTTAAGATCTGTGCATTTTATTGTATATAATTATATATGTATATATACAATATACATATGTACAAATATATATACATACTATATATATGTATGTAAACATACACACATACTTTTTTATATATATTCTTTCAAGGACTCAGAGAAAATCACTTCTACTTTGACCTCGAGTGGCCCTCAGAATCCCAGTGATAGCCACCTGGCAGTGCATCTTTGGGCTGGTCCCTTTCTTCTCTGGGAAGTAGTGTCCTCTTTTGTCAAAAGCCTGGCTGTGCTCTGAGGTCCTCACCAGCTCTAACGTCTGTGGTTCTGTGAACCTAAGGATGAAAAAGAGTCCCCTGCAAACAGTGACGGCAGATAGTTAAACCAGACCAGATTTCCAGACCAAACCCTGGGGCCCAGACTGAGCCAGTTCAAATTCCATTAATCTATCCCTGCATGTTTACACAGCAAAAAACTCTGTTGTTCTTAAAGTACTGATCTTGGAGCTGGAGCCAGGGAGGCTGGGAGATGGCAAATATTGACGCTGGCTACCTGGGTTCTCACTCCAGGTTGCTCTGCTGATGTGAGCCAAAGGAGGGGCCTGCCTGGCTGCCATGGGTCCTGTGTCTTTCTGGAACCACCTTATTGAGTGCTGTTTGAGTGGATGCTGAGGCACCTGCTCCTTTCTGAAAGGAAGACCCAATTAACAGGAAAAAAACAAACACTGGTTCTTCTGCCCAAGCCAGCCACCTCCTGTTTACAGGCTGTGGCCCTTTGGCCAGAGCCCCAGCTCTGCCCTCTAGGGAGAGCTGGCTGAAAACGAGTGAGACATGACCAGGGGTATGGCGGCCTATCAAAGTATGGATCCTGGGCCTGCATCTTAAAAACTGTGATCTTAGGCAAGCAGTTTCATCTCTCCATGCCTCTGGGGAGTGTGAATAACCAAACCAGGTATGTAGAGTGGTTGTGAGGACTACAGAAAATGAGATGCCAGAGATACAACATACAGAGCTTCTCAGTGGCGCCTGGCATGGACTGAGCACTCCCTAAACCTTGACTATCAATATTCATTAAAGTCCCTGGCACGGCGCCTGGCACCCTTTTCTTCTGCATGAAGCTTTACTGCTTCCAAGTGACATTTGCATTCTGGAGCTCACTTTTCCTCTCAGTAAGCATTTGAGAGGGTTTGGCGTTGTGTCCTTATTCCTGATGTTCAGAGGACAGCTTTCTTTGCAGCCCCTCCTCAGAAGGAGAAATCAAATATATGTGTTCCTCCTGCTGAAAACCTCTGCTGGCAGCCTGCAGCCTTCATAGTCAAGCTCCCTTTCTGCTGCCAGGGTCCAAGACTCTCCTGACATCCAGGCACTCCCTCAGCTGTCACGTGCCCTCCCCACATTGCACCCAACTTGCCTTCCTGCCTGGTGGCTGAACATCTCTTCAACCTCGACTGCCCTTTCCACGCCCCCTGTCTGGCTCATTCCTAATCACCCTTCGAGGTCCTGCCTAGGTGTCACCTCTGCTAGGAAGCTTTCCCAGACCTCCTCAGACAGCACAAAACTGAACTACCATGGTATATTAGTCTGTTCTCACACTGCTAATAAAGACATACCGAGATTGGGTAATTTACACAGAAAAAGAGGCTTAATGGACTCACAGTTCCACATGGCTGCAGAAGCCTCACAATCATGGTGGAAGGCAAAGGAGGAGCAAAGGCATGTCTTACAGGGCACCAGGCAAAAGGGCTTGTGCTGGGGAACTGCCCTTGATAAAACCATCAGCTCTCATTGGACATATTTACTACCGTGAGAACAGTATGTGGGAAACCACGTCCATGATTCAATTATCCCCACCTGGCCCTGCCCTTGACACGTGGAGATTTTTACAATTCAAGGTGAGATTTGGGTGGGGACATAGCCAAACCACATCACATGGCAAGGGCTCAGTCTTCAGAGTTGGCAATCCTGGCTCTGTCGCCTACCAGTCACACACCCTCAATAAGCTGCCTTGCCTCTCTGAGTGAGAGGTTTTAGATCCTCTAAAAATAATACCTACCTCATAGTGTTGTTGTGTGGACAAAAGGTAAAGCCCTTACTTACCATAGTGCCGGTTCATTGTAAGTGCTTGTCAGACACTAGCTGTGTGCACCTAGGTACCTGGCTTTTAGTCCTTGCCCAGCTATTGATATGCTGAGTGGACGCAGACAAGTCTGTCTTAGACTTGGTTTCCCTATTCTGTTAATGAAGCATCTTAAGCCTCAGAGGCCTGTGGATGGTTTGATGGGGAGTAAATTAATATGCTGCCCACAGTGGTGGGGCCTCTGGTTGTTTTTCAGAGAAGCTCCAGGCTGCCCACTAAAGAAGCCCAACTGCCACACCAACAGACCCTGCGGGGAGCTGGACGCTTTCCAGCCGCCTGAACCGCCACGGCTGACTTGATATGAGCAAACATAGGCTCAGGCTCTGATCTTGCCTGGCTTCCTGTGGCCAGTGCTCAGGACATGTTGTCATTTGGGTGCTGAGATGAACCTCTGGACCTTTCTTATTCTTCAAGGACAGATTCAACCCCCTCTTTCCCTTGAGACTGGCATCCTGTTAGAGAAGGCATGGCCCAAGGCAGGAGGCCAGGAACACACTCCTGAGGCATCCTGGACTCGTCATCTTTCTCATTCCCCCACCTTACTGTCTCCCATCCCCCACCCATAGGAGTTCTACCAGTAAATAGCCCTTGACCACCCCTTTTCTCTGCCCACTTGGTCCCAGCCCTTGGCATCCCTTTTATTGGGCTGTTGTAGTGAAAGGTCATGCTAGGTGAGATACCGTGGCTCATGCCTATAATTCCAGAGCTTTGGGAAGCCAAGGCAGGAGCATCTCTTGAGGCCAAGAGTTGAAGACCAGCCTGGGCAACACAGTGAGACCCTCATCTCTTTAAAAAAAAAAAAAAAAAAAAAAGGCTCAGCGTGGTGGGGCACACCAGTAATCCCAACTCCTTGGGAAGCTGAGGGAGGAGGATCATTTGATCCCAGGAGTTTGAGGTTGCAGTGAGCTATGATCATGCCAGTGCACTCAGCCTGGGTGACAGAATAAGACTCTGTCTCTAAAAATATATATACGTAGATACAGATTGTGGTAGATCCAGTTTCCAGGCTAAATTGCCCTTGATGATAGCCCACTGCCATGCTAAGCTCTCCATAATCCATTCCCTGCTCATCCTTCTTACCTCTTCTCCTCGATCCTCACCCACCCTCTACTGTGGCCTCTCTGGCCTGTTGGACATTTGCTGGCTGAGCTGTACAGTTCACTTCCATGACTTTGTTCACATGCCCCCTCATCCTGGAATGTCCATTTTGTCCCCTCCTACCTCTGGAAATTCTTCTAGCCTCCATAGCTGGCCCAAAGTCCTCCTCCTCTGGGAAGGAAGGCTCCTCTGGTTCAGGGTCAGAATTAAGGATGCCCGAGGGCTCTCTCAGCTCCTGCTTGCACTGCAGTTGGAGAGAAAATCAGCGGAACGTGCCAGAGCTGAGAGCTAACAGTCCCTTGGGCAAGATCCCTGAGGAACACTGTTCCAGGAGCTCCTCAGTTGGTCCGGGTCAGAAATGTGATTGTCCTTGCTCTGGGAGACCCTCCTCAGAGCCCTCAGCCCAGCATTTCCTGCAGTGTCAGCCCTCCTTCCATGGTGTGAGGTGCTTCCTCCAGGTGACCCTGAGCTCCTCGTGTACTAGGATCCAGGTCTCTTCTCTGGGGGCTTAGCATCTGGCTCACAGTTTGGTCCAAAGCAGGTTTGCAGAGGCTGATGAGCGAACGATTATATGAGGCAATAGATAAATCAGAGCTCACCAGTCCCTTCAATGCCCATTTTCAGTTTTCTTTTTTTTCTTAAAAAAATTTTTTTTTTTTTACTTTAAGTCTTACTTTTGTTTTACTTACTAAAAAATTTTTTTTACAATAAGTACCGGGATACACGTGCAGGTTTCTTACATAGGTATACACATGCCACGGTGGTTTGCTGCACCCATCAACCTAGGTTTTAAGCCGCCATTTGTCCTGATGCTCTCCCTCCCCATACCCCCCACCACCAACAGGCCCCAGTGTGTGATGTTCCCCTCCCTGTGTCCATGTGTTCTCACTGTTCAGCTCGCACTGATGAGTGAGAATGTGCAGTGTTTGGTTTTCTGTTCCTGTGCTAGTTTAGGCTTCTAGCTTCGTCCACGTCTCTGCAAAGGACATGATCTCATTCCTTCTTATGGCTGCCATTTTCAGTTTTCAAAACTCAGAAAACTGATATGTAAAACCAATTTTATTATTTTCAGTGGGGACATGTCTGTCTCCCTTGACAAGAGCCCTCCCATCAGGCAGATCCCAAGTCTCTCTTTCAGAATATGGGTTGCACACTTTCTGACCCTCAATCTCATGTTTTCTTTTTATTAAAAAGAAATTTTTCGAGACAGGGTCTTTGTTGCCCAGGCTGGACTGCAGTGGCATGATCATGCCTCATTGCAGCCTCAACCTCCCAGGCGCAAACGATCCTCCCACCTTAGCCTTCTGAGTAGCTAGGACTACAAGCATGCACCACCATGCCCAGCTATTGTTTTTCCCTTTTTTTTTTTTTTTTTTTTTGAGATGGAGTCTCGCTCTGTCGCCTGGGCTGGAGTGCAGTGGCCGGATCTCAGCTCACTGCAAGCTCCACCTCCGGGTTCACGCCATTCTCCTGCCTCAGCCTCCCGAGTAGCTGGGACTACAGGCGCCCGCCACCACGCCCGGCTAGTTTTTTGTATTTTTTAGTAGAGACGGGGTTTCACCGTGTTAGCCAGGATGGTCTCGATCTCCTGACCTCGTGATCCACCTGTCTCGGCCTCCCAAAGTGCTGGGATTACAGGCTTGAGACACCGCGCCCAGCCTGTTTTTCCCTATTTTTTGTAGAGACAGGTTCTCCCTATGTTGCCCAGGCTGGTCTCAAACTCCTGGGCTCAAGTGGGACACTTCCACCTCAGTGTCCCAAAGTGCTGGGATTGTAGGCGTGAGCCACTGCACCTGACAAGCTCACTTTTAAAATACCCCACAGAGACTCTGCCCTGGCCAAGGTATAATTACACTGGTAGCTGGAAAGGCTTCTGGGCTCGGGTACCATAGACTGTGTTTGGGTCCCAGTTCCAGCACTGACTTTGCTGTATGATTCCGAACAAGTCATTGCCCTCTCTGGGCCTCAGTTTTCTCATCCATCTAATGGAAATAATCATCCTTGCCTGCCTGGGCGGTGTGAAGCTGGAAAGATAAGCAGAGAAGCAGCTCATTCAGGCTCCAGGACCAAAATATAGTCCCTACTTCCAGAAAACTGGGCTGTTTAGGCGGGCAGCTGGGCATAGAGTGGAGGGTGGGGAGTGGTGGGGTGGAGAGCAGGGTGGACAGACAGAAGACTGGTGAGGAGCCCTTCAAGCTGCTCTTTCTCCAGATCTTCTATTCTACAGCTCGGAGTTTCCTGTGGTGGCTTCCCACCGGTAGGATGCCAGATATCCTGTTTCGCGTGCTGTGTCACGTGGTTAAACCAGTAGCGCCTGCGGGGTTAACTGACCTGGGGGAGATGCTAAGGTTGCATCCAAGCCCAGTATCTCTGCCTTAGGTACCAAAGGGGTAGGAAGTGGCATATGTTTCACATATGTGCCATCCGTGAAGGCTAAACTCAGCTTGTCATTTAGTTCCCAGACATATCATCACTCCAAGGGGTGATGAGATTAGGATCCACAAGTCTGTCTTGGAGCAGTTAGCAGATTTCCTATGAGACACCCCAGAAACAGGCATGAAATCATGGAAGTAGATTCCTTTTCTCTTTGTTGATGTTTTTGTTTTGTTTTATTTTTTTTGAGACAAGGTCTCACTCTGTCACTCAGGCTGGATAGAGTGCAGTGGTATGGTCACAGCTCACTGCAGCCTTGACCTCCTGGGTTCACACAATCCTCCCACCTCAGCCTCCCTAGTAGCTGGGACTATAGGTGTGCGCCACCATGCCTGACTAATTTTTGTATTTTTGGTAGAGACAGGGTTTCATCACCTCTTCTGTGTTAGAAGCCACCTAACATGGTAATGAGCTCCTGGTCATTGGAGGCATTCAAGCAGAGACTGAACAACTTGAAAGCAGGAGAGAAAATTCCTCTTCAGAAATGATGTGTAGATCCCATTTCAAAGGCTCCTTCCTGACCTTGTGAGCTAGGATTCAATTTTCATGTGCAGGGTTATCAGTGCCATTCTAGCCAGCCTTCCATGCTGGCCTGATTAGCCCACTCAGGGTCCAGGACAGGCATACTCATCGGACCAGTCGGAGCAGTGCCGTATGTGGTCGCGGCAGAGACGCCTCGGAATACAGTCGCAGTACTTGAAGAAGGTTGAAGGACAATGCCACCACCCAGGGCCACAGGGTGGGCACACAGTCACTGGGGAGACAAGAGCCAGCAGGAGAGCAATTGCTGTGTCCTGGAATGCTCTGTGCACCAGGGCACTCCCTAGTTCTGAAACCTGCTCCCCACGGCCCCAACCTATCTAATACGGGTTGAGTGTGTTCCTAGTTTGCCTGCAGCAGAGAGAATCTAGACTCCACAGCTCACAGGCTATGTGACTTTGCTCACCCTGTCTGAACCTGTTTCCTAGTGTGCTCAAGCTTGTTATTAAGCAAAGGATGTCAGGCAAAGTCCCAGGCACATGGTAAAGCCTGTAATATGAATGGGTGCCCTTCCTTACCCTAAGTCCAGCCACATTTACCTGCCATGACTCCCTGAGAGTGCTCCTAGCCTTCTCTCCTCTGCTCAGGCCTCTGGCATTCCTCCCCACACACCCAGCCTCTGCCTACTGAAACCTGTCTATTCTTGGTCTTCCTGAATGCTACCTCTTCTGAGAAGTCTCCCTTGATTCCTCCAGGTCCCCAGCATCCCCTTTTGGCATCAGCATGATGTAAGTCCTGGGGGTAGGACACATGCTTGATTCCTGATGTCCCCCACCTGAATCTGATACCAGGTGTGTTCTGAGAACCCCACCAGTGCTCAGAAAATGTTTGTTGATTGACCACTGGGGAAGAGATTGAGAGGAAACTCTAGGGCAGCTATAGGACTTGGGACTTGGATCAGGAGGCCTGGGTTCACACCTGAGCTCCCTTCCTGTCGTGCACTGTACTAATTTTCTCTTCTCAAAGCCTCAGTTTACTTACAAACAAATTGGGGCCAGTGATTCCTGCCCTGCTTTCCTCACAGGGTTATTGGGAGGTGCAGAGATGAGGGAACCCCAGGTTCAAATCCTAGCAGGGTCACGTATGTACTCCTTGCATGACCACCTTCTGGGACCCAGTTTTCTCATCTGTGCCCTTGAAGGCGACTTCCCCACTGCAGAAGAATGAGCCTCCAGAAAAAGTCACTTGGAGTGGTAGTGAGTACCCCACCACCGGATGTATTCAAGCAGGGGTAGAAAATTCCTTCCTAGGATGCAGAGAAGGCATGCAAAGGGGAGCCCTAGAGATTCCCTGGTCACCCTTTGCCCTCTGGCTGCTGCCCAGCCACCGGCTCCAGCCCAGCCTGTGCCCAGACCCCTACCTGGGCTCAGTTCATCTGAGCAGTCCCCACAGTTGTTAGTGCCATCACATTTTTGGTCTGAGTAGATCCAGGAGGCTGGGTCTCCACAGTGGGCCACGAGGAAGCGGGGGAGGCTCTGGGGCACATCTCCTGGGACAGAGGAGGCAGGAAGAAGTTCACATCTGGTCACAGCTGTCTGAGGGTTATCTGGAGAAGGATTGGCCGCCCTGGCAGTTGCCAAACTCAGGATCAGTGCCCATCCAGCCCATAAGGGTGCAAGCAGAAGGTTTCCTGGGGAGGCAGCAGAGTCAGAGGGAGAGGAGAGCTCTGTCGCTGGACAGAGGCCCAGAGAGCTGCCCCTCCCTTCCTCAGTTCCTCCCCTGTCGTGGTGTGTTCCTGCCCCACACCACTGCTGATACTATGCCCCTCCACAAAGAGCCTCCTTAATACCTATCCAAAACCATTCCACTTTCAAGTTCAGGTTCAAGTTCCATCACCTCCAGGAAGCCTCCTCCAACTGGAACATCACAGGAATAAATGTGGAAGTCTTACAGTTGGGTCCCGGAGCTCAGGGGATGTAGGGTTCACACACCTTGTAAGGCAGAGTCTGAGGACCTTTCTTGAAAGTGTGTTCTGTTAGGCAGCAGTGTGATAGGGCTACCAAAAATTCACACAAACTCAGGCCACACCACTAGAGGTAGAAAACCTCGGGCAGGGAGGGAGCAAGCTCCTGTTCCTTAGACTGCCCAGACCCAGCCAGAAGCGCCGAGGATGTTTCTGAGGCCTGTCCAGGGAGGGGGACATGGGCAGTTGGTATTTATTCTGTGGAGCATTGATGGAGTGGGGAGGGCCAGGAACTCGGTCACAAGGGGGCTGACTGTGACCTAGACAAGGGGATGCGGCCTAGACAAGAGAACCCACATGGGGGGCAAGGGAGTAATCTTCAAATCCATGCAGTGCCACGATGATGGGAGGGATTAAAGCATGGTCTATTGGGGCAGGGTTGACAGAAGGACAGAGTTGGAACCAATCAGGGAGGAACCACTCTGGGAGGCAGCTCTAAGTTTGGGACAAGGAAAACCTTCCCATGGAAAAACCTTCCAATCCTTGCATCCCAGGGGGTGCAAACGGAGGCTGGGTGGCCTCGGTTGGGCTTGCTAGAGAGGGGACTGGGGATGAGCTGGGGCAAGGACTAGATGTTTTTGAAATTGCTTCTCGTCTTGAGGATGCAATGACTCTCCCTCCATGAGCTCCCCTACCCCACCCACTGCACGTCTCCAGGCTCTCTCTCTCCTGTGGGGTCAGGCTCCTGTCTTGTGAGAACGTTCCGGTGTCTGAGGTCTGGGGCCAGGTCTTCCCATTCATTCATTTGCTCATTCATTCAGCAAGCCATTCTGAATACCCCTTTGTGCTAGGTGCTGGGGGCCCGATACCAAGCGGACTGGGCCTGCCTCAGAGGAGTTCACAGTCTGATGGGGGCAGCAGATGTGCCAATCGAGTGACAACCAGTGTGACGAGAGCTGCCACACAGGGAACCACAGGGACTGTGGAAGCCCAAGGAGACAATTTAACCTCGTGTGGGAGTCAGGGAAAGCTTCCTGGAGGAGGTAACACTTGAACTCTGCCTTGAGGGATGAATCCAGGTTCTCTGGGAGTGGAGATGCACAGGGTGAAGGCATTCCTTAGTGGGGGCATGTATGTCCCTGACTGGGACCAAGTCGGGGCAGGCGTTCCTGGCTGAAGGCACTGGAGCATCAAAACCATGGGGACGTGAAGGTGCCTGGTGTGTTCAGGGATGACTGAGCTTCAGTATGGCTGCAGAGAGAATTAGGGTGTGGGGGAACCTCTGGGAGGGACAGCACCGAGCGGGTACTCACGGCACAAGCTCTCATCCTCATCCTTGCCGTGGGTACAGGTGCGAACGCCATCACAGACCCCACTGGCTGGAATGCAGCTCCTCTGGTCATGGCACAAGAAGCCTGTCCTGTTTGTCAGTGTTATACAAGCTTGGGCTCCTGAATGGGTAGGGGAAGGCCCTGGAGGGTCAGGGGTGGTGCTCACAAGGACAAACCTTCCTCATCTGAACTCCACCTAGAGCTGGCCTGAGGGGCTAGAGCAGTGGGGAGGATGAACCCAGCGCCATCAATGGGGTTCAAGCCCCAGCTCTACCCACTGCCGGCTGCCTGATCTTGGGCAGATGACCTGACCACCTTGAGTCTCAGGTTGTCTGCAACATGGGGATCATAGCACACACCCCGTGGGACTGTTGTGGGGATTAAATAAAAGCATCTCTGTGAAGAAACATAGAACAGAAAATGTGCAGGACAAGTAATGGTTCTCTCCTGTATTGAAAACTTATTTACAGTGTCACGGGAAGCTTCTGAGGACAGTGTTCAATTCAGTGAAGTGGTTGTAATGGTGGAGCTCCTGGTATGAGGTTAGAGTGTCAGAAGCAATACACTTGGGCTGGCTGGAGGGCCATATGTCATAATTCCTTCTATCTGGGCACAACTGCAAAGCACTTTCATATCTTTATTCTATAGTTCCCCAAACACTCCTGAGACATGTCATCATTGGCCCCCCATACAGGAGGAGAAAAGGAATACCCACTCCTAGGGCTGCCACAAAGAATGAAAAGACGGAAACCTGCGGACAAGGTAGGGGAACCCCTTGGCCCCACATGTGTATACGTGTGCATAATTGGGGATGGGAGCCGGTTTGTGCATTTGTGTTTGTGCATGTGTGAACCACCTCTCAGTCCCTGGGCAGCCTCAGCTAGTGTGGGTGGGGGGACGGGGGAGCAACTCTCAGAGACACTCATGTTGACACAGACACACACACAGATGCAAACACACATGAACACATGCTCACACACAGACAGCTGCACCTACATGCACACTCACAGATACACAGACAACAGATGTGCACACATGCACTGACACACACATGCTCTCACACAGACATGAACACGCATACACAGACAGCTGCATATACTCATAGACACGCAAAACACACAGGTGCGTGCACGGACTCATGACTGCAGCTGCTCATGTATTCGCATCCACCTCAGGGCCTGTGTTCCTGCACAGGCAGCGGGAGAGCTGCGAATCTCAGCCCCTGGCCCTGGCTCAGCCCTCTACACCCATCCTGCCTGGCTGCAGAACCATTCTTCGGAAACATCCACCTGGTGACACTTGCCCCCAACTTAATCTCCTGTCTGTGGCTCCTGGACTATGACCTCCCTTCTCGGTGCAGCCTGTGAGGCCGTTGGCCCCACTTGTCACTCTAGCCCTTCCTGCACACTGGCCTCTTGGAGTCTCTTCTTCTCTTCCTGCTTCCTCCCACCCCTCAGGGCTCCACACATGCTGTTCCCTGTTCCTGGGATGCTTTTCCTGGCATCCCCCCATTACTAATACCCATTGTGCCTACCCTGACTCCTCAACGAGGCTAGACTCTCAGGGATCCCAGGGACCCTGCTGTAATATGTATTCATGTCGAGACTGCTCTCAGAACAATTATTAGCTCCATGAGGGCAGGCACTGTCTTGAGGTTGTTCACCCCTGAAGCTGGGGCTGCAGTCATGTATGGGATGTGACCCTGTCCCCCGTGGTGGAGATGGACACACAGATGGATAGCACCACCCCAGAGTGGCCAGGCCAGGGGAAGAGGAAGTGTAGGGACTGTAGGGCTGAGAAGAGGCTTGTAACCCAGCCTGGGGGTCTAGGAAGGCATCCTGGAGGAGGTGACATCAGAGCTGGATCCTCTCGGTAACCATGTCACAGATGCGCAAATGGAGGCTCAGAGACTGGTACAGTCAGTGTGTGTGCAGGTGTCTGTTCGTGCACCTTAAGGAATTTGTCCAAAGTCACCTGGTAGAGAAGCCAGGCAGGTCGGAGCTCCCTTGTCTCTCTGTGCCTCCCCATGCCCTTCCCACCGGGTCTGACCCACCCTTTCTTGGCCGCCCTGACCTGGGGTGCGTGATGGGAGTCCAAGGATGGTGACCAAGGCGATGAGGGCGGCCAGAGTTGCCAGGAGGAACAGCAGAGAGGCAGAGAGGCAGGCCCCGCGACGCGAGCAGCAGAGGGGGCCGCAGCCTGCTGTGTGTGGGGGAAACAAGCCTGGGGGTGGTGGAGATGGGGGCCAGCACTGGGAACAGGGAGCCCCCTTCCCGCCATGCCCGCTGCAAGCAGCCCGTCCCCAACCAGGGTGAGCAGAGCAGGGATGGCTTCCCCGGAGGAGCAGCTCCCAAGCCCTCCGTGATGCTCTTTGTTCTGCCTGTGGGCCCACCCCACTAGATGCCACCCTGGCCGGGGGTCCACAGATGACTGAATGGCAGAGGCAGACAGACTCCTCTCCCACCCGCCATCAGGTGACCTCCTCAGGACACAGGGAGAGATGGACGCCTGTGTGTCCAGCCCCCACCTTGGGGCAGAAGCTCCATTAGGCCCTTCATAACCATGGTCTTTATTTTTCAAAACAAACTTTTATTTTATCAATGAGGAAACTAGGGCTCAAGAAGAAAAGATTCAGGTCACCCCGGGTAGAGCTGGCGTGTGAATCTACACCTGTTTGATGCCAAAACCCATGCCCTTTTCACTGTCCCAATTCACTGTCCATTCTGGAGTCTGCCGGGACGCAGGTTGGAATCCCAGCTCTACCACATCCTATCTGGGCCACACTGAGTAAGCCACTTCACTTCCCCGTGCCTCAGATTCCTCGTGTGGAAAATGGGGACCACAGTAGCTACCTCCGAGTTTGTTGAGAGGATTAGAATTTGTTGAGTTAATGTGTTAGAACAGTGCTCAGCACATAGTAAGTGGTGAGTATGAGCTATTATTATTGCTTTTTAAAAAATTATTGTGTTTATATTTTAGGGATAGGGTCTGGCTCTGTTGCCCATGCTGCAGTGCAGTGGTGTGATCATAGTTCACTGCACCCTGTAAGTCCTAGGCTCCTCCTGCCTCAGCCTCCCAAAGTGCTGGGACAACAGGCTCGTACCACCGTGTCTGGTCTGTTATTGCTTGTTGAGGACTTACCATGTGCCGCGCCTTATTCTAAGCACTATGGAGATAGCAGTGACAGGGGACCTCCCTACTCTTGTAGAACTGCACTTTAATTCTCCTTTAATTCTCTCCTGCTTACAAAATAATAAAAGGAGGCTTTACTGAGGACCTCCTGGGTGCCCTGCTGTGCAGCTTGCCCTGGTCCTTGTCCTCTGCAGCTTGTTATTGCACTTGGAAGGCAAGGCATGGACATGTCTGAAGGAGCATGGGAGCTACTGACCTGCCCACAGGTACCTCAGAGAAAGGGGCAGGAGCAGGTGTGATTCATCCCTGTGACCCCAGAACCAAGCCCAGAACCAGGCATGTGGTGGGGGCTTTTGTTTTTTGCGTTTTTTTGAGACGGAGTCTCACTCTATTGCCCAGGCTGAAGTGCAGTTGCATGATCTCGACTCACTGCAACCTCTGCCTCCCGGGTTCAAGCGATTCTCCTGCCTCAGCCTCCCAAGTAACTGTGATGACAGGTGCCCACCACCATGCCTAGCTAATTTTTGTATTTTTAGTAGAGACGGGGTTTCACCATGTTGTCCAGGCTGGTCTTGAACTCCTGACCTCAGGTGATCCGCTGGCCTTGGCCTCCCAAAGTGCTGGAATTATAGGTGTGAACCACCGCGCTGGGCCTGGGGCTTTGTGAACACTGTGAATACGCTGACCCAGGGGCCCAGGAGACAAGAGAAGGCCCCCAGTATGGGTCAGTCCAGGTTATTTCCAATCCATTCATATTTCCAATGCAGTGTCCTCAGAAGCAAAGTGGGATTTCCACAGGCAGGTAAGGGGAGGGTGCAAAGAGAGGGCATTCCAGGCAGAGAGTGTGGCAGGAATAAAGGCCTGGTGGTTGCAGGTGGCCTGGGGTGGTGGGACTCCAGGATGGATGTGCATTGGGAGGGGAGACAATAGCAGGAGAGGCAGCATAAATCTAAAACCTGTCATCCCTACAGCCCTAGCTGGTGGCTCTTTGGCCATCAGCAACCTGGGTAAACTCAGGTAACCAGGGAGGCAGCGTGACTCCGGGCAGGGAGAGGTGTCCTGATCAGCCAAGCAGCAACTCAAATATTTGTGCAGCACAGACCATGCGCAAGGTGGGGCAACGGGAGAACCCGCGGAACCAAGGCTCCTGCCCAGGTGAAGCTGTTGCACTTCAAAGCCAGAAAGCCCTTAGGTGCCAGTCCCCTTCCTGGACCGATGAGGAAAAGGAGGCGATTCTTTCCACAACCGCACCCATCATGAGTCAGGACTTGGAAATAAACAGACACCAGCTTGGAGCAACAGAAGCCCTGGGGCTTTGTAACCAGAGACACCTCAGTTCACGTTTGAACCCTGGCCCTCCAACCTCCCGGCTGTGTGACCTTGGCCCGGTTACCCAACTTCTCTTCGTTTCAGCTGCCTCATCTGTTATTGCCCCATGACAGCGTCCCTGTCTCAGAGCTGTGCTGAGGAGTAAAGGGATCGTGCAGCACCAGGCACATAACGGGTGGGATTCTTTACAGCTGGTATTTTGATCTGCCTCTCTCAGTGTGTTTCCTCATTGATCAAATGTGGGCCAAGCCAAGGCATATACAAAGCTCAGTATATGTGTGTTTCTTCCTTCTTCTGTTTTCAGAAGGGTAAAGAGAACTGTCCTGGTCACACTGTGGGCCAGTGGCACATAGTAGGGCTAAATAAAATGTGTCACTTTATCCCTCAAAGGTAAAGAGAATTGCCCAGGTCACCCAGTGAGTCAGGAATTTGGTGCTGGTTCTTTTCCCTGTGTTAGAGGAGAGCACTGTATGCAGTTTGATGCCTGTGAGGTAGGCAGCACACAGTAGGTGCTTAATACATGCATGTGCATGGAGAGAATGAATAACCCTATTAAGCAAGTGACTGTCAGCGTGGCTGGCCAGGAAGCTGGGAGCAGACATTAACCTGGAGGCAGAGGTCTGAGGGAAAGCGGGAGCCTCGAAGCCTCCTCATGCCTCTATAGCCAACTGCCAGCTTCAGAGGAGCCCCACAGGGCACGGGTCCCAGGCCCTCCGGTTCTTTACCTTCCCCTCCAGGGTGGGCTTTGGGTCCAGCAGCAGCGTAGTCATTCTCTCCCTGCCCAAGAGAACAGAGTGAGGGGTGGGCTTAGGTGAGGTGAGCTCCAGCCTCAGGGAGGCAGACAACAGGGTTTTCAGAGGGGTCACTGAGAGAGTCTTAGGTGGAACCACGGGTCCCTCACACCCCAGCATGCTTACGCCCCAGATGCTTCATGCCTGCTTCCTCTCTCCACACCTTTGCCTGTGCTGTGTCCTCTGCCTGGAATGCCTTTTTCTCTGCTGTCCCCTGACAAATATTCATCCTTCAAACCGGCTTGGGCAGCAACTCCTGGATGAGGCTTTCCCTGATATCCTCCTCCCCAGTAAAGCTGGCCGCTCTCCCCTCCCATCCACCCGGCTCCTCTGTTTCCATACCAGCACTTGCCACCTGGACTGTATAGCTGTGTCACTGGTAGGGTCCCCTACACCCTGGGAGTGAGCCCCGGGGCAGGCCAGGGGCTGATTTTCCTCCGTGTCTCCCATGTATGCCCACTCTGTACTGCCCACTCCTCATCCCAAGCTTTGCTCTCCCGAGACCAGGAGCCTGGTCAGGGCAACTCTTACCTGGGGACAGTTCTCACCTGGGGACAGCTCTCACCTGGGGGAAGACCTTGTTCATGTCTTCAGCTTCCAGCTCCCTGGCCAGGGCTGTGTGCAGAGAGCTCAGCATGGGTTCCCCAGGGCCAATCTGGAGGAGGAACAGGCGGGACACCTTGCCCAGGCCACACCCTCCCTGTGGGCAGTCCCCTGCCAGCTGCCTTCCAAGCAGAGGCAAGGAAAGGAGGGCCCCGCTCCGGCCAGGCTATTCCCTCATCTGCCATCTGACAGCAACATTGCGAGGCTGGAATCTTCATCCCCGTTCCACAGATGAAGAGTCAGAGGTTCAGAGAGGGAGAAACGGCCCCAAGTGTCACAGTACATAGGAGGAGTAAAACCCAGAAACTTTTCAGGAAGTGCATTGTCCTCCACATCAGTGATGGAACTGGAGGAGCTCAGGTTCCAGGGCTATGAAGATGCAGGCAGAAACTCCCAGAATTAACGTTTCTGTGGCTAGAAAGTAGGGGTCATTTTCTCATTGATGTTCTTCTGTTCAACTACATAGGTAACCTAGATTGAAAGAATATGCATTTTCCACTAAAATTATAAAGCAAATGTAATTTTAAATTATTTCACTTAGAAACGTGGCAATGTGAATTTTTACTGTCCCTGAGGTGGTGCCTGAGGTAGGGAAGAGGTGGGAGGTTGGCTGCTTGCCTGAACAACCCCTTCTATGCCCCCAGGGAGTGGGTTTCCCTAGCAGCCTGTCCCACTGCTGAGCAAACCAAGGCCCTGGAATCTTGAGGGACAGGTCCAAGGACCCGGTCCAAGGGAGGGGAGGTGTCTACCTCCAGAAATGAGCTCAGGAGTTCTTGCACCTGCCTCTGATGCCCATAGATTTTCCAACCTGCAATCAGCCTTTTCTTTTGCATTGGAAAATAAAATGATGAATCCACATGGGGCCAAGTGGGAGGCACAGACACAGGGGCAGCCCTTGGGAGGCAGCAAGTAACACTCTGAAGAGCTGAGCCCTAGGCCAGGAGAACGGGGCTCTCATTAGGGCCCTACCACTGGCTCTGACGGGCTGCTCACTCCCCTTCCCTGTGCCTCAGTTCCTTCATCCAGAAAATAAGGATGTAAACTAGATGAAGGGGGTGTTTTAGTTTAAGGATACCCAGAATCAGACTCTAAGACAAGATGTGAGGGCAAATAGATTTAATTGGGAGTCATCCCAGGAAACGCTGGTCGTGGGATGAGGGAAATGAGACAGGCAAGAGAAGGATCCAATAACAGGTGTGTTATGAAGCAGGTTCCCGCTGTGGGCAAGTGGAATTTAGCCCTGCTGGGGCACTCGGGGAAGCCAGGGGAGAAGATGCACCTCAGAGTTATCCCACTCAAGGTCGGGGGAACTGGGGTATTAATCTGCCAGCTTCTACCAGTCCTGGTTGAGAACGGCCAGAGGAGGCCAGGCATGATGGCTCATCCCAGCACTTTGGGAGGCAGAGGCGGGTGGATCACCTGAGGTCAGGAGTTCAAGACCAGCCTGGTCAACATGGTAAAACCCTGTCTCTACTAAAAATATAAAAAATTAGCTGGGCATAGTGGTGAGCACCTGTCATCCCAGCTACTCGGGAGGCTGAGGAAGGAGAATCGCTTGAACCCGGGAGGCGGAGGTTGCAGTGAGCCAAGATTGCGCCTTTGCACTCCAGCCTGGGCAACAAGAGCGAAACTTCGTCTCACACACACACACACAAAAAAAGAGACTAGCCAAAGGGTGTTAATTGCTTGCACCTCTGGGCTGCCTTAGGCAAAGAGATGCCAGTGTTGGCAACTTGGCAACTGCATGCTAGGCTAATATGACCTGAAATGGAAAGGGTTGATAGCATGGGCAGGGCACCCATGGTCCCTGCTAAAGACACTAACTAGATTTTATATGGCATGCCAACTGCAACTGATGGGAAAAGGCTCTCTGGAACATGGGTTCAGGACTGTGATTGACCAGTGATGCCGTGGGTGTAAGAGTGGAGAGGGGTATCAGACATGATGACCATTTGCCATTCCTGAACCTATTAATGCCCTTCAGCCTCTGGCCTTCCTTGACTCTGTGATTCTTAAGTGTTCCTCTAAAAAAAGACTCCTCGGGGCTTTGAAATGCCCTTTTGTCTGCTGAGTCCGGATACAGCCACATACGATTGTGCTGAAAGCACTGTGCTCTCCAGGGCTCAGGCTGTCACCAAGAACCCTTGGGGCAAAGGCAGCAAGGGGCCTGGTGACATGAAGGAGAGGCCCTGGTGCCTCAATTCTTGAACTTCCTGGAATCAGGAAGTTCCAATTCACAGTCTCACTCCAATTCACAGTCTCACTCTCAAGGGGAGGGCACGGATGGAATGGAGGCAGATATTATTTACTGAGCAGCTACTATGCTCCAGGCACTACACCACCACCTTACACACGCCCTCTCCCTTGATCTTCACAACAACTCTGTAAGATAGGTAATATTATTACACCCACTTGACAGATGTGGAAACTGGGTTCAGAGAGGTTAAGTAACTTGCCAAAGCCACACAGTGAGTAAACAGCAGAGCAGAGATTTTAACCCAGGTCAGTTTTGACTCCAAGCCTGTGGACCTGTGGAGTTGATTCGCACTCCCTCCCTTGTGGATGAGAATTTCTAATGATCACATGTCCATCAACACTTAGTACCATCAGACTTTTTGGCTTCCACCAACCTGACAACTGTGAAAATACCATCAGTGGCTCACCACTGTCAGGATTTGCAGTCCTCTTTTGCTTAACCTCAGACGTGTCTCATTCTAAAGCAGGGAGAGGCTGGGCCCTGTGGCTCGCACCTGTAATCCCAGCACTTTGGGAGGCCAAAGTGGGCAGATCACTTGAGATCAGAAGTTTGAGACCAGCCTGGCCAACATGGTGAAACCCCATCTCTACTAAAAATACAAAAACTAGCTGGGCAGAGTGGTGCATGCCTGTAATCCCAGCTACTTGGGAGGCTGAAATGGGAGAATCGCTTGAACGAATGGAAGGCAGAGGTTGCAGTGAGCCGAGATCGTGCCACTGCACTCCAGCCTGGGTGACAGAGTGAGACTCTGTCTCAAAATAAATAAATAAATAAATAAATAAATAAATAAATAAATAAAGCAGGGAGAATGGTGAGTGATGGATGCAGAGTTCTAGCAGCAGCTTAAGGTGGTGCCCATATGAGGGTTAGAGGAGGAAATTGAAAAGAGTGGAAACAGGGCTGCCAAAGTCCCTCAGGGAAACTCAGAACTTTGATCAGCAGAGTCAAAGGAACCTGAGGCTCGGAAAGCACAACGGCCTCATTTTACAGAAGGGGGATCTAACGCCTGGAAAGAAGAGGGAACTTGCACAAGGCCATACCATGGTCAGTGCCCTAGCACAGCGAGCACTCCTTTCACAGTAGCAGATGGCCTCAGGAACATTGGCATGTGCAGCCTCAATTTTTTTTTTTTTTTTTTTTGAGATGGAGTCTCACTCTGTCGCCCAGGCTGGAGTGCAGTGGCACGATCTTGGCTCACTGCAAACTCTGCCTCCCAGGTTCATGCCATTCTCCTGCCTCAGCTTCCGAGCAGCTGGGACTACAGGCGCCCGCCGCCACGCCAGACTAATTTTTTGTATTTTTAGTAAAGACAGGGTTTCACTGTGTTAGGATGGTCTCGATCTCCTGACCTCGTGATTTGCCCATCTCGGCCTCCCAAAGTTCTGGGATTACAGGTGTGAGCCACCATGCCCTGCCCAGCCTCAATTATTTTTAGCCTCACTGTCCCTCTTGCCTAGGGTAGAGGCCCCAGGCTGCCAACCTCGTGTGTCCCAGCAGTTGCTCCTGAAGGGCACGGTTCAGATGCTGGGCCCACGTTGTCCCCTCCTTTAGCTCTCTTTCTGGTTAGTTAGAACTGATGGCAGGGGCTTTCACCGCCTGTTCTTGTCCTAGTGGGAGGCAGTTGTTGGGATAGTTATATCATGAAGATTAATGGCTTGGGCTATAGCAAATGACTTCCACTTCCACCCTGCTGGGCCCTTGGCCTTGACTGGGACCCCTGGGCCAGGGCCGAGTAAACTTCTAGCAAGAGCATACGTTTTGGAGCTGATAGTCCAAATGGTCTCACCACTAGCTGAGCGATCTTGGCGGGGTCACTTAACCTCTCTGAGCTTCAACTTTTCCATCCTGAGTAGCTGGGACTATAGGTGTGCACACCACACCCAGCTAATTTTTCTTTTTCTTTTCCTTTTTTTGGTATTTTAGTAGAGATAGGAGTATCACCATGTTGGCCAGGATGGTCTTGATTTCCCGACCTTGTGATCCGCCTACCTCGGTCTCCCAAAGTGCTGGGATTACAGGCGTGAGCCACTGTGCCTGGCCTGTGGTTTTGATTTGCATTTCTCTAATGATCAGCGATGTTGAGCTTTTATTCATATGCTTGTTGGCGGCATGTATATATTCTTTTGAGAAGTGTCTGTTCAAGTCCATTGCCCACTTTTTAATGGGGTTGTTTTTTTCTTGTAAATTTGTTTCAGTTCCTTTGGATACTAGATATTAGACCTTTGTCAGATGCATAGTTTGCAAATATTTTCTCCCATTCTGAATGTTGTCTGTTTACTCTGTTGACAGTTTCTTTTGCTGTGCAGAATCTCTTTGGTTTAATTAGATCCCATTGATCAATTTTTGCTTTTGGTGTTTTCATCATGAAATCTTTGCCTGTGCCTGTGTCCTGAATGGCATTGCTTAAGCTGTCTTCCAGGGTTTTTGTAGTTTTGGGTTTTATATTTAAGTCTTTGATCCACTAGATGGATGTTATAAGAATCCATTTAAGGCGATAGGTAAGAGTGCTACAAAGGGCTTTGCAAATGTCATGGGGAATCAACAAACAAACCCCATATTGTGAATTACCTATTTAGACACTTTTACAAGATGGCATTATTTTTTAATGCAGATGATCCAAGTTTTATTGAAGTTTACATACTTAAGCATAAATAAATTAACAGATTTGTAGCTCCAATAATGGTGGCATGATATACACCTGGAGGTAACATTATCAACAGCTTTTGTTGAAACCTTTCATTTTCAATCAGGTGCTGATTTTTCTTCCACCCAAGTCTTCAATTATTGCTGTTCTAACACTGCAAAAACAATTCAAGCATAAAAAAGCACACAAGAGGCAGTAAAATAAGCTGAAATAATTTAAAATTGAACAAGAAAACAAAATAATTTACTCTTAAAATGACAAAAGTAAAATTAACCTCTAAACCAGGGGTCTAGTGAACTTGGATAGGAAAAATTTTAAATCTTCCTTTTCACCAACTGCTAACTGAAATATAACATTTCCTTCAATTACGAATATAGGAAACAGTCCACAGTAGGATCAGAGTACCTGTGACTTTGTCACCAGTAGAAATGAGACATTTATATATATTACAGTTGTTAGATATTTCAAAATATGAATTTGAATTTATAGTAATTTTAGAACCACCATGCAATCTTATTTTGTGTTAATAAATTATGTATGTTGCTGGATCATAAAACTTTGAAAATATCTTAACTTTAACATGATCAGTTTCCTTTGCAATCCTTTATATTTAGTTTTATGCATTTGAAAACATTACTATGAGAGGGGGTCCACAGGCTTCACTGGATCACCAGAAAGCTCAATGGCACAAAAAAGTTTGAAACAAAGGTCATTAATATCACAGGAAGAGAGTACTTAATAGTGAAATAGGGTGGGCATGGTAGCTCACATCTGCAATCCCAACACTTTGGGAGGCTAAGGCAAGTGGATCACCTGAGGACAAGAGTTCGAGACCAGCCTGGGCAACACGGCGAAACCCCATCTTTACTAAAAATACAAAAATTAGCTGAGCATTGTGGCACCAGCTACTCGGGAGTACCAGCTACTCGGGAGGCTGAGGCACAAGAATTGCTTGAACCTGGGAGCTGTGGAGGTTGCAGTGAGTCAAGATTGTACCAGTGTACTCCAGCCTGGGTAATAGTGTAAGACTCCAACTCAAAAAAAAAAAAAAAAAAAGTGAAATATATGAAGCTGACTTCAACAGTAACAGATTTCAGAAAAGGTCTGAAAACTGTGCTCCAGAATTTAATTACCACAAGGAGTTAGAATATCCACACTACAATCCAGTTTCCCAAACAGAAGACTAAATTTCCCACTATCCCTGTGTTTACCACTGTACACACCCCCACCCTAGACTCCAGTGTAGAACAAGTAGTCAAGGAAAGAGATTAAAATGGTCATGCATGCAGATGATACTCAAATGCAAACATGACAGGCTTAGCAACTAGAAACCTGGTGGGAGGGGCGCAAGAGCACACTAGGTTCCTAGAGACTGGTTGGCAAATGTAGAATTAGAGGACGGTGATAAGAAACCAGGGATCCGTGGGCAGCCTTCCCAGTTTGCTTGGCAACATTCTGTTGCCAGGCTGTGACCAGGACTCAGAGCCCAGTCCTAGGTTTACCATCCAGACAACAATGTGGGGGAGCAGAGAGAGCGTTATAGAGAAAAGTTTAAAAATATAAGTAAAATGAAAGGAAATAGTATTCTCGGGTGTTCAAAAAAGTACTCTGAGGCTAAGATTATTGTTGGCCTCTGGACTTGCCCTCTCTGGTCTATCTTCCACATTGCTATCTGAGTGAATCATTCCAACACTGTATGGAACCCTCTTGCTTAAAATCTTTCAGTGGCTCTCTACTGTGTTCAGCATCAAGTGCAGGTTTAAAGTGCAGGTTTATTATCTGGTCTGCCTAGCCCCATCTTTTGTCATGCTTTTGTATGCTTTATCACGGCCTACTCAACAATCTGCAGTGCCCCACCCTCTGGCCTCTAGGTCTTTGAGCACAGTGTCCCCACTGTCTGGTACACTGCTCACTGTATTGTATTTGGCTTCCCCTTTCTCTCCAGGTTAAGCTTGGCTATCACTTTCTCCCAGAAGTAGTCCTGTGTGCTCCCATAACGCACAGAGTCCCTCCTACGTGCTCTGTGCTTATCTGGTCATAGCACTTACCACAATAATAGTCTCCTTTAGAGTCTGAGCAACCGGAGTCAGGCACTAAGTCTTACTGCGGTCCTAGCATTTAGCATAGGGCCCGCCATTCAGGATCTCAGGTGGTTATTGAATGGTTAAATTGTGGACCTATAAAGGCAGAGCTGAGCAAAATTACTGCCTTGGTGTGGTGGTGACAGTAACTGGAAATCTCTTGCCTACATGTGGACTTGATATTTGAGTCCACAAAAATTATAATGGAACTACTTTATATCTTTAAAAAATTCATAACAATAACGGCTCATTTATCTAAGATAAATCCAGACAGACTAATAACAAAGGGTAAATTGTTTGCTTCTGGCTGGAAGATAAGCTCAGACAGTGCAGGGTTTTGTGCTGATCAGCAGCTCAGATTGCCTAATGATGCACCACAGGGATTTCTGAGATAAGATTGACCAGATCATCTAGTAATTTCTGATTTACTACAAAACATATCATAAATGAAAGGTGCCCGTAAAGTTTTGTGAAAAAACTAGGAATCTAGGCCTAGATCATTCATTATGGTGATTAGTACTGCTTTAATGTAATTGCCTGAATTAGCATGTCTCTTAGATGAGGGACCTGAGCCAAGAAGGACCTTAGAAGTCTGGGAGGTTTGAACCACAGACCGAAGGGTCTGGAGAATTTGCCTAGGACCAAGACCAGATTCTCAAGATGCTTTCTGTGTGGTAGGAAATAAGACTATGACTGTTTTATGGAAACAAGGAGCTAAGTAAACTCGGGCACATCCAAGAAGGGCAAAACCGTTACTTTAGGAGAAGGGGCTTGGAAGCTCAGTTTTGTTGCTTTGGTTGGGATTTTCAAGATCGGAAACATTTTTATGCCGTATATATTTTGGGGATTTTTTTTCAAAAGTAAGACCTTTCTTCTCAAAAGCAGATTCTGTGCTTCAGAATTTAATTATCACAAGGAGTCAGAAAATCAACACTACAATCCAGCTTCCCAAACAGAAGACTAAATTTCCCATTATCTCAATCTTTATCACTGTACATACCCCCACCCTAGACTCTAGTATACAACAAGTAGTTAAGGACAGATTAAAATGGTTACTTGTGCTGATAGTACTCCAATACAGACATCAGTCTGGCTTAATTATGCTAAAAAAGAGGAGACAAATATTTGAGTGCCTACTAAATATCAAGAATGTCTTGGTATTTTCACATATAAGGAATTCTCTCAAGAGGGGCGATATTTGTCTAAACTTGGATCAATACTTTCAAGAGAAATGAAGGTATCTCAGGCACTTCTCAGTCAGGAAGCAAAGAGAAATGAAACCAAGGGAAGATGGAAGAATATAGGACAACTGTACAATTGCTCCTTTTTTTTTTTTTAAAGAGATGGGAGTCTCATTATATTGCCCAGGATGGTCTTGAACTCCTGGCCCCAAGTGATCTAGATAATTCTTTGTTTTGTTTTTATAAGGGAGAGTCTTTTCTAACAGCAGGCTCTCTGATTCCTGCGAGACAGCAGCATTTTATATGTTTCTCCCTGTTTGCTTCACTGGATGCATTACAATTAAACCTGTGCCTGATTAAGGAAACTAAGTATGCACTCATGATGGGAGACAAAACAACAGGGCTTTTTATTTTTTTAAAGGTAACTCCTATCCACTCCCCATGTTTTATACATAGTCCCCATATTTATTTGTATTTTTTTGTACAGAGAGGGACTTGCTATGTTGCCCAGGTTGGTCTTGAACTCCTGACCTCAAGTGATCCTCCCACCTTGGCCTCCCAAAGTGCTGGGATTACAGGCGTGAGCCACTGTGCCTGGCTGAGTCCCCATGTTTTATTCCATGTTTTCTAACAAAAATAAGAAAGAAACAATGACTGCTTGACAATGACTGCTAATTCCTCCTTTCTTCCCCATCTGGATGTGTTCACAACTTTCTATCATCCAAATCTAGACAAACCTAAAAATAAAACCCTACACTTTGTGACCAAAGTCTTCCTTGATTAGCTGTTAACTGCTTTTTATTTGGACTCAGGAAGGCTAAAGACTAGGCCATAGGAAGAGTGACTAACTTACTCTTTAGTCAAATAGCACTGATGTAGTTGTTGTCAGCAATGCCACTGTGAACGAGGAAAGTATTGGTTTACAAAGTTTTTAATATTTTATAGTATAATGACAGTGAATCATATCAAAATTCTGGTGTAGGCTGGGCGCGGTGGCTCATGCCTATAATCCCAGCACTTTGGAAGGCCTAGGTGGGTGGATCACCTGAGGTCAGGAGTTTGAGACCAGCCTGGCCAACCTGGTGAAAACCCATCTCTACTAAAAATACAAAATTAGCCAGGTGTGGTGGCGCATGCCTGTTATCCCCGCTACTTGGGAGGCTGAGGCAGGAGAATTGCTTGAACCTCAGAGGTGGAGGTTGCGGTGAGCTGAGATCATGCCATTGCACTCCAGCCTCAGTAACAAGAGCAAAAAAATACGTTTACCTTATACTTGATATACTGTCTAACAGAGAAAAATAGTTCCTTGGAAAGACTCATCAAACAAAAACCTATAGCCTGTGCAAAATAACATCAAATGTACTGCTGAAAGATCATTTTTGCATCAAAATGGTCCCTGACCATCACATTATATAGCAATAGCAATAGACACAGAACATGTCATAATTCTTATCTAGGTTGGGCAGGGGTAGGAGGGAAGGTCTAGAAAATCAGATACTCAAATTTCAGCACATAATTATTCAAATAAAATTTTAATGATTTCAGTTCCTGAAAATGTAGTGTCATTAAAGGTCATTTCCTGCTAAATTTCAAATTACAGATTTGTGGGCCATTCCTGAGCAGAAGCATCATATTCTACTAAATATTCAGCTTATTAACTAAGGTAACTGACAGTATCATGGCAGGAGGTGAGGAGGAACAATGATCAGCTCATAGCTAAGAAAAGGGAAAAAAACAATAACCAAAGCAAAAAACAAAATAGCTACAGATATTAGTAAAATAATAATACAATCCCAAACATCCACCTCTTAAATTACTAGAAAAACAATACCAATAAAGTTATAGCAAATACAGTCTTCACAGATTTGAGTAACTTTATTTGCATTTTGTAGTGATTTCTTAAGGCCTATATCCAATGAAACCATTTTAAAAGCTCTATGAGGAGTGGAATTTTAGATGTCTATTACACTTTTCTTTTAAAAGAAAAATGCTTAAATTTCAGAATGAGCAAGATTCACTTTTGTAGGTAGAGGCCCTGCTTCTTCATGATCTTCAGTTTTAGATCTAACAACCACAAGAGAAGAAGCTGGATATTTGTTCAGCTTTTGTTCATTCATAAACTCCAAGTCACCATAGATACTCAGCTTCTGCAAAAGAAAACCAATGTACATTAGTAGTCTGCATAATTAGGAACCTCTCCAAGTAAGTCTTCAAATAACAATTTAATTTATAAATGGTTGGTAAAAAAAAATTCTATAAACAACTTTAAGAAAGAAGAATGCTTTTTCTCAAAATGTTATAGACACGTGATTCAGCTCCCAGTGGATGGCCAAAGAAAGCTGTTCCACGTCTCAAGTTAAAATCCTCAGGAGTATAACAACTGAGTATCAAGAAAAATAGCTATGGATGCCTTAAGTGATCAAGTCCTTCAACATCTTAGCTCTCCTACCAAGTGGTAAAATAATTTGGTGCAAGTCTTTCTGCTCCTAAATGTTTTAGCTTAACATGTATGGAAAATGATAGATGCTATTTGAAAAGGCTGTGAGAAAAAAGAATATGCATGAAATGCTCTAACACTGATAGAAGGGTCTTCATAAATATATAAAGTTCCTTAATTGTTACTACCATATCCAAGAAGATACTAAAAGAATGAAAGCATAAAACAGAATCACTGCAAATGTCATAAAACTCATTAGAGAATAATGTTAATATCTAACATCTTTTGAGAGTAGGTAGACTTAGATATACGTATGAATGTCTCTGTCTTTTTTTTTTTTTTTTTTTTTTTTTTTTTTTTGAGACGGAGTCTAGCTCTGTCACCCAGGCTGGAGTGCAGTGGCCGGATCTCAGCTCACTGCAAGCTCCGCCTCCCAGGTTTACGCCATTCTCCTGCCTCAGCCTCCCGAGTAGCTGGGACTACAGGCGCCTGCCACCTCACCCGGCTAGGTTTTTTTTGTATTTTTAGTAGAGACGGGGTTTCACCGTGTTAGCCAGGATGGTCTCGATCTCCTGACCTCGTGATCCGCCCGTCTCGGCCTCCCAAAGTGCTGGGATTACAGGCTTGAGCCACCGCGCCCGGCCTTTTTTTTTTTTTTTTTTAAAAGAGATGGGGTGTTGCTCTGTTACCGAGGCTGGAGTGCAGTGGTATGATCATAGCTCACTACAAGGCCTTGAACTCCTGGGCTCAAGTGATTCTCTTGCCTCAGCCTCCTGAGTAGCTAGGACTATAGGCATGCACCACTATGTCCAGCTAATTTTTCTTTTTTTTTTTTCTTTTTAAATGATGGGGTCTTGCTATGTTGCCTAGGCTGGTCTCAGACTCCTGGCCTCAAGTGATCCTCCTACCTTGGCCTCCCAAAGTGTTGGGATACATGTGTGAGCCACCACGCCTGTCCATATGTATCTCTTAAAGGCAGAAAAGCAAAGTGAAAAGTCTTCACTAATAAGCATAGGCCGGGCGCAGTGGCTCATGCCGGTAACCCCAGCACTTTGGGAGGCTGAGGCAGGCAGATCACTCGAGGTCAGGAGCTCAAGACCAGCCTGGCCAACATGGTGAAACCCTCTCTCTACTAAAAACACAAAAAATTAGCCAGGCATGGTGGTACGTGCCTGTAATTCCGGCTACTCAGGAGGCTGAGGCACAATAATCACTTGAGCCCAGGAGGCAGAGGTTGCAGTGGGCTGAGATCACGCCACTGCCCTCCAGCCTGGGGGACAAAGTGAGACTCTGTCTCCAAAAAAAAAAGAAATGGTATAGATTCTATTGTTAATCTACTCATACAGCCACAAATCCCCGCATCCAAAAGTTAGAAACTGAAGTGCTGATATCACTGGCAGGGCAACTCACTAGATTATAAAGCAAGAACTACACAGAAGTACCTACTACTGGAAAGGTGTTTTTAAAAGATGCTGAATAAAGAGCACCTTCAAGAATTTATCAAAAGTGATACATGCTATCCTGGCTGGGCATGGTAGCTGAAGCCTGTAATCCCAGCACTTTGGGAGGCTGAGGAAGGTGGATCACCTGAGGTCAGGAGTTCCAGACCAGTCTGGCCAACATAGTGAAACCCCATCTCTACTAAAAATATAAAAATTAGCTGGGTGTGGTGGTGCGTGCCTGTAGTCCCAGCCACTAGGGAGGCTGAGGCAGGAGAATTGCTTGAACCCGAGAGGTGGAGATTTGCAGTGAGCCGAGGTTGCACCACTGCACTCTAGCCTGGGCGATAGAGCAAGACTCCATCTCAAAAAAAAAAAGATGATAAAGTGATACATGCTGTAACATGATGAACCTTGAAAATATGTTTAGTGAAAGAGGCCAGTCACAAGAGACTACATATTGGCTATCTAGGACTGGAGGGTGAGATGGGGGTGGGGGTGGTGCAGCTGCTGCTGCTGCTTGGGAGAAAATGGGGAGCAATTACTAAGAGTACAGATTTTCTTTCTGGGCTGATGAAAATGTTCTAAAAGTGACTGTCACGATAGTTGCTTATTCATACATGTTTCAGATGTGTTCTACTGGACTGCTGCCTCAGGGGAACAACTATCCCACAAGGAGTTGCCCCAGTACCTTAAGCTTTTCCAGTAAGAGAGTAGCTTTAATACAAGTTCAGGCCAGGCGCGGTGGCTCACGCCCATAATCCCAGCACTTTGGGAGGCTGAGGTAGGTGAATCACTTGAGGTCAGGAGTTCGAGACCAACCTGGCCAACATGGTGAAACCCAATCTCTACTAAAAATACAAAAATAAGCCAGGTGTGGTGGTGGGCACCTGTAGTAGTCCCAGCTACTCAGCAGGCTGAGACACGAGAATCACTTGAACCCGGGAGGTGGAGATTGCAGTGAGCTGAGATTGTGCCATTGCACTCCAGCCTCAGTGACAGAGCGAGACCCTGTCTGGGAAAAAAAAAAAAAAAAAAAAAAAGTTCAGTGGTTGATAGGTTGGACACGGATCTGATATAGTAGGCCTCCTTAAAACTCAGAATTCACATGTGACCACTGGCTCTGGGGCACTGTGAAAGAAAAATGTTCACAACTCTACCTAACAACATTTAAAGATCTTGAAGCAGCAACCAGGAACTGTTTGATTTTATACATCAACATGAAAGAAGCCACTGAAGGGAGGAAGGAGACTGAGGAGATACTGGTTAAAGGACACAAAATTTTAGTTAGATGAGAAGAATATGAAGGTATATGAAAATACTTTGTAAATTTTAAAGACTATACAAATGTTGTTATCAACATTATCCTGCCCCAGTTGCTAGGTACCTATATCAATTATATCACCTTAATAAAAATATTAAGTATAATATTTTAATTTTTCATGTGCAAATCATATATTTAAACATCTTTATAGTCTATTAGGATAAAACAGTTGTTCAAGCACCATATTAGGCACATGCCAATGGCTTATTATTATATTCTAATTTCTGTCTCTTCTTCTTTTCTCTCTTTTTCTATGGCACTTTGGAGGTATAAGAAAACTAAAGTTTATTTCAGTGGGATTAGATGTTGACAGCCATTATTATTCTATATTTAGTTATATAAATACTTTTCTGTTCTTGAAAGCTAAGTTGAATAATCAAATTATAGCCTTTCCCCCAAACAAAAATCCTTTACCTTAATAGTTATATTTTTTGGGCCAGTTAAATTTTAATTACCAAGGAAGTCACAATGTCTTCCATCTCTTATGGGGTTAGATACCAGAATATAACAACTCAAAATCAAACACTCCAGCATTTCTCCTCTCCCTCTCCTTCTCCCTCTCCCTCCCTCTCTCCTCTCTCTTCTTTTCTTTTTTCTTTTGAGACTCAGGGTCTTGTTCTGTCACCAGGCTGTAATACAGTGGCACAATCCTGGTTTATTGCAGCCTCAACCTTCTGGGCTCAAGTGATCCTCCCACCTCAGCCTCCTGAGTAGCTGGGATCATGGGCACACACCACCATGCCCAGATAATTTTTATGTTGCCCAGGCTGTTCTCAAACTCTTGAGCTCAAGTGATCCACCTGCCTAGCCTTCCCAAAGTATTGGGATTAGATGCATGAGCACCACACCTGGCCCAGCCTTGCTGCTTCTAAAGCAGCACTGCTCCTTAATATTGTGGTAATTAATTTAAACTATTAAATGGTTCTACAGATGTTCTCCGGCTGGGTATGGTGGCTCATGCCTGTAATCCCAACACTTTGGGAGGCAGAGGTGGGCAGGTCACTTGAGATCAGGAGTTCAGGACCAGCCTGGTCAATATGGTGAAACCCCATCTCTACTGAAAATACAAAAATTGGCTGGGCATGGTGGCGCGTGCCTGTAGTCCCAGCTACTCAGGAGGCTGAGGCAGAAGAATCACTTGAACCCAGGAGGCGGAGGCTGCAGTGAACCAAGATCCTGGCCACTGCACTGTAGCCTGGGCGACAGAGTGAGATTGTGCATCAAAAAAAAAAAAAAAAAAAAAAAAAAAGGCAGCGCACAGTGGCTCACGCCTGTAATCCCAGCACTTTGGGAGGCTGAGGCAGGTGGATCATGAGCTCAGGAGATTGAGACCACGGTCTCTACTAAAAAATACAAAAAAATTAGCCAGATGCGGTGGCGGGCGCCTGTAGTCCCAGCTACTCAGGAGGCTGAGGCAAGAGAGTGGCATGAACCCGGGAGGCGGAGCTTGCAGTGAGCCGAGATCGCGCCACTGCACTCTAGCCTGGGTGACAGAGCAAGACTCCGTCTCAAAAAAAAAAAAAAAGTCTTCTTTCCCATATATCGCCTTAGAAACTGATGTTAACAGGTCTTTTCAGTCTTAGAGAGTCAGAAAGACACACTTTTCTCAAGCCAGTCAACATATATGTCACCACGGCATCACAGAAAGCTGGGAACAATTCTTGTGCTGCAAACCTGTAATTTTTATGTGTGCCAACCTCTACCACATGAAAACCACCACATCTTCTCTCTTTCTATTAGTAGAAAGGCCTTGTTTTTCCAGCTAAACAAATAAGGTGTTTAAAATGATATCTCACAGGGCTCAGCCTTCAAATGGTCTAAGGGTTAGAATTAAATTTACCTCAGAGGGAACATACTGCTCCACAGCTGTAGCAACAGTGGCACAACAAATCCAAAGCAATACCATCACCGAGAGGACAAGAGTTGTAGTTAAAATCCACCCAGAGTTACTGGAAAAAAAATCAACAATTAGTTATATTAAAATTTTATAAGAAACAGGAGATTCTTAGTCAATCAACCTTATGTACTTAGCTCAACAGTACAATTAAAACTTTGTTGATTATCTTTGAAACTACTAAAAAACATACTTACAGAAGGAAATATACTAATAGCTATTACATTAGGTTGGCATAAAGTCTTTTTCCTCTACTTCTAATGTTTCTGTAACATGGCTATATCACTTTTGTAATAATAATAAAATCAGATATACTTGACTTTCTGCTAAATATATAAGGCAAGTGAAAGTGTCCTGTAAATTGTACACTGTTGTACAAATGTCATATATTATTTTACAAATTATTATACTTTCTTTCAGAAAACCAATATACCATAAAGTTAAGGTATAGACCAGGTAAATTTAAAATGATCATTTGTTTTATAAAAGAAATCACAACAGGCTTCCAGAAGTCAGTTTCCCTAGAATACTTCACATATTTAATTTGCCATAATTTACTTATACTTACAATTTAAAAGAGCACATCTATTGTAAGGCATTCTGTAACCATTATAGCATATCTCAGTAAAGAGATAGTTATATTTTCCTTATCATTAAAATATCTTAAGATAGAAGGCCAGTTAGGAGAATCAGCAATTAGAGGTTATTTATTTATTTTTATTTATTTTTAATTTTTATAGAGACAAGCTCTCACTGTATTGCCCAGGCTGGCCTTGCACTCATGGGCACAAGCCATTCTCCCACCTGAAGTTTTTTTCATAATTGACCTATTAAGATTCAAAGAACAGGAAAAAGTCAAGCCATTTTTAAATAATTAAAAGTCTAACTCTGACAAACTGTATAACACAGATAGTCCCTAATTTTCACATCTCTGCTCATCCAATTGCCTAATAAGAGATCTATACTTACCACCCTAACCACTCACTTGACAGTTTGGCAAGACTTGAACATGCAGTAAGCACAGTCATTGTCTGCCAGCAAAAGAGGCGGACTTTGGATAATGTATTGTATCTAAAAGTAGGGAACTCCCATATGATGCTTTAAGTATCCCAATTTAGAAAGATAATAGAGTAAAACACGTTTTTAATGAAAAAAATACCCACTTTCCTCTCCATGTTCCAGCCCTAACTGAGTTAAGGAATTTACCGCAAAATGAGGATATATTTGATATCTGGATTCCAGTAGCAACTACCTAAGCCAGAAAATTGGAGTTCATCCCTTCAGTCTCCAAAACAAAACAATTACTAGATCCTACAGATTTTCAACTATCTCCATTATCTCCTGTTCTTGTCTACTGCCCTAATTCAGGCTTCATAATTTCTTCCCTGATTTACCAAAGTACTCCAACCTATCCATCACACAGAAGCCTCTTCTTGACACTAATGTTATGTTCCTGCTTCTCTCTATTCTTGTTTTCCCAGTTCAGTCAAATTTCTGACTCTCCTTATCCTCCATATGCAGTAATGTACCCTATACACATTGAGCAGGAGGCCAGTATATCTGAAAAGAAAAATTTAAGTAAATCGGCTGCTACAACTAGCAATAATGTCTACTCATTACTCAAGATATTTCTGTCTCACCTGTCAATCCTCCCCTTGAAACCTCCAGTAGACTTAAATACAGTCTTTATATGCTGTGTATGAGACACATGTAGGAGTGTGTATGTGTATAGCAATCACTGTTGTCCATGTCTGTCTAGACCTGAGAACTCCTGACATCTTTTCTAGGTCTCAACTCCCTGGCACAGTGCCTGGCTCTTCAAAAAGAAATACAAGTGAAGAAAGAGTGACTTCAATTTCCTTTCTGGAGATAATGGTGTCTCTTTAACAGCTACAATCAGATTCCAATAACTGGCTGAGTGATTCTGTATGTAATCATGGAAAAATCATGACACTTTAGGAAGTAAATAGTTACAGCAGAATAGGATGAGCAGAAGATGTATAATTAGAAAAATTAGGTTTGAATTCTAACATAGTGACTGTATAACCTTGGGAGTAGTCAATTCACCTCTCTAAATTACCACCTACTTATCACAGGGTATTGTTCTAAAAGTCAAATGGGATCACTGAAGGGGAAAAAGCATTTTAAAAAAGAACACTTAAAAAAAATTTTTGAGACAGTCTCACTCTATCACTCAGGCAGTGCAGTGGCACGATCATAGCTCACTGCAGCCTTGACTTCCCGGGCTCAAGTGATTCTCCCACCTCAGCCTCTTGATAGCTGGGACTACAGGCGTGTGCCACCATGCCCAGCTAATTTTTTTTATTTTTTGTAGAGATGGATGGGGTCTCACTATGTTACCCAAACTGATTTTGAACCTCTGGGCTCAAGTGATCCTCCCGCCTTGGCCTTCCAAAGTGCTGGGATTACACGCATGAGCCACCGCACTCGGCCAAAATCGTAATTTTTATTCAAATATAGGATCCTATTATAATCTACATTTGGGCACAAAAACTTCTTTTTTTTTTTTTTTTTTTGAGACAGAGTCTCATTCTGTTGCCCAGGCTGGAGTGCAGTGGCGCGATCTCGGTTCACTGCAACCTCCGCCCTCTAAGTTCAAGCGATTCTCCTCCTGCCTTGGCCTCCTGAGTAGCTGGGATTACAGGCACCTGCCACCGCACCTGGCTAATTTTTTTTGTATTTTTAGTACAGACGGGGTTTCACCATCTTGAGCAGGCTGCTCTTGAACTCCTGACCTCGTAATCAAAGTGCTGGGATTACAGGTGTGAGCCACCGCGCCTGGCCAAAAACTTCTAAGAAATACATTTCTAGTTATAAAGTTAGTTGTTTCATAAAATCACTTTTAAAGTGTTAGATCTAAAAAAAAAACCACACAGCATATAATGACAAAATGTTAAAGGTCAATAAATCACCAATAATATGCCAGGTAGTACAGTACTGAGAACTGTAATTTAAGATTAATTATTCAGGTTTCACAGAACTATCAAACTGCAACAAACATCCTAAATACTGGAAAGAGAAAAACTGCCCTTTGTTGGACAAGCTCAAAACCAGGTTTAGAAATGAAAGAAGGATAAAATTTAAAGTTTAATCCTTGTTTTCTCATATAGTCTTTTAAACATTTTGCCTAGTAAAAGGTATTAATTTGTAAGGTCCACCTAACTCTAATGATACACGATAACACCTCTCAAGAAACTGTTTCTATAAGAAATTACAGGGAGCATGTGGTTTGGACTACTGAAGTTTTATACTTGAGATAGAACAGTCCACTAGAATGAACACACTATACAGCAATACCACTCACTGAAATGCTTGGCCTGGTATCTGACACAGAGTAGGTAATAGTCAATAAGTGACACGGCCCACTAGCTTTCTCTTTTTCCTTTTTTTGCGGGGGGTGGGGAGGAGTAAAATGTGGGGGAGGGATCATATCTGAATTCCTTGGAGAAGAGGAAACATGCACACTTTGATAAAACCTGCCTCTCACCCTCATAAGGCTTGATATTTTTTCCTAGGAGGGCATATGGTACCCACTACTCTCACTTGCCCACTTTACCATTACCCTTAAAAACTCTTGGCACAGAGCTGATACTCCTTAGTATAGAATACAAAGCCCTTCTTAATCTAGAGTCCTTATCCAGCTCTTCTAGCCTCAAATCTGGCCATGCAGATAAAAACAAAAACAAAAATCTGATCCCTAAACCATTCAAACTTTTTTATTTTATTTTATTTTATTTTTTGAGACAGAATCTCACTCTGTCACCTAGGCTGGAGTGCAGTGGTGCAATCTCAGCTCACTGAAACCTCTGCCTCCCAGGTTCAAGCCATTCTCCCGCCTCATCCTCCTGAGTAGCTGGGATGACAGGCATGCGCCACCATGCCCGGCTAATTTTTGGATTTTCAGTAGAGACGGGGTTTTGCCATGTTGGCCAGGCTGGTCTTGAACTCCTGATCTCAGGTGATCTACCTGTGTTGGCCTTCCAAACTGCTGGGATTACAGGCGTGAGCCACCGTGCCTGGCCTCAGACATATGTGAAATTAAAGCTTAATTTAAATGTGTGGAGAAGCACATTCAACATAAATCAAGAGATTCTAACAAGAAGAATGCTCCTGTACTGTGAAAAAAAACTACCTGCCTGGGTTTTATTCAAGTAGTATGCCTATAACCTTTAAAACACACTAAAATATCTAACGTACAATCTTGGAAGGGAAAAAGTAAAAAGGTTTACTTTTGAGGTGCTAATTTTAAAATAATAAAAAGTAATGTATCTCTCTGATACAAGCCAGATTTTATCTGTTATACACACAATAAAGAGGAATACATACAGAGAGAGGCATCTTAAAAAGCCATCACTTTCTCCATCTTCAAGAAAATTCCTGTGTGCTTGTGAATTTCTCATTTGCAGATCTGCTGAAATAGTAAGGTATGAGTTTATTATACCCTACATCCCAAAACCTAGTCTCACATGACTACTTCTAGATATATACACTTTACAGATATCCAATTGTTTTTGTTTGTGTCATCTGATACATTTTATAGTATGTATCAGTTTCTCTAGCACATCAAAACCAAATGAATATTCTACCACATTATGAGTTTCCTGTTTTATTTTCAAATTCTTATTGGCATTGATGCTTTCTGCTTAATTACATGTGAGCTTGGATTTGGTTTATTCTAATCTAATTAAAGTTAAAGATGGTCTTATGTTATGTGCTATCATTATCTACCCACTCCCACCTACCAAAATAATTAGAAGGCTAATTAAATAGTATCTAAAATAAGGTATGAGTAAATTTTACAAGGTAAGCGCTGCTTTAGCTTGATGTTTTACGTTCTTATGAGTCAAAATTCACTTCTAACATGGAAACAAAAATAGAATGGGGACTCATGCTTTTGGTATTTTTCATTATTTGGTCAATTTATTGGGAAATACCAGAATAGTTGATTAGTTCATGCTCAAAACATCCTTTGAAGCAAACTAAATGTTTTTAGAATAGTGATTCTCAAAGTGTGGCCCCCAGGCCAGCAGCATCAGCAAAATCTGGAACTTGTGAGAAACAGAAATTCTCAGATCTTCTCCCAGACCTAGTAAATTAGAAACTCTGGAGGTGGGGCCCGGCAATGTGTGTTTGAACAAGCTCTCCAAACTCTAATACACATGAAAGTTTGAGAACCACTGTTTTAGAAATTATCTGTTTATGTTCCATCAGTGAAAAAAAAAAAAAAAACACAACCAACTCTACTACAACCAGATTTGACTGCTAATGTTTTTATCTAAACTACTTAAAATAAAACTTACAGGACATTTTGCTTAGAGATGATTCTCTCAAATTTGTAGACTCCTGTTCCAAATGTGGTGCATACTGGATTTCTGGCTTAGACTAAAATAATAATGAAAGCAATTAAGTCATTTGTACTTCTTTAGCTTTTTTTCAGTAACAAGTTCTAAAACACATCATCTCTTTAAACATTTAAATTGAGAAAGAGTAACAGAAATACTGTATAAAAAATAAAACACGTTAACCACAATATATTTTAATTGCACTTCCTAAACATCAGAACCAGTGCCTTGCAAAGAAACAGATTTCTGGCAGATTTATGTTAGTTTAACTTCCTGACAACATTTTTTTTTTTTTAAGGGAGAAAGCGATAAATCATTACATACTACATTAAATACTATACCTTGCAGAAATGAGTTCTAATTCTAGTTGATCAGGAATAATTTATCAGACTGCCAAAACTTTTGGCTAAACACATATTATCTCTATTTCTTCTCATATGAAACATTCCATCATTCCCTAGGTATGAGGAATCCATAAATTACAGCCAAACACTCCATACTTTACATTTTCTGAATAGTTCTGATCCTCTAGAATGGGGGTTTCTCCATCCCAGTTATGCTCAAATTCACACAGACTTTAGAGAGACACACAGCTAATCTCCTATCTAATGAGGAATGAATGAGGGCTTCACTCTGAGAGTCAACTGATGCTTTGATGTAAGTAGCTTTAGGACATAGAACTTGTTCATGAATTTAAAGAGAAAATTCCTGCATTTTACTTATTACCAAATTAAGTAGAGGGGACCCAAGGTTCAGGGTAGTGCTAAAAATCACATACCAGTCATACATTAAGTCACTTACTTAGCTACAGTACTTAAAAGGTTTATTTTATTACCTGAGAGGAAGACACAACATAAACTCTGTTGACTGGTAAATTTGAGGAATTCAACTACTGAATTAAAAGCATGGTAGGGTAGTATATAGGCCTTGGTGCTAAAGTGTCCTGGATTTTAAGCTTAATTTTGTAACTTATCGGCAGTGCAACTGCAACAAGTTACTCTCACCTTCCTCATCAATAAAATAGGAATAATACAACCTCATTAAGTTGTTTGAAAATCCGAGATAATATATCTAGTACAATATAACCTCCAGGGAATAACAGTTATTATCACATGGTAAATGATGAGATAGGAGACATTACCTCTCTAGGCAAAATACTTCTTCAAGAAGTTCTCTTATAAGAGTGATGAGTAAATGCACTATAAAAAACTAAAAATTATGTCATATTGTTTTTATCTGATATCCATATGTAATCATATATGGCCACTGTTTACATTAAAAGTATATTAATTATTATCTCTCATATTTAAAGATTTCATTTTATCAATTTAACCACCATAAAATTTAAAAGACTCAGAGTTCTGGTTAGATAAAAACTAATGGGCTTTAGATAAGGCTTTTAATGGGCAAAGGGAAGGGTAATCAAACTGATGTCCAATATTTTAATGTAGGGCCAAATAAGTAATTCTTACTTGATGATAATTATTTGTAAGTGACTGAGTATGGTTCTATGCTGAAACACTCATTTAAAACATATACATTTACTGTTGTTGGTATTTAGATGAATCCATGAAGCACTGTTGTCACCTGGAATATGACTATTTTTCCATCATCAGCTTGAAGATAAAAAGTCCATGAAGAGGTTATGAAGCTCTGTGCAGAGTCCATCATGTCACTCCAGAATGACCTCACCAGAGTTAGAGGAAAGAGTAGGTGCATTTTTGGCATCAGGGACATAAGCTAAAAATAAAATAAATAATGAGAAATGCATTATTTTTTATATATGTACATTCAAGAGAACAACATAATCAAGATTACTCAAATCCTTAATGGGACAGGATACAAACAATTAAATACATCTACCATAATCTAATAGCATTAAACTCTTAGTTATCTATGCAAATTATGGTAAGGCTTAAAAACCAAGGCTACTTTAATTTGCCACCAAACACACTTACTAGCTCCCTGTCACCTCTATCAGAATAACAGGCTTTTGAATTAAGTCCAAAAATAAGAAGACTCTTAAGATGTAATTAAACAAGGTCCAGCAAGTCCTCAAGGGTAGAACAGGAAGGGACAAATCATATCATTCTCATCTTTAATGTTTTCATTGAGAATAAATCATGCTATAATGAACATCAATGGAAAAGGAGAAGGAAAAAATCAATCAGAAGAATATATACATAAAATGGTAGACATCTGACAACAGGGCAGGGTGAAGGGAGTATTTACGGGCTGAGTATATGTAGTAAGCTACTGATAAGATTTTAATGGCCCGGCATGGTGGCTCACGCCTGTAATCCTAGCACTTTGGGAGGCTGAGGTGGGTGGATCATGATGTCAAGAGATTGAGACCATCTGGGCAACATGGTCAAACCCGATCTCCACTAAAAATACAAAAATTAGCTAGGCATGGTGGCGCACATCTGTAGTCCCAGCTACTCAGGAGGCTGAGGCAGGAGAATCCCTCAAACCAGGGAGGCGGAGGTTGCTGTGGGCCAAGATCACGCCACTGCACTCCAGCCTGGTGACAGAGCGAGACTCTGCCTCAAAAAAAAAAAAAAAAAAAAGGGTTTTGACAAATGATGTCATCTTTCCTCTTCCAATTCTGACTTCTTGACTTCTTTAGCAGCACTGGGCCCCTCTAAAGCACAAGCATGGGATGCCATTTACTAAACTCTAGGGATAGCTTTGGTTCTACTTTGTTTTTTTATATGTTTGCTTTTTCTTTTTTTTTTTTTTTGAGACAGTGTCTCGCTTTGTCACCCAGTCTGCAGTGCAGTGGTATCTATGGTAGCACTTGAGCCCAGAAGTGTGAGGCCAGACTGGGTAATATAGTGAGATCCCCATCTCTAAAAAACATAAAAATAAAAAAAGCATATACCTCTTAACTCAGCAATTCTAGCCATATGATTTTATTCTACAGGTATACTCACAAATGTGCAAAATAGATATTATTTACAAAATAAAAAGATTAGGAAGAACTTACATGTTCACAAATAAGGAACTGCCTAAATTATAATATATCTACACAGACTATTATGTAGTAGAAAAAAATTAGAAGCTCTTTATGTATACTTATATTTATAAAATACATGTGTACATCCTTGTATATGCATAACATATCTGTGTACTAGTAACCTTGGCTACATGTATGAGGGAAAACTGAGTGGCTAAGAGACAGGGGTGGGAGACTTTTCACTATATGTATACTCTTTTTATCTTTTGAGTTTGTACATGTGACTATTTACTGTGCAAAAATTAAGAAACTTTTCCCAATATGTCTGGAGAATAGAGTATGAAATTCCCTTGTCAGGAATTTTAAGCGATGGCATTGTAGAAGTAATCAGGAGCTAGGTTGTAATAAACAATTTGGACTTAAATCTACATGTAATTGGGAGCTACTGATTATATAAGACAGGAGAATGGCATGATGAAATTTAGAAAAAAAAATCTGGACACAGTAAAGGATGGAGTTAGAAAGGGTTAAATTAGAAAAACAGTTTGGAAGTTAACTTAAAAATACAGATAAGAAATGATGATAATCTGAGTTAAGGCAATGGCAACTGTCCAGTGGAAGTTGGGATGGAGAAAAAGAACTCTGAAATAATTCCTCTGAGCCTTGGTTTTTTCATATGTAAAATGAGGATAATATCTTCACTGGAATGTGGGAAGAAACAAAATAAGATTATGAATGTAGGCATAACTTTTAATAGTAAAGCATTATACAAGTGCAATTATTCAACTGACTTTTTTATTTGCAAACAAATTTTGTTTGCTGAAAGACAAATTTATATATTTTATATATTTATATATTATATATATATAACACTAAAATAGGATCGAGTGGGTGACAAACACTTCAAGCAACACAAGTCAGTGCCATCTAAGCAGGCTAGTTTGAAAGGCAGTATTGTTTCGTACTTGTTCTTGTCTCAGTTCAGCGAATGGCAGCTGATTCTGGCAACCAAGATGGCAAGCATATTGCTCATCAGATTGGGAATATGCTTCTGTACATGCTGTAAGAGAAAAATAGTCAAATTACAAGAAACAAAAGGGAAAGGGAAAGAGGAAAGAAAAGGATTTGATATTTTATTTAAAAAATTCTTATACTTAAAAAAGATTTCATCAATGTCAATTTCCAAATTTGGTAATATAGTAGTAGGAAATGTATCTTTAACAGAACTCCATATTGTCTCCCTCCTACAAGTCAAATGTTTTAGATACAAATCTATTAATCATACACCCAGGCTCTGGCCACATGATGACATTCATATAAGAGGACCCTTGCAGCTAAGGCTTGTGTAGTAGAAAATGTACTGGATTGGCACCCTGAAGATACCACTCAAAAAGTTTTAGTTCCATCATTTGTTGGTGTGTGTGACCTGGGCTGAGCAGTTTAACCTCTGACTATTGATTTCTATATATCTAAAACAGAAATAACACAACCCACTGCATAGGGTTGAATGAAATAATATATTTTAATGATTTATACAAATATACAGTATTATTGTTAAGAACCAGATCACTCAGTTAAGTAGTAAGGGTATACATGTGGCAACAGAAAAATAAAACAATCAGCCTAACATCTGAAAGTCTAAGAAAATTGAACTAGGCTGGGTGTGGTGGCTCACGCCTGTAATCCCAGCACTTTGGGAGGCTGAGACGGGCGAATCACGAGGTCAGGAGATCGAGACCATCCTGGCTAACACGGTGAAACCCCGTCTCCACTAAAAATACAAAAAAAAATTAGCCGGGCGTGGTGGCAGGCGCCTGTAGTCCCAGCTACACGGGAGGATGAGGCAGGAGAATGGCATGAACCCGGGGGGGCGGAGCTTGAAGTGAGCTGAGTTCACGCCACTGCACTCCAGCCTGGGGACAGAGCGAGACTCTGTCTCAAAAAAACAGAAAATTGAACTAGAAAATGTTCTATAGCAGATGATTCTAATGTTGAAATAGGTCTCTACCAGATATACTGTCATTTAGTTCATTAAATCCATTTCCTTCTTGTGATATAACATTTTACCACTATACCAATTTCATTTTTTCCCAACTCAGTAATGCATTTGTAATACACTTCTCAGAAGCACTAGATAATAAACTGGACAGCATTATGCATATATAAAGATGATCAGTTAGGAGACTGAGCCGCAAAAATACGGTTATGATATCAAAGAAGACTGTATGTGAGTCATGGCATAGTGATGGGGAAAAGGTGCCTCCTTCTATGCTAAAAACAGTGCAATGAATGGAGAACATTCCATTATAGTTATTTAAAAAGTTAAACGTCAATTGTGTCCTGATTGCAGGTTTCTTTTATTAAACAGACTGCTTTTAGCAAAAAGAAAGAAAAGTGGTTTAACAGATGACAAAGCCTCTGGCTACTGATTTTAATGGCCTGACCAATGAAGAATACGCTATTAAATACTGAGTCAAAGGCCTGATTCAGTAAAAAACTTGGAGATAAGTCAATGAACTTATGATTGAAAGGTTTAGGAAAATTATACTATTTGTGAAAAGGTAGTAATGAATTGTGAGTAGGGTACTTATACTGCATTTGTCTGACAGAAAGTTGGTTAAACAAAGGTGTCCTATTCACAGCAGAAAATAAACACTGTCTCAACAAACAGATGAAATTTAAAGCCCATGAAATTTCTAGCAGCAGCTACGAAAACTCTTAAATCCATAATAATTACAGTATGTTAGATGACTAGTTTCAACAGTGTGTTTGCCATTTCCTAAGGAAAATACTTTAAAAGGTTATCACAAAGAAAACAACAGTGTTACATACAGCTGATGTTGTTAGCATAGCATCTTACCAGATTCACATTCCAATTTAGTTCGATTTAAGTCAATTCCATCATCCACAAACTGACAAATTGAAAACAGCCTGCAACCTCTCTGACATGCGTACAACTCCTCTTCCTAGGGAGTTCAAGAACAGGAAGGGTTACCAAAAAATAGTATTTATTTTCCTCAGGGGAAAATGGGTTAGGAAGAAAGCAGTTAGTAACGTTTATTACAAATCATCCTATAAGTTTCATAACTGAAAGAAAAAAATGATAGGAGCCAGTTGATACTCAAGACCTTCGCCATACAGAGGTTTTAGTTCCTTATTTTAAAAGTGATACTAAGAATAAAGCCTAGTAGGTAAAACCACCACCCTTTTTCCATTTTCTTTGGTTACAATCTGTGAGGGGGAAATTAAAAATAAAAATAATAGTGACATGCCAGTTGCAGTGGCTCACACCTGTAATCCCAGGGTTTTGGGAAGCTGAGGCAGGAGGACTGCTTGAGGCCAACAGTTTAAGGCCAGCCTGGACAATACAGTGAGACCCCATCTGTACCAAAACAAGCACACACACAAAAATAACTGGGTATGGTGGTGCACACTTGCAGTCCTAGTACTCAGTAGGGTGAGATATGAGGATTGTTTGAGCCCAGGAGTTTGAGGGTACAGTGAGCTATAATCACACCACTGCACTCCAGCTTGGGGTACAAAGTGAGACCCTGTTGCTTAAACAACAACAACAAAACAACAACAAAAAATACAACGGTGATATAACTAGAACTTCAACAGCAATAGAAAGGAGTAAGCAAGTACCCTAGGACCAGTGGCATAATTCTGTCACATCCATGTTTATATGAATCACCAGGCTTATCAGGAAAAGTATCAGACTAGCTTCACATGGCAAATGGTGACACAAGGGCCTGATAAAGTAAGGCATACATCTATAAAAATGTTTATATGAAAGGATTTTTAAAAACTGGGCTTAGGCCAGGTGTGGTGGCTCACACCTGTAATCCCAGCATTTTGGGAGGCCGAGGCGGGTGGATCACAAGGTCAGGAGATCGAGACCATCCTGGCTAACACGGTGAAAACCTGTCTCTACCAAAAATACAAAAAATTAGCTGGGCATGGTGGCGGGCGCCTGTAGTCCCAGCTACTCGGGAGGCTGAGGCAGGAGAATGGTGTGAACCTGGGAGGCGGAGCTTGCAGTGAGCCAAGATTGTGCCACTGCACTGCAGTCTGGGAGACACAGCGAGACTCCATCTCAAAAAAAAAAAAAAAAAACAAAATTGGGCTTACATTAAATGAAAACACTGGAGCAACAGTGTGCTGCATGGGAAAGGACACTGCAATCAGCCAGACCTAGATCAAACCTTTTGGGTGAGTGCATAAGTTATTTTACCTAAGAATCTCAGGTTTCTCATCAAAAAAGGAGAGAACAGCCATTATCTCCAAATTCCTCAATAATTTGGAAGCTATTTCCAGCACAGTGCCTGGGATGTAGAAGGTTCTTAATAAATGGTAATAGTGTTAATAGATTTTTAAAATAGAAAACAATTACAGGCATCAATGTATATGTGTGAAAGCTCAAGATAGGATGGACATCTAGTTCTTCATTACTGTAAAATATTAACTGCTTAATATGACTAATGTCTTCAGCAGGTTTTTCTTTGATAAAATAAAAGTATTTTAAAAAAGCTATTGCATATGGGGGAGCCCCCTCAACTTACTGTGTGATATACTGTGTACAAACTGGCAGACACCTAATAAGGAAACAGCATGTGCATATGCCAGTTAGCAACCAATGGAATACAAGGTATGTACTTCTTTCCAGCAAAAGGATTAGTAAAATTTATGCAGCAGCAACAATCCCTCAAGAAGAGATGGCTGCAGTCTAATATTAAATATACTTTATCATACAGCTTTGAAGGTAGCACACTTTTGGACCTCAGTTCCAGCTGCATTTATTGTTAAGATGAAATTGAAAGAATTTTAAAAATTAAGATAAATTTCATATCTGAGTAGCTTTTGCAGGCTTTGTAAAACAGTTAAAGAATTACTTTATGTCTTTGGAGCACCACATATTTCCTTATACTGCACAGAGGAAGCATAAGCCCATTAGTATGAGCTATATCACATGCCATTTCATTCTTAGATATGCTTTCCTTTGTTAAAGAAACCTAGTAAGTCATCCAGTACCAATTTCAGAAAACCATATGGCATGGTGAAAAGAGACTAGGTTTCAGGAATCAGCCCTAGTTTGAAGTTCAGACTTGCCACTTATTCTGTACAACCTTTGGCAAGTTACCTAATCTATTTCCTCAGTTGTAAAATACAGACAATACTCTTACATCAATCCTAACTACTATTTATTCCTTTATTTTCTACTGCCTGTATAATTGTAGAGCGTCAATCTTCACTATTAGGATAATTATATATTTATATCTACAATAGCATTACTATTATTTAATGAGCATCTACAATGTGCCAGGCACTGTGTTAAGACTTAACAAATTATGCAACATCTGGTATGGAGCAGGCACTCAACTGGTAGCTATTAAGAATCATATCTTTATTCTAAGTATTTCATGTTATATATACAAAAATAATTATTTCAAGTAAATATTTCATGCCCTATTTATCCCAAATGACTGGCAAGCTTATATAACATGTATCTCCTCTGATTTAGGACACAATAAATGGTGCTTTCACCATAGGAAATACCAGCTAAATTCATAATTAGAAGGTCCCTCAATGGTACTATTTAGGCCAGGCACCGTGGTTCATGCATGTAATCCGAACAGTTTGGGAGGCCAAGACATAAGGATCCATTCAGTCCAAGAGTTTGAGACCAGCCTGGGCAACAGAGCAAGACTCGGTTTCAATTATTTTAAATTAAAAAATAAATAAATAGAAGTTAAGTGATCAGCAAGGACAAACAGTAATCAAGGAGCTGGGAATAAAACCAGGTTTGTATGGTTCTAGAGACCACATTCCATTAATAAATGACCAGGCTAGCTCTAATTAGCTTTTTTATTAACATGATTTATGTCTCTTGTTTTTTCGTCCAAGATAAATTATGCAATTGCATTTTCTGTAGATAAAAGATAGAATAATTTAAAAATAACTACTTACAAACAGGTATTCTACTTTCTTGCAACAAATAATTAGTTCTCAAAAAGTGTCATTAAAATGAGATTTTTTTTTTTTGAGATGCAGTCTTGCTCTGTGCCCCAGGCTGAAGTGAAGCGGCGCAATCTCGGCTCACTGCAACCTCCACCGCCCGGGTTCCAGCGGTTCTCCTACCTCAGCCTCCTGAGTAGCTGGGATTACAAGCATGTGCCATGCCCAGCTAATTTTTGTATTTTTCGTAGAGACAGGGTTTCACCATGTTGGTCAGGCTGATCTTGAACTCCTGACCACCCATGATCCACTTGCCTTGGCCTTCCAAACTGCTGGGATTACAGGCATGAGCCACCACGCCCAGCCTAAAACAAGATTTCTATCTCGTTTTTCAAACTCTATGTGAGTTTGAAAATTCATCTAATTTCTTACAACATACGAAGCTTTTTCCTGGAGCACAAAGCACAGAGGAGAGCCAATAGAAATCACTGACATAGTTAAATATGTGTTTTTTTTTTTTTTTTTGAGGCAGAGTTTCCCTCTTGTTGCCCAGGCTGGAGTGCAGTGGTGCAGGCTCACTGCAACCTCTGCCTCCCGGGTTCAGGCGCTTCTCCTGCCTCAGCCTCCTGAGCAGCTGGGATTACAAGTGCCCGTCACCACGCCCAGCTAATTTTTTTTTGGTATTTTCAGTAGAGATGGGGTTTCACCAGGTTGGCCAGGCTGGTCTTGAACTCCTGACATCAGGTGATCCACCTGCCTCAGCCTCCCAAAGTGCTGGGATTACAGGAGTGAGCCACCGCGCCCAGCCTTTTTTTTTTTTTTTTTTTTTTTTGAGACAGGGTCTCACTGTCAGACTGGAGTGCACTGGCGACATTTCGGCTCACTGTAACCTCCGCCTCCCAGGCTCAAGCAAGCCTCCCACCTCAGCTTCCCAAGTAGCTGGGACTACAGGTGCTCGTCTCCATGCCTGGCTAGTTTTTTCTTTTTCCTTTTTTTTTTTTTTCTTCAGAGACGAGGTCTTGCCATGTTGTCCAGGCTGGTCACAACCTCCTGAGCTGAGGTGATCCACCCACCTCGGCCTCCCAAAGTGCTGGGATTACAGGTGTGAGCCATCAACCCGGCCGAATATGTTTAATGCAAGTTTATTAATAGGAGGCAGCATAGTGTAGCCAGTTTTAAGCTGAATTCCTACTCCACGATTTCTTGGATATGTGACCTTAGGCAAGACACTTAACCTTTCAGAGCCTCAATTTCCTTAATTTTGAAACCCTACTTTACAGGGTTGTTGTGAGAATTAGGAATAATAGTATCATAAATCTCCCATCACTCTGGCTAACAGTGAAGTCTATATAAATTTCAAGTCCAGGACCTATAGGGAGCCAGATGATTTGGAGTTCTTTGTGAGAAAAGCTTTAATAAATAAGTAAAAACGGTTTATAGATATCACACCAATTGTTAGAAAATAGTGGACATTATTAAAGTACCTACAAGTTCCAGGAAGGTATCCTTTCAAATTATTTGATTATTCTCCCAACATTCTGGTTTATACTACAAAATTGCCAGGAAAATATCAAAAAAAGGAAACAAACCCTAGAACAATAGAAAGTAAGTCTCAGCCCAATTCCAGGCCAAATCAATATTAATGAGCTTCCTCATACAATCCTCTTAATGATGAGAAGTTTACAAGAAGTGAAGAAAAATAACGTGGTTAGAAGCAGTATTCATCGATTTAAGTCTGAAGTTAAAACTTCTCACTTCTTTCTCGATTGTTACATAAATCTCTGGAAAAATTTAGCACAGTCCCCTCTCCCACAGTTTTTGAAAATTGATAATCTCCATGCAGTTTAAAATCCAGCCGTAAACAAAATCTGAGAAGTGCCGGCACTTAGAACTTTTCATTTCAAAGACCTGAAAGCACTCGCCAATATGGAACATCCTAAGCTTCACTGGAACTGTCTCCGTAGCCACTCCAGTTTTAGAGAGCAAGGAGGTCTAGCCACAATGGTTAAGCAAATAGCATACAGGAGATGAAGGAAAAACGAAGAGGAAACCACCAGCAACATCAACAAAAGCTCTCATAAAACAACGTGGGGGAGGGCATATACTCAAACCATACATGGGAAACGTGTGGTGGGAATCATCAAACAATTTAGAATGTTGAGTAAACAGAGATCTTACGCTGAAAAATCAACGTGAAAAGGGTTAGGTATGTACTTAAAAGAAAGGGGGGAAGCATAGAGAGGAGGGCCATTCCTCTCCGTAAGCTGCGAACCCTCTCCTGTCTACAGTCTCGTTTCTTTACCCACTCCACGAATCCCCCGTTTTCTGCACTGAGTGGTCAGTTTCTGGTAGGCAGTCACCTAACTGCCTCTTCTCTAACCCAGTCCCCCTTGGCAGCGTCTTGGACACAGTAACTCAACATAGGCAAACAGCATTATTGGGCGTCTCACTACTCCTTGAGCCGCCTTCGTGACGCTTTTTATACTTCAGTGGAATTGTCTACTTGTCTGACTCCCTGAAGACTACGCTCCCGACCCCGAAAGGCGCTTAGTAAACAAAGGTTATGAATCAATCATTTGTGGACTCGCTTATCTGCGCCTCCCTTTCTACAAACCCCCCTTAGGCTCCTTAAGGCGAGGACCCTGCATTAATCATCCATATCCTCCTCTATCCTCCTCCCTCTGAGTGCTCGACTCCCCTGCTGCCCGGCTAGCTCCCAGAGGAAAGGGATCGCGTCTTTCTCATCTTTGTGTCCCTCAGCCTATCACAGGGTAGTGCAGGACAAACTTCCGGTAATGACAGCAGGAATTGGGGTGCAGGCAGGATTAGGGAGGAAAACAGGAGCTACACAGATGCGAGACAGCGGTTGAAAGGCGGATTGAACAGCCAGGTTGCCAGAGCCGACATAAGTGTGGGGAGCCGAGAGATGGGCGGCCAGGGAAGGGTCGCAGCCCGCTCCGGACGGGCCCTACCTTAGGGTAGGTGTGCAAGGGGTAGGTCAACTGACAGGCCCGGTGGCAAGACGCTGTATCACCCAAGACCGAGTCAAATGCTTCAGCCGAAGCGGTCCCCGAACCTCCGGCCAAGGCCATGGTCAGCAGCAGCAGCGGCGGCAGCCCCAGTTGGGTCCTGACCCAGAGGATCGCCTTCGGCGCCGCCATCTTGTTCCCCTCTGTCACAGCAGCTCAGCTTGTTGCTGTTTTCTTTGAAGGGTTTCCACCTCCTCCTCCTGGGGCCAGCCCCCTTCTCCGCCCCACCGACCGTTGCTTCCGCCTCCGCCGTCGCTTCAGCTCCGCCCTGACCCGCCTGGAACTGCCGCCTCCTGCCCCACCTCTGGGACTACGAACTTCTCCTAGGCGGGCGTGAGGCGGGGAATTCAACCATCGCGAGCATTAGCGCGAAGCGGGTCTGCCTGTCTTCCCTTCGCGGGGCAGGCTGGGGCATGTAGTTCTCCATAGGTGAGAGGCGCACGGTGCTGTCGGGAAAGTTGGTCTCGGAAAACTACAGCCGCCCTCGGCGCGCCTTCCGCCCGCATTTCTTCGTAGTGCATTCTGGGGAATGTGGTTCGCTGTGGCCCAGAGGCGCGAGGGCCGGCGGAGTTTCTTCAGAGGAACTACAGCCCTGGGAGGAAGCGTCTATTTAGTTTCAACACAGACGACTGGGCTTGGGAGCCTACGGGGTTGCAGTCTGGAGGGCGCCAACAGCAGCTGCCAGGGCTGCTTTTCCTGGTGGGTCTCACGCCAGACCGTTGTTAGGTGCCCCTACCCGGGCTCCAGAGTGCTGAGAACGAGGAGGATGGGGTTTCTCCTTGTTCGGGGATCCAGAGATTACAGCCGTGGGTAGGGTCCTTTGACCACCGAGCAGTTTGTTCCAGGGGATGGCTGCGTATTGTGAGACTCCCTACTGTGTTCTGGAGGTGGTTGTCAGTTGCTGATTACCAGGGCAACCCTTGGGATTGTGGCTGTGGTGAGGTGATTGTTAAGAGGGCGGCATTGAGCCTAGTGTAATCCTAACCCTTCCACAGCCCAATCTTAATTGGAAGAGGGCTTAGGTGCACGCCCTAGGTGGGATTCCAATATTGGGCCAATCCCCCGAATATTGGAATCCCACCTAGAGCGTGCACTTCTGGAATCTAGGAACCTCCTAACCCAGGACGTAGGCTGATGATTGTTTACAGTTTCAATTCTTAGGAAGATCCTCAGGAGGAAATCTTGTCAATTCCACTCGAGTCCCCATAATTCATGAATTCTTCCAGAGAACTCAATTGTGTTACTTTGGGGAGCAAATATCACGGCAGTCTTTAGTGAGGTTTTAGAATCTACCGTCTTTCTTGACCAGAACACGCTGCAAGCACGTCAAGGTAGTCGGAGGCCCCTAACAATGGATAAATTCGTCATTCGAACGCCTAGAATCCAGAATAGCCCTCAGAAGAAAGATTCTGGAGGAAAGGTTTACAAGCAGGCCACGATTGAATCTCTGAAGGTGAGAGGGAATCTGGGGCTAGAGGAAATGTGCAAAGGACTGATAGCAAGGTGGTGCCAGAGGTTCTGTTGTGAAAAGACCTATGAATTATTTCTTGTTATGCCTCCTCCCGCAAAGTGTACCTGACCACTCCTCTTTTGTTTCCCCCATAGCTATACAGACTTACATTCATCAATTTCCGCACACCTCTGCTACACCCTTGTAATTACTCTGGTTTACAGCATGTAAACCAGACAAGTCCCATTTGTTGTTATTCTTTTGCAAAATGTAGTCTGTTAGGAATGTTAAAGTACCAGATATGATTCTATATACCTACCCTGTACAAACTCATTTAGGGGTGGGTTTTGATGCTGTTCTTTCACATCTTACTGCCCAGAACTGTATCAAATGGCTTTACAGCTTCAGCTGAGACCAGAAAAGAGGCTGTTTTTTGTTGTCGTTGTTGTTGTTTTTGTTTTTCAGAAAGGGTCTCACTCTGTCACCCAGACTGGAGTACAGTGGCACGATCTTGGCTCACTGCAACCTCCACCTCCCGGGTTCAAATGATCTTCCTGCGTCAGCCTCCCAAGTAGCTGGGATTACAGATACCCGGCTAATTTTTGTTTTTGGTAGAGATGGGGTTTCACCATGTTGGCCAGGCTGGTCTCGAACTCCTGACCTCAAATGATCCACCCGCCTCTGTTTCCCCAAGTGCTGAGATTACAGGTGTGAGCCACTGCCCCCAGCTGGAAAGAGGCTGTTTTAATGAACTCTTTGCTGCCTTGAACTCAGTCTGATGTCTGCAGGCAAGATGCAAAGAGTAGATACAATGAATCAATCAACATAGTCACCCAATAAATGCTAAAGTAATTATTATTTTACTAAAATGAAACAAAACAACTTGTACTTGGTCCCCTTTGTCATCCTGAACCTTGCCTCTTAAATTTCTGAGTTTTTCATTTTCTTTTATCAGTTCTTCTTCCTCTACTAGGTTCCTAGTGTTTGTGCTCCTCAGAGTTCTGTCACATTTTATGTATTTGACCAGGATGACATCCATTCTTTAGGCTTTCTATGCTAAAACTGCCAGAACTGCACCACCAGCCTAGGTTTCAGAAGGTAGGAGGATCTGGGGCTAGAGAAAATGTGCAAAGGACTGTAAGAGCGAGGCAGCATTCTGAGTACTTGACACATACTCAGTTGGACTCCTTTTCTGGATGTCCCACAGACTTACCAGACCCATATTGGAAAGCAGTGAAGGAGAGTATAAATAGGCCCTACTGGTAACTAGGTGATCTTTAGTAGCAAGTCAGTCCCTTCTCTAAGACCTCAGTTTCCTCATCTATAAAATGTGGAGATTGAACTATATCAGTGTTTCTTCAAGGGGGTGCTATTGTTGAATGGGGCAAGATAATTCGTCATTATTTGGAGCTGCTGGTGAGTTACGGGATACTTAGCATCCCTGGCTCTCAGGCACCTAATGCCAATGGCACTTCCCATTCTGATAACTGAAAATGCCGTCACATATTTCCAGACAGCACTTGATTGAGCCCTACTGAACTCTAGATGATCTTTAAAGTCTGTCCTAGTCTTGCAGTTCTGTTACTGCTTAGAACACATTCAAGGTTTTCAACTGTCTCTACCTTGTCAGAATGTTCATGGATAATTGTACATAGCAATGATTCTCAATGAGGGATCATGTCAGACTCTCTCCAGGAAAAAGGTGGGAAGGAATAGTTGAACTACACATACACTCACCTACACCTACAAACACCCATATTATTATTATTATTATTATTATTTTTTGAGATGGAGTTTCACACTGTCGCCTGGGGTTAAGGGCAATGGTGGGATCTTGGCTCACTGCAACCTCTGCCTCCCCTGTTCATGTGAGTCTCCTGCCTTAACCTCCCTAGTAGTGGAGAATTAGAGGTGCCTACCACCACGCCTGGCTAATTTTTTGTATTTTTAGTAGAGACAGGGTTTCACCATGTTGGCTAGGCTGGTCTTGAACTCCTGACCTCGTGATTCACCTGCCTCAGCCTCCCAAAGTGCTGGGATTATAGGCGTGAGCCACGGCATGCGGCCCAAACACCTGTATTCTAATATACCTCCTCCTACCACTCTCCCTTTGGGTTCCTTCTCGTGCCCCAGTTGAAAATCACTATGTGTGATGATGAAAATAAATGATGTGAAAATTATGGAATAAAAATAAAACAACAGGCTGGGCTCAGTGGCTCATGCCTGTAATCCTAGCACATTGGGAGGCCGAGGCGGGTCGATCACCTGAGCCCAGGAGTTCGAGACCAGCCTGGGCAACTTGGCAAAATCCCATCTCTACAAAAAATACAAAAATTAGCTGGGTATGGTGGGGCGCGCCGGTAGTCCCAGCTACTCAGGAGGCTGAGATGGGAGGATTGCTTGAGCCTGGGAGGCAGAGGTTGCAGTGAGCCAGGATGGCACCATTGCACTGCAACCTGGGTGACAAAGTGAGATACCATTTCAAAAAAAAAAAGAATAAAACAGCAGGCATATGTAATAACATTCCCCTTAAATGCATTAGCTTTTCTTCCAAACCTGTTCCTTGTTCTCCTGTATTAATGTATATCCATATACCAAGTAACTGGGACTAGAAATCCAGGAACCATCCTTAACTCTTTTCTCTTATATTGAATTTTCTTTTTTCTTTTCTTTTCTTCTTCTTTTTTTTTTTTTTTTTTTTTGACAGAGTCTCGCTCTGTCACACAGGCTGGAGTGCAGTGATATGATCATGGGACTATGATCACATCATAGCGGGGACTATAGGCACATGCCACAATACCTGGCTAATTTTTTTTTTTTTTTTGGTAGAGACAGGATTTCATCATGTTGCCCAGGCTGGTCTCGAATTTCTAGGCTCAAGCTATCTGCCCTCCTTGGTCTCCCAAAGTGCTGGGATTACAGGCATGAGCCACTATGCCTGGCCTCAATTTTTAGTTTTACTTTCTAAAAGTCCTTCTTGCCCATACTAACCTGTCTTCCACTTTAAGTTCAGAATCATACTTCTCATCTAGAGCAGTGCTATGGTCTGTTGACTTGTCTCCCTGCCTTTGACATCCCCCATTCACCTCCATTCCACTCTTACACCAGAGAAATATGTCTAAAACAGAAAAGAAAATCTACTCAGGTCACTTTCCTGCCTAATCCTTCCATAATTTCTCATTACCCATCAATAAAGATCACAGTTTTTTACATGGCACCCAAGGCCTTCCATAACCTGGCACCTGCCTGCCTCATCCCCTGCTAGTCTTTTTATTTATGCCTCATCCAGTGTCAACCATTCACAGTTCCCCAAAGATGTTGTGCTCTTTCCTTCCTCTGTGCCTTTGCATATACTGTCCTGTTTGCCTGGAATTCCCTTACTATCTTGTCTTGGAGGCAATGTAATGCAATAATTAAGAACACAGACTTAGGAGCCAGACCGCCTTACTAAAACCCCAGCTCTGCCACTTACTACCTTTGTGACCTTGGTCAAGTTATTTAGCCTCTCTGTGTCCGTCTTAATCTATAAAATGGGGATCAATAATACCTGTTTTATAAGGTATTACGAAATTTGAGTGAGTCAACATATGTAAAGTGTTTGGTACAGAGTCTGGCCTATACTAAGTACTATGTAAATGTTTGCTATTATTGTTGTCATCATTCCTTTATAAAATCCTATTCATCTCCCATGATCTAGTTCAAATCCTCTACTATGGGGCCCTTCCTGACCACCCTTTTGTCCCTGAGACACAGAGCCAATCTAATCACTCCCTTCTTTGAGCCATCCCTGTATATTAAACATGTCTGTATCATTGTACTTATTTGTGCTGTATCATGGTTGTTTCTTTACATGCCTGTGCCCCGCTATGCTCTGAGCTTCTTGAAAGACTATGTCTCATTGATTTTGTGTCACTGGTTCCTGGCACAGGACTTGCCTATAGTAGGCTGCAATACATTTTTCTGAATGACCAAATGAAGTAAAATAAAAGGCTTGGCTTGGCACATGAGACCTGTTCTACCCCAGTGTGCTTATCATTTCATGCCTTATAGCCCCTCCTTTGTATGTATGCATTCCAGCCACACCTTATTTCTTGCTATTCTTTGTGTAAACTCTTCCCTTCCATGTCTTCAGGGCTTCCTTGAACTTGAGGCTGGTCTCTTTTCCTTGAAAGCCCTTCTGTTTCTTTTTACAGAATCAATTTCTACCCATTTGTCAACCCACTCAAGAACCACTTTGTCTATAAATCCTATATTATAAGCTTCATGAGTACAGGACCTTGAGTTGTTTTTTTGTTTTGTTTTGTTTTGTTTTTGTTTGTTTGTTTTCCCAAGACACAGTCTCGCTCTATCGCCTAGGCTAGAGTGCGGTGGCATGATCTCAGCTTACTGCAGCCTCTGCCTCCTGGGTTCAAGCGATTCTCCTGCCTCAGCCTCCCGAGTAGCTGGGATTACAGGGGCCCGCCACCACGCCCGACTAATTTTTGCATTTTTAGTAGAGATGGGGTTTCACCATGTTGGCCACCCTGGCCTTGAACTCTTGACCTCAAGCGATCCATCTGCCTTGGCCTCCCAAAGTGCTAGGATTACAGGCATAAGCCACTACACTCGGCCAGGACTTTGAGTATTTTATTTACCTCTCTACCCTTGGGCGTAGCACAGTGCCTGACACATATTAAGTGGTCAATAAATATTTGTCAAATAAATGAACGTTGAAATGCTTTCTGGGTTCTATAAGGTAGTTAATCCTTCTCTCATTAGTACTCTCAACATTTGGTTCAAGTGTCTGTCATAGCACTTACCTTACTGTATTGTAATTGTCTGATTACCTGTCGTTTTCTCCAATCCACTATGAATTCCTGAGACCCAGGACTGTAATATCTTATTATGTTCTGATTCTGCTCCAAGACCTAACACAGTGTGTGCTACACTGTAGGTAAAAAGTATTGAATAAACGGTAATCATCTGTATTCTGGCATGCCGTTTGATAGTAAAGTATTCTACAAATATTGTGAAACAGCTTATGCATAGCACAATGCTAAGTACTATAGAGAACGTAAGAGAAATTTAAGATCAAAATACGAACCCACATGAAACTTGCTGAAAAGTGATCAAATTATAAGAAGTTAATAAATGATGAAGCCAGGTGTGGTGGCTCATGCCTATAATCCCAGAACTTGGAAGGCCAAGACAGGAGGACCACTTGAGCCCAGGAGTTTGAGACCAAACTACATGGTGAGGCTACATGGTGAGGCCTCATCTTTACCAAAAAAAAAAAAAAAATTAGCAGCCGGGCGCAGTGGCTAACACCTATTATCCCAGCACTTTGGGAGGCTGAGGCAGGTGGATCATGAGATTAGGAGTTTGAGACCAGCCTGGCTGATATGGTGAAACCCTATCTCTACTAAAAGTACAAAAATTAACTGGGCATGATCGCGCGTGCCTATAGTCCCAGCTGCTTGGGAGGCTGAAGCAGAAGAATTGCTTGAACCTGGGAGGCAGAGGTTGCAGTGAGCCGAGATTGCGCCACTGTGCTCCAGCCTGGGTGACAGAGCGAGACTCCGTCTCAAAAAAAAAATAAGAAATAAAAAATTAGCCAGGCGTGGTGGCATGCACCTGTGATCCTAGCTACTTGGGAGGCTGAAGTGGGAGGACTGCTCGAGCCCAGGAGGTTGAGGCTGTAGTGAGCTATGACCATACCACTGCACTCCAGCCTGGGCAACAGAGCAAGACCCTGTCTCAAAAAATAAAATAAATGCTACAAAATTATATGTGATCCATTACAGAATTGTCATATAGACAATAAGGGTTAAGAGTTTAGAGAAGCGTGGTGGCTCACACCTGTAATCTCAGCATTTTGGGAGGCTGAGGTGGGCAGATCACCTGAGGTCAGCAGTTTGAGATCAGCGTGGCCAACATGGTGAAACCTCGATTCTACTAAAAATACAAAAATTTGCCGGGCGTGGTGGCGGGCACCTGTAATCCCAGCTACTCGGGATTACAGGAGGCTAGGGAAGGAGAATCAATTGGACCTGGGAGGCAGAGGTTGTAGTGAGCCGACATCGCGCCACTGCACTTCAGCCTGGGTGACAGAGGGAGACTCCATCTCAAAAAAAAAAAAAAAAGGTAAGAGAAGAGAGAGCTTAGTACCTGTTTTAGTGCCCAAAGAAGGCTATGTGGCAGGGCACCATAAAGGGATGGGAGGATTTGGCTAGGTCTGATATACTCTAGGGAAGTAGTGACATATAACCATTCGATGAGTGGTATGTGCTCTTCTGTTTCCTCTATGTATGCATGATGCTTGGTGTGTTCACAATGGCAAATTAAAAAGAAATTGAGTTCAATGTGAATGTTAGAGTCAGCTTGGTCCACTTTCTGCCAAGTGACTTCCAAACATCAGCATTATGTTTTAATGCCAAGAACTTACTAAATGTTCAAGACTCAGTTTCCTCATCAATAACATCAGAAATAACAGTACCCCATCTGCATGATTATTATGAGAGCGAAATAAATAAATTCATGTTGAAAGGGCTAACCATTGGGCCTGGCATGTAGTAAAAACCGATAGCTTCCTCTTTTCATGTATGGAAAAGGAGGGGCTTGTATAGTAAAACCAAAGCTGAGGAGGAGGATGATGATAGTAGTAATAAGGATTACTACTAACATTTATTGAGTCAATTTTTACGGGCCAGGCATTGTGCTAACTAATGCTTTACAAATATTAACTCTTTAAATCTTAATAATAGCTTTGTGAAATGTATGCTTTTATCATTTATATTTTACAGATTAAAAACTAAGGCACAGAGAGATTAAGTAGCTTGCTTGAAGTCATGTAGCCATTAGTGGCAAAGTTGGGATTTGAAATAGACAATCTGGGTCCTGCAGATAGTGTGAGCCAGAAAAAAAAAAAAAAAAAAAAAAAAAGGTGGAAGTTTCTGAATGCCAAACTGAAGAGGTATTAAAATCTTGGAATATTAGGACCATTGTACTTCTGTTATCACTATATATTACAAGTAATTTTGCCACATTCTATAAAAGTGATTCTCAATAGAGCTCATGTAATGTCCATTTAAGTGGTAAAGGTTAATTTGGTTAATCTCTTTTTACTCCCTTAAGAGGAAGTGATTTCTTCTGTTGGTTGCAGTAAGAGATTTTTTAAAATTAAAAGGTCCTAGAGTATACCCATTCTTTTAGGTTAATCGCTTCAGAATGTTCTATAAACCTTTCCTTCCTTTGTAGGATCAACTAGCCAATATGTTGCCTCCTGCCCCTACCAGTGGAATGGTGCCCACATAACTGCTTATGAATGAATTATTTTCCCTAATTGGTTTTGTCAAACCTGACATTTCAGCAATCCACAACTGTAAAACCAGATGGTATATTGGAAAGCACATCTTCTTTCTGGCAATAACTGTTCTACTACTCATTGTAGCATACTTATTGATATTTTGTGTCCATTTCTTTTGTTCCTCCAAGTAATTAGAGTGATCTATTTTCTGGCCAATGCTTAGAGATTGAGACATTTCTTGATATATATGGAATTCTTTTGCTCTTGAATAGACTGATGTTTTTCCTATTCCTGACCTAAAATTTCATATCTGAAAACTGTACTATACTTAGTCCTTGAAGGTAGAAATAGTTTTGTTCAGTTACACCTACTGTGCACTGGGGATAGTGAGATAAATGAGAAATGGTTCCAGTCCTCAAGGGAAATACAGCCTTGATGGTAAGTATTTGCAGAAAGCATAGATGCAATAATAGGAGTCTATACAAGTTGCAGAGGGATGCAAAGTGGAGTATGGTAAAATGTGGTAGAGGAGAGGCAAGAAAGGCTTCATAGAAGACGTGATGCTTGAAGAGTCTTAAAAAATTAAATAAGTATTTATCAGGTAAATGAGGCAAAGAAAGAACTTCCTGGGCAAAGAGTATGAAATTCAAAAGGAAGCTGTAAATAGTTTGGTGTATCTGGAGCAAATGATGAGACTGAAAAGAATGTCAGGAGCCAAGTCATGGAAGGCCTTTTATGCCATGCTAGGGTTTGGACTTCTTTAGTTCCATATGTTGAAATTATCTGATGTGGAACCCTTAACCCGATTCCAGCCATGTAGAAATGCTGGATTAGGGCCGGGCGCGGTGGCTCAAGCCTGTAATCCCAGCACTTTGGGAGGCCAAGACGGGCGGATCACAAGGTCAGGAGATCGAGACCATCCTGGCTAACACAGTGAAACCCCGTCTCTACCAAAAATACAAAAAATTAGCCAGCCATGATGGCGGGCGCCTGTAGTCCCAGCTACTCGGGAGGCTGAGGCAGGAGAATGGGGTAAACCCGGGAGGCGGAGCTTGCAGTGAGCTGAGATCCAGCCACTGCACTCCAGCCCCGGTGACAGAGCGAGACTCGTCTCAAAAAAAAAAAAAGAAATGCTGGATTAGAAGTCTCCAATACGGGCCGGGCGCGGTGGCTCACACCTGTAATCCCAGCACTTTGGGAGGCCGAGGCGGGCAGATTACGAGGTCAGGAGATGGAGGCCATCCTGGCTAACACGGTGAAACCCTGTCTCTACCAAAAATACAAAAAATTAGCCAGCCATGATGGCGGGCGCCTGTAGTCCCAGCTACTCGGGAGGCTGAGGCGGGAGAATGGCGTGAACGTGGGAGGCGGAGCTTGCAGTGAGACAGATCACGTCACTGCATTCCAGCCTGGGCAACAGAGGGAGACTCCGTCTCAAAAAAAAGAAAAAAAAAAAAGTCTCCAATACAGAGCTGAGCTTGAACGCAAGAAAGGGAAATCCTTAGGTGCCAGGAAGAGAGAGGAATGCCAAAATCAGAGCTGTAAGTGGGAGCCGAAGCTGAATAGTTCCAGGGAACATTGAATCCAGATATAATGCTTAGGGGCTGCATTTTAAGGCCAGTATGGATGGGAGATAAGACCTCGGGCTATTGTGATGTGGAGAGCTAGAACTGATCTCCCATATGAAGCTGGAAGCCAAAACAGAACTACCATATGTTTGTGACAAATGAGCTCGAAAAATTCCATCCACTGGTCCAGGGAAGCAGACTGTTACCTTCTCAGGGTCTTAGATGGAAAAATAGTTGACAATAATAATAAATTGGAACCACATTCTTATTACCATGCATGAATATGTGTACAATCGTCTCTCAGTATCTGTGGGGGATTGGTTCCAGGACCCCCCACCCCCAACAGGTGCCAAAATCCACGAATGCTCATGTCTGTTATATAGAATGGTGTGATATTTGCCTATACTCTATATAGATCCTCTTATATAATCTAAATCATTTCTAGATTACTATACAGGTTGAGCATACTAATCTGAAATCCAGAATGTCGCAAAATCCAACACTTTTGAGTGCCAACATGGTACCCAAAGGAAATGCTCATGAGAACATTTTGGACTTTGAATTTTTGGATTAGGGATGCTCAACCAGTAAGTATAATGCAAATATTCAAAAATCCCAAATCCCAAACATTTCTGGCCCCAAGCGTTTTGGATAAGGGGTACTCGATCTGTAATACCTAATACAATATGAATGCTATGTAAGTAGTTTTTATACTGTATTGTTAATGGAATAGTGACAAGGAAAAAGGGCTCTATGTGTTCAATACAGATGCAGCCATCTATTTTTAAAAAAATACTTTTGACCTATGGTTGGTTGAATCCACAGATGTGAAACCTGCCAACCGAGAAAGCTAGCTGTAGTTAAATTCAGTCTATTTGCAAAACTGAAAAAAATTAATATAAAAACTGGCCTAGAACTGAGAAAATTCAAATCTTGGCAAAGGCCAATGTGAGATTTCTCTGTTAAGACACTTCATATCCTAGAGTGCAGAGGACTTTCATAGAACACAATCCCCTACAAGGATAAACTAATGGTCAGAAATTACAAAGTCTATAAGAAAATAAATTACCAAGAGAGAGAATGAGCAGACAGATGTAAGTAATAGAATTTCTACCCCAAGAAGTAAAGATAAGAAAACAATCTCAAAGAGACCTTAAATATGTTTAAAATGTTTGTTATTGGTGGAGGGTGTCCAGATTCCTGGCGTTTTGAACAAAGAATTAGACAGAATGCATACAGCAACAAATGAAGCAATGAAAGCATAGATTTATTGAAGTAAGTACACTCCACAGAGTGGGAGTGGGCTCAAGCAGGCTCAAGAGTGCAGGTTACAGAATTTTCTGGGGTTTGAATAGTGTGAATACCGTCTAGAGGCTTCCCATTGGTTACTTGGCTTACACCGTGTGTAAATGAAGTAGTGGCCTGCAACCAGTATGATTGGTTGTAGAAGATGACCAATCAGAGGCTGAAGTAAAGTTACAAAGTTACACCCTATGCAAATGTCTGATTGGTTCCAGGAGAGGACCAATCAGAGGCTGAAATGAAGTTACAAAATTATACCCCTATGCCAATAAAGACTAGACATGTGACCAGTTTGGTTGGTTGTGCATTTTTCCTTTTTTTTTTTTTTTTTTTTTTTTTGGACAGAGTATTGCTGTGTCACCCAGGCTGGAGTGTAGTGGTACTATCTCGGCTCACTGCACCCTTCACCTCCCAGGTTCAAATGATTCTTGTGCCTCAGCCTCCCGAGTAACTGGGATGACAGGCATGTGCCACCATGCCCAGGTAATTTTTGTATTTTTAGTGGAGATGGGGTTTTGCCATGTTGGCCAAGCTGGTTCAAACTCCTGACCTCAGGTGATCCGCCTACTTTGGCCTCCCAAAGTGCTGGGATTACAGGTGTGAGCCACAGTGCCCAGCCGAGATTTCCTTTTGATTTCGTTCTAGGAAGTCAGCACGAATCAGCTTTAGGTTCCCTGCCTCCAGACCTCATGATCACAGACATAAAGGAATAGAAACCAAAAGATAAGAACAGAATAGTATGAAAAGAGAATAGGTAAGTTTGGAGAAGAAGAAAAACAGAACTTGTCCAATGAAAAAATATCCTTACTGAAGCAGAAACATATCAAATAGGTTAAACATAGGCAGGCCACAGCTAAAGAGAGAAATACTTAGGATTTCTGAAGAAGTCACTCAGGGATGTATCATAGAGAAATGAAGAGACAGAAATATGAAAGAAAAAAGTACATAAGGGATAGAGAAGCCATGGAATTGGGGTTTCTGAAGTAGAGGCTTGTGAGGAGAATACTGGTATCAATTTCTGTTAGTATACATCTTAAACATTGTCAGGACAGGTTGAGCATGGTGGCTCACCTCTAATCCCAGCACTTGGGGAAGCCAAGGCAGAAGGATCACTTGAGCCCAGGAGTTTGAGACCAGCCTGGGCAACATAGTGAGACCCCATCTCTACAAAAAAATTTAAAAATCAGCAGATTGTGGTGGCCCACCTGTGGTCCCAGCTACTTGGGAGACTGAGGTGGGAGGACCACTTGAGTCCAGGAGGTCGAGGCTGCAGTGTGATCTCACCACTGCACTCCAACCTGGGCAACGGAGCATGACTCTGTCTCAAAAAAAAAAAAAAAAAAAAAAAAAAATTGTAAGGGTAAACACTCAAATGATAGAAATATAATACATAACTTCCAAACCATAGAGGGAAAAAAAAAGGGGCTGGGCACAGTGGCTCACACCTGTAATCCCTGTACTTTCAGAGACTGAGGTGAGGGGATCAGTTGAGGCCAGGAGTTTGAGACCAGCCTGGGCACTGGGCAACAGAGTGACACCCCATGTCTACAAAAAATACAAAAATTAGCCAAGCGTGGTGGTGCATGCCTGCAATCCCAGCTACTTGGGAGGCTGAAGCAGAAGAATTGCTTGAACAGGTTGAGGGAGGAGGGGCGGAGGTTGCAGTGAGCCAAGGTTGTGCCATTGCACTCCAGCCTGGGTGACAGAACAAGACTTTGTCTCAAAAACAACAACAACAACAACAAAAATTAGCCAGGCATGGTGGTACGTACCTGTACTCCCAGCTACTTGGGAAGCTGGCAGGAGGATTGCTTGAGCCCAGGAGTTGAAGGCTACAGTGAGCTATGATTGTTACCACTGCACCCAGCCTGCGCAACAGAGCAAGACCCCATCTATAAAAAACAAAAAAAGGAAAAAGGAAAAAAATAGATTAAAGAAAACTGTTAAATAGAAGATACAAAAGGAGAAAAGAGAAGAGAAAATATGTTCAAATATATCAATAATCATAATAAATACAAATGGATTAAACATGCCTATTAAAAGATAGAGTTTCTCAGATTGGAATAGGAGGCAGGGAACAAAATAAAGCAGCCACAGGTTATGTAAAGTGTAATGACCCAGAAAAGTTGAAAGTAAAGAGATGAAGACAATACACAAAAAACTGTCATAGACAGGAGTTCATTGAGTTCATTGAAACAATGTTTATAACATGTAAAATATGGGGAAAGAAACTAAATACTTAATAGGGGAATAGTTTTAAACTTCTAAGACATTTGTATATAAAAATAATGGAATACTATTTAATACTATTAAAATGGATCAACCGGGATTACATATTTCAGTATGGATAAAATCAATAAAATACATTGGTGAAAAAGACATGATATTTGCACTTTCTTCCTATTCAAAATTTCCCCTTACTTGGCTTTATTGATTTATTTTTCATACAGTTTAACACTAATACCATTTTATATTGTAACAGTCTTTTTCTAGGGAAAAAGACTGTCTCAATTTTAACTAATGCCCCTGAAGACCGAGAACAAAGCAGTAGGTATCAAATGATATTTCCCAATGCGATTCTAGACCATCTATACAGAAGGCAATACCTGAAGACCAGTTTTGGGATCCTGAACCCATCACCCACCATAAGCTATAAAGTAGGTTGAAGTTAAAGGAAGAGGGGAGAGAGAATTCCTCTGGATGAAGCAAGAGTGCTATGGTATTTTTTCACATGAAGAACTTGACTTTAGTTCCTGGGGTTGGTGGACAGAGATCAGACTATGCCTGGGAAAGTCTAAAGACAGAGAGTGGCTGACTGATGTCAAAAGGAGAAGTAGGTGGGTTGGGAGGGCTGTTACTCACCAAATTCTTTAGGACAAAGGTGTGGGCAAGTGTGGGAGAAAATGCTGGCTGGCCTGGAATTGAATGAAAATGGATGGGTCCACAAAGATACTTGGAAAGACAGTGGGATCCCTGCAGGGAGAGCCTGTGGGAGGTGGGTTGCCAAAAACTGGGAAATCGAGAGGACTTATGGGTGGCTGGCAGAAGGAGACAGTGCCCACAGTATGGGAACTGCAGGTGAGAGCTCAACAGTGTGAGCTTTCCAAGGAACTGCAAAAGTAACCTATACGAGAAAAAGAAAGCTTTCAACATCTGCCAAGTCCAGGTAGTAGTAAAACCTGATTAGCATAGTATCACTATGTTAAAGTAAGGCTTTTCCTTCCCCTTTCCTCTTTTCCTTTTCCTGGCTTTGAACCTGGAAGGGTCAGAAACCAAAGCAAACAAGCGGATTGGAGAGGAAGAGAAGCACAGTTGGGGTGAGAGGGAAATCAAACATGCCCTCCTCCCACCATAGGCTTCTAGACTGGAAGCAGACACCAGCCAAGGGAGAGAGATAAGACTTTTTTTTGTTGCTTTTATCAAACTATCATATAGAAAATGCATATAGAAAAGTGCACAAATTATAAGTGTACATGAGGAATTTTCACAATAAACACACCAGCATCCAGATCAAGAAAGTATTACCAGAATCCCAGAATCCCCTTTAGTTCCCTCACTGTGCCCACCTCCCTCAGATAATAACAATCCAAGATGAGATTTTTTTGTGTGTGTAGTTATAAAAGCAAATTAAAAGTCTCCCACTTTACTTTTTGAAAAATTTTTAGTGGAATAATTTCAACACTATAGAAAAGTTTGGGCCGGGCGCGGTGGCCCAAGCCTGTAATCCTAGCACTTTGGGAGGCCGAGACGGGCGGATCACAAGGTCAGGAGTTTGAGACCATCCTGGCTAACACGGTGAAACCCTGTCTCTACTAAAAAATACAAAAAAGTAGCCAGGCGAGGTGGCGGGCGCCTGTAGTCCCAGCTACTCGGGAGGCTGAGGCAGGAGAATGGCTTGAACTCGGGGGGCGGAGCTTGCAGTGAGCTGAGATCCGGCCACTGCACTCCAGGCTGGGCGACAGAGCAAGACTCCGTCTCAAAAAAAAAAAAAAAGAAAAGAAAAGTTTGCAACACAGTATGAAGAACTTTCCCATCTCCTTCACCCAGATTCTTTAACTGTTAATTTTTTATACTTAATGGAAAGATGCATATCAGCTTTAAGATGGTACATAGTTTCTTCTAGGAAGGGAAGGAGGGGAATGAGTTGATGCAGTGTACAAAGATACTTAAACTTTATAATGTTTTATTATTTTATGTGAAATGGCAAAGTGTTCATTTTTTCCATTATAAATAGTGGGTTAGTCGCTGTACCTTTCTATGTGTTTGAAGATTTAAACAATTACTGGAACAAGAGAAAGTTTTGAGTTTTATCCTCTAGGAAGTGGGGAACTACTGAAGTGTGCTTTTGATTGTTGAAATAAACATGCCTGACTTCTCTGCTCATTGTTCTTGCCTATGAATTAAGACACTCTTAAGTGAGCTATAGAGTTGATTCACCTCAGCATTGTTTTTCTCTTCTCATCCTTATTGCCTCTCACTGCTAAGTGCCCAGTGGTGTCTGAGATGGTAAGATTAAAACTTGCACTTTTCCTAATAGATGCACCTCTCTTCCTGATTTGCAGTAAGCCATACCTGCTTTTAAGCAATTACCCATCATTTGGGGCCATCAGATGCACTGTACTTTGGTTTAGGTCATAATCAATAATTCATATGTCAATAGGAGCCCCATTAGCTCAGGTGAAGGCAGATGTCTTTCTAATGCAAATTTTCCATTTTCCAAATGACTTTTCTTTTTCCCAGAGAGTTGTGGTTGTAGAAGACATAAAAAGATGGAAAACTATGCTGGAACTTCCTGATCAAACCAAAGAGAATCTCATTGAAGCCTTACAAGAATTAAAGAAGAAAATACCCTCCAGGGAAGTGTTAAAATCAACAAAGATAGGTATATTCCTTCTTAATTTTATTTTTTAAGAAAGCTTATATTTTGTCTCCCATCTTTCCATCCTCTATCCTTCAAACATGAAGTTATCTCCCTTATCAATGCTTTCAATTCTCTGGTAAAGGACTGTTGTTTAAAAAATTATCTGTTGGTTGCAGACCAGTACCTTGGTAATATATAAAAAAAAAAATCAGAAAAATGAAATGGAATGTACAAAATACAAGCCCGTTTTTAAAATTAGTTTCAACAGATATAGAATTACCCTTGTCAAATTACCATGAAAGTTTCTAAGTGCTTACATTTTATTTATGTACTTACTGGCATAACTGGCAATAACACATGGATAACATTTTGAGTGTGCTAGATGCTGGGTATGCAGAAATGGATACGACATCATTTGTGACCTCAAGAAACTTAGGGTTTGGGCTGGGTGTGGTGGCTCATGCCTGTAATCCCAACACTTGGGGAGGCTGAGGTGAGCAAATCACTTGAGGTCAGGAGTTTGAGACCAGCCTGGACAACATGGCAAAACCCTATTTCTACTAAAAATACAAAAATTAGCCAGACATGGTAGTCCATGCCTGTAATCTTAAGCTACTCAGGAGGCTGAGGCATGAGAATTGCTTGAACCTGGGAGGCAGAGGTTGCAGTGAGCCAAGATTGTGCCACTGCACAGTCTGGGCGACTCAGACTCTGTCTCAAAAAAAAAAAAAGAAACTTAGGATTTGGTAGCAGAGACAAGCATATAGACAAATGGAAACAGTGAAATATTGTAGGTTATAAATAAAAACATGTAAATAGTGTTCTGGGTACTATTCTAATCTAAACAAGGTATATACTGGGGACTTCAGAAAAGGCTTCATAGAGGAGGTGACATTTCAGTTACATCTTGATATTACAGCATTGGAGATACTTAAAAGGTAAGTCGGGGACCATGTTGAATTGCCATTTTAGTACAGTACACAACTGTGAATAATATGCAAAGGAGTGCCAACATGTGTTACTCAAGCTGCTCCCAGCTCCCCAGGGAGTCCAGGACAGTCATTCACAGCTGCTGTTCTTGCCCTCACTAGGGCAGCCATTGCCTTGTCTGCCTCCCCTTGACCTCTTGTTCATGAGAAGCAGGAGCGAGAGCAGCTTCAGAACTGGCACTAACAGCTGGGAAGAGCTGTGCAAAATCCCCAGAGGGCCCCCCAAGAGTCTTAGAGTTGTACCCCTGTAATGTAAACCAGAATCTGAGAAAATCAGATGCTTTGAGAATATAAAACCCTACTATTGTAGCCAAGGAGATTCTCCCATCTGCTGCTGGATTTTGTCTTTATAGGTTATAATCACTAGGGGGCAATAAGACCATTCATATGAGCAGATAAAGTATTTCCACCAGTAGAGGGTACTAGTGATTAATATTTTATGACATGTATATGTGTACATGCATATATGTATATAGTTAAGCACATTCCACAAGTACTGTATATGATCATAACTTAAGCTGGATTTGAAGATTTGAAGATTATAATTAAAAAAATAATTTCTATTTGGTGTTTGAGTATAATTGTGAGTATGTTTTCAAGAATGGGTATTTCTGATGTTTGGAGATTTCAATTCAAGGATCATAATGAAACCACAACAGGGCTTGACTTAAGAGGACCTGGAAACCATCCAACTTTGAGTTATGACTCTATCCCAAGCCTCTCCTAAACCTGAGGTTGTATGGAATATAGGAGTTTCTTGGTTTCTTTATAGTTACATCAGTTGCTATGCTGAAGATTTCATTTGGATCACTGCCTGAGAGTGTTTACATTTCTTCAACCTTTAGTCTTCCTGCCTGTTCCTATCCTGTGGGTTATAAGGGACAAATATTTACTGAGTACCTTTTCTGTGTTGGGAACTATATAGGCATAATAATGAAGGAGACAGATATTGTCCTGCCTTTTTGGAGCCTGAAGTCTAATAGAAACACAGTTTAACAAGACTTTATCATACAATGTGATGAGTGCTCTGATGATGGGGAGAAGTTAGCAAAATGACTATATGTGTTAGGAGTAGGGCGGAAGGTGTTGAAGAAATGTGTCAGGCCAGGGTACATCACGTGAGCTATATAGAAGGTGGAGGTGGGAGAGAACATGGTGCATTCCAGAAACTAAAAGTAGTTTGGTGTGTTAGAAATGTAATGTGCTTTAGAGAGCATGGCAAGAAATGAGACTGGAGAGACATTCTGGACCAGATGGAGAAGGTTCTTTGTAAGCCATTCAGAACTGTTTGGTCTTGGCATATGTATTAGTTATCTATCACTGTGTAAAAATTACTCTAAAATTTAGCTGCTGAAGACAATATTTATTATTTCACACAATTTTTTTAAGTTGAGAATCCAGGAGCAGCTTATCTGGTTGGTTCTGGCACAGGGTCTCTTATGAGGTTGCAGTCAAGCTGCTGGCTGGGGTTGCAGTCATCTGAAGGCTTGACCAGGGCTTAAGGACCTGCTTCCAAAATGGCTCACAGGATTGCTGGCAGGAGGCCTCAGTTTCTCATCATGTGGGCCTCTCCTTGGAGCTGCTCATGACATGGCAGCTGGCTTTCCCCAGAGCAAGTGATCCAGGAAAGAACAAGAAAGCAAGAGAACAACCAAGATGGAAGCCATAGTGTCTTTTATAACCTGATCTCAGAAGTGATATATCATCAGTTTTGTCATATGCTATTGGTCACACAGACCAACCCTGATACAGTTTGGAAGGCAACATAAGGGTATAAATAAATACCAGGAGGTGATAATCATTGAAACCTAACTTGTAGACTGGCTACCATAGCCTGTATTTCTTTTCATTTATCTTAGATACATTATACTTCCTGGACCTGCAGATTCATGTTCATTGTTGAAAATTTACAGCCATTATCTTTTTTTTTTTTTAATTAAAAAAAAAAATTTTTTTTAAGACAGGGTCTTTCTGTGTCACCCAGGCTGGAGTGCAGTGGCACAATCACAGCTCACTGCAGCCTTGAACTCCCAGGCTCAAGTGATCCTCCCGCCTCAGCCCCCCAGGTAGCTAGGACTGCAGGTATGCACCACCACATGCAGCTAATGCTTGTATTTTTTGTAGAGATAGGGTCTCACTAAGTTGCCCAGGGTGGTCTCAAACTCCTGGGCTCAAGCAGTCTTCTCACCTCAGCCTCCCAAAGTGCTGGGATTACATGTGTAAGCCACTATGCCTGGCAACAACCATTATTTCTTCAAAAGTTACTCTCTTTCATTATTTCTGTTCCCTCCTTCTGAGATTCTATAATTAGAAGCATGTTAGGTCTTCTATTCTTCATACCCTTTAGTTTATCTATTTTTTATCTCTTTGTCTGACTCAGCATTCTGGGATAATATCTTCAGATACATATCTTCCAAGTCACTTATTCTCTCTTCAGCTGACTCTAATCTGCTATTTAGCCCATTTATTAAGGTCTTTATTTCAAAAACTGTTTATTATTTTCGCAAATTTGTTTAATCCCCAATTTTTTTTTTTTTTGAGATAGAATCTTGCTCTGTTGCCGGGCTAGTGCAGTGGCGTGATCTCGGCTCACTGCAACCTCTGCCTCCTGGGTTCAAGTGATTCTCCTGCCTCAGCCTCCCTAGTAGCGGGGACTACAGGCACGCACCACCATACGCAGCTAATTTTTGTATTTTTAGTAGAGAAGGGGTTTCACCATGTTGGCCAGGATGGTCTCAATCTCTTGACCTCATGATCTGCCTGCCTCAGCCTCCCAAAGTGCTGGGATTACAGGCATGAGCCACTGGCCTTGGCTTCCCAAAGTGCTGAGATTACAGCTGTGAGCCACTGCACTCAGCCCCAAAATGTTTTCTATAAATTTTTTTTGGTGCATTCTTGTGATTGTGCCTTTTATTTCTTAAACATTTAATATCTAGCTCTTCTGTATTCATCTGACTATTCTAATATTTATGGTTCTTGGGGATTTAAATCTGTTGTTTATTGTTTCTGCTGACTGATGGTACTTGCCTTCCCATGTGCTTGTTGATTTTTAATTGCAAACTCATTATTGTATTTCTATTTTTCTTTTAACTTTTTTTTTTTTTTTTTTTTTTTTTTTTTGAGACAGGGTCTTACTCTGTCTCCCAAGCCAGAGTGCAGTGGTGCAATCATGGCTCACTACAGCCTTGAACTCCTTGGTTCAAGGGATCCTCCTGCCTCAACCTTCCAAGTAGCTGGGACTACAGGTAGATGCCACCATGCCTGGATCATTTTTTAAATGTTTTATAGAGAAGGTCTCGCCCAGGCTAGTCTTGAACTCCCGTACCCAAGTGATCCTCCCGCCTTGGACTCCCGGAATGCTGGGATGACTGGCATGAGCCACTGTGCCCAGCCTGTATTTCTATCTGTAGGAATTCTGTGGGTCTAAATTGAGAAGCTTCCCTCCAAAGGGGATTAACTTCTTTTGTTTCTGCCAACAGTCAGAGGCCATCTCTGACCTGGAATACTTTAGCACACCTCTTAAGGATCTCACCTCAGTATGAGAGTGCCGAGGATTAGCTCCCCTCATCACTGCTGGCCCAAAGCTAAGTATTTCAGCAGCATTGCTACTGATATCAGCCCTTAGGATAACCCCACCCCTCCCTGAGTGCACCCTTCTAGCCTCTGCTAACTTTTTTGTTGGGGTTAGGTGGCTTTTATCCAGGATCTAGTAATACTGCAGTGAAAGAGTAGCTTTAGTCTGCCATAAAACTTGAGAGTTTGGTCTTTATCTTAAAGATAGTAGAATTATTACTGAAGAGTTTTGAGTGGAGGAATGACATATTCAGTTTAGAAAAATCTATCTGGTTGCCATGTGGGAAAAGTGTTGGACACAAGCAAACGTAGAGGCAGGAAGCTCAGTTAGGAAGCTCCTAAAACATCTGCATAAGAAATGAGAGTGGCCTGGATGGAGTAGTAATCGTGGAGATGAAGAAATTGTAGTTGGAGTCAAGAGACATACATGTAATAAATCCAAAGGACTTGTAGATTGATTGGATGTTGGGAATGAAGATGAAGCAGTGAAGGCTAAGGGCTAGGTTTCTGATATGGACAAGTAGGTGGATGGCAGTACCACTCATTAAGATAGGAAACAGCAGGTTTGGAGGTGGAGGGAATAATAAGTTCCATTTTAGACGTATTCTGTGGAACATCCCAAAAGGAATGTCCAACAGAATGCTAGAAATACAAGAGTGAAGCTAAGGAAAGATTGTAACTATATATTGGGGAGTCATTATCAGCATAGACCTGGGAAATGGTGTGATAATAGTAGATAAGCTGCTGCACGCAGTGGCTCACGCCTGTAATCCCAGCACTTTGGGAGGCTGACGCAGGTGGATCACGAGGTCAGGAGATCAAGACCATCCTGGCTAACGTGGTGAAACCCTGTCTCTACTAAAAATATAAAAAATTAGCCGGGCATGGTGGCGGGCGCTTGTAGTTCCAGCTACTTGGGAGGCTGAGGCAGGAGAATGGCGTGAACCCGGGAGACGGAGCTTGCATGAGCTGAGATCGCTCTATTGCACTCCAACCTGGGTGACAGAGCGAGACTCTGTCTCAAAAAAAGAAACAAAAAACAAAATAGTAGATAAGCTTGCCTAGGATGAGTATATAAGTTAAGAAGACCCAAGAGCTGAGTTTAAAATCCAGAAGCACACCAGTATTTAAGGACTTACGGAAGAAACTGAGAAGGTACGACCAGAGAAACAGAAAGAAAACAAAAGAATGCTGTCATAGATTGCAAAGGAAAGAGTGTTTCTAGGAGGGGATTGGTTAGCTTTGTCCATTCTTGTCAAAGGGCCAAATAAGCTACATCTAAAAATTGCACATTAGATTTTGCAAAATGAAGTCATTAATGATCTTGCTTAGGACCATTTCAGAAGTAAGGTTAGGGGCAGTAGCTTGAGGAGTGAAGAAGATGTATGAAAATGAAACAAAATAGACAACTCTTTCAAGAAGTTTGGTATTAAAAGAAAAGAGAGGTGACAATATCAGAAAGGGAATGTGGGATTGAAGAAAGTTCTGTTTTTTAAGATGGAAAAGGATCCTAACATGTTGAATGCTAATGGCAAAGATTCTGTAGAGTGAGAGAAGTTAATGTAGGAGAATAATAACAGGGTGAGCCCCTTAAATTGTTAAGATTGATAACCAAGATGAGGATTAGCAAGAGCCTTGGATCATCATTTGATCTGTGTTTTATAGAATCTACATTCATTCATTTAACACATACTGAGCACCTTCCTTGTCCTTATGCTGGGTGCTACAGAATAATGCATGGTTCGTGTTTGTAAGGCGCCCACATTCTCTGGAAAAATAGGCATTCAGGTGTATAATAATGATTGACGTGAAAATGCTAAAATCAAGGGATGGACAAAGGTCTGTGGGAATACAGGGGAGACAGTGAATACTTCTGCCTAGGCAAGTGGAGAAGGATTTTTATAGAAGTGATGGGATTTTGCTAGGTCAAAATGAGATCTGGCTCACTGCAGGCAGAAACATGAGTAAAGGAATGGAAGCTTGAAAATCCTGAAAACAACATGCTACAATGTAATGGCTAGAATGGGCAAGGGTGGATAGCAATTGGGCCTGATTATAAAGAAACTTAAAAGCTAGCCATTAGGGTGTGGACTTTTCCCAGATGTCATTGTTTTCAAGTGTGGATTTCTTAGAACTCTGGTCCAGTGAGATGTTATTTGAAGAAAGTGTCCTGGGTTCGAATAAAGCTTGGAAAATGCCGCATCACTGTTTCCTCTCCCTTAGAGGTTTTCAGTATACTTTCTCATTTAATAGGCTAGATGAAATCCTACAATAAAGAAACCTGTTTGACCGGGCGCGGTGGCTCACGCCTCTAATCCCAGCACTTTGGGAGACCGAGGCAAGTGAATCACTTGAGGCCAGGAGTTTGGGACCAGCCTGGCCAACATGGTGAAACTTTGTCTTTACTAAAAATATAAAAATTAGCTGAGTGTGGTGGTGCGTGCCTGTAGTCCTAGCTACTTGAGACGCTGAGGCAGGAGAACCCTGGAAGCTGAGGCAAGAGAACCCGAGAGGCAGAGGCAGGAGAACCCGGGATGCAGAGGTTGCAGGGAGCTGAGATCATGCCACCGCACTCCAGCTTGGGCGACAGAGCAAGACCTTGTCTCAAAAAAAAAACAAAAACAAAAACAACAACAAAAAAAAAACATTTTATTTTATAAGTATTTTTTTGTTTGTTTTTTTAACTTTCATTTTAGGTTTGGGGGTACATGTGAAGGTTTGTTATATAGGTAAACTCCCCATGTCATGGGGGCTTGTATATATTATTTTGTTACCCAGGTATTAAACCTAGTACCCAATAGTTATGTTTTCTGCTCATTACCCTTCTCCCACACTTCACCTTCAAGTAGACCTCAGTGCCTCAGTGTCTGTTCCTTTTTTTGTGTTCATGAGTTATCATTTAGCTCCCACTTATAAGTGAAACATGCAGTATTTGGTTTTCTGTTCCTGCGTTAAGTTTGTTAAGGATAATGGTCTTCAGCTCCATCCATGTTCCCATAAAGGATATGATCTTGTGCTTTTTTATGCCTACATAGTATTCCATGGTGTATCGGTACCACATTTTCTTTATCCAGTCTGTCATTGATGGGCATTTCAATTGATTCCATGTCTTTGCTATTGTGAATAGCACTGCAGTGAAGGTGGGTATCTTCTTAGCAATCTATGAGCTTTAGAAACAGCTGTTACTGGAACCATTTAATGTTAACTATAGGATGACATGATGAGTGTTTCTGGTGACCAAGGGAAAAATGCATAGGAAAAGGGTGTTAATAGAGAAAGATCAGGTAGAAATCAGGATATCAGATAGGGAATCATTCAGGTATTCATTCATATGCCAGGCAGTGTTCTGGATACATGCGATCAAAACAAGACAAAAATCTCTACCCTTGTGAAGCTTAGTGAGGAGACATGCAATAAGGAATAAACATAATAAACAAATTGTGTAGTTATGTTAGAAGATGAAAAGTGCTGTGCAAGAGAAAAAGTCAACAAGTTGGGGGGATGGGGAATGTGGATGGTGTGGGTGGGAGTAGGCCTCATTGAGAGATGACATTTGAGCAGAAACTTGAAGGAGGTGAGGAAGTGAGCCATGAGGATGAGGTATGGCTGTAAACGTTGAGGTGAGACATGATGAAGGCTTGGAGGACTGAGAGAATGGAGAAATGAAATAGCTCCTTAGAGAAATCTCATCAGGGAGAACGGGCTGGATTTAAGGAATTGACCGTGGAGGTGAGGGAAAATGGGGATGCTCCGATGATGCCCCTCGCTATGTTGCCACCCTTATCCTCTCCACTGGCTCACTCTTGCTGCTTTCAGACAAGCACAAATCTTCCCCTTTAATTGTCTTTGCCATCTTTTCCAAACACCTTATTTCCCTTCTTTTTATAACCAGATTCCTTTAAAAATGTTGGCCACTCGCAACTCCCATTTCTGGCCTGCCCAATCCTTTGGGAACAGCGTTCCAAGCTGGCTTCTCGCACAACCACTGTTCTCTCAGGACACAAGTAATTTCATTCCATCCAAATCCAATGGTCTTGTCTGAGTTCTCATCTTCCCAGACTGTGAATTTGAGACCATTGATACTCCCTTTCTGTTGACATAAATGACACTGAACTGGTTGCCAGTTCTGTATCTATTTTTAAACTGTTTGTTACCTTCATAGCTCTTATCTCAGTTTGTAATCACCTATTTAATTATTTACTTCTTTATTTTTTTATTTGCTAGACAGTAACTCTGTGCCAGCAGAAGTTACATTTTATTTACCAGTGTATTTCAAGCATTAGTGGCATACAGCAGGAGCTCAGGATATAGTCCTCAAATGAGTGAAAATGACAAAGTTGAACAAGTTTTCTCTATAGCTCTTCTTGCCTTCTGTGTCCTTGTTTCTTTCCTTTCTGTGTTTCTTCAGTCCTTGTTCTCTCTCCCCTAACAGGGTGCTTTTCCATAAAGCTCAGCCCTTAGTCTTTTGCTGCTTTTTTAGAGCATTTAGCCAGAGAGCTTGTCCATGTCTCCAGCTTAACTGAGGCCTTAATTCAGATACCTCTTGGATATGCATCTCCTATTCTGATCCATTTTTGAATCTTAGATTTCTAGAAAGGTTTTTCCAATTTACATTCCTACCATTTTCTTAAATCTTACAAATTTAAGAGGTAAAAATAGCATCTTGTTTTCATGTGCCGCATAGAATGAATTGTTTTCCATACATTTTTTTGGCACTTTTTTTTTTTTGTAAACTTTTCGTGTTCTTTGTACATTTACTGCTGAGATCTTATAATTTTTCTTATATATTTCTATGAGCTTTGTAAATGTCAGTGTCATAACCGTTTAAATCCATTTACCTACTTCAGTTTATAAACAGGGAAACTGAGACCCAGAGAGATGAAGTGACTTATCCAGGGCCACCTTATGAGTTAGCACCAGAGAGGTAATGAGAACCCAGGTCTCCTGGGGCAGTATTCCTTCCTGGTTAGCAGACTGCCATTGTGCCTTGGACCCCAGCCATATGTCCCTTTATTTTATTGGACTGGCTCTATGGATTCTGCCATCTGCTTGAATTTAACTCTTTTAAATCAGAATTTAGTGCCTTTTCTTATATACCTCAAATGGGAGTTTTCTCTCAGTATTTCCGTTTGAGTCAGTGTCCCTAGAGTTTTGTTCTCACATAAACCCATTAAGTGGAAATGTCCACCAGGCGGTTGGAGATGTGGGATTCAAGCTCATATGCAAAATTTAGACTGGAAATACTTATTTGGAAGTCATCTGCCAGGAAGTGTTTGCTTACAATCACCTTAGTAGATGAATTCTCTAAGTAAAGGGAAAGATGAAGGGGCTGAAGGACTGAACCTGGGAGAAAATCTGTGCTGGGGAAGTGGGAGGAAGAAGAGGAGCCAGATAAAGAGACTAAGGAAGTGTGGTTAGACAGGAAGAGAGCCAGGGCAGTACATGGACATGGAGACCAAAGACTGTTCTTAGAGGCAGGGGAAATGAGTGGCCTTGGTGTCCTCAAGTGGTCTGGGAAGTTGAGGGCCAACTAGCAAAAAGCCTTTGGAGCTGGCAGTGATAAGGCCTCTGTGAGTGGATACCTTTATTATCAAGGAAACCAAAGAGCATGGGGTATCGAGTAAATAGCTGATCAGGCAGTGGAGTTAGGCCTTGTACTCTTAAGCTGGTGAGCAGGCATGCTCCATTTTTGCAATACTGTATATATGAATATTCTGGGAGAAGTTTTGTCAATCACATCTGATTTCAGAGATGCTGTATTTTTGTTTATGATTGTTTAACAACAACAACAAAACCCCTCTTCTTACAAAGTACTTTCACATCTATGACCTTGTTTGATCTATATAACAGCTCTGGCAAGTAAGGGTAATTTTTTTCCATTTTACAAATGGAAAAACTGAGGCTTGGAGACTTTAAAATAACTTTCTCCAGGTTAGACAACCAAATAATAAATGACAAAGCTAAAATATTCTTATACCATGTTATGCCATCTCCTGAAACCTAAAAATGAATAAAAGGCTAAAATCAAAATGATGGTAGGACTGCATTCCTTTCTGGAGGCTCTAGGGGACAATCCGTTTCCTAGACTAGTTGCCTTTTCTAGTTTCTAGAGGCTGCCTGCATTCCTTGGCTTGTGATCTCCTTCCTCCATCTTCAAAACTTGCAATGGTCGGTTGAATTCTTCTCACATCTGATCTCTGACCCATCTTTCTGCCTTTTCTTCACTTTTAAGGACTCGTGTGACTAGATTGGGCCCACCTGGAAAAGCCAGGCTAATCTCTCCATCTCAGGGTATTTAACCTTAATCACATCTATAAAGTCTCTTTTGCCATGTAAGGTAACATAGTCACAGGTTCTGAGGATTAGGGCATAGTCATTATTGGGGACCATTGTTGTGTCTACTATACTCCTCAAATTATGCTATGCTATGCGTTTCAGGCTTCTGTGCTCTTGTTCACTCTACTTCTTGTGTTATTCCTGTCCCCTTGAGTTATCATCATTATTATTATTTTTTGTTTTGCAAAAGCCCTTCAAAAAATCTGATGGCAGCGCCAGCACATCCAGCCCTTGTTGCCTTTGAACTGGGAGTTTAGTCACCAACTAAATTAGCATTGTCTGAGTGTGATGCTTTTCGTTCTCAGGGCTCTGCAAGAAGGTTCCTGAGTGAGGTGATGCAGAGACTATGGAGAGATGCTCATTACCAGGGGTCTCCAATTTTCTTTCTTTTTTTTTTTTTTTTTTGAGACAGTCTCACTCTGTCAGACAGGCTGGAGTCCGGTGGTGCGATCTTGGCACACTGAAACCTCTGACTCCTGGGTTCAGGCGATTCCCATGCCTCAACCTCCCAAGTAGCTGGGATTACAGGCGTGCACCACCATGCCTGGCTAATTTTTGTATTTTTAATAGAGATGGGGTTTCACCGTGTTGGCCAGGCTGTTCTCGAACTCCTGACCTCATGTGATCTCCCCACCTCAGCCTCCTAGTAAGTGCTGGGATTACAGGCATGAGCCACTGTGCCTGGCTGAGTTATTATTAAGACCAAGATAAGCATTGCCTCTTTCATGATGTTCCCTGACCCCTTTACCAGCTGAATTGACTCCTCTGCCCTTTTGGCCCTCCTTGGGGTTCCCCCTTCAATACTATCTTAGGACCCTTGTAACACCTTTTTGTGTGCATTTGTTTGTTTAGGTGTTGTCCCCTGACTTTCCTAGAGCTCCTTGAATACAGGTTAGTCTGGATTTTCCGGTTCTTGTCTTGCTCAACATTCTATCCCAATGTCTGTGAGTATTTGTTAATATTTGGTAAATGAGCAAAAGACTGCTTCCTGCAGGGAATTTGTCTTAACAGTGTGCTGGGATGCAGAAATCCCCTAACCTTAAACCCCGGGAACTTGACCTGGGTCATAAGACCAGCCAGTGGCACTGCTTACTTTAAAACATAAACTTCATGGAGCAAATAATGACTTTTTGCAGATCATTAACTTCCTTGATGTAGCTACTGGCCAACTTGTGACCTTGGGGAAAGGTCATGGAGCCTCATCTTTTTCATCTGAATCAGAGGATGTACGACTATCTGATCACCAGAGGGAATAGTAGAGGGTTAAAGCGTGGGCTTTGGAGCCAGACTGCTTATATATGAAACCCGGTCTGGCTTCTTGTTTTTCGCAAGTTACCTCACCTCTCAGTACCTCAGGTATCTTTACCTATAAAATGGGGAACTACAGCACCTACTTCATAGGGTTGTTCTGAGGATTAAATGAATAAATATATGTAAAGTGGTTAGCACAATAGCTGTCATTGCTGTCACTATGATTATTTTATAATTTTATTAGAGACAGGGTCTCACTCTATCACCCAGGCTGAGTACAATGGCATGATCATAGCTCACTGCAGCCTCGAACTCCTGGGCACACACGATCCTCTCGCCTCAGCTTCTCAGGTAGCTGGGACTGCAGGCATGTGCCACCACACCCAGTCAATTCTTTTATTTATTTATTTTTTAAAGTTTTTTGTAGAGATAGGGTCTCACTGTGTTGCCCAGGCTGATCTCAAACTCCTGCACTCAGGCAATCCTCCTGCCTTGGCCCCCACAAAGTGCTGGGATTACAGGCATGCCACCATGCCCAGCCTGTCATTATTAATGTTATCATGAAATTCCCTTTGTGATCTGAAATTTATGATTCTGCTCTGTTTTTGTCTAGTAGAGGGTTTCCCAGACTCCTCCTCTTTCTTGCCCCAGACTGAATTGCCTTTTTGCTGTTAGTCTTCTTTGGAAATTCTTCCCTCTTGCTGGCAAGTCTTGCATCCGCCACTGGGCTCCTTTACAGCCCTACCTACCCTTCCTGGGCTGGTTTGGCTGGTGTTGGCAAAAGACTCCTGACCAGTCCCAGTTTGGGCATGGCTCTTATGGGATTATCTGAGGGATGTACTGCCCCCTGCAGGCCAAAAGCAGTGACTCCACTGTCTGGACCTGTGAGTTGAAGCTTTCTGTCCTTTGGCCGCCTCTCAGGGCCTGTGGTCTTCTGATTTTGGAATACCAAGAATGTGAATAACGGTATCTCATAGATCTCATATATCTAATAGAGCCTTGTTGAAGACTTCCTGTGTGCCAGTCCCTAATAACAGAGAAGTATAGTGTATTAGGGGTTCAGTGTGGAGGCTCTGGAGGTGGAGTCAGGCTGCTTGTGTTCTAATCCTAGCTTCCACACTTATTAGCTGTGAGACCTTGGGCAAAGTGCCTTACTGAGTTTAGGTTTCTCATTTGTAAAAAAAAGATATAATAACGGTATTTAAGTCATTGTTATAAAAACTAAATGAGATAATTCATACAAAGCCTGGAGTGATAAGCAGGAAAAATTCTCAGCGGTGGATAAGAATTAGAAACTTTTCCTTTTCTCAGCACCTTTGGATTCATTTCTTTACAGTGTAGTTTCATTATTTTGTTTGCAGTTGTGTGATTTTCCTAATCACCTCTATCCATATTCAAATGTTAGTACAAAACCAATTTGAAAGTCAAATGTAAATGTTTTTTATTTAACTGATTCAATTCAGCAAACATTTATAGATCGTCTCTTCTGTGCTAGGCACTATGCTGAGGGCTGGGAATAGAACTTGAAGTAAGGTAGAGGTTCTGCCCTCAACACATTTACAATTTTGAGGATAAGATGGACATTTAAATATTCTAGGCAGAGGGCATGGTATGAGCTAAGGCACAGAAGTAGGAGCAGGCCAGCCAGCATGACCCCAAACAGGGACATGCAAGCTGCTGTCTATGGCTAGAAGGTAGTGCACAGAGGCAAAAGGGTGGGAGGGGTGAAAGTGAGGGGAGGGAGGAAGGAGGGCGACATGGTGACAGGTGAGGCCAAAGAGATTCCAGGTCATCCAGAGCTTTAATGCTATGTTAGAAATTAATTTGAGGGCAATGGAGAGCCATCGGAGGATTTTTATTAAGAGTATGATATGATCAAATTGTGTTTGAAAAAGATCATTTTGCCTTCAGTAGAGAGGATGAATTGGAGAGGGCCAGACTGGAGACAGAGTTTGGTTAGTAAAGTAATGCAGTAGACCTGTGGAGAAGTGTTGCGAACCTGAATCAAGGCAGTAAGAGTGGAGAGTAGGCGAGGAGGAAGAGTAAAAGATAGAGGGAGAATTAAGGAAGTAGATCTATATGACTTGGAATGGCTGAATGAACATAAGGTTGAAAGAGACAGTGGATCCTAAAATGGTGGGTGGGTGATGGTGCCATTCTGTGACAAAAAATGTTGAGTTAGAGGTGTTTGCAGAATAAGCAGGTGGAGATGTCCAGTAGGGGACTGGATATTTGGTCTCATGCTCAGTGGGAACCTTTGGCTAGGAACACATAGTTGGGAGTCATCTGCCTGTAGGTAGCTGGACCACAGGAGTGGGCAAGATTACTCAGGGAAGGCAAGTGGAGAAAGAAAAGAGGCCAAGGACAATGCCCTAACTGGGGTTCACAGATAATGAAAGATTGGACAAAGGAGCAGCAGCCAGCAGAGGAGATAGAGAACGAAGAAGAGACCCAGTAACAGATGGTGTCTCCAAAAGCAGTGTAAGAGAATATTTCGGGAAGAAAGCCAGTGTCAGATGCCACAGAGAGGCCAAGTAACGTCAGGATGGAGAAGGACTGCTGGATTTGACCAAGTCAAAGGACTCTCTGTGTGAGGGACTTCTGCATTGTTTCTCATATATAAAGCTGGGTCAGCAGTGCCCTTCTTGGAGAGAGAAAAGGTTAAGGTGAGACTCTTATGAAGAGAAGGATCTGTATTCTGAAGAAACCTGAATATTGCCCTACTATAACACAACCCAGGCTGTTAGGTTTGTTGACATGTTGAGCCAGCCCACTAGATTGTGAGCTGAACTGCATGGATACACACAGTCCCACTACTCAGAAGAGACCACCATTAATAATTTTATTGTAAATTCTTTAAGACTTTTTTCTTTGCATATAAACAAAAATGTTGTTTATATGTATACACATATGTAGTTTTAAAAATAAACATTGGCTCACATTGTGTGTGCTCTGAGACCTGCTTTTTTCACTTGACTAAAAAACTGATCATTTTTGCAGTCACTCCATGTAGAGCTATTTTAGTTTAGTGTTTTGTTGGGTTTTTTGTTTTCTTTTTTTGAGACAATCTTGCTCTGTCACCCAGGCTGGAGTGCAGTGGTGCGATCTTGGCTCACTGCAACCTCTGCCTCCAAGGTTCAAGCGATTTTCATGCCTCAGCCTCCTGAGTAGCTGGAATTACAGGCATTCACCACCTCGCCCAGCTAATTTTTGTATTTTTAGTAGAGACAGGGTTTTGCCATGTTGGCCAGGCTGGTCTCAAATTCCTGGCCTCCAGGGTTCCACGCACCTCAGCCTCCCAAAGTGCTGGGATTACAGACATGAGCTGCTTCGCCCAGCCTATTTTAGTTTTTAATGGCTGCAAAGTTGTTATTGTTTAAATGGACTATAATTTATTTAACAAACAGGACCCTTAATGATGAGCTTGTAGGTTATTCCTAGCTTTTCACTATCACAGACAATACTGGAAGGAATATTTCTGTGCATGTATCTTCTTTGTACACTTTGGCAGGTAAAATGTAGGCTAAATTCCTGGGGCTGTGTCCTCCTCATCTCTGTATCCTCAGCACCAGACATAAGGTAAGTGCCTGGTAAAAGTGTTTAAATGGGCCAGGCTCCGTGGCTCATGCCTGTAATCCCAGTACTTTGGGAGGCCAAGGTGGGTGGATCACCTGAGGTCAGGAGTTCGAGACCAGCCTGACCAACATAGCAAAACCTTGTCTCTACTAAAATTACAAAAATTAGCCAGGCGTGGTGGCCACTGCACTCCGGCCTGGGTGACAGAGCAAAACTCCATCTAAAAAAGAAAAAGTGTTTAAACGCTCTGGATCTAGGTCTGACATCCTGTACTGTCTTATTTATCATTTTATTTTTAGCATCTACTACAGTGACCAAGAGCATAAAATGTTGCTTGCTGAATGAATAATCTCAGGGATAAGGAGAACTCCACCCAGAAGCAGAAAGTATCCAGGGGTGCTTTGTGCTTTAAAGTGATGTGTATTGGAATTCACTTTCCTAAGCATAGCTAGCTAGGAAGCACCTTTAGACATTTCTAATGAGTGCTCTGCATTCCTCTTCCTCTTCCTCCTTGTGATGAGTATTGATGTACTTTCCCAGGTCCATAGAAAGGCTAGGTACAAATTTTTGATAAATAATTGGTTAGAGGGAGAAGTTAAAGACTCAATATTATTTTACCCTGTCTTTCCTTCAAAGTTTTATTTTTCAACTCCAGGATTCTCTTCATAGAACCTTTAAAGCAGGGACAATTTCTTGTTTAAGCCCTACATGACTAGTGCCTAGCATAGTATCTAGAGCAAACAGGCCTTCAATAAATGTGTGGAGAATAAAGGAATCAAACAATATTGGGCTATGCAGTTGGCATAATTGGAGAAATTTTCTAAATGTTTTGACCATTTTCTCAAATAAAAATGTTTTTCTGCTTCCCTTTGTTCAATGATGCCTCTTTCATTATGTATTAAATTCTTATGCACTATAGTCTGTTTCCGGCCTTCATTATTTTTATTCCCTATCCATTTTCTTTTTTGGTGTTGGTCCATATCATTTTCAATATTGTTACTTTATAATATGTTCTAATATCTTAGATCTTAGATATGAGGCTAGTTGTGCCTCATAACTCCTCTTTTTCAAAATAGCACTTTATACACTTGCTGAGTTATATTCGTGTAGAAGTATTTGGTTGTAGTCTAATAAAAATAGCCTACTGAGATTTTTGGTTGAGATTACATAAAATCTATAAACTAATTTCTTTTTTGTTTCTTTTCTTTTCTTTTTTCAGGCAGGGTCTTGCTCTGTTGCCCAGGCTAGAGTGCAGTGGCATGATCACAACTCACTATAGCCTTGAACTTTTGGGTTCAAGCCATCCTCCCATCTCAGCCTCCCAAGTAGCTGAGAGTACAGGCATATGCCACCTCACCTGGCTAATTTTTTTTATTTTTTGTAGAGACAGAGTCTCACTATATTGCCCAGGCTGGTCTTGAACTCCTGTGAGTTCAAGTGATCCTCCCACCTTGACATCCCAAAGTGTTGAGATTATAGGCATGAGCCACTGCACCCGGCCGACTAATTTCTATATTGGCATTTTTGTGCTGATTTTTCCATCTCGTAACAAGGTATATTTTCTCTTTATTCAAATCTTCTGTTATGTATTGTAGTAGGAATGTATGTTATTCTTTATATGAGTCTCTCATTCAACCAGCCTGCTCTCCTGATTCCCATCTCCTGCCACTATGCTCACTGCTGGAGATACAAAGATGAGCATCCCCTAAGGTTAGCTCTTTCTGCAAGAAGCTCAATTTGGTGAACGAAAGAGATAACCCATCAAATAATTACAACTAACTCTAGTAATTATCATGATAAACAGAACACAAGGTGCTAAGGAAGCAGAGAGCAGGGGTACTGACCAAAACTAGAGATATTAAGGAAGAATTCCTGGAGGAAGGGACCCTTAAATGAGTCTTAAAGGCCGAATGGAAGTTGGCCAGATAAAAAGAGAAGTAAGAGTATTTCAGGCAGACAGAATGTTCATTGGGGTGTGTGCTCAAAAATAAAGAGATAAAAAATAAAATGTTTTAGGAGCTGCAAGTAGCTAGAGTATTGGATGACAGTGGATAGTAGCTGGAAATGAAGATAGAAAGTAGGTAGGAGGATGGCAGATTGTGAAGGGACTTTTATGAAGAGGTAAGAGTGGATATAGCACCAAAGAATTTAAGTGGAGGAGTGAAATGGTCAAATTTATGCTTTAGGAAAAAAGTCCCTAAAAAAGAAAACACTAAAAATAAATAAAGGCTATCCTAGCTGCAGTGTGGAAGATGGCATTAAGGGGTACCAAACTTAGCCAGAGGGGTCAACCAGGGTACCTTCATAGTCATCTGGAGGCAACATGCCCTAAGGCAGGGCAGTGGGGCTAGGGATGGAGGAAAAGGAGGAATCCCAGAGCATTAAGGAAGTGGGCACAGACAGACAGCACACATGCATGCTCACACACCCATTCTTGTCCATGCTTTCCAAAGTGCTGTATAGTTTTTACTAGTTTAAACAGGATTTGTTCCCCTGTTGTGTTCTGACTGGCTGTTGTTGACTTAAGAAAGCTACTGGTTTTTAAAAATTTATCTATCTTATATTCAACCCATGGATCAGGATTAAAAAATTCATTAAAATTAAAAATTAAAAAATATATATGTATCTTGTAGTCTTCCATTTTTTGAACTTTTAGTTTTAAGTGTTCGGTTGACTTCTTTAGCCTTTCTAGGTATTTATTTTTATCTAAGTACTTTTGCATATTGATATTTTTGACCCTTTGCCTTTTTTTCCATTTTTATTATGAAATTCTCAAACATACACAAAAATAAAGAGAATATTATATCTCCTATATGCCCTTCATCTAGATTCAATAACTATTAAGATTTTGCCCTACTTCTTCTTTCTGTTTTTGCTTTTATGTTGTTGCTGAGGTATTTTAAAGCAGAATTTCAGACCTTTTGTCATTTGAACTCTACATACTTCAGTATGCATCTCTAAAAAATGTGGGTATTTTCTCATGTAACCACAGTATCATTGTTATTGTGCTTAACAAAGTTTACAATTATTCCTTGGTATAATTTAGTATCTAGTACATATTCATATTCCTTGTTTATCTCAAAATATCTTTTAACAGTTGGTTTGTTCCAACTGGGATTTGAATCACGCATTGCATTTGTTAGTTTGTACTCAAGAGACTTTTAATCTACTTCAGTTCCTAACCCTAGCCCCTTTTCAGAAAAACAAACGAAAAACAACAACAAAAAGAACCACTGACTGTGGAAGAAATCATGTCTGTTGTCCTGTAGAATGTCCCACATTCAGAATTTATCTTGTTTCTTCATACTATAATTTAATTTATTCCTCTGTCTCTCCTATTTCCTATGGATTGGAAGTTAGCTTTGAATGACTAACTGGATTATGGTTCTTTTTCTTTTGGGGAAGAGGATAAGACTACTTCATAGGTTAAGGGTGTGAAGTACTTCTGTTTCTTCTCTCTGATAGTCCCACTCTTAGGGATGCTAACACTGAACAGTGGGTTTAGATGATGACAGCTCATCCCTCCATTATAAATTTCCCCATCAGACTCATTGAATTAGTTCATCCACTGATGATTGTCTCTGAATGAATTATTTCATCAGGGCTACAAAAAAATGTTCTCATTCTATCAGTCTTTTCACATTTATTAGCTAAATAATATTCCCATAATAACTAGGGCTATTTTGTTGTCTTGAAATATAGTATGTACCCCCTTCCCCAAAAAAACTAGATAAATGCTTAATTCATTTTCTTTTATAGTAATTTTTGGTTAAAGAAGTTACCTTTGTTGTTCTTTTTAAGAATCTATTGATTTTGCTTCTAGTTTATGACTTAATTCATTGGCTAGGCTGCTGGTTCTCCCCCAGTGATTATCTTATTATCTCAGTCCTTTTGAAACAGATTTCTTTTGCACAAGAGTCTTTACATCCTTGGGTGTGTGAATGACTTTCTCAGTACCACACGTCAGTTAGTCCATCTAGTCCTGCACTTTTCAGAAGAAGATGTAACAACTTTTCCTTTGGTTTTTCTCTTCCTGTTCCAGGTCACACTGTGAACAAGATGCGTAAACACTCAGATTCAGAAGTGGCTTCTCTTGCCAGAGAAGTTTACACTGAGTGGAAAACTTTCATTGAAAAACATTCAAATAGACCTTCTATTGAAGTTAGAAGTGATCCCAAAACCGAGTCGTTTAGGAAAAATGCCCAGAAATTACTCTCAGAAGCCTTGGAATTAAAGGTAATGCCCTAAGTATATACAACTGTTTTGTACCCATAATAATTAATTTTTAAAATAGAAGGAAAATAAAGTGAATGTCCTGGTTGGATGTGATTAGTAGGTGCTCTTGGTTAAATGCCTCATGATTTCATAATTAAGATTTCATAGTCTTAATGCTGTGGCTTTATTTTAACCAGTTATTCTTTAAGGATTCTGGATTTATAAGCATTCCAGGAGACAGTGTTGTAGGAGGCAGGCTTTTGAACTAGCAAGATCTGGGGTTGAAACTCTGACATTCTAGTTGTGATACCTTAGGCAGATACCTTAACGTTTTCTGAGACTTGATTTCTTAATCTGTAAAATAAGGATTGTAAGTCCTACCACCTAAGGTATTAAAAAGGTTAAATGAACCATATATGCAAAAGAATAGTAGTGCCTGCTGATTAGAAGTTATTTAATGAATGTTGGTTACTTCCCATTTAAAATTCCTTCCCTTCTCGCTGAAGTAAAAATTCTGTGATGGACTGAATATCAATAGTAAAATAAATAGTTGTCTAGTGAAAAGACTCAGATCCCCCAGTTTTCGTCAACAGCCATATCTTTAGTTTTAGGTCATAAAATCAATTGGATAGACATGCTCCCTATCTTCATGACTTACAATTCAGATGATGTTCGTGGTTTGAGGTATACATCCTGGAAGAAGGATTTTTGCTCATTAATAATAATATTCATTGTCATCATCAAACAACAAATCTTATAAGCTGATTAATACTCTGGAAAATAACACATATAATAGTCATGTTTCTTCCTTATCCCAGGATATCCCAGAGCAACTCTGCTAAAGTACCCTTAGAGAACAATTTAATATTAATAAAAGAAGCAATTCCGAAGTCTGATTTAAATGCTAGATCTGTTACTACAGTCTCTAAAAAATTTTTTTGCCATTCTATCTCAATTATTTATCCACAAAAGAAAGACTTGTGATATAGTACTTACTTTTTTTTAAAATAAAGTTTTGGATCTGAAGTGAATTTGCACCAAAGCAGCAGCTGCTTTGCCACAGTTCTGTCTTCACCTTCACCATGTTCCTCTTGGTCAAAAACGCACTAAGTTGCCTCCAAGTTCGAAGCATTCAGCAAACAATGGCAAGGCAGAGCCACCACAAACGTACACCTGATTTTCATGATAAATACAGTAGTGCTGTATTAGCTAGTGGAGCCACTTTCTGTATGGAGATATGTAGCAATACAAATCGGAATATAATGGAACCTGTCCCCTGTTGGCAGAGTCACCCCAAAGGAAGGGAGAGATCGGTAATCATCCCAGCTGGTGTAATAATGAATTGTTTAAAAAACAACTCATAATTGATGCCAAGTTAAAGCACTGTGTACCCATTAAGATATGGCATTATTGAAGAAATAAAGTACATTCGAAACCTTAAAAATAAATAAATAAAGTTGTGGATTTTTAAATACAAACTTCTAATAGAAAATGAGAAAAATGTATAAAAGGGAAAAAAATGTAACCCAGACATAATCTTGTTAACACATTGGCACATTTCCTTTTTTGGTAAATTGTTATGGTTTTTTAAATGAATGTTGGGCAAGTTATGATTAACTGAGATTTATATAGAGTGAATTATATGCTGAATGTTCCATAAGATATTTTTATTGATTATTTAAGTAACATTGCAGAAAATTGATGTAATTATTTACATTTGTGTTCTCTTTAATCTTGATCAATTTTAGTGTCATTTTGTATATCCTTTTCTATATATCTTTATTTTTTCATGTTTATAATTTTTTTTTTTTTTTTTTGAGACAGAGTCTCACTCTGTCACCCAGGCTGGAGTGCAGTGGCGCGATCTCGGCTCACTGCAAGCTCCGTCTCCTGGGTTTACGCCATTCTCCTGCCTCAGCCTACCGAGTAGCTGGGACTACGGGCGTCCACCACCGCACCCGGCTAATTTTTTGTATTTTTAGTAGAGACGGGGGTTTCACCATGTTACAGGATGGTCTCGATCTCCTGACATCATGATCCACCCGCCTCAGCCTCCCAAAGTGCTGGGATTACAGGCATGAGCCACCACGCCCGGCCCATGTTCATAATTTTTAATGACTATTTGATAGTTCAGTGAATTGCTATGCTGAAAGTTCACTTAATTTTTCCTAAAGGAAGCTTTAATATGAGTATTAAACCTTTGGAAGAGAAAACAAAATATGAAAGTTATAAGTCTGATTTTCCAGAGTATCGATTAGCCAACAAGATTTATTTTAAATAAAGTTTAGTTTTGAAATAAGTCAAAATTATTGCAGAAACATACAGTGTGGGTATATAATATATAGTTAATGTGGTGGTAAATACCAGTTCCCTGTGGTATCTTTTTAAGTAAATGATAATAACAAAGCTATGCTTGTAAGGATTAATGAGCAGTTTGCCTACTATATTAAACTCCATGATAATTATCCTTTTAGTTTATCCATTAATTATCCTTTAAATGGCACATCAAGTGGTAAGCACTCAAGTGTTATAAAGCAAAGTTAAAAAAGTGATACATTTGTTAGTGCTTTCCAACATAATTGGAAAAAAACATCAGATTAAGCATAGCTGAATGGTTTTGTTCTCAAAGAGTAAATTTAAAAAATTAAAAGTATGCATCTTACTGTCTTCCTTAGCCAAAAATAAAAATAAAAAAATAATAACTCGGCTTTCCTTGCATAAACAGCATTTGATAGCATGTTTATCAGTTTGTTATGTCAGAGAATATAAATACAAGCCCTTTTATATAAGGTTAATTCTTAGCACCTATCATCATCTGAGATATTTCCATATTAGAGTAAATCAATGAACCATCTAATTCAGTATCTGGTCTTTGACAGTAACCAATGTTGAGTGTATTCAAATCAGACATCAGATCTCCATAAATGTACTTAATCAGGCAGCAGTAAAGCATTGGGTTTAGGTTATTGGCCCAGTGACTTAAAAGCCTCTACAATTTGATCCTAGCATGTGTTATTGCAAATACCAAATCTTCTCATTACATTTTTGTAGAAAAATAAATGTTTCCATGTTGTTTCACTCATATCCTTTAATAGTGAAAGCCACAGATGAAGAATAATACGCACAGCCTAAAGGTGCATCTCTTTATTACCCTACAGATCTTGCTTTCTAGATTCATGGATTATTTCCTTGTTCTTGGAATAGTGGAATAGATGAATAAAAACTCCATCGTTGAAACCCAGGCTCCATTCCCCTTTACTTTCTCCCTTCCAGATCTTCTTTGTTCTTCCCCGTCTTTTAGATCTTTCCTCATATGAACATCTCCTGTGGTGTCATTCTCTTACTTCCCCTTCCTCATTATCCACTCTCCTTTCCTACCTCACGGCCTGTGATCATTTTCCTATTATGTCATTTAAAAAAATGAACCTGATTCTCAAAGTGAGCCTGTATCATTAAGAGTTATGAAACACTGGCTGGTTGGCTCAGTTGGTTGTCAGATGGTGCTAATGAGATCCAGGTCAGGGGTACGTCCCCATATGGGACTGTTAGTTTTTCTTTGTTTAATGGCCTCAGACTGCACCCCTGGCTTTGACCAGCTCTCTCATGAATGTATTCAAGTGGTCAAAAAGAAGTGTGGGTAGATATGTACAAATTCAATCATGCTACTGGAAAACCCATACAAAGTTTGCTTCCAGTGGCTATTCAATTCAACAGATGTTTAGTAAGGATCTACTCAGTGCTGGGGGAGAAGACAAACATGAATGAGTCGCATTCCCTATCCTGAGAAAACTTTACTATCTCCTGACTGAAAACCTATAAATGATTAATTAAAATATGAGGCAGTCTGAAATAATGGTACTAGCAAGTATCAACACACAAAGTACAGAGCAGTTAAATCTGATGGGGGAATCTGGGAATGTTTTGTAAAAGAGATGGCAGTGGAGCCCACCTTTATCAGAGGCGTAGGATTTTGCTAATTAGAAAATACACATAAAATAGAAACATATTTTATCTGCTATGTATATGATGTTATTAGAAGAGCAAGAAAGAAGAGTTACACACGGGAAGGAAGGGCATTCATTTAATAAATATTGGTTGAACATTTACTATGTGCCACTAACCTATGCTAGCTAGGCATGCACAGTTTAGAAATAGATACAACATGGTTTCAACTCTAGCAGTCCTTATAGTCTTCTGAGGAAGATAAACAAATAAATAGTTAAGAAACAGTGTGGGAAGTTCCACACTTAAGGTAAACACATGAAGAAGACCCTGTTCCCATGCCCTGAGAGAGCTTACGCATGTGACAGACATCACTAATTGGTTATGGCACCAATTCCCACTGATGAAGGAGCTCAAGGGGGTCATGTTTTATATCTTCCTCCAGCTATAGCCAGTTCATCCAGAATTAGAAAGCTGTATAACACACTTAACTCACAGGCACAAACAAATAAGGATTCTGACTGTCTCTGGGAAGTGTGAACTAGGAGATACCAATAAAACAACAGTACAAGTGTTGAACAGAAAGGATGTTGGAGGAGTTGTGAGGAAGCAGAGTTGTGAGTAAAGATGTGTAGCATAGGAAGAGAGAATAAGGCAGTTAGAATTGGTAGTGAGTAAGGCCCATGGAGAAGAGCAAAAACATGTGAGAAAGAGACCAGGCAGCTCATGAGAGATACAGAGAAAGGATCGATTTCTAAATAAATCCGTAGGTTTCTCCCAGTGTTCCTATCCTTATTCCCATTCATACAAATTATCTCATAGCAAAAGCCCTTTTCTCAAGGACTCAGTGAAACTTGGTCCTTCCACCCAGAAGGGCTCACCTAAAGCACTAGATTAGGACCCACTGGAAAGGACTCACCAACTTGGGTGGCTTTGGATTACCCAAAGGCACTTACAAGACAGGTATTCTTCACTTTGCAACAAACTTGTTGTACACACGGTACATGTTGAATCATTTTCTATCACGATTTTAATGTCACATATTTTTCTCCATTTCTTAATTCTGATTGGTCTTCATTTAACAAGAGGCATGCATGAGAATTGTTAGATGCTTACCTTCTATTACCACCACACTGCTGGCATAGCACTTGTCGTGCTGCCTACCCCTGGGTTCCCACCCACTTCTGGGATGTGAGTTTGTGATGGGCAGGGTTCACATCCTTTCTGCTCTCTCTCTCTAAGATCAGGCCAGACCCAGAGTAGCAATTCAGTTAACTATTTGCTGAATGAAGTATGTGAATTACGAGACACTCTCAGAGTTCTTTTTTTTTTTTTTAATTTAATACGGGTACTATAATTTGCTGGAGTGCCCATGACTTGTTTTACAAACACATATACCCTTCTTCTTTGATAACCACTCCCCTCAAAAAAAAAAAAAAAAAAAAAAAAAGACTTTCTTGCTAAGTGTATCTCTAACCACCAGTGGAGACTAACCAGCCTCACACCAGGATAAGGAACCTTCTTTCTAGCAAATGCTGCAGGACAAATGCTGGATAGCCAGCTAGCCACCTTTCCAGCTTCCTAAAGTAGTTTGGTGCCAGGCCTGCCTCAGGGGGCTAGTTCGGTGCCCACCCAGGAAGACTTGAAAAACTTGGAGTCTGGGTTCTAGAGAACCACGGCGCCAAGTCCACTCACTCCAACACAAGCCGTGGAAATAATCTGTCTGTCATTAGGACCACAAACTTTTGTGAGCACCTTTTGTCGGCTAGACTAAGGCAGATGTCTGGTCCTGGATATTCACTCTCTCTCTCTTTCTCTGTGTCTCTTTCAGTCCTGTTCTGCTCTTTGCTTGGTCCTTACATCTGACAAGTTTGTTTTTTCTACTTACTTTGGTCCATCTGTCTCATGTTAGGACATTTTATTAAATGTCAGGTGACCCCTTTTTATTTGGGGTGTGTTTTTTCTTTTTTTGAACTTTGCATTTTGCACAGAAGAACAAACATGTATGTACAGCTCAGTGAATTTATCACAAAGCAAACACCTATTTCACTTAGCCAGATCCTACTCATGCTCCAGGTCTCAGATTAAACTTCATTTCCTCTTGAAGCCAGGCACTGCCCTCCTGGGTTGGGTTGCTTTGCCATGGCTGTGTTCTCCCCTGTGCTGGTTCCTCTCCTTTCTCCTGGTGCACAGGATCCTTGCAATCCCTGTTCACAGTCTGTCTGTCCTACTGGACTAGGCTGCCCAAGGGCACAAGGACTGAGCCTTCCTTAGTCACTGCTTATTGCTCAGCCCAAGCACAGAGCGTGGCATATAGTGCTGAATGAATGTTTGAATGAATGGCTAAGGGAGGGAGAGAAAGGTTAAAGATAAAAAAGCAAGTGAGAGAGATAAATTTGTCTCCTATTTTCAAGGAATTTTCTACTAGGAGAGACAAACTTAAAATATAGATCGTTGGCTGGGTGCAGTAGCTCATGCCTGTAATCTCAGCACTTTGGGAGGCCAAGGTAAAAGGATTGCTTGAGGCCAGGAGTTCAAGACCAGTCTGGGCAACTTAGCAAGACCCCATCTCTAAATTTCTTTTTTAAATTTTAATTAGCTGGGCATGGTGGTGCATGCCTGTAATAATCCTAGCTCTTGGGAGGCTGAGGCCAGAAGATCACTTGAGCCCATGAGTTTGAGCCTGCAGTAAGCTTTGATCACACCACTGCACTCCAGCCTGGGTGACAGAGTGAGACAGTATCTGTAAAATAAAAGTATACACTTCATTTATAATATATCATGATTTATAATATATCATGATAGTGACTAGGGGAAGCTCAGGGCATGGTGGCAGCCTGAAGAACTTTGCACTGGGGTCTTTTTGTTTGGTTGTTCTTGCCTCGGCTTTGACATACAAAGAGGAGTGTTTTCCGTAGGGAAAGGTGTGCCTTGCTAAGGGAACATGTGCTGGTGCAGAGGCATAGAGGTGTGTGAAAGCGGCCAAGAGTGGAGTGCTCAGGGCCGGCTGTGCTCAGGATTGGGGAGGGGAATAGCTGAAGATGGGCCTGGAAAGGAGGGTAGTGCTGGGGGCGGTCTTGGACCAGCATCCAACCTACCCTGGATTCAGACCGTGTAGACAAAGTCCCAGATCTCTCCTGCTTTGATTAGGTCTGGGACCTCAAGATGGCTTGGGCCTGAGCCAGACCACCCCAGAATTGCTACAAGTCCCTCCCCTAGGCCTGCTCTGCTTAATGGAAACTGCAGGCGTCTCTCCAATCTCAACCATTCTCTCGGAATGTTGAAGCGGCCATTAGTATGGTGAAAGGGAAAAAACATGAACTTTGGAGTCGAGGGATCCAGGTCAGAGTCCCAGCTCTGTCTCTTAGTAATTGTAAGACCTTAAACCTTTGCCTTTGAACCTGTTTCCTTATCTGTAAAATGTGATAATAGGAGTTATGAGCATTAAATGTGAAAAGTGATTTTTAAACTGTTTTGTACACATGTTAGGATCCAGACCCCATGTTTCTAAAATGCTGTAAGGAGTTAAAAGGCAGTCTAAAAACAAAACAAAAAAAAATATGAACCGTTATACTGATTTATTATTCTTGGTCTTCGTTTCCTGGTTGGTAAAGTACAGGGCCCAGTACCCGTTGCTTAGTTCAGGCCAGTTTCCTGTTATAATGGCAAATATTACCACCCGGCAGGGGTTGTGAATGAGGTCCCTGTCACAAAGCACATGGCCTTGTTCCTTAATTGCCAGGGTGGAATTAATTTGCTCTTCCTGTTTCTCTTGTGACAGGAAGTAGATGTCCTTGAATTTCAGTTGATTAATGGAGGCCTCTGAGCAGAGTGCTCCAGCCTCTCTTGCTTTTAATCCTTATGCAATGTAAGGCTCTAATTTGATAATTTTGCTGTTTTTTAGATGGATCACCTACTGGTTGAAAATATTGAGCGGGAAACGTTTCATCTCTGCTCCCGCCTCATTAATGGGCCGTACCGGCGGACGGTGAGAGCCCTGGTCTTCACATTAAAGCACCGAGCTGAAATCCGGGCTCAGGTGAAGAACGGCTCGCTGCCAGTCGGCACGTTTGTACAGACCCACAAAAAGTGACCTGAGGACGGTTCCAGCCCTGGGCCAGGCAGAGAAGAAAATGGGCCCCTCTCTGCCGTTCAAAGACGCTTTTGAGTTTGGGTGATGGCTGATGCTGGCTGTGCTAGATTTTCCCATGGTGCCATTCCTTTGCAGACAGAGGATTCGGAGAGCCCTAGGAGACAGGCCTGCAGGAATGTGCTTCATTAGCTGGAGTGCGCTGGTGCTGCCTAACAGAACGCACACTGGCTGTCACTAGGAAGCGCCATACGGTTGCTATCACCCAACATGGTGAAAGGGTGATGGATTTCACTGTGAGTATGCCAAGGACACCTCTAAACTTCCCCCTGTCAGGCAGATGAAGTTACTACTTTATTTCACCACCCTGCAGGTAACTGAAACTCAATTACCGCTGCCGCTCACTCGGTTCCATCCCCCTGAGTTTAGATAGCTCTGGTGCCTCTCAGAACTCCCCTGTCTGTTCTCTTTGCTCTACCCCAGGGGTGAGCCTGCCAGAGCCAGCCGACTACCCCTTCTTCCCAGAGCTCACTTATCTGAACGTTTCAGCTCTCCCTGGAAGACCTTCTGCGTTGGTCTCCAGAGCCCCCATGCTGAGGCTACTAATGAGGAACTGGCCCGAAGCCTCCCACACCTCCGAGTTTATTTGAATACGCTGGCGCTCTCAGTTTAGGGCTCTGTAGAAGATACATAATGAAATTTCTCTTGAAATGAATTACTGCAGTAGAAAAAAGTACATACATATATATGTTAAAGTGAATATCTCTACACAGGCCTGTTTTAACAATTATGTAAATAATACTTGTTTTTTAAAAAGTAATAAGCTGGGACTTTTTTTTTCTCAAACAAAAGGTGGAGTTTGTTCACTGAAGAGTGTTTTGGGTTGAGAAAGGGTACAGTTGGTGAAATTAAAAAATGATGGAACAAGGATTTGAGGAAGGTAGAAGACTCAAGGAAGTGGGGATTAGATTAGAGGATACCGGAGCACGTTTGTAATCTGAAAGGAAGGAGCTGGTAGAAAGGGAGAGATTTAAAATCAAAAAAAAAAAAAAAAAAAAAAGTTGAAAAACAAGGGGAGAAGGGATGGGACTAACATTATTGCCTAACTTCTAAATGCTAGGCACTTCTCCTAAGACAGTTTATTAACATTTACATGGATCAAAAACAAGGAGAGAAGGGACGACACTAACATTATTGCCTACTTTCTAAATGCTAGGTACTTTTCCTAAGACAGTTTATTAACATTTACCTGGATCTTTATATAGTTTTGTAAAAATCTTGTAAAAATCTTCTCTCACCCGTTGTATTAAGTAGGTATTGTTGTTTTCATTTTTTAGATTTGTTTGTTTATTTAGCAACCATTTCCTGGGCATCCGTTCTGTGGGGTAGGTGTACACTGAGCAGTAGTTACAAATGGGAGCCTGAGGCTCACTGAGCAGAAGCATCACCTTCAATTTCTCACTGCTACTAACTATTGGAGCTAGAATAATAATAATGGAGCATTTACCCTGGGCCCAGCACTGTGGTAACCATTTTACAAAAAGAGAATACCCAGTTAAAGACGAGAAAAGTGAGGCTCAGAAAGGTAGAGTAACTTACTCAAGGTCACACAGATAGTGAATGACAGATCTAAGATTCAAAATCCAGGTCTATTTGACTGTATATGGTTCCCTTGGATGATTTCATCCACTCTCATGTTTTCAAGCATCGTCTACATGCTGATGACATTCCAGTTTGTATCTTTAGCCCAGACCAGTCCCCTGACTTTCAGATGATATTTTCTAGATGCCCCATAGACATCTCAAATATAACATGTCTTCTCTCCATTGGCAGTACCAGCAAGCCAGACACTCCAGCTAGGAACTCAAGGGGTCAGCCTAGACCGCACATCTCCCACTCTGAGCCAACCAAGTCCTAGTGGTTTGATTAGGTTGGTGCAAAAGTAATTGTAGTTTTTGCCATTACTTCTAATGTATTACTTCTTTGCATTTGCTGTTCCAGTTGCAATGCTCTTTCCCCAGACATCTGCATGTTCTTGTCCTCGTTTGATTTAGGTCTCTCTTTCCCTTGTCAAAAAGGCCTTTGCTGACTACCCTAAATACAATAGCACTCCCCCCTAACTATTCTTTAATGCTGTACCTGGCTTTATTTTTCTTCAGAATATTTATTACTCTTTAACATAGTTATTTATTTCTTTATTGTCTATCTCCCCACTCCCAGAATGTAAGCTTCATGAAAGCAGAGTCTTTGTTCTATTTCCTGCTATATCTCCAGCATCTGGAACAGAGCCTGGGACAAGCTAGGTCTTCATAACTATTTATTGGATAGTTGAGTGACTGATTGTGGATGTACAGGATAAGCATCTAATTCTATCAGGGAGTGCTTCCTGGAGGAGCTGATATGTGTGTTCAGTCTTAAAGGGCAGGAGTTTGGATAGGGGAATGTTAGTTAATATAATGAAAATTTCAAAATTAAAGGGCAGGAGTAATTAATTGGGTGATTGAGATGCATGCCTGGCAGAGCAAGCAGAGTATGGAATAACCCAGAAGTGGAGCTATCTGGAAGGTAGGTGATTGGTATGGCTGGAGTAGAGGACACTGGCAGGAGAGTAGCCGGAGATGAGGCAGGAGAGGAAGGCAAGAACCAGGACCAGGTCTGAAGGGTCTTGAGCATCAGGAGAAGGCGTTAGACTGATTCAAAGCAGGAACTGCTCAGTTTTGTATTAATAGGCTATGTGGAAGAGAAGCCGGGATAGGGAGACTGGAAGTAGCAAGCCTCATGTTTAAAGAACCAAAGAGTTCTGCTAACTTAGGAACCCAGAGTAAGTTGAAAACAAATTGCTCTCTGGCTGAAAGCCTTCAGTGGTGATAGTTGGAAAGTAGAATGATTGCAGAGATGTGCTTTGGGGATTTGGAAAGCAGGCTGTGTTATTTGTGGCTGTTTTCTCCTTGATGCATGTGCAGAATTTCCATGAACGCTAATGGAGCTATTCTGAGCATTTGCTGAAGGGAAGGAAGCTTGCAGACATCCCTCCCAATCTTGCCCACACACCGAGAAGTACCTCGGAGCTACAGTCTGTTAAAAATGAGAAGGTTGAAGCCGGGCACATTGATTCATGCCTATAATCCCAGCACTTTGGGAGGTCGAGGCAGGCAGATCACCTGAGGTCAGAAGTTTGAAACCAGCCTGGCCAACATGGTGAAACCCCGGCTCTATTAAAAATACAAAAATTAGCCAGATGTGGTAGCAGGCACCTGTAATCTCAGCTACTTGGGAGGCTGAGGCATAAGAATTGCTTGAACTTGGGAGACAGAGGCTGCAGTGAACCAAGATCGCACCACTGCACTCCAGCCTGAGCAACAGAGTGAGACTCTGTCGCAAAAAAAAAAAAGAAAGAAAGAAAAGGTTGCCCCTGAAATGGGGTGAGAATAGTTCCTGAGACCTCTGAGCTACCTGTAAGTCAAGGTGTGAATATGTCTTATAAGCATGTTCAGTTGCTGGGGGAAATGTGGGAAAGTAAATACCATTTGTGTCTGCTCTAACCAGCTTATTGATGCTTTTCTTGTAGTGGTTAATTTGGAGGTCCTGGTCGGGCATGGTAGCTCACACCTGTAATCCCAGCACTTTGGGAGGCTGAGGCAGGTGCATCACTTGAGATCAGGTGTTTGAGACCAGCCTGGCCAACATGGTGAAACCTTGCCTATACTAAAAATACAAAAGTTAGCCAGATGTGGTGGCAGGCAGCTGTAATCCCAGCACTCGAGAGGCTGAGGCAGGAGAATTGCTTGAACCCGGGAGGCAGAGGTTGCAGTGAGCTGAGATGGCACCACTGCACTCCAGCCTGGGTGACAGAGTGAGACTCAGTCTTAAAAATAAAATAAAAATAAATACAAAAAAATTGGAGGTCTTGGTCCTTTGTGTAGGGACTCAGTCTCTGTATTTTCATTCATTCATTCAACAAAAAAATGTTGCCCATCTTCTGTGTGCCAAGGACTAGACTGGCACTGGGGACACAGCAATAAAGGAGGGATAATTTCCTCTTAGTCTGGTGAGGCAAATAGACACATAACTAAATAAATAGAGTATAGCATATTGGGTGGTAGCTATAGACATAAAAATATTGAGAAAATGGGGAAAGGAATGAATAACACCACTCATAGGAAGAATCTTCACAGAGGAGTTCATGTTTGAACCAAAGCCAGAAGGATAGGTAGGAGTTCTTAGCAGAAGGCTCAGTCTATGTGAAAGCACAGAAGCGTAAGGTGTATGGCTAGTTTCAGTAAAGGAAAATAATATGAGGTGGTTGAAACGTAAGGTTCTTAGGAATGGTAGTGAGAAATTGGGCAAAAAAAGTAACCAAGGCCTTGGAGGCCTTATCAACGAGTTTGGACTTTGGCCTTCAGATAATGGGAGACCATGAGAAGTTTTTGAGGAGGTGAGGGACCTAATCAGGTGTGCGTTTTAGAAAGATTAAAAAAAAAACAAACAAACAAAAAAACCCAACAGATATTTTAAGAAAATTTTAAACATTCAAAAGAAACCCAACAATTTAAGGCAAAGGAAAGAAACACTTGAGATTCAGTAAATTAGAGGGGTTTTTTTTTTTTTTTTTTTTTGACGAATGAAGTTTAAAGTTGCCCAAACAGATATCATTAGAGAATCTCAGGTTTGAAAAGTGGCAGGAGGCCCAGATAATGCATTTACTGTGTTCTGTGGTGAAGGAACAGGCAGCTGGCCTTTTTCATTTATAGAATATCAGGTTCTTAAACTTGTGCCTGTCAACTTTGGTTTTCTTTTGCTGTAGCCTCAGGCCTCAGAGCCTTACTCTGAGATTGGTAATGTGTTTTGAATGTGTTTATCACAGCCAGATGGGGCAAGGGCTCAGTTTGTTACTGCCCATTATTGCAAGGGAAGGGAGTCCATCCAGAAAACAAAGCTTTGGGAGTTTCAGTTAGTTGGGTGACATTGCCCTGGTATCAAAGGAAAGATGGTTTGATTGGATACATTGTATTTTCTTTAAATCAACCAAAATGATACAATTACTGTCAGGATGGACTTACTCATAACCTGGAGAGGTTGGTTTCAAGATCCAAGAAGATCAAAACATCCAATCAAATGCTGTTTTTTAATGTTGATAAAATCATTCTTTCAACACACATTTGTTGAGTTCTTACGTGTCAGGTATTAGGGTCACAGGGATAGAGAAGACATAATCTTTGGCCTCAAGAAGTTTACAGTCTCATGAAGGAGAAGATAATAAACAGGCTATTTTTACCATTTATTTTTATTTTGGGAGGGAGTCGGGGTCTCACTGTGTCACCCAAGGTGCAGTACAGTGGTGCAATTACAGCTCACTGCAGCTTTGACCTCCCAGGTTCAAGCAAGCCTCCTACCTCAAGCCTCCCAAGTGGCTGGGACCGTAGGTGTGTGCCACCATACCTGGCTAATTTTTTAATAGCCAGGTTTGACACCATGTTGACCAAGCTTCTCTTGAACTCCTGGTCTCGAGTGAGCCTCCTGCCTTAGCCTCCCAAGGTGTTGGCATTACAGGCATGAGTCACTGTGCCTTGCCCAGACCATTTTTGAAAACACAAATGGGCAGGGTGCAGTGAGATTTTTAGGGGCCAATGGTCTGGGATGTGGCAGGGACATTCTCTTAAAAGTGAAAGACAATTATTGCATCTCACTCCAACCATTAAGAAGAAAACATAATGCCTGGGAGCCCTCTTTAGGTTTTGGAGACAGCATATCCCACACCTAGGAATACTGCTCCATCCATGTACTGGATGACACAGAAAGTTGTCAGTTTTGATTGGGGCCCAGAGCAGGAAAGGGCTCAGCAGAAGCTCCAGGCTACAGCACAAGTGGCCATGCTGCGTGGGATGGATGAGCTGGCAGAGCCCAAAGTACCTGAGGTGTCTGTGGTAGGAACAGATGCCTGTCAAGTTTATGACAAGACCCTACAGGAGAATCACAATGTAGACACCTGGGGTGCTGGAGCGGGGCCATGCCATCCATAGCCAAGAATTGTATACTTAAGAAACAACTCTTGATACTACAGGGTTCTGATAGAGACAGATCATGAGACCATGGATCATTAAGTTGACCATGTGACCAAAGCTGTTCATCATGAGCTGGATTTTGCCATATCCACCAAGTCATAAGGTCAGGCAAAGCCAGCAGCAATTCCTAAGATAGAAATAGTACGACTGGGGTTGGGCATAGCAGGGGCAGAGGGCAGAAGATAGTTATGTGAGCAGGTGACCCAGACATCAATGTCATCCACTACCTTTGCACCAGTACCTGCCTGCCCCTCATTTCACACCTTTGGCTGCCTGGGGAGCTCTTTATATCCAGCTGATGGAAGAGAAAAGAAGCCAAGCCTTGTCCTTAGATAGGTCAGTTCAGTGTGTGTGAGCAAGACAAAAAGAGACCATGGCTGCACTGCAACCCCACACGGGGCATCCTTGAAAGACAGCAGAGTGGGGAGTCCTTCTAGTGGGCATAGCTTGTGGGTCATGCACCTAGCCATCCACTGTATGTGGAAAGAGAAGGAGCCTGAGCTTAGACTATACATGGATCTCATGGGCAGTGGTGAATGGCTTGGCTGGTTGGTAAGGGGTCTGAAAGGAATAAGATTGGAAAATTGGAAACCAGGAGCCTGTGGTGGAGGCTTGGACATATGGAAGTGGGCACCAAGTGTGAAGATCATTGTATTCCCTGTAAACACCTGCCAGAGAGGACATACCATGGAGAAGCACTAAACAACCATGTACACACAGTTGATATCAACCAGTCTTTATCCGAGGCCACCCCAGAGCTGACACAATGGGTGTGTAAACAGCATCCATGGTGGTGTAGTAGTCCATTTTCACACTGCTATAAAGATACTACCTGAGACTGGGTAATTTAAAAAGGAAAGAGGTTTCATTGACTCACATTTCTACATGACTGGGAAGGCCTCAGGAAGCTTACAATGATGGCAGAAGGCAAAGGAGAAGCAGGCATCTTCTTCACAAGATAGCAGGAGAGAGAGAGAGCGCAAAGGGGGAACTGCCAAACACTTTTAAACCATCGGATCTCTTGAGAAGTCACTCACTATCATGACAACAGCATGGGGAAAACTGCCCCCGTGATCCAGTCACTTCCCACCATGTCCCTCCCTCAACACATGGGGATTATAATTCAAGTTGAGATTTGGTTGGAGACACAGAGCCAAACCATATCAGATGGTATGGCGTGGCTCCCACTCACCAAGATTGATCTAGCTATTGCTGCTGCTGAGTGTTCGGCCTGCCAGTAACAGAGACCGACTCTGAACCTAGATATAGCTCCATCCCTTGAGAACAACCAGCAGCCACTTGGGAAGTTGACTATATTAAACCCTGTCACCCTGGAAAGAGCTGTGATGCATTTTCCCTGGAATAGACAGACGTATATTCCAGATACGAGTTCGTCTTCACTGCTTGCAGAGCTTCATCCAGCACAACTCTCAAAGGGCTCATAGAATGTTTAATCTACTGGGATAGATTATGGGATCTACAGATTATGGGACAGTCATACAGGATCCCATATGATAAGGAGGTGCAGCAGTGGGCACATGGTGACAGGGTCCACTTGTCATTTCATCTACTGCACTATCCTGAAGCTGCCAGCTTGGAACTGTCTGTCGAAGGCACAGCTGGGGCACCAGCTCAGAAATCCTGAGACAATAGCTACCATCCTCCAGGATGCAGCACATGTTTGAAATCAAAGACCGTTACATGATGCTTTGTCTCCAATGGGTATAATACATGGGTCTGGGAATGAAGAAATGAAAGCAGGAGTACTCTCTTTTACCATCACTTCTAGTGACCCACTTGGACATTTGTGCCTCCTGTTCTCACAGTTCTGGGCTCTGCAGGTTTAGAGGTTTTGAGTCACAAAGGAGGAACACTTCCACTAAAAGAAACATCAAGATTACTATGAACTATTAGCTGTGACTGCACCCAGGCACTTGAGCTCGTCAAGAGACTACTAGGCAAGAACAGTCATCATTTGAGGGATAATTAACCCTGATCATCAGGAGGAGGTACAGCTGCTGTTAAGCAATGGAGGGTAGGGAGGTGTATCTTTGGTACTCAGCTGATTCACGTGGAGACTTGTTGGTATTCCTTTGCCCAATATTGTTTGTTTTTTTTTTTTTGAGATGGAATCTCTGTCACCCAGGCTGGAGTGCAGTGGCACCATCTCGGCTCACCGCAACGTCTGCCTCCTAGGTTCAAGCTATTCTCCTGCCTCAGCCTCCCGAGTAACTGGGATTACAGGCGTGCACCACCATGCCAAGCTGATTTTTGTATTTTTAGTAGAGAAGGAATTTCGCCATGTTGGCCAGACTAATTTCGAACTTCTGGCCTCAAGTGATCCACCTGCCTCAGCTCCCCAAAGTGCTGGGATTACAGGCATGAGCCACTGTGCCTGGCCCCTTGCCCAGTATTTATAAAATAATTATACAAGCGCCCAGGCTGTGACCTGAGCAGGATATGCTGACTTCAGGCTCAGCCCCCTCAGGTCTGAGGGTCTAAATCATGCCTCCATGGAAGTGACAGAGACCAGAACACGTGCTGGCTGAGGGTAAGAGGTATCTAGAATGGATAGTAGAAGAGGGAGATGATGAGTATCAGTTGTGGCCTCAAGACCAGTCAGTGATGGAGTTTGTAGTTTGTCCAACTTACTTTCCTAAGTTTCCCCCAGGAAATGAGGCCCACCAGAACTTAAACCAAGAAGTAGAGCTGAGCAGCACAAGTGTGGGCTGTAGTGGATGCCATCCTGTGCTGCCCAGATCCCCCACCACCATGCTTGCTGGGCCTCTTCCCACAGCTATTGGGAGTGCTCTCAGCCAGCAGCCCTCAGCTGTCAGCCCCCTGGGAGTTTTCCTCAATGGAAGAGCTACCTCACTGACATACCCCTTTCCCAGGCAGGTTAGTTCAAGGTTATGAAGACCTGGCCCCACTGCCTCAACTTGACAACTCTAAAGAGCCATCCCAAGGCCGGGTGCGGTGGCTCAAGCCTGTAATCCCAGCACTTTGGGAGGCTGAGATGGGCGGATCACTAGGTCAGGAGATCGAGACCATCCTGGCTAACACGGTGAAACCCCGTCTCTACTAAAAAATACAAAAAACTAGCCGGGTGAGGTGGCGGGCGCCTGTAGTCCCAGCTACTCGGGAGGCTGAGGCAGGAGAATGGCGTGAACCCGGGAGGCGGAGCTTGCAGTGAGCTGAGATCCGGCCACTGCACTCCAGCCTGGGCGACAGAGCGAGACTCCGTCTCAAAAAAAAGAAAAAAAAAAAAAAAAAAAGAGCCATCCCAGCTTCAAGAGCCTCCCATGGGACTGGCTGAGGTCTTCATACAGCATCGGAGCCCAATTTATCTCTCTGCCCAATCCTGCTTCCTTTCCTGCCCCCTTCCCAAGAGCAATCCCTGATAAACTTCCTGCATGCTAATCTCCATATCAGAGTCTACTTTCCAAGGAAGTGAGCCTATAATGTAGCTCTTCTAGTTTTCGGTGATAACTCTAGAACAGGGGTCAGCAAACTTTTTTCATTTTTTTTTGAAACGGAGTCTCGCTCTGTCACCAGGCTGGAGTGCAGTGGCGCGATCTTGGCTCACTGCAACCTCCGCCTCTCAGGTTCAAGCGATTCTCCTGCTTCAGCCTCCCAAGTAGCTAGGACTACCACACCACCACGCCCAGCTAATTTTTGTATTTTTAGTAGAGACGGGGTTTCACCATATGGGCCAGGATGGTCTCCGTCTCTTGACCTCGTAATCCGCCCTCCTCGGCTTCCCAAAGTGCTGGGATTACAGACATGAGCCACTGTGCCCAGCCAGCAAACTTTTTTAAAGGAACAGATAGTAAATATTTTAGGCTTTGTGAGCCATACGGTCTCTGTCACAACTATTCAACTCTGTTATTATAGTACAGAAGCAGCTGTGGACAGTATGTAAATAAATGAATGTGGCTGTATTCCAATAAAACTTTATTTACAAAAAACAGGTTGTGGCCTGCATTTGGTTCATGGGCCTTAGCATGCCAAAGCATGCTCTAGAGAAATACTTTTACATGTGTGCAAAGGAGACATGTACAAAGATTTTAATTGCAACATGGTTTGTAACAGCAAAATTTTAGAAACGGTCTAAATGCACATTTAAAAAAGAATGGTTAAATTGTACATCTAGAATGGTTAAATTGTACATCCAGATTTTGGAATACTGTGCAGTGGATCAAAAGAATGAGTTTAGGTCTGTATAACAGCACTGTCTAATAGAAATATAATGCAAACCACATACATATTTTTTAATTTTCCAGTAGCCACATAAAAAAGATAAAAGGAAACAAATGAAATTAATTTTAATAATATATTTTGAGTCCAATATGCCGCAAATATTATTACTTTGACATGTAATCAATATAAAAATTACTGAGACATTTTATGTTTTGTACTAAGCCTCTGAAATGTGGTGTGTATTTTACTCTTACAGTGCATCTCAGTTTGGGCTAATTACATTTTCAAGTGCTTGTAGCCTCATGTGGCTAGTGGCTACTGTGTTGGACCATGCAAATCTGTAAGTACTGACATGGGAACATCGCTGAGACATACTGTTAAGTGAAAAAAGGAAGTTGCAGTACCATATGTACACTATGAACTATTTATGTAAGGGAAAAAAACTATTTCCGTAGAAACATATTGAGAAAAAGAAAAAAAAAAAAGATGTGTACAGATATATACCCAATTTAGAGACACGTTTTGGATGGGGTGAGGGGTTTTTGGTCAGGAGGGACTCACTCTCCTTGCCTGATTTTTTTTAATAAACTTTTTATTTTGGAGTGATTTTAGATACACAAAAAGTGGCAAAAATACAGAGTTCCTGCATGTCCCTCACCCAGTTTCCACCATTGTTAACTTCTTATACTAGTATGATACATCTGTCAAAATTAAAAGTCCACTGTTGGTATACTACTATTACCAAACTCCAGACTTCACTCAGACTTTGCCAGTCTTCCCACCCATGTCCTCTTTCTGTTTCAGGATTCAGTCCAGGATCCCAGGCTGCACTCAGTCATCCTGTCTATCCTGTCTCCTCTGCTCTGTGACAGTTTCTCAGGCTTCCCTTGTTTCCCATGACCTTGACAGTCTTGAGCAGTACTGGTCAGGTATTTCGTAGACTGTCCCTCAGTTTGGGTTTTTCTGAGGATTTCTCTATGACTAAGTTGGAATTCAGGGTTTTGGGGACGAATACCACTGAGAGGAAGCGCCCATCTCATCACATCACACCAGGGGGCACATGGCTTCCACAGGACTGTTGACTAGTGATACTAGCCTTGAGTGCTTGATTACATTAGCGTTTGCCAGATCTTCCCACTACAAAGTTGTCATTTTTCCCTTTCCATATTTTATTTTTTGGAGGCAAGTCACCAAATCTAGACCTCACTCAAAGGTTAGGGGGCTGGGGGCGAATTAAACTCCACCTCCTGGAGAGTGGAGTATCTACCTATATAATTTGGAAGTTTTCTTTAAGGAAGATTTGTCCCTTCTCTGCCATTTAATTTTTTTTTATTATTTATTAATATATCAACATGGACTCATATATTTATTTTATGCATCGGTTTGTAATCAGATTTTTTTTTTCATGGTGAACATAAATTCATATAATATATTTTTAATGCAGAAAACATACAAAAACCACGCTGTGTGAGAAACAAGCTCTTATGATTGGCAAGTATTTTTCCCCCACAGCTTTTCATGTCTGCCTTTGAGTAGGATAATCATTAGCTTATTGCTGTTCAACCGTAGACATGCTATTTCAACTCTCCAGACCTCAATTTCCCCATCTAAGTAAGAGAATGTTTCATGAAATGGTCTCGGAGGTGAAGAAGGGGATGGTGTTTGTATGTTTGTAAGTGTCCACATATTTTGTTGCCTATTAATAGACCCTTAGTCCTTAATGGTTATCTTCTTTTATTTATGTTGGAAAATGAACTCAGAGCTAATAGCCCTTGAGAACATCCTGTAAACATAATCAATATTTATATCCCCCGTTACAACCCCAAAGGGTTGCCTTCCTTGCTCTTTCACCCCTTTAAGTGGGATTAAGTTTTCCTTTTATTCCTCAGCTTTTTCTCCAGTGGCTGAAGGCTAACGTGAGGCCTAGCATTCCCAGTCCTGCCGACTTATTTGGCCTCATTCTTGTGCCTCTCATCTAGCTCTGCACAGCCACATGGATGTCCTTATCACCCTGCATCATCCCCAAATTCATATGTTGAAGTCCTAACCCCCAGCACCCCAGAATGTGACTATATTTGGAGATAGGGCCTTTACAGAGATAATTAAGGTAACATGAGATCATATGGGTGAGCCCTAATCCAGTATGACTGGTGTTCTTATAAGAGGAGATTAGGATGCAGACAGCACACACACTATGTGAGGACACAGCAAGAATGTGGTCATCTACAAGCCAAGGAGACAGGCCTCAGAAGAAACCAAACCCACTGACACCTTGATCTTGGACATCTAGTCTCTAGAACTGTGACAAAATCTGTTGTTTAAGCCATCCAGTCTGTGGTACTTTGTTATGACAGCCCTAGTAGACGCTAATACACATGACCATGAATGAAAATGCCTCCTGAATACCTCCCTCATCTATGCCAGGCCCGGTGACAGGTCCCAGGCCACAGAGATGAACCAGACAGGGGCTCACAGTCCAATAAGGAAACAAGTCATCCATCTATTGCAATCTGACATACCAGGGGCTGAATGGGAGACGGTGGGAGCACAGTGGAGGGACCACTGAACCATGCCTGTAGAGGGGCCTTGCCCGGAGGGTATCAGGAAAGGTTTAGCATAAATGCTGACTTGTGAGCTGAGTTTGAGAGGTTTAAAGGAGTTTCCCAGGTAGTAAATGGCATTCCAAGTACAAGGAAAGGTATGTGCAAACGTGGAAGCTAGAAGGATGTCAAAGAACAAGAGTAAGTGTGATGTGGATGGAGCCAAAGTGCAGCAGGAGGAAGAATAGCCGGAAGTGAGCCTGGAGAAGGAGGTAGGGGCCTGAGTGCTGGGCTGGGAATTTTTACTTGGAGAACTTTAAAGATTTTGAGGTGAGGAAACTCCTAAGTAAAATTATGGTTACATGTATCAGGGGCTTACTGTGTAGGTAACTATTTGTTAACCAGCAAATATGGAGCACCTATAGCACATCAGGCGTTTGTTATCTGTTTCCCTCTCCACCTGAATGTGAACTTTTCCAGGGAAGGGACTGTGTCTGATTTATTTCTGTGTCCCCAGCAGAGTCTGGTACAGATCAGGGGCTCTATACACATGCACTGAATGGGTACATAACAGCCCAGGCAGGAGGCCAAACCCTCCCTCAGCATGTCTTCATGGTTCTGAAGTTGGTGCTGGGTCAGTACATCTCTATATGTGCAAGAGCCCTGTTCCCTCCCGCCTGATGTAGAGAGCAAGGCTCCCAAAGAAGCACTAAGAGTTGAATTACTTCAGAGCCAGAAAAACACATAGCCTGTGGCAGGTTTACCTCTGAGATAAGCAGCCCACATGGCATGGAGATGACTTGAGGCCAGCTCATAAGAGAGAAGCATCCAGCATTGCCACAGGGGCCTCCAGGCCAGGACTTCACCAGACCACACGGGGGAGGCTGTGTCAGAGGGAAATCAAAATCATCAAAGCCTCAACCACCAGGTAGTGAACTCCTGTACAGGCTAGAGACTGTGCTGGGTACTCTGTGCAGTTTGCCTTAGTCTCCCAAATGTGACCCCACTCCTTAATCTTCTCTCCATCCCCTTATGCCTGACCCTCTTACCCAGTCTTCTTGGGGGCCTCTTGTCCCTTCTCTAATCAATTCTACACTCAGCAGCCAGAGTGAATGTCTAGAATATACTGCAGGTCATGTCACTCCCCTGCTCAAAACCCTTCAATGGGTCTGGGTGTGGTGGCTCATGCCTATTATCGCAGCACTTTAGGAAACCGAGGTGGGAGGATCGCTTGAGCCCAGGGGTTTGAGACCAGCCTGGGCAACATAGTGAGCTCTCTTTATCTCTTTACAAAAGAAGAAAAATAGCCAGATGTGGTGGCATGCACTTGTGGTCCCAGCTACTTGGGAGGCTGAAGTGGGAGGATTGCCTGAGCCTGGGAAGTTGAGGCTACAGTGAGCCATAATTGCACCACTGCACTCCGGCCTGGGCAACAGCATAACCTTGTCTCAAAAAACAAACAAACAAAAGCAAAACAAACACACAAAAAAGAAAACCTTCCAATGGCTCCGATCACCCTAAGAATAAAACAAAAGTCCTTACAGTGGCCTACAAGATCCTCCATGTCCTGGCCTCTGGCACCATCTCCATCTTTGTCCTACCTCTGGCTCCAGCCTCTCTGGTCTTCTGTCCCTCAAACTCCCCGAGTATACCCCTTCCTTGGGGCATCTGCATACACTCTTCCCTCTGCCCAGCATACTCTGATTACCCCGAGGTGACTTCTTTCTTTTTTCTATTTTGAGACGGAGTCTTGCTCTGTGGCCCAGACTGGAGTGCAGTGGCCAGATCTCGGCTCACTGCAAGCTCCGCCTCCCGGGTTTACACCATTCTCCTGCCCCAGCCTCCCGAGTAGCTGGGACTACAGGCGCCCGCCACCTCGCCCGGCTAGTTTTTTTGTATTTTTTAGTAGTGACGGGGTTTCACCGTGTTAGCCAGGATGGTCTCGATCTCCTGACCTTGTGACCTGCCCGTCTCGGCCTCCCAAAGTGCTGGGATTACACCGAGGTGACTTCTTGTCCTTTAGTTCTTACCTCCTGAAAGAGGCCTACCCTGGACACCCTCTCTAATTAGGCCCAAACCCCCAAGTCACTCTTTGACACATCAGTGCTTTTTTGATTCATAGGACTTAAAACCATCAGAAGTTACCATATGCACTTATTTATTCCCTTGCTAGTTTTTTTGCTTCTCCCACCAGAACTCTTCCTGGGAGCAGCGACCTTGTCCGTCTCTCCTTCACTGGACCTCCCCAGTGCCTGGCACAAGGCTTGGCCCCGAGCAGGGCTCCATGCATATGTGCTCATGAACGGATGGCACCCTCCCCCCAGTGCCTCCAGGCTGGCCTCTGATAGTCCGCACAGCCGAGCAGACAGTCTGGGCTCCATGGGAAAAGCTAATCCCAAGCGTGTGGACCGACAGATGGTGTGGAGCCCAGAGCTGAGGTGCAGCTTTTATTAGTCTGAGTTGCTTTTGCTTGGAATAGGATTAGCATAAGTACCATCCCAGGCAAGTGGATAAGGTAAGGATCTGTTAGTTACATTCAGATTTTGTTTCCCGGCCACAATCCTGGGCCAGTCCAATTCATGCCTAAGGGTACTACTCAGGAAGGTCGACTGGAGTGGCCAGTCCCCTCTCCACATTGACCCCTACAGTGGCCTGTCCACCTCCTAAGTCCAACCTTCCCACACCAGGCAGAAAGCTTTTCACTGGCCCCGTTGCCCCTGGGTGAGGCCTGAACACTTTCTGATGATGAAGATGAAGATGTGATGATGGTAGCTGTCACATAGCTCTCCCATGTAACCGTCATGACAACCCTGCAAGGCAGACAGCATCACCATCCTCATGTGGCAAATGAAAAGCTGATGGTTCAGAGAGGTTAAATGACTTGCCCAAGGTGACTCAGCCAGTAGGCCACAGACAGGCTCCAAATCCCAGTCTGGACCGATTGGACGGGCATTCCCGGGTGGGCCAGCCTCCCTCTCTGGCAAGGCTGTCATGCTCCCCCAGTGCTCTGGCTTCAGTTTTGGCTGGATCAGTGAGGAGCCAAGTCAAAGATCAAGTCAGGGAAACCCATGTTGTCTGGCTAAGAAGTATCACTTCCCTTAATCTCTTCACTTTCTCTTCAGCACCATTAAGGGGCATTTAACTTTTGGAAGGAGTCATTTTCCACAAAGAAACAGTTCTTCAAAATCACTGAGGGTCAGGGTCAGTGGCTCACACCTGTATTCCCAGCACTTCAGGAGGCCGAGATGGGCAGATCACTTGAGCTTAAGAGTTTAAGACCAGCCTGGGCAACATGGCAAAACCCCAATTCTACAAAAAAATACAAAAAAAAAAGTAGCCAGGCATGGTGGCATGCACCTGTAGTCCCAGCTACTAGGGAGGCTGAGGTGGGAGGATCGCTTGAGCTGGGAGGTTGAGGCTGCAGTGAGCTAGGGTGGCGCCACTACACTCCAGCCTGGGCGACAGAGACTCTGTCTCAAACAACAGCAAAATCACTGTGTAATAATGTGTATAATAACAATAAAAGCTAACATTTATGGAGTAATTTATTAAGTGCCAAGACTATGCTCAGTGCTTTTCATGCATTATCTCATTGTTTGAAATTTCAATAATTTATGTGAATAAAGGAATTCTGCATATGTGATTTTTTTTAAATAAGAGATTACCAAAAGGGCGAAGAGAGAAAAGTAAGTCTCCCTACCTCATCTGCACTGCCATGCCCCTCTTCCCCTTCCCACAGACCACACTGTGACCAGTTCCTTTTATCCTGCAGAGAGTCCATGAATGACCCTCGACAGCACTTTCAGGTAGGTATTATTATTCTGGAGTTACATATTAGGAAACTGAGATTCTGAGACATGAAGCCACTTTCCCAAGGTCACACAACTTTAGGGCAAAGCTGGGAGTTTGCCCCAGACGGGCTGACTGAAGCCCATGTGTTGAGGGTCACCTTGCTTCCCACAAAGAAGAGAGAACCAGAAAGTTGAGCTAAGAAGTGTGTGCTGGGCAGCTAGCTGGACTCGCTCACAAATAGGCTTTGGCTGCATACACTGGTCTTGAAGAATTCAAATTTGGGCCTCAGCAAACTGGCAAATTATAAGCTGTCGCAGACCATCTAGGTTATTGACAGAGTCAAAGCCGCAAATATTACAATCCTGAATCCTACCAGTCATCGTTCTTGCTGTTTCCTGCCTCCTTGCACCTCTATACCCTTGGTTGGTCATTTGCAGGCGTCAGCTCAGACAAGCTGCTCAGCATAAAGAAGGTTATGGGAAGCAGAGGAGGCAGTGCACAGCTCTGCAGCTCTTGTACCTCTGCCTCCTCGCACCTCTGCCTCCTTGCACCTTTATACCTCTGGTTGGTCATTTGCAGGCGTCAGCTCAGACAAGCTTCTCAGTATAAAGAAGGTCATGGGAAGCAGAGGAGGCAGTGCACAGCTCTGCAGCTCTAATACCCGGGCTAGGCCTCAGCTCTGCCCTCTGCATGGCTGGGGCAGTCCTGTCCCTCTCCAAGCCTCAATGTCTTCACTTGGGAAATGGGAATCATTCTATCTAATCAAAAGGTTTGGAGAGCCTCAAGTGAGGTAATGAAACCCAAATGATGGTAATTAGCAAAACTCCATGCAAATGTAATGTCAATTTTTTTTTTTTTTTTTTTTTGAGACGGAGTCTCATTGTGTCACCCAGGCTGGAGTGCAGTGGCGCGATCTTGGCTCACTGCAACTTCCGCCTCCCGAGTTCAAGCAATTCTCTGCCTCAGCCTCCCGAGTAGCTGGGATTACAGGCATCTGCCACCATACCCAGCTAATTTTTGTATTTTTAGTAGAGACGGGGTTCCACCATCTTGGCCAGGCTGGTCTTGAACTCCTGACCTCCTGATCCACCCGCCTCAGCCTCCCAAAGTGCTGGGATTACAGGTGTGAGCCACTGCACCCAGCTGCAAATGTAAATTTTTAATAACAATAAAGGAAAGTTGGAATAAACCTAGTAACCTCTGTGTGAAATAGGCTGGCTTACCTCACACCTGCTATCTGCTCACTTCCTTCCACCCACCAACCTGTATTTGCAAAATCATTTACAGTTTGCAAAATCCTTTTCATCCTGTTTCATTAGTCCTTGTCCAAGCCCTATGAGGCAGGAGGTTCCAAAGATTCCTTATCTTGGTGCTCCACATTGCCTTCTCTCTGGTCATGACTGCCCAAGGGCAACAGGGGCTGGTGCTAGGCCCCCAAAGAGGGAACCCAGGTTCCTTGACTCCTGGTCCTCTCTTCTCTGAACCTGAGCAATCTCAACAGTGACATGCAGTTGATAATCACTCCCAGTTGATAGATCAGGAAACGGAGGCTCCAAAAGAAGAAGTGACTTGCCCAAGGTCACAGAGCTGGTGAGAGGTGGTGTGGTCCTCACACCTGGCTGTATCACTGCCCTGCTTAACACCTGCAGTGGCTGTCCTGGCCCCCTGGCTAGAAGTTGTGCCCCCAAGCTTGGCTCTTGAGGCTTGCAGTGATCTGGCCCTCACCTCCCTCCCCAGATTCATCTCTCAGTGCCCTTTCTACACCTCTGCCTTTCCAACTGTGTCATCATTCCCCAAACATGCAATGACTTCCCAACCCCTTGTCTTTGCACCTGATGTTCCCTCTGCCAGGCTGCCTGTGGTCTCTTGCCCATCCTTGATTAATCCCTCCTATGCTCCCTTTGACAGGTACCTGACACAATTAGCTTTCCTTGTTGTCATCATTACTGTATTGATCATGTCTCAGAGTGGACCAGACCCTAGGCTTTGGAGTTAAACTGCTTGGGTTTAAGGCCTGGCTCAGCCACTTATTAGCTGAGTGATCCTGGATAAGTTCGTCAACATCTCTGTGCTGTGGACTTGTTTTCTCAGTTGTTTCATGAAGGTCCCTCCTGGGATTGTTGCAAAGAATAAATAATACATATAGAACAGTGAGCACAGGGCCTGACACAGCATAAGCACTCAATATATGCTATATCTTATTATTTTCTGTTATTTGTATTTGGTGATGCCTACCATCTACCTGTCCCTGTGCTGGGCATGCCTAGCTGACCCAGATGCAGTCTCTGGCTTCAGTTCCCCAGGGGAGAAGAGAGGCAGGTCAACATCCCACAATAATGCATTCATTCTGACCAAACCACTGTTTAAATCATCCCGCGCCTGTGTTCATGAGCTCTAAAGAGCAAATACCATTCTGCAACCACTTCTTCCTCACCAGACATGGACTGGTCCTTGTGCCCCCACCCCACCGCATGTCTCATCCATGGGGAATGGTTTTGTGAGCTGCCCTTCTCTCCATGTTAACCCCAGAGACAGGCTGTTCCCAGAGTGCAAGGGAAGACTCAGCTGCAGCCCAGTGTATCTCCCTGGGCTGCTCCCTCAGCTGAGACGTACAGGCTGTGCCTGTCACAGTGACCCTGCAGGCTCAGTTACAGATCTGCTGCTAGGCTACATTAGGGCAGGAACCTGCCTAGATTTGCCAAGTTGCCCCGAGGGAGAGCCACAGGCCCTGTCAAACCTGCGACCTCCGAGGGCATGGGGACCATTTAGCTGCCTCGCTTATCACACACGAGGAAACTGAGGCTAGACACAGGAAGACATATTCAAAGCTCCCACCAGTGAAAATGGGCCCTAGCGTGAAGTCTAACGTGGGCCCCGGGTGCCATTAAGGGAGCTTATTTTACCATACGCGAGTTTATGACTTCATTATTACTCGAATAGTTTTCCTTTTATGTAACAAAAATATTTACTATGGAAACGTGCTTTGAAACTTAAATCAAAAGCAAAATATTGCACTTCCATAAAGAAAGACCCTATTCTGTCCCCACAAGCACATTAGAAATGTATTAGATGAAACCTAAACATTGCCTGGCTTCACTGGCTTGTGGTTACAAAATGAAGTTCCATTTTTGCCAAAAGAGACAATGACCCTGAACTCCACTTCTACATAAGCAGAAACTTATCCTTCTCAGAAGCTCCCCCAGTTATTCCTGGGAGTTCCCAAGAGTAGCCACAAGCTAGCCTGTCAGTTGCGGTCACCATATTTGCTGGTTCTTCCTCTCCAACTCTGGCTCCTTCTTCATCAATATCCTCAGTTAATGAGGCCTTTGGAAGGAGTCCCATTGCTGCTGCTGTTAATGGTGCCTGCAATGAGGACAGTGTCACGGGCAAAGATTCCTTATACTGGTGCCCCACACTGCCTTCTCTCTGGTCATGACTGCCCAGGGGCAGCAGGGGCTAGGCCTGAGCCCCTAAAGAGGGAACCCAGGTATCTTAACTCCCAGTCCTACTGGGAGTGGAGTCTGACTCACCTGCGCACCGCCCCCTTGTGGATTACAACTTATCATTTGAGAGTTCTTGGTCAGGTCACCTCTCCTCTCTCAGCCCGAACAATCTCAACAGTGACACGCAGGTGATAATACCCGCTTGGAACAGTCGTCATGAAGATCGAATGAGGTCATAGGTACACAATGCCTGGCATATAGTAGGTGTTCAATGAATGAATGGCTGTTACCATTATTATTATTATTCTGTCTGAGGCTAAGTTTCTCCAGAAGTAGACTCTAAAACATCAATTTGAGACAAGTGGTTTATTTGAGAGGTGAGTGAGAGGAGGTGTTGGAAGGTGAAACAGGGAGGAAAAGAAGCCAACAAAGAGTGTGTTATCAAGCCGATTTTTGCTGTACCCAGCCAGGGCTCAATTCTACTGAGGATTCCTGGATGATAGGGTACAACAAGCCTTACAGTTGTCCCTATCAAGGGGCGAGGGAGCTGGGGTATCTATCCATCAGGAATTGTCTGGGATTTGCTGCAGGAGAACGGATACTAGCTTGCTGACAACTTTCCTGCATGCATGCAGGCCAGGCCTGGTGGGCTCCGAGGCCAGAGAAAGTCCTCAAACAGAGTCACAAGGGCTGGCACTTAGAGGCTGTCAGGTCAGCATGCACAGAAATGGTGAACATTAAGGAGCACAGGAAGACACTTTCAGCATCTGCTACAAATGCCACGTAGGGTCACTTCCTCCGAAAGACAAGACACTTAAATCTCTTTTAGGCTGGGGGAGCACAGGAGGAGGGCTACTTGGGGCCTAGTTCCAGCTGCCATCTTCTAATTGGACTGTGACCTTATTCTGTGCCATCTCTGGTCCTCAGTTTCCTCTCTTGTCAAAGCAGATGGATCTTGAGGTCCCAACCAACTCTCAGAAGTTCCTGAATTCATCTGGTTTTTGAGCCTCACAGCACCCCTTGGGGAGAGGTAGGAGGATCCAGTGTGATTCTCCCTGTTGAGAAGGGAACTTCTTTTCAGACTCAGAAGGAAAGTGACTAGGCCAGTGATTCTCAACGTGGGGTCTGTCCACCTGCAGCCTTCCATCACCTGGGTACTTGTTAGAAAATGAAAATTCTTGGGCCCCACTTTAGATCTGTTAAGTGAGAAACTCTGGGGCTGGGACCGACAATTGACAACCCACCTATAACAAAGTCCCCAGGGAGTTCTGACCCTGGGCATGCTCAGGTTTGAGGCCAAGGTCAGACAGTGAGCTAAAGGCAAAGCTGGAGCTGGAACCTAAGTCTTCTTTCTCCCAGGCATCCTTCGAACCATCTGCACACAGGGCCCAGCCCCGGCTTTGGTGCTCCTAGTGTCTCTCTGCTCTTCCCAGATGCCTTCCTTCCCCTCCCATCTGATATGCCTGGGGCTTATTACAAATCTCAGCTTGGGGAGAGGAAAAGAAAACTAATTTTGAAGTCCTAGAAACGCTGGCAGAGCAGCTGGAAGCTTCTAGTTCTCCCTTCTGCATACACCTACTTCCCAGGGCCACTGAAAAACAGGGGTGTCTAGCAGTGTTTCCCAAGGTCAAACAAAACTCTTTCTTCTACAGAGAGCCTTGGCCACAGCATCAAGTAAGAGCAGGGTTGGGTGGGGCTGGGGTGAGGTCTGGGGGTGGAGAGTGGAACGCAGCTAGTGACGGGTGCAGTAGAGTCCCTACAAATCCTCCAAGAGTGGCAGCTGAAATGCCTGAGAGGGGAGAGGACTTAGCAAAGGTCACTCAGCCAGATCTGGGCCTCCTGACCACGGCCCAGCTGCCCAGAAGAGGCCTTTTGGCTCACTCCTCTCCAAGCTCTCCTGCAAGGGCTCTTGGGATTACCATGTCTTTGCACCATTCTGCAAATCTGACTCCATGCCCACTGGGCATCATGCTTCCTGGTCTGTGCCAGGTCTAGGCTGGGCACTGGGGATGCAGAAGTATGAGTCAGCCATGGTGACTCAAGGAATCACCCAGACACCTGCAGAAATACTCCTTGGGCAGTGGGTTGGTACCATCACATACTCCTAGCCTCCAACCGCACTTATTTCTTCCACTGACTCTGGCTGGCTCACCCATTCCTGGGCCCCTCAGGAGCAGTTAAGGGGCTCTCCCCTTGCCTAAGCCCTCCAACTGCACGCTCACCTCCTATACTCACAGATGGCCTTGCCTCCCATGCCACAAACAATAAAAGCATCGCATAGCAGCTCCCTCCCTCTCCCCCTGCAGAAACACGAGCTGCACTGTCATGTTCTCAGATGCGGTGCTGGTGCTGTCCCATCACTGCGTGCCCCTCCCCTTGTGCTCCAGACCCTGCCTCCCACTCTGTGACAGGCTTCTCTCTACTTCAACATCCACCTCTCGCCCCCTTCCTTAGCTTTTCCCGTCAGTGTTTAAATGCACTTAAAGCCTTTCCATCCTCAACAAACAAAACCAAACAGACAGAAACCAGGGTGACCATCCACTAAATCAGCCCGCTCCACCCCCACCAGTGCTCCAGCTCCTCCTAGCCTCTCTCCTGCTTGAGAAAGGCCACACTTCTCCAGGGAGCCACGACTCTCACTGTCTTAACTCCTCTCCTCAACTCCTCCTCGGCCCCATCTTCACTTGCCCGGGTCACCAGTGCTGTCCTCATTCCCAATTATGAATTAAGGCTGTGGGTCCCTTCCCAGACTGGCAGCTGCCACATCGCCACTACCCTCCTAGGTCTCAGGCTTTTGTGGACTCCTCTCCATTCATCCAGCTATTATTCAAGGAGCTATTTTTCTGTGTCAGTCACTGGGCTTGAGTCTAGTGACTCAGTGACGAGCAAGAGGATCAGGATCTGCCTTCCAGAGTGCAAGGACAAGGGGATCCTCGGAGGTCCTGCTCTAATGCCCCTCTCCTCCCCACAACACACACCCTCTCCTGATCATCTCAGCTACACGCTGATGACTGTCAGAGCCTAGCTTCTGTCCCGACTTTCCCCCAAGCTCCACATCCACACCTCTAACTACCTGGGGGACAGTTCTACCTGGATGGTCACAGGCAACTCAGACTTGCAAGGTCCAAACCAAACTGGAGTTCTGCTCCTTAAATTTAAGCCCTCCCCTATACCAAGGGCGGAGCCACCATTCATACAACTCACAAGCCATAAACTTGGGAGACATTTTTCACTGCTCCCTCCAGCCCCACCTTCCAACCATCTGCTTTCTCTTGTAAATTTTATTTTCTTTTTAGAGACGCTGTCTTGCTCTGTCACCCAGGCTGGTGTGCAGTGGCATGATCATGGCTCATTGCAGCCTTGAACTCTTGACCTCAAGCTATCCTCCTGCCTCAGCCTCCTGCGTTGCTAAGAATACAGGCTCAAGACATCACACCCAGCCCACCTTCCTTCTCAATCAGTGGCATTGTCCTTGCCACGGCCACTGACCTAGGCTCACTTCGCTGAGACACTCTCCAGCCCATCTTCCCCATCCAGTCTTGTGCCCTCCAAGCCATTGCATGGACATAGTAGCTAGAGAGGTCAAAAGTAAGCCCAGACAGCCCAAATGTCCATCAGTTGGAGGAATGGGTGGACAATTCGTAGTGCTCATCCACACAACGGAATATTATTCATCCAGGAAGAGGAATGAAGTCCTGATACATGCTACAATGCTGATGAACCTCAAAAACACACACCATCACAGCCACCACACACACAATCACAACCACCACAGACACCATCACAGCCACCACACACACCATCACAGCCACCACACACACAATCACAACCACCACACACACCATCACAGCCACCACACACACAATCACCACACACACAATCACAACCACCACACACACAATCACAACCACCACACACACCATCACAGCCACCACACACACCATCACAGCCACCACACACACAATCACAACCACCACACACACCATCACAGCCACCACACACACCATCACAGCCACCACACACACACACCATCACAACCACCACACATGCCATCACAACCACCACACACATACCATCACAACCACCACACACCATCACAACCACCACACACACAATTACCACACACACCATCACAGCCACCACACAATCACAACCACCACACACACCATCACAACCTCCACACATCATCACAACCACCACACACACGATTACCACACACACCATCACAGGCACCACACACAATCACAACCACCACACACATAACCACACACACCATCACACCACCACACACACACAATCACAACCACCACACACACACAATCACATATACCACCACAGCCACCATACATACACCATCATGACCACCACACACAATCACCATCATCACAACCACCACACACACACAGTCACCACACGCATCATCACAACCACCACACACACAGTCACCACACGCATCATCACAACCACCACACACACAGTCACCACATGCATCATCACAGTCACCACACACACACACACACACACACACAATCACCACACACCACCACACATCATCATCATTCTCCACAGAGCACAGCAGCACGGCAGGTGCAGGCAGGGCAGTGGCTGGAGGCCTCACTGCAAGAGTGAAGGGGCCGGGTCACACAAGGCCTGTGAGCCAGGCTTGGGCACTTCACCCTGCAGGCAATGGGGGACTGTGGCCGGCCTGAGCAGAAAGGTCCCTCTGCTGGGACGTGAGAGTGGAGTAGAGAGGCTGGAGTGGCCATGGCCAACCTGTTCAGAAAAAGTCCCTGCGGGAGGCAGTCGGCACCCTCACAGTCCCCGCAATGCGGGGTAGGTGCAGACGGTGTGCTTAGGTGCCGTAGCAAGAATTCTTGAACCTAGAACCTGGAAGCATGTGCAAGCTGACATCCTCTCTCACCCTTAGTGCACCACACTCCATGGCTTGGCCATGGTCTGGAAGAAATTGGGGCACGGCTGGAGGCGGTGAGCTGGGTGGGCTGGTGGTGGCAGTGGGGCGAGAGAGAAAGGAGTGGACTGAAGAGATGGTGGTACATGGGCTGACAGAGCTGGATGTGAGACCTGAGGGAGAGGGAGAAATCCAAGGCCAGCCCAGAAGTCTGGATGTGGAGAGGCCGCTCATCTAGACAACAGGATTACGTGAGAGGCTCAGGGAGCGCCGCGATTCCGTGTGAAGCACAGGGCCTGGCTGCAGTTGGGTGGGGGGACTGTAGCATGGGAGACTTCGGTGGAGAACCAGATCAGGAGTCACCAAATACCATGGAGATGGTAACAAAACCCACTGGGCGGCAGGGATTGTGCGGGGAGTCTGCAGCATTAAGACCCCTGCTGGGATGAGGGGCCGGGCCTCTCTGACCCCAGACCAGGGAAGGCTCCCGTTGTCCCCATTTTGCCACACCTGCTCATCTAGGGGAACTGATCAGCCCCTGTTCGCCCAGGACTTTTCTCTTTTAAAACCGAGAGTCCCACGTCCCTGGAATCCCTGAGTCCCAGGCAAACTGGGGTAAACCGGAGCAACGGATTATCTCAGCCTTAAGGTTTGTTTGCTGTCTGTCTCCCCAGTCAACGGTCACAGGAGGGACTAGGCGCTGCTTTGGGATGGAGGAGGAAAACCGCAGGGAAGCACCTTGGATCTTTTCCCGGCCTGGAAACCGGCGCCACTCGGCTGTGGCGTCTGTGGGTGTGTGGGTGGTTTGGCCTCCCAGGTCTCCCAGGCCTCTTCCTCATCATTCTTTCTCTCCAGGGTGGCTGGCAGCTCCCGGTGGTGCCACGGAGCCCTCCTTGCGGTCCCACAAGATGGCGCTGTGTCCAACGCTAGCCCCGGCCTCTGCCAGACGGTCAGGGGGATCCGGAGCGGAGCCGTCTCTGAGCCTTTCCCAGACTAGGGGGCTCAGGGACGCGCCTGCAGCACGCACAGGCCGCCTCTTTCTCCAGGCATAGTCGTACTCACACGCACTCCCCCGCCCACACAGGCCCCAGATCCCCCAAGGCTCACAGCCCGGCAGGAGCATAGGCAGAGCCAGGAGCGACTCGAGGGAGCGTCGGTTCCAGTCCCCTCTAGACACAGTGCACGCGCGTCCACACACACGCGCATACACGCACATGAACACACAGAGGAACATCCCACACACAACCACACACGCGCACTCCCACCTTGGGCTGTCAGGCGCCCTGCTTTCCTGAGGCTCCACCTTCCCCTGGAACCCTGTTTTCCCACTACGCCTGCGGTGACCCTCACAGCTCTGAGGTGGGCATCAAATGAGGTCCTGGGGGAGACAGGCTCGCGTGAGGGCGTGTGGGGTAACATTAGACCCACAGGCACGTATGCAAACACACCCAGGCACACCCGCCCCCTCACACCTGTGCTCCAGCCACATACGAGGGAATACCTGGGAATGCCAGCAGGGGACACACGGACACACGGCTCACAAACTTGAGCTCTGGCTGCTCGGAGCGGTAGGTCTGGTCTGGACATCTGACACCAGCGGGGTCCCCTGCTTCCAGCATCTCTTTCTGCCTTGAAACTGAACTGGGGAGGAGGGCCAAAGCCCAGGCAGGGTTTCCCCAAGTTCAGTTCTGACTGGGAATATGCTCTTGCACCCCAGTGGCACCCCCAGCCCTGGTTCCGGCTCCCTCTATCCTGGCTGTGGGACCACAGGCAAGATTCTCTCCTCTCTAAACCCTCCCCTGCTCCCTGGGGCTGAATTTTCTTCTCTCAGACCTTAAAGAGGGCTTGGGGGATCCTGGCGAGAGACTTGGGCAGTGAGGGATGCGCTGGGCTGGAGGGTCCCGCACACCTAAGTCAGAAATCCCTCTCCTCCGCAGACCCTCTGGGTGACGTTGGGCCCCCCGATGAGCCTCGCTGAGGGACTTCTGTCTCTAAGGAGCCCCATGAAGGCCCCAGTATGCCAGCGGCAGATGGGAGCTCTTTGCTTCCTTTAGGACACAGGGAATTACTTGTGGCAGGGGAGCGTGTGCAGGGGGAGCCTTGGGAAAAGAAAGGATTTCCACAGCCCTGATAGAACTGGGGTTATCAAATGATGAGATCTGCACCCCCAGAGAAGAAAAGGGTGAGCTAGTCTCAGAGCCCACCTGACTCCTTCCAACCCCACCCAGCCTTTGGCCTGGCACCCAGCCCTGTGAGCTCCTTTACTCTGCCAAGGTGTGGCTGAATCAGAAGAGGAGTAGGTGTCCAGGAGCATGGGCTGTGGCCTGGGCATTCCTGCTTCCGTGCATATCTGGGTCCGTGTGGAAGCCTGTGCAGGAGGGTATCTCTCCACGTGGCTGAGAGTGTGCAAAATCGTTCAGGGGAGCCTGGTGGTTTGGGTTGAAATCCCGACATCTGTGGGCCTTGTGACTTTGTCCAAGCTCTTTACCTCAATGTGCCTCTGTTTCCCCATTTATAAAATGGAGATAGATGATGGCCGGGCGCAGAGGTTCACGCCTGTAATCCCAGAACTTTGGGAGGCCAAGGCAGGTGGATCACTTGAGGTCAGGAGTTCGAGACCAGCCTGGCCAACGTGGTGAAACCCTATCTCTACTAAAGTACAAAAATTAGCTGGGCGTGGTGGCACGCACCTATAATCCCAGCTACTTGGGAGGCTGAGGCAGGAGAATCGCTTGAATCTGGGAGGCGGAGGTTGCAGTGAGCAGAGATCGAGCCATTGTACTCCAGCCTGGGCAACAGAGCAAGACTTCTTCTCAATTAAAAAAAAAAAAAGATGGAGATGATGATGATAATAATAACTGAATAATAGCACAGATCGCACAGGGATGAAAGAGATGATACCAGTGAAAGTAGTTAGCTGAATGCCTGGTGGCACACGGTTGGTGTTCAGAAAAGTGTTAATAGCTATTTTGTGCATGCAGCTGCACTACGTATTCCGCTATTCATTTTCATTCATTCCTGAGTCCCTCCCTGTACCTGGCCGGTCCTGTGCTGGAGACTGAGGACACAGAAATGAATGAGCCAGGGTCCTTGACCTCCAGGAGCATCCGGGATGACAGGGGAGACAGATCTGAACACTGATGGTGAAGCAGAGCAGATGATAAAGAGGAGCCAGGAGGCAGGAAGGGGGAAGAGGCCCCTGGAAAAGGAGGGGCACCACCTCTCTGATCCCCACACTCGCTGTGCGCCAGTTCCGCTGGAGCCTTCATTGTTCCTGAACTGACCACTTTCTTTCTCCAGGCCTTTGCTCGTGCTCTGTCCTCTGCCCAGAATGCCTTCCTCTGCATTCTGCCTGGTCACTCCTGCACATCTTTAAAAGATTCAGCCTCAACAGTACTTCCTCCCTCCCACTCAGACTAAATGGCTCTTGACTTTGACCACCACACGGATCAGAGACGACCCACACCTACAGTCTCCGGGCGCTACTTGTTTCCAACCCTAGATCCATCATCAACTTACTGTGTCACCTTCAGCCTTTGAATTTACCTCTTAGGCCTCAGTTTCCCCTCTATACAATGGGCAACACCTCTTTCTCAGGACAGATACGAGGATCAAAGGGCAGAATGTCTGGGGAAAGCACTTTGCAAATGGTAAATCGCTGGGCACCTGGACAGGGGAGTTGTTATTCAAACAGCTTCCTTTCCTCTCTTGGATGTGAGCCAAAAAGTGTGTATACCCCACCGGTTCCAGCTGCATTTACCTGGAGCTCAGGTGTGGGGCAGTTTCTGTTTATGGTTTGTTTGTGTTTGATTTCAAAGGCAGGGAAACTCCCTCGCACAGGTGATGTGGGCAGAGCGTGGTCAACACAGTTGCCAGGGGAATCCCAAGGGCTGGGGGCCCTGACCACCTCCCACAGTGATCAGGTAGAAACTCACCCCCTGGCAGGAGAAAGGGCAGCGAGATTGCACCTCAGGGACGGGATGTCCTTTGGAGCCAGGTGACCTGGGTGCGAGTCTGGCTCTTCTGGGGAACCGTAGGTCAATCACCTTTTCTCGGGGGCTTCAGCTATAAAGTCAGTCCATGGGATTTATAATTTGGGAAGCCTCTTATACCCTGGGAGGCCTGGGGGAATCAAGTGGAGACCAGGAGCTGGCGTGACCGCCCAAGATCTCCCAGGCCTTGACCCTGCTGCGTGGGAAGTCCCTCGCCAGACAGGCCCTGTCCCCACCTGCCTCTCTGGCTTCGTTGCCTCTGCTCTCTCCTTTCCACTCTGTGCTCCAGTCACCTGGTGAACTCAGAGTCCCCTTAAGCTCCCCAAATCTCTAATCTCCTGCCTCTCCCAGCCCCCCGTCTGAAGCGCCCTTCCTGCCCTTTCTCCTGTTCAGTGTCACCTCTCAGGACCCTGCCCAGGCATCACCTCTCCCAGGCCGTGTTGGGGTTTCTGTTCTGGCCACAGTACTCATTTGCTTTGTGTCACTGTTGGTTTATGGGCAGGTCTCCCCAAACCACTTATACGTGCCACTGTCTACCTTACAGCTCCTGGGTTCGGGCCCCGGTGCCCAAAGGCATGAATAAATACCCCTGGAGTGGCCTTCGGTTGGTGGGGCCATCTGGGAAGTGCATGTGGTTTCCTAGGAAGAGCCTCCAGGAGGAAGTGAGCTCGGGTCCCTGCTCCATCGCTTACTCCCTCACAAGACAGCAGGCAGTCTTCCCGAAGCCCCTCAGCCTTGCTGAGCCCCAGCTTTCTCACCTGTGAAGTGGAGGAATGGTGAGGGTTACAGTGGGTGCATGCCTGGGGGCTCAGTGACCAGAACCCACTGCTACTGGATCCAGCAAGTCCAAGGGAGATGGTGTCCTTGGCTCTTTGCAATGCGCTCTGCAGAGTGGCAGCCAGCGAGGCTCTGAGTAACTGTGAGGTCTAGACCCAGCTGGGGCCAGGGTGCTCAGAAAACCAGAGCTGCCTTCCCAAAGGTGCCCACCACTCCCATGGCTGAACGGGCTTGGAAGAAGCCAGCAGACGGCAGTGAGCCCTGCTGATTTCCCAGGAAGGAGGCCAGCCAGGGCCTTGTTGACTTTGAAGGGAAACGGCAGGGGGCCCGGGGAGGTCCTGAGGCTCAGTGGCCAGGTCAGCAGGGCCTGGCTTGCTCACTGTGTTTCTGGTGCCTGCGTGGGCACAACAGGCAGGCCAGTCAGCCACGAGTTCCTGGAAGACTTGACTGGGAGCAGCTCTGAGCTCTGACAAGGCACCTGCCATGGGGCAGCAGTTTGTTGGGGATTCTCCAGGGCCTCAGGAGCCCAGAACCCATTTTACGGCCTCCAAGGGGGACTGTGTCTTAGTGGTCAATACTCAGGGAGCCTGTACTCTGCACTGGTCACTGTATCCAGAAAAGGAGTCAGAGTTCGGGTTTAGAAGCAGGGACTCTGAAATCAAACCGCCTGCTTTGAGGCCTGGCTGCGGTTACTATGGGTAAGTAACCAGCCTCTCCGTGCCTCACTTCCTCCAGCACTGAGGCCTAAGCACTTAATACATATGAAGTGTCTAGAACAATTCTTGGCTCTTGGTATTAGTCTTCACCTAATGTGAGCTATATCTGTGACCTCAAGCAAGTTACCCAAATTCTCAGTGCCTCAGTTTCCTCATCTGTGAAATGGGGCTCCTAACAGTACCCACCTCACGACGTTATTACAAAGGCTACATGAACTAACTTATGCAAAGTGCACAGATCCTTAGAACAACATCAGGCGCACAGTGCTCTGTGTGAATACCCGACATGCATTTCATTATAGCTGCAAATGTGAGTTTGGTTGTGACCTGTTTTCTCATGACCTCCCTGACATGCTCTACTGTAATGGTTGAGGTTTGAGCTCTATGGGCCAACATACTGCCTGGGTTTCTGGATTTCTATCTTGCCTCTATCAATTCTTTTTTTTTTTTTTTTTTTTTTTTTTTTGAGATGGAGTCTTGTTCTGTTGCCCACACTGGAGTGCAATGGCACAGTCTCAGCTCACTGCAACCTCCACCTCCCACGTTCAAGCGATTATCCTGCCTCAGCCTCCCAAGTAGCTGGGACTACAGTTGTACACCACCATGCCCAGCTAATTTTTGTATTTTTAATAGAGATGGGGTTTCACCACGTTGACCAGGCTGGTCATTTCTTAGAAGGAATAATAATAGTTACTGTTTAGAGAATTAAATGAGAAAATAAATGCAAACAAATCTAGAAAAATGCCTGGCATAGAGTAAATCTCAATAAATGTTCCTACTATTAGTCTCAATTTACAGATGGGGAAACTGAGGCTTAGAGAGGTTTTGGAATATGACCGAGCTTCCAGACAGTGAGTGGCAGGGCCAAGATAGGAACAACTCCAACCCCATCTCCTGAATTCATGTACCTCATTCCTCCCTGGATCCGAACACCCCAGCCTGGGTCCTGGCTTGTGATGGGTGCTGGAGAAGGGTGTCCCAAAGGAGGCATGGGGAATTGCTGGGTCGATAGACCAAAGTTACTCAGGTGGGAGGTGGCAGAGAGAGACTGGAATCCAGAGCTCAGCTCACTGTGTCAAGCTGACATTTTCCAACAGTGTGTCTGGTTCCAACAAATCAAGAGCCTTTCTACATGGTGGGCTGTGTCTCAGGAGAAGACATCAATGACAGAAATGCCCCTCTTGGTCCAGTGGGTGCCCTTGTTCTGAAGCCAAGGACACAGGGGGCCACTTCCACAGTGGTTCCAAGAGAAGCAGCCGGTGCCATCTTGGTGCCTTAAATAATAACTTCCCAGCCCGTCTTTCCAGCGTTGCCCCCACACACCTCCCAGCACCCCCCTGCAGCCCTCTTCCTGGCTCCCAGGCATGACAGGCTCTTTCACGTCTCTTTGTATTTGCACATGCTGTTCCCTATGCCTGGGATGCCATTCCTCCTCCTCCCTGTGCCTGATGGATGAGTCTCCTGGCGGTGTGAGTCCTCCCTCGGTGCTCCTCCAGCACTTACACAAATTGAGTCATTCATCTTAATCCTGTCTTGTTCTCAAAAGTCTTTGACACAAAAGCACTTTGTTTATTTCTCTGTGAGTCTCCATGTGCGCCTCTGGATCTACCTGTTCCTCTTCTCCACTCTACTCTGTGTCCTGGGGAGGCCAAACCACACTGACTGCATGCACTGCCTTGGAGGCAGCAGGAGAAGGAGGCTTCCTTCCTGTGGGGTCCTCTGGCTGGCTGTGCCCCTCTGTGGAAGCACACGTCTCCTCCCCTCACCCTTCAGACCTGAGGATGGTAAGGGCTTCTCACTGTCACTCGCCCCACGTTCTGCACTCTCCCTTGTGGCTTCTCGCTCCTTTTTTTTTTTTTTTTTTGAGAGACAGAGTCTTGCTCTTGTCAACCAGACTGGAGTGCAGTGGCACATTCTCAGCTCACTGCAACCTCCGCCTCCTGGGTTCAAGCAATTCTCCTGCTTCAACCTCTGGAGCAGTAAGACTACAGGTGCACGCCACTACATCCATTTAATGTTTGTATTTTTGGTAGAGACGGGGTTTCGCTATGTTGGCCAGGCTGGTCTTGAACTCCTGGCCTCAAATGATCTGCCTGCCTCAGCCTCTCAAAGTGCTGGGATTACAGGTGTGAGCCACCATGCCCGGTCCCCGTGGCTTCTCTGCCTGCTGCTCACACCTTTGTCAGTTATCTCTTTATTAAATGCTCTTCAAATTTCCAATTTCAGTGGACTGTCTCCTGTTCCCACCATCCTGACTGATAGATGGACAGATTCTTCGAGCACTGTGTACCTTATAGCTGCTTTCACACATGTCTTTCTCCATTAGACGGTGAGCTCCTGGGGGCCAGCCATGCCTGAGCCAGTCTGCATCTCTGTGCAGGAGGACACGGAGAAGGCATCTGAGAAATGCCCTTGACTTAGGTTGCATCACAATACAGTCATCCCACACACAGGACTGAATGACTTGAATGAAGTTGAACCCATCCATTCATTCACTCATCAACCACAGATACTCACTGGGTGGCAGGAGTGAACAAGGTGAAGATGGCCTCACGAAGCTGGCTTTGCAGTGAGGGGAATCAAGCATAGAGAGCAGAAGCAGACAGCTAATGGCATTTCAGACGGTGATGCCTACTAGGAAGGAAATGAAGCAAAGCAAAGGGGTACCAGGGACGGGCTGGGGATGCTATTTTAGGTAAGTGGGGGGTCATGAGAGTAGAAAGGGACATGAAGGGGCCGAGTCAGGAGACGCTGTGGTGGAAGGACATTCCATGCGGAGGACTGTGGGTGGGAACAGCCTTGGTCTGCTGGAAGACAGCAGGAAAGCTGGGAGGTGGGATAGGGGAGACGGTGGGGACTTGCTTTCTTGTGAGGCCTCTCCCAACTCTGGGATCTGAGGACTCCTTAGGGAAGCCTTTGCCCAGGCCAGAGCCCACCAGCCAACCACTTCCTGATCCATCCAGGGGAAGCCCTACACGGGGTGCTGTCTCCATGTTCTCTCACTTAACCCTCATGATAATCCGGTGAGGAGGGTGTTCATACCCTCATCCCACACATGAGGAAACCGAGACTCAGAGAGGTTAAGCAACCTACCCGAGGTCACACAGAGTCAGGGAAAGAACTGGAAATGATCCCAAGGCTGCCTGACCTGCAGCCCGGAGAGTGTTTTCCCAAGACCAATGCATGCATTTGCCAGGGACCCTTTCCTCAGGGACATCAACCTTGCTGGGACAGGCCGGCAGCAGGATCCAAAGCTCCCATTCAAGGGTTGGCATGTCCCATGGTCACACAGACTATGGGGAGGGAGCTGGAGTTTAAGCCTGGCTCTTTCCACAGCCCCTCACTCTGAAAAGAGAAAATTGGTAGGTGAGCAAGCAAGCCGTGCCGTGCCCACCGTGCCCGACACTATTCCAGGGCCAGGGCATGTTGGCTAATGGATATCATTTCAGCCCTTTCATTTCTAATAGACACTGTGCTTTCATAAAGACTGTCATTTTCCACAGCTCACACAGATAATCAACGTGCTGGCTGCCTGGAGGGCTGGGAATGGCAGTATTTGGGCACGTCTGTGAAGATAAAACCATCCTCTCATTCTCTACTATTTCAATCCTTTCCCAACCAGACACAGCCCTCGCATTTGAGGGCACTGGCCTGGGATCCCAAGAGGCTCCAGCCTGCTGCACGATGCCCCCAGTTCAGGGAAGAACTAAGTTTCAACATTCCATAGGCATATGACCTTGGGCACAGCACTTACCCTTCCAGAGCCTCACTTTCCCCAACTGTAAAATGGGGGCAATTAGGGCTAACTTGCAAAGTGTCTTAAATAAGATTATTAGCATGGACCTGTAAGTCCACTTAAAAGCTCTGACTTAGAAACCCAAGTTCTAGGCCCAGCCTTGCCATTGATTTTCTGTGTGACCTTGGGGGAGCCACGTTAAACACCTGCCACATAGTTGGTGCTTAGGAGGTGGTAGCTAGGACAGTGATGGTGCTGAAGGTAATGATGTTTTTTTCACATTTTGCCAATAAGAAAACCCAGGCAGGCCTGGTGACTCATGCCTGTAATCCCAGCACTTCGGGAGGCCAAGACAGGCGAATCACTTGAGATCAGGAGTTCGAGATCAGGCTGGCCAACATGGCAAAACCTCATCTCTACTAAAAATACAAAAAGTAGCTGGGTGTGCTGGTGCACGCCTGTAATCCCAGCTACTTGGGAGGCTGGGACAGGAGAATTGCTTGAACCTGGGAGGCAGATGTTGTAGTGAGTTGAGATCGTGCCACTGCACTCCAGCCTGGTAACAGAGTGAGACTCCGTCTCAAAAAAAGGAAGGAAGGAAGGAAGGAAGGAAGGAAGGAAGGAAGGAAGGAAGGAAGGAAGGAAGGAAAGAAAGAAAGAAAAAAAGACAACTGAGCCAGAGAAGGGAATGGGCTCATGAGGATGAAGGCACCTGACTGGTGAAGGTAACTGGCTTGAAGGTACCTGGCTCAAGACTGAGGGTGAGAAGGTGGGTAGCAGAGAAAGAGGAAGAGACCTCTACTCCCAACACCCTAGGGCAGGTTCAAGACTCTCCTGCTGGCACACCTACCCTGGCAAAAGTCCCTAATTCACTAGAAGAGCCTGAACCCATTTCAAACTCTTCCAGTTGGACTGGAACGCATTTTAATTCCTAATGTCCAGGCAACTTTTTCCCCTGCTTAATTCATTTCTTACTTTACTGGTTCTTTCTCATTTTTTTTCCAAGTTATCGATGCATCTATCCCTCTCCCTCCCCAGTTCTGCTCTCCCACACCAAACGTCTCACAGGTAGGAATCTTGTCTGACGTGTGTGCTGCTGTGTGCCTGGAGCCTGCCACAACAACAGACACAAAATCGGGAATCCAGTGGATGCTTGTTGGGTTGTGGAGTGAATTGTAATTGGGCCGCAGTTTTTTTAACTTGATGCCAGTGGGCAGCATGGTCAATCTGGAGATTTCTGCTATTGTGAAAGGACTCTCTGGAGTGATCATTATGCAAATACAAAGATGAGCAGGGGAAAATGGTGTATTATAAATGCATTTTTTGTTTATTTTTCATTAACAAGTTGCTTCACTTCTTGGTGTCAAGGAGAGCTCTGAGAAGGATGGATCAATTTGCATAATAATCCCAGAGATCTTCCCTTGAGGAAGGGTGGGAAACCCAACCCCAGCCCACTGTGATATGAACTTAGAAAATGTGGGTGGACTGGAGTAGCTCTGAGTAGACTGGAGTAGCTCTGACTGAAGTCCAAAGGCAGGAGAGGGTACAGAGGGCTCCAAAGAGAACTCCTCTGGAGGGCAAAGATGGACTGGCGATCTGAGCTTGGCATCAGGGCAAGGACAGAGACGTGTGGGACTTCAATCAGCTTTTGTCAAGGATCACAGACATTTAAGGAAAAACTCCAACATGAAAGAGAGACACCAGCCTTCAGCTCCAGCCTCACGACTGAGCACAGCGTGTGGCCTGCCCTGATTTATATGGCGCTCTGACCCAGCAGGGCATTGCCACCTCCACAGGTAAGCATCGGCCAAGATGTGCAGGTCCAGCCTTCAACACTGACACCATGTGGCAGGGGCTGAAGTGAGGGCACTGGATCAGACTTTGGCTCCCTTTCTCTATTCCTGGAGTTTGGAGGCAGAGTCGGCCTGCTTTAGACAAAGTTCGCAGGGTTCCTGGGTCAATTCAGGAGGGTGAAGGCCCCTGGATGGATACTTCATTAGCTTCCTGCTAATGAAGGCCTAAGATGAGCAATTAATTGGAAAAATAAGGCCAGGTACAGTGGCTCACACCTGTAATCCCAGTACTTTGGGAGGCTGAGGCGGGTGGATCACCTGAGGTCAGGAGTTCGAGACCAGCCTGGCCAACATGGTGAAACCACATCTCTACTAAAACTACAAAAATTAGACGAGTGTGGTGGCAGGCACCTGTAATTCCAGCAGCTCAGGAGGCTGAGGTAGGAGAATTCCTTGAACCAAGGAGGCAGAGATTGCAGTGAGCCAACAATGTGCCATGGCACTCCAGCCTGGGCAATAGAGCAGGACTCTGTCTTGAAAGAAAAGAAAACAAAAGAAAAGAAAAGAAAAGAGAAAAGAAAAGAAGGGAAGGGAAGGGAGAAGAAAAAAGAGAGAGAAAGGAAGGAAGGAAAGAAGGAAGGAAAGAAGGAAGGAAGGAAGGAAGGAAGGAAGGAAGGAAGGAAGGAAGGAAGGAAGGAAGGAAAGAAGGAAGGAAGGAAGGAAGGAAAGAAGGAAGGAAAGAAGGAAGGAAGGAAGAAGGGAGGGAAGGAAGGAGGGAAGGAGGGAGGAAGGAAAATTAGTAGTGCTTTTATTTGTACCCTGAGTTGGTAAAGCACCCATATAAGTTATAGAACGAGTCAGTTTTATCTACACTCTGCCACCAGTGACCACAACTATCCAAACTGACAAGTAACACACGTGGGAGAGTTCTTTTCTACAGCAGAGTATCTTTAAAATTATTAACAGCAATTGCATATACATACACAGCATGCTACAGATTACAAAGCTCTTGTCCATCTCTGCCTGCCTCTGAGCCTCATGCTAGCCCTGTGAGATAGCAGGGCAGAATGGCTGTCCCTAGGAAACAGAGGCTCAGAGAGGGACATGACCTGCCCATGGTCACCAAGTCAGCAAGTCCCCATCCCACCCCCGTTGCAGGTCCCTAAGCTGCTTCCCAGGCAGGTCAGATGCCAGGTCCCTATGCTGTCTATTCAAAGCAGCATCAAGACCACGATGGCAATAACCATGAGGATTCCAGCCAGGATGCAAAGCCCCAGGAAGACGATGTCACTGGTATCCTGGGCCACCATGGTCACCGGACCCTCCAGTGCCTCCGCCTCATCCCCGGGTGGTGCTTCCTGAAGGTGCTCCGCAGTGGCAGCATAGGGACCCAGCCAGTGAGAGCCAGACAGCAGGTGGACGGAAGCCTCCTTGCGCCGCGGCTCACAGCGGACCTCGTACTCATGGATGTCCTCCCGCCCTGCGGCTGAGAAGTCGATGTACAGCACGCTGACAATCACTGAAGTGTTGTTTCTTCTCTGTGGGGTCACAGGGTACTCGTCACACCTGAAGGAGCTTGGGCTGACCTTGTTTCCCTATATATGTGGGGGTCTCAGTACCAGGGGGGCAGAGCCCAAGGAGCCTATGTTCGAGTCCTAACTCTGAGCCTCAGTGGTCCCATCTGTAAAAGGGGTACCATGAGGGTGAGCTGTCTGGAAGGACAATATCAGATTTGATGCCCATGTTTCTCCGGCTAATGTTCTGGGGTCATTTACCATGGTCCAGGCTCTGTATTTTTAAATATCTTACTTAATTCTCACAACAACCTTCTCTTACTGGTACCATTAAAACCCCCATGTGGCCGGGCGCGGTGACTCATGCCTGTAATCCCAGCACTTTGGGAGGCCGAGGCGGGCGGATCATGAGGTCAGGAGATTAAGACCATCTTGGCTAACACAGTGAAACCCCATGTCTACTAAAAATACAAAAAATTAGCTGGGTGTGGTGGCAGGCGCCTGTAGTCCCAGCTACTCTGGAGGCTGAGGCAGGAGAATGGCGTGAACCCGGGAGGCAGAGGTTGCAGTGAGCTGAGATCGCGCCACTGCACTCCAGCCTGGGCGACAGAGCGAGACTCTGTCTCAAAAACAAAACAAAACCAAACCATGTTAAAGAGGAGGAAACTAAAGCCCTGAGGTTAAATCCCTTGCCTGAGGTCACACAGCACACAAGTGACAGAGCCCATATTCTCACTCAGATCTGCCCAACTCTTAACTGTGCTCTTGGCCATCACACCTCACTCAAACAAAATAATGTAGAACCAAAGGAGGCTTTTCAAAGCATCGACCCCAATCCTCTATCCTTGGCAAATTTACAGACGTGACCACTGAGGCCTGGAAGGGTGATGACTTGCCCAGAGCTAGGTCAGAAACCAAGTCTCCTGCCTCCACATTAGGAGCTTTGACCCCGGTGCTGTGTGGCTTCCCCCTGCAGCCTTTTCTCTCGATGATATCTGCAGTAGGTATCCTGCTATTGAGTTCCTGGCCACCCCAGGGACAGCAGCCTAGTGTTGGGAAGAGCCATCGAGGAACAAGATGTGGGAGCCTGGCACCCTGCTGCCCTTCCCACCTCGGATGAAGGAGTCGAGTGGCCCTGAGACGATGGGCCTGCAGGCCCAGGCTGGAGGGCAGCATTGTGAGGGGCAGCCTGGCATGGTCAGCAGCGATGCAGAACTATTCTTCCAACCACGCCCAATCTGCCACAGCCACTGGCTTCTTCAGGGTTTCCTAACTGTCCCCATCTAGCAAGTAGCACTTCTGAGAGGACACTTCTAAAAATCAAAGCTGCCTAGCAGAGTCACAGCAGCCGTGAATAGTAGGAAGTCCCTAGCACCAAAGACTGGGTGACCCTTTTGGGATTGAACAGGTGTCACAAATCAGGAGGGTTCTTTGTGTGTGTGTGTGTGTGTGTTGTTGTTGCTATTTATTTATTTTTTTAGAGATGGAGTCTTGCTGTGTTGCCCAGGCTGGAGTGTAGTGGCGCCATCTTGGCTCACTGCAACCTCTGCCTCCTGGGTTCAAGCAATTCTCATGCCTCAGCCTCCCAAGTAGCTGGGATTACAGGAGTGCACTGCCACACCCAGCTAATTTTTGTATTTTTAGTAGAGACAAGGTTTCACCATGTTGACCAGGCTGGTCACAAATCAGTTTTATGGACTAGGTGACTTCATGTGTCTCTTCCAAGTCTGGGCTTCCAAAAGGCTCTGATTCCATGTCCCCAAAGGAGCTCCTGCTCCCATCTGAGAAGAACTTGTGCCCTGGATTTTTGGGATATAGAATCAGGACACTGGGGAAAGAAAGACTCCTGAGAGTGGAAGGGGACCCAGTGAAAGGCTAATGTTAATCTATAGAACAAGGAAGGGAGGGAAAAATCAGAGAATGGGGGTTGGGGGGGAATCTTTTGGGGGTTTTGATGAGTGACAGACTTGACAAAGAAAGAAAAGCCACACAACATGGGGTGTTGATGGCTGTGGAGTCAAGTCTCTAATGTTTTTAAAGAGATGCACGTAAAGATTGGCATTACTTTTTATTGTCGTCAGCTGTTTGAGCTGCGTATCTTCGAAAGCAACTCTATGCAAACCCTGATCCTTGAGGGTCTAGGATTTATAAGGGGTACACTAAGAATCCATGAATCTAAGGTTCTCTGATTTTATGTTTCCAAGATACTGACCCCAAGATTCCATGGTTCTGTGTTTCTGAGTTCTGGTGGTGGTTCTGTGACTATGAGACCGTGAGTGTATGTGAGCCCTTGGTTCCAGGATTTCCTGAGTCCCTGCTTCTCAGATTCTTTGTCTCCATCATTCCATGACTTTATGGAATGTGGTTCTGTCCCAAACAAAACCCCTGGGAGACTTAGGGTATGGAGTAGGGGGATGGCAGAATACCTCGGCAGCCAGGACTGGTCCCCTACCCTCCTCCTCTTCTCAGGTCAAAAGGATGGTGGCTGCCAGGAGGCTCGGACAGGCAGAGGGTGGCCTGGAGGGGCCAGAGGCATACATGTGGCTAATGTTGGGAAGCGGGGGAGGGTTTGCTGGAAAGCACATGATTTCTGCTAAGTCTGACTGCAAAGCCCCTGGATTTCAAGGCTGGGGAGTCTTTCCAACAGAGGCCACTGTTCCTTTTCTCCGTACCCCACTTCCTGACCTGTCCCTAAGCATGCAAATATCCAGGGTGCTTGAGCCACTGCCCAGTGACTCTCTAAGGGCCCTATGTCTGGGTTCACGGCCTCCAAAATACAAGGATAGTAGGGAAAATGGACTTGTAAGCCTCACAGCCTTTTGAGGGAGGGGATCCTGTGCGTTGAAAGGGCCTTTTGTGCTGTGGAGCCCAGGGATGGATCTGGATCACCAGGTTGGGGAGGGGCGGGAGAAGCAGGGCTCCCACAGCTCTGCATATTAAAGGGGTGAGGTCTTCAGGGTCCTTGGGGGAGCTCTGAAGGGAAAGGGGAGGAACAGCCAACAGAGCACCTGTAGCACGAGTGACCGGTAGCGTCTTTAGATTGCCGCTGAGGTTAGGCAGCAGCAGCTGGGGTTAGGAAAGAGAGCTGGGAAGAGAAAAGGAAGAGAGCTGGGAACCGGAGGGACCCCTCTCCTCTGTCTCTCCTCTTGGAGTTCTTTGCTACATTTACCCCGAGCAAACTGGTTGAGGTAAGTAAAGCCAAGAAGGGCTTAGCTCTGCATCCACGTCTGTGTGGCCCCCAGAGCCAGGAGAAGCTGAATTTTCAGGAATGTCAGATGCCTTTCAGCAGGGTCAGAGTCCCTCCCTTGTGCCTGCCCCCTCCCCCCAGCCCCTACCTGAGACTCAGTGCCGCAGGTATCAAAGCGGGCCTGGATCCTGAAGTTGCCGCCGACCTCCTGGGCAGCACAGCTCCGGCTGCCCAGGTAGACCTTGGTCCGCTCCAGCGGGGCCAGCGCCTGCGTGGAGATCAGGATCTGGAAGTCCGTGCGGGAGCAGCTCACGTTCATGGGCACCACTGGGAACCGGAGGGAGGAGCTGGAGGCCTTAGGGTCAGGCAGTCTGACCCTCACCTCCCCCACGCCCCCCACCCTCCCACAAAGGGTGGTGAATGGGGAAACTGAGGCCCAGAGTAAGAAAGGCTCTTATGGAATCCTACAGGGCACGGTAAGGGATATCTTAGACGGGTTACTCCGTTCAACTCCAGCAGACTGTGAGCTCCTTAGGGAAGGCACCGAGTCTGATTCTCTCAGCGTCCTCTGGGCCCAGCACAGAGCTTGGCAAGCCCAGTGAATGCTGAGTGAATGAATGAATGTTCTTAATAATCATAAAGTTCATCTGCTAATCTCTTGGCCATGTGCCAGGCAATTCATTTAATTATTTAACAAATATATTGATGGCCTACTATGTGCAGGCCCTATTCTCGGCACCACAAATACAAAAATGAGGAAAAAACACAGCTGAAATTCTTGCCTTGTGGAGCTTACATTCTAGATGGGGGAGGGGGCAATAAAAGTAAAATACACCCGTGTGTCAGAGTGCCCCGAAGGAAAATCAAGCAAAGAAGAAAGAGCAGGAGAGTAGAACGAATTGGGGAGGAGTGAGGAAGGGGAGTTTCAGTTTTAAAAAGGGTGGCAAGGGAAGCCTCACTTTCCCTCCCTACAATGAGCCCCCAGGAGGTAGATGTGACTAAACTCATTTTACAGGTTTGGAAATCGACACTCTGAGAGATGAAGTTGTTTGCGGTGGCCAACTGGGTCGACAGGATTTCAAAGTTCGGGTCTGTTCGCCCTATTCAGCAGCCTCCTGCAGCCCTCCTGGCCAGGACGGTCGCACATGACTCACAGTGTCTGCTTTGGGTGAGCGTGTGTGTGTGTGTGTGTGTGTGTGCATGTGCATGCATACAGGGGCAGGGGTGGGGGAAGGGGAAAGGAAGGCGGCTGCCTGGTGGGAGGAAAAGGAAAGAGAGCTGGCAGGGAGAGGCCTGGAACTCTCAACCCCTCTCCGGGAAATGCCTCAGACATATTTCAGCCTCTGGTGTCTGGGCAGTCAGGGATTTATGGGCCAGCCGACTCCCACGATGATCTCGGTGGTGCTGAACTGTGTGTCACCCCCAACTGGCACTGTGGCTGCCCTCCCACTGGGAAGGCCTCCTGCAGCCTGGGCCGCATCTGGAGCCTCGTCCAGTGTGAGTGCTCCTGTCTGCCCCTGGGCCCCCACAGGGATCTGAGGGAAAGGGATGTGGTGTGGAGTTGGAGTGGGCACTCCTGCCCTGAAGCCGCTGGAACAGGAGCTGGGATGAGCGCCTCCCCTAACTTTCTCTCCTTCTCTGCAGAAGGGGCTTGTCCTAAATCACGCAGGGCTGGGAGAGGGCCTGGGAGAGTTCTGAAAATAAGATTATCAGAGGCAAAAGGAACTTTAAAGATCTTTCCGTCAATATCCTCATCTTACAGGTGGAAAACTGAGGCCCACAGAGACATAGGGCAATGCCAGCTAGTGGAGGCAGAGCCAGTGGAGCTGGGCTCTCCAGGGCTGTGCTAACAGAGCCACAGCTCTCCCACCCCAGCTTGCAGGTGGAGCCCACCGAGGCCCGAAGGGGCTGGGCCTGCCCAAGTTCACGGCTCTGCCACAATCTTGCTGTAGCTCACCATCTCCTCCATCCCTGGCCCCAACTCCCCTTGCATATGGAGCAAGGAAAGATTTTTTAAATGCTGAACAGGCCTGAGACACCTTCCTGAAGGAAAGATGTCCTTGGATCCAGGCATTGTGACCTTGTTACTTCCTTTGGCCTTCACGACCACCTGTCTAGGGCCTTCATCAACCTCTTATACAGATGCGCCCTCTTGGATGATCAGTAAATGGCAGGATTTGGACGTGACCCTGGTCTCTCTGAGCTTAGCTCTGAGCTCCCCTCCCTCGTGCCCCTCTCAAACAAGCAAGAAGGCAGGAGAGTAAGTTCTAATCCTGGCTGTGCCACTGACTGCCCCTGTGGTCACAATGAAGCCTTTCCCCTCTCAGCACCTCCGTTGCTATACCTGCACAATGAGGAGCTTTGCTTGGCCAGGAAGAGAGCACGATAGGTGCAGAGTGCAGACATTTCTGCGCCCGTAGACAAGGAAGGGTGGGAGGAGGGAAGCAATGGTGGACCCTCTTGGCTGACAAATCTACACAATAATATGGAGTCTGAGAAAGCCAAATACCAGCTCCCCAGCTTCCTCTGCAGCAAGGCAGGGCCATCTGACTGAGTTCAAACTGTTTGGACATTTTGTAAAAGTCTTGTGAGAGGTTCTAGAGACGCTTTTGCTTTCTTGATAAAGAGTCATTTGCAGCTGGCACTTCCCTTGTCCTCTCTAGCCTTGAACATGGATGTGATGCCTGGAGCTATGGCAGCCATCTTGCAGCTGTGAGGCTCAGAGAGTCCCAGAGATAACACTTGGAACAGTGTTGAGCCCCTGGACCAATACAGCAGCTGCCTAGCTCCAGGCTTCTTGTTGAGTGAGGAAAAACAAGCACCATTTTTTCAATGAGTAGTTCTGAATGATACAAGCAGGGCTGGTAGGCATCCCTACGGTTATACCAATTTTTTTGCCATAAACAATATTAGCATATTTTGTCTATTTACCCTGGATACAGGGGACCAATAACAACACAAGAGGGGCCAGGGGCCCAGGGGGAAGGAACCAGATGGGGAGGGGTGAGGACTCGTGAAGTTAGGAGCTGGGGAAGGAGGCTCTGCAATAGTGGAAACAAGCGGGAGCTGTGCTGTCCAGTCTCAGGGGTCCCGAGAGTGGGCAAGGGTGTAGCCAATGGAAAAGGCACTGGAGAAGACCATTCATGGGGGGCAGGACAAACTGGTGGGATGGAGGAAAGAGGCTGCAAAGACTGAGGCTGCAAAGCCTCCCCTTCCCCCTCAGTGGACCCACTCCCACAGCCCAGCTGACCTCCGATGTAGGCCACGGAGAAGCCCCTGCGGGTGGTGCTGCGGTCCGTGTGCAGCAGAAGCAGAAGCTGGTTGTGGCTTGAAGTGACAGGTGGTGGCAGGCGGTGTCCACACCAATTCCCCAGCAGGGGTGCCTCCTCACTGGCCCCATCGAAGGCTGCCAGATGGTCAAAGTCACAGGTCTTGGTCAGGCTGTTGGGCTCCTCCAGGTCCAGGTCCAGGAAGAATACCTTGACCCGGTAGCCCGGGGGCAGGCGGATGGTCCAGTGGCAGCGGATGTTGTTGGGGTAGGAACTGGGGTACCGTGGGCTGGAGAAGTTGCCCCGCATGGTCATGTATACCTCCTGGCATTGTCCTGGGTGGGGGAGGGGAAGGTGGGAGGAGCAACAGTGAGGGGAGAGGAGAAGTCACCCTCTGCAGTTACAGCTTAGGCAGCAGGCGCCACAGTGGTCCTAAAACCACCAGGCAGGTTGTGGGCACCATGGCTAGCAAACCAGACAATTGATCCCAACTAGCTGAAAGTTGAGATGCTTGATCCCAAAGCTTGTTTTAAACTGCAACTTGCTGAAAGCTGGGACTTGCATTCCAACTGACAGTCCCCATCACGGGTGTAGGCCCTGTTAGGAATTCACTAATAATACACAATACCTGTCCTCAGAGTTACCTCCAAACTCCCTGGCTTGACAGATGATGCGGTTCATGCCTGGCCTTTCCCCTTTTCTCACTGCCCCATTTGGTATGTACTATGAGCATACCAAACACTCCTTGCCCTCCAGGCTTTTGCACATGCTGTTCCTCCTGCTTGGAACACCCTTCCCTTCTGCTTCCATCTAACTCCTTCAGGGTACTGCTCAATTCTCTCCTCCACGAAGTCATCCATGATTCTTACTGATGGATAGCACAGATCATAATGGCTTGCACTGTCTCTTTCCTTATAATCTCTCTAACTAGACTATAAACTTCCCATGACTTCATCCATTCATTTGCACAAATACTTAGTAACTACTATGTGCCAGGTGCAAAGATAAGCCCATAAGGGACTCAGTCAGACAGGGGAGATTGACATGCAAACCACATACAGAGGAGACAAATGTTAGATCATAGTGTAAAAAACTTCTATAAGGAGGTGAAAGAGGGATCAATTCTGGTAAAACAGGAAGTCTTCGCAGAGGTGACATGCTTATGTCTTGGCATTGGCCAAGGGTATGCTAGAGCACTGCAGGCAGAGACAGTGCAGAAAGCCCAAGGCCGCTGGGGGGCAGAAAGGTGTGATCCCTGCAAGTGTAATGGGGCGATAGGAACCCAGTAGGCACAGGAGGATTCGCGGTGGAGCTCCAGCCCCTCCTACCTGAGAAGTAGTAGGCCTTGAAGCCACGGCCTCCAATGTTGAAGTCGGACTTGAAGATCACCTGCAGTTCGTGGCCCAGAGACACGAGGGTGGGGGGCCTGGTGCTGCCACAGTAGTGGTGCCCACGGGTGGGGCCAGGCCCCCCAAGCACAGCCACGTAGTCATAGGTGCACTCGTCATTGCCTTCCACTTGGAAGTCCACGAACACCAGCTTGACGCTGGCAGGGCCAGCGGCCCGGATCACCCAGTGGCACTCCATGCTGTTGGGGTAGTTGTTGGGGTACTCAGGGCTGGTGAGGACCCCCGACAGGCCAGTCAGGACGCCGCCACACACATCTGCAAGGGAGCCCACTTAAGCTGACCTTTCTTTCTCCTTGTGGTTCCCAATTTCCTCCCTTGAGAACCAGACACCCCAACATGCTGCCCCCAGAGGTATCTCATGAGGGTCTCATTACCATCCACCGAGCACCTGCTACCCAAGTAGCGAGTGTAGCACATGCGCAGGCCTAGCACTTGGCACCTATGCTGCCTGTTCAAATCCTCAGACTAGCCCCACAAGGACTGTGCTGCAGTTTCTCTGATTTTATAATTAAGAAAAGGGAGGCAAAGAGAAGTTCAGTAGCTTACTTGAGTTTATCCCAGGCAGACCCTGAGATAAGGATTTGAGTGCAAGGAGTTTGCTTGGGAGATCCAGGGGCCCCCAGGTGGGGAGGGAGGGAGTGGACACAGAAGGGGAGGTGTGTTCAAGCCAGCTGCTGACCTGCAGGGGAACTCTGGGGACAGGGTAAAGCACACACTTCAGAGTTCTGTCAATCTAGGAGCAAGGGAGCTGCGGTATTTATATGCCAACTCCCCAGAGTGTAGGCGGAGGGCTGCTGTGGGCTGGGAGTGACCTACTGAGACTTCAGAAAAAACCCTCCAACAAAGAACTGTGGAGGTTGGCAGAAGCACACTGAAGTGGCAGGGCCCAAGGAACATGGTCAGGCCTCTGAGAGCAGTCACCCGACTGGTAACTGAGAAAGTAGGATTTGAACCCAGGAAGACTTACTGTGGACCCTGTGCACTTGACCCTTGTGACCTTCACTATCCACTCCTATGAGGCACAGTGGGGCACAGAGGCTGGGGTGTCTGAGCTCAGGAATGTAATCAAACCTCCCTAACAGATGAGGAAACCAAGACTTAGAGAGAGGACCTGATGAAGTAGAGCTTGGTTTGACATCTGAAGACAAGTAGTCTCCCGTCTCTGCCTTTTATTAGCTGTGTGACTCTGGGGAAGTAACCCCGCCTCTCTGAGCCTCATTGGAACATTAGAAATCGTAAGACTGAACCAGCTTGATCCACTGGGCTCAGACTTGAGCAGAGTCAGAATATGCTGCTGGAAACTCTCAGGAAGCCAGCTTGGCCAGTACAACCACACAGCAAGTGTGGGTGAATGCCGTGACTTGCCGGAGGTCACCAGCAGGGAGGGCACATGTGGGATGTGTTTCCTGAGACTCCAGCGTCTCACCCTATGGCACGGCTGTGTGACCAGGGCTCTGGATGGGGCGTCTGAGCACTTGACGTCTTTTCCCAGTGCTGGCCCAGCCGTGTGACTTTATGAAGGCCCTCTCAGGTACTCAGATTTTGTGAAATGAGAGGGCAGGTTTAGATAGCCTGTGAGATCCCTTCCAATAGTAACAACCTTCGCAGAGACTTCCAAACTGTCCCCTGGGGCTCCCCAGCAGCCCCCTGGAGCACCTGCTGGCACCTGCTGCAAATTTCATTCTTATGCTGTATTTCAAGCTCTCTTTTAATGTAATGAAAAGACAGCACCCACAGTTTTTAATGTCTTTAATAAGATATTAAAATTTAAATATTCTACATTTTAAAATTTAACTCATTGGAGGTCATCCACATTTACTTGTGTTTTTAATGATTGGCTTACAAGAAGTTAAAATATGAGTTTACAGGCTGGACATGGTGGCTCACGCCTGTAATCCCAGCACTTTGGGAGGCAGAGATGGGCGAATCACAAGGTCAGGAGATTGAGACCATCCTGGCTAACACGGTGAAACCCCGTCTCTACTAAAAAATACAAAAAACTAGCCGGGCGAGGTGGCGGGCGCCTGTAGTCCCAGCTACTCGGAGGCTGAGGCAGAAGAATGGCGTGAACCCAGGAAGCGGAGCTTGCAGTGAGCCGAGATTGCACCACTGCACTCCAGCCTGGGCGACAGAGTGAGACTCCGTCTCAAAAAAAAAAAAAAAATGTTGGGAAATGTGGCTGATGGTATTATGACTTTGATATCCTAACATTCTACAAATCTAAAGGTCTAAAATTCCAAAACTATTATTAGATCAGCCTATGGTTCTTGTGTTGTGGCATTCTACAATTCTATCCTTCTAAATGCAGCAGTGACTGGGGTCCCACCTGAGTCCCCCGGGATTGCTGTTGGTGGACCCTGGGGACCAGTAGCCTCTGTGGGTGTCTACTGTTTGAGCTAACATCAACAAGGCCTTGATTCTGGCATTGGGAAGAAGCAGGACGTTTGAGCCTTTGCACAGAACCTGGGGACAAGGATGAGTGAGTCAAAGAGAACGACAAGAAGAGCAAGGCCTCCTCTCCCCTCACTAGAGTGAGAGGCAAGTGTCAAGCCTGGTTGAAGGAGGGAGGGGCTAGGGACACGTGATATAAGAGTCACCAGCTCCACCCAGACCCTACTGCAGGAACTCAGGCAAGGATTCCCAAGCTGTGGAGTGGTGGGATGCCGCAGAAGGTGGCAACAGCAGTGGTGTCCCCTCCTGTGGCCTTATGCCATGACAGAGGACAAGAAGGACAAGGGTAGTAGAGCATGAGAGCCTCATTCCTGAGCACAGTGCGACCCTCTGAGGACTCCGGAAGAAATGGAGGGAGGCATGGGGAGCATTGCCAAGAAGGTGGGAACCCCAGCTACCAGGATTACCAGCATGGTCATGAACGGTGAGGCGGCTGCTTTTGCCTTATAAACTATGCATGAGAGCTGGGTCGTGCAGGATACAGAGCAGCCTGTGTGCCAAGATGATGAGACCCTGCAGGTCTCACCTGAGCCCTGCTGCTATCTTCCCGCCTCCACCCCAGAACCAGCTCTTCCACTGCCAAATCCCCCCTTGAACTCCTGGGCTCAAGTCATCCTCCCACTTTGGCTTGCCAAAGCACCAGGATTACAGGTGTGAGCCACTGCACCAGGTCCCTAAGGGCCCCCGTTAACCTTTCTGGTAGCCTGCAGAAAAGCCATGGCTGGCCACGTGCTTGTCCGAGTGGAAGACGACAGACATGACATGCCAGGAGGAGGTGAAGGGCGGCGGGGGCACCTTGCCGCAGAACCTCCCCAGCAGGTTGCCCTTGTCTGGTGAGGCCCCATTGTAGATCTCCAGGAAGTCGAAGCTGCAGGTGTCATGGTACTCCAGGTCAAAGGCATGGAAGGTGAGCAGCACCGAGGAGCCCTCAGCCACCACGATCAGCCAGCTGCACTCTGTGTTGTAGGGGTACAGTCTAGGGAAGTTGGGACTGGAGAAGTTTCCAGAAGGTGCTGAGAGCACACCCCCACATTTGACACCTGGGGCGAGAGAGAAGGATGGCCGAGACTCCATGCTGGAGTCTTGTGTACATGTGGTAAGGGCAGTGGGCCCAGTTACAAAGCTGGGTTCTTGGGATGGAATGAGGGAACACAAGGCCATGTGTTTATTTGCTCATGCATCTGCTTATTCTTCAGATGCTGATCAAGCATGCTGGTATTCATTCCACAAATACTGTTTGAGTGCTAGGCATTGTTCCAGGTGCTAGGGTCACGGCAGATACAAAACAGACAAAACCCCTACCCTCATGGAGCTTATGTTCTGGCAGGGAAGACAGACAATAAACATAGCAGGGAAAATATAGAGTTTATGGGGCCAGGTGCAGTGGCTCACACCTGTAATCCCAGCACTTTGGGAGGCCGAGGTGGGCAGATCACAAGGTCAGGAGTTCAAGATCAGCCTGGCCAATATAGTGAAATCCCGTCTCTACTAAAAATACAAAAATTAGCCAGGCATGGTGGTGCACACTTGTAGTCCCAGCTACCTGGGAGGCTGAGGCAGGAGAATTGCTTGCACCCCCATGGCGGAGGTTGCAGTGAGTTGAGATCATGCCACTGCACTCCAACCTGGGCGACAGAGGGAGACTCTGTCTCAAAAAAAAAAAAAATATATATATATATATATATATATATATATATATATTTTTATGACACAGTGAGAAGCTATGGAGAAAAAAGCAAGCCAGGAAAAGAGACAGGAAGTGTCAGGCAAGGTCTCAGAATGTTAGTTAAAACATTATGCAGTAGGGAATTTAAGTTAATTATTAAAACATTATTTTGAAATTAATAATAATAATAACCCCGCAAGTGAAAATATGCACAGTCTACTACAATGTTAAAAGTACATTTTTATATGTGCAGATTTGCTTGTGTTTAACAAAAGAAAACAATGGAAAGAGACCAATAAGAATAATTCTCTGTCAGGGGAAGTAGTAAAAAGAGGGGAGGAAGCAGGCATGATGGCTGGATCTCCTTAAATGTGCCCTGTTTCATAATTTTCATTTGTAAGCACATAAAATATTTTATATAATTTTAAGAGATCAAAAAAAAGTTAAGTAACCCCTAAATATCCCATACTGAAACAAATAAACTGAATCTTACCAACTTGGAGGCACAGTCACATGGGGAAAAATGATTTCAAATGACTTTGAAAGACAGTATTTTGACCACACAGTCCTAGTGGGATATATCTCAAGGACAAAATGAACCGCAACAACATCTTAAACTATATTCAGTAAACTTACTATTAGTAATAATATTAAATATCATTTTACAATTATTATATATTAGAGCAAATAAGTAAGTTAATGTCAATAGAAACCAATATTTTCAGTGTAAGAGTGAAAAGTATAATTTTTTTTTTTCTTTAGACCGAGTCTGGCTCTGTAGTGCAGGCTGGAGTGCAGTGGCATGATGTCAGCTCACTGCAACCTCTGCTTTCCAGGTTCAAGCGATTCTCATGCCTCAGCCTCCCAAGTAGCTGGGATTATAGGTGTCCATCACCACGCCTAGCTAATATTTCTATTTTTAGTAGAGACAGGGTTTCACCATGTTGGGCAGGCTGGTCTCAAACTCCTGACCTCAGGTGGTCCACTGGCCTCGGCCTCCCAAAGTGCAGGATTACAGGCATGAGTCACTGTGCCCAGACTGATAGATATAAATTTAAAATAGTAAGTAAAACTCTTGTGATCCTTAATTTGAATTGAAAGTATCAGTGTGAACTTGATTTATTTTTATATTTCAAAAATTTATTTCCTAGTTCTGTTTACCAAGAAGGCCTAGAATCCAGCAGCATTTTACACCTCTAGGCTTTCAGTTAGGATTCTTATGTTCAGCTAAAATGAACAAGGCTCTTTAGAGCAATGTCTGGTACCAGGTTTAATACAGGAACTACACAAAATATGCTTGGTTATCTTGTTATGCTAAACAGCAAAGAAGCTATCAAAGACTGCTGAGACTGTGTCAAAAGACACAGAAACCTGGCCAGTCACAGTGGCTCACGCCTGTAATCCCAGCACTTTGGGAGATTGAGGTGGGCCAATTGCTTGAGCTCACCAGTTTGAGACCAGCCTGGGCAACATGGCAAAACCCTGTCTCTACTAAAAATACAAAAATGAGCTGGGTGTGGTGGCACACGCCTGTAATCCCAGCTTCTCAGGAGGCTGAGACATGTGAATCACTTGAACCCGGCAGGTGGAGTTTGCAGTGAGCTGAGATTGTGCCACCATAGTCCAGCCTGGGTGACAGAGCAAGACTCCATCTGAAAAAAAAAAAAAAAAAAAAAGACACAGAAACCTACTTGAAGTGGCTTCCACTGGCTAAAGAGGGTACAATTTGAGCATCAAAAGAGAGTAATGCTTGCAGTGGATTGAAACATATACATAAAAACAATAATTCACAATGTAACTCGAAAGAAATTAAAATGAAACTCATTGGTGTATTTTAGAGGTTGCTAGGCACTAACTTATTTATCAATTTTTTAAAGGAAATTGATAAACAGAAATTTAACATCTGCTTGGCCTTTCCTATATGGACTGTATTTCTGGACAACTAAATAGATGGTGAGGGAAAACTTTTTATTTTTATTTATTTATTTTTTAAGACTGAGTCTCGCTGTTGTCAGCTCAGGCTGGAGTGCAATGGCACAATCTTGGCTCACTGCAACCTCCACCTCCTGGGTTCCAGCAATTCTCCTGCCTCAGCCTCCTGAGTAGCTGAGATTACAGGCACCTGCCACCATGCCCAGCTAATTTTTGTAGTTTTAGTACAGACACGGTTTCACTATATTGGCCAGGCTGGTATCGAACTCCTGACCTCAAGTGATCCACCCACCTGGGCCTCTCAAAGTGCTGTGATTACAGGCGTGAGCCACTGCGCCCGGCCAGGAAAACTTATTTATGGAAGACCTCAGAAAGAATGACAACACTAGGAAAACATAATTTTGGCTGGCCATGATGGCTCAGACCTGTAATCCCAGCAATTTGGGAGGGCAAAGCAAGAGGATCACTTGAGTCCAGGAGTTTGAGACCAGCCTGGGCAACATAGTAAGACCCCCATCTCTACAGAAAAAATTTAAAAATTAGCCGTGCATGGTGGTGCATGTAGCAAATAGACCAGGCTAACAAACCCTGAACCCACTGATGTATCTAACACTGGCCAGTAAATATCTTCTTGAAAAAAATCAAGAAATATGAATCTCAGGAAGTCTCTGCTTCTGTCTACAGTTAGAGTAAATATGGAAGCTAGCGGGACATTTTAAGTAATTCCATGAGGATACCTTTGGCAAGTCCAGAATGTGGGAAGTTCTATAAGATAAATGACGCTGGGGCTTCAACAATAAATGATAAAGGGGGGAAGGAGGAACAACTGGTGTATTAAAAGAGTCAAGGCTGGGTGCCATGGCTCACACCTGTAATCCCAGCACTTTGGGAGGCTGAGGCAGAAGGATCACTTGAGGCCAGGAGTTTGAGACCAGCCTGAGCAACACAGTGAGACCCTGTCTGTACAAATAATAATACTTTTATAAAAATTTAAAAGTCAAATATCAACCAAATGCAATGGATGGACCTTGTTTGGATTCTGATTTGAACAAATGAATTATAAAATATATATATCTATTTATATATAATATATTATATATATTTTATATATATATATTTTTGGTCAATAATTGGGGAAAACTGAACATGAATTGAGTTAGCACATAAATTAAGGAACGAAGCCAGGAGTGGTGGAGTGCTCCTGTGGTCCCAGGTTCTCAAGAGGCTGAGGCAGGAGGACCACTTGAGCCCAGGAGTTCGAGGCTGCAGTGAGCTATGACCACAGCACTGCACTGCAGCCTGGGTGACAGAGAGAGACCTTGTCTCTAAAATTTCTTTTTTTTAATTAAGGACTTATTATACCATGATAAAGGTATTGAGGTTACATATAGTTTTAAGTGTTTCTCTGTTAGAGACATATTCTGACATATTTATGGGTGAACTAATAGGCATCTGAGACAGGCTTTAGATTTCTCCACACCTCCCAGAATGGGGCTGGGGTGAGATAGAAGAAACAAGAAAGGCAGAACGTTGATAATTATTGAAGATGATTGATGGGGACACAGGGATTCATTGTATGATTTTCTGTGCTTTGGGTGTGTTTGAAATTTTTCATAATTACAAGTTAACAAAACAGCCAGCACATCCCTGGTCACCTTCTCAGCGAGGCCTTCCCTAACCACCCTGTTTACACCTGCAACCCTCTCCCCAGCTCATGCTCCTTCTCTCTCTTTAGTGCCATATGCTTCTCCATAGAATTCAGCATGATCTAACATACTATTTATTTTACTTATTGATTTGGTTCAGTATCCTGCCACAAAAATGTAAGCTCTACGAGCTCAAGGATTTCTGTCCCTCTCCCTGCTGTATTGCAAGCACCTGGAGCAGTACCTGGCACAAAGCTGGTGTTCAGTGTATATCTGCTGAATGAATGAGTGAGTGAATGATCTTATATAACCCTCACAACAGCCCCATGAACTGGGCAGGGCAGGTGCTACTGACTCATTTTACAGATGAGAAAACTGAGCCCTGGAAAGGGACGTTACTTGCTGTAGTGGACATCTATTGCTTTGGGTCTGCCCAATACCTCTTCCTCTGCCTCTTGCAACAATAGCGCCCCTCTTTTAGACACTGCTCCCCTCCTTGCCTCCACGTAGTAACCATCTCTCCTCTTCCTTGCCCCAGGGGTGGACGCCTGGCTCTAGCTGGGGTGTCCTGGGGCTCCCAGCACCACCACAGTGACTGGCCTGCGGGGTGGGCGTGTGCTCCAGGCTGGGCCAGAGTTCTGCTCAGAATGCCCACATAGGGATTCTTCCCTTTCTGCTCCCTTGACTGGGACGGGGAGCCCTGGGGGTGGAACAAGGTCCATACATTGCATTTGGTCGGTATTTGACTCTTTTAAATTTTTTTAAAAATTATTATTGGCCAGGCGTGGTGGTTCACGCCTGTAATCCCAGCCCTTTGGGAGGCCAAGGCAGGTGGATCACCTGAGGTCAGGAGTTCGAGACTAGCCTGGCTAACGTGGTGAAACCCCGTCTCTACTAAAAATACAAAATTAGCCGGGTGTTGTGGTGCACTCCTGTAATCCCAGCTACTCAGGAGGCTGAGACGGGAGAATCGTTTGAACCCAGGAGGCAGAGGCTGCACTAAGCCGACTGTACTCCACTGCACTCCAGCCTGGGTGAGACAGAGTGAGACTTCGTTTCAAAAAAAAATTTTTTTTTAATTATTTATGCTCAGGGCTTAAGGAAAAACCCCCTCTGTGAACTGGAAGAGCCATGTGAAAAGTGGAAGTGGCCCTGGAGCCCAGAGGCCCTGGCTGTGGCATCCCTGAGCCCAGCTCGGCTACCTCCTGCCTCCCTGGTTACAGAGCCAATGTATTCTTCTTTTTGCTTAAACTCATCCAGGTTGAGTTTCTGTCACTTGCAACCAAAAGCATCCTGAAGAATATACTTAACTAAATCCCTGTAAGAGAAGACACACTCGCTAAACATGTGCCCTGTACCAGGCCTGTGCTGATTCAAAATGGGCCCCTCCGTGGGAAGCTCACCATGGGGTCGGGCAGAGGGAGTCAGGGAAATAAGATAAAACACACAGCGTGATTGCACTGTGGCCACAAAAGGGCTCTGGGGCCCGGGGAGAGGAAATCCAATCTTCCTGGGCCCAGCAGTATCAAGGAGGCGCAAGATTCCCAGAGCAGGTGATATTTGAGTTTGTCTAGGAAGAATGAGTTTCATCAGTTGGAGAAGATTTGCAGGGAGGGAATGGCATGGACAAAGGCTCAGACACACGTGCACTTAGCCTCTGTGAGCCGTGAAATGGGGACAGTGGTGCCTCCCTTGCTGGGTGACTGTGAGCGCTGATGAGCTAAAGGCTGTGTGAGGGTCACACAGATGCACATTATTGGCTCTCTGCCTGGATCTTGGAGTGGGACAGGGCAGGAATGGCATCTAATTCATACCTTTATGGCAAAAGGACAAAGATATTCTGTCCAATGCCTGTTGTTGTCCTTCCCCCAGCCCTACCCACAGGACAGGGAAAGACACCAGAGCATCAGAGAAATGCTTACAGCCCAGGTGGCTCCAGTCATCAGCATAAGCAGAGGCCTGTCCACTAGGACCCAGCCAGGCACACTGATGCCCAGGGTTACCCCAAGGCCCCTTAAGCCCCAGTGGCTGGAAAATAGGAACAGCTAGCTCCTCCCACCACCCAGGCATGGGTTGAGACACTTGGGTGCCCATCCCATCTCTGTCAGTGACTGGGTGACTGGCAAGGTACAATTCCTCCCTGAGCCCCACTTGAGCCTTGCAGAAGGGTGAAATGATATCGCCCCGGCTTCACAGACAGGTAAACAACGCTTGAAAAGCCAGAGCAGCTCAAAGCCACTGGGGACCACAGTGCAGGCAGAGGGTTCCAGGAGCCCCAGTGAAGGCGTGTGTGAGGTTGATGGAGGATGTGGAAGGCCATGCAGGGAGTGGTATTTGATCTGATCTTGAAGGGTGAGCCAGATGTTCTCAGGTGGAAAAAGGGAAAAGAGATTTTCCAGACAAAGGGGACAGCAGGACTTAAGATCCCTCAGGGTGAAGCAGAAGGGGTTGTAATTCCCCTGTCAGAGCATGGGATGCCCAAGGGATGCAGGAAACTGAGGCTCAATACGATATGGAAGTTGGAGCCCACACTCAGAGGGCACTGAACACCATAAGAAGGAACTTTGATTTCACTTGCTTGGCAGTGGGATGGACAGCAGGGTCTTGGGAGGAGAATAAAGACTCTTCAGCAATAGGCTGGGCGCGGTGGCTCACGCCTGTAATCCCAGCACTTTGGGAGGCTGAGGCAGGTGGATTATCTGAGGTCAGGAGTTCGAGACCAGCATGACCAACATGGTGAAACCCCATCTCTACTAAAAATACAAAAATTAGCCAGTTGTGGTGGCACACGCCTGTAATCCCAGCTACTTGGGAGGCTGAGACAGGAGAATTGTTTGAACCCGGGAGGTGGAGGTTGCTGTGAGCTGAGATTGGGCCACTGTACTCCAGCCTGGGCGACAGAGCAAGACTCTGTCTCAAAAAACAAACAAACAAACAACAACAAAAAAACCTCTTTAGCAATAAACCTTTAATAGTTTTTGGAGCCATTCCCTTCAACCTTGGTGACCATGTAGTCTTGGACAGGTTACTTAATATCTCTAGCCCTCAGTTTCTTCATCTGGAAAATGGGGGACTAACAACCACCTTGAAGTTTGTTGTACATATTAAATGCAACCTACATGTGAAACATCCAGTACATGGCAGACACTCAATAAATATTGTCTTCCCCCATCTCAGGAACAAATACATTCTCAACTCAGCCACGTCCCCTGAAAGGACCTCCTGCTTTCTGGCTTCCCATGTAGAAACTTCTTGAGCCCCTGGCTGCTGCCTGCCCACCTCCTTCCCCTCCCAGTTTGTGTCTGTCCCAAGAGTGCCTACCTTCCATGGCTTGGGCCCGGGGCCCTGGGCCCAGCAGTGCCACTGCCAGCAGCAGGCAAGCCCCCCGCTCTGCCAGCATCTCCTCACCAGGGGCCCCCACAGGTCTGCCGAGCTCAGGTAGGCCAGGATCTGAGGGTCCGGAGCAGGGGAGAGAGGTGAGGCTGAAAGGGCCTCCAAGTTAATGATGGCATGAATAATTCACTGGCCCCTAGAATTAGTAAGCCGATCCCTGGGTACTTCCTTCACTCACTGTCAAGTGACGGATCTGGTGTCACCAGGTTTACACATTCTGAGATCTGCACCGACCACAGTGTATCAGGAAGGGAAGAAACTCGGGCCTGGAAGGAAAGTGGGTGGTGGAGAAAAGGCATAACTTTTGGGGCCAGGTAGATCTGGGATTAATCCCAGTTCAGCCTGTAACTTGCCAGGTCACCTTGGGCAAGTCATTTAACTCCCCTGGTCTGGGTCTTCTCATCCATCCAGCAGGGCTGTTCAGCTCCGACCCAGGGGCTGTTGTGAAAATGAAAGGAGATGGCACTTGCTAAAGCACAGAGTAGGTGCTTGCTACAGGTTCTTCCCACCCCCACTCCTGAGGGAGCTGAAAGGAGCCTGTATTTAGTGGGACACGCGGGACAACTTCCTTCAGACATGCGGATTTAGCTCAGAGGAGGGAAGGAGGTTGCTGTGGACAGTTGATGAAGGAAAAGTCTTTTTCACACAAGAATGAAGCAGGAATAACAGAATTAGAAAATCATATTGTGCAACTCTTAATGCAATAATAGGTCTGGGCCCCAGTGTAACTTCTGGCCGAGAATATGAAATGTTTGCTCCTTTATTGATCCCAAGCCTTGCTTGAACATCGTTGTGTGCCAGGCCCTGCACAAGGAGCTGGCACTGCAGAAACGCCCTGGGAACTTTGTGTCCAACAGGAAGTGGGCTCTTTCTTCTCCTCTGGAGTCTTTTGATTTGGTTCAGTTCAGCCCAACACGCATTTCTAAGCTCCTTCTCTGTTCAGAGCCTGTGCCAGGCATGGGGACAGCAGGGGGACATGGCACATTCCTGCTCTCCCAGTGAGGATCCTGGGCTCTTTCTGGCAGACTAAGGGCTGAATCCTGGCTCCACCCCTGCCTGGCTGTGGTAGCCTGGGAAAGTAACCCAACTCTGTAACTCTGAGGCCAGGTTCCTGGATTGCGAAATTGGAGCAAGAATTAGTAGCCTGCAGTTTGCTGAGAGGATTAAACATGATAGTATATGAGAAGTCTTAGCCAGTGCCTGGCTCAGTGCATAGACACACTCAAGATTTCTGTTTATCCTAGAGGAACCCAGACAGCCTCATCTGCCAGACAGCATGTGCCTCTGGCCCATCCTTTCGTCAGGAAGTCCCCAAGGAGCCCTTTGCTGTGGGCATGGGAGGTCTTGTGGAAGGTGTTCAGTGGAGCCTCAGGACCTGTCAGGCCTGAGGGATTGGCTAACCTGTGGAGGCTGATTGGCAGGAAAGAAGTTTTCAGCTGTTCCAGGCAGTCTGAGAAAATGGTAGTTTTTTTTTTTTTTTTTTGAGACAGAGTCTTTCTCTGTCATCCAGGCTGGAGTGCAATGGCGTGATCTCAGCTCACTGCAATCTCTGCCTCCCAGGTTCACACGATTCTCCTGCCTCAGCTAATTTTTGCATTTTTAGTAGAGACAGGGTTTCACCATGTTGCCCAGGCTGGTCTTGAACTCCTGACCTCATGATCTGCTAGCCTAGGCCTCCCAAAGTGCTGGGATTACAGGCGAGAGCCACCGTGCCTGGCCAGATGGGAGTTTCTTAAACACCTATCATATGTATGAGAGAGGAAGGCAGGGAGAGGCGCCAACCCAGTACCTGCTGGGTGCGGGGCCCGGTGCTGGGAGCCTCACATGTGGGTGCAGCCTCCCAGCTTTCACAACATTCAGTATACTCCCAAAGGACAGGGAGGAAACTGAAGCTCAAAGGGCTGGAGCCACTGTTTTGGGTTGAGTTCCTTCACATGAAGACCCTGGGACAAGTAGTGGATTTGGGAGGTGATCCCAGGAAGCACAGGTAAGGAAATGGGACAAGGAGAGGAAAGAAGCCAATTCAAAGAATGTCAGTGAGCAAGTTACCACTGTTAGCAACCAGAGCTAAGTCCCAGCGGGAACCTCCAGGACACAATGTAGACTGTGCCTCTCACTATTCCACCAGAGAAGGAAGAAGTAGAATGCTGATCACCAACTCCCAGTGCCCTTGGAAGCTGCTCTGAGGATCTTATCTCCCAGATATTTCCAGCCTGCTGTGCATGGCCCCAAAGCCCTGAGGCAGAGAGTACAGGGGGCTACAGGCAGAAGCTGTCTGCATGATGGGAACAGCAAATGCCACAGGATGGGGCAGGGCCATGACAGCACCTACTGAGCCATCCATAATGAAAGACTGTTGGCCAGACGCAGTGGCTCATGCCTGTAATCCCGGCACTTTAGGAGGCCCAGGCAGGCAGATCATGAGGTCAAGAGATCAAGACCATCCTGGCCAACATGGTGAAACCCTGTTTCTACTAAAAATACAAAAATTAGCCAGGCGTGGTGGCGTGTGCCTCTAGTCCCAGCTACCCGGGACGCTGAGGCAGGAGAATCGCTTGAACCCGTGAGGCGGAGCTTTCAGTGAGCTGAGATCATGCCGCTGCACTCCAGTCTGGCGACAGAGCGAGACTCCATCTCAAAAAAAAAAAAAAAAAAGACTGTCATCATTACAGTGACCTCATCCTGCACTTGATAGACTCCTGTATTAGTCTGTTTTTACACTGCTCTAAAGAACTATCTGAGACTGGGGTTATGAGGAAAAGAGGTTTCATGGACTCACAGTTCCACAGGCTTAACAGGAAGCATGACTGGGAGGCCTCAGGAAACTTACAATCATGGCGGAAGGGGAAGGGGAAGCAAGCATGTCTTACCATGATGGAGCAGGAGAGAGAGAGCAAGGTGGGAGGCACCACACACTCTTAAACCATTCGATCTCATGAGAACTCACTCACTATCATGAGAAGAACATGGAGAAATCTGTCCCAATAATCTGATCACCTCCCATCAGGCCCCTCCTTCAACACGTGAGGGTTACAATTCTACAGAAGATTTGGGTGGGAATACAGAACCAAACCATATCCCCTCCAGAATCATCCCACCTCTGAAATATTTGTCCCACTCCCTGAAACAACCACTTCTCTTCTGGGCACCCTCATCAGCCTTTTCAATGACACCCCATTCATGGTAACTGCCATAGTAGCCCCTGGGTCCCTCAAAATCAACAGCTCCCACCCAAACTAAACTAGTCACTGTCCCCAACACCAAACTTGCTTCTCCTCTGATGGTTCCTATTTTAGGTAGTGGTGCAACCAACCCATAAAGCCAGCAGTGTAGGAGCCTGCCCCAACTTCCTTTCCCCTCACTCCCACACCCATTGGTCACACTTGAGCTTAGTCACCACTTCTGCCTTTGAAATGGCATCTGAAGCCATGACTACCTGTTTGCCATCTCTCCTGCATGATTTCAGCAGCCTCCTCACTGGCCTGGGTATCTCTGCTCCTGCCTGCTCCCTGCCCACCCTAAAACCACATTCTACTACTTGCTGCCCTGTCCCATCCTGTGAGCTTTCTAAAATGCTAATCTGAACCAGGCATGGTGGCTCACACCTGTAATCCCAGCACTTTGCGAGGCTGAGGCAGGCAGATCACTTGAGGTCGGGAGTTCAAGACCAGCCTTGCCAACATAGTGAAACCCCGTCTCTACTAAAAATACAAAAATTAGTTGGGCATGGTGGTGGGCACCTGTAATCCCAGCTACTCAAGAGGCTGAGGCAGGAGAATCACTTGAACCTGGGAGTCGGAGGTTGCAGTGAGCTGAGATCGTGCCACTGCACTCCAGCCTGGGTGACAGAGCAAGACTCTGTCTCAAAAAAATAAAGTAATTAAATTAAATAAATAAATAAAATAAAATAAAATAAAATGCTAATCTGATCATGTCATTCTTCCGCTTAGGCTAAAATCCAAAGTCCTCTTTTTGGCATTCATACTCCCTCAGGTCACCTCCCCAACATGTCTCAGACTTTGTCCCCTGGCCCCCTGACATTTCCCTCACTTCTCTACATGTGCTGTGCCCTGCGCCTGCATTGCCCTGCTTTCTGCCCCACTGTCCCTTGGTGGACTCAGAACCTTTAAAACAGTTGTCACCTCCTCCAAGGGGTTATCTTGACCCCACCCCAAGCTGGGAGAGTTCCTCCTCTCTGGGTGCACCTCTAGCACAGAGGGGACACCTGCACCCTAGCTGGTTGGTTTTTCCGAGGATATTCTCAGCCTTCTGGGCTTTCATTCCAGTGCTTTGCACAAAGCTTGGCCCAGAGTGCATCCTCTCCCTTATGTCCATCTCCACTGCCTCCCTAGTGCTCCTAAGTGCTCAGCAGCCATCCATGGATTGAACTACTCAAGGATGCACCACTAGGAAGTGTCTTTGTCAATGTGAACCCATGTTCATATGTGTTCAAAATCTGCTTTTAATCCTGCTGAGTCCATGTAGGCTTCCAAGACAAAATGCTATAGACCGGGTGGCTTATCAGCAACAGACATTTACCTCTCCTCGTTCTGGAGGCTGGGAGTCCAAGTTCAAAGTGCCAACAGGTTCTGTCTGGTAAGGGCCCATTTCCTGGCTCACAGATGGCTCCTTGCCATGTCCTCACATGGTGGAAGGGGTGAACTAGCTCCCGTGGGCCTATTTTATAAGGGTGCTAATCCCATCACCTCCCCAAAGGCCCTGCTGCCTAATACCAGAACCATGGGGGTTGGGATTTCATGAATTTTGGGGCAGCTATTCAGACTACAGCACCTGCTGGATGGAGTGGCAGGGTGGCCTGGTATAGCGGTTCAGCGCGAGCACCCAGAACACAGACCACATCAGTTCAAATCACAACTCTGGCAGTTACTAGCTATGTGGCCTTGGACAAGTTACTTGGTCTCTGTAGGCCTCTGATTCCTCATTGGTGAAATGAGGAGAGTGGTGTCTACCTGCAGGGCATGATAAGGATTGAAGGGGCCAGCACGTGGGGAATGTGGAGACCTGCGCCACCACGTTGTATAAGTTCGGAATGCACCAACCTCATTGAAGACCTCAAGTCTTCTTGTATTTTTTCTTTTGAACCCATCTCTGCGTGAAGTCACCGCTGGGTGGGGCTTCCTGCTGCCTGGCTGCCCCTCCCTCCAATCAGCAGCCTGGTCCCCAGGGGAGGTGGTAGAGAGGGAACAAAGGCCGTCTGCCTGCTGGGGGCATTAGGGAGTGCCTGAGCCACCCACAAGATGAGTCAATATGGGTGCCTGCCAGTGTCCTGCTGTGCTGACTCCCATGGCCAAGCCCTGAGGACCCACCCTCAAACTTCCAGGGCTCTGGTGGCATGTCATGACCCCTTCTCTCGATGGCTGGCTCTGCAGCACGCTGGAGCTAGTAGGCCCAGGGCTCTCCAGGAGGTTGTGAGTATGCTCCTGGGATGGATGCTGTCCGGGCGCAGGGGGCTGATGCTGTGTGTGCACATTTCTGGCACTGTGCGCATATGTGCACCCATCTCTGGGTGTATGTTTCATCATCTGGTCTTGCTTTTTCCTTGGGTACATGATCCCAACTTAGTGCACTAGGCACTAAGTATAGTAGTCTTTCTGTGGGTGACTGTCCTCTGCTTGTGAATATGCCTTGTGTGGCCGGGCGCAGTGGCTCACACTTGTAATCCCAGCACTTTGGGAGGCCAAGGTGGACAGATCACCTGAGGTCAAGAGTTCGAGACCAGCCTGGTCAACATGGCAAAACCCCGTCTCTACTAAAAATACGAAAATTAGCTGGGCGTGGTGGTGAGCACCTGCAATCCCAGCTACTTGGGAGGCTGAGGCAGGAAAATCAGTTGAACCCAAGGGGTGGAGGTTGCAGTGAGCCAAGATCATTGTGTCATTGCACTCCAGCCTGGGTGACAGAGTGAGACTCCATCTCAAAAAAAAAAAAAAAAAAAAAAAGAATACGCCTTGTACCACTGCACCCATCATTGCATTCATACCTGCTTCCTTGTACATGTATCCATCTCTGTGCACACGCCTGGATCACACAGTACTGTCTCAGTATATATGTCTCTCTATACATCTAGGGATGTATAACTATATCTGCATGTATCCAGATGTATATGTGTCTATTTCTCCCTCTGGATATATACAAAGATTTCTGAGTGAATGTCCATGTCTAAATGCAAATGTCACAGCCGTGTGTGTATCACAGGAACTATGTGTGTGTCTCTGTATATGGACACATCTATCTTTATAAGTACACATCTGTTCCATGGGTACACAGCTTCTGCTGGTGTACAGATCTGTGCCTGAGTGTGTGGAGCTGTGAGTACAGATGTTCACACAGCTCTGGGGTACACATCTGCGTACCTCTGTGCATGTCTGTGGAGGTCTCCAAGGGTGCACCTCTAGAGCTGGGGCTCTCTCTAAACCTGTTTTGTCTTTGTATCTGTATCCTATCACTGGTTCCTGGGTCCAGGGGTGGTGCCCAGGGGATAGCAAGGTGCTGCCTAACACCTCCTTGTCTGCAGAGGTCTCGGCTGACCTGAGGGTGTGGCAGAGGGCAGGAGCAGGAAGGCCACTCCACCCCTGGGGATTCCTGGCTGGGCCCCAGGAGCCACATCTCTCCCTTAACAAGGGCCCTGGGGACTTGGGGGGAGTTTTCCATGAGTAGAGGCCCTATGCAGAGGCCAGCAAGCAGGGTCCTCGGGAAACACTCCTCACTCTCTGCTCATGAGGTGCCTGTTACCTCCAGACCTCCTCTGCCAGAGCCTGGTAGACAGCCATGGGGTCAGCACAGTAGACGTGAGTGTGTGTGTGAGTGGGGTGGGGGTCCCTACATGATGGAGAAGGGGAAGGAGAAACAGGGCAGGAATACAGGAGAGAGAGGGGTGAAGGACCACACAGAAAGGTGGAAAGCTGACAGCAAGGGAGGTGGGCGGCGGCCTCGACGGAGCCAAGGCTGCTGGTGGACTGGGATGCAGCCCATGGGTTCCTGCTGGCTCCTCACAGCCTGCCCTAGGGATGGGACTGTACCAAGAGGAGGATGAGGATGCCGTGTCCCCCTCCCTCCCCTCTCTCTGAGTCCCTAAATTTATCTCACAGTCTCTCTGCTCAGTTCCTGTTCCCAAAGGCTGGGATGTGACGATCACATGCCAGGAATGACGTCCTGGAAGTCCAGATTGGCCAAGGACAAGATGTGCCAAGAGCCCTTGGACAAGGGCATGACCTTCACAGCCTCCAGCTCCTGGGCCAGTGGGAAGAAAGTAAGAAGGGGGCCAGAATTGCTGCCATTTTGACCCCCACCCCTGGCTCTGGGCCCTTCCACACCCTATCTCGCTGAGCCTCCCAACCCTGCAGAGAGTACTGTCCCCACATCACAGATGAGGGACCTGAGGCCCAGCATCATGAAGGGGCTGCTTCCAAAGCTGGGGCAGGGTGAGCGCTGGGGGTCAGGCAAAGAATGGCCCCTCGTGGGAGCTGCCTGCCCCTCGTGGGAGCTGCCTGCCCCTCATAGCTCCGGGAGATGTGAGTGTTCCTGCAGCACTGGCCACTGTTCCTGCCCATGGTTTTGTGGAAGGAGCAGGGTTTGGATTCTAATTCCACGTCTGACTTGCTGCATAACCTGGGGCAACTCACTCGCTTACCCTTCTGGGCCTCAGTTTCGCATGTGAAAAGTACCTCGCTGGGCTGCCATGAGGACTGATGCAAGATCCAGAAGGCAAAAGGGCTTTGTAAACTGTAAAGCACTGTGCACCAGTAGGTGTCCGTGTGTTCACAAGTGGATGAGTGCTACCACAGCAACCCAAGCATTGACTAGAGGGGCCGTGGACGGGGCTGGGGTTTCACTAAGCACTTTGCAGAGGGCATTTAATCTTCATCACGACCCTCTGAATAGAGACCACCACTGCCCATCGCACAGATGGAGAAACTGGGGTGAAGTAACTGCCCAGGACCCCACATCCTCTAAGTGGCAGAACCAGGATTCAAATCCAGGACTGTCCAGCTGCAGTGCTGGTCCTCTGAGCCACCAGGTGGGGCTGCCAGGGGAGACTGATGGAAGAGGGTCCTGAAAGAGGATCGGCAGGGCCAGGAGGCAGCAGGGTAGGGAGATAGACACAGGAAGCCTCCTGCTGGTGCAGTCTCTCCTCCCACTCCTTTGACCACCAATTAATCTTGCTGCTTTGGCCAAGTTGGGACCTTCAGCAAGCCAAGGTACGTGGAGGAAGTTCATGGTTTACAGAAGGGAAGCTGCCCTGTGCCCTTCCCTGCTGGAATGGCTGTCCCAGGACCCCGACCTCCAGGAAGTTGGCTGGAATATTTTGCTGCTGCCTTTTCCCCTGTGGGCCTTCCCATCCTCACCCCTTCTCATCCTTCCCACCACACTCCACCCCTCCCTAACTCCCCTCGGCTACTCATTCACAACCAGCTCTAGGGACTAAGAAGAGCTCAGCACAGAAGCCTTCCACAGTGCCCTGCCTTGCCCTGGATACCAAGCCTAACACTTCCCTGCTCCACAATAAAGCAAATATTGAACTCCTACTGTTTGCCAGGCACACTCATATCCAGCCATATCCAAACTAGGTAACCTTGGGCAAGTTTCTTAACCTCTGCTCTATATCTCAGTTTCCTCATCTGTAAAATGGGAACAATGAGGTAAAAATGTAGAGGGTTTGGAAGAAGAGCACATGGTCATGTGGGAAGTTCTATTTAAACATTCATTAGTTTAAATTAAGATCTGTATAACACCTTTGCAAGGTAAGAATTACCAGCTCCATTTCACTATTTGGTGACTAGGGCTCAGAGAGAATGGCTTTTATTCATTTTACTTATTCAACCAGCATCTATTGAGTATCTACTATGTGCAAGGCTCAATGCGTGATACTTTTGCACATTATCGCATTTAATCCCCATAGCTGTGTGGGGAGGCATTAGCATCCCCACTATTTCCAAACACTCCCCCAGGGGCAGTATCACCCTGCTTGATACCCCTGTCTGTCTTCTTCTTGATACCCCTGTTCGCTGTCTGTCTTCCCTACCAGCTTAAACACCGGGAGGGCAGAGAACTGCGTTTTGTTCACCATTGTGTTTCAGCATGTGGCACAGATTAAGTGCTCTACAGATACCTGTTGAGAGAAGGAATGAAAACATCCACATTTTACAAGTGTGGAAACTGCAGTTCTGGCCCCGGGGCAGTGGCTCATGCCTGTAATCCCAGCACTTTGGGAGGCTGAGGTGGGCAGTTCACTTGAGGTCAGGAGTTTGAGACCAGCCTGGCTAACATGGTGAAACCCTGTCTCTACTAAAAATACAAAAATTAGCCGGGCCTGGTGGCAGGCGCCTATAATCCCAGCTACTTGGGAGGCCGAGGCAGGGAGAATTGCTTGAATCCAGGAGACAGAGGTTGCAGTAAGCCAAGATGGCGCCACTGCACTCCAGCCTGGGGAACAGAGACTCTGTCTCAAGAAAAAAAATAAAATAAAAAGAAGCTGCAGTTCAGAGAAATTAAGTGATTTACCCAAAATGACACAACTGGCTCAATGTCTGACCAGCTCCAAAACCTGTGTTCTTACCACAGTGTTAATTCTACGCATGGGAGCCTCGTTGGTGGAGAGGAAGAGGTCTGAGCTGGGGTGCAGATGAGGGCCGTGGGCTGCAGATGTCTGGAGAGGCAGGCAGCTGGGGGCCAAGACCCCCACAGAGCCTCCTTCATTAAGAGCCCTGGGTTTCTCCCGCCTCCAACCTGCCCACCTGTGTTTCCCCTCAGGCTGCTGGTCATTCCGGTCAGAGGAGCAGCGCTCCCTCAACAGGTCCTCCATCAGGAAAGGGGGCCAGCCAAGCTGGAGCTTGGAAAGCCCAGACACAGAAGCTGCCACACCCAGTCCCCCAGGCCTCCTGCTGTTCACAGGCTCACCGGGGAGCTCAGAGTGAGAGGGAAGGGCTCAGTGAGAAGGGTGTGCCTACGCTCTGGACTAGCAGAGCTAGAGGGGACTCCAGAGAGCAAGTCCAACCCCCTCTTCCTACCCCCTTTGCTGGCTGTGGAAACAGGCCCAGAGAGAGCAGAAAGAAAAGACAGAAGCCCACGCTCACTGAGTTCTGCTGGGTAGCAGACCGAGCACCAGACCTTTCACATTTGTTCTGACAGCATCTGCAGCCCCCCAGAGGTGGTGGGCACCTCGAGCCAGGGTCCTCAAGAACCCAGCAGAAAGCCTGCACAGAAGCAGGTGTTCAGGAGTGTTTGCTGAATACCTGCATGAATGACTTATTGAGTCCCCAGAACAAGCAACTGAGGTAGGAATTATTATCCCATCGAGGGAACAGCAGCCCAGAAAAGAAGGAATTGACCATTGCCTCAAATGCTGCTGACAAATGAGCTCTGGACAGCAGGGAGCTTATCGGGAGCACATGGGGTGGAGACGGGGAGTGGACGCCAGGCTGCGGTGGGTTGAGGAATGAAGGGAGGGGAGGAAGCAGGCACTGCAAGTTGTAAGCAGCTCTTCAAGGCAAAGTGGGAAATATGAGGGGGCAGGGGCGAGGCATTCTTCCCTGGAGGAACCCAGAGTAAGGCAGGCTGGTGCTGGGCTTTGTGGCATTACCATGGGGGAACTTGGACAGGCTTCGAGGTTGGCTGGACAGAGCCAGTAGAGAGATTCTGGAGATTCCCTCGAGGAAAAGATCTATTTATCCAGAGGGCCAGGGATTACTGAACTGGGCAGGAAGGTTTGCTTCTTGCCAAAGACCCCAGCTCCCCTGTATTAGTCTGTTTTCATGCTGCTGATAAAGACATACCCAAGACTGGGAAGAAAAAGTGTTATTTATTTATTTATGAGATGGAGTTTTGCTCTGTTGCCCAGGCTGGAGTGCAGTGGCGTGATCTCGGCTTACTGCAGCCTCTGCCTCCCGGGTTCCAGTGATTCCCCTGCCTCAGCCTCCTGGGTAGCTGGGATGATAGACACATGCCACCATGCCTGGCTAATTTTTGTACCTTTTTAGTAGAGATGGTTTTTCGCCATGTTGGCCAGGCCGGTCTTAAACTCCTGACCTCAGGTGATTCACCCACCTCAGCCTCCCAAAGTGCTGGGATTACAGGTGTGAGCCAACGTGCCCGGCCAAAAAAAGAGGTTTAATTGGACTTATAGTTCCACATGGCTGGGAAAGACTCAGAATCATAGCAGGAGGCAAAAGGTACTTCTTACATGGTGGCAGCAAAAGAAATGAGGAAGAAGCAAAAGCGGAAACTCCTAATAAACCCATCAGATCTCGTGAGACTTATGCACTATCACGAGAACAGCAGGGTTTGAAAGACTGGCCCCATGATTCAATTACCTCCCCCTGGGTCCCTCCCACAACACGTGGGAATTCTGGGAGATATACTTCAAGTTGAGATTGAAATGGAGACACAGCCAAACCATATCATTCTGCCACGACCCCTCCAAATCTCATGTCCTCACATTTCAAAACCAATCATGCCTTCCCAATAATCCCTCAAAGTCTTAACTCATTTCAGCATTAACCGAAAAGTCCACAGTTAAAGTCTCATCTAAGATAAGGCAAGTCCCTCCTGCCTATGAGCCTGTAAAATCAAAAGCAAGCTAGTTACTTCCTAGATACAACGGGGGTACAGGCATTAGGTAAATACAGGTGTTCCAAATGGGAGAAAATGCCAAAAACCGGGGGTGGGGGGGTGTTCAGGGCCATGTAAGTCTGAAATCCAGCAGGGCAGACACATTTTAAAGCTCCAAAATGATCTCCTTTGTCTCTAGGTCTCACATCCAGGTCACACTGATGTAAGAGGTGGGTCCCATGGTCTTCGGCAGCTCCGCCCCTGTGGCTTTGCAGCCTACAGCCTTCCTTTCAGCTGCTTTCAAGAGCTGGCTTTGAGTGTCTGCGGCTAGTCCAGGTGCATGGTGCAAGCTGTCGGTGGATCTACCATGCTGGGTCTGGAGGACGGCCGCTCTTCTCTTCTCACAGCTCCACTAGGCAGTGCCCTAGACCCCACATTTCCCTTCCACACTACCCTAGCAGAGGTTCTCCATGAGGGTCCTGCCCCTGCAGCAAACTTTTGCTTGTGCATCCAGGCGTTTCCATACATCTTCTGAAATCTAGGCAGAGGTTCCCAAACCTCAATTCTTGACTTCTGTGCACCCATAGGCTCAACACCACATGGAAGCTGCCAAGGCTTGGGGCTTCTACTCTCTGAAACCACAGCCCAAGGTGTCCGTTGGCCCCTTTCAGCCATGGCTGGAGCAGTTGGGTAGGGCACCATGTCCCTAGATTGCACACAGCATGAGGACCCTGGGCCCGGCCCATGAAACCACTTTTTCCTCCTGGGCTTCTGGGCCTGTGATGGGAGAGGCTGCCATGAAGTTCTCTGACATGGCCTGGAGACATTTTCCCCAAGGTCTTGGGGATTAACATTAGGCTCCTTGCTACTTATGCAAGTTTCTGTGGCTTGAATTTCTCCTAAAAAAATGGTTTTTTGGCTGGAAGTGGTGGCTCATGCCTATAATCCCAGCACTTTTGGAGGCTGAGGAATGTGGATCATGAGGTCAGGAGATCGAGACCATCATAGTTAACACGGTGAAGCCCCATCTCTACTAAAAATACAAAAAATTATGAGGCAGGAGAATCGCTTGAACCCAAGAGGTGGAGGTTGCAGTGAGCCTAGATTGCGCCACTGCACTCCAGCCTGGCCAACAGAGCAAGACTCCGTTTCAAAAAAAAAAAAAAAGAATTTTTTTTTCTACTGCATCATCAGGATGCAAATTTTCCAAACTTTTATGCTCTGTTTCCCTTTTAAAATGGGATGCTTTTAACAGTACCCAAGTCACCTCTTGAAAGCTTTTCTGCTTAGAAATTTCTTCCGCCAGATACCCTAAATCATCTCTCAAGTTCAAAATTCCACAAATCTCTAGGGCAGGGGCAAAATGCCTCCAGTCTCTTTGCTAAAACCTAACAAGAGTCACCTTTGCTCCAGTTTCCAACAAGTTCCTCATCTCCAGCTGAGACCACCTCAGCCTGGACCTTATTGTTCATACCGCTATCAGCATTTTGGGTAAAGCCATTCAACAAATATCTAGGAAGTTCCAAACTTTCCCACATTTTCCTGTCTTCTTCTGAGGCTTCCAAACTGTTCCAACCTCTGCCTGTTATCCAGTTCCAAAGTCACTTCCATATTTTCGGGTATCTTTCAGCAATGTCCCACTGTACTGGTACCAAACTACTGTATTAGTCCGTTTTCATGCTGCTGATAAAGACATGCCCGAGACTGGGAAGAAAACGTTTAATTGGACTTACAGTTCCACATGGCTGGGGAGGCCTCAGAATCATGGCTGGAGGCGAAAGGTACTTCTTACATAGTGGTGGCAAAAGAAAATGAGGAAGATGTAACAATGGAAACCCCTGATAAAACCATCAGATCTTGGCCGGGCGCGGTGGCTCACGCCTGTAATCCCTGCACTTTGGGAGGCCGAGGCGGGCGGATCACGAGGTCAGGAGATCGAGACCATCCTGGCTAACACGGGGAAACCCCGTTTCTACTAAAATACAAAAAAAAATTAGCCAGGCGCGGTGGCGGGTGCCTGTACTCCCAGCTACTCGGGAGGCTGAGGCAGGAGAATGGCGCTAACCCGGGAGGCGGAGCTTGCAGTGAGCCGAGATCGAGCCACTGCACTCCAGCCTGGGTGACAGAGTGAAGACTCCGCCTCCAAAAAAAAAAAAAAAAAAAAAAAAAACCCATCAGATCTTGTGAGAGTTATTCTCTACCATGAGAATAGCACAGGAAAGACTGGCCCCCATGATTCAATTACCTCCCACTGGGTTCCTCCCACAACACATGGAATTCTGGGAGATACAATTCAAGTTGAGAATTGAATGAGGAAACAGCCAAACCATATCGTCCCCTTAGAGGGAGGCAGGGGAAGGGAATTAACATTCACGGACACTCCCCTGTGGGCCAGGCACTGAGCTGAACACTTGGTTCACACAATCTCCTCTACTCCGCAAAGCAGCCCTGGGAGGAAAGAATCAGCACCTTCATCTGACAGAAGAGTGGTCACCAACTCACGGTCACATGGCTTCCACCAGCTCACCCCTTCCGTCAACAGACACTGCCTCCACACTGTGGCCAGCCAGACATCACACTAGATGGGGTCATGGGGTAGGGAGGAGACACAGTATCGAGCCCTGCCCTCGTACAAGAACACCACTTTCTCCACTCGCTCCTTTACCTCTTGCTAATCAATTCCTTTGCCTATAAAATAAAGAAACTGCTGATCTCTAAAGATTGTGAGAATTAAGCAAAGTGAAATAGTAGACACTGTTGATGTGCTATCCATATCCCCTTGCCCAACTGGAGGTAACTGCGGGAACTTTCTATGTGCACTGATGGCTTCCTGTGTGTCTCTGCCTGGTGGCTTCTCTGGCTGCCAAGCACTTGACCCACCCACAGGAAGCCGAAATGCCAGGAGTTCATGCTCTCAGCCAATAAGGGAGTCTGGTTGTTGGTGCATAAATGCCCCAGCTTCTCCATCCCTCGGTGGGATCACTGAGGCATGTTCCATACAGTCTCTTGGCAGGGTCCCAGCAGGATGAGCTCCGGGTGCCACCAGTGGTAGCCTGCCCATCCACATGCCCTTCATTGTCTTTCCCCATGACTTCCTCACCATGCTTCCCTGAAGCACCTCCACATAAACTTCTTTCACCCACATCCTTGCTCAGCATCAGCTTTGGGGCAAACCCAGCCTAAAACAGTAACATTTTACAGCCTGGTGCCC